>NC_134702.1:273888930-275106430 GCF_043290135.1 Rhipicephalus microplus | reverse complement strand
AGCGGTGAAGCCCACCCTAGCTGATAGTTCCGACAGGCCCCTCGTGAGTCGGTGATGATATGTTTAGAAGAGGGATAGGTGAGAGCCAGAGCGATGGCAACCTCCTCCGCGTGTGTTGCGCTGTAGGCTTTGAAAGTGAGCCCGTTTACGGTGTTTGCGTTGTGTATGACTGCGGCAGTATACCACCCCCCATGGTGCGGGCCGGCAACGTCCACGTAGCACACGTGTTCCTCTTGACCAAAGTGTCGCTGCAACGCTTCCGCGCGCGCCTGGCGGCGACCACTGTGGTTTTCTTTGGACATGTTGCGGGGAAGGGGTCGGACCCGGAGGGCGCGTCTCCAAGGTTCTGGCACTCTCACCCTTTCCTCAATATAGTAATCGTGTTTGATGTGTATTCGGTCCAAGAGGCGGCGACCGGAATGGGTCTGTGCAAGGCGCGTGTATTGGTTAACGAGGTGGGCTTCTCGAAGTTCCCGGTAGGTATTCACCACGCCTAGGGCCAGAAGTCTCTGGTTGGACGTGGTGATAGGGAGGTCGAGAGCCCGCTTGATAACTTTACGGTGGATGACCTCGAGTTGATCATCCTCGTGTTTGCGTAGGTGCAAGTAGGGAGTCGAGTAGAGTATTCTACTTGTTACGAAAGCATGGGCAAGCCGCATTGCATCCCTGCTTCGTAATCCGCCCCGCTTGTTGGAGACCCGGCGGACCATACGGCCCACCTGGTCTCCCACCGTGCGAAGTTTGGCTATTGTGGTATCGGCCTTGCGTTGGTGGTGTATGAAGAGGCCAAGGACGCGGATCTCCTTGGCCTCACGGATCGGTCCCGAGGGAAGACTGATATGGAGCTCAGTTGTGTCCTGAGGGGAGGGACGTACGTGCACAAATTCTGACTTAGCCGGGGCACACTGGAGTCCGCAATAGGTTGCGTAGTCGTCGACTACAGTCGCTGCTGCTTGCAGGCATGACTCCATGTGACCCAGGTTACCTTGCGTGGCCCAGATCGTGATATCATCCGCGTAAAGAGCGTGATGTATCCCTGGTAAAGAAGCCAATTTGGGGGGAAGATGAAGCATGGCTATATTAAATAGGAGGGGAGAGAGGACCGCGCCTTGAGGAGTTCCCCTCGAGCCGATGACGTAAGGCCCATGTTCCTCATCTTGTATGCGTATGTAGGCTCGACGGTCTGTAAGAAACTGTCTAACATAATTGAATGTTTTATAACCACAGTTGGTCTGACTGAGGTGGTCAAGGATTACCTCATGCTTCACGTTGTCGAATGCTCCTTTAAGATCCAAGGCCAGGACTACCTTGTCATTGTGGGGGCATTCAACAGGATCTAATATGTCATGGTGGAGCTGTAGAAGTATATCCTGGGCTGACTTCTGAGGGCGGAATCCAAACATGGTGTCCACAAAAGTGTGCTGTGTTTCTAGAAACTCGGAGAGTCTGTCGCGCACCATCGTTTCCATCAGCTTGCCGACACAAGACGTGAGGGAGATGGGGCGAAGGTTCTCCACGTCAATAGGTTTACCTGCCTTCGGGATGAAGGTCACGAGAGCTGATTTCCATTCAAGAGGGAGAGGAGTTTCTCCGTCCCAAATGCTATTGATGTATTTGAGGAGCGTGGCGTAGGCTGCGTCGGGAAGATTGGCCAACAGTTTGACCGTAACCTGGTCACGCCCTGGTGCAGTGCCACGCTTCATCTTGCGTAAGGCCGCCTGGAGGTCGTGGAGCTGGAACGGGGTGTCCAACTGCGTGTTCTTTTTGCCTGCGTAGGAGTATGCGGCCGTCCGGGGGTCCTTGGTGGTGCACAGGTATCGGTCCCTGAGCGTGTTTGCCAGCTGTGTTGTCGTTCCTGTAAAGTTGTGCATGACCTTATGTAAGTGACGTTGAGTTTCCGTGCGTGTTTGTGTTGGATCGATGAGAGCGCGAAACAGGCGCCACGTGTTGCGACCAGACATCTGGCGTGCAGCCGTGTTGCACCTGTCCACCCAGTTAGTGTCGGCTAGCTGAGCAGCATATTCCGCAGCTTGCTCCGTGAGTTCTAGGATGCGTTTCTTGAGGCGTCTGTTATGTTTCTGTTTTTTCCATCGTTTGGTGAGGCTGCGGCGGGCCTGCCAAAGATGGAGGAGGTGGTTGTCCACGTCCGTTTGAGTTTCCGTGAGCTGTATCAGCTGTTCGTGTTGTTTCAGTGTAGACGTCAGTGATTTAGACCAGGTGTCGTATCCCGACTGGAGAGGGTCTACAATAGGTAGAGTGGTGCGGAAAGTTGTCCAGTCTGGGATACGAGCTTGTGTAAGGGGGCGTTTTAAGGGACGCATGTACACGGTTGTGTTTAATACACAATGATCACTACCGAGAGTGTCCTGTGTGTTCAGCCAGTCGGCATGGCGTATGTTGCGTGTAATTGTGAGGTCCGGGCAAGTATCTCGTTGAACAGAGTTGCCTACACGTGTTGGGCTGGCGGGATCAGTGTGGAGTGTGAGTCCAAGTGTAGAAAGAAGTTCCGCAAGCTTCCTTCCACGCGTGTCCTCTCGTGGGTAACCCCATAACCTGCTTGGGGCATTGAAGTCGCCGACGATCAGGAGGGGGTCCCGTCCTGCCACCTGCATAGCTTGTGTGAAAGTTTCGCTGAACGTGACGTTCTTAAGCTTTGGGGGACAGTAAATGTTTAAAATATGAACAGGTGGGTCAGATCACCTTATAGGCAGCACCGACACCATTGTGTATGGGAAAGGCGGTGTTGTGGGGAGTGTGACTTCCTGGGCGGTATATTGCTTGTGAACAAGTATACATGTCTCCGGGTTGTGTTGAAATGTAGTGTAATTTGTGAGTTTGACGTCCGAGCCGGGTTCCTGAAGGGCAACCACGGCAACAAGGAACTCAAAGGTCTCAAGATAGAGGCGGAAATGAGCCCGCTTCTTGTGGTTCTTGAGACCTCTGCAGTTCCACTGTGTTAGTAACAACGGCTGAGTTGCTCCACGCCTTAAGGAGCTTCGATCCTAAAAGTAGCTGCACGCGATGTGTCCGAGATCCGTACTGCACAAATGACTAGACATCCGGAACACCTTCTGCACACCGACGCATGGACGGCACGGCCGTCGTGTACGAACGCACGTCCGAGATGACGCAGCGATGGTGTTGCCACCTTACGGATCAAGGCAGTGTATACACCCTATACCACCCTATAACAGGTGAATTGAGAGATTGTAACGAGATGGGTGAAACAGTGCACCGCATATAACAGAAGTATTTAAAGGCAGCACGCAATGCATGGCACTGTGTAACTGATGTGAAAGAATGCTGAGGTTGGGGCCCATTTTCTATTATTGGCATGTCCGGATATGAGCACAGTTTTGTTAGTTGGATGAAGGCACACTGTGGCCCCTCTCCCTTATTCATGGATGAGTCCGAAAGAAAGCAAGCTTCGCAATTACTGAAGTTAAAAACTACTAATAACATCCTTAGGGCTCTGCCTGGCTTCATTATATGATGCCTTTATTTATGCCTACCACTCCTTAGTTGCACAGTTCATGTGCAAACTGCAGTTCCCTTTCTATTGCCAATATGAGGTAGAAAATGAACAAAATTAAACTTCCTTTTACGAAGCGTTCTCAAACATTCCACAAACTTAACAATTTTCAGCTGTGTGCCATTCATTCACTTTCTCATACCAGAAAAAAAAATGGTGCTTTGCTTTCTTCAAGTACTGTAAGTACATACTTCTCGCAATATACAGACGAACGAAGAAGAGGAGGCATTCCAGAAAAGTGCAAAGCGCCTCAGAATTAATGCCAGTGGCACAAATATGAACCAGGCTGCATACAGCAAATAGAAGGTAGTGTTTCGTGATGCACATCTACTCTTGATTGATTGGTATATGATGCAGTTTATTTTCTAGCTGGCGTGTGCGAATATTCATTCACCTCAGCCACGCTGCATGGTGATACTGCTTTGCCTCTTTGAGGGTCACACTTTCTGTCTAATGTGACCTGGTGCAATTAAATTGGACATTTCAATTTTCCAGTCGGATGTATTTCAAAAAAAATTTGCTCTAACTTTTTTGATTCATCATAAAAGAACAAAAGAATGTTTTCCATAGCTGCATATCTGTTGCTCATTCATGAATAACGTAAATAAAAATGAGACACAAGCATTATTAAAAAATTGATTGTTCATTTAGCAAATGTTTCACATGTTTACAAAACTACAAAGACCATTATACTGTCACCTTTTCCCCTTTGAGACTGCTGTGCTATGCTCATTTCCAAGAAAATTTCTGTTGGCAGATTATGATTATGAGCTGGTAGCAATTACTCATCTGTAGGTTTATATCTAATGAATCTGACTCTAGTTGGGAAATTGAAGAAAATGGTTGGAAGGAATTGCGGCTTGACTCGCTCATAGTAGATACACTGGCTGTCACGCCCTTACCGTCCTTGCTGTGTGAAGACATGCCAGAAAACTATGGTTGTGCACCAATAAAATACTAAATGTCGCTATACTGCGCACTCGTTTACACCAGTGGATACTACAGTTACTTGTCTTCTCTGTACATGAAAAAGAAAGAAAATTAGAAGATCCCTTCTGATTTTCCTTGTACAGCCCTACAAGTTGGATCTAAGCCGTGAGTGTAAGAATGAGAAAGGAAGGACTGAATTAAAATTCGCTATCACTCTCCACAGACCTTTTCAATGTTTGCAGTGTTCTGTTCTCAAGTCAATATGCTCTGCACTCAAAGTGTTCAAGGGTTTTGCCTTGCTGTCCTACACCTGCTATTCTGATATTGACTTCTTTTTTTTTGAAAAATTTATCACTGATGAGGTCAATCTTCATCTATTATTTGGATTTTCATTGGCAGGTCTCGGAACCTAACAAAAAAGCCAGGAATGCTGTGGCAAAAAAAGAACGAGCAAGACTTGGTGGCAGAATGTGGTGGTGGAGAACGTAGAGTGCCAAAGGCGGAGTTTGATGCCCTGCAGTACAGGTCGCACAAAGTTGAAAAAGAGTTCGCATTGCTGAAGAAAAGCAGCAGTGTGGACATTTGCAGAAACTGCAAGCCAACGCAGGGGAAGCTGGAGGAGCTGGAGGTGTTAAAAATGGACCTCGAGAAAAGCTTGATTCAAAAGATTTTTCTAATGGTTAGTGTTTCTTGTGTTTTCATCCACTACATATATGGGAGCATTAGGCTGGCAAGTGGCTACGCTTGATCACTTGTAGGAAAGATGCTGAAGTAGATAAGAAAGAGATAAGACAACGCAGAGTTGCTTATTCTAAAGGCATGTTACAACGTCAGCATTTTTCTTACAAGTTGACTGTCTCTTAAGTCCAAGCAGGCAGACACAGGGAGGAGGCATGTAGTAGTGCAATAAGGGTTGCTGTGTCATTAAAAAAGTAAGATGGAGTTTTTTTGTATGCTAACACTATACTAAAGGGTTCATAGATCAGCTGTTGGGCTCGGCGAAAAAAAAACGTTATCTGGGTAGAAAGTGTGTTCTTATCAAATGTGTTTGTCAAAATGTGTGGTCAGTCAAATGTGTTTGGGCGTGGCACTTTAGAATTCACGGAAATAGCACAATGTTACTCCTTTTTCAAGCAAACTCTTCGAACAAACTTACTTGCTTTGAAGCAAATAGATCTTGCAGATTTTGTCAATTAACGGAGTGATGCTGTTGTATGATAACTTACACAAATCAAGACTGTCTCTTTAAATCAACTTTCAATGTCATAAGTGGCCTCAAACATAATGAAGTTTTGCACAGCGCTGAGTTGCAGTGCTGGGAGCACCTAATTAACTGCATGCTTTGATACCATCTCACATTGTGGGCGATAAAAGAACAAGCTCTGCACTGAGCACGAACGCACATGCCCAACCACATGCAGCACAGTGCACAGATGTTACGAAGGTACCCAAGCAGTATTTAGAATAATAAAGCAGGGAAGAGAAATAGGGTTGTTAACTGTTCCAGAAATGCTATATCGATCATGCATGAACGGCGGTGACGCTATGCAGTCTGGGTACGCGGCTATTTTTTTGTCAAAGGCTGTCGGGGAGTGCAGCAGCGCAGCCGTGTTTGCGAGTGTTGGCGTAGTTTGCAGGCATGATCAAGTGCGAGCGTGGCGCAAATATAACTGCCATAGGTATCGTGCACAATGTCAGCCTCACCGGAAGACTACACTGCAACACTGTGCCAGAAAGACCTGGAGCTGGACGAAAAAGGGATGAAAATTCGCTCTGTGTGGACACATTCTCGCTTCGTGCGGGCGACAGTGTAAGCGACGTGCACTTGTGGCCGCGCATCGACAACTTCGGTATTCTTGAATTTCTCGTTTTGAAGACGAGTTTGATTACCTAGGAGCAGTTGAAGCAGAGAAAGGCAATCAAGAGTCACCACTTTGTGACGAGTGGCTGGATGTGGGAGCCGTGGATGAAGAGATTGGCCGCCGATACCGTGGTCTTCAGCACTCAAGTAAGACGTGTTAAGTTACTTGATTTTGCCGTAGATACTGATGTTTGTATCTAATTAGGTTCAAATCTCAGTGTGTTTACAAGCCCCCCGTTGACGTCTTGCTCATGGGCAAGAGTGATGGCGAGGTCCTTGCGACGCACTGCACATGCATGACCGAGAACACCGAAGCCTGCTGGCATCCTACTGCGCGGTTTTTCTACGAGGAGTACGACACACGTGTACGAGAAGAGCGCTCCTCAATTTAACACATCTTACTTGAGTGGTGACTACGGCGGTATCGGTGGCAAATTTCTTCACCCATGGCTCTTACAACCAGCCACTCGTCCCAAAGTTGTGGCTTTGATTGTCTTTCTCGACTTCAACAGTTCCCGGGTAATCAAACTCGTCTTCGGAACGAGAAATTCATGAATATCGGAGCTGTCGACGCGCGGCCACAACTCCACATCGCTTACACTGTCGCCCGCACGAAGCGAGAATGGGCCCACTCAGAGCGAATTCTCGTCGCTTCTTCGTGCCACTCAAGGTGTTCTCGGCACAGCGTTGCAGCATAGCTTCCCGGTGAGGCTGACATTGTGCTAGAGACTTCTTGGAGTTATATTTGCGTCACTCTTGCACTCAATCACGCCTACAAGCTACGCCAACGTTCGCAAACACGGATTTCCTGCTGCACTCCCCGACCGCTTCTGACAAAAAAATAGCCGCCTACCCAGAGTGCATAGCGTCACCACCGTTCATGCAAGCTGCCTATACTAACGTGGTAAGAGCACATGGGCTTCTACAGGATTTCTGCTGATCTTTTAAGCACATTTGCATAATAGTGGCAAACAAGTGAATTGGGAGATATTTAACTCATTTAAAGAGTGCGCCCGGAAAAGCTAAGTCGCAAAATGTACTGAGGCATAGTACGCCGTTGTCAGCGGTCATGACGCACCCAATGCCGTCACCTGGCACCTGAGCCCGCAAGGAAACAGTTCATGATGGTGCTTGATTGATGTCGTTCCAAGCAGCAGTCATCATTTTATCGCTATGAGCGGATCAATGTTTAGTTCAACTGCTGAATAAGGATTTGCACGAACAAAGCGAACCGTACACAAGTCCACAAGCTGCAAGAGATAACGCAGTCCAAAAATAGTGAAGAATTTTGTTTTTTTTACCCTAACAACTTCGTGGAAAGGGGTAGCCGTCACAAAACGATGGTAACAAGTGTTTTAATTATTTTCTTTTTTTAATAAAAGAACACAAGCCCCACTGTAACACCTTGGCAATGGAACTTGTAATGTTTGAGCAAGCAGCCGCTGCTTCGGCGCGAAAAATAAGAAAAAGAGTGATAGCCTCCATGATATGGGTTTTATAACTGAAAACACCAAATATTGCACGCCGTTGTGGATTTCAAAGGCCATGCTTATTGGACCTACATGCCATTGTGCTTCAACAAACAGTGAAGGGAATTGCCATGAGGCTTCCGAGTGTCTCCACATTCATCTAATTTTGGTGACTTCGGCAATTGGCCCCTTCGAAAAACACTATGCGCGCTCGTTACGACGCACATAGTGCGCATCAAACAAGACGGTACAATCGCAGGCGCTGTGCAGCCAACCAGATGAACGTAAAGAAACGACACCGCCTTTTCGACATCTGCGAGCGAAGAGTGATCGAAACATGAGAGAACGCGGCTGAAAATGACCACAGTTTGTTAGCAATAAAGTATTCCTAGAGTTTACGTGGCACAGCGTTCATTATATTGGTTGTTTCTCTGTGCGGAACTTTGATGTACGTGTGCACCAGCCCTATACTCATTGTTGAAAATTCAAGGAGCTTTTTTAGCTGTTTGATAAAGGAAATAATTGGATATGTCCAAGTTTTGTATATAGCGTCTCAAGGGATTGAAACCTACACAAATTTCCCAATTCCAGTTGTCTGTGATAATATGGTAGAAGCGATGAGGCAAGAATACAGCTTTAACTCCACTCTCGCTTCATTTGCCTAATATTTAGTGTATGCACTTCATGAATGTTGACCATTTGTTGTCATTTCAGAATGCAGAAATACACAGACAAATACATTGGATGTGACTGTATACTGAACGTCCATGCCACCCAGTCGGGGGAAGAAAAGGAAATTATTTTTGCTGGTTGCATCCTTTTTACATATCTGTCTCATGTTTTTATTCACTGCTTTAAGTAGTGGCTTCTTTGTTCAACTTGTTTGGGCAGAAGCAATAAAATGCCTTTTGTGATTCCTTCATGCGGTCAATTAGTTTTTTTACGCAAGGTGCATGTTTTTTTTCAGTCACAGGAGCAGTCCACCATTCTTCTGGCCATGGCAACAACCAATGCTGTAAGCAGATAGCCCCATATTGAATACGTGTGTATTGTACTTTGTAAGAGGTGTTCATTGAGCTCATCGCCAGGATGTGCTACAGAGTGCACCACCATAGCTGTGGTCATTCAGCCATCCTTCATGAGACAGCACGATCTTTGGCAGCACTGCACCTCACTAATATGTTTTCTTAGAAAAATAACAACATAACATACGCTGCAAGAGCTGTGGTTGTAGTACGATGATGACGTACACACGCGATGCTATCACTATGGCTAATACCGTACCGTGCTAGTGCCCTTTACGGATGGAGTCACGTGAATACGTCCCATACTTTTTGCGTGTTTTTTGATGGTTGTAATTATCACAGAATGTTCAAGAAAACAGCGAACTGGACACATACTGCATTCGTAACGTGTCTGTCTTTTCAGCTGAGTGTTCTTCATGACCATGCTAATGATTCGAAGTACCCCAAGTGGTCAAAGTCAATCTAGAGTCGTCCCTCTCCTTAATGGCCTGCTTCATATTCATGTCAATATTATATTACTACTAGTAATACTAACTTCTTAATATGCCTTTGTTACAGTTGCAAGACCAGCGTCTGATATTCGTAGAAGTATACAGAAAAGTTCCTGTAAGCACTATTTATTTGCCCAACACATTCTGCTCTCTCACGTACAGTATTTTGACAGGTGTGTATAGTTTTTTAAGCCCTCAGTTCAACTTTTCTTCAATAAATTCCTGAACCAGTACTAGCATTTTGGGCTGTTTATCGTGTTTGTAATTCTCTTGCTGAAAATCTTTTTCCAAGCAGTGTACCATGAGTTATACATAACATTGCATTTCAATTCTTTCTTACGAAAACATTTGATGATCAAATGCGCCATTTTTTCTCTACGTGCGCTTAAATTTCAGAAACTCTGAACTTGGCAAAACAATGTTTTCTCCAGTACAGTGACCAGGGTCAACTGTTCGCCATTATGTTGATGATTGATAGGTCAGGTTTAAAGTCCCAAAACTAGCATATGAATATGAGAGACGCCGTAGTGGAGGACTCAGGAAATTTTGACCACCTGAGGGTCTTTAACGCGCACTTAAATCTGAGCACACTGGCCTACTACATTTCCACCGTCATCGAAAACGCCGCCGCCACAGCCGGCCCTCAATCCCACGACCTGTGGGTCAGCAGCAGAGTACCTTAGCTACTAGACCACCGCAGCGCATCATTATATTCATTGGGCCATGTGTACACTCTTACTTGCAGCACAAGCAGTATGACATCTGCATAGAGCATGCCAAATTTACGTTGTAGGTGTGCACTGCATGAATTATGAGAACAAATATATTTACAGTGCCACTGCCTGAATCATCTCCTGCACCAGCAGGTGATGGTGAAAAAATGGCGAGCAAAGATCTCTCTCCTCAATAACACTTTTTTGGTCTTTGTTCTATGAAGGTGTCTATAAATTTTAGTGCTTTTGTACGGACAATGTTAACAATCTGCATTGCTAGTGATATCTCATAAATTGTTTACTGTTTAGCCGACCTGGACTTTGGCAGCAGCCGTGTCGAGCTCTACGGCAGCCTTGTCGAGCTTTACGACAGCTAAGTCGATCTCGGTGGCAGCCAAGTCGAATTCAACGGCAGCCAAGTATAGCTAGGCGTCAGCCAGAATGAGTTCGGTGACCCAACGAGCTTGGCGGCAGGCAGGGGGAGCAAGACCGTTATCAAGATCAAACTGTCATTGGTTCAAGCAGAGTTGATGGCAAGGTACAGTGGGACCGCGAATATTGGTTGCCAGTCTTGCGCAGCCCACTTTTTGTTACAAATTGATTTATTCCCGGCAAAACAAAGGTTTTCTTACTGCTGAATAATTTAGTAGAGTATTGAATTGTTTTTACTAGGCTTGCATTATTCATATTTATAATCACAAATTACAAACACAATTGATTGTTAGAACAACTTCATTTGACCTTTGTTTGAGGAATACAATGGGAGAATTTACTAGTAATCTGATCAGCGATTCCTAAAATATTCTCTTCCTGAAACACGCCTACGAGCAAATAATAAAAAAAGTGCCACGGATACCAAGAAAATGAGACGTTAAGAGAACACAAAGCCCTATGCACATTTCTAATGAACGTTTCCAGAGTTCCGCCATAAACTCAGACCATGGCTGTTGTAAATATGCGTGACCTCATAAAAATTTTGCTGCCGTGCCCCGAACTCGCTAGCCTATATGGTCTTGCTTGGCAAACTGACATACATAGTGTGGTTCTTTGTTGTGGGTAGCGTACGTGTTCCTCCGGTAATAGTCGTTTTCGTGTCGAAGCTGCTGTACGTGGTCTCGTACGCGTGTTTGCCGCTGGAGTGCTGGGAAGCGCCATACTGTGTTCGGGTGAGGCAAATACCTTGCTGCATCAACGTGTTGACAACTAGGTTTGTGCACGCAATGCGTCTCCGTGATGCTCTAGCTGTTTTGTGTGAGAGGGCTGCAGCGAAGGATGTGAAGTGCATTTGTGTCATTCGCTACTAAAAGCATTCAGTATGCTTACAACGCCGCTGTGCTTACAGTACTGTACGCACGTTTGCGATAGTGAATCGAGGTCTTTGGATGCCTGAGTCACACTTTTGAAGGTGCTCCCACACGAGGCTGCAGCATATGACGGTTGAGCACACGTTTGTTCTCATATAGCATTAAGTGTAGTGCACGTATTTATCAGCCGCGTGGCCAAGCAGATAGCTGAAGGTGCTATTTGTGATGTGCTCCTGCCAAAAACTAACACTTGCCGGAGTTATGAGGACGCTCGAAAAGCTAAATAAGCAGACTTACAGAAAACTTATGCATTAGTCTGCCTAGTCATATCACTATAATCATGAATGGAGGCCTACTAATATATCAATCACAATTTTTTTTGAGGAGTGCTATTCTTTTCGTTTTTTTTCAAATGTTCATGAAGTGAACTTAGTTTGCGAAATGTTGCTTCTATTGCATTGTATGCTTTATTGCTGAGGCAAAATAGGTTGCTTGGCCCGTAAAAAGGTAGTGCGGCTTGAATCTGGTGATAGTTTGTTAAAAAGTTTTCTGCAAACGCTGTTTGAATTATGCATATTTTGAAGTGAGTAAAATATGCACGTGTCCCCTAGAGTTACTCAAAATTGGTTTTCATTTGTTACGAAGATGACATGAATGCCGCCAATTGCTCCAAATGAAGGTTCTGCTCAGAAATTGCAATTTTGGTGCTCCAGAAACCACTGTCGATCCCATTTCAGCCGTCTCAACTCTGGTGTTTGCGCAGGAGAATATAAGCTCAATTAGGGAGATCAACTGAAGTGACTTCCGCAACTTTAAAGTATAGATTTGATGATTTTGTGCTGTTAGGGCATCTTTACAGCAGCAGTGAGGAATGGAGGTGTCTTCTTGTCCCCCAGCAATTTTGATCATTCATTTTGCCTTCCTTTTCTTGCATTATCGCTGCGCGCCCAGTACTTTTCTGGTCACAAATGGCATGTGGGGTATCAGCATGACATATCATTCCTGGTAGGAAAGTGACCAGCGCCGAGTTTTTAAGAGAGGAGATGCAAGCTATCCAGATGATGATTATTGTTGTGGTACAAAAGAACGCCCATTTTATTTGATCTTATATTTGAGTGTACATCTTTGCACCTACATGGCACAATGTCACTCTAACAAAAAATGTTGTGCTTGCCAGAGAGCCAGTAACACTGTTTTATTAGTGAACTGACAAATATGACGTGAGCTGTGCATGATTGCTATTTGGTAAAATTGTGCAGCATTGTTCTTCTCTCTTTTTGTATGCAGATCTATTTTTGGTGCGACCGGTGGGTAGGAAAGGATGCCTGGGGCATGTTGAATTCACCAACCAATTCAATGTTTTGCCGCTCGGCGTGCCTAATCTGTTGAACACCAGAGCTGTTGAAGTGCCGAAGAGCTATGAGGTTCCTGGACAAGAAATACAAGTTTCTGGGGCAAACATAAACCAAGCTGCCATGACAATGGAGAAGCTGAACTCCCTAAAATGTATGATGGTCTTGTGTCTTAAGTTGGCTCAGCTGATGATGTTGTGCCATTGTTTCTGATCATGTCCCTTTGAAAAACACCATCACAGGTAGCAGGTTTGTTTCACGTTCTGCTATCTGGTACTTACTGCACTGGGATCACCACTGGGATTGAAAGCATGCCGCCGTAATTCTGCGTGACTGGTAATTCTAGGAATATATAGGGCTCAGTGTGAGCATGTCATGGTATCGGCTCAAATGCGCCAAAGGGCATCTACATGTTCTTATGTCTCGATTGATTTAGGGTAAAATGAAAACTCGTTAATTTGGAAACTTGAACCATTAGAAGATGTCATTTGGTCCCGGCAAGCATATTAATTGTTGAAAGGTATCAAATTCTCGTTTATTAAGCCACATTTTGCCTCAACTAGGTTAAATTGAGATGATTTTTAGAGTGAGGCAATTTTGAACTGCGAGGAGGGAAGTGTGAAGTGCTCAGGAGGGAAAGCCGCGTTCACAGAGAACCAAAGCAGAAGGCTTGGTGGCCATCCACAACTAGGTTATTGGCGTCCAGCGCTTCAGCAATTCCAGCAAACTTTTTTTCGTTTTCATGCTTACTTGGCGCACGTGAACTGCGTGGCATCTATGTAGGTTTATATCAATAATGACTGAGCTTATATCTGCAACAAACAGCAGTATTATTTTCCCCTCGTTCTTTAAAACTATGTTGTCACCATATTGTTCATTAGCGGGCCAGGTTTCTTTTGTAGCAGATACAGTGCAACAGTTGTGTTCTAATACAAATAAATTTCATTTTCATGTAATATTAAACTTTCATAAGTTGAATTTTCGGAAATATTTTTCTGTGACAGCTAGGTCTGGAAAATCGGTCAGCGGCTGTATGCTGTGTGTAAATTCTGTGTGTAACACTGTGCTCTTCTCTTCGCAGCAGTTTTCTCTATTTTTATGGGGGATGGCACACCAGCAAATGTGGCCGCCAAAAGGGTCAAGAGCATCCGCAGGCAAATGGCACAAAAGCTGGTTGATGTGCAGCAAAAATGCATTCCTTGTATAGATGAATTCAATTCACTACAAAAAATTTGTACAGAAAGTCGTTACTTTAAAGAGCTTTCAATATATGAAGCTCGACGGTATCACTACACTTGTGCTGCAAAACTGAACAATACCTAAATCATACAGGATTTCGTTTCATATTTAGGTATTGCTTTCAGTTCCAGAAAAATGAATATAGTATATGAGTTTAACAGGCTGAAATAGTCTCTGGCACTGGCATCAATCCTTGACTTGTTATTGCGTACCTTCTCATTACTTGAAAATTATATCAGCATCGCCATTATGTATTGTGTGTAGCAGTGCTTTAATCAGCAGCATTGCATCAAGAGGGCTTGGATAGAATAGCTTAAATTGCATATTGTTTTGCATAACTCTTGATGGTCGCATTTTAGATACCAAATAACAAGCATGCACCACCAACCATGTTTGTTTGCATAATAATTGCTGGACCCAACTATCACCAAGATTTGTTCCTTCCAGCGTGATTACTACACCTTAATCTTGTTGCAGTGATAGTAGTTTTGGCTGTTATAAACCTTACATTCATTGTTTCGTGAGTTAGCTGCCTCACGAGTGTGGTGGCAGCATGCTTCGTGTCATTTTTGGTGATTTTGATGGTATGCAAGTTGTGCTTCTGCAGTTGAAGACATTCGAGCGTGGCACTGGTTCGTAATGTTTCGCTTGCCCCACGGCGGTGGTCTAGTGGCTAAGGTAGTCGGCTGCTGACCCACTGTAGCGGGTTCGAATCCCGGCTGCGGCGGCTGCATTTCCGATGGAGACGGAAATGTTGTAGGCCCGTGTGCTCAGATTTGGGTGAACGTTAAAAAACTCCAGGTGGTCGAAATTTCCGGAGCCCTTCACTACGGCGTCTCTCAAAATCATATGGTGGTTTCGGGACGTTAAACCCCACATATAACTCAATCAATCAATCCATCATATTGTTTCGATTTGAGATCGCCCCACTAAAATTGTCGGAAGGGAGGCGGAGCTGTGCAAACAGGTACAGCAACAAGCAAAGGTAAATTGTCCACACTCTTACTCATGGAACCTTCTTGTGGCCACACAAAGTGCATAAAGTGATGACACTGGGTTGTCACTGCTGCTAAACGTGCACAGCATTGCATAAAAACTACTTAATAAGCGGGCCCGGCTGAGCCTCTAGCAGGCGTACCAATTACATGCATACCATTTCCATGCAGACCAGTTACACGCAGGGCCAATTTACGTATTCCCTTAGACCGACCGGCTGTTGTAAATTTGGACAGGGGTGGGATGTAGTTATGTTGTTACATGACAAGCATCTCACGATTAGTATGTTTGTATCGTCCCACCGCGGTGGTCTAGTGGCTAAAGTACTCGGCTGCTGACCTGCAGGTAGCGGGCTGAAATCCCGGCTGCAGTGGCTGCATTTCCGGTGGAGGCGGAAATGTGGGCCCGTGTGCTCAGATTTGGGTGCATCGTAAAGAACCCCAAGTGGTCGAAATTCCCGGAGCCCTCCACTACGGCGTCTCTCATAATCATATGGTGGTTTTGAGACGTAAACCCCACATATCAATCATCAATTAGTATGTTTGTATCAGTCACATACATAGTTCATTCATTGACGTTCCGTAATACTAATTTTGGTATGTGCGCAGCCAGCGGATTGGCCGCGAGCGCATCATAAGTGCGGCATGTAGTCATTTTACATGACACGCATGTCATGATTTTTATATTAGGATCTGCCGCTTGGGTTCTCCATGCGGCCATGTTTTGTCATGCCAGTTTTGCAACAGGTCATGTGAACGAAACCTCCGTAAGAACAGCAAGACCATGAATTGTAAATAATGACATTCATGACATACTTGTCATGATTTTCATGTTAGGACTTGTCACTTATGCTCGTCATGCAGTCATGTTGTGCCATACCAATCTTGCTATCGAAACTTTATCAAAATGACCAGGAGAGCTAAAAGTAGTAGGCGGCTAGATAGATAGATAGATAGATAGATAGATAGATAGATAGATAGATAGATAGATAGATAGATAGATAGATAGATAGATAGATAGATAGATAGATAGATAGATGGGCGGACGGACAGACGGACGGAAGGACGGACGGACGGATAGACGGACGGACGGATAGACGGATAGTTAGATAGACGCATAGATAGACAGACGGATAGATAGACAGACGGATAGATATATAGATAGAAAGATAGATAGATAGATAGATAGACAGATAGATAGATAGATAGATAGATAGATAGATAGATAGATAGATAGATAGATAGATAGATAGATAGATAGATAGATAGATAGACAGACGGACCGACAGACAGGCGTGGCTTGCTGACGCACTCTTTACTTTGCTCTATACAAGTTCTTCTTTGCTTTATAACATGTCACAATGAACTCGACAAGTATTGAAGTAATTGAAGTTTCAGCCTAAAAAAATGTTTAGCATGTGTGGCATATTCATGAAAGCTGGAATTAAATGTATGTACATATCAAGTAGGCATGCATCATATGAGAGGCGCTATAGCTTGTTTTTAAAAGAATTCAAATAAGAAGCGTAATGTGCGTTTACATTTTATGCAAGACACCTTGTTGCTGTCGAAAACACATGTCTACATTTTTTGTTGGCGTACGTAAAAAATTACACCGCAAACATCGCTGTTATTTTAACTCATCTGAAGCTTTCACAATTTATTTGCTACAACCCATACACTTCTACATTTCTGTTGCTCACCTCGTCATCTTTTTCCATTGGGAACATGGTTCATTACATACCCCAACAGAGCCTTAAAGCTACATGGACTAACATGGAGTCATAACCAGGTTTTCATTTCAGAATATTAGGTTTATCCACCCACCTGAAAGTTATGTGGATGATGTGTGACAAATTTTTGGTGCTTCAGCTCCTTTTTCCCCCACTTGAGTAATTGTTAGCAGGTAATCTCCTGTTTGGCTATTTCACAGTAGTCCAGTGAAAGATATGTTTGAGTGAAGTGCATTATTCTTTTTGGACGCCAATGAAACCGTGAATATTGTTCACTGACGCATTTTTGTGCTTACTCTAAGGTAATCCTTCTTTTTTATCACTCAATATCTCAATATCTTCTGGGGAGCCTGAATTCCTCCATTACATATTCTACTAGATGGTGCAGAATGCCAAATGCAGTAAGACACGGGCAGCGTCTAAGGCATTCCCTCTATGATCATTTGAGCTGTGCACAAGTCAACTTCTGAGACACATTTGCAGCTAGCAGTCATTTTGGGGCATAATTGTATCAGTTAATACAAATCATTTGTCACTTTTTCAATTCATGGATTTTAAGGTTCTTGCGAAGAAACCTTGCTGAAAATGTAAATGTGCTGTAATGTGTAAGTCTTCAGAAGAGAAAAATCTGTTCCCTCCTCAGTAGGCAGAGAGAACACATCTTTTCGCTTTAACTCTGGCTACATAAACAAGAACAGCCACAACTTATTGAAAATCCTGGGTTGGTGGATGCTGGAATCGTTGGTAGGTATGGTGGAAAAAATAGTGGATATGGTGGAAATATTAGTGGATATAGTGGAAACTGTAGTTGACATAATGGCGGATGGCGGCGAGAGTGGGAAAAATGGTGGAAGTTGGTGGTGGTGGCGAGCCAATGGTGGTGACGGTGGAAATCGTCGGCTGATGGCGGCTAGAGTGTAAAAAAATGGTGGCAGATGGTGGTGGTGGTGGCGAGCCAATGGTGGTGACGGTGTAAAATGCCGGCTCATGGTGGTGAGGCAAAACGTTCTTGGTGGAAGGCTTGGTGAGCAAGGTGGATGACGGTGGCATGATGGAAGCTTGGTGGATGGCAGTGGCATGATGAAAAGCACATGACTGTATGTGAAATTACTCATTTGTAGTGTTTCATTCTTGAATGCGCAGAGATACATGTTCACGGTCAAAAGAAACTAACGCTGCTCATTATGCTTTCTAGTACGTTTTTTCCCTGTGGTATCAACAACGCTTCAATTTTTGTGGAGCATAGAATATGGCCGGGAATATGTTTACATTTCGCGCCCGTATTGACGTCAGTTTGAGATCCGCGATGTGTTTCTTTGTTGTGATGTTCAGAAGACTAGAGTTCACTGTGAACATGACACTAAATGTTTTACATCGGCGAGCAGTTGTCGACAAATAAATGTTCTCCAGTTGGCGATTGCCCCTCTAATGTTAGAGCAGAACAGAGCGGTCACTTGATGTCGCCACGCTAGAAACGCAACTCTGGTAATTCTTGCACACTCTATTGTTTGAGCCGTACCTTTAGGTTAACAAAGTGCGTGCGAATATGCATAAACTATCACTTTCGACATGCGTCAAGATGAGTCCCACCAAATTTGACTTTCACCCTTCTGTTCTACCACCATGATTTCCACCAAAGGTTAGTCATACCGACCGTGCCCGTACAAGTGTTATCGGCGCTTCTGGGTTTCATAATACACAATTTTGACGAGTAAAAATGACATTACAGCACAGCTGCGACATAATATACGCTAATTGAAGCCTTTTTTTGTGTAGGGCGTGCGCGCAAGAAGCGACAAATATCGATGCGACGCGCTTGCAGCTCTTCCACCAAAGGTACGCCTCGCCTCACCGACAGCCGCCGGTCGCACTCGCCGGCGCTTTGCTGGCTCTTAGGCGAGATAATAGACACGTCAATTTGTATGCCTACTGAACCAATATGATAGCATAATGTTTCTAGCGCACTGCAGTCGTTATGGTCAAGCTGTTATGTAGCTGTTCCTAGCGACAGAGCAACAGCGGTCCGCTGGCACGACTGCTGTGTGCGTTGCGCGAAAAACATCAAAATCAATTGTGTGGTCTTATTTATCGAATGAGCATAGAAGCGTCATAAATCGTGAACTGATATTGCCCTTTGGAGGGAGCGAGAAACGGATAATAAACTTTGCAGTAACGGCCGATAAACTCTACCTGCTCCTCAGTCCACTGAGTTGTTTTTTTTCCCTTGCGGTTGTAAATTGTAACAAAAACATAGCGCTGTAGCTATTATCGTAGTGGCAATTGTTACAGGCAGCAGTTGTTCGTGTTTGTCAAATGTACAAATTTTAGTAGCAGGTGCACATCACGTCCTTTCCAAATAAACGACAAACAGAAGTTAAACAGTGGCTTTATGAGTTGACTACATCTTTACCACCCGCATCGCCATCTGTCAGCGTAGCGCAGTGGTTAGCATTCTCAGTTCGAAATTCCGAGGTGCCAGGTTTGATTCCACGCTGGAGCATTTTTTTACGGATGCTTTATACAATTATTTTTATTATTTCTTTAGTGGCAGCTCGTCACGGTGATTCTGACGCTGCTTCGCGCTCTAGCATCACCGGATGGAGCGCGCCATCCACCATCCGCTCAACTATACGCCGCCATACACCACGTGCCACCATTTTCACCGCCATAATCCACCAAAATTGGGGATCGTGGAATCCATCATTCCTATGGTGGACGTTTTTTCAACAGGAAACGTAGTGTATTACGCTGTGCAAGACCATTCTATTGGCACAAGGCATGACCTTGGCTTTAACTAGCTGTCCTAGGTACAACTTGTGATACAATTTTGTGATAGTTTCTTTTTGGCTGCTACGTTAACCAGTATAGAACATTTTGCAAAATCTGCCACATTATCCTGAGTTCTGGCTGGAGTGAAAGTGCTTAGTCTTCAGCACTTTATTTTTTGCACACATATATTTCAATTGTGCATGTAATGTGTGCCTTCACATTATGTGTACACATGATCAAGGCAACGATGGACAACACTAAAGTGGGCATTAGAATGTGTGTGGGCTGCCACAGACGAGTAGGCAGATTTTTTAAAATTTTTTTGTAGGCGTAAAATCGGAGAAGGGGCCCCACTATGATTTTAAGTGGGGCCCGGTCCATGGATGTGATCGAGCGTAATTTTGCACTCTGTATAATACGGAGGAAAATATTTGAAAAAGAGAGGGGTGTGTGACCCCGTTGTGCCATTCCCTGGCTTTGCCACTGGGCTGCATCAACGTTGTATGCCTTGCCCTACTAAGCATAAGATGTGTATGCATAGCCTCTTTCCACTGACTACAGGGTGAACATGATGTGACATGTGGAGTTGAGATGGGGCATTGGCATGCTAATGTTTTTGTTGTATCATTCTAAAATCAAATATCAGTCATGCTCTACTAGCCCATCGAGTCGTTTTATTCTGTTATCAGTAGTAGTAATGTAAATGAAGTGCGTAGATCACTAGTTGTTTCCTGCTAAAAACATGAAGTGTTTACTGCTGATAACATGAGTCTCTTTCATATTGCTCCTGTCACTACTGAAGCATCGTCAGCAAATTGCAAGCCCTTCTTGAGTCAGTCTGATGAGGCATTTTGTATGTCTGTGACAGTCTGTCCAAAGAGCAGAACAGAAATGGCTCAACATACTCATGAACACCACAAAAAGAAGATTGCTTGCAGTGTTATTACCTTTGTAATATGTGTAGCTGTTGTTTCACTGGAAAAGTTTGCTTCAGAAAAACCACGCTATTGAAAAAAGACTGTTTTTATTTGCAGTAAATTTATATCTTGCTCATGGTCTTTCCTTGTTTTGAACCAGACTATCACAGCATTCTTATACAAACTCAATAATGATTTTATTATTAGCTTTTTAATGTCACCCTTGTAAGAACGATTAGCAGCTAGATAAATATCCACCTGTGGTATTTCTTCTCACAGGGGTGATGCATAGGGCCAAATTTTTTTCATGCATTTATTGAGAATAAATCCTTACAAGTGCACAGGGGGCACCAAAACCTACAAAGCAAAGTCCTGGTGGCTGACCATCTGCCACTACATGTTATTTCAATATCTATAGTGCAGTGATAAAATGTCAAAAAGTCAGCACTTGCTAAAAGTTATAAAATCAAATGACATGCACAACTGCCCAGTATCTGTAATTTATCATAAACTGAACCAAAATAGTACAGTGATTAAAATTTAAAATGGGTTCAGTGGTGTCATAGAAAAAAAGGTTTACCTTCTAGCACACGTGCATTCCTTCCAGCAAGCTGCTTAAATAGACAATAAGATAAAAGCTTGCAACAAATGACATAGGATAGAACATCAAGCCACATGTGCTATTGTACTAATTGTAAACTACTGCAAGGTATGGACAATCAGTTCATTTAGTTTGTCTGAACAACTTTTCCATCCTCTAGTGAAAGATGATAACGGTTTCATTACACAGGGTAGTTTATGAGCAGCTTGAACAGGATATAGCGTAGGGTACGCAGGAAAACATGTCACGTTGTTCTTGGGTTGTAGTACAGACTCACAGTTCTTGGGCACCCTTTTAAAACAGTGCAGTATACGTTGCATGCAAATTGGATACTGTGAGCGTGTTTTACAGTAAACTATTCATATAAACAAGTAAAACAGAAGCAGCGCCATCAGCACTATAAGATCTGTTTAGGACTATGTGTCATTATAAAGACACAGCAGCCAAGTCATTGTGGTGAAGGTCAAGTGATCGTGCATTCGAATACTCAATGCAAATCTACGCATCACAAGTAATGCTTCATTTCTTCCCATATTGCCTATGCTACAGACCACAAACAAGCTAAAGGATATGTTTGAAACACCTAAAAAATGATTCAGCATGAATGTGCGAGATCATGTACACTCACATTTGTATGTACATAGTGATTATACTGCCCCCCCCCCTCCCGACTCCTGATTTCTTCAAAGTAAAACCTCAGCTATGTCCAAACACGAACTTTTAAGCACTAAGCCTGACATATCATTGGAATTGTAACTTATTGCACTGAAAGCAACCTTAATTGGGTCGTCTAGGATGGCACTGTCCATGTCATGCTTATACTAGCCGGCATGCAAGTTGTAAGATGCCGCCTTCGCAACATATTTGCCCGTTCATTATTTGTAGTAACACCATGGTGTCGCATTAAACCCCAGTAAAAAAACCGTACCCGAAGAGTAATTTTAGTACATATCAATTCAAATCAGCTTTCTGAAAAACCGCCTGAACCCAAGCCGAAAAATATATGTTGCCAATTTAGAGCAAAACGTTCAAATGAAGGACATCATACAGAACCAGCGTAACCACAACTGAACACATAACTTAAATTATGTTTTTGGAAGTGCGTCTGCGACCACATTGCCAATTACTATCCGAGCTATTGGTTTGAAACGATTGAAGTGGTTCAACGCAAGTATAAACAGCATATGTTGCCACTTACATGGTGAGTTCCACTTTACGAATTCTTGTGCAGTGACATTTTTGCATGGAAAACCGGCTTCCAGAAAATTGCTGAGAGAATTACTAATCGCAAACAGTTGTCTGCCATTCAGTAAATACACCTCTAGGGGCAGTGCCAGCAGTGGGGGGGCGGGAGGTTGTAGGGGGCTGGAGCCTTCTGAAAATTTCCACCTGCTCCCCCCCTGCCACCACAAAACCAAACATAGTGAGATTGCAGCACAGAAGTTCTCAGCATCCCTGCCCCCTGAAGAAACTCGCGTATCACGGGTGACCCCCTAAGTAAAGAAATTCTAGCACCACCCCTGCCTGCCTTTGTTTTCTGCTACCTGTCACTTTGTTGTCGCATTGGTAGAGCGTGCACCTCAGAAAGGCGCTGGTCTCTGGTTCAATCCCCAGACCAGGTAAATTTTTCGGCAATTAACAAGCTTTTCCTCGTGAAAAATCTGCACGGATTTCCTTGTGGCCTCGTGCCACAAACGGGTGGTTGTCTAGTTTCTCTTTCTGAACAATTCTGCCCCCTTGCAGGTTTCCACAGAACTTATTTGCATTGCTTTGTTGTCTCATAGTACACAAATATATTTATTATTTCACAAACATTAACAAGCTTTTGTTCCTACAGAATTATGCATTATGCCGTACCCTCCGAAAGGGGCCATGTGTTTCAAATGATGCATGCTGCTTTTTTTGTGTTTTTCAGTAAAAGTGACAAAAATCAAAGCAATTCGATATTAATCATTTCTGGTAACACACGTGATGTTTTCAAGTGCGAGTAATCATTGGGCTAAAATAAAAAGTCTTGTGAATGCTTGCGGTGTGGATATTATAATAATGGTAAAAACAGAAGCCTGTTTTTTGCTTCGTGAGGATCAAATAAAGACGAAAATTCATGCAAAACGGTTTGCTTTTGTGCGCAACCAACACAAGTAGTGTTGACCAACGTCTTACGTGAACTGATATTTCACATTGCATCTCTACATTAGGACAAAACTATTTACTTTTTTTATGGGTACTCGCATGCTAGTCATATTAACTCTTGAAGCCACTGTAGTGCTCAGTATGTAGAGTTATGGCCCGTGCGGTTACTCTACCTCATAATGATTCCTTCGAAAAACTGTGGTGGTGGCTGCGTATGCTTTGGTACCACACTATGTCGGCTGCCTTTTCACTGGACGGAAAAAACCACCATGCTATGCGAACGAAACATCACAAAGTATGCCAATAATCATCACTTGCTTTCGTTTTTAATTTTTATGTTTGCCAGCACTTGTTTGCTAGTGCTAACATTGCTCATTCTTTTTGCATATACCTCAGGATTATGCAAGGAAGATGTTGCCACGTGAAACTCAGCTTGTAAAATATTTTTGCATGACATGTTCAACTCAATGTGCACTTAAGGAACAGTGCATAATAGTTGCGTACACTTGTTTGAAACAAACTGAGTGTGAACTTTGTTTCGTACAAGCACATGCATCGATGATTCACTGTACTTTTCCTTTTTATTAAGTTCAGTGTGAGTGAGTTAATACTGCCGCAATGTCATATGTGGTGTACGCTGCTCTTGCCAGCAGAAAATAGACTTTCTTGTTGCATTGCATTCCAATCAAACTCTGTGGTCAATATTTTTAGCACTCCTCATCATTGCTCCCAAACAGTTTTACTTAGTGAATGCCTGAAACAATTGTAATGAAATTCAGTTGACTTTCGATTCTAGAACGCGCCTGTCTAAACTGGGCATTTGTTTAGACTGGCACAATCTAATAACGTGAGCATGTCTTCATCAGTGGGACAATGAGGGTGATATGTGCCCATAGTGCATCCCTGGCGAGGCATTTGTATGTAAATGCCAATGCCCCTACAGAGAGAGAATGCACTCTGACAATGCAAGGGGACAAGAGGACAGTTGGGTTGTCATGAAGTTAGAGGCTTCGGACATGCAGTGTCAGATCTACGACATCTGTCAACTGACAGTTCGCCAGACCTGGTTGACTGGAGACGTGTCTCGTTGATGTGTTAGAGAATGCAGTATCTGGCAAGGAGTTTAAAAAGCAAGCCAGTGGTACATCAGCCAGACTAAGAGTCTGTCCAGTGTGTGTAGGAAACTTTGCTGTCACGATGAAGAATCCTTTGTAGTTGTTATAGAGCATGCCAGCTGACAGCCTTTACTAGTGTAATAAGGGGCTACAGACAGTGCTGTGCACTCTGATCAGTCAAGGCTGTTAGCCACGATTGTTTATATTGAACAGTCAATCTATATTTGAAGGTTATCACGCGAGCCACAACCAATAACTACAGCAGTTCCACGTACCAAAGTACGCTTTCCAGAAGAAGGTTGTATTACACAAGCTTCACACACTCTTTTTGCTGTTCCTTAAGCAGCGATCACTCGCGCCTGGAGAAGCTGTTTAAGTGAAGCAGTTCCTAGCACCAGCTCTAACATATTTTCCAAAGTAATTCTGTAACCGCCTGCAGAGATAAAAGTCCACGAAGAATACACTTGGATTGCAACAAAGGAGGGGCTCAAAACTCAAAGAAATTAAAGGTGTACATTTCGCCTCGTAGGTAATAAATGTAGCATGCAACAGGCGACAAGAGAGAGAAGAATGCACAATCTTGATTTGCACTGTTCATGCCACTAGGCCCCTGGAATGTTGGGCAAGTCAACGGTCGCACGGCAACTTTCATATCTCGTGCAACTGTACAAGTTGCTAACAAGCTGCTGCTGTAAATTATTGAAACATGTAATCAACAAGGCAATAATTACTTATTTAGAAGATAACAAATTATTGCACCCACAACAACACGGATTACGTAAAAGCCTGTCTACCATTACTCAACTCTTGGAAATAACGCATGACTTCGTAACTACTATTAACTCACAATTGCAAACCGACGCCATATTTATAGACTTTGCCAAAGCTTTTGATAGGGTGCTTCACAGTAAATTGATTGACAACCTTGTGTCTTTGGGTATTAACAGTAACGTAATAGCAGAGATAAAATTGTATCTATCAAATGGAAGCCAGTATGTAACCGTAAACAACACAGCCTCTGATTCATTGGAAGTTTTTTCCGGAGTACCACAAAGTTCTATTTTAGGACCCATCTTGTTCCTAATATAAGATATTATTATCTATATGTGACTCGAGACTAACAATAAAATGTGATTATTTGCTAACTACTGCGTGATCTACACCACTATCCGCGCAACTGATGACCAGCTTAGACTTAACACCACACTTGCTAATAGTGCATGTTGGTGCCTTGAGTGGGGAACGGAAATTAACGTGTTGAAAACAGCTTGCATTAGCATAACTCGCAGAAAAACAATCCAGCATTTTAGTTACAATTTAGTCGGCACAACACATTGCAAAAAACAACGCTGTTAAATACCTGGGCGTCACGCTTACAAGTAAACTGAAGTGGGATGCACATATAAACAGCTCATACACAAATGAATATCACCAGCTAGGGTTCGTGCGTCGAAAACTTGCATTGGCGCCTTCTAATGTAAAACTCACCGCATATAAATCTCTCATAAGGCCGATCCTCAAGTACGCCAGCATTGTTTGGAACCCTCACCAAAAATATCGTTCCAACAAGTTAGAAATTGTCCAATTCAAGGCCCCACGCTTTATCTATTCTAAGTATTCGAGGTATGCCAGTGTCACTGAGCTGCGCAGACAGGCGTGCTTACCGACCCTTGTAGCCCGTAGCCATGTCTCTTCCTTAAAGTTTCTTTTTTTTTGTATCACACTGATTTAAACATAGATAAAAACACCTATATAAAGCCGCCTAACCAGCACTGCCTTCGTACCAATTTAAATAAGTGCATCAGACCATTCATGTCACGCTGTCACACCTTTAAATATTCATTCTTCCCATCAGCAGTGGAAGAGTGGAACAAACTGCCACAAGAATGCGTTGATGTTTCCTCTTCAGATGCATTTGTCCGGAATGTAGAAAGCCTGTGTTATGAAGAGTAAAAGCAACTTTTGTTTTTTTATGTTTGTGAGCGCTTCCGAACACAGTGATCACTGTACCATCTGCTGATACTTCGATAATTTTTTGTGACCTGTCCATAATTTTGTGCAATCGCTTTCATCGTTCAAGTTTTCTTTTCACCAGTATCTTGTAATTCTGTTTTCTTCCGCTGTGTGCGATATTGCCTAAATTGTACGCGACTGGGTATATTTGCCCGCCCACCCTATATGAGCCTGAGAAACGCTTACAGCAATAAATAAATAAATTAAAAATAAATAAGTATGTTGTTAGGCACACGTGAAGAACATACAATATTCTCTTCAGTGAAAACAGGTGGATCCCTACAGTTGGTCTAGGCCGGGTGTCGACCCAGTGTGAGCTCATTCGAGCACAGCCAAGTCATAACCTTGCCTTATTGTGTGCAAGGCAGATACCCAGACCTACTGCCCCAAGCTCGATAAGCGCAAGCCTCTAACTCAACCTAAATCTATGTGTATTATTGTTGCCAACATGCTTCACACCTGCCGCCAGGCCTTCGACTCCTCCTTGGTGCCTGACTCAGGCCAGCATCAAGCTAACTATACCTGGCATCCAAAAAAAACAGATATGTCATCCCCTGCTCTCAGGCAGCTTGCTCTACTCTTGTTATACGAGATGTATGAAGGCTGTATACACGTGTACACCGATGGCTCTGTTTTACAGAAGAGTTCAACGGCATCATTTGTTATACCATTAAAAGATATGACAAGAAAATTCAAGACCTCCCACCTCACGACATCAAAGGGAGCAGAGCTCACCGCTCTTTGTGCGCATTGCAAATTATCAGCGATCAACAGCCACAAAAAAGGACAATTTTCAGTGACTCAAAAACGCCACTGCCATCTCTTCTATCACCTTTACCCCACGGCCCGTACGAACAGCTGGTATTCAAGATTGCAGAAAACACTCACCAATTCACTGACAAAGGACATGAAATAGCCTTTCAATAGATTCCAAGTCATTCTAGAATATTCGGCAACGAAGAGGCTGAGCGAGCTGCCCATTCTGCCCATACTGAAAGCGATCAAATGTCAATTTGATCGCTTTCGCGGAATTGACATGGAGTGTCAATTCCGCTCTCCAGAACTGACACTCCATGAAAACTCCGCATGCTCGCTTGCAAGCGCACCACGTCACAATGGAACGAGTCATCTTTCATCCATGCATGGTCGTGTACCGTAGACCGAACCTTTAGTCTTCGAATTCCTTCGGAATTACGCCGACGAGACGCTACTATGCTGTGCAGAGTATGATTAGGCGTCGCAGTTACCAATGCGTACGCATTCCGCATAGGAATGGCTGACACTGCTGCATGCGACCATTGCGGCAATGACGAATCAACTTGGCACATTCTGTGTGAATGCCCACAATACTGTACGCAGAGAC
Source organism: Rhipicephalus microplus (assembly GCF_043290135.1). Lineage (NCBI taxonomy): Eukaryota > Metazoa > Arthropoda > Arachnida > Ixodida > Ixodidae > Rhipicephalus > Rhipicephalus microplus. The sequence continues at coordinate 275,078,875 of NC_134702.1, read as the reverse complement.
AGTCACTCTGCAATGTACTAGATGAACTGGGCAACCAGACTCTTCTGGAAGAAAGAATCCTGCGCTACCGACAGGACATCATGTCGCAGAAGGCTGTGAAGGCGCCCATGCGCTTCTTGCGTTCAACCGGCCTGTCCAAACGACTGTGGTCGGAACTCCCTGATTGTGTGCGTATGTAAATGTTTTTTCATATTTGTTTTATATCTCTCTATCCCTATCCTCTTGCCGACCTTCTCTCCACACCTGTACAGGGTAGCATACCGATTCTCGGTTAACCTCCCTGTCTCTTCCTTTTTGTTTATGTCTCTCTCTCTCTCTCTCTTGGACATGTTTTAACTTCGTCGTCCATTCACGCCACCTAATACAAATTTGATATATGTGAAGCGAGCAAAATGGCCGTGCGCGCATCATAAGTGTTGCAATGTAGTCACGTTGTTACATGACACGCATGTCATGATTATCATGTTTTGAGGTGTCACTTTTGTTCACCATGTAGTCATGTCACACTATACCAGTTTCGCAACATGTCATGTGGCCAAAAGCACCACCAGAGCCATCAAACCTAAATCATGACATTCATGACATACATGTCATGACTTTCAAGTTGCGACTGGTCACATATGCTCGTCACACAGTCATAATATGTCATAACGAAAACAGCCAGGAGATCACGACATTCATGATATACATGCCATGGCTTTCATGTTGCGACTAGTCACTTATGGTCGTCATACAGTCAAGTTATGTCATTACAAAAACGGCAAGGAGAGATAAAAGTCGTGTGTGGCTAGATTTTAAATAGATAGATAGGTAGATAGATTGATAGATAGATAGATAGATAGATAGATAGATAGATAGATAGATAGATAGATAGATAGATAGATAGATAGATAGATAGATAGATAGATAGATAGATAGATAGATAGATAGATACGCTCAGAGCCGCCGAAGTTGAAGTTCAAGGAATGCTTCACAATAAAAAAGGACCAATGTGAGTATCTCTTGATCCCCAAGTGCTCGAATCTCTACAGAGAGCATGTCACGCATTGTCCACTGTTGATGATGTTGTACTAGAACATACTAAAGTCAAAGTTTTCTAAAAGCTGAGTTTTCAAGAGGGGGTAATCGATGACGAACCAAGCTATCTGACCACCTTCCTAATTCTGAAAAATTTGATCCAAATAAACTCAAGGCAATTCAGCAGATACCAAAGACAATGGATTCGAAGGAGTGTAGTGCTTCTGAGGTAAAATGAACCTCTCCAGATTTCTGGTTGAATTGTCATGCATATTGGGGCTTTTGAGGAAACTCACTGCCAAAACGTCACCATAGCAAACGGGGAAGCAGCAGAAGAAAGCATTTGAAAAGGCATGAATTGGTGAGAAGAGCTTCATTTCTACCCTTCCTTTGAATAATAAAAGCAGCTGGAATTACAATGTGATGTGAGCAATTTTGGGCTCGGAGCAGCTCTTCTTTAAAATGAACAGCAAGTCCCTTTCTTCAGCAGAGCACTGACAACAATGAAAGTTTGTTAAGCACACAGATAAAGGGATATTCTGTCCATTCTCTTTGCCCTAAAAAGTTTTATCAGCATACGTTCAGAAAAGAAACAAAGATGTTGAGCAATTGTAAGCCGCTTAACCAAGCAGTCCTGAAGAAACCATTGGATCAAGTTCGAAGATGACTGCAAAGCTTGATCTTTCAGATGCAAAGAACAACTTCGCAATACAAAACAGACCAGGAAAGAAATTAGTCTTGGCTGACATAATCTCTAGGGCTTTTATTCGCAACGAAAGCAATTAAGAGGAACTTCAGAACATCCATGTCGTGCAATACGTCCGTGTGAGAAAGAAAACCTTGGAAAAGATGAAAGCTGTGACCGAGTGCAAAGAATCACTGCGAAAACTAAAGTGAATCTTTCGTTCAGGCTCGTCACAACACAAACATGAACTACCCAAAGGCAAGCACCTATACTTGACACACATATATAAAGCTTTCTGGAGAAGTTATTTCCAAGAATTGATGCCTGTCGAGAATCACCTGATTTTAAAAAAATTACGCCTATTTATTATAATGTTTCTGTGAGATGAAAGCAAAGTGATACTCCAGACAACGCATCTTGGAATTGAGAGCTGTCTTCAATGCGCTCGTGAGCGTGTCTTCCGGCCAGGAATAAACACAGAATTGAAACACTTGATCATGAGGTGTGAAATATGCTAAAAGTACGCGCAAACCAAGCAAACAGAAACTCTTTCACTCCATACAGAACTAAGCTATTTATTGGAACAAGTTAAATGCGACATGCTCGAACTGCAGGGAAATTTTTTTTTCTTTTTTGGGAAGTAGACAAAGTCAAATTGATAGTTTCGAACCAAATTATAATGAACTAAGGACTCACTTTGCAGTGTACTGGGTGCCGAGAATTCTAATAAGCGACAATAACCTACCGTTCATGGGCAAAGAACTAAAAAATTCCACGAAGAGCTGGAACTTCGAAAACGAGCAGCTCGGTTTACCCGCGTGCAAACAGAAGGGCTGAATCAGCCGTAATGCGAGCAGAAATGCTCCCTTAAAAAAAGGACATGGAGGCCACTCAGAACCACAAATGACATTTGTTTATTAACAAAACACATCACTTCAAGAAAAGAATGGTACTCCAGCACAAGTGTCAATGAGTTGCTACATTAAAATGAGTGTGCCAACAACTTCACAGTTACTGCAACCCAAAACAGTCGATGTGAGTGAAATAAGATTGTAGAGGAGGCAGAAATGCACGAGCTACCATCACAGACAAGCGAAGGATTCCCTAAGCTTTAAAAAAGGGTCAGTGCATGTCCCAATTCAACCCACAAAAACAGGAGTATGGGTCAAATACAATAATTAAAAGAATTTATGACAGGTCCTATGAAGTTCAGACGGAAGACAGCATCCTGAGAAGGCACTGAGTACTCAACAGGGCAAGCCCTTCCTCTGACAAACATATTGAAGTCAGTGAGCCAGAGACAGATCAACCGAAGCACACTGGAATTACTGCCGCCCCTCGAAGAACCATACAACATCCAAAGAGGCTCCAGGATTTTACAGTTGGTTGAAGGATAGACTTCAAAAAGGGATGAATGTGACAAAAAAGATCCACAAATGCAGGGGCGTACCGACTCTTTCGCGAGATGGGGGCAAGCCTAACTACACACACACACAAACACACACACACGCACACACACGCACACACACACACACACGCGCGCACACACACACATGCACACACACACACACACATATATATATTCATCGCGTAGGGACCACTTAACAACGACCAAAAAAAAGTAAGAGAATGAACTATTCTCAATACTGCAGCATATTGCTTGCCATTGGTTCTTCGGCATTTAAGATTGTCTGTGTCATAAAATTGCCTGCGTCTTACATGACGTCAGCAATCTGCAAAATATTGCGGTTTTATTACAGTGCATGTACAATAAACAGGGCATTCACGCACTGAAAAATACCTAAAACTTTTTGGGGTAGTCGGAGAGCAAATTCTTTTAAATAATATTCAAGTAAAGTAGCCGCCGGTCACATTATCAACGGTTACTTATAGCAGCTTCCGAGATGAAATAACATGAGCGTAATAAGATATTTTCACTTGCAGCATCAAGGCGTTTAGTTGTTTGTGCGCGCACACATCTCTGTGAACTCGTCCTTGCTGAGAGAGAGAAAGGAGCGAAGAGAGAGAAATAAGCAGCGCTGCATGTCTGTGCATCTTTGCTGTCCAAGTTGTATTTTGAGCTGCAAAATACCATTCGAGTTGAATAAAAACGTACTCGCCTGACTCTCAATTAGGCTTCCGTGGGGCTGAAAACCATACTCTTTCACATTCTACTTTGCCCAGTGGCTCAAGTTAAAGGACAAGCTTAAAAGCTGAGATTTCCACTGTGCTCAAGTCCACTGCTTTGTTCATCGCCACTTCGCAAGCTGCACCATCGCTCCAAGTTACAAGTTACCATAAGCAAGTCTGATCAAGTTTATCGGAGACTAAATGGGAAACACATTTTTGGTGCTTCTAGATAACGCCAGAACATTAAAAAATATTCGTAGCATTATTCGGCTCACAGCAGCTTCGACAAAGCAGCGTTGATGATATCTATTTTCGATCAAAAAAATGAATCTCCTGAAGCAGCAGATGATTTCACCAGTACATAAAAAGTTTGCCCGTTCGCGCTCGTAACTGCATCAGCCAATCGCAGCGGAACGAAATCGTGGACAAGCTATGCAATGTTATTGGGCCCCTGTTCAGTGCTGGCCTACTCTGCAATGCTACAGAAAAAGGCATGGAAGCGCCGCTTAGGCAGCCCACACCGCAAGAGCCTACAAGGAAAATCGTCGCAACTGCAATGTTGGAGAAGATTCACTAGTTGTAATATTCCCTCGTAATAATATAATTCAGTGAATACTGTGGTGAAGGAAAACTTCGCCTGAGCTGTTGTTTTTCCCGGCGTGCAGCGAAAAGTCACCACTGTCCAAAGTGGGGGGGCTCAGCCCCTAACTTTTCTCAGTGGGGGGATCGTGCCCCCTTGCCCTTCCCGGCTGGTACGCCTATGCACAGATGGCACAACAATCATTTGCAGCATCATAGACAAGCCACATGCTTCTTTGGAATTCTTCACTTCCTCCTTCTCTAAAAAGGCACTGGGTTCAGGGTAGTTGCTATTGATCCATAACATTAGTAAGCGCTGAATGCACGTATGTAATACGAGTGAACCACTTGTCCTGTGTCCTTCACTCGTGTCACATACGTGCATTTAGCGCTTACAAAAAGTACAGATCCCTATTTGTTGTTCATTTACACCTCCTCCTCCTTTCCGAGCTCGAGAAGTATCAAGTGTCTGCCCCTCCGACTCTACACATAGGCCGCTCCCCCACCTGAATCTCCATTATGCATTCCTGCCTCTATGTAACCCTACCTAATCTTGTACTTCAACGCTTATTCAACTCGGCAAACTTCCAATAAAGAGACCCTGAAAAACTTTTTTAAAGTTTTGTCAGCGTTTAGGTTAGAGCATCATGAAACCATTCGGACCATAAATTCAGCGACACGCAGTGTACCAAGGCCGCTACAGACAATTATATCATGCCCTTCTTCTCACCTAGGCCTGACCGCAGCAACTCACGAGACAAGCTGGCGATCGCAGAGCTGTCATGAGTGCGCTCGCCATTTTGAGCTTTTACCAGTCTAGACCTCCGAGATGCCACACCGACAGGTTGCGTGAAGTCTCGGAGGCCATCACGCAGTGCACCTGGCAGCACGCTTGCCGTCTGACAACAGAAACAAAGACCACGAAGTAAGTGATTGATATCTGCTCCGACACGTGCTGTCACCCTACCAGTCGACCTTACTTCTGCACATTCTACAGCCCATGACAGCCAATCTGATAAGCAGCCATGTTGACGTGGCTGCTGGCATGTTCTAGACAGAGCATGTTGCTCTATGAATGTGCAGTTTAAAAGGCCTTCGGCCAAGTTGCAAAGATCTGCACCGATTTTCAGAGATTGCCAGCTTTAAAGCATAATAATAAATTACACAGTTTGCGCAGAGTGGTCAAATTGGTCTCCAAATAATTTTTGATACTCAAACTACGAGCCAAATGTGTTTGTAAAAATCACAAAAACCATTCCGGGTTCCTTTTAACGAAAGCCCAGTGTTTTATCGTCCATTAATATGGGTCATAGCAAGACAAACCATTACAAATTGCCCAGCCATAATTCATCGTCATCAAGAACCACAGCATTTAAAAAATTCACAGATACACAGGAGCGCGATTTGCTAAACAGACACATAAGAGGTATTTTGCGGTCGCAATCGCAATTGGCACCCTTGGAGAATTTACAACGACCAATATTCTACAATGTGCACAAATTTTCCATCCATAACAGCACGGTTCACGTATTCATAAAGAAATGAAGGATGGCAAGCAAACTTGAATACAATGTGTATGTAATTGTGAATACAGTATGTATACAAATGGGTGCTGCTAATGCTATCACACTGCACTCGAGTATTCTCAATTGACAGCAAGGCCATGAATGGCTTGTACTGCTGGCCCTAAAACAGCCATGTTACAGTACCGACACAGTGAGATGCGACCTGTGATGTTACGTCAGTGCTATCAGTACATTACGTGGTGCTTCCTTTGTTATTTATGCACAGACACACAACACTCCAGCGACGTTGTTGTCTCGTCGAAACTGGTTAATCTCTACGTGATTAGACTGCCTCGAAGTTACTTAAGTCGCGATGTTGAAATCATGTCTTACATTCATGATGCAGGCTATGAATATACATTAAAACATCAATACGTCTCTGAAAAAAATGCGCACAATAAATGCAGGATCTGAGAATACTTATGATCCCAAAAGGTTTAATTTATTTTCATAATTGCTAACATAGTAGCTGGGAAATTATTGCTCTGTCGCAGTGGTCTAGTGACTAAGGTACTCCGCGGCTGATCCGCAAGTCGGGGGATCAAATCCGGGCTGCGGCGGCTGCAGTTTCGGTGGAGGTGAAAATGCTGCAGGCCCGTGTGCTCAGATTTGCGTGCACGCTAAAAAATCGTAGGTGGTCAAAATTTTCAAATCTCTCCCCTACGGCGTCTCTCATAATCATATCGTGGTTTTGGGATGTTAAATCACACATATATATTCATGTGAGAAATTGTATTAGGCGAGAATGTATTAGTGAGGTTCTACTTCATAGGTCCACACAACTGCACGATCTTACTTATTCAACAGAAAATGATGGTCGTCAACTGTTTCTAGGTTCAAATTTTGAATTAAGAGACAGTGTGCGTCCTGACTGAGTTCAATTGGCAGCTGACGCACTAGGCAAATTGACTGATGACAGTGCAACCATGAGAGTAACAAGTATGGCTGTACTGCGACTCCAAAAACACATACCTAATCTACAGAAAGCTCCTAGTAGGTATGCACCACAGGAATGGTGCGAACATTACCACTCACTACTGGTGCATAAAAAGTAAACAGAAAAGAGGTGAATAAAAAAATAATTAGCAAAGAAATAAATGTATACATAAATACATAACTTGCATGTTGCAGTACTTCTAGGCCTTATAAACTGAGGTGGAACTGCTTTAAAAACATATGCTAAAATTTAAAAAGTCCCAATAACTGTATAAATGTAAAAAATAAGCAAACAAAATTCTTGTGTGCCACAGCTTGGCTGGTCACCCACCTTCACAGAGTGTAATAGCTCCAGCTTTTTCTAGAAATCTTTGTAACACCTCCCCCGCCAAAAAATATGCACATATAGCCGGTATTAATCAGTGTGGCCGGCTTGGAAGATTATGCAGACTTCATTTACCTAAAAATCCTCAACAACTGTAAATGACCGGTGTTTCAGTGTGCAGGATTGCCGACGAGTTTCTTTGGCTACCTTGTACCAATAGCAAAATATCTACTACCTACAAGAATGATGAATTACAATCGTATTTATGTAATTCATTGATAAAAATATTTTAGCTGATTGAGAGACGGCATGCTTCTTTGGAGACAAGGCATACGTTTTTCAATTTCTGTACTCTTGACAGGACATTTGCTTAAAATATTTTGCTACACTTGATGATGATAATGCGTGTTTACCAAGACAACATGGGCATTTCGCAGAATATCGAAAATATTGTTTAACTATTCTTCAAATGCACCATCGCATAGTATATCAGTTGTCACGGTGTTCATGTAATGTAGCATGACTGCCTGCAATCTCGACAACATTATTGATACTGTATTAGCAGCTACTGTCGAACATCTGACAATTTATCGCAATACTTACACTTGCTTTAAACTTTATATACAATACATAGTGTGCATGTGCGTCATGCAGCGCCAATTCGTCACTTCCGAAATGCACCCCCGACATGCCTGGGTACCTACTGACTCCTTAGGCACCCCGTAGGTACCTCGTGCATGCGCCTGTTCAGTTTTGCCTAACGATGCAAGTTGGAGCAATTATCAGCTGCTGGCGAGGCAAGTTTATATAACAGTCCACTAAGAGCGAGCAGAGCGTCAGGTTGTTCTCTTTGCCGAAAGTTATTATCTGAAAATTGAGAACGCACACTGTGATTTTCCGAAAAGCACCGGCACGTTTGGCTGTTGCAGATTAACAAAAACGACTTGAAGAACCGATGATATTTGCGCCTTGAGGTGTAACTTCACTAAGGAGAAGTACTGAAGTTACACTCGAAGCACGCATCTGCAAACATAGATAGGTGCTGTATATACAAACCCGTCCACGACCGCTGCGTGCACAATCAGCGTCTCAGGGAGGTGGTTAAAATTGTGAAGGCAATCACGGGAATTCGGGTATTGCATTCAAGCAAAGTGTGAAAATAGATGTGGAACAATATTCGTTCACTCGCGATTTGAAGTATAGGCGATCGGTTCAAGTTGAGGGGTCAGGTTTTTTGAAAATTGGTCAATTGATTCCCTAAAATGGTCTGCATCATGTTTATATTTTCCGCAAACTTTACTTCACACACTCTACTTTTCATTGTGTCATTGTCACATAGGTTACTGTCTAGAATCGTGGGGTGTGACGTATAACAGTTATCTAAAAACTCTTGAACGACTTCAAAAGCGTACACTGAAAATCATAAGCCAAGGTGAATCAGTAAGGAATATTTTACAATCACAACGCATTCTCTCGGTTCCGATGTTGCGTGACTACAAAATTGCCGTTTTAGTAAATAACATAATTAATAGAAATTCACCTTTGCCTGCTGATATTTTTTAAATTCCTAAACGCAATACGCGACATGCTTCGAATGGTAATTTCAATCTGCCCAAATGTTTTAATGTTTACGGAGAAAGACTGATACAGTTTATTGGAACAAAAATATGGAACACGGTTCCCCTAGAGATTAAAACGGCACGTAATTTCAGCATGGCATGTAAATCATTTTTTCTGTGGAGTCAAGACATGTAAGCATGTGTGTGTTTGATTCGATTTTCATTGTATTTTTTTTCTGCAGGAAAAAATGTATTACTGTGTTATCCGTATTATATGATTGTTTTTTTGTTTTTTGTTTTTTTGATGTTGTTACCTCAGAGCTGACCTGTACACTTTTTTATATTGCACATTGTATTGGACCGTCCACTAGCCACTTTAGGCTATCGGTCCAAATAATCCCTGTAATTACATATATCTATTCATGAAAATAAAGTTTCGTTGATTCATTGATTGATTGATCATTTTTAGGAACAATACTGCACATTATAGCAAAACAAAAAAAGTAAAATACAAGGTTAAAAATGAGTCCAGAGACAGGTGCCGAGACAAGCGCCGAGACACGCGCTATCTTTGTTTGCATCATCCGGTCATTACAGGAGTCATGTGAGGATTCGGACTGTATATTCACACGTGTATATATGAAAAAAAACAACAATATGAATATTTTGTAGATTGCACTTAGTGGGACAAGGGGTTTTCCGAGACGACAATGAAGTAGGCGTCTTGCTGTACAGCTGACCCCGAACACGCTGTTATTGCTGCCGTAAGCTGTCGTCACCCTTTGTTCGCGTCACCATGCAACACTGGTGGAGGTGCTGGGCCGCAACGCTGCCCGATGCTTCACACTCCTAGTGGGAGCCGTTTAACCAGCCCAGATGTGCCCATTGCAACCCCTGTCCATCAATTCAGTCGTCGGCTACGAGGTCTTCCTCCAGAGTTCAACCACTCACAGAAGCCCTCCACGAGACATCTATAAATGGCTAACACCAGCCCCCAGCTGGTACTTCTCGGCACTGGTCCTCACGCTCCATCTCAAGTAACGTTTTTTTCAACCGCTCGAGCCTGAACGCTTTGATGGCGGTGCACACGAAGACGTAGAAGACTGTTTATATCACTATAACCGTGTTGCGAAGATAAACTATCAATGTCGAGCCTTGCTGCGCACATTCCGGCAGTATATTTCACGACGAAACATTGAAGAGCGCTTATTTTCTTCGTCATGATGGAACGAGCGTCTGTCGATCACTCTGACAAGCTTACCCAAGTAACGCAGAGTGTTGAGTCAACGTTGTTTGAATGTAACGAATGTGAGGCAGTGTTAGACGGCAAAACAACGTTGCACCGACGTTTATATTATGACATTGCCATAACACAGTGTGTTTATTCTTGCAGCAACATTCAAATATTCACGTTGTACTAGCTTGTTGTTTTAACGAGGCAACAACATTCAATTTATCGCGTTGCCCTGATGTGATGGTAATATTGTGGCAACAACAATCAAACAAATAATCACGAGGCAACAACATTCAAATTATCACGTTGCCCTAATGTGATGGTAATATTGTGTCAACAACAATCAAACAAATAATCACATTGCATCAACATTGTATATAAACATCGAGCCCATGTTTAACATCGAACGTAGAGACATGACGGACATAATCGCTGAAACATCCAATAACACACAAGGAGACTTTTCAACTTCGTGTACTCATTTGAATGGTGGCTGGCAGTGGCTAGTTAGTGTGGTTGAGTAAGCAATAGAAGAAGCATGAACATTACAGACAACAGTTCAGCCTATGTTCTTCACACACTAATCTTTCCATGAATATGATCTTTTAAAAGTTGCACTCGGTGTTTTTATTTATTTGTTTGACAATATACGATTGTCGTAGTGCAGAAAAAAAACAACATCATGAGTCTCCTGACTAGGCCTATATAGCTTCGCACCATAGGTGCTTCACGCATAGGAATTGCATTCGCAAAAAATAAACAGAAGAACACAATCACATGAAGAAGACCATTGCGTTGCCTTGTTACGTCTGTAGTTTGATACACTAAACACAGTGAATTCATATGTGAGGAAGATATGTGGAAGAGCAAGCCTTTTAGCACCCCCCATTTCCAGGCTACAAAGAGCCAGCTGTAGGCAGTCTTCATCTCAACATGTATGCATGAAGACTTAACAGAATAAATTACCAGTCTATTTTAATTATTACTGTGTGGTTGTGAAAATAGCATAAAATGAAGTGAACAAGCAGTAGTTAAATGAAACTGTGCCTCCATTGTGATGCATCACCACAATAATGTTTTAAAAACTGCTTTCAGATTAAGCATTCAAGAAACAGATCTACTGAAACGGGACCTACATGCTAGCATGATGCAAAGCAACAGCCACATCAAAACCCTACGATTGCCACGAATTATGGAAGTGGAGCCAATAAGAACCATGGAGCTAGAAAAACAGCTGTTTCACAGAGCCCTTACTCTTGGGGAATATAAAAAGCAATGCAGTGATTTGAGCGAAAGGTGCAAACAGGAAAACGTGTAACTGGATATAGTAATAAAGTATAATCACGGTCGAGAGAGAGATATGGTATGGAGAAAGGCAGGGAGGTTCACCAGAAGGCAAGTATCAGGTTTGCTACCCTGCACTTGGAAAGGGAGACAGAAACGTAAGAAAAACGGATTGAGAGAGAAAAAAAGAGAGCGGGAGGAAGCGAAAACGCACACATACTAGAATGTTACAAACGTTTGACGAGGCGGGTCAATCGCACGAATTTTAGGAGGACGGTCGAAGTCGCACTAAATGTATAGACATGCTGAGCTTTCAGGAAAAAAAGGATGCTGGTTCTGGTTCGAAACTGCCTTGCCAACTGTTTGCAGTACTCAAGTATCTGGTAGTGTCTCTGGCTGATGAAAATGCGATAGAACAGCTATCTCACGTGCTCTGCTCCTCCAGCTTTGTGGGGAACTCGCGTCGTCATGAAGCATTTTATGTCTTCCTAATAACTGCGTTTAAGTAAACATCGGCCGAAAGTTAAGCAATTGTAAAAAAAATGTGTTAATCTGTTACTGCCAAAGCTATCATTCACGGCACACACAGCAAACACCAGGTCTTCAGAACACACTGTCCACAAGCAAATATAGACATCGAATTGCACCGCGATGAACAGCCACACTATTACAGAAGGATGATCAGTCACAACAAACACAGTAGACACCAACATAGAGAAAGCACGCCTGCTGAAAACACTGTGTTGTTGGTAAGAAAATATAAATCACAAATTGCAGCTTCGTGAAAGGGCACACTGTAATCTTCAAACAATATCCTCCAAAGCGAATCTGGGAGACGCCAACGAGGAGATGCCTAGATTTCGTAGCACACTATGCAGTAGAGAAATAACACCAGACTACTGCAGTCCTCTTGCCATTTGTCCAAGGCCTTGCTTCAGCTTCGCCTTTACTGTAAGGCTTATGTCAGCTTGAAGAAAGGCACCTAGGGATGGTGATTTCCTTGCTCGAGTACGTCAAGCGAGAAGACACACAACGGCGGCAAAGCTGCTAATGCGATGGCATTCTTTCTTCACATGATTTCAAGCAGCCTTCTATGCAGTAGAGGAAGAGGTAGCGCCAAGTTTATGCAGCAGTCTGTACGGCTGATATATTTGGTCAACTACAGTGTTTTTCTAGTTTGTCACAGCAAAAACGGCTGAGGCATATGTCACAGGTTGATGATTGATATGTGGGGTTTAACGTCCCAAAACCACTATATGATTATTAGAGACGCCGTAGTGGAGGGCTCCGGAAATTTAGACCATCTTGGTTTCTTTAACGTGCCCCCAAATCTGAGCAATATGTCACAGGTACGCTCCTTTCTCTTTGACATGCTACCATGCAGTTTAACACTGTAAGTTCGGGCCATTACTGGCCCCACAACAACACAATTTTTCTATGAAGTTTGATGTGTGAATGGTTGCAGTCCTAATGGACTCTTCTTTCTTCGGTAAAGGAAGCTTAGATGTTTTCTCTCTGCAGATGTTTCTTATTATTTCTCTTTTTTTTCTACTAAGTCTCCTAGTGCAGGACAGGTTTTTTAAGCAACATGTTTGTTGTTGACAGAGTAAGTATGGTAACCTGTCAGCAGTTAGGCAAGCTTCCCTTTTTGTTCCAGCGTGGCGTACATGCATAAGTAGCACCACGTTTATGCAGCTGTCTGGACGACTAATAAAATTGGCCATCAGCAGGGTTTTTCTGAAGAACTGTTCACCACACAACGAAGGCCTAGCTGCATTTTGCGCACTGTAAACTATTAGTTTAGAGTGAGACTGATTTGAGCTGGAAGTCACGTGTGAGCTGTCACTGCTTGGTGAACTTGGTGAGATTTGTACATGACAATTTTGGCGTATTGTCGCTAGGTCGCAAAAGTGGTGATTCATACCTGGGGAGGTCTGTTTTCTGAACATCTTGGCGCGCCGCTGCTCATTGTTACATTCATGCACTTTTAGGATTCAGGCAGTGGGGGAAGAGCAGAGACGCTATTTATCTTGCCGCTTTAAGCAGCGAAGGGTGAAGCGGGCATACTCTTTGTTGCGGGTCGGCGCAGAGTGTGCATGAAGTGTTCATTTTTGGTTGTGGAGTCGCCTCAGTTGGAGAACTGAAATCGAAATTGTTGTAGATAAGGGCAACATGTCTGCTGGCTAAGGAAAGTTGGAGGATCACCGTCCGTTCGACAGATGCAATTGCTTTACTTGCAACGGTGAAATAAAGCTGAAATCGCTGTGTGATAAGCATCCAGTTCGCCCACAAATCGCCGATCATTTTGGACGTTATTTTGTGTAGGAAGATCCACATCAAGTGAGCTCATTGATGATGCTTAGCTGTTGCGTGGAGGTACTCTGCTTTTTTCACTGGAGGTTGCCGTTATCGGTCACACTTGAACGACTCCTCACGCTTGACTAGGCCACCCTAACTAGACACCCTTCACCGAGAATGCAGAGCAAAAACATACCAAAATAAGATGCTCCATGCTACTGTGTTAAGACGATGATTATGATAATAGTGCGTCAAAATTGAAATTGCGCAAGTTTCGATTTCAGATTCATTTTCAAAATAGTTTTGTAACAGAAAAAGAAAAATACAGACAAGGCAGCATAAAAAAAGTGAGACAAAAGCTGTTTTGAAAGGACTGAATTAACTGTACGATCTTAAATATCTACAGGACAACGCTGACCTAATGAGGCTTGTTTAGCGGGCAAGTGGTTGATTGTGCACGCCTGTATAATGCAGTGTGTTAAACTCGGCTGATCGAACTGCAGCCAGATTGCGCGCCGTTGGATTCATATTCTGTGATAAGTAATCTACCTCACCATAGGTTCACAAAAATTGTGAAGCTCGCACACACTTTCTCCCAAAACATACCTTGCGCTTAGTGCTCATTCGGACTCGAACTCAACAAAATTTTCCCTTGCCGGGCTCACACTTACAAAAACTTCTTTCAACCGGCCTCACTCAGACTCAAACTTCCCAAAATAATACTCACCCGTATTCATTCAGACGCACACTCAAGAATTGATCCGAATCTGAGAGAATCAATCGACTCATGACTTCTATGAATCCACTAAGGCGTCGGTGCTCTTCAACACAAATATCTTACGTCATTGGTGCTCTCCTTGGCAACTTTTGATTCCGTACCCTCGATTACGAGTTTAGGTGAACGACACTGTTCAGTAGACGTTAGTTACGGTGAGTGTATTCGTTAGTCTAGACAAGGCTGGTAGTAATGCTGAAGGTCGGTAGATAGGGGTGGGCAAAAAAAAGAAATGGAACCACTCAACAAATATATTTCGCACTTTGAACTCACACTCACCAAAACTTTCTTTAACTGGACTGACTCGGACTCAAACACGCAACAGTACCTTTCACCCGGACTCACACCCAAGGTCCTATCTGAACCTCGTCGACTCTCGAATGAGTTTGCCGACCTGTGTACGTTCTCACTGACCTTACTCATTGCCTAAATTTGTACCTGCTGGCTTTGGACAGAGTCCTGTTCCAAACACCCCGAAAAGTTCACAAAAGAAATCTCACAGCGACAAAGCCTGTTTGAAATAGCACCGCAAATATATGTTCTTAGAAGATATGGTCACATTGTGGCTACGCGTGAATAATCCACAGCAAACCCTGTATCGCAGGGCTTGTAGCAGAGTTCGCAGTGCCAAAGTGAACGTTTTTCTGCTAAGTTTGCGCTCATCAAAAGATATGACACTTGGGTGAGTTTGTGCTTTGACATAGAAACCATCGTGAGGGCGCACGTAACGCAAAGCAAAGGAAGAGACACGCAAGGCCAGGCGCGAACTACTAACTTGCTAAACTACTAAAAAAAGCCGCAGCTCTGATCAAAGGCAGAAGTCTGTACCTTCTTTTAAACACATGGTGAACACAATCCCTTTAACAAAGAAAAATGAGCCCTGAACTTTCCTTTTTTCACTCCTGGCAAGGGTCTTCTTCCTGTAGGCTTAATGCCTTTAATTGTTGTGGGAGAGCTTATTGTCAGCTACTAACACGTAGAAAGATCACGTGCTACGAATTGTGCCCACTAACATTCCCAGGTTTACGTGCTCGGAAACACACGATAATCTCGACAAGAGGACAACACCACTTTAGCGAATTGAAAAGATCATCGAATGCATTATCCGAAGGTTGTAGGTTCAGTTTTTGCTGGTGGAAAGTTGAGTGTTTGTCCACCTTAATTTCTGAACATTTTAATCGTAATTGCTGTACTATAGTAAAAAAACTACTAATAACGTCCCCGATACTTTTCATTGGCTGATTATTTGTTCTCATTGAAAGACTGTATATACATCTGCACTGCTTTGTAATACATTTCAGTTAGAAGATGGTTTGTATCTTTTGTCCCTCCAATTGCACTTGCTTGGAGCAGCCTTTGCAGGTGAGTTAACTTGTGGCAGAGATTTGCGGGGCACGGTTGTTGTCTACAAAATATGAACAGGTGATATAGGCTGGAAAACATTTAAAAGCAAATTTACAGTGCTTGTCATACCATTACTTGCAGAACACCCCTTTGGTTTCTGTCTAATCAACAAACTGCCATCTACGTCATAAGTTTGTGTTGGCTTCCACAACCCTTGCAATTGTTCTCCTAGCAAACTTCTTAAAATGAAGAGGGGGCAGACTTGCATGGGAGCACAAAGGCTGATGTCCTTGCTTTGGCTATGTATTTTTTTGGTAATGCACTTTTACATCTTAGAAGCAATTGTCGCGGCACCCAGAAAGCCTTCATTGAAGAAAGTTGTATGTGCGCCGACCTCGTCCATGCGAATTTGTGTTCACGTAGCCAGCTATGTTCACATGAAAACAACTTTACGTCCCACCTCACTTGTTCAGCTCCCTCTGAAACCAGAATAGTGACTGAGTACTGTAAAACCTTTGTCTAGGTAACTGACTCTTCTATTCATGATCGTGTATCACTAACTGCTAATTGCAACAGAAAAACGCTATGCAAATATTTTGTGCGAGTGCTCAAGCTGGGCATATGAAAGATAATTAACCACTAAATGCTCCTTTCGTTCTGTGACATGCAGGAGGGTCAGTGGCTCAGACAGGAACCTTACATAATGATACACTCTGTTAGCACCATTGCAGTCTATAAACAGCAGGTTAAATGTTCCTCGGAATCCTTGCGTGGATCGTTGGGTAAGGCCCATTTTTGAAGACAATTTTTCTTGCACATAGTCCAGGTCAAAGGGTCATGGAGATGGTAGAGGTGGATGAGTTTACAAGGTCAACTGATGCAAGAATAATCATGCAATTGCTGCACCTTTGAGATAAAGAGCATTGTTTTTTTTTGTGGGATTTAGGGATGCGAGCAGTTGGGCTACATTTTTTTGTTTTGCTTATCCTGATATTTTAGGGGCGAAGCTTCTTATAGCGGCCCCCGTTCGTTCCTCGTAGCCGTTGTAATAATGTGTAAGAAGTATAACATTTTGACCTCCTAGGTGGTGCTGGTGAGAGATTTCTTCTGTGCGTTGTTGAATATTGAAAGATAGTGCTCAACGTACATGCTACTGGCTGCTGAGGGGAAATGAGAGACGAGAATTCGGCTTTTAGTTAATGCCCACGCTGCGAATTTTCGATTGTTCAACAACGCGCAGAAAACAAGAAAGGGTTGTTACGTTATACTCGCTGGGCGTAACCTCCTAGGTTTTAGAAAAGTTTAGCGAGCGTTGGGCCTCAGTGCCATGAATACAGTGAACTAGTATACACTATGAACTCGAGGTGGTTAAAGGTGGGAAGTAGACACGAAGCGCGAGCCATAAGAAAGTGTGCGTGTGCATCCTCTCGTTCAGTCCTTGGAATGTCTGCTGGATGGCGGTGCTTTGACATGTGGAATATATGATGAAAAGATGCGAGATGGTGGTACTTGGAGTGTTGAGTAGGTGGACGAACGGACACACAGACAGATGCATGGACGGACGCACAGATCACTGCACGGACGGATAGACTCATGGACGGACGCAACAGCGGATTCATGGACGAAAGCAGGCATGGACGCACAGATGAACGTGCGGACACACGAACAGACGCACGCACGGACGGGCGGTTGGACGAACGGGTGGCCACACACAAGCACGCATGGATGAACGGAAGCAAGAACGAATGAACGGACGGATGCTTCGCCCCACTATCCATCATTCACTCCGTCGATATGCTGCCATTGTTTTTATTCTGGTGCATGGTTTGATGCATTTATTGTATTTTTTCTTTGTACAGCTTACCATTGCTGTAACTAAATGGACAGGTGAACAGAAAAATTTTGGGGTTGCACGGGTTTCATTATTGTAATATAACACATTACCTACTGAAATACAGAAAGATGCATACCATGGGGGAACAAAATTGAGGACGGAACCAAAAAAGCGTCCCCCGCAGCTAACTTTATTCTCGGAAAATCAGCCAAGTGTATAAAGCAATCTTGCGCGTGCACACTGCCTCAAATGCTAGTAAAAAAATGCAATAAGATTGACAACAAATGAATGATATCAAGAAAGCCACTAATCGAAAAAAGACTCCAAGAAACGAAAAATTTCCCACCACGCAGAGCAACAGATGTTATACTAACATGCGTATCTCCCTTCGTTTTAATGAAGTATGCTTCCGTAATTTCACGTGCCAAGGTATAATTA
Source organism: Rhipicephalus microplus (assembly GCF_043290135.1). Lineage (NCBI taxonomy): Eukaryota > Metazoa > Arthropoda > Arachnida > Ixodida > Ixodidae > Rhipicephalus > Rhipicephalus microplus. The sequence continues at coordinate 275,060,872 of NC_134702.1, read as the reverse complement.
CTTTCCGAAGTACACTGAAAAACCTGGCCTTACAGGTGCAGGAGCCAAAATGTGCTGGCAAATATGCCGAAAGTTTATTTTTCACAGAAAGTTCTTGCTCCTTAATTCTGTCCTTTATATACCGGCACATTCGCCTGCACGTTGTGGTTCCTGCAAGTGTGAGCCTAAGTTATTCAGAGTATCCGTCCTTGGAGAGAGCAATGACACCTTAGCACGTAAAACTGTGGAAGCATACTACATTAAAAAGAAGAGAAATACGCATGTTAGTTTTACATCTGTTGCTCTGCTTGTTGGGAATTTATTTTTTAGAATCTTTTTTTGTTTAGCGGCTTTTTTGTCGTGATTATTTTGTTGTCAATCTTATCGCGTATTTTTCACTAGCATGTGAGGCAATGTGCGTGCGCGTGGTTGCTACGCTTATATATTTTGCCAATTTTCCGAGAACTAAATTATTTGCGAGTGTTGGCTTTTTTGTTCTGTCCTCAATTTTCTTCCGTGATGGTATGCATCTTTTAAATAATAATTAAGTAAGCATGTACCAACCAGCCCAACAAAATGATTTATCAAGGTGGCGGTCCCATTCCGGCAGCACCCGCTCTCCATTTTAGTCACTGTTTGTTGACGTTCTATATCAGCCTATTTATGTGAATCGTATTGCATTAGGAAGCTTACAATCTCCACTTTCTAATTACAGCTATTATTGTCGCCCTTTTGGAAGCGGTATTTCATATCACTCAAAACAGTGCGCGCAAAGACTGGTGCTTTTGCTGTACAAGCCTCTGTTGCACTGGCAGTGTGGAAAAACTGTTAAACATAACGAACTGAAATTTCTTGAGCCTCTTCATAAAGCACTTTGCAAGGTTTCTATGAAGAGATATAGCTAGTAAAACAATCAAAAATCATGCAGGCTTCAATCGAATTGGGCAGAACACTAAGTTTATGAGTAAATCACTTTTTTTTTAATTTTGTGTAGAACAACAATATTGAATAGGTTTCGGGGCTACATGTATCTAATGACTATGCGAAGTTGTTTTGCGTTCTGACGAATAGCTGTCGGTTAATAACTGCTTGAATTAACAAATTTATGCATCCACTTGTTCAGGCATTACCGACGAAGTGGAAAAACTGTCCAAGATAAAAATATAAAATTTTCAATATTGAAGCAGCAAGCCTTTCTAGCAGAAAAAATTATCATAAGTTAATTTGAAAAATACAGAGTGAAGTGAGCTCATTTTTCTGCTTGCCAGATTTGTGCAAGTTTACTTTTTTCTTTTATTGCTAATTCACAATTATTGCACTTTAGCAGGACGATGTCATGCTTTGTAATTTCCAGTGCGCACTAACTTTGCGTAGCAGCGTTTGAATCAAACAATTTTCAGCAAATAATGAATATTCCAAATATTTTTTGGTGGTGGCGTCATCTGTGAAAAAAAAAAACAAAAAGCATGAAATTGTCTCGTGTTCGTTTTGACGTTTGTCAAAAACGATGCCGCTAAACATGACTGCCGCCAAAACACGTATGGGTTATTTCTCTAGATTCCAGATTTCAGTGTCTAGCCCAGTGGGTAAATTTAGTCGCTACGTTTTCAATACGCAATGTAACCCCAAGAGGCTGTTGAAAAAAGAAGAAAGAAAGAAACATGTAGTTCGGCAATTGTGCCGAATATTCCAGGACCTGCTTGGCTGCTCACCTTTGTAGCCAAGGGACTGCAGAAGCGTTTTTGAAGTACACAGAGAACTTGACCTTGCTTTCTCCTACTTTTGAGACTCGTAGAACATTACCTTGTGGTCTTCCCTTCACGGGAAGGTGAAGAATGTTTGACAGTGTGTGTTCCACGTGACACTGGTTGAAGGGCAGTATATTATTGGACCTTTTTTGAGAGTCTAGCCTGCGCTTGCGAAGGGGTGGCTACATGACGCGTGTCACGTTTTTTTTGAGGGGCGGGGAAGAGAGGAGAGAAGGTCACAAGGCGAAGCAGCCTCTGTAAATGTTGCACAGAGTGGCGACAGTTTCTAACTAAGAGGTTGCTTGAATTGTCTGCAAATCATTCCTGAAAAACGCAAAGCCCGCGAGATTTTTTTCACGAGTGCGTGGCGGGTAACTTCAAAGGCTACGAATCCCCAGTTTTGATTTCAGTGGCCTTCATGGAGGCACTTTTCAGACTTGAAAAAGGCTCATTGACAAGTTTTTGCATAGTTTGCGGGCAAGTTGGTGGAAAAAAAACTTTAATATGCGCAGTAACTATAATATAAACTGTGAGTTAATGAGCCATATTTCCCTGACTGCAGCAAAAAGTGCGGATGGCTGCGTGAGTTCTACAGCGTTCCCAACCGCGCGCAGCAAAACAAACGTCAAGTGTCTCGACGGCTTCTGAATTTTGGAAACAAATTTTTAGTATGCCTACTTTTTGACAAAAAATGTGTTTGCTAGCATAATACTTACTCTCATATTACGGTAACACATGTATTACGAATGATCATTGCGTCCTCGAAGATCAATATTGTGATGCCATTTGCTTGTTGTAGAGGGCAGTGACTGGTCTAGCAGAGAGATAGCAGGAATAAAGCGTGAACTGCACGAAATAGACAAGATGGTCACCATTTACATCTAGCAAATAATCTGTTCGCTCATGTAGGTCATGTGATATTTTACTTTCTAGGCACCCGGCCTTCACTGACCATAGCGGGACATAACTCATTTACCCTCAGCATCGGCCACCTTAGACACCTAGAAAATTAGACGTTCGCAGAAAACGTAGACGCACTCAAGCGTATTTCTCCAATGGACTTCGAGTGCTCACTGGGGGCAGCCACGAATCTGTGAGCCACCTACTCTCCTGCGCATCCCAAATGACGAATGCAATACCCGAAGTGGTTTTGCAGCTGCCACTCGCTAAGCCTAGGATCGCAATCAACTAGCGTGCTGTCCAGGCACTTTAGATAGTTAAAGCACAAAGGGGGTGGTAGGCAATATCAAGTTTGAAATAAAAGAATTGGAACATTGAAAGAAAAAGTCTGTGCGTGAGTTTTCGCGATAACCATATCACAAGCTAATGCTAAGAGTACTCACATAGGTGAGCACTAATGAAGCAATCGTTTCTTGTGATCACTTTGTATACCACATCACCGTGCTCTGTTCTGAAACTGGAATGAAAATATCTGCAGTACCATGTGCACACACTCATCAGATTCTGAGAGTGTTGCCATGGGATTTGTGAAAGGCCAGTTGCACAGGTGAGGTGCGAAATTCCTTTTGCAATAAAACTCCCAAGATCCCATAGGCGTCTCTTTTAGAGGATTTGAATGCCGAAGCAGCCATTATTTTCTGCTTCTCGGTTGACTGTACTCCCTCGAAAAAAGCTTTCTGCACCGTTTGCGTTGTGTCAATTCCACGGGGATCTGCCCAATTTAGACCGAGCAGTGATGTCCCGTGATGACGTCATGACTTCAAAAATGTTTGTTATCTATGGTGTCCACCAATGATTTTATTTACCACTCGTGTAGACAGTGACAGCCACATCTCGCGCTTGATAACTACTCCGAACTTTATCGACCATATGTACTGTGCGGTTTATTCTGTAGGAGTGCGCGAATATTATTAAGCGTTCACACTGAACTTAATCATACCTAAGGCATGTTAAAATAAATACATACTTTTTGGATTAGAATTATAGGTGATTATGACAACATTAGATTCGTTGTTCAATGTTGAATGGGTGCAATTTACATCTGTCTTACGAATTGATTGCGGTACAAAAGGAATCCTTTTATAGCTGAAAGAAGTGACTCTCATTAGTTTCACTAAATCTGAGCGCTGCCTTCGTGTAAGTGTGAGACCGCCCTCTAAGAATTAATGTTGTGCTGCTTGACCTCATCTTTCTCTCTGTCTCCTCACCACGCTTGCACCACATTATGATCGATGTCACCCCGATCCCCATTCATATTCTTGAAGGTTTCAAGTAGCTATGTGAGAAAAAAAGAGAGAGTGGCAACCGATACATCTGTTTAGCGATGCATAAGGCTAGTAATGTTTTGACTGGCCAATTCCTTCCGCCATTCATGCCCATGAAATCATCATTTTTTCACTCACTGCAAGGCATGAAAAGGGGCTTTCTGTAATGATAGCCAGCAAGTAGTAAAATGATGATTGGTGAGGTTTAACGTCCCGAAACCACTATTTGATTATTAGAGACGCCAAAGTGGAGGGCTCCGGAAATTTTGGCCACCTGGGGTTCTTTAACGTGCACCCAAATCTGAGTACACGGGCCTACAATATTTCCGCCTCCATCGGAAATGCAGCCGCCACACCCGGGATTTGACCCCGCGACCTACGGGTCAGCAGCCGAGTACCACAGCCCCTAGACCACCTTGGCGGGGCAGCAATAGTAAAAGATAGTTTTCCCGTTAGCTTCTGTATGTATTGATATAAGTATCAACCAGACCATGCGGAACATTTGCAGTATATGTGCAGAAGGGTCCACTGTTAAAGGGATTGCCGGAGTACGTGTCATCTGCTCTGATGTGTTTTTTTACAAACTGCCACACCTAGTGGCCATGTGATGAAGTAGAACAGGTGACATTTACCATCCCCTAAAACGGGACTGCAAACCTAGTCAGGGTTCGTAGAACGAATACGAATAGCACTGGCAGTGAACTATGCTGCCAGCTGGAGAATAATGCCCCGAATAGGGACCATCTTAGCACTTCTGTTGAAGAAAGAGTCCACGGTGTAAAGTAGACATGGAGAAAGAAAATTTGCAGGACGGGAAGCTTACATGTGCCGCAGGGACGTGTGACATCATGCCCATCAAGATGCTGCCTCACAAAGTCCAGTGTGCAGCTGCGGCCTGCTAGCAATGTTTCAACAATTAAGGCAGATATTCCGAAACACTGAAAGTAAATGGTTCATCGGAACAGAAGCCGCTCTCAAGCAGAATGTTATTGCTTTCATGTTTTTTTTTCTGTTTTTGTTCAGTGTGCTTTAGGCTCCAACAGAGGCATTATGGAGTGATGCACTTTAGTATTGTCACGGGGTCGTGACGTGGCCGAAGACCGGAGACTTCGTGTTGGGATTTAACTGTTTATTTGGGCGAACCTGTGCCCGGTAAACGGAAAGTCCAATTACAGCAGCAGTCTCGCACAGATAGCAGTCTCGGGCTGATAGCGGCGAACGGAGCGTCGGCCTTCGATCAACAACTGACAAGCGGCGAAGCGCGTCGGCATTTATACTCTTGCCGTTGAATGTTCTAGCGTTATCGCTGGCGGTGGCGTAGGTTCCAGAACAATCTGTACCGTTCGCACAGTGGGCGTGATCTTATCGAAATGATCTACTACAGTCCGGAACCTTTTTGAAAACTGCAGGCGCGGTTTGCGCTGAGAATCGTGTGGTGTTTTGGGACGATAACAAAACTTGGGAATTGGAACGTGGCAGTATCATTTGAGTGTCAGAGAGACATTATTTTATAGACGAAAAGTCTTGAAATGCGGGTGTTCTGTTGCTTTGCACGAAGCGAAATGTTAACAGAAATTACACCAGTATAATGAAGGCTATGCATTGTTTCTGAGTCAGCTTGTTGTGAATTTCCAGCTTAACATGATATTCAAAGGAATGCCTCTGTAAAGCCACTGATATAGCGTCTTCATGACGAGAAAGTACATAATTGTTTTCATCTTATACGACAAAGTGTAGAGCAAACAATTAAGCTTGTCTTATTCTAAAAGAAAATGAAAAATTTCACTTAAGGCAAATCCATAAAATTAGGTCAAGTCTGTTTTCATGCTCTAAACATAGAAGGAGCAATCTAATAGAGGGAGCAACACTCGTTGAGCTAGCTACAAACCGAAAATTCGGTGGTTAACTGTTGCCCTTCTCAAATTAACACAGATGGTGTAGCTAAATAGAAGAGACGCATAGATAACAATTTTCCACAAAACAGTTCACTGACAATAGCATAATTATGCGATGCTAGATTATCAGTAGTCAACACATAGCATGAAGGCATAGTAGCAATGTGCGTTTTGCCTCAAAAGGGAATTGTGTGCGCAAAGATAGAAAGCAAGTCTATAAATATTTGTTTTTTGTTTGAACAAAAATTTTCTCTGTAAATATTCCAACATATGCCAAGGTAATATAGAAACAAAACTCTGCTCCTTAGTGATTACGATATGTACTGTGGCTTTAAACAAATAATAATAACAGAATCTACAAGCCTCTAATAGAAGTGGCATCCTCAGTGTGCACTGGCACACTGAGAATGCCACTAGTATGGCCACTGGTGTGCCACTAGTGTGGATGTCATTACTGCGGAGGTGACAGAATTCACTGATTGTCTCGTGCGTGTCTACTCATCCGGATGGAGGCCTTGAATGTTGTTGCACGCTGACTGGTCATCACGGTCTAACCACGACTCGAAAAGCTTTCCCTTCCGTCCCTTTTGTTCCCGAGCCAGCGTCCTCGAATTACGGAAGTCGAAGGCATGGCCAGTTTTGAAGCATTGTTTAATGAGTGTTGTCTTAGAATGCGTGGCTTTTGTGATGTCCCATTTGTGTTCATTAAAACTCATTGACCACTTCCTGCCAGTTTGGCCGATATAATTGGTGTTGCAGACACCGCACAAAAACTGTTGAACAACCCTGTTTTGATCATTCGCAGAGGTGCTGTCTTAGGGCTTATAGAGTCCGTTTACCAAGGTACAATGGGGCTTGAAAATTGTTTTAATTCCCAGTGAACGAAGAGCTGTTCGAACAGAATCTGGAAAACCTTCAACGTAAGGTACAGAAACAATGGCTTTTTTTTTCACGGCACACTGCTTGTTCCGTTTTGCATGTGTTTATGGGTGTCGTGAATAAACATGCTCGAATAATGGCTTCGTTACAATTCACCAATCACGCTTTCCATCTATATGACTGAAAGTGCTGATCAATGAAATATGCGACATCAGATTCTTGAATAAAACAGGTAGGAGGTGACTAACAGGGCTCAAAGAGCACAAAGGGGACATTGCAAAAGGCACCCATGCCACGCATTATAAGACAAAGCTTTTCGAACACTGCTTTTCGAAACTTTTCGAACACTGAACAATGTTGGGTTTAACGTCCCAAAACCCCTATATGATTATGAGACGCCGTAGTGGAGGTCTCCGCAAATTTAGGTCACCTGGGGTTCTTTAACGTGCACCCAAATCTGAGCACACGGGCCTACAACATTTCCGCCTCCATCGGAAATGCAGCCGCCGAAGCCGGGATTCAAACCCGCGCCCTGCGGGTCAGCAGCCGAGTACCTTAGCCAGTAGACCACCGCGGCGGGGCAACGGATTTATTAGAGACGCTCAATGCACGAAAATAAGAAAATTGTTCTTCTCGGTGATTTTAACCTGCCGGGAGTAGATTGGCAAGGCACTGCTGCCAGTAGGTCATATATTAAACACGTTAGCATTGTGTTCAATATTATTTTAGGTATAATTTATTGCAGGTAGTCCATGAACCAACTCGTGTACAGATTTCAACTAGCTCTGTGTTAGACCTGGCGCTCATCACTCGCAATTTTTCTGATTGCACTGTAGAAGTGGAGCCAGGGCTCTCTGATCACCATTTCGTAAGCATATTATTATGGCTTCAACCCCTTAAAAAGTATAAACATGTCCCTGCGCGTTCTTTTAAGGACTTTTATCATGCCAATGACCAAAGCATTATCGATTACTTGCAAAACTGTTCGATTGATTTCGAAGGCCACAATGTTCAATTACTTTGGAACAAGTTCAAAGACATGTGTCACTATTGCCCGGATAATTTCGTGTTTAATAAACTGAAGAAAGTTAAAAAGAAAACACCTTGGATGAATGGGAAAATCATTCAACTAAAACGCAGGATAAAGAGATATAAAAAGAAACATGTGCAGAAGGACAAAATAAAGCAGATGCAAGATGACCTCGCTAGTGCACTTCGCGCAGCAAAAGATTATAATTTCGAAATATCGCTTGCTAACTTCATAAAAATGGAGCCTGATAAGTTTTGACACTACATAAAATATAGCAAGAAACCAGTTACTCAAATATCAGTTGACAGGAAGCCGGTGACAGATAAGTGTGAGATTGCTCCACACTTCAACTATTTTCAAAGTGTATTCTCTAGCGCAACTGTATGCCTGTGTGACGGCACATTCTCCAAACAATTAGATACGAGTTTTGTATCGTATGCTGGGGTATTTATTTTCTTCTTAACTTGAAAACTAAGAGTTCTTCTGGTCCCGACGAAATCCCTGACATATTTCTGAAGCGATATGCCGAGCTTCTTGCAAACTTTCTTGTAATTTTGTTTCGTGTCTCAGTCATCACTGCACAACTGTCTATTGACTGGAAAACTGCCCGGTTGGTTCCTGTGTTCAAGAAAGGTGACAGGACACTTATACAAAATTATCGTCCTATTTCACTGACATACCAATGCTGCAAACTTGTGGAACATATTATAGCCAATTGTGTTCGTGAATTTCTAGAAAATAGTGCTGCACTAACAGAACATTAGCATGGCTTTCGAAAAGGGTATTGAACGATAACCCAACTAATAACAGTAGTTCCCTCGTTCGCTTCATCTCTTCATTCAAATGGCCAAGCAGTTGTAATAATTCTAGATGTTAGCAAAGCTTTTCACAAGTTTCCACACAGTAAACTAATCATAAAGCTTAGAATTCTTGGCGTCCCTGAACACTTCATCAGATGGATTTCTGCTTACCTGACTAACAGGAAGCAATATATTGACATCGGAGGTGAACGTTCTGAAAGTGTGGCAGTCACTTCAGGGATGCCACAAGGCAGTGTCCTAGGCCTCCTGCTTTTCTTGGTTTATATTAATGATATTGTTAGCTTAGTAAGTCCTGGTGTTCAAATTCGGTTATTTGCAGACGACTGCGTATTATTCAAAGAAATTTTTCATCTTCATGATCAGGTTGAGTTAAATAGCAATTTAAATAACGTATTGCAGTGGTGCAAAAATTGGGGCATGGTTTTGAACGCCGATAAAACCTTACTGCTCCCTATAACGCATAAAAAAGCACCCCTGTCTTTTACTTACCAGCTTGGTTCTTCGCCACTTAGGCAAGTCAATAGCTATAAAAATACTTAGGTGTTACAATAGCAACTACGTTATCCTAGAATAAACATATAAATATTATTTCCTCCTCTGCATTCAGAAAACATTACTTTGTAAAACATAACCTTCAGAATGCCCCGGGCAATGTTAAATTACTGGCCTATTATTCTTGAATAAGACCTAAATTAGGATACGCGAGAGCAGTATGGGACCCATGCACTCAAACTAACATCAGGTGCCTGGAAAGAATACAAAGGAAAACCGTCTGGTTCATTTTTAACAAGTTCTCACGATTCGACTATCCCTTTGAATTAATGAAGGCCAATGACATTTCCCTTCTTAGCAAACGTCGAAAACACATAATAATTTACATTCTTTCTCTTCTTCTGAATAACAAACTTGCGATCCACTCATCGTCGTACCTGAGATCTTTATCAACCAGACCCACAAGGCATCATCACGACCAATCTCTAACACCCTAATTTTGCAGGACAGACGCTTATAAGTTCTGATATTTTCCACGCACGGTCTCAGATTGGAACGGAACAACTCGGGCATCCTCAGAGAATCTATTTCTCCATCGCTCTAAATAGCATTGTCCTGAAAATTCAGGTTTTCGACCTTTTATTACAGCGTTTTTCTGTTCTTTTCGTTTTCTTTTTCAACTTGTATGTGCTGTACTAATTGTATACTTATGTATTCATTGCTTTCTTGGCTTGAACGGTGAAAATAATTGTGTTTATTGTGTTTATTGTTTTGTAATTATTGTGTATTTATTTTAACTTTATTCGCACGACTTATGAAGTATGAATTTGTGGTGTTTTTTTTCTCTTTTGTCTGGTACATGCGTTATTATGAAATAATTTGCTATGTATCTCCTAGTGTTCACAATGAGTGTATGAAACACACCCCAAACAATCTTTATGCCACTTATTGTTTCGTCTATGTCCTCTTGTAACTGCCCACCTGCTTGGACCTAAAGGTCTGTAGTATGTAATAAATAAATAAATAAATAAATAATAAATATTACTCGTTTTGAATAACTTCAAAAAATCAACTTCCTTCCCAACAAATGCCGCAAACAAGTTAGAGTAATTTGACACTTTTCCAAAGATACGCATAACCACTCGATACAAAGTATCATCAGCTTGGAAGCTGCATTCACCGCAAATCCAAAACGTTTAAATGCTAAAGTTAGTGGCACACGCAACACAAGAAATACCTTAATGAAAAATACTACACAGATATGCAGAGCAGTGCATAACAATCTAAAGATAACTTGAGCTCACCTCTAGATACAAAATATGAAAATCTAGGCTGAATCAAGAAGAATAATTGTGTCAAGGCAGTTTAATCATTCATGGTCCAATGAACAAAAGAACAACTTGGTAAGGAACTGAACAGAAAATAGTTGCATGCCTTGTGTATTCATTTCGTAATCAATATTTCTCGCATAGTTGTGGATGGGAGGTCACCGTTTTGCGCGAATTACACTGAGAAGTTGCTCTACTGATCGCGTTTTACTTTTTCTGACCGGATGTCAGCTATCTTAACTTTCAAAGGCGTCTTTAGGTAATTATTCGGCCACATTTATAGAGCTGCTTTTCAGTGAATGCATGTCAGGCAGTAATTATGAAGTTCAGTTGCTTTCAAACTGATAAGCTTCTTTTGATGTGCCACATGTGTTGCTGCACAGATATTGGCAGGTTTTTCTGTTTTGGTAAAAAAAATTCTTGTTTTGAACCTTTTAGCTCCATTATAACAAGCTGTACCTGAGTGGGATGTGCCAGTTTTTAAACGCTGCTATATTACCTCTGTTCACGAAATCATAACATAGACAGTCGACGGCAGTGTCAGCCATCATTGTATACAAAGAATGCATCACTGTTGAAAAATTACCGACAAGGCAATGACTGTCTATGGTATTTGTGTCCTCCTATGTATTTACCACATAGAAGTTTCGCCAGTGTCTTTCTCTTTGCCCACTTACTTTACCACTGATATTGTAAACACTGTATATAAAAGCTTTTTCGTAAAACTTTTGCTAAGATTGTATTAACAAGTTGTATTTTCATTTTGCACCTGTATTTGGTTTTTCGCGACCCAGCAGTTGAGAATAGACTGAGAGGACACAGCGTTACTAGCAACAACATGTTTATTTTCGACCTCCAAGGCGCTTTTAACCATAATCGTCAAGCGAGCAAGCAGATAAGCACGTATATTCCGCCCCGCCGCGGTGGTCTAGTGGCTAAGGTACTCGGCTGCTGACCCGCAGGTCGCGGGTTCAAATCCCGGCTGCGGCGGCTGCATTTCCGATGGAGGCGGAAATGTTGTAGGCCCGTGTGCTCAGATTTGGGTGCACGTTAAAGAAGCCCAGGTGGTCAAAATTTCCGGAGCCCTCCACTACGGCGTCTCTCATAATCATATGGTGGTTTTGGGACGTTAAACCCCACATATCAAGCACGTGTATTCAGATAAACGCATGACAATGTGATCTACCTACAAGAAAAAACGATAAATAGGACCACAAAAAAACCTCAAAGATAAAATCACGTATCACTGCGTACGCAGGAACGCCAGTTCCTTGGGTGACAAGGCAATTGAAGGCTTGCCAATACATACATCTCCAAGAGCATCAATAAGTTCGGCTTCTATGATCAACCAAGTCATCTCATCCGTATGCCGACCAACAATGATTGTACTCTGGAACAAAGACCGGCACCCACACGCATGAATGTGAAGAGCGAGAAAACATTCTGACGGCAGTTTATCCGCTTTGTAATTGTGTTGCTTCAATCGCTGATTCACACACCTACTGATTTGGCTGACATATTTTTTCCCACATGTGAACGGAATAAGATAAATGACGAACGAAATGCACTCCACAAATTTGTGTGTATGCCTTTATGTGCACAACACCCTTTCCCTACGTGACGCATTCGTCCCACACACAATTTCCCAAGTTTATCACGTACGGAAAATAGCACCCTAATATTGTCCCGAAGTGCCACTTTCTTAAGGTTATGTGACAGCTGGTGAACATACGGAATTATGGCCATGCGTCTTAATTTTCCCGGTGAATCGACGTGAACATTAGATTGGCTTGACCTTGCACGAATTCTTCGCAACTCTTTTTCCGCCACTGCAACTAAAGCATGATCCGGATAGCCTGATCCTTGCGAACGTGTGATCTGATTATGGAAGCTCTGCTTCATAATGTGCGCACAGGACTTGTTCAATGCGTTTTTGAGGTTAGTCGTCGCGATGGCTCTCTTGGTTAGTTTGGAATGACCGGAATGAAATGGGAGTAAAGCTTTCTGAGCACGCGGATCATAGCACCAGCATAGCTGGTTGTCAGAACACTAAACACTCAAATCTAAAAACCTCATTCGTCCATCGCAAGGCCATTCTACTGTCACTTCAAGGGGCTTAAGACCATCACGAAACACTTTCAACACACTAGTACTCTCACATTGGAAATTTTTCCCCGAGCTGTCTATGAAAATAATAAAATATTCTACATATCAGAACCCTCTTAGCCATCGTCTCTTCGAGACGATATGCCACATTTCTACCAAGTTCTGCCAGAAACACATTCCTCACGACAGGCGCGATGCAAGAGCCGATACATATACCCTGCTTTTGCAAAATAATATCATTGTTCCATTCAATGAACGTCGAAGTAAGATAAAATTCCAACAAGGTAAGAAAATTATCAGCGGTTATACCTGACCCAGAAGAAAACTTGACAGCACCGAATTCATCAATGCTACTTCCAACACATTTTAGCATTTGTGGATGGGAAGGGAATAGTACAGGTCTGTCACGTCAATTGAGAAGGCTCTTAGCCCTTCATTTTCATGAGCTTCCATGAACCTTAATATACTATCAGAACTCTTGACTAAAGACGGATCTCAGACTTCGAGGGGATTGAGTTTGTCTAAGAAAAAAGGAGCGAGTTCTTTCTTCCAAGTACCTATTTCCGAGACTATTACTCGAAAAGGATGTTCCCGCTCTTCCCATTTACGCGTGTGGGTGCCGGCTTTTGTTTCAGAGTACAATCATTGTTGGTCAGCATAAGGATGAGATGACTCGGTTGATCATAAAAGCCGAACTTATTGATGCTCTTGGAGATGTATGTATTAGCAAGCCTTCAATCGCTTGTCACCCAAGGAACTGGCGTTCCTGCGTACGCAGTGATACGTGATTTTATCTTTGAGGTTTTTTGTTGTACTATTTATTGTTTTTTCTTGTAGGTAGATTACATTGTCATGCATTTATCTAAATACACGTGCTTACCTGCTTGCTCGCCTGACGAATATGGTTTAAAAGCGGCTTGGAGGTCGAAAATAAACATGTTGTTGCTAGTAGTGCTCTGTCCTCTCAGTCTATTCTTTCCTGTGTTCGTTTTTTTGCCTCGCGCTACATAAATTTCTTTCAGAGTCTTGGAGTAATGCTAACTTCATCTTAATACATAAGAAAGGAGATGACAAGGACTTGGAGAATCACAGGCCGATCAGTTTGCTCTCTGTAGTATACAAGCTATTTGCTCTCTATGCTCTCTGTAGTATACAAGCTATGTAGTATACAAGCTCTGTAGTATACAAGCTAGGTAATTGCTAACAGAGTAAAGAAAACATTAAAATTTAATCAACCAAAGGAACAAGCAGGATTTCAAACAGGATAATCAACAATCTACCACATTCCTACTATCAATCAGGTAATAGAGAAATCCTCAGAATTTAACCAACCACTATACATAGCCTTCATAGAATATGAGAAGGCGTTTGATTCAATAGAAATATCAGACGTCATGCAGGCACTGCGGAATCAGGGCATCGAGGAAGTATATATAAACATCCTGGAAGAAATATACAGGGGATCAACTGCTACCATAGTGCTTCATAAAGAAATCAATAGAATACCAATCAAGTGAGATGTTAGGCAGGGGGACACAATCTCCCCAATGCTATTTACCGCAAGCTTACAGGAGGTTTTCAGAAGACTAGAATGGGAACAGTTAGGGATAAGAGTTAATGGAGACAACCTTAGTAACCTGCGCTTCGCCGATGACATTGCATTGCTGAGTAACTCAGTGGACGAATTGCAACTCATGATTACGGAGTTATACAAGAAGAGCAGAAAGGTGAATCTTAAAATTAATCTGCAGACAACAAAAGTAATGTACAACAACCTCAAAAAAGAGCAGCGCTTTGAGATAGGTAAGTGTGCACTTCAAGTTGTAAAAGACCATGTCTACTTAGGGCAGGTAATAACCGCGGAGCCAAACCACGAGATTTAAGTAACTAGAGGAATAAGACAGGGGTGGAGCACTTTTGGCAAGCACTCTCAAATTATGACAGGTAGATTGCAACTGTCTCTTAAGAGGGAGGTGGTGGTGGTAGTGGTTAGAAGATGGGAAAAGGCACCTAATTTCTGCAACCCGGTCGGGAGCACGGCGCATATATGGTATATAACAGCTGTATCTTGCCGGTACTTAGCTACGGAGCAGAAACCTGGAGACTTACAAAAAGGGTTCAGCTTAAATTGAGGACGACGCAGCGAGCAATGGAACGAAAAATGGTAGGTGTAATCTTAAGAGACAAAAAGACAGCAGAGTGGATTAGGGAACGATTGGGGGTTAAGGATATCATAGTTTAAATTAAGAAGAGAAATTGAACATGGGCCGGGCATGTAGCGCGTAGACAGGATAACCGCTGGTCATTAAGGGTAACTAACTGGATTCCCAGAGAAGACAAGCGAGTTAGGGGGAGACAGAAGGTTAGGTGGGCAGATGAGGTTAAGAAGTTCGCGGGTATAAATTGGCAGCAGCAAGCACAGGACCGGGTTTTCTGGCAGAACATGGGAGAGGCCTTTGTCCTGCAGTGGACGTAGTCAGGCTGATGATGATGATGATGAAATAGAGATTATTTCTTTACATATGTTTTCCCCACCCCTCATGTTTATTTTGCTTAAGATGTCCTCAATGAAACAGTTGTCATGTGCTCCTCCCCTTTTCTTCACCTCTCTCTCCAACATTCTTGTCACTTTTGCATGCGGAGCAGCTCTTTTGACTAGCCTGTGTAACGCTTTCTAACCGTGTCTCCGTGCCAACGTGCCGCACCTCTCTTACCTCACCACAGTTGTTGGGGCAGTGCAAAGTAGGTCACGTCTTTCTTCACCGTGCGTGGTGACGTCACGCTCTCCTTCGCCTGCCACGTGCTCGCCGAGTGTCACCTCTCCCTCGCTTCACCATCTCTATCGCTCGCGACGTTCGAGCGCACATCGAGTGAACACCACTTCGTCTCGTTTGTCTACGGTGAAGAGGACTCCGAAAAGCCAAGCTCCTTCCCCCACCGAAACATGTGCCGAAGCGAATTGGCTGAGCGTGGCCATCGCCGGCGTTGCGAGGGTTACCAGAGCCGATCACTCCCGCGAATTGTGACGCCGCGCCTGCATCACCGATGAGGCTCGAGCGAATGAAGTTGAACGCAAGCGTCGGCTGTCGGACACCAACGGCACTGAGGTGAGCGCGTCAAGCTGACCGATTGCTTTCAAGAATGTTGACTGCGCTTGGGTAACACCGACGAAACGGGAGCCAAGGAGGCCAAGTGGAAACGCAGACAGATGAAGTCCAAAGCCCGCAAATTCTGGTTGTCGTGGGAAGCGTCGTCGACAACGTCTCGAAAGCGCCGCGCGTCCTCTGTCGAAGTTACCACCTGGAAGCGCCAAGGCCTGCCGGCCGATCTGGAGGCGACCTGGAATAACGATCTGAACACCTCGAAGACGCTCCCGCTTAGAGTGCGTTGGCGTGCTTGTCGGCGACGCTGCGATTCTCGCGCTGTACCTCGCTGCCGACCGGCCGAAAAAATAGGTTCAGCACTGTCTGTAGGAGACGCTGTCTGATTGCGGCGAGGCGTGTCGACACGCGCCTCTTATTGTTGCGGGAGACCTAAACGCGAACGTCAGTGAAGGAGGAGGGAACGGCTCGTCGATTACAAGTGCGACGTGCATTGAAGTGCGTGTCGGTGGAATGGAAGCTAATCATCACGATAAAGGAAACGTGCATCAATCTGGTCTTCACCAACTTCGATGTCGAATGTCTACAGGAACCTCTTGGCGTGCAATTCACCGTTCACCATACCCTGATAGTCAAGAAGACACGCGCGTCAGCTGAGGTCCAGCGCCCGTGTTCACTCTAAAGAAACGAGGACACCTACGCCAGCCATCACACCAAACCAATCTTCCAGAGGTCACCACAGCCATTGTGTTTTCTGATATACACTTGAGAGAACCTTGGCGTAACTCTCTGAGGGAGCTGCCATGCACGGTGCTTTCGCGAGCATGGGAATGATGGGCAGTACACACATTTGTCTAATCTTCGTACTTCTGGCCTGCGTTGGCTTCGTGTGTTTTCATGTGGCTTAGAAGTGTTTTCTCACGAAAAAAAATCAGCAAATGTTCAGTAGTTGCGCTTCGCCACCCTATTCTTTTAGACTTGTCTTTCCAAATCGGGTCACGAAGTTCAAAAACGAAGTTCAAATGGGTTCAATCTTTCTTTCAAAACAAAACCGAAACAGAGCAATAAACGAAACCGCAGGTACGATTCACCACCCGCGAGTACGAAGACTAGGCGAATGTATGTGCTACCCGTCATTGCCATGGTCGCTGAAGGATCGCAGCGAGAGAGCCCCCTCTAGTTAATTTTAGGGAACTGTATCACCACAGCACCAACGTTAACACCGTTGAACCCGTGATGTCACCCGTGCGCAAGGCTGCTGCTTCCATCCTACGGGGTTCCCTTCGCGGAGATGGTCTTTCGTTATTCTGTTTGATGTTTTGAATAAAGAAGCACTTATCCACCAGGATTGGAGAAAAAAAGTTGTCGTTTTCTTCAACCAACTTTAATTAGCCGTACCACTGGCACGGTGGACCCACACGTGTGATTTTATTGTGGAAGTTACCATCTAACCTTTGAGCTGGTTTTGATCGACAACATGTTTCCCACTGGCATGGAGAACGTCAGGTGCGTTTCGGTAAGCGACGCTGTTCGAAGAGGGATGGCAGCCTTGGAAACATTCAGGTGTGAAACAGATACCAGTTCTAAATGCTCATCCAACGCACTTGAAGTGGCTGCGCGTCGACATGTACAGGGATGGTGAACCACCCGAGTGAATCGCCAGCTACAGCCAGGCGACAAGTAGAAGTTTGATGGTCGAGAGCTAACCAGAAACTTAAAACAAGGAATTTTCATATGTTGTCTGTTTTTTTAGTAGCTAAACGGCAAGTCTAACAATATTTATTGATATCGATGACCATAATGAAGCCACACAGTGCTACTAAACGAGGAACTCTTACACTAGCCTCGACGACGACCACCTACATTTTGTTTACGCCGGGATACTGCTGGTTTTATTTATTTATTTATTTATTTATTTGTAGATACTGCAATCCCAAATGAGGGATTATAGCAGGGTGGGAAGTACAATCATAAATATTCCTAGGTGAACAAGAACAAAAATACGGAAGCAAAGTACAGTTCTCGGAATTACAAACAAAGGGAAAAACTGATATACAAAATTCACGAATACATGATCAACCATGGCGACAAAATGCAATTCAAAATGTACAGGATAATAAATATTCCAGAAACAGAGTCACATACGCAAGGATTGGAAAAAACACGGGTGATAATTCTACACAATTTCAAATATATACACATATATACATACATATACATACACACATATGCACACATATATATTATGCAGTTAAACACAAGGCAAACTTTTCAAGTGATGGCTGTAAAACAACGTCATTAGTTAGGTTGTTCCATTCCCCGACTGTTCTCGGGAAAAATGAATACGTGAAGCAGTTATTGCGTGTTTGAAAGGGCGTAATGGAGAGGTTATGGCGATGCCTTGCCGGATACCCAGAGGAGAAAGACAATAATTTGCTAGTGTCTATCTTATAGTGCTTCTTAATTAGTTGATATAAAAATTTGAGACGAGAAATTCGGTTTCTTTCAGTTATTGGTGGAAGATTAGCTCTCGCTAGCAGTGCACTAACAGATGTGCGACCATAACTGTTGTATAAAAAACGGGCTGCCTTTCTTTGTATTTTTTCAATCTTCTTTTTATTAGTCAACGTAAAAGGATCCCATATAACGACTGCATAATCTAGAATGGGTAGAACTGTTGATTTGTACGCCAGCAAGCGCACAGTGGGAGTGGAGTGCTGGAGAACTCTCCTAAGAAATGAAAGTCTTGTGTTAGCACAAGCTGCAACATAATCGATATGTTTATTCCACGTCAAGTTGTTTGTAATGTAAACCCCTAGATACTTGTAATACTGCACCTCAGCAAGGTATATATTGTTACAGCAATATTGGAACAAGAGGGGCTCTTTTTTGTGTGAAATGCGCATAAATACGGTTTTTTCAAAGTTTATGGGCATCTGCCAACTGTCGCACCAAGATTTAACTTTTTGAAATGCGGCATTTAACTTTATTTGGTCATTAGAATTTTTTACCTCGGAGTAAATAACGCAGTCGTCTGCATAGAGTTTTATGTTAACGGGTATGTCATTCACAATGTCATTTATATATAAAAGAAAAGGAAGCGGTCCAAGTACCGAACCCTGGGGGACGCCAGATTACACAGAAACCCTCTCAGAGCATTTATCTTTAAATACAACATATTGCTGACGGCTATGAAGGTAAGATAAAATCCATTTAGTTAACTGCTTGTTTTTGAGTATGTTGTCTAGTTTGAGAATTAATTTTTTGTGAGAAACCTTATCAAACGCCTTTGAAAAATCCATAAAAATCGCGTCAGTCTGCTCACCATTATTAATTGTCAATGCAAAATCGTAAACGGTCTGAACTAATTGGGTACAAGTAGAGTAGCCTCTTCTGAATCCATGTTGAGACTCGGATAGGGCATTATGAGCAGTTAGAAATTCCGAAATATGATTATGAACTATATGCTCGAGCAACTTACAAACTGTTGACAATAGTGATATTGGCCTATAATTACTAATTTCATCTTTCTTACCCTTTTTATGAAGTGGTTTCACTTTGGCTGTCCTCCAATCGATTGGCAGCTGTCCTTCTTTCAACGATTTTGTAAAAAGAATGCAGAGATATTTGGCGACCCATTCAGCGTACCTTTTGAGAAAGGCATTGCGTATTTCGTCAGCACCACCAGATTTTTTACATCAAGTTTCAAGAGCATGTTGAAAATTCCCTTTTCACTTACGGTAATGTCAGGCATCGGCGGTAATGGTGACACAAAATTAGGCAGTTTGCCATCATCATTAGTAAAGCAGGACTGAAACTGCCTATTGAATGCATTTGCATTTTTTGTGGCATCAGTAATTTGGACACCATTAATGGTAAAAGCATCCACGTCAGTATAAGATGGGGAAATTGCTTGCCAAAACTTCTGCGGTGAACTAGTAATGAAACTAGGTAATGAAACTGAAAAATATTTGTCTTTGTCAGCTGCAACTTGTGTTTTAACTTTGTGAGACAAATCTGAAATTTTGGATTCCAGGTTTACGCAGTCGCCTACAGATCGACGTTTTTTCTTTAACCTTTTTAATTTTCTCTGCAAATGTATAGTAGAACGACTTATCCAGGCATTCACACGTTTGTTTTTCTTGCGTATCAATGGCACAAATTGTTCAATACATTCATGTACAAGTTTCGTAAAAGAAGCCCAAAGATTGTGAACATTTGCATCACTGCGAGAGAAATTATCTAGATGAAACGAAAGCACGTCTATTATAGCTTCGTCATCGGCTCTGGAAAAGTTTCGAAAATACGAAGCTTCGTTAGCTTTGTCGACTTTAACATTGCTGAGGCTAAGGAAGACGGAAACACTTGTGGCAAATTTACTTCAGGACTGTTGCGGACCATGGTCTCAGCCGACACGTTCCCACTAACATGGGTTGCCGAGATGTCAGGGTTACGTAAGACACGGACTCCTGTAGTAGCGTGGAGCAACTTTGGGTCGAGAAAACTATGCTGACAAGTTGGTGGAAAAAAACAGGTTTACTGGCACTATTTACAAGTTTTTACAGCGTAAATTGCTAGTAGTTTAACAAACCGCAAGCGTGGTTAATGAACCATTAAACCATGGTTCAGAGGGCCTTCCTGCACTTTGCAGCGTTGTTTTAACCCTGTCGGGCTTCTTTAGAGAAACACCATTCACGGACATGACACCACCCCCCATGGCATCAACCAATAACACACGGTCGCCGAATAGGCGTTGCACTTGCTGATGCAATGCTCCTCCGGTCAATCTCACTTTAGAGAGGGGCAGGGGGGTCCTTCACGGAACAAGCTGGCGGATGTGTGCTTCCTGTAATGTTTCCATAAATGGGCAGCAAATGATAAGAGGCTTAATCGTTTAGTCATAACCTGAGCACTCAGTAGGCCGTGCCGCGCTTCAAACAAGTCATCATGGAGGAAATATCTATATGGACAATGGCTCACTGACCATCGAAGTTGTCACATCCTTCTCTCTCCGGTACTTCCCGCCGATTGACGCTCATTTCGAGATAAAGGTAAGGACGTTTTAGGACGTGGCAACGCAGCCCATCTTTGCTCCTCATAGCCACATGGCACCCATGGATGATTCACAACAGTACGAACTTGTGCACGCTGGCGCACCATACTGAAAGCCTAGACGCTCATGATTGAGTGTTGTCATAGTATGTGGCCCTAAAACCGCAACTGAAGCGTGGAAATGCCGCTGCTGATATCCACAAAACTGTCAACAATAGTATGAGTACGCACTACATGTGCTGGTTTTAGGCGTAAACAAGGGCCCTCTGTTTTTATTGATTTCGATACGATGAGCCAGCATGCATATGTCCTCCCTGTAAATAAATAGGCTGCATATATTTCTCAGCTGGCAGTTTGCCCGCATAAACTAGAACTAGGTGGTCGACGGTGAGGCTAATGTAACATTTTCCCGTTCGGTATATAGCGCTAGTATGGCTTCCCGATGATCGTCCATATCATCAAATTTTAATAGACTTGGCTTTTTAGCCACCGGCGAAGAAAACGAACAACATGTAAACTTACCCCTTTGTATTTCTCGTTTCGATGCCAATGGTCCACGTTGTATTTGTGGCCTGGCTGTACCTGGCGATACACTCGCACGTGTTTTACTTACCTACGCGGAGACATTTCAAGTTGACAGTCGGAGCAACTTAGCTCATTAAAACTATGCGCTGCTTATCGAAACAAGTAGGTGCCCTTGCCAAATGGTCGCGCGTTAGTGGGAGCCCACGTGATCTTATGGGTACAGCTTTATCCGTCCACTGAAGGCAGTGAAGAAGCGAGGGTCACGTGGTGGAACAGCCGGGAACAGTTCCTCGTGCGTTTGCAGGCGCGAGCGTCCGCAGCCACGCGACTTTCAGAGAAAATATCCCGGCCTTCTCCTTCCTTGCGCGTGCACTGCCACACCAGCAATTCAAATTATGCGGCCAGGCCCGCAGAAAGTTGAAAACTTCAGGGGGGGGGGGGTGGAGCGAGTTGTTGAGATTGAACAAAACGAAATCTAAAGTTGCAAGAACTTTCTCATATCATTTCCAACCCGCATTCGGAGTGACATGCAGAAGCGTATTGATACCGACATCCGCAATAACTAATATATCTACTCAAGGGCAGAGTTTGCGTTTCGCGGTGATACTTCAACAAAAGGTAACCGCTTGGGGTGCCTCACAAAACGAGAAATGCTTGAGACCGAATATATCCGTGTAGCTTAGCTAAAAAAAGCTTCAGTACTCACTTTAGGTGATAATATAACGCAAGCATTACTTTCACGAACAGGCACAAGGTCATAAAAAACTACAAGACGATGAGTATCATGTGTGCCACGTGTTTGAAACCGCTGGCTTACAGTATTGCGAGAAATGGGTTATGGAAAGATTACATGCTTGATGATGCGGAATAAGAAAGTGCCATTGACGTCTACACGTAATATAAAAAAAATTCAGCGATTTAGTCAGCTAAAATATATTTGTGCCACAAATACTTCAAATCTAACATGACACAAGCGTATTGAAAATGTTTGTTTGAAATACGGTACTTTATCTGTAAATAAATAAACAACTAAATCAACAAATCAATCAGCGACCTTGTTGATGAGTGTTGTGAAACAAAAGTTGGTCCACTTTTTGTCGTTTACTAGCTCATTTTTCTCTGTATACTGGCAGTAAAAATAACATGAACGCCGTGTCTCCTTCCTACTTTCTCGAGCCTGAGAGATACTCAATATTTACCTATGATACAGTTCCTTTCATGACTTTCTGCAACCACGCTCAGACTTAACAATAGTGCCGTCTTTAGGCGTTCAGCGACAGTGAGCACTGAAGAACAGCATAACCTACATCTAATGAACACGTAACCTGAGCGTTAAAGCTATTACTCATGCACTCTAAGGCAAAATTACACGAATAGAGTAACCGAGCCCAATAGGCGCGCGCGATGAACCGATAGACCGTTGAGAAGAAATCACAGAGGGATGCGTGCCGCGTGCAAACCACTCCGTCTCCAAAGAGATGAACTGCGCTGGAGATGCTGGCCGCACGCAAACTGTTGTCGAGGAAACTAGCTGCCCTCCTCTCTCTTGGCTCAGTCTTTCCTTTTATTTTGATGGTGACAGTTGGCAGTCGGTCACGCTCAGAGAGCTCTACGATCTAGGATTTGCGCCGCCGTGCTTTGTGTTAATGTTTCGATGAGCGTGCGCTTCTGCTTTTACGTTTCGCCGCACCCATGAAGTCTGGAGCAGGTCTCGACACGTCGCCATGCCGCGCTGTATATGTCTCGCTTTGTGAAGATGGTCACAATACCACCGGTTCGAAATGAAGGCCAACATAGCTGCCGAGAAAACAGCAGGCCTATCGAATATCTTATTTCAGTCAGACTCGGGGCAGAAATCAGCGCTGGATTCTTTCACAAGCAGGTAATCATTCCTTATTCTGTCGTAATTGTCGCGTGAGCGATACGTGTTGCGCTTGCCGGCAACGGGCTTGGTCGTCTTGTATATCGCACGCACGACATGCACCCCGAATGGCGGCTTCGGCGTCTTTATTTTACTTGTGCTTATTGATTACCCGGAAATTAGCCACCATACCGTCAGCCACCCGGACGCTCGCTCATCGAGTGCTCGCCTGTCTTCGCCGCCGTGATGAGCTCCGGGCTGACAATATTGGGCAGAGACTTCGTTGCTGTGTTGCTAGTCATCCAAAATACGTTGTGGTTGCTCGTAACAAGCTTGGTTTTCGTATGTTGCACACTGTAACGTCCCGAGCTCAATTCTCTAACGTCAGAACCGAGCCTGTTAAGTTGGTCACTATTACATTAGGATTTCCCGTCAATCGGTCGCAAGCAGCACAGCTGCCGCGCTGGCAGCCTCGCGTTTTCTCGCTGCACTCGCACTCACTCGAGTTCATGGAAAGGCGCCGCATTACAGTCGGTTTTTTAGGCGCTCGCTCTGAACCAGCTAAGCGCTGTTTGTGGCGGCGGCCCAGCGTAGCGTTGCTCCCCTGTTCGAGGCTTGTTGTTGTTGTTGTTGGTGGCGGTGGTGTAAAACAATTATGAAGAAAAGCACAGGGAGTTCTACTGCAAATGCACTTGGGTGGTCTCCTTATTCCAGAAGTCCACTGGAGGTCACCGCTGCTCGGGCGCGGGCCAGCAGGGAGCGCTGAGCGTCCCGGGTGGAGCAGCCAAGCAGGAACTCCTCCCAAGCCTCAGTTGTGGGTAGGAGGAAGGGGGATGAAAAAGGAAGAGGTACGGCTGGGCATATTGCAAATATGTGGTACGTGTCGGCCAGCACCGCACAGTGCGCAAAGTAGCCGTGTATACCCGGCATGAAATGCTGGGCGGCTGCAGGACACAAGAAGGTGTTCGTCTGCAAGCGTCTCAGAAGTCGTTCGTCCGCTTCAGAGAGACTTCGTGCAGGTTCTGGGTAAAAACGGCGTGAGGTTCGATAGTAACCAAGAATTTCGCGGTACTGCGTAAGAACTGAGGGGCCATGGGGAGACGCGGGGTCGAAAAAGGTAACGGCCCGTGAGAGAGAAACGCAGGCAGTGGCATGAGCCGCTTCCTTACCGGGGAGACTCGCGTGGCCAGGAGACCATACTATGCGGATTGAGTGAAGCTCAAAGTGCCATGAGGCAGCCTGGAGAAAGTTGGCGGCCAGAGGAGCCATGGTACCTTGCAGATATCGGGAACAGGCGATGCGCGTATCCGTGATAATCACTCTTGCTGAGCGGAGAGAGGCTGCCAAAGTGATGGCTACCTCTTCAGCCCGAGTTGCATCCGTTGAGCGGAAAGAGATTCCGTCACGTGGTGACCCTCGGATATTACTGCTGACGTGAAGTGCCCCGACGAGGATGGGCCTGTGACATCTACGTAGAAGACACCAGGAGTGTTGGAGTATCGAGTATAGAGAAGTTCTGTTTGGGCTAAGCGTCTGCCTGTATTTTGACTGGGATCCATGAGGAAGAGGCTCGACCAAAGTTTTTGCCGCCACAGCTCCGGAATGTAGGAATCTAGCGGTGGAGTAGAGATCGCGTTCAGTGACAGCCTGTCCAGGAGGCGGCGTCCATGAACCGTCTGGGACATGTGGTTAATTTGATTGGTGCGATGAGCCTCCCGCAACTCGGCATTCGAGTTGTGCACACCCAAGGCCGCAAAGCGGTGGTTGGAGGTAGCAATGGGGAGGTCTAGTGCTCGCTTATAAACCGATCGGAGCAGTGCGTCCAACTGGTTCTCGTGGTGGCGACGCAAGCGAAGAGAACTCGGCTGGTTACAAACGCGTGAGCCAAGCGAAGGGAGTGCCGACCGCGAAGACCGCCACGTTTGGTGGAGACCCAGCGCATCATACGGCTAACCTGCTCACTAGTGCGCCGAAGACGCGCAATGGTGGAGCCAGGGTTCATAGTTGAAGATATGTAGAGGCCCAATATGCGGAGTTCTGTGACAACTGGTGTGGGGCCAGATGGCAGAAATATATGAGATGGCGGTAGATATGATACCGAGAGAAGAGATGATTTTGGTAGGGGAACACTCCGGGCCGCATAATGAGGCGTAAGTGTCCACAATAAGTACAGTGCGCTGTATGCGGTCTTCAATTTCTGCAGGGGAGTTCGCATTGGTCCAGATAGTGATGTCATCCGCGTATAGGGCGTACTGTATGCCTTCGACCTGAGCGAGGTGTGCAGGAAGTTTGAGCATGACCAAATTCAAAAGGATGGGCGATAGAACCGCTCCCTGTGGTGTACCGCGGGTGCCTAATGTATACGGACCATTTCCGGCAGAGTTAATGTGGATGAAAGCGGTGCGATGTGAAAGGAATGACCTAATGTAACGGAATGCTTTGGAGCCACAGTTCGTGCTGTTAAGATTGGTAAGGATGATGCCATTGTTTACATTGTCGAAGGCACCCTGGAGATCGAGGGCTAGGATGGCTTTGTCATTGTGGCGCATCGTAGCAGGTACAATGATGTCGTGCTGGAGTTGGAGAAGGACGTCCTGCGCAGACAGATGGGGCAAAACCCGAAGATCGAGTCACCAAAGACGTCCTTACTTTTCAGATATGCAGTCAGGCGGTCGCGGGTCATGGTCTCCATAAGTTTGGCCATGCAAGAGGTAAGCGAGATGGGTCGTACTGCCTGAATGCTGACGGGCTTGCCTGGTTTGGGAATGAATGTGACCACCGAAGTGGTCGATTCCGGGGATAAGGGTTCACCGTCCATACTGCGTTCATCAAATATAAGAGCGAGAGTTGTGTGGACTCGGGAAGTTTGGCTAATATATTGACTGTAGTGACATCCCTACCTGGTGCAGCACCTCGCTTTTCTTTAGCTAACGCCACCTGAAGAACGGGGAACGTGAAGGGGGCATCAAGTTCTGAGTTGGGGAGCCCGGAGTAGATGTACTCGGAGCACTTTGGATTAATCGAACGACAGAGATAGCGGTCGCAGAGGTCGTTTGCGAGTTGGCTCGTTGGGGCCTGGTAGGCATAGTAAGCGCGGCGAAGCTGGCGTCGTTTTTCCCCCCGGGTGGTAGAGGCCAAGAGGCTCCGAAATAGTCGCCATGTATTTTTGAGCTCATCTGACCTGCAGCCTTCACGCAGTCATCAACCCAATTGGCATCGGCAAGCTGGGCAGAGTAGGTAGCAGCCTCTGAAGTAAGCATTTCAATGTAGGTGCGAAGCTTGCAATTTTGCTTAGATCGTCGGCACTGGCGAGTAAGGCTGTGGCGTGCATCTCAAAGGTGGAGGAAGTGGGGATTCACTGTAGGGGCTGATGTGGAAGTGGGAATGTGTTTGGTGTATGATTGCTGTGTATAGAGGGCGTATGATGCCAACGCCTGGTAGTCCTCTGGGGAGGAGAGCAAGGGGAAAAACTTAGTGTAAACAGCTGACCAAACCGTCATACGGGCTCGGCCCCAGATTTGGCGCGTTTTCCGCGTCGGGAAGGCGATCTTCAGCAGAAAATAATCACTGCCAAGAGTGCCATCGAGGTTTTCCCACGTAGCCTGCCGAATGTTACGCGCAAGTGAGAGGTCTGGACATGTATCGCATGTCAGCGAATTCCCCATACGCGTGGGATGCGCTGGGTCAGTAAGCAGTGTGAAATCAAGAGTGGATATATGTTCTTTAAGATTCCAGACGCGAGGCTTTTCAAAGTGGTATTCCTAGTGTGGGCTAGGAGCATTGAAGTCTCCGACCACCACCAAGGGTTACCGAGCCGCCACTTGGAGAGCCCCGTAGAAGAGTTCCGCGAAAGTGACCCGCTGTATATGTGGGGCACATTACACACTAAGGTTATGAATTGATGGAGTACCTCGTTTCTGGGAAAGAACGGAGATCATGCAGTAATGGTAGGGGAGGTCTAGGTCTAGATCGACCTGAACAGCCGTATATGTTTTGTGAACAAGTATACTAGTGGTAGTGCTACCTGTATACGAGCAGTAGCTAGAGAGGGTAGGGTTTGAACCGCATTCTTGAAGGGCGATGACGGCAGGAAGAGAGCCCCGAGATAGAAGGAAGCGTAGAAGATGTGCACGCTTTCGCCTGTTTCCGAACCCCCTGCAGTTCCATTGAATGATTTCGAATTGAGATGATAGTGAAGATGTAAATGACGGAGTCGTCATGATGAAATGCAAAGTTTTATGGCCCATCCTCTGTGTCCTGCCCCTGACTTTGCAGAGTAAGAAGGGGGACGGAAGCTTGATTGAAAACCACTGAAGAGGAACCAGCAAGCAACCTTGCGTCGACGCGGGACAGAATTGCTGTCCGTAGAGGCCGAGTGTGAGCGAGTTTTGGTGCGAAACTTGGTGACAGCCCAGGCCTGAACCACCTCAGCTACAATGTGTTGAACATTAATGGTAGACATGTAGCAGAGAACGGCATTTTCGAGGCGACTAATGCGGTCCTCCAATGGTGGGGTTTGGTCTATAGGAGGAATGTTCTGAGTTGCCCTCTGATCTGGAGGGGCAGCCGACGCCATCGTCGGGGGAGTGGTGTAACTACGCGGGGTGGGCGTAGCAGGATAGTCAAGTGTAAGGGTGGTGGGTTTGGCCATTAGGGTAGCAGTGGGAGGTCCTGCCACTTTCTGCTGTTGCAGTTAGAGAGCTGCGATCTGCTTATTTAGAGCTGCGACTTTCCGCTGAAGAAGCGCGTTCTCTTTTCTTAGAGTGGAAAGCTTTACCGAAGAAGGGAAAGGGGAGAGAAGAAAAAGCTGAGGAGCATTCATCTCTGCCCGGCCAATGACCTCAGGTGATCCCGCGACAAGTGGCGGGTAGTGAATTGGGGTGGCTGGTGGAGGGGTCGGCGGGTCAGTGAAAGGTGAGTCACGAGTTGGCTTGGGTATCCACCGGTGGGCCTGTTGATAGGGGTGCAGTCTGCATTGGGGTTAATGGTAGCTTAGGTTTCCGATACATTACTGGGCATCCCCGAGCACCGGTTCCATGTGGCCCTGAGCAGAAGAGGCATGTCGGGTTGCATTCATGTTGGCCTAGGCCTTCAGGAGTCACTTGGACTTGAGTGCCACAGAGGGTACAGCGACCGGGAGTAGGTCGTGGACAAGCCGAGGGTCGATGACCAATGGTGCCGCAGAGAGAGCAGGCTGGGATGGTTTTCTTATACGGGCGCACGTAGGCCACGACACTGTGGTAGAAGATGAGGTCGGGGAGCTTCTTGCCCTCGAAGGTCACCACCGCTGCACTAGAGTCTCCAAGTTTGCAGACCGCCAGGATAGTGCCTCACGGCCATTCGAGTTCAGATTTGATGCACTGCGGGGTTTCAGACGGGTTGATGGTGATCACACCGCGACAGATTTCCCTTGACGCCTTGGCGTGGCCCCGAAAAGGGAGCTGCTGGTCTCCCACCAGCAACTGAATATCCACAAGCAGGCGCTGCACCATGGATTGTGAGGTGACACTGCACTCGAGAACGTTTTGGTTCCACACTATCCACACGTGAAGCGTACTGGACGAGTGTTCTCCCAAGTGTGCATGAATCGCATCACCGACACAATCGGAAGAGAGGATGGATTTGAGCTCAAAAGGAGCGCCCGACTTCAGCACAACGATGTGATTGTCACGAGAGAGACGAGGGGGATGGCATGGTCGCCACTTGACTTGACGCATCGGTGAGGCAGGAGCTGTGGTGTGCGCAACATCGGTAGAGGGACGCGAGGACGAGCTGGAGGTAGCCGCTATTTGCTAGGCCACAGCGCGCGACCCATTTCTCTTGGGCCCAGACGCGGCCTGGGATAGCTCTCGTTCCCAGAGTTTCACCACGTCAGCTAAATACTCGTTCTCCGATGACATGGCTTGGTCAGAGGAGGTGGTCTCTATCGTCACAACTTGAAGTGTGGTCGGGTCATAGCCCGTAACCTTGCTAGTGGCCGCCATCGCACCGGGAAAACTCGGGCGTTGCGGAGCTAGGCCTAACGGGACGCGGCCTAGCTTTGCTTCGCGTCGGCGTAGAGATGAAACATGAAGAAGTTGTCGAAAATGTGGCCCACCTGGACAGGGTTACTCTCCACTCGGAGCAGAGAACTTGGCGGTGACAAGGAGGCCAAGATTTTTCGCCAATGGCTTGAAGAACCGCAATAATCCTTGATCATGAACGGAGCCGATGCGGGAGCGTCCGTCACCATCGAGCACTTCCCGCGTTCCCAGGCTTGTTAGCGGCAGACTCTCCGTGTGCAACGCCGTGTTTGGTCTCGCGTGCGCTTGCTCGAGCTGAACGGTGTCGCTCGCTAAAACTCGACACCCTGATGGTGGCACGGTGGTTCGCAGTGTCTCGGAGTTATGGCTGCGGCCGCCGCACTTTGGCTGTAGCGCTACGGGGATCGAAATGCGTCTTTGACGATGTGTGACATCACGGTGAATAATTTACATGTCCTAATATACACGTATGTTTTTATTTCACCTTGCACGCATTTGACAGATTGATGCATGTTATTCCTCTTTCACGTGTGAATAACTATTTTTAGAATCTTATTGAGCATCCGTGGTCGCACACAGTGCAGAAGGCTGTGGCTGTGTGCGCTGGCGTGGGCGATGCCTGACATCGATAGCTTTCGTCAAAGCAGGTTCAGAAGGACTGTTCGAGATGTCGACGTAAAGTTATTACCATGTCATATTTTACACGTATGTTTTTATATCAGCTTTCACGTAATTCTCATGCTTTCATCTTCATTTTTTGTCCCGCATGAAATATTTTTTACAATCTTATTGTACAGCCGTGGGCACACAACACGCAGAAGGCTGTGTGCGCTGTCATCTGCAATGCTTGTGATATATCGCTTCCATTGGAGGAGCATCACAGGGCTGTACAAGGTGTGACAACGAGGTTGGGCTTGTACATTTCACCACAAATTCTCTTAAAAATTGAGAAACTTCATTATTATAAACAAAAATGAAAAATTTTAGTGTCTCACTTTAGTCTGTCATTGCTGCAGT
Organism: Rhipicephalus microplus; assembly: GCF_043290135.1. Taxonomy (NCBI): domain Eukaryota; kingdom Metazoa; phylum Arthropoda; class Arachnida; order Ixodida; family Ixodidae; genus Rhipicephalus; species Rhipicephalus microplus. The sequence goes on along the minus strand of NC_134702.1, from coordinate 275,030,790 downwards.
GACTGGGAAAACAGTAACACACAGGTGGATAAATAATGTTCTGCGTGTTCTTTTCCGCGCCATTTTTTAAATGCCATTTTTTTGCCATTTTTAGAAAACCAGGCGAAAAAAAGTATTCGGCCTCACAGGGAGTAAATCGAAGAACAATATTGCCGTGAACCATGCATTGGGTTTGTTTATTTGGGTTTTGTTTTTTCGGCGTGGCTGCGCCGGCCTGTGCTATCACTGTTTTCACAGCGTTTCGAACAAACGCTATCACAGCGTTTCGAACAAACGCTATCGAACAGCGCTTCGAGCGTTCCGAACGAACAGCGTTTCGAACAAACGCTATCACGGTGTTCTCGATACAATTCGACTATTCGAGAAACCCTCGCGCCGAGGGATATAAATTCCCGCACAGCCCATGCCGCGACATTCGATCGCCGACGCTCACTAGCGTGCCCGTCGTTTTGCCGGCCGCTGCTTCGCCGCCTGTGTATTCTTTCAGTTGTTAGGGGAGCACAGGTTCGCCCCAATAAACTTGTTTTCCTTATAGACAACAGTGTCGTCCTTTGCTGCGTGACATCTGGTAGAGGTGCGGGGTACATGAACCCTAAGCCATTGCCAAGCCGACAAGCAAGCCCAACACGACAAGCACGCCCAACTCGTGTCAGCCGCCGACAGCAAGGCCTTCAGCCAGAGTTTGGACGGCTCCTTGATAAAAAAAAGGAAAGAAGACGTAAAAACCACAATGGTCAACGCAGGCACCATGCCAGCACTACCAACCCTCCCGTCGTTCTGCAACAACCTCGTGAGCCCCCATCATTCCGAGGATCTCCTGGTGAAGACCCGGAAGAGTGGCTGGAGAAGCTGGAGCGCGTCCGCATCTTTAACAGGTGGGATGATGAAGAAACGTTTCATCATGGCTTCTTCTATTTGGAGGGTGCAGCTCGAACAGTGTCGCCACCTTTGAACGCGCACGTGAAGATGCTTCCAGGCTGCCACATCCTTTTGACGTGAACCCGGCGCTGTCGCAAGAAAATCGGGACAGATTACTGAAGTTGCTCCGTCGCTACAGCGAGTGTTTTTCCTCGAACTTGAAGTTACGTCAGACACCTTTGGCGAGGCACCGGATAATAACCGACGATGGAGCCCGACCTACCAGACAGTCACCGTACCGCGTTTCTTCACACGAGCGCGAAGCAATCCGGACTCAAGTAGATGACATGCTCAGCGACGACATACTACAGCCATCGAAAAGTCTGTGGGCTGCGCCGGTTGTACTCGTGAAGAAAAAAGATGGCACTTTAAGATTCTGCGTTGACTACCGGAGACTAAACAAAATCACCAAAAAGGACGTGTACCCCCTGCCACGAATCGACGACGCCCTCGACCACCTCTGCCATGCCAAGTACTTCTCATCCATGAATCTGAAGACCGGCTACTGGCAAATTGAAGTGGACGAGAGAGACCCAGAGAAGACTGCATTTATAACCCCAGACGGTCTATACGACTTAGAAGTGTGGCAGCTTGGGCTAGTTGGTATGGCATGACGATAGTTATAGCGCGAGAACAAAACGACGACACAGAGACAAGAAGGACACGTGTCTTTCGTGTCCTTCTTGTCTCTGTGTCGTCGTTTTGTTCTCGCGCTATAACTATCGTCATGGTCTATACGAGTTCAAGGTGATGCCGTTTGGGCTGTGCACAGCGCCCGCAACGTTTCAGAGAGTCATGGACTCTGTGCTAGCAGGCCTGAAGTGGCACACATGCCTCGTATACCTCGACGACGTTGTCGTATTCGCCCGGACTTTCGACGAACATCTCAGAAGGTTGGAATTTGTACTCGAGGCCATTCGTACGTCGGGGTTAACGCTGAAGCCTGAGAAGTGCCGTTTCGCGTACGAAGAACTCTAGTTCTTGGGTCACGTCTTGAACGCCGCGGAAGTCCTACCTGACCCGGCAAAAACATCAGCCATTGCGAACTTCCCAAGGCCGAAAGATAAGAAGGGTAGGTTTCTCGGACTATGCGCATACTACCGGCGCTTCGCCGCAAACTTCGCAGGCATTGCAGAGCCACTCACTCACCTGACGAAAGAAAGCACCCCTTTCAGCTGGGAAAACGACCAAGAAAAGGCATTCTGCGAGCTGCAACAACGCCTGCAAAACCCGCCCGTGCTCGCTCATTTCGACGAAAACGCCGAAACAAAAATGCACACGGACGCCAGTGATATTGATTTGGGTGTCGTCCTCGTCCAAAAGCAAAGCGGTTACGAAAAGGTAATCGCCTATGCAAGCCGTGGTCTGTCGAAGGAGGAGAGAAACTACTCTGCCTCCGAGAAAGAGTGCCTGGCTATCATATGGGCCATTTCAAAATTTCTCCCATACGTCTATGGTAGACCGTTTAAGGTTGTGACAGACCATCATGCGCTGTGTTGGCTCGCCAATTTGAAGGACCCCTCTGGCCGTCTTGGGCGGTGGAGCTTGCGCCTGCAAGAGTTCGACGTTACAATATTCTACAAATCCGGCAGGAAACACTCCGACGCCGACTGCCTGTCCCACGCCCCCGTCGACCCACCACCACAGGACTCCGATGAAGACAGCGCATTCTTCGGAGTCGTGCCAGAGAGTGACCTAGCCGCCCAGCAGCGTGCTGACCCTGACCTCCGCGCCATGATCGACTACCTCGAAGGACGCAACGTCGCCGTGCCTAGGGCGTTCAAGCGCAACTTACCAGCATTCAGCCTCAAAAGCTACATCCTTGTGAAGAAGAATTTCAACCCCGGAACGAGAACGAATTATCTACTTGTCATCCCCGCAGACCTTCGTGACGAAATTTTGGAAGCGTGCCACGACGACCCGTCTTCCGGACATCTCGGAAGAGCTCGCTCGATTACTAAAATCAAGGCGAAATACTTCTGGCCCAGCCTTACATCCGATGTCACCCATTACGTCCGGAGCTGCCGTGACTGCCAGCGACGAAAAACACCACCGACGAGACCCGCCGGACTTCTGCAGCCGATCGCCGTCCCAACGAGGTCCTTCCAACAGATCGGAATGGACCTTCTGGGCCCGTTCCCTACATCCCGATCCGCGAACAAATGGATTGTCGTAGCGACAGACTACATGACGCGCTACGCAGAGACCACCGCTCTTCCTAGGGGAACTGCACAAGAAGTTGCAAAGTTCTTTATTAACCAAATTGTGCTGCGACATGGAGCACCTGAGGTCCTAATCACGGACCGCGGAACGACCTTCACTGCGGAGCTCATGCAAAGAATCTTACGCTACAGCAACACAGATCACCGAAGAACGACGGCGTACCACCCCCAAACGAACGAACTAACGGAACGGCTGAATAAGACAATCGCGGATATGCTGTCTATGTACGTCGACGTTGAACATAAGACGTGGGACGAAGTCCTCCCGTACGTCACGTTTGCGTACAACACGGCTATCCAAGAAACCACGCGGATGACACCGTTCGAGCTCGTCTACGGAAGACGACCGACTACGATGCTCGACGCCATGCTTCCGCACGTAGAATACGGCGACCTCAACGACGACGTCTAAGGATACCTCCAATGTGCTGAGGAGGCCCGCCAGCTCGCTCGAGTTCGTATAACGGACCAGCAACTGGTGGATGCCGGATGCTACAATCTCCGACGCCGAGACGCTGAGTACCATCCTGGAGATTGTGTGTGGGTTTGGACTCCCGTTCGACGACGTGGACTCAGTGAGAAACTTCTACGACGCTATTTCGGACCCTAACGGATTCTACGACGTGCTGGCGAACTAACGTACGAAGTGATCCCCGATGGTGACTCCCGTACATCACGACGACGCACGCGGCCCGAAGTCGTCCATGTGGTTCGCTTAAAACCTTTCTACGGACGATGACGAACTTTTATTTTAATTTGTTTGGACTGTCCCTTATGTTAGCATCGGGTCGATGCACTCTTAGAGGGGGGATAATACCGCGAACCATGCATTGAGTTTGTTTATTTGTGTTTTGTTTTTTCGACGTTGCTGCGCCGGCCTGCGCTGTCACTGTTTTCACAGCGTTTCAAACAAACGCTATCACAGCGTTTCGAGCAAACTCTATCGAACAGCCCTTCGAGCATTCCGAACGGAGCGCGTTTCGAACAAACACTATCACGGCGTTCTCGATACAATTCGACTATTCGAGAAACCCTCGCACCGAGGGATATAAATTCCCGCACAGCCGATGCCGCGACATTCGATCGCCGACGCTCACTAGCGTGCCCGTCGTTTTGCCAGCCGCTGCTTCGCCACCTGTGTATTCTTTCAGTTGTTAGGGGAGCACAGGTTCGCTCCAATAAACTTGTTTTCCTTATAGACAACTGTGTCGTCTTTTGCTGCGCGACAATATTTAAACTAGGAATGGAAGGTTCATCCACTAAGAGTATTTGAGTAAACAAACCGTTCAGCCGGCGAAGTGCAACGTTGAGAACTTACGGTTGCCCGCTAAGTGTAAATGTGGGGTGTAATGGTTTTCCGATAAGGTGTAAGTGTGATGACTAATTGATAGAGCTTTAAGGTAATTTGTTGGACTAATTGTTACCCGCTAAGGCGTAAATATAAAAACCAGATGTTTGTTCTTTAAGCTAGTCTGTGGGGACTACCTGTTAGACCCGGTGTGTTTAGTTCCTAAAGGGATCAATAGTTTTGGCATCACCATTAGTCCCCAAAAGAACAAACCACACACCTTTTTACCACCCTTTTGTCTTAAAGTGTACTGCCAGCACACGAGGTTATTCTACAAGATTAAGAAATCGCCTAGAAATAGACGCTTTTCAAGCGATCCAATTGTGCGCTGCAGGTGCGCGGAACACTTGGGAAAACGAGTACGATGAGCGAGCCACGTTTTTCATCGCTGGCTCCTCGTGGGAGCTGCGAGAGAGGTGGAATGACGAAATAAAACACGTCACCGCTTCTTGAGTACATCGTGAATAGTGCCCCAATCCGCCAGCATGAAAGGCGAATTTATTAGCGCAGCTCATTGTACGTATTATTTGGATTAGTAGCGAGTAAAGGAGTTGCACAGCGTACGCACTGTCGCTGTCAATGTCGGCACCGTAAAAATACCGTATCTTTTGAGCTGAAACGCAAAACTCATGTTTCTTCTACTATCACTTGTCGTGTACCGATGCGAACTTGGCGTATCGAATTGTCAAAAATTGCTTTGCAGTTGAGCATTCAGTTAAGATGAATACTCCTGCGCTTACCAGCTGCGCCTAACTGCTGTGGCCTTTAATAAGAGGCAAACCAGTATTGATTCCAAGTACGATGGTACGTCACCAGATCAAACTGCCAAGGCAACCTACAGGCATTGATGGACACTATAGTGGAGCACATATACAGCGTGGTCACATGTGAGTGAGTGAGAGTGAGTGAGTGAGAATAACTTTATTATGGTCCAGTGCAGACGCTAAGGTTGCCACGCGTCACCCGGCTACTCCCACGTGAAGATCGGCAGGTCTAGCCTGACGGCCCTGTCGCGGGCACCCTGGACGGCCAGGATTCGGTCCTGAAGTTCTGCGCTGTGCCGAAGCGCATCCCACTCGGGTTTGCTATAAGTCGGTCCAAGCGACCCGCACTCCCAGAGAATGCGTGCTAACGTAGCGGTCTGCCCGCAAGCGGCGCCGGTGGCATCAGGGAATTTGGAGTATAAGTTGCATTTAGGTATGCCAACGACGGGTACGAATGGGTTTGAAGTAAGTGCAACGAGACGGCCTGTGCTCTAATGAGTTTTGAATGTGGCATCGGGAATGCCCGCCTCGCCATGTAGTAATACTTGGTAATCTCGTTGTGTGTAGTAGGTGTGTATTTATGTCCCACTTTGTCGGCACTGGAGCCGTCGCCCAGGTCGAGAGCAGCGCGGTCAGTGAGTGCGCGTGCTGCTGTGTGGGCCGACTCGTTCGGGTTGAGTGCAGCGCCGTTTACGGAGCCGACATACGCGGGGAACCAATGTATAGTGTGAGGGACAATCATATCGCTGGTGGAGCTGTTCAAGATCCTGGCTGCCTGTGTTGATATGCGGCCCTTCTGAAAGGCTCTGACTGCGGATTTGGAGTCGCTGTACACCTCTTCGCACCGACCATTTAGCAGAGCGAGTGCGATGGCCACTTGTTCGGCCACCTGGGGATTCGTTGTGCGTAACGTGGCGCAGTTAGTAGTCGAGCCCGTCTGGTTCACGACCACCAGTGCGAACTTTTTCCCGTCTCGATATGCTGCAGCGTAAGCGAAACTTATATTTACGCCACCTTTCCACAGTTGCTTCAGTAGAGCCGTCGCCCTTGCCCGACGACGTCCCTCATTGTGTACAGAGTGAGTTTTGTGGGGTATTGGGGCAACAATGACGTTTTCCTGTATATGTTTTGATATACGCACGTTATTTGTTTCTAGTTCTATTGGGTTAAAACCTAGCTCACCAAGTATGCGCCGAGCAGCCGTCATAGTGGACAAGCGAGCGAGCTGCGAGCGTTGCTGCGCTCCCGCTATCTCGGCAGCAGAGTTGTGCACACCGAGCGCGAGCAAGTTCTCGGTGTGTGTGTGCCTACGAGAAGCCCCAGTGCTTTCCTGACGATCTTTCTGATAATCACGTCGAGCTTGTCCAACTGCGACCTAAGCCAGTTGTGCATGGCAACAGGTGTAGCTAAAGTGGCTGAGCACAAACGCATCGATGAGCCTTAACAAATAGTCTTCCTTAAGGCCTCTATGTCTCCCGGAGACTCTTTTGACGAGTCGAAAAGCGTTGTCAGTCTTGGCGACAATGTTACGCAGAGCAGTGCCGTTGCCACCCTTCACTTCAATAAACAAGCCGAGGATCCGGATGGTGTCTACCCTCGAGATTTTCTAGCCGTCACTCGTGTAAATGTGTATATCGCTTTCTTCGACGGATTTCCATCCCTTAGGTCGGCCACCTCGTTCTTTTCTATACAGCAGGTGCTCCGACTTGGCGGGTGAGCATCTGAGTCCCGTTTGATGCAAGTACGATTCCACCTCGGCGACTGCTTTTTGAAGGGCATCTTGCACCCGGCTTTCGCTGCCGCCAACGCACCAGATTGTGATGTCGTCGGCGTAGATGGTATGCTTGATGCCGTCCACGCTAGCCAGTCTTTTCGACAGTCCGATAACGCAGAGATTGAAAAGCACCGGAGAAATCACGGACCCCTGGGGCGTGCCTCGATTTCCGAGTGGTACGTCGTCAGAGAAGAAGTTCCGGATGCGCAGCCTCGTTTTTCTTCCAGACAAGAAGGACTTGATGTAGCTGTACAGCCTGGGCGCAAGCTCGAGTTTCTCCAGTCTCCAAGATGAATTCGTGCTTGATGTTGTCAAAGGCCTTTTCTAGGTATATACCAAGAAGAGCCTTTGTATCTCTAGAGTAATCATCAAGGACTTGGTGCTCAATGATCAGCATTGCATCCTGCGTTGAAAGGCCGGTACGAAACCCTATCATATTGTGCGTATAAATCTTATTTCCCTCCAGGTAGTCATTAAGTCTGTTGAGAATCGCATGCTCTGCCACATTGCCCACGCTCGACGTGACGGAAATGGGGCGAAGATTCTCAACGCTAGGAGTCTTTCCTGGCTTGGGAATCAGTATGGTATCAGCTACGTTCCGTTCCTCAGGAACCCTTCTCGTTTTCCATGCTTCATTGATGAAACCAGTTATACGTTTTATGGATGCGTCGTCGAGGTTTCTGAGGGCTCTGTTCATGCTCCCGTCTGGCCCTGGTGCCGACTTGCGATTGAGCATTTGTATCACTCTCCTGATTTAAGCCTCTGAAAAGTGTTCGTGTAGTTCAGGTAGAGGAGGACCGCCATACTCTGGGAACACGCCGTCTTCGTCCTCTCGTACGACCGGCAGGTTCTTGGAAACTAATCGGGTAACGAGTTCGTGAACCCCCTGTTCTTTGGTGGCTTCGTAAAGAGCACGGGCTAAAGTGTGTCTCTGGTTGGCTCTAGTGCTGTGCTCGTCCAGGAGGTGCTTAAGAATGTGCCAGGACTTGTCATTTCTGATTTGACCATCGACGGACTCGCACAACTCGTCCCACTGCTGTTTGCTCAGTGTGCCGCAATGTTGTTAGATTTCTGTTTTCAACTTTGATATCCTTTGTCGCAGCCTACGGTTGTGCCTGTGCTTCTTCCGTCGAGAAAATAGAGCTGTCTTGGCTTCGAGCAGGTGGGCAAGCCTACTGTCCATCTTCTCCACATTTAAATCTGTCTTTATCTTCTTGGTGGCAGTGGTGGTATCTCTGCGGATGCCCTCGCACCATTCCTCAAAATTCTCAGGAGCACTAGCCCTTGTACCGCAAATGCTGCGAAAAAGATCCCAGTCAACCACCGTGAAGTCTAGGACTCTAATACGGTCCACTATATTAGAAGTTCGCAGAACGTAGTGGTCGCTGCCAAAATTCATGGCAGTGTTGGCCCATGTAGTCTTTTCAAGATTCTTCATGAAAGCGAGGTCTGGCGTCGTGTCTCTGGTCACAGAGTTGTCTATCTGCGTAGGAAAAGCCTTATCAGTGATTAAGGTAAGGTCTAGTTCGGTGGCGTCCTGCCAGAGGTCATGACCATTTCTCGTCTCATACACGTATCTCCATAAGCCATGAAGGGCATTGAAGTCACCGACTATGACAAGAGGCCGAGGACAGGCTAATTCAAATGCCCTCTCGAGCAACTTCTTCAACTGCTGGCGCCTGTGCCTGGGTTTACTGTAGACATTCAAAACAAAAATACTGTTTTTCCGCTGATTGCGCCATGGTGTGTGAAGTAGGATCTCTATCATTGCATATTCGATATTACATCTGGCCATCCGCAAGTTGTGAGCGACGTGCGTCAGCTTCGTACTTATAAGTGTGCAGACACCTCGTCCTCCTGACTGGCCAGGGACTGCCCGGTAACCAGAAAAAGACGCTGCAGAAGCTAAGGTCTCTTGAAGTGCTATACTTTGAGGTTTCTTCGTTATTGTTCTAAAGTACTGCTGCAGGTGTGGTTTTTTACCAGCGTAACCCCACAGTTTCACTGCCAAATACAGACGGTGTCTTTATCGTTATCCATTATAGATTTTACTTTGATAACCGCCCTGGGGGGTCAGTGTGGCTCGAAAAATCTGTTCATCTTCATAATTAGCTCCTCGGCTCTCGACGTGTACGGGAATGGCCATTTCCACGCTGCCAGGCGACGCACCCTGTGGCGCAGATTTAGGCAGTTTGGCGTGAATTTCTAGCGCGTTGATGCGCTCGTTCATTGCCCTAAGCCCCTCTACTGGGTCACTGAGTGCATCCTGCATCTGCCTAACACTCTCCGTGAGGCTAGCTACACTCCCTTCCACCATCTTCATGTTCTCTGTAATTGTAACCAGCGTTTGCTTAATCTCCTCGACTTGAGATTCCGTGTTCTTAAGCTTGCTTACTACAGCTCGGCTTTTGGTTGCTATCGGCCCATCACCAATAGGAGCCGGAACCGGCGTATCGGTGGTTCCACCTTCAGTTTTGCTGTGCATCGTGCTCAGCATTCTTTTAAACTCTGCTATTTCATTTGCCATTTTAGTAAGCGTATCCTTAAGCTCAGCGTTTTCCTGTTTCAGTCGTAATATCTCGGCGTCTCTAGCATGCTCTGGGGACGGGTCGCATTGCATGGGTGGCTCGCCGTCATTACTACGAACCTTGTCGGCCCAAGTTAGGTTTGACTTGCCCCTGCTCTGGTCCTCGGTGGCGTGGACTGCCCCGGACAGCTGGAGTCCTCGTGCGTGCCCGCAGTTTGTCCCGGGCGAGGGATCTGGTCTGGTGCTCGGTGCGTCAATCTTTCCCTGGCCAGGTCGAGACCAGGTCCGGAACGGGCACCGGAGCTGGGACGTGGTCTGGTGCCACCCCTGTATTGAAACCATGTCCTAGACATGGAGCGGGCCCCGGATCTTGAACGGGATGCAAGACGCAATCTGGACGTGAAACGACTCCTGCATCTGCCTCTAGTTCTGGATCTCCCTCGTGATTCGAATCGGCCTCCAGGAGCCGATGGTCCGGGCTGGCCCTGCTGATGACAGTCGTTGAGCTCGAAGAAGCCATCGACATTGACGGATGGAGACCTCTCTCGGAGGGCGCAGGCCCTAAGGCCTCGCCTGCGCCTGATGACATAGGGTATCCGATATCGGTGCTGGCATTCTCTGGATGCGGTGAGGTTCTTTACGCAAGACAAACTGCATATTGGTTCTTAAATATGATGCTCTTCTTGCTGGATAGCTTGTCTGCAAGCCTTGCAGACTGAAGCGTCGGGTGTCGGGCAGACGTCAGAGTGGTGTCCTAGTCGGCCGCAGGCATAGCAAACATCAACTTGCTTCCTGTATAAAAAGCACTCGATGAGGGTGCCACCATAGGAAACATAATTGGGAACCTTGTACCCGTCGAACAGCACTATGATTACGCCAGTATTTTTAATTCTTTTTGCTCCGAGGGCCAGTGAATATCTCGCGTTGACAATCTTCCGGTCGATGGCTCGTGGATCATCACTAAGAGGGATCCCATGGATGACTTCCTGGCAGGTGGAATGCAGAGCAGCAACATATGTACTGACTTTGTGGTGCTCTCCGGCCACCGTAATATCTTCAGCGTTAACGTAGCGCTTAACGTTTTCTTGGCTCGAAGTACTAACAACCAGAATATTTTGCAGGTTATTAGGGCACATTGTGTCCGTGTTTCTCTCTTCCTGACTGAGCCCCGCCACACTCCATATGGCCTCTGCCATGACAGACGCGCCAGACTTGCTAATACACAGACCACCTCTCGGCCTCACGACGACCTTAGTTTCTTCACATGGCAGCGGTGGCATCTTGCTTCCCCTAATAAGGTTTTTCTTGACATCTCTGAAGCTGTGTCGGCCAGACGTAGGTTCTTGAGCATTCGTCTTAGACGTCAGCGTTCCAGCGCCAGCAGCTCTACTGGCTTTCTTCACTTCCAATCGTCTTTTAGTCACCGTAATTCACCCGGAATCCTTCTATCCTCTTCAACGTCCCCCGGAGTCTTCGATGATTCATCTTCCATCTCTTAATGTGGCGAGAACAAGTCCTTTTCTGTTTGAGACGCGGTGCCTGTGCACCACGCAAACAACGATGTGGCCGGGCCAGACGACGGCGTCTGTAGCTGCACACTCAGCGTCGTCGTCATGAAAGTCACTTATTAACTTACAAATAGTCCACACACTGGAGTGATTGTTGTGTCCACAGCGTCCCGGTGATCTTGGAAGTTCGTTGCGACCCAATTTCGGGTGAATGCGGCCTCACATAACACCAAGAAGCGGAGAAATCTCTGGAGCTGATCGCAACGCCTCCGACCTGCACGGCGCCATCACCAACCTCCCAACATGCACGGCGCCATCACCAGCCTCCCACATGTGAGGCAACATGCGAGAATGCAATCGGCGTTTGAAAATCACATCTCCTGTTATAAAGTCTATAAATTGCAATAAATGGTAATCTTTGGTCACCTGCGGTGGAAGTGACACTCACACTCTTCAATCAATGTATCTTACATTACAAAATGCGACCTCTACTCTCTCACGCCAAAAAACAAAGAAAATCAAACTAAACTAACGGAACTGCTTAGCTGTTTCATAGTGTACTCTAGGACGAAATTCGGCAAAGTTGGACTTCCTGCAGTCGTTAAGCCTATGGACGAACGATTCTTCCAACAGAGACTAAATGCATGACAGTGCGTGTCATGCGCACTGTCATCTGCATTAAAATATAACGGTCTGTCAATTTAATGGGAACAGGCAAGCGCGTAAAAGGCCCGAAGAACAAAACGGCCACTCAAATATTGGTACCGTGGGACGTAAAACACTTTAGGTCACAACTGAAGCAACGAGTATCACGATATGATGTCTCTGTTATGTCAGACTTGCAAGCGTAAAGTGCCGATAGGTTATGTTATACTCCGACTCATAGCCTCGCCCCGCCGCGGTGGTCTACTGGCTAATGTACTCGGCTGCTGACGCGAAGGTTGCGGGATTGAATCCCATCTGCGGAGGCTGCATTTACAAAGGAAGCGAAAATTCTGTAGGCCCGTGTGCTCAGATAGGAGTGCATGTTAAAGAACCCCAGGTGGTCGAAGTTTCCGGTGCCCTCCAGTACAGCGTCTCTCATAACCATATCATCGTTTTGTCACGTCAAATCCCTCATATCCACTCGTTGCCTTAAAGGCTATGATAAAAAACTGTATACCGAGTGCGGAGATTTTTGCATGGACTGAAAAACGATGAGTGTGTGAGGGACGATACCTCATGTAATAGGATAATGAAATGCGTAAAAAACAGGGAACTATGAGAGCGTTTCATTCATACAGTTTGAAACACATTACTACGATCAATCGCTCAATCGATCTCGGACTGGATTTTTTGCAACACAATAGTAAATACATCATTTTACAGACACGTGAGCAACGGATATTTTGTGATTTTATGATGTGAATAAAATATTTGTATCTGAAAAAACCTGCGCGATAACGACCTTTGGTGCAAAACAACAAGCACGGCCGGTGGTGCAAGCCGATTCAATGAAAAAAATACTGCTAGCATCTTTAAAACTATCTCTTAGTGACTGAATTTGTTGTTTAACCATACTGCATAGCACTCTAAAAATTATGCAGCAATTCGTAAGAAAAGGGCACCACGAGTGCAAGGTGGAACACGAAAAAAGCGCCGACACTGGAAAAAACGCCCGCTTGGCATCATGGCATCTCGAACCGAAAGTCGAGGCAGACGGGCGCCGTATCCCACGATTCACGGCGTGAGCCAAGATTTTGCTATCCATCTATTGGCCCACAGGTTGTAGCCGAAAAGGAGGTGCCATGGCCTCTTTATTATGGGACACACCAGTGTAATTGAGTGTAAGAACGCATCATGAGCACGAATGATAGGTGTTAACGTGAGTAACATGACAGAAGTGTCATGGACACCGTGAGATGATTGCTTGAATTCGCTATTTACATTTTCATGACAACCAAGGTCACCTTTACACAGCGGCCAAAACGACCTCATGAGTACGCAAGTGGCGAACGCTGCTTCCGCCTGTATCCACCGCTCAGTGGCGGATGAAATGAGAGCGTTCTTCTGTTGCAGGTTGTGACTCGATATGACTGTTAGGAGAGGCCCCGTCGGTCTCTTTGGTAACGTGTTGCAAGGGCCAACGCCGGGCGGGGAGCATCTAGGCAAAATGCATCTAGAAGGAAACAAAGCGTTTATATTTATGTATAAAGCGTGGACGAGGAAGCAGCTTCGAGGCTATCTGCGCTAAAGGTAACAATATTTTGGCTGCGTCGGCCTTATGGCCTGGAGGAGGAGGGTGCACAACCACCGTTGAGACGCATACAGAGTCCTGTGGGATGCGCCCAGTGTCTCCGAATGACGCATCTAAGGGCTACGTTCCAATTCTTAGACAGCACGTGGACAGTCTACACAGACTGCTTAGAAGACCACACTGAGCCCATGCTGTCCGAGATTTGGAACACATTTAGACAGCTTTTACGCGACGACGCGTCACCTCAAGTCTAGAAGAAAAAGCTAAAAGAAAAAAAAACGTAGCAGTTGTTTTCTAGCTTGTTTTATGTTGAAATCAAAGACAAATAAACTTTACTCATATTGAGAGTCTGCGAAAGCATCTGATTGTGTGCAGACGGCCATTCTGGCGAGATTTGGTCTATCTGAGCGATTCGCTGAGCCGCCATCTTGTTTAGACAGCAAAGTAGTCTGCATCGTATTTGTCTACGATGCCGTCTTCTCGGAGCTGTCTACTTTGCCGGCTACGTGAGAATTGGAATGGGACTCAAGATGGCCGCCGTCCATTTAGCGTTCTATTTTAGCTGTCTACGATGAGTATTGGAACACAGGCAATGTCTCTTGAGGGAAGGCCTGCAAGGAGGGCGAGAGAGCACTGCCTAACACGTAGCGCGTTCATAACAGAATCTCCGCCGGGGTGGCAGTATTCGAACAGACCCATTCCATGTTTGTAAACACAGGTAGGCTGACGTCAACATTATGGGTAAAGTTATGACGACGACTGCACGTAACTTCCGCCATAAGCACCGAGGGCTGCGATGTGCGCCAACAAAACGACGTTAAGAGGCGTCATAAGCGTGGTGAAAGCCATAAGCGCTGAGGACTGCAATGTGTGCCAACAAACAAATCTAAGTTGTGCGACGCGACTCACATTCAACAGCGACGCAGCTAGTCAGCATACCGTGTTTTTTCTCGTTCGTTGACTGAGAACACCACATGCACCATTAAAAACCCAGCAGAAACTGTGGTAGGCAGGGCGTCGTTTGTCTACCAAGACTGCGCCACCGCATTTTCACGATGTAAGCCCGGTGAAATTTGTCTATAGCAGCCACTGTCCGGAGGGATACCTCATGGAACTGTGCAGTTCATGTTGCTGGATATGCTTGGATTCATTGAGGGCCCCGTAGCGCTGGCCAAAATGCATCTGTCACCCGGGGAGCTGCACGACGATAAGGTGACGCAACAACCACTCGCACGCATGCGCTGCACACAGCACTACCTCAAGCACCTATCTTCTGACAGTCGTAACACCTCAAAACAGTTCTGGCCTGGCTGTTTGCTTTCAAATGCAGTCACATAGCCATGTGAGCTTCACTGGGGGTACGCGGATTAAAGCAGCCCGCAAGCGCCACACAAATACCCTGGAGACCTGCCAGGCTCACGTTCAAACAATAAAGTCGACAGGTGAGAGCCAGAAGAATTCACTGCCCAATGCATCAACCAGGACCTATAATTCTAAACTTCTAAGAAAGACACGTTTTTTAAAACCAATCACAGTTTTCGTAAACTTCAGCACCGAGTCTACAATACATTCAGGCTGTCTTGTCATTCGAAGAAGTGGCTTAAGCCGTTGAATGGCTACATTGCAAGGCTGAAGCAAAAAGGTTTTTGCCTGAAAGTTTTTCCTGTTATATTTGGGTCGATGACGATGCTTCAATGAGATTTCTCATCTGTGGATGCAGCAGCTGTTCTAGCAACTTTTCCAGCGTCTAGCTCGACAGCACATTCTGGCGTCGGGCTATCTACGTGCAGCTGGGGTGAGTCACCTTCAAATATGAAAGAAGGTAAATCCGATTCCCTGCAAGTTCGAGATTTTAAAAGGGTACGCGGGTCATCGTGTCACAGTTCAAAGCTTGTTCCTGATTTCCTAAGTTGAATCTCGGAAGTATTGGAAAGCAAGTAGAGATATTCCGGTGGGGCTCTAGCCGAAAAACGCAGAATCTGCAGTCAATGCTCTGAAGGGCACCCCAATATGAACGCGCACGGGAGTTATACACAATAGCTATATTTCTGCACCACCAGTCGTATTTATGCACACTCACCAGTAAATTCTTGGGCGCTGACGTAAGATGAATAATTCATAGAATTTCATACAATAATACTTAGAGTGAAATTCGGCGCTAGTGTCTATGCGGGCTCCTTCAGCGACGCTTGTACCCGCATGGGAATAATGGGAAGTCATGCTTGAGATCTGCTTCAGATGGATCACGTTCTTGAGATTCGCGACGCTTCTTTACCGATTGTGAAACAAAAAAATATGAAGGTATATCAAATTAAAAGTTGCTTCAATTTTTGTACGCAACTTTTATTGCAAACGGTCCGTGTGATTAGGCGGTAGAAGTGAAACACCGACAAATTTAACCACCAGGGTATGCATTGCTCCTCCATTGCGTTCCAGATTTCGCATCAAGATGTAACAAATTATTTCTTACGACGTTTTGAAAACAAACGTTCTTGATTTGCCTCAACAGTCTACGATATCTATTCATGGAAATAACCACACAGTATTAAATGAGAAACACTTAACCATTTGTCTGATGCGATGCCAGGTGCGTCCGTTAAACTGGTCTCCTCCTAACACACCTTTCGTTTTATTGTGAAGTCGAGTGGCAGAAGCATGACGGTGCATCTACTGCGCGTCGCCATCGTTTTGCAGTTGATTTCAACGAAGTTTGGTAAGACGCACTTACAACAACCATGAAATGAATGTAATATCCTGCACTGGCATGGAACGCTAAATCTATGCGCAGCGGGGAGTGGACTGCGCTTCGCTTAAACTGTCAAACACGACTTATACAGCTCCAACATTGCGGTAAATTGAGAGGCCTAGCAGTTTCTAGCTCCTTTGAACAACAAAGGCGCAGCTAAAGTCTTTTGCACCCACCCCACTACCCACTCTGCGCGAAGAACAAAACTGAAACGGCACAAAAAGATCCGTAAACGGTTCACTTGCTAATACTATCCAATCCGAAGCCTGTCTTTCCCATGATTCTCATTAGGGTACACGATCGCTGTGTCAGATTCCTCTCTAAATATTATTGTATGAAACTCTATGGAATTGACGACGTCTATGGTGGCTGAGGAATCTCGAAGTACCCTGCAGCGCTTTCCATTAATGACTAATTTCTTGATGAACGGCTCAAGCAACCTTCAGTTTTCTGCGTCAGCTCTGACATACGATAATTCAGCACGCTCATACAGGCTACGAAAGGCAAGGTGTCCCGATTTAAGGCACTCATAGCATGCAATCAGCTTCTGCGCTTCAAACCTCTTGTTTTACAGGGAAAGCTGTTGTGAGATCACTTTCGGGTCACGCGCAGTTGTCCGCCACCACCGCCGCTGTCCGTAACCACATCGCGCAAAGTTAGAAAAAAAACCTTGCACCAATGACACAGTGGGGCTTGAACCCGGGTCCACTGGGTGCCAGCCCTATATTCTACCACTGAGTTACGCTGGTGCTTGTAACTTGTCAAACTTGCCTTAGGCAGGCACGACCCAGCACCAATGACCCAGTGGGGCTCGAAACTTGGTCCGCTGGGTGTCAGACCAGTATTCTACCACTAAGCTGCACCGGCACTTGTGACCTGATGTCTAACTTGCCTTAGCAGGCTTGATGTCAAGAAATGAATCGCGCTAATACGTCTTGTAAATCCTTTTATAACAGCGAATTAACAACCAGTCGTCGCACAATGCGAATAGCGTAACGACTGGGCCGTCCAATGCTCCAAAACATCACAAACGCTTGTTCTTGTTCCCCCATTACCTGTGGCACATACCCACTTCCGCCATAATTACTCACCGTCGTCAGCCACTGCATGAAGAACTGGCACAAAATTCCTTGCAAGTGTTCCTTGCAAGTGGATACCACACTTCTCAGAAAAATGACGAAAAAAAGCATAGCAAATACCGGCTGACTTACCAAAAGTTTATTATTATTGCCCTAGTGGGTACCAAGCAAGTGTGCTTGCATTTGTTACTCAACGTGTGTTTTCAAAAGGCTCTGAAAAGCCACTCTTTTAGCTTTCGCTGGAACTGTGCTGCGCCTACCACACAGACCTAGAAGTAGAACATAAACTTTATTTGTCGAATCCAGACGATTCGAGTCCGGCGTTTTTTAGTGGGCCTGGGCACCCACCGCGGATGCGCTTCCGAGACCTTGTCTCGAAGTGGCTTCCTCGGCACGCTGGACGGCCCAGAGTTGTGCTGTCAGGTTCGAGCTGAGCAGTGCGGCCTTCCAAAGCGAGCGGAGGCTGGCGGTGGAAGAGTGAGATGAATCGGCACTGTTCGAATTGTTTAATAGGCCCTGAAACTCCCACAGCTTGTGACTAAGGGTGGCAACCTCGCCACATGACGTGCATCTGTTTGTAGTGTATATGTCTGGATACATGGAGTGCATGAGTCTAGGGTTTCTGTATGATTCTGTTTGTAATTGTCTGAAGTGTACCACTTGCGTTCTGTTTAGCCTTTCGTGAGGAGATGGGTATATGCGTCTTCGTAACTGGTAATGTGTGGTGATGTCGTGAAACCTGGTCATACGATTCTCCCATGCCCAGATGTGTGCAGTTCCCCGCGGGGGCTTGTCGTCCTCCGGCGATGCGCGGTGAGTGAGGCCTCGAACAACGCGGTGAGCCGCTTCGTTGGGGGTGCTCAGTCCGGTATGTGCCGGGATCCATAACACGTGCCTTCGGTTATTGAAGTCGACCTCTCCTGGATGTATGGGATGTCGTTGAAATATGTGAAACGCCTCTTGCGAGATGCCTTCGTTGGAAAAATTGCGAATTGCTGTTTTAGAATCACTAATCACGTATGTGGCTTTGGTCTGTGTGAGGGCCAGTGCTATAGCCGCTTCCTCTGCCGCTTCAGCGTGTGCCGTGTTCACAGTGAGGCTTGTGATGTACTTGCCATGATGGCCGGTAACTACCGCCACGAAACTCTATTTATTGGTATAACGCGCCGCATCAGTGATAACCGCTTCAGTGTCGTTGGAGTAGCTTTGAGTAATGCGTTGTGCCCTGGCTTTGCGCCGTCCCGTATGGTGTTGAGGGTGCATGTTGCGAGGCAATGGGGGTACGTATACTTGCTCGCGTATTGCGACTTTGATGCCGTGCTGCGTATAGTACGTGGTGCCCAGTTTTTCAGTAGGTGTCTGCCTGGGCGGGTCTTGGATAGGCGCTCGAGCTGGGAAACTTGTTTCGCCTCCCCGAGTTCCTCGAGGGTGTTATGTAACCCTAGCTCTAGGAGTTTGCTGGTGCTAACTCCGGGCGGCAGTCCCAACGCGAACTTGTACGTCTTGCGTATGAGAGCGTTAAGCTTGTCTTTTTCCGCAACTGTCCATTTGTGAAACGGTGCCGTGTACATTAGTTGTGAAATAACAAAGGCTTGTATGAGTTGTATGACGCTGCCTTCGCGCATGCCCGCATGTTTGTTAGTGATGCGTCGGATGAGTTGCGTCGTGCTGGTGGCCTTTGCCATTATCTTGCGCAGTGCTTCACCATTGCCGCCGTTCTGCTCAATCATCATCCCCAGTACCTGGATCTTCTTTACCATTGAGATTTGTGAGCCGTTTGATGATGTTAGTTTGATTTCTTGTTTTTCTGAAGGTACGTAGTTTTTGGGCGGATGTTTCTGTTTCACCGGTCTATATAGCAGTAATTCGGATTTTTCGGCCGAGCAGATGAGTCCCGTGCCTACGAGCTAATGTTCCACGCATTCTATGGCCGCCTGTAATCGATCCTCGATCTCTCCGTCACTGCCAGTTATCGTCCAGATCGTAATATCATCCGCGTATAGCGTGTGGTGCAATCCATAAATTTGTGTAATCGTTCGGGTAACCCCAGCAGGACAAGGTTGAAAAGCATCGGCGAGATCACCGAGCCCTGTGGTGTACCCGAGCTTCCAATGTTGATTTGATTTCATTTTAGCTGTCCCACTCGCATGCGGGCGGTTCTTCCCGTGAGGAAGTCTCAGACGTAGTTGTACACTCGCATTCCGAGGTTCAATCTGTATATTTGTCGCAATATGGCGTCGTGACGAACGTTATCGAAGGCCTTCTTCAGGTCCAGGCCAAAGATGGCTCTCGTTGAGCACCCAGGATTTTCTATGATTTGATGTTTCAGTTGCAGAAGAGCATCCTGTGTGGAGAGATGTCTTCTGAACCCAATCTTTGTGTGTGGTTATAGGTTGTTGTCCGCGAGGTAATTTGTTAGTCTATTGAGGAACGCATGCTCCATCAGTTTACCTACACATGATGTTAGGGAGATAGGGTGCAGGTTCTGCAGCTGTAATTTCTTGCCGGGTTTCGGTATAAGTATAATCTGCGCTTCTTTCTATGGCTGGGGTAACTTTCCACGCACCCAACACTCGTTGATGTAATCTTTTAGTTTATCTAGTGATCTGTAATCGAGGTTGCGCAGTGCCCTGTTCGATATTCGATCTAGGCCTGGGGCTGACTTGGCAATAAGTTTGAAGAGGGCCACCTTGATTTCGGAAATTGAGAATTCTGCGTCTATAATGGCGTTGCCTTCTCCCCTGTAGTCCGGATGTACTTGCGGGGGCGTTTGGGATAAGTAATGGAGTTCCGCTTCCTGTAGGAAATCTTGCTCCGTTCCCCCGTAAGTGTGTATGATTTTGGATATGCCTTGCCTCTGTGAGGTCTTGGTGTTCGCGAGATCTATGAGGTACCACAGTATCTGCCATGTGCGCCTCGTTGTGAGCTGACCATCCATCTGCGCGCATTTCTCTTCCCATTGCTGTAGTTGCAGGTCAAGTGCGTGCTTTTCTATTTCTTTGTTGAGCTGTGCTATTCGTTTTCGCAGTCTCCTATTATGTCGTTGTCGTTTCCAACGGCGACGCAGTTGGGTCTTGGCTTGCAGATGTGCAGTACCCAGGTGTCTATTCTATCAAACCCGGCATCATTTGCTTCGCCCTCTCGATGTCGCGCCGAAGTTGCTCGGTCCATTGCTCAATGTCTTTGATGTCTTCAATCTGTTGATTGTCGCGATTTTTTCGTAGTAGTTCCCAATCGGTGATCTTCATTTGGCGACCGGCATTGTGTTCCTGTGGGCCGTCTTCTGCTTCAATAGAGATAATGTAATGGTCACTGCCTAACTCTTGCATGGTGTTTCTCCAAGTCACCATTCGTGTATTGCACGTAAAGGTAAGGTCAGGCGTCGTGTCAGTGCTGACGCTGTTGCCCTGCCTAGTTGGTGCCACTGGGTCAGTGACCAGCTCGAGGCCGGCGAGTTGCGCCATTTCCTACAAATACCTGCCTTTCGGCTGATCGTGTTTGTAACCCCACGGCCTATGCACTGCGTTGAAGTCGCCTCCAATGAAGAGTTGTTGCCCCTGGGCTATATCGAGTGCTCGTTTTTAGAGGACGTGAAAGCAGTGTTTGCGGCATCTCAGACTGCTATAGACGTTAAGTACAAAGATGCTTTCGGGCGTCTTACGCGGTGGAATTAGCTCTACGAGGACGTTTTCAATATCCTTGACATGGGTGTCGTGTTCAATGACCGTGAGCTCTCGCTTGACCAGTGTGGTGACGTTCGAATGTTCCTCCTTGCCTGTTATAGACTGGTACCCTAAAAGTTTGGCGGGGCCGTTTGTTTCCTGCAGTATGAGGACGTCTGGGCGTTTGGGGATCGTTTTCAGGTATTGTTCTGGGTGCACTCGTTTGTTTTTGTAACTTCTGCAGTTCCACTGGCATATTGCATGTTTTTGTTTTGAAGGGTGTCTTCCCATGGTTATGTGGTACAACATGTGTGGCGCCACTTCGCTATGCGACGTCACCAGCGCGCTGCTGGCAGCTTCTGATCTGGAGAATCTGAGATAAATGCTCTCTAACCTCTGTTGAATCGTACGCGTGATAGTCGCGGTGATAGTTTCCTCGAGACTGCTCACGCGAGCCTCGAGTGCCTTCACACGGGTGTCGCCTGTTGCTGCGCAAGTACGCTTGGAACGTACTGACTTTTTGAGGGAGGTAGCCGGCCCGCGTTTAGTATCAGGGCCTTCGACCTCACCATCCTCTACGAGTTCTTCTTGTGTTTCCTGCATTGCCAGTTGATCAGTCTCGCTGTGAGCGGCAGACTGGAGCTTTTGTATGAGTTCGTCCTTTGCGTGAATCTGTGCCTGCATGCATTCAATTTGTTTTTGCATAGTTTGTATCGTCTGTGTTAACTGAGCTATCTCCGCCTCTATCTTAGTGTGTACTTTGCCGCCAGCCTCCGCGTTTGTTGCGCGTTTTCCTTTGATCGCATCTGCAAAGCTCACCGAATCAGTTGCCTTCGCATCCCTCATTGGAGTCCGTCCAGGTGTTCGGCTGCGAGCTCGGCGTTGCTGCTGCTTTCGGGGTCCCGGTGTGCGGCTACGAGATCGGGAGTGGCTTCGACTGGGTGTCCTGGATCTTGAGCGGGGCTTGCTGGTGTAATAGTTGGTGGCAGTGGCCTCTGAATCCTCGTTGGCCCTGCGTAGTTCCCATTGTCTCTTCGTCACAATGTAGGGTGTTTTGTACCTAGCACGGCAGTTGCGGTGCGCCGTCATGTGTGCACCCCCGCACAGCTTGCAATGGGGGGAACACTGGTGGTTGGGGCCTGGCTTAGGGTCTTCACAACCACAACACACTTTTTCCTTGGGCTTTGGGCACATATCCATGCAGTGACCAAGTCTCCCGCAGCAGTGACACATGTCGATTTGCTTGCGATACAAGGTGCAGCGAAGGAGAGCGCCGCCATAATTGACGTAGGAGGGCACTCGCGGTCCTTCAAACGCTACTATGACGGTCGTGGTGTTACTGAGCCATTTGGCTGCCAGGGCGTAAGGGTTACGCGCGTGAACGATGCTGGTATGAATGGACTTGTCGTCTTCTTCCAACGGGATGCCCTTGATTATTCCCTTCACCATATTGTCGGGGGCCGTCTCGTACGCACTAACCTCGTGGTGGCGGTCGCCGATGGTGATGGCTTGAAGCTGTCTGTACTTATCGGCGTGAGAGGCATGGGGTGTGCTCACGACGATGGTGTTTTGATTGGTGTTGGAACACACTGTGTCCTCTCCTGCTTCATGAGCCGGTACGTTGGCCGCGTGGTAAATCGCCGTTGCGAGGCGCACGGTTCCAGTGGTGGCCACGTCGAGGCCTCCTTGTGGTCGTATCACGATCTTGAAATTGCTCCATGGGGGTAATGGCATTTTGCTCTTTCTAATGACTTGCTGCTTGATGTTACGCGGTTGTCGACTCAAACGCTGTCGGTTGAAGTCTACTCCCGCTGACCTAGAGTTATTTTTTTTCTGAGCTTTAACAAAAGCTTTAGGCAGCGTCTGCTTGACCTCCTTCTCCGGCTCAGTGCTTCTTGCGTTCCTTTCACGTTTGAAAATATTGCGGATCTATTCTTCACGCCCGGATTTGGAAAGGTGTCATGTGCCTACCCTTCCAATCACTGCGATAGATGGCGCGACACGTATTCTTTCGCGAGCTCAGCCGCCTTTTCGACTGTGGTCACGTCGGGCCTGTCGACTATCCACCAACACACTAGGTCAGGATTAGTATTGTAAAATTGCTTCAGGCACAGGCACTCCAGAACCTTTTCCGTGTTTCCGTAAACCTCCACGCCTTTGAGCTATTCAACTAAGTTGAGCCTTAGGTTGTATCCAAGCTCCACAACGTAGGACTCGCCTTTACACTTAGTGGCTCATCGAGGCACTGCCGAAATGCTTCTGGAGACCCGTGGTACCTCTTGACAAGACCTAATTCTACAACGTCGTAGACCTCGTACTGTTTTTTGCTAAAGCTCCCCATCCCGTGCGCTACACCTGACACGGCGAAACGATTAACAGGCGCTGCCGCCACGATGCTTTAGAAAATCTCATTCTTGGACAAGTTCGTTCATAGTTCGCAAACACATTCCAATATTCTCTCCCCCTTGGAAAGGCTGCATCAGATCTTTAATACTTAAACTTTCGCGGACCTCTGAGATGGGGGCATGCGCTTCAACGCCTTCACTTTCCGCAATTTAAGCTCTGTCCGCTTTAAAGGCCCACTCCGGCGATTTTTCGCCCTTGTCAAGGCAATGGTGTTTCTATGTTCTTAAGGCATTCTTGTCACAAGTCCAATAGCCGAAATGCTCGGGAAATTTCAAAATATTTTAGTAAACAAAAAGGTACAATACCGAAACCGAAACCTCACCGGGAGCCCTGTCTGCGTAAGACATACTATTTTGTAAGAACAGGAGGCCGTATACTGGTTCCACTGGCGCGTAGCATGAAAGCTGTAAAAGCCAGACTAGCGAAGTGCCAGCAACAGCCCAGAGGAAGAATAAAAGCCTTCCCGTGCTATACCCCTGCCAAGCACTGCTGTTGTCATCTTGTGGTCGGCACAGTCAACGCTATAGCGGTCAAAGTAGCGATGTCGTTGCCTGCATCACTTCCTTGCACATGCCGAACATGACGTCACACAGTGTTGCCGATAATTCTGGCAAGCGAGATGAGTTTTTCGAGGCAATCCTAAAATTCATTAGCGAACAATCAGTGCATCTCTCAAGCCTCTACTTTGGCATAAATGACGGAAATGTGCAAAAAAACCCCACAGAATTTTACTGAAATTCATTCACTTCGAAAAATTGTTGAAGTAGGCCTTTAATTTTAGCTCAATAAAAAAGCCTCTGTTTTCATCTGAACGCCTCTTTTTGTCATCGGCATCCATCTTTTATTCTTTACCTTCACGATATTGGGCTACAGCCCAGCTCTTTTTCTCGTTCGCCTGGAGCTCTGAACATTTAGAGATTCCGAAAGAGCTCGCTGCCATCAGCTTTTGTGGAAAGTAATGCCTGATTGATGCGCGGCTTCCGTACGGCTTTCTCAACGTCAACTCCCAGTTCGGGCTGTCAAGGTGGATGGACGTGTTTTTTGAGCGCTCCGGATCGACTGCGCAGATAAGTGTTTTTGCATGTTTTGAGCTTGTCTTTATAATTATAAGGTAGCAGTCGAAATCTTCGTAGCACTTACTTTATGGTACGGCTTTTTTGGGGGCCAGTCACCAGGTATTTATTAGTTAGTGTGGGTGTGTGTGTTTGAATTTTTTGTCGCTGTTTTTTTTATTTGCCACCCCGTGGGGGAGGTGCGCGTACATTGAACACGCAAATTTTTGTAGTAAAACTTAGACTTTCTTTTTTTTCTCGTAGTGCAGGGCTCGAGTTTAGTACTTATCAAGTATATGGACAATTGGTGTCAGAAAGGCATGGTTAAAAAGACTGTAAAGTGTTCAGGATGGGGAGTGGGTTTGAAAGTGGACCCAAGCGTAGAAGCGGATGAAGAAGAGGCTGACGCGAAGTGTAGGCAATGTGAGGTCGAGGAAAAAATGGAGAAAATAAAATGATGGTTGCCCAGAGTGAACTGCTGATGAGAATCGCCGAGCTCGAGTCTGCGTTAGCGACAGAGCAAGAGAAAACGAGGGCAATGGGATAAAGACTGAAGTCCGCCGAGGAAGCGCTAGCGAAGCTGAACAAATAAGCGACCAACCGAGAGAACAGTAGCGAACCGGCAACCAGAACGGTGCAGAAGGAAAGCCAAGCAAGTTTGGACAAAACAGGTTTAGCCGGTTCAACTGTCGCAAGGCCCACCTTGAGCGAGGTGGTGGTGGGGCAGGGAGGGAACAAAGCAGCTGGCGTCACAGGTGCAAGTAGCCCCAGGTGCAGAACGCTCTAGCCGAAAAGTCACAGCATGCGATAACCGCCGGGGATTCGAATTTAAATCGATGCACAGAAGCCATCAAAGAGAGGGTAAGAGGTGACAAGAGGGTTGCAGTAGGGACGTTCCCAGGACGCAAGCTGGAAGCAGTCATGAGGCAAGCGAGCGCTAAGCTCAAAACAACAGCTGATAGACAAAACCTCGTGATAATTTCAGGCGGTTTAAACGATGTCCTAAATGATGATGCAGCAGGACTAGCAGCCACACTGGCGGGAGGCGCGGATGACATGCGCGCCACTTCTCCTAAGGTACAGGTAGTGATATGCACGATACCGGAGGTACCGGTGCGTGATAGCAACCTGCAAAGAGCGGTGGTCAACGCAAACCAAGAGATAGGGCGGATGAGTCGAGAGAAAGGCTTTGAGGTGGTGGAAATAAACAGAGAGGTGCATAGGTGGGGGGGGGGTTTCAATGAGACAGAATTCACTTCGATGGGCGGCTAGGTCATGAGGTGGGTTGGCGCCTTGCAGGACGCGCAGTAGCTTTTTTGGGGGGCAAGCGAGCCCTTCGGGGTCTAGGATAGCTAGTAACGGGGAAAACAACCAGGGAGACTATTCGACAGGTTGTATAGACAGATACGATTCCAAAGTGGCACCAATATCTAAGATAGGTAGAGTCCGGGGCATAAATAGACGTAGCCATGAGCGCCGAGCCAATTCAGACATAGGGTATATTACTATGCAGGGTGGTAGGAACAGCTTGAAGTGGGAAGAGATAGAAGAACAGCTAAGGGAAGAGAGGCCGATGGTATACGGTTTTGTAGAAACACATCTCAGGGACATGGAACAACCTCTGAACAATCCGGACTACGCGTAGGAGTACTGTAATAGAACAGAAGGCAGCAGAAAAGGGGGTTGTATTGGGGCATTCATTCATAAAAGTACAGACTGGCAAAGGATCAAGCAGGAGTGCAAGGAACATTTATGGCTAAAAGAAGTGGCAGGTCAAATGACACTCCTTGGTTTCGTGTACTTGTGGACGGGAGCAAAGGCCATAGAGGAAAACCAGGCAATGGTAGATTGTATATCAAAGGACATTCAGGAGTTAGGAAGAGAGTGCGAGATATATATACTAGGAGACATGAATGCGCACATAGAAGATATAGATAGGTATACTGACCCGACAGGCAAAATGATCATGGATATGGGTGAAAGGCTTGATTTGATCATTTGCAACAGTACCGAGAAGTGTGAAGGGCAAATAACATGGGAGGTAGGAAGGCTTCAGTCGACGATGTCACATAGGATGTATGATAAGCTCAGGGGAATGCACATAGATGAAGGTGGCTCAGGAAGTCTGGGTAGCGATCACAAACGTATAAAGCTAAGTTTTGGAAGAGCAGTAAAGTGGGAAGGAGACAAGATGAGCAACTACAGGAAAATGTTTATCCAGAAACGCAAATTGAAATAGCCACTAAACAAATTGAGAAAGTAATTACGGAAGATAATAAGACAGTGTGGACATACACGAATCTAATTAAACTCTGAGCTAGAGCTTGCTAAGACGCGTGGCAAGTCACCCCGGAAAAGAAGACACAAACCCAGAAGTTGGTGGGATGAGAAAGTTAAGAGAGCCATAGCAAAACGTCAGGAAGCCTCTAGGGAACACAGACATGCTAAGCAGCGTGGTGAACCGACAGATGATGTTGAAAGAAATTGGGCAACCTTTCTAAGCTGTAGAAGAGATGCATCCTTTCTGATCAATGAAAAGATTAGAAGGAAGGGAGCTCAGTGGCTGGCAGAATTGCATAAAAAAGATAGAAAGGCAGCTGCGAAATTTTGGAACCATCTAAACTCCCTAAGAAATGAGACGAGCCTAGAGCAGAGTTTTATAACTACAGCCCAAGGTGCTAGGCTAGAAGGGGACGAAGCTATTGAATATTGCCACCTGGTGTTCTGTGCCAGTGAACAGTGGGTCAGTTCTGTGCCGGTGAACGAGGAAGACGAGCAACCCGTGCCAGCGGAGACGTCCTTCTTGTACTAGGAGGGGTTCGGTGCATAGGGTACCCAGCACCTCCACCAGTTGTCACGTGCTAAGAGCTCGAAGGAACGTATAAAGGGACGCGACTGTCAAAAATCTCAGAGACCAAGAAGGACGTCTCCGCTGGCACGGGTTGCTCGTCTTCCTCGTTCACCGGCACAGAACTGACCCACTGTTCACTGGCACAGAACACCAGCTGGCATGTGACAATATATAAGAACAAGGGTGACAGAAAATTTCAACAAAGATCTACTTTATGCACCACAATAGACAAGGACGAATCAAGTGGTGCAATGGCTCGATTTTCACAACAAGAGTGGGAAAGTGCTGAGAAAAGGGTTCCTAGTAGTACATCAACAGGCCCAGATGGCATTCCAATTAGGCTGATAAAGATATTAGGTCCGAAGTCTAAGCAGGCTTTCAGAGAGGCAGTGAGCAAAATAATAATCGATGGTGAAGTTCCTGGTGGATGGAAACTTAGCAGGATGAGCATGATCTATAAAGGAAAGGGGGACAAAGCTGACATAAACAACTACCCTCCTATAACAGTGACATCAGTGGTCTACAGGCTGGCGATGCTGATTATAAAGGAAAGACTGCAATCGTGCATAGAGGATGAGGGGGTGCTGGGGGAGCTGCAGAATGGGTTTCTGAAACACAGGAGGTTGGAAGACAATCTGTTCTCACTCACGCAGTGCATCGAAATAGCAGAGAAGAAACACAGGCCCCTGTGGCTAGCATTTTTGGATATCAAGGGAGCGTACGATAGCGTGGTTCAAAAGGAATTGTGGGGAACACTGGACGCACTAGGCGTGAAACATGTAGTCACTAATCTTTTAAAGGGTATCTATAAAGGTAACAAGGTAGTTATAAAGTGGGAAAAACAGGTATCCAAGCCTGCAGAGGTAAAACGGGGGCTCAGCCAGGGGCGTCCCCTGTCACCCTTATTATTCATGATGTACCTACAAGGATTAGAAGCCAAATTAGAGGGAAGTGGACTGGGCTTCAACCTCTCTTTAGTCAAACAAGGAAAACTCATTGATCAGGCACTACCAGCATCAATGTACGCAGGTGATATAGTGCTAATGCCAACAACAAGGAAGATTTGCAGAGATTGGTGGACATCTGCGGTAATGAGGGAGATAGGTTAGATTTCAGATTCAGTAAGGAAAAATCGGCACTCGTGACTTTTAATGACAGTGAAGGTAGTGAGCTTATAATACAGGAGGTCACGCTAGAGATAACAGATAAATACAAATATGTGGGCGTATGGATAAAGAAAGGGGCCAACTACCTAAGGGAACACGAAATACGCGTGTCGACGAAAGGTAACAGGAATGCAGCGGTAATGAAAAACAGGGCTTTGTGGAATTACAATAGGTATGATGTTGTGAGAGGAATATGGAAAGGGGTCATGGTTCCTGGGCTGATGTTCGGCAATGCGGTCTTGTGCATAAGATCAGAAGTTCAAGCAAGATTAGAAATTAAGCAACGTGGAATAGGTAGGATTGCTTTAGGGGCTCACGGGAATACACCAAATCAGGGAGTACAAGGTGGTATGGGATGGACATCATTTGAGGGCAGGGAAGCTAGCAGCAAGATAAAATTTGAGAAGCGATTGAGAGAAATGGGGGAAGAGCGTTGGGCTAGGAAGGTTTTCAGCTACTTGTACATGAAAAATGTCGATACAAAATGGGGGAAGCGAACCAGGAAGTTGACTAGTAAATACTTAGAAAACAGCAGGTGGCCAAACGAAAAAGAACTATCGGTTAAGAAGGAAGTGAAGGAAACGGAGACTGACATGTGCAGAATGGGCATGATTAAGAAGTCCGCACTAGAGATCTATCGAACTTTTAAGCAGGAGATTGCAAGGAAAGTATCTATGATAATACTCGGGGTAGTTCTCTACTCTTTGAGGCCAGGACGGGAGTACTGCGAACCAAGACATATCAGGCCAAATACGAAGGGGTAGACACAGTATGCAGTGCCTGTGGAGAGAAAGAAGAAACTGCCGAACACTTAATAATGTTCTGTAAAGGGCTTCATCCTATAGTTCAGGATGATGGCACAGAGTTTGTCAAAGCACTGGGATTTAGGGACAGCGAGGGCAAAATATACTTTAAGCGGGTAAGCTTAACTAGAAGGAGGTTATCTGATTGGTGGCTAAAGTCAAGGCACGAGTGTAAATTAAACCCTTCACTGCGAAGTACGAATCCTCAACTTCCTTATTTAAAAAAAAAGATAAATGTGTTGGTTAGTTCACTAAGTATTACGCCTAGGTGGCGTTAGCCGCCGCCCGATCTAAAGGGTACAGCCACAGCCATTCATCCATCCATCCAAATCTGCGCACAGCA
The DNA here is from genome assembly GCF_043290135.1 of Rhipicephalus microplus. Lineage (NCBI taxonomy): Eukaryota > Metazoa > Arthropoda > Arachnida > Ixodida > Ixodidae > Rhipicephalus > Rhipicephalus microplus. The sequence continues at coordinate 275,001,385 of NC_134702.1, read as the reverse complement.
AAAATGATTCAGGCTTGCGTAGAGAATTGAGATTCATGATCAGCCAAAACAGTGAACTCTTCGCCCTACTTATTTTTGAAGAAATATCACTAAGTGCTATTACGTAAAACGGCTTAATATTTGAAGGAAAACATGGCATCTTCTAACCTCAAAGCTATCCTTCAAGGCCTGGCAAACCCTTAAAGGGAAAAGTCTGACACTAACGTAGTGGCAGTCATAGACTCAATGGTGATGTCCACATCCTTGTTCGCTCCAGTGTAAGGTCCACTGCAATCCGACGCTGCCAACCAGTGGTAACGACAGGGTAGCGTAACAGTCTCTCTTGGGTAATGTGTCGCGAGGGCCGACGCCGGGCAGGAAGCATTCAGGCAGTGTCAAGGCAAAAGAAAGCCAGAAGGAAACGAAGTGTTTATATTTACAACGCATCCGCAAAACGCGGAAGAGGAAGCAGCTTCGACGCTATAGCTGCGCCCAACGGTATTAGAATTTCGCTGCGCTTGCCTTGGGCCCAGCCGGAGGAGGGTGCACCACCGCGGAGACGCGATTTGGACGTGATGCGAGTGGACGTGTGGCCCGTCAGCTCCATCAACCGTTCAAAAGTTTCGCGAAACCAAAACTTTGCCCAATGAAAGCAGTTTCATCGTGTTCCTAACGTCAAGAGAGACCAGCGAAGATCACTTTTATGCAGGTGGGACCAACTTTAGAATTTGCACGCCAACTTAACGATTTCGCCGCACCGTGGCGGCGCTAAGCCTACGTAACGAAAGACGCGGTGCGGCTGTTCACCGGCGTCTCCCGGCAATGGCGACTCAGAAGATCGCCGGATACGACCCCTCATATATGCAGTGGGCTGAAATTCAAGTCGCGATAGCCGAAGAAGACGCCCCTACTGAAAATGAATGCATCCGAACATTGATTTTCCTTCGTCAGCAACGATGGGCAAGACACGATCCGAAGATGTCTGTGAATGTGAATGCTGGCACCTCACTGCAACAAGCGCATTTGACCGACGCCGCCCCAGCAAAGGCCGCCGGGGCTCTACCTTCATCTCAACGCAACACGCTCACGCGGTGGCGACAGGCTCAGACGCCTCACAAAGGACGCCAGTGCTCTACATTCGTTTCAACGTAACACGCTCGCGCGGTTGCGAGTGGATGGATGGATGAATGGATGGATATGGCTGTACCCTTTGGATCGGGTGGTAACTAGCGCCACCAAGCCGTAATACTTTTCATGAACCCAAAACTCTATTTATTTTTTTCCTTAAAAAGTGAGTTTGAGGATTCGTACTTTGCAGTGAAGAGTTTAACTTTCACTCGTGCCTTGACTTAAGCCGCCAATCAGATAACCTCCTTCTAGTTAAGTCTACTTGCTTAAAGTCTATTTTGCCATCCAGGTCCCTAAACCCCAGTGCTTTGAAAAACTCTGCGCCATCATCCTGAACTATAGGGTGAAGCCCTTTACAGAACATTATCAAGTGTTCGGCAGTTTCTTCTTCCTCTCCACACGCACTGCATACGGTGTCTACCCCGGCTCAGACGCCTCGCGCGCGCTCTGGCGACATAATAATTGTGCTCAAGCTGCGTACTAGGCTAGACATTCGGATAGTGTTCTGCCATAGGGGCGCTGGCACCGCTATTGATGGCCACATCACTGGAGTATGAGCCGGTTACTCGAATGTGTGGCCTGTTTGGGAACAAAATATGTTTTTGTGCACTACCCGAATCGTGCTTGTCGCCGATCAACTCATCAAAGACTTCGACTTGCGAGTGGGAGAGACGTCCTACCAGTTTAGAGGTCATCTGGAAATCAACGGTGACGTTCGCCGCGGCGTCATCGCTGTCCACGAAGATGAAACATCGGAGTCTCTCAAGGCCAAACTGTACTGCCGCGAAGGTGAAATTGCATTCTTCAAGAAGCTCATGCAATCTCCTGTGGCGGTGGTCACCTTCATTGAGAGGAACCTACCACGCTACATCAACTACAACTTTGAGTGCGTTATGGTGCGACGCTACAAGAAGACGATTCCCGCGTGCTACAAATGCGGCACGATTGGCCACTGGGTCGACAACTGCGCCAACCCGGAAACTGTCCACTGTCACCAGTGCGGTAAAACCACAATAGACGCTTCCAGCGCTGCGGCTCAACACGAATGTCGGCCAATGTGTTTCATTTGCGGAGACGGTCTCTTACCGGACTCACTGCATACAATGGGCAATTTCGGCATGCCCGAAAGCCTGCACGACCACACCATCAGCAACCTGACCACCAGCAGCAGCAGCCACAACATAGCAAGGGGTTAAATCACCTCCTCAATACAGCAATACAGGTGCCCTTCCTCGAAACGAACCGCAGTAAACTTGAAAGCAGCCGACATCTGAGACCGGGGTGCCAGAACAACTGCTGCCATCTATGAACCCAGGCAAATTCTCTCTGCTGGAACAGCAACAACACAAAGAGGTGAGCAGCAGGGCAGGGGTCGCGTCACATCTTACCAACCTTCCCCACCCTACACCGCTCGAACTGGAAATGCGTAAGGAGATAGAGCTCCTTAAAAAAGCAAAATGCGCAGCTATCAGCAAAAGTTCAGGCCCTGAAGACAGGCGCGCCCTATAACTCCTGTCCAGAGTCCAACATAGAAATCCCCGAAGACACTGTCACTGAGTGCTCGGCCAGCACATCTGTGTCCCGTGCCCAAACAAGCACAAGTGCTAGAACTCTCGCCGATCATGAGCGATGCCTCACTAACATTAAAGATCAGCTTCAAGTCATGACGGAGCAGCTGGCGCACAATCCTGTTATGATCCTGCAGCTAACTCAACAAGTGACACATCAGATCACTACACGACCTAAGCAATGGCTCGTTGCCATCCCACGAGCAACACGTCGCGCACGCTTGCCCCGACCACCATATTGCGAAAGTAAATTCGCTCTCTCGAACAACACAGACACTGCCCCACGAAGCACCGAACTCGAAACAACCGACTCACAGTCTTCGCTGCCTCTATCAAGCCCCAGATTGATACCCTTTAGGAATAATAATACATCATGGCATCGACACAAGGAATAACCAATAAAAGAATAGACCAACAACTCGCAATTGTCCTCTGGAATAGCGGGGAGCTTTCGTGACTGCAAAAAGCGCGGGTACCTGCAACCTCACTTTCAAAGCTTGGGAACCCCCCCGGTGGTTATCGCACTGCAAGAACCCTGACTAAAAGCTAAAATGACTGGGTCCGTTTCAAAATGAACTATCCACTTGCCTTTTAGTCTACAAAACTGACACGGCTCAGAACGTCGATTTAGAGTTGACGACACCTCAAAACTACACCATGGTTACGATTCTTCCGCTCAAGCGTGCAGACCCTGCAACGCACATACTAAACCTCTACTGCCCCCCTCAAAGGCAGGAATACGTGTACAGAAATATTCACACGTGCATTTAATGTGGCAGGCTCCAATCCACTTGTTATCTTGGGAGATTTTAATGCGCACAGTCAACACTGGGGCTATGTATCGGAAAGGGTCGAGAGCGTAAGCTTTCTGAGCTCATCTCCGCGCTCAGCCTGACGCTCCTCACTGACCCAACATACCCAATGCGTATTGGCAACTCCCTTGAAACGAAGACACGTTTCTCGACCTTAACTTGGTTCGAAATACGAAGCAAGCCACGTGGAAAAACATGGGTGACACATTAGGCAGTGATCACTGGATCCTCAAGCTCACTCTCATTGCCCGCGCAGCCAAGCGAACACAGGCGCAAGCAAAAATCATGAACTGTCACATCTTCTGCCTGCAACTAACACCCTGCATTTTTCACACTGAGGGCAAAACCAGATGGGCCAACCAACTTCGACGTTTGCAGAAACAGCGCACCCGCAATTTACATACCACCGAAGCCATCTCTGCAATATATCTACACCTGTTGCACCTGAGGGATGCACGTCGTTGCGTAGCTCGGCGATGGAAAAAAAACAAAAAAAAACAACCGTGCGCTCAAACTCCACGTTGCAGTGCTCACAGAAAAAGCTGCAGTGCTCACAGAAGAGACTGGAAGGCCACCCTGGTTACTTTAATACCAAAACTGGCTAAGCCTATCAACACTGATAACCAGCGTCCCATTTTTCTTACATCCAGCACGGGAAAGCTTATGGCAACCATGATTTGAGGACGCCTCTCATGGTATCTAGAGCGCACAGGTGCCTTTCCTGACACACTGTTTGGCTTCCGACTACACAAATGGCCCCGCCGCGGTGGTCTAGTGGCTAAGGTACTCGGCTGCTGACCCGCAGGCCGCGGGTTCAAATCCCGGCTGCGGCGGCTGCATTTCCGATGGAGGCGGAAATGTCGAGGCCCGTGTGCTCAGATTTGGGTGCACGTTAAAGAACCCCAGGTGGTCAAAATTTCCGGAGCCCTCCACTACGGCGTCTCTCATAATCATATGGTGGTTTTGGGACGTTAAACCCCACAAATCAATCAATCAATGAATCAACTACACAAATCGGCCCAAGACGTTTTACTGCAACTCCACCATGAAGTAAGACACCCTGAAACGACGCGCAGCAACAATAAGGTCATCCTTGCCATAGACCTGAAAGTCACCTTCAACAATGTGAAACATAGTGCTATCCTAGCTAATATAAACACCACAAACTGAGGTTAAAAGACCTTTTTCTAAATACAAAATCTTTTGTCTGATAGAGAGGCCTTTCTTCGCATTGAGGACGACGAATACGGTCGCTATCTAATGGGCATGAGAGGCACACCACAAGGAGCGGTCTTTTCGCCTCTACTTTATAACATGCCTTGATGTACTTTCCCAGGGTTCTGGCTCGGACATCAGGCAGCGCATGCGTTGTATGCCGATGATGTTTGAACATAGAGCACACAGAGAAATTTGGAAGATATTGACGCCTGTCTCCAACAGTCTGCCTCTGCTGTCAACTCATATGCGTCGGCATGCGGGCTCCAGTGCACCCCAGCTAAATCTGAATTATTTATATCAAAACCAATCTAAATGACAAAACACCAATTTGCCTGACCCCCTCAGCGGCACTCATGGGCAAAATGAAGAAAATAGGCAAAATAAAAACAGGCAAAACGAAAAAAACACAAAAGTATGACTTCCTTATAAGATATTGTTTAGAATGAAACAATGCCTTAAAAACAAAATCTTCGTCATTTTTACGCTCAATATATATAGCTTTAGTGGCATCACTTAAGTGACGATCAGAATAGGGGATTTGGAGCCGGCACACTCGCCGACATGCAGCTAACGTTTCTTCTGTTGCTGCAGGTTGCTGGCGCTGTTGCATCTACGTACAGTTGCAGTTTGAACGGAGGGCCAGCGATCGCACACGCTCGCGACGTGCCTTCTTCGACAGGATCACCATGGATAGCGCCAGCGGCCGGTGGAACAGGGACACTTCCAACGATTATCAGCGACCAGCCACATAGTAATGCGACTATCAACGAGGACTGCCATCACACCGCCATGGGCCGAAGACAACCGCGTGACACGGATGAACTGTACTTAATCGAGCGGCACGTTGGCTACGTGGGATTTGGAGCCGGCACATTCGCCGACATGCAGCTAACGTTTCTTCCGTTGCTGCAGGTTAGTAATAATTGCCCAATTGCGATTTGTAGATTATTGTGTGCATTGCTGGCTCCATGTCGCACAAGTGATGTATCTGCTCGCCGAACGCAAAACACGATGATGTATCGTAGCAACCGCTTTCGTTTTTTCACGCATAAGGTTCTGTACCTTGCATTATTGTTAATACTTTCCGGTGATGTTGAGTTGAATCCCGGTCCGCTAAATGCCCAGGAGTTCGAACTGCTTAAAACCTTACAAACTGGTCAGGCTACAATTTTGAGTAAGTTAGAGGCCATCGACACCAAATTGGCAAAACACGAAGAAATGATGGCAGAAATTAACGGTAAATTACTTGCGACTGAAAGTCAAATTACTACACTCAAAGAACAATTAAGCGACCAAAAAACACCAATAGGACAATAGCAAAAGAAGTTAAGCAGCTGCATGACAAGGGCGTCGACTCGGAAAATAGAAGCCGGAGAAGCAACCTGGTATTTTTTTGGGGTCAGCGATTCTGAATCAGAAACGTGGGAACAGTCTGAACTACTGCTCAAAAACATCTGCAAAGAAAACTTGAATTTAGAATTGCAGTCAGAGGAAAGAGTGCATCGTACAGGTCGTTATAATGTATCAAAAAACAGGCCTATCATCGTCAACTTTGCCTCCTACAAAGAAAAGTCCCGTGTTCTTTCCGAAGCTAAGAAATTCAAATGAACGACTTACAGTGTCGAGCAAGATTATGCACCTGAAGCAAGACATACTCGGAAAAGACTTTGGGAATATGTTAAAACGAACAACATGAACGAAAAACATCGAGCTAGGTTGAACTTTGATAAGTTAATTGTGGATGGTAAAACATATAGGTGGACAAAGAAAAGGAAGAAGTCGTTCAAATTGTAAAAAAATGACCCTTGCCAGAAAAAAGGAGGCGTCAAATACAACATCTGATAACACTGACAGTGAAGTGCAGAAGCGTTGTCAATAAAGCTGATGAACTCGCTGCTCTTATCGATTCTGTAAAAGCTGATCTAGTATTCGGAACTGAATCATGGCTGGACCCTTCTATTAGGGATAGCGAGGTGTTTGCCAGCGACTTTGCTGCTTATCGAAAAGATAGATCCCGCACGGGTGGGGGCGTGTTTCTTTTAGTTCGTCGCTCTTTAAATTCATTTGAATTAGATATAGGTCATCAAGAAGTAGAATCCGTGTTGTGCAAAATTACTATGCGAGACAATTCCTCGTTTGTAGCAGGTACTTTCTATCGGTCTCCGAACTCGTCCGTAATCGCGTTAAAGCTTTTGCATGAAATTGTTTTGGAAGCTTCTTGTCACATGTTCATTTTGGCGGGAGACTTTAACTTGCCTGATTTATCTTGGCGTGACGGAACTTGTGAGATGACAGCAGGGGGAACCTTAAACCTTGAGATGAAGCACATTGTAGATTTTTGCGGGTTATTCCAATGTGTTCATGCTCCAACACGAGGCAATAGTACATTGGACCTTGTTTTTTGCAACTCGCCAAATATGGTGCATTCAGTAAATGTCGTACCAGGAATAAGTGACCACCATGCTGTCGTCACCATTGCCCAAACGAAAAATGAAAAACAAACGAAGCAGAAGAGGAGAACGGTGTACCTCTATGACAAAGGTGATTACGCTAACATAACAAGGAAGCTTCTCGATCATCTGCTGCTTTTTGATTGTCTCTCAGATGACTGTGACGTACAAGAATTATGGGTTAAGTTTAAACAAAAAATCAAAGAGCTTACTGAAACCTACATACCCAGTATCAAAAGCGGTAGACTTAGAAAGCGAAACAAACATTGGATGACTGCTCGTATCTTAAGGATAGTAAGGAAAAAAAGGCGCATATGTAAAATATAAAAGGACTAAATCCCATCGGTACTTTGAAAGCTTGAATGATGTGACTCGAGAGTTTAAGCTGAATATAAAGGTGGCTAAGCGGCACTGTTTCGAAAAACTTGAAAACAAAACAAAAACTAATTCAAATGTTTTCTGGCAATACATGAAAGGCTATGAAGCAGACCCTTCGGGAATCACCAAAATTGTCTTCAATAATGAGGAGTTATTAGACGACACTGAGAAAGCTACCTATTTAAACAACTACTTCCTTTCCGTATACTTGCCGAAATATAGCTCTAGTGCTTCGCAACGCACAAGTTCCGTGCCGAAAATGCAATCAGTAGAGTTGAGTGCGAATGGAATTAGGGCATTACTAAACAAACTTACTAATAATAAGGCAATTGGACCGGACGGAATTTCACCTCGAGTCTTAAAGCAGTGTGCTGAGTCAATTTCTCTTTACCTGCACGTAATCTACACAATATTTGTTCACTGGTGCCCTCCCAGACGACTGGAAAATTGCACATACAGTTCGATTGCCTTTTCCTGGACTTCCAAAAAGCTTTCAACACTGTGTCGCACTCTTTTCTTTTAAGTAAGCTTGCTGCGCTAAACATTGACCGCGAAGTTCTGGTGTGGATAGATAATTACCTTTCAGGCAGCCAACAGTGTGTAGTAGTAAACGGCAAAAAATCAAGTTTTGTAAACATCACTTCAAGATTGAGACAGGGCTCAGTCCTAGGGCCACTTTTATTTTTAATGCATATAAATGACATTTGCTCAGGAATTGATTCTAATATACGGTTGTTTGCAGATGACTGTGTCTTGTACAGAAAAATTAGAGATGAAAGTGATGTCGCCCTGCTCTAAAGCGACATATCGCGCATCCAAGAATGGTGTTTAAGATGGAAAATGACATTCAATGTCAATAAATGTCAATAAATGTCACAAAATGCTGGTAGGAACGCTTGACTAGCAGCACTACGACGACGTTTTCTTTTTTTTGTGTGTGTGCCCGTTTCCAGATACGTGATGCCAGGGGATACTGGTGCGGTGCGCAGAACCTCCTGAAAAGTGCGAATTCTACTGATGAGGTGCCAGAAGCAGCGCATTTTGGCTCCTTTATGGTGCGTTCTGGTCAACTGGTCAAGCGTGCATTGTTCTTGAAGGACCAATAATTAACCTTCCAGTTGCTCTGTATGCGTGTATACGCACAAGTATTTATAACAACTGGTATGCACTAGACGCTCATTAGACGCCCTCCTGGCGTTTCAATAAAACCGAATAATAAATTTGCTTCATGAATCCGCGTCAACATACGTCGACGGAGTTGCACGAAAGCGTTCGCATAAATTGTTTCATAGCTACACTTCAAGGTGTGCTTCATTTCATATACCATGAGGTAAGTCGGACAGAGCGAAACCATTGTCTGTTGTTTTACGGCTACTTAGCACTGTTGAAAAGCGCGAATTTTGCACTGAACGAGCACTGCGAAGCAATCTTCGCCAACTTGACGCACACTGAAACACTCCCCCTCTTCAGTTTGTGTCCTGGCTACGATTGTGTCTTTGGTAACGGCGAGAATCAGGCTGGAGTCATATGCGCATGCGTACTTGTTTTCAACCTTTCGCATATTAATAAATAATACCACCAGGCGTTTGCAAGATCACGTGCAAAGAATGCACCATTACAGAGGTGGATGGCAACAAAAAGAAGAAGTAAGCGAGAGAGTGAGGAGGATGGCTAGAGAACAATGAGTGACGCTTCCTTGCGAGCTCGTTTCATCTAGCGACCTTAGTGTCTATAGGCGCCGCACACTGACCAGATGGAGCTGCGTTTCTTCCACTGCCTCGTCTCAAAGTCTTTAAATACAACCACTAGGGTCACGCACAAATTAAAGACATGCTCGCGTCCCTCATGTATCCCTGCCACAATCCACCGACAGATGCAGGGCACGAGACGCGCGCGTCGCGTTCACTCTTATTTGAGGCTATCTCAAGGTTGTGTTTTTTATATACTAGGCTATGTATTAAGGCGTTTAAGTCAGACTGGAAAACTCGACTGAACAGTGCGTATAAGGGCTGCAACACATGGCGCTTCAGAGAGCATGGAAATGATGCGTAGTGCACCAACTTGTCTCATCTTTGTACTTCTGGCTCCGTGTTTGTTCGTGCGGCTTGAAGCTGTTTTTTCACGAAACAAAAATCAGCAATAAGTCAGTGATTGTGCTTCACCACCTTATCACTGAAGCTTACCATTTCAAATTAGGTCATAAAGTTCAAAAGGGTTCATTTCTTCTTTGAAAACAAAACCGAAACACAGTAATAAACAAAGTCTAAAGTGCAATACACCACCCGCAAGTATGAAGACTAGGCAAACCCGTGTACTACCCATTATTCCAATGGTCGTTGAATGGTCGGAGCACTAGAGTCCCCTCTAGTTGACTTTAAAAACAATGGGTGAGAGAGCACTGCCCAAACCGTAGCACTTTCATAACCTAGCCAAGGGAAATGCCGGGCGCTCCAAAACAGAGTATATCACCTGGCTTTAACGCTGCGACAAAGTACTTTCTTCTAAAGCAGCAGTGACAACAACTTTCAAACACGAGAGTTTATTTTCATTTGATTTCTTAGTATCCGTGAACGTTTTAGCAAAGTATGAATTGTCCGTTTCGTAGAAGGTATTCTATTACGAGAGAAAAGAGCATCCAAGGACAATCAATGCTTTCCCGGCCATGAGATATCGCGAGTATTTTGACGTGGTCAGCAAGCTCCTAGGCCACACCTCAGGCGCCAATTGACGGCGTCCGAGCAGCGACGACGTCGACCATTTTAGTGTTGTCATCGCAGTGTCTCCACATTGTATCATCCGGTGGCGACGCTTGGTTTGCTGGCAGTGGCTTCACTTGCATAGTTTTGCTTGGTTTGTGCTGCGCGTTCATGTGTCCGTTTTTATTGTGAAACTTTTGTTGATTTGCCGTGGATTCGTGATTTGTCGTGATTCGTGAGATTATCGGAAGCTACGGTCATCGCGAACAAGTAATGCGCGCTCAACATTCATATGTCTTACCAGCCAGCCTGGCCCAAGCGTACGTCTCTCGCTGCCTCGTCGCTGCTCGGTCCGGTGCCAATTTTAGAATATTTGCTCAGAAGAGTATGGAACCGAAAATGATTCGCTATGGCGTGAATGCCCACGATTCTATATTCCACAGTGTTTTGATCATCGCTAGTGGCTTTCGATCACGGCGGCGACGGCAAAAGAGGCGTCAAAGAGCTACGTATACATGTGTGTGCCGAGCAGACTAAATGTTGAATGAAAATCGCGTCATTATTTCGCCACGTGATCGCATGGGGCGGGACAGCGGGAGGTGACCGCTTGGCAGATCTGGCAGCGTTAAATATTGGCGAGCATTGCACCCGTTTATAATTGAGCTCAATAGTGGAATATTGTCCGATATTACACTAATATGCGTTCTTCTGTTTCATTATTTGTACCAAATCGTCACTAGGGGATTGCCCCGCCGCGGTGGTCTAGTGGCTAAGGTACTCGGCTGCTGACCCGCAGGGCGCGGGTTCGAATCCCGGCTGCGGCGGCTGCATTTCTGATGGAGGCGGAAACGTTGTAGGCCCGTGTGCTCAGATTTGGGTGCACGTTAAAGAACCCCAGGTGGTCTAAATTTCCGGAGCCCTCCACTACGGCGTCTCTCATAATCATAAAGTGGTTTTGGGACGTTAAACCCTACATATCAATCATCACTAGGGGATCGACAACTACGCACTGACGAATAAAACGCGACATGCGTCAAGTTGGTGTGACTGCTCTGTTAAACCAATGATGTGCCCACTATCAGCATGACACAGCGCAAGTGTTAAGTGTGGCAAGTGCGGAGTTTTCAGGAACAGAAACCCAAGCAAAACCAGTGTATGTAAGGGCTTCCTAAAGGGTGCAGCTCTTTTTCGAGCGTAGACATAGGCAAACGCAGTGGCACCGACATTAAAACTCAGGTCACCGACGAAGTGTGACAGAGTCATCAGGTTCTCTCTAATGCTTTTGATGTTGGGAACAATAGCTCACCTATAGTCGTCGGTAGCTGTAGGCAGAAAGATGAATGCATTCACAGTTCACAGCTAAGGTGCCGTCATGGCAGAATTGTGCGAAAGTTTAGCATATATAGGCTACGCACAGCATCCGAAGACTCCTGAAGGTAGAATGCAGAGTGACTTAGGCGAAGAAAACTGAGCACTGTCTCGGGTAATTACACCTACGTAAACTATCGCTAAGCGGCAAGAATCGAACGTATTAAATATGCTTGGCAAGCAAACATCAAATCGAAGACGAATGAAGTGCGTGCCTGGTCCAGCAAAAACTGTTAGGGCGCTGTTGTTGCGCGCAAATTAAACACTCTAAACAGAAAAAAACCCAGATGGGAGTTTTTGGCTTGTCCTCTAGGTCACCTCATCTTTAGGTGTTTTTACGCCCTCAAAATGGGAGTAAAAAAAGCGCCCATGTGGTAGAGCATACAAAGGGCTTAGATTGGGCAAAAGCTTTAGTCTCTTTGTGGGTGATTGAAAACGAACTCGGAGTATTGTGGTTCTTGGGAGTATTTTCAGTGTAGTTAGGGCAATGTTTTACTCCTTTCTAGGCGTTTTCAAGAGGCCGAGCGGGAGTAATTTAGTCACGTGACCATGCGGTTTTTGTCTTTTTTTATTTTACTTCGGAGTAAACATGTGGAATCTAGGGCGTTTTAGCTCGCCTCCCTTGGGAGTACTTTTGGTATTGAATGTGAGTAGGCACTGCAGCCGGAACTCCCTCTGAGAAAGTGTTCTTCCAAGGCTGCAGGCTGCATTCTAAAAAAAAATTGACGCCAACAAATGCTTATCTAAATCCCAAACACCAAAGCAAAATACGGATCCTTTCAGAGTTCCTGTTTATGCACTACGAGATCACACACCACTGAAGACTTACAAAATATTTATTATGGAGTTTAAATTAAGCAAAAAGCACAACTCTTGTGGTCATTTCCCAACAATGAGCATGGTTATCGACCTCAGGATCTGTACAGTGCGAGCACAATAATTACCACCACATAAAGCAACAAAAGTACAAACACTACAAATACAAATTTTTCACGTATTTGTATCATAAAGTTTAAAGGTAAAAACCTTTAAACTGTAAGAAGTACAAACATTCAAAAACACTTTGCCGTTCACATTAAAGTATCCGACTAGAAATCTGCAAAACTTCTATTAGAACACCACCTGATGAAGTAAAAAGTGCATTTCTGCCGCTCTGGTGCTGTAGATTACTATACCCAATAACATATACGAAGAACTTCATTATAACGTGTCAAGAAATGAACTTATGGCACTTGTTTTGAATAAATGTTATACCAGTGACTAAAGTTTCCCAGAAAATTTCTGGACATTTATCCCGTAGCACACATGTAACATAGTCAATAAACAGTCGATGCTAAAAAGCGTTAAATGGAAGCACCTACGCTCTTATTTAGGAGAATAAAAAACATGATGGCACTATTGGATAAGCTTTCAAATCGCAGCCAAGCCATTTTAAACAGACTATCGCAAATCAGCTTCAAATTACAACAGTACAAAAGAGGATTGAAGAGTGTAGTACAATAAATTGGTTCCTTCAGTAATACTGGCGACCATATCGATCGAGCTCAAAGAAAGCATCTATGAACATGTTAATAAACGCACAATACACAGAACTGGGTTATGTATTAAAAATACTTACAATACCTACAACATTGAAAAAATGGACAGAACAAGCCGACAGCTTTTTCTGTCTCATTTTCTGATGGATGCCCTGCTAATGCTTTCTAATGAATGCATTCAAAAATTTTAAGCTCAGACTTTTCTAGCATATTGCATTTAAATTGACAATGGGGCAAAGCAGAACACACACACAACAAATAATGCAGTATTACAACCCCAGAACTTACACTACACATTAATAAATTCTCACTGACGTCAGCTAGCATCCTTGCACGCATTCGGGTCATGTCATTTCAAACCATTCAGTGTTCCTCCGACCACCACGAATATAGCTGAAATAATTTCCACGTAATTCTAGAAGCTCGAAACTTGTCCTGCTCGTTTAGTTCCGTTGCCAAAACTTTCCTGCACATTTATAAGAGTCTGTAGTTTTTCACCGATTGAGGGTGGTAAAAACATTTTTTTCAAAAGATATTTTTCGGATACACTCAATGAAATGGTATTAATGGCAACGTAATGAATTGATGCAACTGCAAAAGTAACGACTTATTTATGTATATCAATTCTTTGAGAGTTTTCCACACGAGCAAAATGCATGAATTTGTTTAGGCATATTTTTACCAGAATATGCCCCCTTGCAAAAACAACGGCAACACTGGGCGGCCACGTCCATGATAAAGGAAGAAACGACAACAAAAAGGGAGCGTCCGCCGGGCTCCGTTCAAGTCTAGTACTCCGTCTTTGTTATGGCATCGGCGTCCCACGCGATTCTGCGCTGAAGTTGTAGCTGCGATTGCAGGAGCGCTCTGTTGTCGACTTGCTTCAATAAAACTCAACTAGCCTGTGTTCGTTCGGAGGCGGAAGGCAAGAAAGACCAATTTCCCACCCGGACGTGGGAAAGCAATCGTGTGGGACGCCACTGCCATAACGAAGGCGCAATAGACAAGAATGGAGCCCAGCGGACGCACGCGTTTTGTGGTCGTTTCTACCTTTACCATGGATGCCGCCAGCTATTGTTGCCGTCATTTTTGCAAAGAGTGCGATCAGCCTGTTTGACATTCTACAATATAAAAGTAACTTAGGTGCTGGAAGTGTAGAAGTTCATCTGTGAAAACATGCAAATTTTACTTTTTTATGAAAACTCTGTATACAGCAGCAAAAAATTAATTTGGTGTTGGACTAAGAATATGCATAATAGCTCACTTGAACATTTCATATAAGAACTAAGCCTAGATGCAGTTACTAAAGAGTATTATTTTTTACCTTCAGGAATAAGAGAGGTCGCTAGGGGGCCACGGTGTGCGGACGTGCGTCGCATCGGCTCCGCAGATTTTCTATGGTTTTCGGCGATTTCTTTCCAGTCATTCAGTTCAGAGTATTCCCAAGCGACTGCGAAAGTCCTGCGGTCTCTCCCGATACCATTTGTGCAGGTGAGCCCGTGTTTCGGTCCCTTTTCAAAGATTGCCCGTACCGCCACGCTGGCACAACAGTCAAGCCAGTAGACAAGGCACGGTAGGCCTGACAAGTTGTCGGAGCAAGCGGGTGCCCCATCCGCTGCGCCGGCGCCCGAAATAGAATTCGTGCAAGTCGAAGGGGAGGAGATATCGCCGACAGAGTTCGGAAAAGAGCAGGGATGGTGCGAGATAAAACGAAACACCAAGAAGGCGGGTGGAGACGCCGACCCGGCGAAGAACCAGCAAGCAACGCCAGCGTCTACCGAGAAGGCGGCGTTTCTACAGAAAGCGACGCAATACGTGCGGAAGATCACCATGACGAGCCGAATTCCCAACCTGCCGACGGATGACTACAGGATCATCGTGCGACCCCGGGTCGTTACTCCTTCATTGCACATATTTCATAGGAAATGCTGCAATCACGAGAGCTGATCGGGTTAAGTATCTGGGAGTTAGACTTACCAGTAACCTCAGTTGGGAAACGCACGTTGAAAATGTGTGTTCGGGTGCACTGAATAAATTATCTTTTTTGAAAAGAAAACTGCGGAACACTCCTCCCACGTTAAAACTAAAAGCGTATAAAGCACTCGTGCGACCAAAATTGGAGTATGCCGACATTATTGGAGCCCTTGGCAGCAATATTTGATTAAGAAAATAGAAAGGGTCCAAAATTTAGCTCTGCGCTTTATATATTCTGCTTACTCCCGACAACATAGTGTAACTAATCTACGTAATAGGGCAAGCCTACAAATACTAGAACAGCGCAGGATAATATCCAGATTAAAATTCGTCTACCAACTTGATCACGGGGACTTTATATTATCACGGGAACGATACCTTCTGCAGCCTTCTAAACTTTCAGCTAGGACAAATCACAACAAAACGTTTAGGCAGCCACCCAGCCACCTTAATGCCCACAAGTTCGCTCTCTTTCCTCGCGCAATTTTTCATTGGAACGCATTACCTGCGGAAGTAGTGAATGCTGCCTCGACGGCTTCATTCACTCAACAGATAGAAAAGATTAATTTCACCATATAAGTGATGTATGCTGAAAATAGTGTCATTTGAGTGCAATTCATCCGGCTACAAATGATGAAAATATTCTTAGTTGTGCGCAGTTCTGTTGAACAGGCAGAAAATATATTTGACTTTTCTGTACTTGATAGTTATGTATTCTTTCATTTATGCCCGGTACTCCAGTGTCTTACTAGTTATTGCTTCAAGGTATTGTTTGTATCCCACTCCTGCATGGGCCCGGGTAGGGCCTGCAGTATCTGTAAATAAATAAAAAAATAAAAAAAACGTATCCCACTACCAGAAGGACCGCGTCCACTGCTCCATACGCAACGCGGCAGGGGTGGGGCGCGAGGTAGCCGAGGAGGACAGCGTCTGTCTCAATGAGCGACGAAACGTCATTGTGGTAAGCACGCCGTCAAAAGATCGCGCTAGACAATATGGAGGCATGTGCAAGCTGCGAATTTGCGACCGCGAGTTCGAAGCGAGTGCCTACAGAGCGGCTCCGGAGAACACGTCCAAATGCCTCATCAGGGGCATATCGCTAGACGAAAAGCCGGCGGACGTCGTGAGAAGTCTGGTTAACCACCGCGACCCGAACGTACTGATGCCAAGCGCATGGGAAACACGACCCACGTGATAATCCTTTTCGACGGCTGCTATGTGCCTCGTTACGTGAACTACGGCGGGATGGTGATAAGGTGCACTCTTTGCAAGAAACATATCGATATGTGCTACGAGCGTGGTCGTGTGGGACACAGGGCCGACGTGTGCCCCAACCCGAACGCAAGAAGTGCCGTGGGTGCGGATACGGCAACCCGCCCGACGATCATCGGTGCGAGCCGGTGTGCCAACTGTGCGGAAAGGGTCACCTCACCGGAGACCGCAAGTGCAAAGCTAAGTACAAGACACCCTACCTAGTCAAGCGCCGACAGTGGGAACGCAGAATGCGCGAGGAGGCTGAGGCCGCCTACAGCAGTAGCAGCACCATCAACGACGGGGATGAGGGCTACGGACGACGCCACGCACCGAGACGACGTAGCGGCAACAGTCAATCGGCCTCGGGGGAGACCCGCGCGCGGAGCCACACTCGCTCCCGTACGCGTTTTCGAGCCCGCTCTCGCAGCGTCTCCCGACCCCATTCAGCGAAGCCTCGCAGCACGTCGACGGCCCGAGCCAACCACACAGCTGCAGCCAAAGGCGGAGGAGAGGTTGACCCCCATAAACTGAGGTGGGTGGATGTCACCTCCGGACGCGCGCCCAGCGCACCGCTAACGCGAACTGAGACTGCCATTGATAGAAACCCAGATGTAGACAGACGCGGCAGCTCTGCTTACAAACGCAACAGCGACCCAGAAAGTCTAATGCAGAAACGATTGGTTCAATTCGAACCAATAACCAAAAAACTACCGCAGGAAAATGCAAGGTTAAGAAACGAAATTGCCACGTTGAAGGGAGAGGCCCCGACAGTTCCCTTTCCTCCTCCTCCTCCAATTAAACCCGTCGCAGCCGACGCGGCTGCTAGTACAGCCGAGAGTGTGCAGGAAGTCATGGAGGCTCAAGACGCGCACCCCGCACCCACTAAACGTAAGGCACTTGACCCGGAACAATTCGACGTCAAATCGCAGAAACGCGAAGAGAAACTCCGCGAACGAGTTGATAGACTCGCCGATGAAGTAGACGCGATGATGACCCAACACGCTCAGCAAACCGCGCAACTTAACAACGCAATTGCTCAGCAAACCGCACAAACCGAACAGTTGAACATTGCAATATCTCAGCTCACAAAAATGGTCGCGACGCTGCAAACGCGCATAGACAATATCGAAATGCGACTTCCGGGCGCAGTGGGTCGCCCAGTACGAACGACTGCGAAACCGTACTTTAGGCCGTTACCCGACGAAGAGGCGCAGGATCAGCCGGATGGCAAATCATAACACGTACAGTCACCATGGCTTGACACGAAACCACACAAACACAACGCCCACAACAGCATAACACACGGAACACGTTCACTATCTGGCAGTGGGACTGCAGGGGGTACAGGAGGAAACGGGCGCTTCTCCAACAATTCTTACGTAGCCGGCAACGACCGGACGTAATACTATTGCAAGACACCAATGACCCGGTCGAGCTGGCGGGGTACAAATATATAGACGAAGCTGTGACCGTGGGAGCCCCACCGGCCGCTCCAACGCTAGTGCGACGCAACCTCACCGTAGGGCAACGCGAACTTATGAACGTTAGCATACCGCAAGTACTCATAGAGCTCATCCCGACGAAAGGGCGCGTCTCCGGCCTGTTTGTGCTGAACGTGTACAGCAGACCCAAAGCCAGACACCGCTTTAGCACGTTACTGCGAGAGGCGCGCGAGGCAGCTGCCGACGGGCCCTTGCTCATCGCGGGCGACTTCAACGCGCCCCACGTGGCGTGGGGGTACGGCTGCTAAACGCCAAAAGGTAAGCGCCTTTGGGACGATGCGCAGAATGAGGGCCTCGAGCTCATCACAGACCCTTCCGCGCCTACGCGCAGGGGCAACAGCGTATGTGCAGACACCTCACCCGACCTCACATTTACCAAGAACGTTGCTAGCACGCGATGGCACAATACACAAGAGGACCTGGGTAGCGATAACTCAGTGATCGAGATCCAGGTCAACGCTGAACCTCACCACCGCGTTCATCGGGAAGGTACCAAGGACAAGAACCACCGGCTGGTGGATTGGGACGCGTTTCGCAAAGTCCGGAAAGAGCAGAATCGTGGCAGTGCGGCTATTGAGGATATAGATAGCTGGACTGCGACGCTCAAGGGGGATTTAGAAACGGCGACGCGGGAGGTTCCGCCAGAAGCACAGCTCGAAGTGGTTGACAGCAAACTCCTACACATGTGGGAAGCCAAGCGCAGCCTGCAAGACAGGTGGAAGCGTCAACGCCACAATCGAACGCTGCGCAGACGCATAGCACGGCTAAGCAGGGACATGGAAGAACACGCGTTACATGTATGCAAAACGCAATGGGAAGAGATCTGCGATGGGATGGAAAAGCAGCTGGGATGGGCCAAGACGTAGCATCTCCTCCGGCACCTCTTGGATCCGGAGGAGACGAAAACCTCGCACGCACATAAGCTTAACAAGTTGCTGCACGACTACAAAGGCACCCACGCGGACTTTCTAGATGATGTGCGAAGCCGTTACTTTCAGTCACGTAGCCCCCTCGCGCACTCGGCATACGCCTGGAAGTGTGAGGGTAACGCGGAGCTAGACGAGGACTTCAGCGTTGCAGAGGTGAGGGCGGTGCTGCACAGGCTCGACACAAAGTTGCCGCCAGGCCCGGACGGGATAACCAACAAAGCGCTACGTAACTTGGACGATGAGTCGATAAAACAACTGACGGCTTACGTGAACGAGTGCTGGAATGCGGGCGCTATACCGAACTAGTGAAAAACGGCGCGCATAATTATGATCCCCAAACCAGGCAAACGAGTACAGATTGACAACCTTCGACCGATATCCCTGACGTCCTGCGTTGGTAAGCTCATGGAACATGTGGTTCTCGCTCGCCTTACCAACTACCTCGAGGACCGAAACATGCTCCCACACACGATGCTGGGGTTTCGTCGTAACCTTTCCACGCAGGACGTTATGCTTTAACTCAAGCACGATATCGTAAACAGTCCTACACGATCCACCAAAGCGATACTCGGGCTTGACCTCAAAAAGGCGTTCGACAACGTTAACCATGCTGCGATACTTGAAAGTATACGAGCGTTGGGACTGGGCGAGAGAACGTACCACTACGTACGGGATTTTCTTATGGGCCACCGGGCCCGATTAGCGATCGGCGAACTAGAATCGCCAGACATATACATGGGTTGTACGCGCACGCCGCAGGGCTCCGTAATTTCGCCCATGCTCTTTAACCTCGTGCTTGTCGGATTACCACGAAAACTCGCTGAAGTAGAAGGCCTCCACAATAGCTTGTACGCCGATGATATCACCTTCTGGGTTGCCGAGGGAAATGACGGCCACGTAGAGCAAACGCTGCAGGAAGCCGTCGACGTGGTGCAGGACTACCTTCGCGACACTGGCCTCGAATGTTTCGCCGCTAAATCGGAGCTCCTGCTCTATAGACCCTCGCGCAGGGGCCGTAAACCAAAGAACGCCGATTCCGCATTCGAGCGCGCATATAGAGAAATTAATGTACGCACATCAGACGGCGCTGTCATCCCACAAGTTAACACCATTAGGGTACTGGGCTTGCGCCTGTCCGCCAATGGCCACAACGGCGAAATTGTTCGCAGACTAGAGGGCGCGGTCAATGAAACAATCCGGTTGCTGAAACGAATAACAAATCGGCATTGCGGAATCAAGGAAAGCAATACCATTTGCCTGGTGCATGCTTTCGTTCTGAACCATATAACGTTCGTCGCCTCCTACCTCAAGTAGCAGGCGACTGAACGCACCAAACTAGATTGTCTCATCCGCAAGGCGTACAAACGCGCAATCGTATTACCGGCCAATACCAGCACGGAAAAATTTCTCGAGCTGGGGTTGCACAATACTCTAAATGAGATAATCAAAGCACACAACATCGCCCAGTACGAACGTCTGGCGAAGAAGACCAGAACTGGTCGACACATCCTCGAGGCACTGGGTATCAACTACTATACGCAGCACGGCGAAAAGGTCGGGATACCCAGACGTATTTGCGAGCGCATCGTCGTTCTACCATTGCCTAAGAACACGCACCCGACACATCACATCGGTCGGCGCAACAGGTGTGCCCAAGACCTTGAAAACAAATTCGGCAATAGCAAGGACACAGTTTACGTGGACGCGGCCCGTTATGACTGCCACCGCGTCTTCACGGTCGCGATCACAGATCATGTAGGAACTTGCGTCACGAGTGCGACGATAGGCACGGAAGAGACGGAGGCGGCCGATGAAGCTGCCATAGCCCTCGCGATAGCCACCACGGACGTCGAGGTGATAATAGGCGACTCGCAGGCGGTGATACGCTACTACGCCAGCGGCCGGATCTCCCGCGAAGCGGCCCGCATTCTCCAAATTCACGAACGCAACATCTGCCGCAAAAACGACAGTTTCTTCGTATGGACCCCCGCCCACATGGACCCTCCGCTTGCGGGCGACGCGACTGCCCACGCCGCGGCTCGAGGACTTACACGCCAAGCTGTGACGCCTGCGATAGTCCCGATGTCTTGCACACTTCGACAGCGATGCGGCAATGGACGTGGGGGGATCGCATGACCACTTTCAGAGACATCACGCAACACTACTGACTGAACAGATGCAAATATCCACCACCCCACGCCAAACTAAACAAGAAACAGCAGGTTGCCTGGAGACAACTACAGACACACACGTACCCGAATTCGGTGATGCTTCGCCTCTGCTACCCAGGCATTTATACGTCCGATGCGTGTAAGGCGTGCGGAGCCAGAGCGACGCTGCAGCACATGCTGCGAAAGTGTACAGGTAACGCGCAGCAGTCCCCTACGAACCCGGTAGACATGGCAGTCTCGAACCGCGAGGCGCGATGGGAGGCGGCTCTGCTCAGCCACGACCTTGCCGATAGACTGTGGGCCGTCCGGCAAGCCCAGGATGCCGCCCGGGTTCAAGGACTCGAGGCCGTCACCTAGGTCGGGGTGCTTGTAGCCCCACCCCGCTCTATGACGCCAGACATGTTCAATAAAGTTTTTACTCACTCACTCAGGAATAATTTTTTGAAATTGAGTATTTCTTACAGCTTTTTACCTATGCAACTCAAGCAGCATGATACACTCACAAAGGCAATCCTCAACTTAGGCCGACTGGCCTAGGACTGCAGATGGCAAAGTTCGTGCTATTTACAAGGAAATGGATTTATCATCTGCACTCTATTGCTAACAGAAATGCATAACAGTGAATGTGGTCAATGTGGTTACTTCAGATGAGCCATCCAGCGTTAGAAATTTACAGTCACAAATTCTACTTTGTTATGAACTTCTGCAAATGCAGAAGGCGTGTTTTACACACTTAATAAATATGTTTATTCCTATTCAGTACGTAAGTACCATTCACGAAATACACTAATGAACGCTGTCTTAATACAAATTCTTTGTTTTCCAGCTTTCAGGAGACTACCTTGCACCTTGAGACCGAAACCTCGTGATAAGACTACACACAAATGAAGAGTTTTATAGTAAAAACTCAGAGGCTAGCCTACTGTCTTCTCTCGCTTTTTTCTCTTCGCACAACCCCACACACAAAATATTTTTTTTGCTAAGCTACCCGTCACCACACTCTAGCTACATTTCTTGTAGTGCACCTGTGTTGGCAGTAGAACACAGATGATAACTTCATTTCCTTTACGGTTGCCTTATAGGTGGCACCAAGATTGCCGTCTAAATGTATATCAGTGGGCTTGGGCTGAAGATTAGCTTTGCGAATGCATCATTCTGCAGAGTTACGTAGGTCAAAAGCCATAAAGAATGAACTTTAATAAATATCTTTAGTTTAAAAATTAATACTCTCCAGTAGCTGCACATATGTTCAGCTAATACATAATGCGTTCAAGTGAAGTATCCTGCATACTTTTTGCCCAAGCACCAAGGTGACTTTTGATGCTGAATACAGAGCTTCTCCCCGCAAAAAAAAAAGAGGAAATGGAAGTTTTTTTCTCAGATGATCTGCTATACTTTCAGCACCTAAATTATTTTTATTCTTTAGCATGTCAAACAGGCCAGCGGCATTTTATATATTTGTGCCCTTTGAGGTTGCCATGTTTCCTGAAAAAAAAACGAATTCGGAAAATATTCAGGTTTGCTGGTGTGAAAAGCTCTAAAAGAATTGATATACATAAATGAGTCATTATTTTTTACAGTTACATTGCTTCGTTACCCCTGCACAAATACAAGTTTATCAAGTGGATTACAAAACATTTTATGAAAAGATGTTTTTGACACCCTCTAGCTCAATGAGCACAGAAATAAACACTTACAATAGGCATGAAAACTTTTAGCGATCAAAAAGAAACAACCAGAACGAGTTCTTTGAGAAATATGAAAGGTTTTCGGCCATATTTGTGATGGTCTGAAACGCGCTCGTTGACTTGGCATGTCATCACCCAGTTATAACGCGCTAACTGAATGAAAATTTAAAAAAAGGGAGCGTTTTAAGGGGGGTCTATTTGTGTTAGACACAACAAGAATAATTCAATTGACAATTAGACTAGAAAAAAACATTGTGGACTATCAACTATAGGGTGTCAATAACTATCAATTATGGTGTCAATTACACAGATCATCGCAGGAGAAAAATCAATGCTGCACTGAATGTAACACCAACCAACCTGTTAGTTTTACCAAAATTTCACCTTTAGCTTTCTTGCACTTGTTTACAAGGCACAACATACTAAACAAGTATTCACGGCTCAATGACATATTTACGCCCAGTCACAAAACCACTAGAGTATTCAGCAACCATGACTCTATAAAAAATCATAGTGAGTCAGCATTCATACAACACATATGTGTTGGTTTAAATACCCTGCCACCACTCTTAAGGCAAAGGTAATGTCAATGAAAACGTTACCATTACCTGCAATCAAATCAAGATAGTACCAGGAAAGAAGCACTTTCGTGAGAAAAAAAGGCAGCAAGGCAAAATATACACCACTACATTTTTTTAATTCATGTCAAGAGCTTCGAGATGCAGCTGTTTGTATAAAAGTTGTATAATGCATGCTCTGTGAACAATTCTCTGTGTGCTTTTTTAACTGTATTCCACTTGAGGCACAAGAAGGTAGGCCATTCCAGAAAATGGCAAATACGCTTGAAAAACAAGTTGTCCATCATAGTGAAACACCGGGACAATATGTTTTTTTGTGCCAAGTAAGGCCAGAACTTCGCTCGTTCCTGCAATAGAAGAAAGAAAGCAACACTTTAAAAAAGAGTTGATGATTGAAGCACTTTGTATTTGGGCATAAAAGCCATTGCGAGTAGCACAGCGAGGTAGGAAGGGAGCATATCAGGTAGGAACGGACAAGCACAGGCGCAAAACAATTGCAACACTAAACAAAACTGAGCGAGATTGTAACATTCAGTGTCGATGCTGTTGAACCAATAGAAAAATATTCTTTAGCCACGCATGGTCTGTCCAAATAAGGTTAACAAGGCAAGCTTCACAACAATGTCTTATTTTGGTGGTATCATCGACAGATATCTGTTTTGCATGAAGAACATGTCAAGCGCTTGGTGAGCCGAAATGGCATAGAATGAGGCACAGAAGAGTTTTAAAAGAACCGGTATTCGAAAGTGGGATTGTACTGAAAGAAATTTTGAATTTGTTCATTACTGACTATGGTCACGAATTAAAATGACTGTGGTAATGTAAGGTAAGGTAAAAGGCTAGCTTCGAAAATGCAAACAAGTTTGTAAAAAAATTGAACCTTGTTGTTTAAGCGCCCAACAAGAAAGTGACTGGAAGTATTGCCTTACCATTAAAATTTAAAGATAGGGTAGATAGAGGTCAATAGGCTCACCGTTTCCTCAATCCCTCCTGATATTCATGCATTATTTTGGATGGGAAACCTGAGTGCCTGTGAGAAGATGCATGCTAGAACTTTGTTTCAAGCAAATTGCTCATCAACTATAAATCCCTTCATGGTAAGTTAAGAACAAAAATATGGGGAATGCTAAGAGCTCGTTTTCCAAGCTTAACAAATTCTTAATAATAACAAGAAAACCCATGAAGATATGGGGGTGTTATTTCAAGTAAGTATAGTGTAATTGTGAAAAAGGTGCACGAAAAGATAGTTTTTTCTTTAGCAAAGACCAAACCTGCCAACTTGGAATACGTTCGATGCTCGACCAACTTGTTCATTAGTTCTAACAAACGTGCCTAACACAAGTGCACAAGCCTTTAAAGTTCCCCTTATTATGTTCATTCATAGTGAGGGTCTCATTCGGTCAGGCTGGATACCCTAAGGTAGTATGCAAAGATTATTAGCCAGCTTCCAACTCAAGGTATTACGCGCTTTAGCATTCCAGCAGGCGGGAAAAGTGTTTCATACTCGCCGTCATGGCTACTAACAGTGTTAACACTCCCAGCACATATATTAGTCATGTAGCCATATATTTCTTGCAACCTGTACTTCTGTGTGTCTGTGTATTCTTTCCCTGAAAATTCGAGCTTACTTTGATAAGCCTTTTGTATATCAAGAGGTTTTGGAAAAACAGGTTAATTCAAGACGCTTCTGAGTCATCATAAAGCCTTTAAAGTATTAAGCACCGACACAGTTTCGCCAATATCTTTTTCATTACTAAAATACATCCTTGTAAATTAATTCCGAAAGGTTTTTAAACGACCCTTGACACCAAATTTAGAAATTCGAAACGCTTGTGTTGTCCTACAGTCCAGCATGCATATGCACTTAAGACCTACATATAAAATATTTTCATTTGGTTTTAAAGTAAGCGTGAGTGCAGCATCAATCGACATCTCTGTTTTGATGCGAACAGGTCGCGCGGGACGTTCTATCAGTAGGGGAGTATTGTCAATAACAAAAAAGATTTGTGGAGTGCGCACCATACCCTAACTGGCAATCGGTGAGGAGTGCCACCTCACCCCTCTCTCTTCTCTCCTCTCACCCTGTTGCTGAGCTGCTATCACATTGCTTTTGACTGCTTACGGCAGTACTTGTCCTCTTTCTATCTCAGAGGCATATGATCAAAGACCTCCCATTGTTTGTTCATTCTTCACCACCTGAAGGCCTGCCGATTTCTGTGACTGCAAATTGCCCGAGACTGCATGCTTCAGCGCATGCCGTCTCGGGCAATTTCACACTGTGTCGTGCGTGTTTTAGGATACTTTGGTGGGCGTTTTCAATTGACACAATATCGTAATTATTGCACTAGTATTGATTATACATTGCGTTAGAGCAGTTATGCTTCAATGTCGGTATTACCACAAGCAAAGCGAAAAATTTTTGTAAAAAAAGTTGCAAACAAGTCTTTCGCTGTCAGGAGACCTTAAAGGGCACGCGCACAAGTTTCTTTGAAGGGACTTGGTGGTGTGCATTGCAGGTATATTTCACTTCAGGGAACAGGAAAGAGTTTGCTGGTGCTAAGTAAGTGCACTAAAGGAATCGGGGAATCGTTGAGGCTTCATTTAGGTCAGGAGGTTATGTATTGGAAGGTGAACCTGAATGTTGATGCTACGTCATGTTGCTGTTTATTCGGTTGCTGCATTATGCACTAGCACAGTCTCTCAACACGAGTCCACTAAAACTTGATCTAGCAAGACAAAACACTGAGATGACTCACATTTGGCACGCCAGGGATGTTTCATGTGCCACCACAGTGCGTGCGCGTTGCAAGTGTGCCTTCAAGGTAATCATGCCGGAAAAAAGTTTTTTCTTATAGTTTTTATACACACTCTGTCTATATATATATATACATATATACATACATACATAAACATATATATGTATATATATATATATATATATATATATATATATATATATATATATATATATATATATATATATATATATATATATATACATATATATATATATATATATTTGTCTGTCACAAAGCACATCTTTTTGATGGCGAAGCCTTGAGTGCAAGTGAGGCACACCTCCCAAAGAATAAAAAAGACCAGGACTGGCCCTACAACTTTGTTCTTTTTGCAACATGTAAAGTCACCCACAGTTTTTCGGACGTCACGTGCTCGACCGAAAAGTCGGAAGCACTCTTCTTCATGCCCACCGGAAAACGGTGGCTCCACAACAAGCCTGAAGTGGACATCCACTTGAATGTTAACGGCGCAAAGATCCCAGCGGTCGACAGTATCCGTGTCGTTGGACTGAGCATTCAGGCGAATCATAAGAATTCTGAAACTCTTTCTAGGTTAGAAGCCAGTTGTAATCAGACATGTCGTCTTATCAGACGACATGTCTGATCTCACATGTATGGCCTATCTCACATGTATTAGACCAATTTCGGAATACGCATGTCCTGTGTGGGACCCGATGCAGGCGAACTTGATTGATAAGCTTGAAAAAATACAAAACAGAGCTGCGCGGTTTGTTTTAGGGCGGTACGAGCGGAGAGACAGCTGCAGCGCTATGAAAGCTGAATTGGGTTAGGAATTGCTTTCTTTACGCAGGAAAAAACTGCGTTTGAAGTTTTTCTTTTCTGTTTTTCATGGGCGGACTGGGATTGACCGTCATAACTATTTCAGTGAACCCAGTTATATATCTAGTCGACATGGCCACCGACGCAAAGTGAAAGAGTATCGTGCAAGAACGACCATGTTTTATAATTCTTTTTTGTGATGACCATTAGAGATTGGAACCGGCTGCAAGACAAGCAAGTGTGCTGTATAAACGAAAAATTGTTTTATTCCAGTTTGTAACCCCCCTGCTGTAACGCCTTTTTGAGCAAAGCGGGGCACTCACCGAATAAAGAATAAAGAATAAAGAATAGCAAACAGGCACGCTGGGATGAAGGAGGCGAACCTTCTTAGATTAGTGCAGACCATAATAAGTAGGATAGTGTACGTGGCACCTTCTCTGAAATTAAACAAAGCGGAGAGGGGCAAACTCGACACCATTATCAGGAAAAGTGTGAAAGTCGCGCTCGGACTTCCCCCAAACACGTTCACTGACACTTATGAAGTGAGGGGTATCTAACACACTCGATGAGCTGATTGAGGCTACTGTAACTGCACAACATCAAAGACTACTCGGATCAAAAACGGGGAGAGCAATAACAAAGAGATTGGGCTAGGAGCCCACGCGTGAACAAGCGCGTTCAAAAGACATACCGATACAGATCAGGGACAGGATAAAGATACCCCGCTACCCGGAAATATTATCCCTAGCTTTCACGAAAGCAAGCGTAAAGCCTGGGCAGAGGCATTACAATCCAGGTACACCGGTCGACAGGACGTTGCGCATACAGGCGCTGCGGAATATGAAAGCAAAGCGGAACACATGGCAGTGGTGATCAGGGAAGATGGTGGCCTGATTGCGTGCTGCACAGTCCTTGATGTCGAGTCTGTAGAGGTCGAGGAAGTGGCCCTAGCTTTGGCCATCAGCCAAAAGGGGTCAGAGTGGTCATCAGCGACTCCAAAAACGCCGTGAGAAATTATGAATCGGGAAGGGTGACTGAGACTGCCGTCCATATAATAAACATGGTAGGAGTACCCAAAGAGCAAGTTCTGCTTGTCTGGGCTCCAGTTCACCAGGGCATTAGAGGGAACAGAGTGACCAACAAAATGCTCCGTAATTTAGACGATAGGTCCAATGCTAACCTACCAACGTACATGCAGGAGTGTTAGGAAAAAGGGAGGATACCGCAGTGCGTATCGCACTGCTTAGGCTACTATGATGAGCTCACGCGTTTATAAAGACGGAATTGAATACAGCACCAGCCTGGTACAGCTTGCAACGTGTCGGTCGCCCGAGGTCTCACCTACCGGTCGACCCCTGGAACCTCCCAAGTTGCCAAACAAAGAAGCGAGGATATGCGCACATACCATGAAATCGTCTCACACTACAGGCTGAATCGGCAAGTATACACGAGAGCAGACAACTCACTGAGTAAGAAAAACGAGGTTTTGTGGCAAAAGTTACAGACCGGGGTATTTCCGAACCCGGCACTTTACAGGAAGTGCCACCCCGCAGTTTTCCAGTCCCAGTGTAAATTTTGTGGTGAGGTGGCGAACTTGGTCCACATGGTGTGGACATGTCGAAGTCAAAACGATGGTTCTCACACTGTAGAATCCTGGGAGGTCCTTCTCCGCAGCCCAGACCCCAACGTCCAGCGCGACATCATCAGTCAAGTCCTTGCTGCAGCCGCGTCCCAAGGAATTCCGGCCGACAGCTAGGGGCGACGGGCCATGCCTGAACAGTTGACTGACTTTTTTATAAAGTTTTCGCTCTCTTTTTCTGAAAGGTGCCAGATTTCAGCGTAAATTATATATTTTTTGCAGCAACTATTTTGCATGCCATCTAGAAATAAATGATTGTGACTTTGAAAAACACGACCAAAAATATGAGTTATGACTGTAACCAACACAAAACATGGAGCATGCTGCAAGTGCTTATCGCACTGCTTAGGCTGCTATGATGAGCTGACGCGTTTATAAAGACGGAATTGAATGCAGCACCAGCCTGGTACAGCTTGCAACGTGTCTTAAAGATACAGGCGTAAGGAAAAGTGTGCAGACCAAGGGTGGTGTGGCAGAACGCATCGACGTGCCATCTCTGAACACTGCCTGCTGCAGTGTGCATGCCTGCCTAGTCGTAATCAGGTGGCCTCACACAGCACTTTGTTTGACGAAGTTACGGCGCTCATAGCGAAACGACCGCTGAGTGTTGCTTTCTTTGCTCCGTCTAATCTAAGCCGCTGTTTCACGCAGCAGCTTAGGCAGCACCAATTGAGATGCTGAGAGCATAGTTTTTTATCACCAGTTAAGCGAAACAAAGCATATAACCAAATGAAGCCAAGCATAAATAAATATTCCTCCATTCAGCTTGCCCTTGTCACAGTAAGCTAAGTTAAACTTGCCTTGTTGTGCCAAACTCTAGTAAAAACTACTCAGACTTAGTGTAGCGTAATATAACCTGTAAAAGTCATGTATAAGCAGAATAAATTACGCTAATTTTAATTAGGCATAGTCGTTTTCTGTTTTGTGTTAATCTATGTAACGCTTAAATTAGCCGAGGTGAGTTTAGGTTAGTATATCCAAATTTAATTTGGCATATTTGATAATGGTATCACTTAATTTAGCCGACCTTATTTATCCTTAATAAGGCAAACCTAATCGCGGTCGAATAATTCAAGTCAAGTTCCCCATGAGCCACAGAAGAAAAGCCCAGGAAGAGGCTGACTCCTCTTTACTGACTAGATACTAAATAAGCTTAATTAGGTCTCACATGTGTTGACTGATGACTCACATGGTTCACATCAGTTGAGGCAAAACAGACGAAGCAACGTCTCAACCTTTCAGCCGCTATGCTCCTACAGCGCATGTTTCAAATCGTAGCTAAGAATCGGCCTTTCTTACCACACCACCTTTAGTAAAAAAAAGAACTAAACTTGAACTTGCGAAAAACATATTGTTTATAGTTAATTTCAATCAGATGAATAAGAATAAATGCACGCATTCTGAGTGATCGCACGCTACAGCAACACAAGTAAGTTCGCTCTGCATGAAAGAACTTTCTGGCCGAATGCTACGCGCCATCGTTCGAAACACTGAGCGTTAGCAGCACCGAATAGAAGCGCACCAAAGCAATGCGAGGTTTCTGATGATTTCGAGTGGCGTTACCACACGGTGGCCTCGGCGACCAAACTGGACATTCGCGTGACACAATTTTTTCATGTTTGGCCATTCCTAACTTTCTTTCCCCTCAAACGAAGCTATTAGGAGTACGCGCTTGCAACACACATACCACATTCACAATATAGAAATAGTTGCCTAGCAAGAGTTCTTGTTTTCGTGTGGGGGAGGGGGAAGGCACACTCCTAAAATGGCCATTCTCTGCTCTCTATGCCAGCGAACAAAAATTTCAGTGGGGAGGGAAGCACGGGCCCGGTGTGCCACCGCCTTGCTACGCCATTGTTGAGAAGTGAAACGAAAACACCAGAGCGGCCGGAAAACCACGTCCGCACGCGTCGAGGGCCCGGTGAATGATGCGGCCGCCCCTGCTTTCGCGAGTTAAGGGGAGATGTGGGTCGAAAAACGCAAGTTTTATTTTTCAAAACTGATTTTAATTTTTGCCAGTTTTGATAAGATTAGTACCTCTGCTCTTATGAAAAAAAAATGCAGGTCGAGACTTAACTGGAAATGCTTTAAAATTTTATATAAAGAGCACAAGGTGCCTGTTAAAAAGTTCAAAGTGTGCAGTCTTCGAGCACCTTGCCGCCGATAATGCGCCGCCGCTCGCCATTGTTGATCGCAAGAGCCAAAGAGTTGAGCCTCGCTCTTCAAGCAACAACAGTTTTCCTCGCTGATGTGGCGCAAGAAATAATAAAAAAGAAGCACGCTTCTGCGCGTTTTTCGAGCGCCGCGACTGGCTTATCACGTGGTACAGATCGGGGACTGCCATTGGCCGCTGCGCACCTGTATGCGCTGTGAAGCCTGTTTGCGGGGTCCATGTTTTGTCGAGCAGCACAGCTGAACATTGCTTTTCTCGTGTAATTATCTCTATTAAGAAGGAAAAAAGCATTGCTCACATGTGAAATCCGCTGTGCGGCTTTCACCTGTGACCAATGCATCAAAATCAAATCATCTTGTGATCAATGCCAAATTTGTGGTCAATGCATCAAAATCAAAACAAATGCATCAAAAGTCATTCATACCCGTCAGTCGGAAAGTTCGTGATGCGGCAATGGATGACGTCAGCACCAATCTTGCGAGGTTGAAAGAGCTGGCAGTGAGAGAACTTAGTAGGGACGACATTGCTGTTATGTAGGACGGTATGTGGCGAAAACATGGCTCCAAAATGACATGACAAAGAACTCAATTTGGTTTTCGCAGTCCTGTCAAACTTCTTCCTAGCTTGCACTTGGCACAAGGCTCTGCCAGATTAAGCGGAAGTTTGGCAAGCGTTTCATGGCCCTGCCTGTGGGTGAAATGTCTGTGAGGAGTCGGCTCGAAAAAGCTGAGAGGGACACACTCATGGGGCTGGCGTATTTTAGTCGCAGTGGCCACTAAAAGAAGGATTGTTATTTTTGGTGTGCATATTTCATCAGATTTAATGATATCTTTCACAAAAAAAAACTCAAATTTAACTTCAAAACTCGTTTTTCTCAAAACACAAATTTTGCCATTTTTTTTCAATGCGCCCCTCCATTTTCGGGCGCTTCTAGTGCTCAGATCTGCATGAAATTTTGTCCCATTCTTTACTAAAGTATCGCAAGTGCAATTATCTGGTTCAAATTTCAATAATTTATTCTATAATAAAAATGTTGTGTAAACCTCTACTAGAGGAGGTGAAATATGGACTTTTTACGTCTACTATTTTTCACGCCTATTACATATTTTGTATGTGCTTCCTAATAGAAAAATTTGCATTCTACGCTTTATTTCAAACATTATGAACTATGAATGGTAAAACATTACGGAAGTTTGGGGATGAAAAGAGGGGGTAAAAGGATTAAGGTTTTCAATTTGTCATTTCGCAGAGCTAAAAGCAAGCAACGCGCAAAAAAACTAATCATATATTTGAAATCAGCCTAAAAAGTTCCATTAGCAGCTCAAGTTTCATTGCTCTAGGATGAATATTAAAGAAAGTGTCTTCGAGTAGCATCTCCCCTTAATTATAATTTGCCTGCTTTCTGAGTGCAATGTTCCGTACCGAATTTCAGTTTTCATGCAAAGTACTGTAAAGACACAGCCAGCACTTTCAAAAACTTTGTTTGGGAAGATATACGCCAGCAGAAACACCGCAATCGAATGCACCGGCAGCCTCGACGCCGAATTCAGCCGGCTGTGCACGGAAACGACACACGTTCGGCATCCCGACTCGCTGCTGCTGCACCGTCTTGTTTCAGTGTTCTCGGTGATCGTAAAGCAAACCAGGATTTTGATGAACGTGTCCTCATTGAGGCCGTTCAGGTTCGTTGAGCTGCACGAGTAGTCTGCAATTAGAGCCGTTGTGAGCCACTGCCAACGCATTCGTCGCCATGTTGCATTTGCGGCCGGCTATTCAGATCATGTGGTTTTTAGATAGTCGGCCGTGAGTCGGAAAGAGGATTCGCTTTCGCGTGACGGGAAAATCGAACCAATTTCTTTGATCCGGTTTCGCGACGTATAGGTTTCCGGCGGTTTAGGTGGCGAAAAGAGTGAATTCCCGGTGAGTTTTCCGCTTTCTCTCCGGAGAGAACAAATGTCAAATTTGAACCCTGCGCGAGCCTTCTACCAACTGATTGGGTTGCCTTAGCGCACCCACAAACGAACAAATAATGGACAAAATTCATTTGGATTTACTTACCATGTGTTTTCTACTTAAAAATAAGACAACATAGACGACTTCGTCCTGGCCGCTGCTGGCTACCTCGACGAGCGGCAGTATAGCACAAAAGCGACGCACTTTGTGACGCTCCGAAGTGCAGAAGATGGCATAGTCCGGACCAGTTTCTCCGCCGCGCGAGCTTGTCGTTCTTGATACACCGGATTGTAAGACGCGGTTTATGAACTTTTCGATAAGCATTGTCGAGGTGCGGGCTAATAAGACTTGCCTACTGAAATAGCTTTTGCGCAGTTGATGCTGAGGCTTAGAACGGTCCTTCTCGATCGCTTGTTTGTTCTTGTCTAAAGGGCGTATTTAGATACGCCCTTATCATCTACGCCATTTTTTTTTTCATTTTTGTTCAGTGGCTCCCATTTCAGACTGGTTTAACTCGCATAGTTTCTGATTTTTCAAGATACTAGTAAAAGAGTGGTTTCAGGCCATTTTATGCCCTTTCAAGGTAGTTCGTATTTCGATATTGGTGGAAAATGAGCACATAGCCTGCTTAAAACGTCCTAATGGAATTATTTTTGTTTACACTAAAGGAAAAGGCAATACGGAGAACCAACCGCTAGCTGTCCTGGGCCACTGGTTCAGCTCTCTGGTGTACGGAAGCTTGTTGGGCCTCACCCTACAACCAAGGCGAGCAGGGGCTACCAAAAAGGAAAAAGAAATCACGGCCGATCTCACCGATGACGACACAGGGGCCCCGGCGCGAGTCGTCCAGCCTCGAGTCGTCACCGGTGTCGTTGGCCGATCCCGCGCTGAAGGACACCTTGAATTTTGCGCAGAACGCCGGCAGTCGGCTGCTGTTGAGCTCTCTCAGCGCGTGCGCCAATATGTCCATCGCGAGTCCCTTGGGACGGTTGGTTGGTTGGTTGGTTCCTCAACACCTTGGCGCAACCCACCAAGGGGGATAGGCCATGAATGGGACGATGCCTTGCTTTTTAAACTAATTCACTTCTTCAAAGGGAGGGTTGGAATAATTAGGTAATATATGCAATAATTTAAAGGTGTTAGATTTCTAAACAAACAAAAAACCATAAAAAGTAAAACATAAGAAACACGCATGGCTACGCATCCGCGAGTGCTGTCTTCTTCCTGACCTTCGCACATGGCACACACTCATTGGAGAATATTGGCCAATAGAAGCTGATTTCCTTGCATATTTTCTCTGTCGAATATTTGCTAGGTGCGCTAGTTAATTACTAGTTCTAAGTGCCAATACTGGTAATTTATTATGTAATGCGCATTGAATTCATCAACGCATTTTTTAAGTCGCTGTGATATAGCCCAGAACGGCAAAGAAAACCTCTCTGTGGGTGTGTTACATACATGATGGTTCAGCGAACTGGGAGCGCGAATGTAAACACAATGCAATGTATTACATACATAAGTTAAAAACCAAGCAACTAGAGGAGGGGCCCCAAAAGAAAGATGAATGTGTTTTGATAGTTGGTGGGTGTAGGGCATGGTAGAGACCTATTAATCATGGTCATCATTCAGGCACAGCTATTGAAGAGGAGGTACTGGTATGCTCATCCTGAATGCATTCAATCGACGACTAAGGCAGTGTTCCGAAACTTACCGTAGATGACTAAATAGGAAGCTAAATGGACGGCAGCCATCTTAAGTCCCATTCCAATTCTCTCGTAGCCGGCAAAGTAGATAGCTCCGAGAAGACCGCATCGTAGACAAATACGATGCAGGCGACTTTGCTGTCTAAACAAGATGTCGGCTCAGCGAATCGCTCAGATAGATCAAATCTCGCCAGTATGGCCGTCTGCACACAAGCAGATGCTTTCCCAGACGCTCAATGTAAGTAACGTCTATTTGTTTTTGATTTCAACAAGAAATAAGCCAGAAAATACAACTGTAACACTTGATTATTTTAGCTTTTCCTTTTCAACGCTACGTGGCGCATTGTCGCGTAAATGCAGTCTAAATGTGTTCCACTTCTCGGACAGCATGAGTTTGATGCTGTCTTTTAAGCAGTCTTTGTAGACTGTCTACGTGCTGTCTAAGAATTGGAACGCAGCCTAAGTAACAAAACATGACCAATAATTTTTTCCTGACAACACAAAAAGCGCAGGAATTCAGTAAATCAGTTTTTGAAAATAAAAATTGAAAGAGCTAAAATAGCTACGAAATCTGGAGATTAAACTGAATTGAACTTAATCACCTATTTCTTTTGTTTGCAACAGAAAGGAAGCAGAAGCTAAAGGCAATGTGACCTGACAGAAGCTTCTTTTATGCATTATTCACCGGCTTCTTGGCCAATCCCCTTTAGTGGGTGAGAGCCACAAAAGAAAGGGACAAGCAAGCAAGCAAGCTTACTCTACTACGACATGTCGGAACAGAGGCCGTACGTAGTGCAATACAAAGTGTACTGCACATACATAATGAATTCAATCACGAAAATAAACTACACGTGTACAAAAAAGTATAAAAGCGAGAAGAAAACGTAATGTCTGCAAACAAAAAAACACTACATATATATTATATTCATAGGTCATTTTGTCCCAGTCAACAACCGAAATTTGCAATTAAGACACGGGAGTTTACAATGCACACATCAGCTTTGTCAAACTCAATATTGACTAGTTTTGTCATGACAACTTTCGTCATGCCTATGCTGATGTGGTGTTCTTGGCTGAGTATTGAGTGCTTCTCGCTTTTCAGTCTCAGTTTTGGAACCTGTAGTTGGTTGATTATTTCTCAATTTACCCCAATCTTTGGTGCTCATGGCCCTATAGTTCTCATAGCCAGGCGCGTCTTGCTGGTAAGGGTGCTCAGTGTGAAATGAATTGCCACTAGACTAATTTTTTCGTAGTGGTGTCAGCCGCCATCCAGTTGCACTGGCACCTACAGATGGATGCATCCTCCAACTCACGAGCCCTCAGGTGGGCCATAAAGAATTTCAAGCCACATCGAACCGTTTCTACATCATCACAGATGTGTGCCCATTCCGACGAGAAGGCATCGTGTGCAGGCCGCCGGACAAGACCTGTCTGCAAGATCAGCTCAAACGTACCCTCTTTGCCTCTACCCCCGCGAGGCGAGTTGTTTGAAACTGATGGTCTGACGAAGCGTCGCCTGGTCGCGAAGAAGTATTAATACAAACAAAATATATTATTGTTGACCAAAATTAAAACTGTTAAAACAATAAAAAGGTCTTTTCCACTGCCATCCGATAGCTTTGTGCACCTCTTTACCAAAGCTACCGTATGAGAGCCGAAAAGTTAATTTACATTTTTTAAACTTTTTCGTTTTAATCGGCGCCATTTTATTTTGTTCGCATTTCATCTTTCATCAGCCTATCACGATAAAGCCTGATGTGATTGCTAGTTGTGACGCTAGAACCTTATCTAGTGAGGGAAGTCTAGCTGTACTATTCGAGGAACTAGAGGGTGTTAAATGGGATATAATAGGGCTCAGTGAGGTCAGGAGGACAGATGAGGCCTATACTGTGCTACAGAATGGGCACGTCCTTTGCTATCGGGGCTTGGCAGACAGAAGAGAACTGGGACTGGGGTTCCTAATTCACAGAAACATAGCTGGCAACATAGAGGAATACTATAGCATTAATGAAAGGGTGGTAGGTATTGTAATTAAACTGAATAAAAGATACAAGATAAAGGTAGTACAGGTTTGCGCGCCTACATCCAGCCATGATGACGCTTCAGTTGAAAGCTTCTATGAAGACGTGGAATCGGCAATGAGTAAGGTAAAAACACAGTATATTATAGTGATGGGCGACTTTAATGCAAAGGTAGGGAAGAAGCAGGCTGGAGACCAGGCAGTAGGAGATTATGGCATCGGCACTAGAAACGCCAGAGAAGAGCTACTAGTAGAATTCGCAGAACGCAATAATTTGCGGATTTTGAATATCTTCTACCGAAAACGAGAAAACCGCAAGTGGACGTGGAGGAGCCCTAATGGCGAAAATAAAAACGAAATAGACTTTATAATGACTGCACACCCAGGAATCGTGCAGGATGTGGAAGTCGTTGGCAAGGTACGATGCAGTGACCATAGAATAGTGCGGTCTCGAATTCAACTAGACTTGAAGAAGGAACGACAGAAACTGATACGCAAGAAGCCAATCAATGAGCTAGCACTGAGAGGAAAAGTACAGGAATTCAGAGTGTCGCTGCAGAACAGGTACTCGGCTCTTAATGAGGAAACCAACCTTAGCGTAGATACAATGAATGATAACCATACGTGTATCATTACGGAGTGTGCAGTGAAAGTTGGAGGCAGGGTAGTTAGACAGGACACTGGCAAGCTTTCACAGGAAACAAGGAACCTAATTAAGAAGCGTCAAATTATGAAAGTGTCAAGTATAACAGACAAAATATAACTGGCAGAGCTTTCGAAGTTGATTAATAGACGTAAAGTATGCGATGTAAGAAGGTATAACATGGAGAGAGTTGAACAGGCTCTGAAAAACGGAAGAAGCGTCAAAGCAGTGAAGAGGAAACTTGGGATAGGCAAAAGTCCGATGTATGCACTAAGGGACAAAGAAGGCAAAATAACTACCAATATGGATAGGATAGTTAAAATGGCGGAGGAGTTTTACAGACATCTGTACAGTAGCCGGGACAACCACGACCTCAATACTATAAGAACTAGCAGTAAGCCAGATGACACCCCACCAGTAATGATAGAAGAAGTCAGAAAAGCTTTGGAGAGCATGCAAAGAGGCAAAGCTGCTGGTGAGGATCAGGTAACATCAGATCTGCTTAAAGAGTGAGGACAGATTGTGTTAGAAAAACTAGCCACCCTGCTTACGAGGTGTCTCCTGACGGGAAGGGTACCAGAGTCTTGGAAGAACGCTAACATCATCTTAATACATAAGAAATGAGATGACAAGGACTTGAAGAATTACAGGCCGATCAGCTTGCTCTGTGTAGTACACAAACTATTTACAAAGATAATTGCTAACAGAGTAAAGAAAACATTAGAATTCAATCAACCAAAGGAACAAGCTGGATTTCGAACAGGCTACTCAACAATTGACCACATTCATACTATCAATCAGGTAATAGAGAAATGCTCAGAGTATAACCAACAACTATACATAGCCCTCATAGATTACGAGAAGGCGTTTGATTCAGTAGAAATGTCAGCCGTCATGCAGACACTGCGGAATCAGGGGTAGATGAAGTATATATAAACATTCTGGAAGAAATCTACAGGGGATCAACTGCTACCATAGTGCTTCATAAGGAAAACAACAGAATACCAATCAAGAAGGGTGTAAGGCAGGGGGACACAATCTTCCCAATGCTATTTACCGCATGCTTACAGGAGGTTTTCAGAAGCCTAGAATGGGAACAGTTAGGGATAAGAGTTAATGGAGAATACCTTAGTAACCTTCGCTTCGCCGATGTGACATTGCATTGCTGAGTAACTCAGGGGACGAATTGCAACTCATGATTACGGAGTTAGACAAGGACAGCAGAAAGGTGGGTCTTAAAATTAATCTGCAGAAAACGAAAGTAATGTACAACAACCTCGAAAGGAGCAGCGCTTCGAGATAGGTAATAGTGCACTTGAAGTTGTAAAAGACTATGTCTACTTAGGGCAGGTAATAACCGCCGAGCCTAACCACGAGATTGAAGTAACTAGAAGAATAAGAATGGGGTGGAGCACATTCAGCAAGCACTCTCAAATTATGACAGGTATATTGCCACTATCCCTCAAGAGGAAAGTATATAACAGCTGTATCTGGCCGGTACTTAGCTACGGAGCAGAAACCTGGAGACTTACAAAGAGGGTTCAGCTTAAATTCAGGACGACGCAGCGAGCAATGGAAAAAAAATGGTAGGTGTAACCTTAAAAGACAAGAAGAGAGCAGAGTGGATTAGGGGACAAACGGGGGTTATGGATATCATAGTTGAAATAAAGAAGAGGAAATGGACATGGGCCGGGCATGTAGCGCGTAGACAGGATAACCGCTGGTCATTAAGGGTAACTAACTGGATTCCCGGAGAAGGGAAGCGGGTTAGGGGGAGACAGAAGGTTAGGTGGGCAGATGAGATTAAGAAGTTTGCGGGTATAAATTGGCAGCAGCAAGCACAGGACCGGGTTAACTGGCGGAACATGGGAGAGGCCTTTGCCCTGCAGTGGACGTAGTCAGGCTGATGATGATGATTATGATGATGATTATGATTGCTAGTTTACGCCAGCGGCAAAAGGGCGCCAATCACTGTTGAGAAGGTTGATTTTGATGGGGTTTAATAACGATCGCCAGTGCACCGGGTGCAATAGACATTCGTTTGTATACTGTGTACATACGTATATAACTCGTTCATTTTCCATAGCACAAAATGCGTTGTTTTCAATCGCTTCTTATACACAAGCTGCAATTGTGCGAAGATTTGCGCCACGTTGTGCGCTTGTTGCTGCCGGAGTCTTCAACTATTTCTTTTAGGGGCAAAGCCCCTTACGCCTTGGGTCGTATGTCCTGTTTCGTCGTAGTCGTAGCAGCCAGTTGCATTACAATGTATGTTAATAAAAACGGTGGCACAGCATATCCACGGAGTCAATGAAGAGGAGTAGGGCGAAGCGATGGTTAGTTCGTCTGTGCTTTCGTGCGTCCGTCCGTGCGTCTGTCCATGCGTCCGTGCTTGTGTATGTGCGCCCGTTCCTGACGCCTATGGCATGCAATGCCTCTAAAGCTTGTATGAGTCAGCTAGTTTTTGCACACGCCGGAGAACTTTAATTATGAAAATGAAGACTCTATCTTCTAATGAAAAATATTGTGTCATAGAGATGCTGAAGAGGAAATTGATGATGAGGAAATTCTTTTCATTGAAGCATTGACTTCAATAGAGTGCAGCATTTTGCGCCTGAGAGCGGGTGGCTGGCGAATGCTAGCGGGTAAAGCATTCCTTGATATTCTTGGAGCAAAACTGCTCCGAGGCCATATTCACTTGCGTCGGTCTGCACAGTGAAGGGAAAGATTTGGTCAGTGGGCACAGCCGCGCTGTATCAGCGATAGCCTTCGACAGAGCTTTGAATGCTGCCTGCTCCATGTTAGTACAAGGCCAACGGGTGTCCTTGCGCAGGAGCTGATGAAGTGGGCTTGCCAGATCGGTGCAGTGAGGGACGAAGTGGCGGTAAAAGCCAACACTGCAAATCATTTGACACCCTAAAGGCGGATTTTTCAATAAATTACCAATCTTACACCTATTGTTTCTGCCAAACTTATGCGCATGGGTGTAACTTCTGCAATTCCACCTTTTGTACACTCATTTGTCAATTTTAGGTGTACTATAGGTGTATGTTTGCAAATTACACCCAAGGGTGTTTCCTTGAATGTTACACCTATCATATATCTATATAGTTTAGAGCATTAATAAATATCACGTCTCAATAGATTCAATCAAACTGCATGCAAAGTTCTGGTGAAAAGATCGATTAATCGACATTTGTTTTCATTGCCCGTTTCATTCGCAAAATATATTGTGCTCTATAATAGATTTGTTATACCATTCCCTATTTACATTATTCAGAAGATTTCTCACATGTTCAAGAACTTAATTCATGGGTTAACTTTTTAGGATTCTTACTAAAAATATTTTGCTGCCACTCATGGCCATTCTTCCCCAATTCTCACAGAGGCATCGTTAAACGAGATTATGTTGCACTTAAACATAACATAAAACGATTACACACGGTTTTCGACAGGCGATCGTGCGCGCTTTCTCATTTGAAATCACACTAAGTTTTTCGTACCAGAATTCCTGGTTTATTAAAGACGATAGTCTTTTTGGGGACCTTCGACGCAAAAATGTTGGTCTGTCTCTCTGTACATTTTTCTGTTTGTTCACCCTATTCGCCTTCTGGTGCAAGAAATGGCCGACCCCATCCGCCGCGCCCCCCAATGTTGCTCAAGATTGAGCGTTCATGCTTGTGCAATCGCCAATTAAAAAGCAAATATTGCGCATGTCTGTGCCGCCATAACAACACGTATATATCCTGCATGTGCGTCTTTTACTAGAAAAAGCATACATAAGTAATTTTAAGGACCGTAGCGTTTATCACGCCGCGCTGACCATGCCATGCTTGCACGGAACGGGGAGTGTTTCCAACGCTTTGCTAAGACGAGACAGTGGTGGCACCTACCGTCGCCCTGAGTTCTTCACCTTATCCCCTATGAGATGGGCACGCACACCCGTTTCTGAGCCACGCGCTTTGTTTTTTTAAAGAAATCTGCCAGATGACGCTCATGTCTCACTGTGACGTGACTTGATGCGCTCGTTCGCCTCCGCTGCACGCTCGAGGCATTCAAAAGCAGTGCCTCCAGAATACCACTCACCGATTTTCTTGCGCAGAACACCAAATAAATGTCCTGTTTGCTCTCTCCACACGCAAGACTCTCGTCTTTCGACGACATTTGCAGAAACATGCAGATACGGGGCTAATTTTTTACAATGGAGGTCCACATATTTCCTCACACTGAAGTATTTCGCATCAATACACAAGTCCCTGATTAATTTATTTGAGTTATATTTAGATCTCTGAACATGAATCAGTTCAAATTGATTGTTTGCAGCATTCGCATTGCCATAGAACCAGGCATGTTTACAATTAGCAGGCTAAGCTTACTCTGATACAGCTGTTGTGCACGCATGCTGCGCCGCGGGACAAGCTTGGCACACATCCACTAAGCACGGGTGAACTCATCCAATTGACGCACCACTCTGTGGGCACTTACTGCTATTTTTTATTTCCTTGACATAAACACTTGCGCGTCGTATAGTTTACACGTGAACGATCGTAGACAACACTAGCGCAATGTACCCGTGCCACAGGAATCGAAAGCAGTTGACTAATGGCAGCATTTTAATTGACAATTGTTACTGTGGCGTTACAATGCACTGATATTCACAAATTGGTATGCTCACACAGAGTTCAAGAATTGAAATAAAAGCAAGCGTTATTCATACTTTGTCGGTAAAAAAAGCATAGTCCCCAGGTTCTTGCTGAATGGCAGATTGTTATTTAAAAAAAGCTAATAGCACAGCAGGGTTGTTGATAGGATTTATGCATGCAGGGGGATAGAAAGAGGAAAAAAGGGGCCTGATCCATTTGTAAGCACATTTTTGCCTGTGGTTGCAAACGTGCGGATACGAATCGGGAGCTTTCCCTTTTCTTTGCGAAATGAACCAAATCCTGACCCGAAAGTAGCTTAAATGACACTCAATTGGCTGATACATACATTCACCTTTCCTCTCAAACAGTAGTAATAAAACATTCATAATAATTACTCCTGTTATAGAAGAATGTTCATAGCGTGTATATGCCAAGACAGTGTTAGCAGAGCTTGTTTTAGTTCTAGATTTTCCCCATTTTGAATAAAAAAGCCCCTCAGACGAACATAAAAAAGGGGTGGAGATGTGTTAAATATGGAACAACCTTCCCGCCGCCCTTCCCTAACTTTTTATTTATATCTTTGTTGCACAAGTAACAAATTTTGACTCCGAAATGTCGAAACAACGCCGCAGTAATGCCGCACTGAGGAAAAGAAAAATCTCTATTACGAAGGCTACGCATTTGCCGCCTGCACACGTCAGTGGCAAAAAAAAAAAAAGACTTTGAAGCTCCACTAGCAAATGAATATGTTGTCAAGCATAAAATATTACACTATATCTTGGAGGCTTGACATAGCTTGGAAAATATATCACAAAATGGTGCTGCTATAAGTTTCGGCTTCGGTTTTGTGGCCTCGGGGCAACTGCGCATCGCCATCGTCAACAGGGAGACTTTGAATTCGGAGGTAACATGTTGTGTGCGTATTTGCTGCAGACTGACGGTGGTGTATTATTTTACTATTCACTTGCTTTGTCCAGGATGTGTACTTGTATGGCTTGTACAGTTTAACTCGCGCTCACAGTATATACAGTACGTGTCACTGCAATCTGTGGCGCTTCGGCAAGTACAGAACAACTTTGATGCGGCGGAGTGTGTGTCCACTGTCAACGGCTCTCGTTGAAGCTTGTGCACGCCGCAAGCAGAATGTTTCCGATCGAGCATACAACGGAGTATACGCTGGGAGCTAAATGGAGAACGCTTTTGGATTTTGTGTTATTGCTGAAAAGGTAAGCTCTCGTGCATGCGAACAACGAAGTGCGAAAGTGCGTGCCTGCCTGCCAACTCCCGATTTGCCCGCGATACTCGTATTTGCAGGAAGCGGCAGTCTCTTGGCGCCGGTAGCTTCGTGACCTTCGCTCGCTGTGTGCTTATCAGCTGCAATGTCTCAACAGTCGCAGCATTCGTGAACCTCGCTGTGACGCATGGTTAAAGAAAACGGGGGGGGGGGGGGGGGATTTGCCGCACGCAGATAGACCTTACGGCATGCGGCAGTGGGTGAGAAAAAAAAGGGGAGGGGGAGGGGTGAGCGACCTGAGGCCGGC
This sequence comes from Rhipicephalus microplus, assembly GCF_043290135.1. NCBI lineage: Eukaryota > Metazoa > Arthropoda > Arachnida > Ixodida > Ixodidae > Rhipicephalus > Rhipicephalus microplus. The sequence goes on along the minus strand of NC_134702.1, from coordinate 274,958,261 downwards.
GAAAGAAATGGCATAATAATAATAAAAAAACGAAACAGATCAATAGTAAAGGAGGCGCCAGTTCTCAGTTAGCGGGACTGCAGGGGACAAGTGGGGCGCACTTATTGCGCGGGAGAAAAAAAAAATCCAGATTTCAATGATTGAAGATAGGCGTGTAATTTTAATGCGAGTAAATACGCTATTTAAAGAAACAGTTTAAAAATACTTAAATTTGTATTAGTACCCCTTTGATGCCTGTGCTTTGCAGCGGCGTGACTTGTGTTTTGTTAAAAATCGTGCAGCTAACCAAAGAATTTATATGCACCTTGTTTGGTCAGCGATTTGCGCTTTTTTATGCCTTGTTAGGTTTGTTTATATTTGTAGTAGTATATCCTAGATAATAATGATATAGAAATATTGATCTGCTTTAATAAGGGCTTGAACAGCCACACTCGTTTGCACACTTTTTTTGCAATTTCACACTGTTGTAGAATATTGTAGAATATAATATTTCTATATATGTTGGTTTAGGGTTTTGTCACTGTGGTTAAATTGAATGCTTAGCTAAAGTGTACCAACACACACCCACACAAAAATTTCAGTTACACTGATACAGCACAGATGATAATGGCGTAGGCATAGTTAGCCACTAAAGAACACGCTCACTAAAAAACAAAATGAGGATGGCGACACCGGTGGCTGTATATAAAAGCAGGCAGACCTAACAGCTCCTGTCTGTTTCATGTGTTTTGTCTGTGGAGATTTCATTCTTAGGAATATAAAAACACTGATCCAACTTAGAAGCCCTCCATGCATATATTCCTGTTAGCTGCTTCTGCAATAAGTTGTGCATTTTTAAAGAAATATATGTACATAACTATAGTCCAGCAGTTCAGACCTTATTGAGCATTTATTAAACTTGTAATACATGATATGTTGCATGGCTGTTTTTATGAATTAGAAAAAAATCAACTGCGAATAAGCTGCTTATGCATGCACTCGAAGAATAACATTAGCACGTCTTATTGATTTTTGAGAGTAGTCAGTTTTACTAGTGGCCTAAAGTAATCATTTTGTTGACCAATAAGCAACATATGAAAAACATATTATAAAATAATTCAGTATAGCACATTTATGTAACTGGAGAAGAAACTTAGAGGAGAGCTTCCACAAATACACAGTGCTGTGTTTCCAGCAGCAGTTGTCATTTTATAAGTGCTGCTGATCCTTTCAGATTGGGGCTTGCTCGATGCTTTACACTAGTTTCACACAGTAGATTGTACATCTGTGATGTGTACATGTCCACAAAAGGATTCTTCAATGTAAATAATAAATAATGCTACTTTTCTGTCTGAATGGGTTTATATAATTTTTGCATTGCTCATTGCAGTGGCCTATTGGTTAGGGTTTTCTAGCTAAGCAAGAAAACTTGATATAAACACTGAAATTTGAGCATACCAGTATATTTCAAACTTCTTGGTAGGTGCCTGATTCAAGAGAGAAGCACTTTTTCACCACAACCGTGATGTACACTCATACATGGCACTTGCATTCGTACACTAATATGCACAGATGCTTGTAAAAGTAAAAACGAATACTGGTAAAGCTGAAGTCAGAAACCTGGAGGTTTTTATTATATGATACATCATAATGAGGTTCTGATTGTTCCCAGTATTTTTTAAATATTTAGTTGAATGTTGTGCATGTCTTACATGCAGAATGTTGAAAGGAAAGCACACTACGTCTTCTACGATGGACTGGGTGCTGACGATGCTGTGCACTCTTCATAACAACCTGAAAACAGCTGTTGTGGGCTCACGGCCTCACTCGAAGGGTTGCAGCAGTGGTGGACGCCACTCATAGGGTGCACCGAATATCTTGTACATTTTAGGAACATTCCTTTGATGGAAAGGCTTAATCTCAAGCTATGTGACCTATATACCTTTTTTCAGTATAAGTATCAGTTTGCCATAATATCACAGCAATGCGTGTAGAAAACTGTGTGCAGATGCATATTGTTAACAGAACTGTATGAGAAGGTGGAGACTGCCTAGATGTCTCTAACTTAAAATGTTGATTCACTAATGAGCCATTCCACGACAAACATCCCAGCTATTTTAGCGACCTTCTCAAATCTATTTGAAAAAAAATTGTGCTGGTTTACTGCATTGAAAACAGTGAAACGGTAGAATATTTCCTAGAGAAAAAACTTTTTGGTCATGTAGTTGCCGTCTGAACTTACCGATATGCCATTTCATTGTGGTTTGTGGGAAGGTATTTCAAAAGTACTTCTTCTTACTTCTATACAAAATTTTGTCTACATGTTGAGTGAAGGTTCTTGTGTAAAGTGTTTGAAGCTCAGTATTATTAGTGTAATTTCACTTTCACATACGCCTCAAAGACCAACAAAGTGCTTGATTGGGCTAGTTGGTGCTGCATGGTGGACGAAGAAACTGCTTAACAGCGCAAATGACAAGAGAGGATAGAAGAGGCGAGAACAGAGCGCTCAAGTTACAACCAAAGTTAATTTCGTACCAACTGTTATATAGAAAACAGAATCTGCGCATAACCACGCAACATAAGCAGAATTGCACAGACATGCGCCATACGGCGTACCTTGTCAAGAACCGGTCATAACAGTGGACCCCAGATAACTAACTTCAAAGCCATGAAAAAAAATTTACCATATGCTAACACAGGAAGAACAGGGTTGTTGAATCTGGAAGGCTTCACTATTCTCATGCTCGCGCCGATTTTTATATCACCCCATGATCAAACACTTGTCATGAATCGGCAGACCACAAGACTTATTACAATGGTCCGCCAAGTGGCTGGGAAGGGAGCCTTTTAGCGAGTTAGCGTGCTGCCTCAACCGATCATTCATGCATTGCCCTGTTTGGCCAATGTAACCGAGCCCACAAGTAAATAATATAGTCAAGAGTCCGACGGAATCCCGTCTGGTCGGGGACAAACAGAGTGCATATAACAAAAACACCTTGGTCGAAACTCCAATGTTATTTCCAGTGGCTTCATTTCTCTTCGAAAAACGTCGAATATCTCACCGATGGTTCGCCGAGGGTCAGATTGATCGATGCGGTAAATCACTAAAAAGTCGTCAACATAGCGGAGTACTTTGATGATACTTGGAGTTTAACGTCCCAACACCACCATATGATTATAAGAGATGCTGAATACTTTAACTGTACTCGTATGATCAAGGTTAGCCATGAGACTTATTTTATACCGCGCGAGTAAAAGGTGACTAAATAACGGAGCTAAACATGAGAAAATGCACACTCCTGAACCGGTGTGATATTTAACGTTTTTCAGCTTGAAATGAAGCAACTGGAAATAACGTCAGTGTTTATTTCTGACGACAAGCTACGATGTCGAGACTTTGGAAATGCTTTGTTTTTTTTTGTTGACCATGCATATTGAAAGTATGAACCACGCTGAAGGAACGGCCTTTTTTTCGTCTGCCCATTCTAAGCTAATCAAGTGAAGCATCGCTTTTTCCTGCCTAAAGGCAGCTCTAACTCGCACTTGTCACCACCAGATAGAATGCAGTTTTTTGCTCCAAGTTCAACGCCTTCCACAAGAGGGTTTTCCTAATCTCTTGCTAACTTCCATTGCCGAGACTCTCCTAACGTCACTAACAGTGCCTGATAAGACACAAAGCGACAGCTAACTCAACAAGCCTCATTCTGGCAGGGCTGTTAGTCCCTACGTACACGCAGTTTCCCATAGGCTAAAGAAGGTCTCTGGCAAAATAGGTGTAAGAGTGGTGTTCTGCGCACGCGACAAGCTCGCAGGGCTATGTCGCAGGGTCAACAGAAAAGGACCTAAAAAAGAAGCTTGCAATAAAAACACGCTATGTGCATTGTTGGATGTGTTTTATTCTTTACAAGATAGTATTTACTTGTGGGCTCGGTTACATTGGCCAAACAAGGCAACGCATGAATTATCGGTTAAGGGAGCACGCAAACTCTCTAAAAGGCTCTCTTTCTAGCCACTTGGCGGACCATTGTAATAAGTCTTGTTGTCAGCCATTTCTGACGAGTGTTTGATCATGGGGCGATATAAAAATCGGTGCGAGCCTGAGATTAGTGAAGCCTTCCACACTCAACAACTTGCTGCTTCCTGTGTTAGCATACTCTCAATTTTTCTTCATGGCTGTAAATGTAGTAATCTGGGGTCCACTGATATGACTGAATGTTGATAAGGTAAAGGTATACACTGTATGGTGCTTGTATATGCAATTCTGCCTATGTTGCGCAGTTATGATAGATTCTGTTTCATATATAATGTAGTTGGTTTGCAGTGAACTTTGGTTGTTAGTTCAGCACTTTGTTCTTGTCTCTTTTATCCACTCTTGTCGTTTGCGCTGTTGGGCACTTTCTTCATCTACCATGCCTCCAAAAACTTAGCCAGAATGTGTTTGCATTTTTTCTATTACAATGCTGCACTTTGTGTGAATATCTGAGTAGTGAATACTTACTACACAAAATGTATATTTTGGGACCTCTCAAGCTGCTAAGTATTACAAGAAAAAAAACAGCACAAGTTTCGCAGAATTATCAATTTTGTCCATATTGAGATGCGATGTACATCTTCGCTTGGTCCAATTAAAATCACCTTCAAACCAAAGTTGAAAGAAAAACAAACAGTTCTTTTCATAAGCCAAATGTTATCACTACATTTCTTTTGTTTTAAGGACGAAAATATTTTTTGAACAGTACCACTGATGGCAATGAAGAATTTCAAGGCGGCAGCTCTCGTACGACCAAATGGAAAGATAGGCGCCAATGGGAAAATTCAAAAATTTTCTTCTTCCTTAAAACAAAAAAAATGTAATAATGAAATTTGCCATATGAAAAGAACAGTTTATTTGCTTTCAATTTATGTATAAAGGTAGTTTTAGTTGGACCACCACATTGTGTAAACCACATCTCAATATGAACAGAAATTAGGATTTTGTGAAATTTGTTTTTTCTCCTTCGTGAAGTTTAGCAGCTTGAGAGGTATCAAATATTTTTTTTCTTCAATATATACCGTTTTTAGAGTAAGTGTTCACTACTGAGATATTTCTACAAAGTGCAGTATTGCAATAGAAAAATTGCAAACATAACGCATTTTGAATAAATTCTTAGAGACGTATGTGCCAGTAAAATTGCACTAATATTACTGAGCTTCACACACCTTACATAAGAACCTTTCCTCAACATGTAAGCCAAGTTCCGTATATAATATACTTTTAAAATAAATTTTTCCATAAACAACACCCGAATGAAATTCCGAGAAGTTCTGAAGGCAACCACGTGACCAAACACTTTTTTCTCTCAGAAATATTCTACCGTTGCACTGCTTTCAATGCAGTTCATCAGCACAATATTTTGCGAATACGTTTGAGATGGTAGCCAAAATGGCTGGGCGTTTGGCATAGAATGACCATAATAGCATGTCAGTAACACAGCAGAAAGTCATGCATTTATTATGCCCTCTATTTACAAAGAAATATATTGAAAGTGCCTCCTTTAAGGTGCTGTATAACACTGCTTTTTTCACAGTTCTAAGCCGGCTGCATGTGCTATAGTAGTTTACATGTACAGCAGTGGCATTCATATCTAGTATAACTGGCTGTTGGGATAGTTGGTGCATGTCTGAATTAATTATTAGTCGATTTTGCACCAAATAACGACCAAGCAAACGAAGAAAACACATAAACAAAATGGGCGCTCATTTACAACTGTTTATTCCTTGAGGAAACAGGCTCATATAAACCCACTTTTTGTCAATGCATGTCGCCCCGTTGCGGCGGTCTAGTGGCTAAGGTACTCGGCTGCTGACCCGCAGGTCGCGGGTTCGATTCCTGGCTGCGGCGGCTGCATTTCCGATGGAGGCGGAAATGTTGTAGGCCCGTGTACTCAGATTTGGGTGCACGTTAAAGAACCCCAGGTGGTCAAAATTTCCGGAGCCCTCCACTACGGCGTCTCTCATCATCAAATGGTGGTTTTGGGACGTGAAACCCCACAAATCAATCATCAATCAATGTCAACGCATGTGCAACGTACTCGGGCCGTCGGATTACTTGGGTGTACATTCGCTTTACACCATAATGCCTTAAGGCCACTTGGATGTACATTTGCTTTTACACCCCAAAAAAATGTTCGAACTCTAGGGTGTAAATTAGGAAATCCACCCACTGTATAGGTGTAGTCCTGCTTGTTACACCCATTTGATGGGGTGTAGGGGTCTCAGTTATAGACACTATATTACATCTATAAGGGCGTAATTTTGTTTACAGTGCCCAAAAAGCGCTGCAGGCTCTTAATGCCCGGTGGTAGTGGGAACCGCGGGATGGCCTGAAGTTTTTGTTCATCTGGCTGTATTGTGCCTCCCTCGACAATGAAACCTAAGAGGTTGACTCTGTTTGAGACTAACCGAAGTTTTCGCGGGTCGATGGTGATGCGGGCGTCTTGCATTCGTCGCAATACTGTGGTTATGTGGATCAGGTGCTCGTCAAAGGTTTGCGAAAAGACTACCACATCGTTCATATTGCCCATTGCATAGTTGAATTTGGTGTCTCGAAGCACTATGTCCATGACGCGTTGAAATGTGGCGGATGAGTTGCACATTATGAAAGGTGACGTCATAAACTCGAACAATTTCCTGTGACAAGTAAATGTCATTTTCTCAACGTCGCACTCTGCTAACGGGATGCAAGAAGCCTCTGCTGCAGTCAAGGGTAGTGAAGAATTCGGCGGCCCCAAGAGAGTACATAACGGAGTCGATTATTGGGAATGGGTAAGAGTCTCGAACCGTGATGGCGTTTAACCGCCGGTAGTCAACGCAAACCCGCGTAGCGCCGTCCTTCTTTGGAGCTAAAGCAACTGGAAACGCCCATGGACTGTTGGATGCTCTTACGGCGCCAGTGGCTGGCATTTATTTGAACACAGCGCTCAGAAGTGCACCCTAGTGCATGCTCATGGGGCGCTGAGTGAATCGCATAGGGTGAGCGTCACCTGTGTCAATCCTGTGTTCTTATGCAGTGACCTTGCTAGGGGCCTCTGTGTACTTAGCCGCGAAGGGCTTCAGGGTTGTTTTTTATTTTAGCTTTTAGCGCTGATGTTACTTTGAATCATTCGATAACAGTCAAGAAGTCAGCTGTGGTCTCCAAGAACGGATGCACATTTGTTGCAAGCAGCTTAAATGCGGGCTCTGGCGAAGTAGGCACAAACGTAAGTAGTTTTACATTGATGCCGTGGCTGTAGGTGCCCGTACGGATATTAGGCACGATTCTCGATTCGGCTATAACATTGTGTTCCAAGATCACGGAGCAGGAATTCCCGGGTAAATGTAGAAACTGTTGAAGAAGTTTTTGGCCGTCGAGTGTAACGACTAAACAAGCTGCAAGTTTAGAAGGAACGACCTGAGCAGAATCCACGCATGGGTTAGTGTTTACTCTTCGCAAAGCTAAGCCTTCCACCTCGCAGGCATTCTTGATGCGATCCGCTAAAAAACAGATACAGCTCAGACAATATCTAAAACAGGCGGGACCTTTCCTCCTGCCATGTAAACTATCACGAATGGTGCTTTTCAGCGTGAGGAACAAGAGACGGCAGATCGCTCACTGTATTGTACAGAACACCTTGGCTGTCGAGTGGGGGGCACTCTGCAAGAGCGTTGGTTTTTTGGTTTTCTTGTTAGAGCGAGAAAGGATGCGGATTTATTTCTTTGGGCATGTACAGCTTTGCCGAAGGTTTCTCGCGGCCGTGCTTCCTGGCGGCTGGATGATGTAAAGACCAAAACACCCGGTGTCGAGGCCTCAGCGACGCACCCGGCTGCACTTGCATATGAGCATTACATTTTGTAGCGGCCGCAGTAGGTTTTCCAGAGCCTGCGTAAACTGAGAAGACACTGGGGGGGGGGGGGGGGTAGAATGTTGGCCAGCGATTGGCATGCGCTCACCATCGCCGGTCTCGGCCGTTTTCCCGGCGGCCAGGTCGTGGACTGCTTGGGCTTTGGCTTATGTAGCGACCCCACCCTTCACACTGGAAGCATGTCAGAGGGTTCTTTCTTGTGCCTCTTGCGCTATAATGGTACTGGCTGACCTTGGCTGGAGGCACCCAGTATGAGTGTCTTCACATCAACGACCCAGGTTCCTGGGTCGTTGATGTGAAGGCGAATGGAGCAGACAAATGGTGGTAACTGAATAGGTCTAAAGCCCTTGGTAGGGCCGTCGGTGAGGCCCTCGGGTTAGACCGACCATGTCACGCACAGGACGGCTCGAGACCGGATTCTGGTGGGGGCGGTGGTGGGTATGCGAGCTCTGTCAATATCGCGGCCTGAATATCACCCGCTGCTCTAGCGAGAACGTAGAGTGAAGGGGACGAATGACCTCTTAAGTATGCCTAAAAACGCGTATGCGACTGCCTAACTGCCCGAGTCACTCTTTCCGCTTCATGCCGAAGGGTCCGCGTGGTCGTAAACTTCCTGTAAGAACCTTATGTAATCCTGGAGGCTTTAAGCCTCGCTCTGTGTACGCCTGCAAAGTTCTTCTTTCATGCGAATGCCGTAGTCGGGGCGAAGAAACTCAACATGGAATAGCCGCTCAAAAGTGGGACCAACTGTCGAAAGAGTGGCGATGACGCCAATCTGCGGCAGATCCAGACAGGGCGACCGGCAGAACGCGTAGCAAAAGAGTCTCATTCTTGAGGGCTTGCGCGTCGTGATAATCTTGTAAATCTTGCAAAAAGTCTGCGACTGACTTCTTGTCCGTGTGTTCCTCTTATGTAGGCACGGCCAGCGGCAAGCGAAAACTGGTCTGGTGTAACCAGTAGTTCAAGCCATGCAATCAGCTGCATGACGATACGAGACGTATGTGGCGCAGAAGTCTCCTGTTGGGACTTGTCGGGCATAATACTAGACTTTGGGTACTTAGGGCTGTCGCTTTCACGAGCTGTAAGTTTGCCGGAACGCAAGAGCTTTGGAGTACGCCCAAAGCATATCGTGTTTGAGGTGGACAGATGGAATATGGACCTTATAGGTGTGGTTCACGTGGTGCGAAAACTAACTCCAACGACAAGAATGAGTACTTCATGAGAAAACCACATTGGGCGCCAGATGAAGGCCCCACCTCCGCTCAGTGGGGTCAGTTAGCCAAAATTTGCAGTGCCCGAGCCAGCAACGCAGGGAATGAGAACCGTCTTTATTGCACGATTCAAAATATTCACAAACAGCCTTCCGAACCGGCTCAATACACTCTGACGCACAAAAGAATACTGAAAACCCGGAACAAACAGTCCCCGCAGACTGGCGGTCAATGGGACATACGCAGCAAAACAACGCCAGAAAAAAAGCATTAAACATAGCAGCGAAAAATAGCACTCACACGCAACTCGCCGAAGCCTACGGGCCATCGGCTTGCCTTCTAGCCGCTGCCTTCCAAACAGGCGATGCTTTGCCTCTGTAGCACGCGCGAAGGAAACACCCTTCGCGCCTAGCGGCACCGCCACCCCATCCCATCGCTCGCCTGCCACCAAAAAATCGTCCGGGCTCGTCGCGCACCCCTTCTTATCTGCCACCAATTTTCAGCCTCCTGTGGCTTTTTGGATGCTGCCGCTCGTCCCACGCATGTGAGATGTGCATGTACTCTCCTCGCGCTGCTTTCACCATGCACGCTGAAGATAAGGGTCCATTGGCCTGACAACACGTGGATTTCTAGTGGGAAGAATCTTGAAGAAAACGGAGTGCGGGCTGTGCAGGGCTGCGATGAAGAGCTCGGCGAGCCAAACACACGCATATTTAACTGCACTAAAGAAGTATGTTTAGAATAACAAGAACTTGCGTTATACGAGCGGTGATGTTATGACCTTACTCATATCATGTGTAAATAACTTTAAAGTACCCACATCCTCGACAGACAACCTGCACCCTGAAGTCCTTCTCAAAGCTCTAACGTAATATTTAATCAAAAGGGCGAAGTGCAGCACGCAGGCATGCCAGAAACACAAGAGTTCTCTGGAAAAATGAATTGCCATAAAGTTATGCACGAGTAAAGCTGCGCATTCACCTGCGCCAGCTCGAAACAACGAAAACCAGTGGAAGTGGCAGCAAGACATGCGCTGCTGTTACGTTGCAGTGCGTTATGCGCTTGTTTTAGAAGTATATAAAAGTTATCATCCAAATGAAGCTTTGCCATCTGAAACTGCAGTATTTTAAATGCAGTTTGTGTGCTCATTGTTGTAAAACCGTGTGGTTGCTTCATTTTACCAATATCAATGAACGTTTGATGAAAATTCCTAATTTACAATATATTACCATAGAAAACATGCTATACCTGGTTTGACAGTCAATGTCTGCGTGCGAGCTATGATTTAATGCCAAAAAAGCCACGTGTAGGTCACCAATTTGTATATGTTTTCAACTATGTTTTTCAAATATATTGTTTGCAGTAAGGTAAAAGAGATGAAAACAAACGACAATATACTGTGCATGAGGCCAAGATACCGCCTCACAATGGCCTAGTTCTTAAAACGTCCACCATGTGCCGCATGAAGTTGAAACCTTCCCCTTGTTCTCTGTTTCCTCCTCCCACCACGACGCTGACGAGTTTTGTAAGGCGCTGCGCCGTGCTCCCTACCAGGCTCAGAAATTATCTCGGTAGGAAGCGCACCACCTATTACACGAAACACACAACACAAAGCGCTTCACTTCAACTAAACGTGTATTTCAAACGTCAGAGCTTATAAAGGGGGTGAAAGAAAAACAATAATAAAAGCAGAACAACAAAAAGCACGCGTGCAAGTCCTGTACATTACTCATCCGTTATTATCTAACACTCCATTCAAAAAATAAAGATCTTTCCGCATGAGCGAGATAGAAGGTGCACCAACACACTCAAAATCATCACATGTCATTTGCGCTGCTTCTACGATCAAACGGAATAATAAATCTTTATCCCGATATGACACGCAGGTGTTATCAAATTACGGCACACAACCACACTCCTTACGGCTGGTGCACACCAGTGACTAGCAGCGGTCGCGCGAGGCGACTGCTCGCAAATAGTCGCAAACGGTCGCAAATGGTCACAAAGCCACTGCTTTGGCTAGTCGCTTCCTGACCAATTTTTCCGTCGTGTGCCAGAGCCACCTGGCGGTTTCCTTCCCAGGCGCTACGCGTAAGCCGGCGCGTTCATCACACTTTCGTATTCAGGCCACTGTACCACTACCACCACCACGAGTTCCGCTTGGAAATGGCTTCGCTCTTCCAACTGTTGTTGCCCCTGTCGCCCCTCATTGCGGGAACCAAGGAATAGCGCACCGCTGCCAGCGCATTCTTACTCACGGCGTTTAAGAGCCGGCTGGTGTGGAGTACGCGAGCATGTTCTGGACCGGCAATGAATGGTTTTTCAGACTCAGCACTTCTGTCTTTAATCGGCCCGGTTGAATTCGTATACTAACAGTTTCAATATGTAGCTATAAACAATCAATATACGAAGAAGCTAGGACCAACTGCAATACATTCTTTATTTTTTTCCCGTCATATTTCATGTACTGTACTCATAATATTAGATTTAATACCTAAATTGTGGCTAAGCCATATTCTTTTTCGACCCGAGTTTTCTTATTGCAGAACAAAAGTTTTAAGTTCTTTATCTAAGAGGCTATTGAAAAACCTGCACAAAACTAAGAAAGCTGTAAGTACAGCGGTTTTCCCAGAAGAACCACGTACAATACGCGGTACACCGAGATTCATTTATTGCACATATGAGTATACACACTCTGCTATCTTCTTTTAGAGAGTATCCTACGTCAGCCAAACAGGTCGATGTATAAAGGTGAGGCTGGAGGATCATCTGTACAATGTGAATCGATATAACCAAGGATGGTTGTCCGTATACTGCTGCACTTGAGGCTGCCAGCTAATATTTTCAGAATGTTCTATTGTAGCAAAATGCAGAGATCGCACCAGACGCAAGGATATAGAAGCTGAAAAAATATGTTCATTAAAAGATCCCTGTGTTGTACGTTAAAGAACTCCAGGAGGTCAGAAGTTCCAGAGCCCTCCACTGCGGCATCTCTCATAATCATATGTTGGTTTTAGGACGTTAAACCTCACTTATTAAGAGATCCCTGTGTTAGCACTTCTTCTGTCGCGCTCACCAACAAAGAAATGTTGTTCCTTTGTTTGCCGGTGTGATGTACTTATGCATTACCATTGTGTTTCGTGCTTGAGTAGTGCAACTGGTGACTGTAAAAAAGCGAGGACTTTCGAAGAAAAAAATTATTGGCAGCTCAGCGCCCTGTGTCATCTCCTGTATCCCCTCCTGTCGTTTGTGCTTTTAAGCACTCTGTCATATTATACCAAGACGCCCAATCCTACTGTCTGTATAAAGAAGTTATCGATTGATATTATTGTATTCATTGGTAACGTGATATCATTACTGGCAGCGATATTTTTGTATTTTTTCGTTCAGGCAAAACGTTCAAGCTTTGCAGGAAAAATGAAACAATGAATGTGATAACAACAAATCGAAAGGTAACGCGCAGAATGGGAAGCAGATCGAAAGAAGGCCCGCGTTCCTCACGCACAAATGACCCACGAAACGTACTCACAGGTACAAATGGACGCAAATAGGCGTCTCATTTGTTAGTTTGCTGTATCTGAATAGCGTGCGCGTTTCGCAAACGGAGACTGCAATGATTGCAGTGACCTTTCTGCACCCTGTAACTATAGCAGAATCGTTCCAGGTAAAGCCCGAAGCCAGCCAAGGTGTAGGACGTTCTCCTTCTCGCCACCACGAGATAAGGGCGCTTGAGGGAGCGTCGCTCCCCTTCTTAGATCAGTCGGGCAAAGTACGCGTAAGAGATTAGAGCGGGCTCCGCCACGTGATGCGGCGACGCGCGCTCATTGCGCCATTTCTCTGCATGAAAATGCTGAAAACACAATCACACGCTCTCCGAGATGCTCGTAAGCAGCGGTAAGTGCTAGATATAAGTATCTTGCCATTTAAACAATGAATGACGTGCTTTGGGGTGGCTCATTGCTAAACGCCTCGCTTTCACGACGCAGAGGTCCCACGTTCAATTTTGCGTGCCGAAGTGACTTTTTTCTGGATTATTTCTTTCTTGCATTTACGCTTATATAGATACGTATGCATATACGGGTGGAGCTAATTCGGCAAGCACTCTCAAATTATGACAGGTAGATTGCCACTATCCCTCAAGAGGAAGGTGTATATAACAGCTGTATCTTGCCGGTACTTAGCTACGGAGCAGAAACCTGGAGACTTACAAAGAGCGTTCAGCTTAAATTGAGGACGACGCAGCGAGCAATGAAAAGAAAAATGGTAGGTGTGACCTTAAGTGACAACAAGACAGCAGAGCGGATTAGGCGACAAACGGGAGTCAAGGATATCATAGTTGGAATAAAGAAGAGGAAATGGACATGGGCCGGGCATGCAGCGCGTAGAAAGGATAACCGCTGGTCATTAAGGGTAACTAACTGGATTCCCAGAGAAGGGAAGCTGGTTAGGGGGAGACAGAAGGTTAGGTGGGCAGATGAGATTAAGAAGTTTGCGGGTATAAATTGGAAGCAGCAAGCACAGGACCGGGTTAACTGGCGGAACATGGGAGAGGCCTTTGTCCTGCAGTGGACGTAGTCAGGCTGCTGCTGATTATGATGATGACATATACGGCGCATAACATCGACGCCCACTTCAACGCCGACGTCAACGGCGGTGGCAAAGTGCAGCCGAGAAAGTCCATATAATTGCTATCGCAATAAAAGAAAAATGGTTGTTGACGTTTGGTATCGACGTATACACTGTTGCACTTTCAAGCCGCTCACACCTCAGACAAGAGTGTAGGTTGGAGAGCTAGGTGAATCATACGCTTCATACAAGTAGCATTATATTTTTAGCAGCCCAGTGTTTGAGCTTCATTTCCAGCCTGGCCGACGGCCACTTTAAACTCCGAACACATGCATCGAGCGAAGTTGAAAAAAGCATAGCCATAAATAATATTCTTACGTTAATGACGAGTCTATAGACTGGCTGTAGTATCGTCATAATATAATATAACAAGAAGGGAGAAAGGAAGCACAGGGAGATGTGAAGTGATGAGGAAGGAAAGGAGTTGAGGTAGAGCACCAGCACTGTTGCTTCCTGAGTCTTCACGTGTGTGCCAGTTCAATGTGCTCTTTTTTTTTTCTTTTGCTCAGCAATGGCCTTCGTTTATGTACCGACGCTATATATTCCACCTTTTTCCGCACAGAGCTAAAGTGTCTGACGTGGCCTACTTTGTAAATGTTACAAAGGGAAGCAACACTGTAATTTATGATCTAATTAGAATAACATTGTGTTCATAAGCTGCCTCTTCTTTTTTTTAAGCTATTCACCGTATAGGTGGGTCTGTTTCACGGAATTCCAACTTAACAGCTTTTGAGTCTTAGTCACCAGAGAGCCCCTTTAATAGGCCTGCATTGCTCAAAAAGCTTGTGTAACTGCGAAATACCCATAGCCTTCGCGGAAAGCAATAGACGTTTTAAGCGGCTTTCGTGGTACTAAGTCAACCGCTGCGCGCTAACGTGCGTTTGCCGGGAATCCATAAAATTTCGCACCACTTGTTAAGATTACGCCAACATAAGAACAAAGTCAGGAAAGTAGACGTGCAACGCTCTTGGAGAGCCTTTGAGAAGCCTGACCATGTAACATTGACTTCGATGGCGCTTCTGTTCTAGAAACAGAGAGAAATTTTGGAAGAAGGGTCTTGCGCGAACTCTGGCACATTCAGAACACACCACCAAACTTGAACCGCACTCTCAAAACGATATCATTATTTTACGCTCACGAATTCGGAAATGCGTGGGAAACAGAAAGCCGTAGATTTGGAAATACAAGACGTCAAGATGCTCCTGGGACAATCAAACACAGACTTACCCTTTAAGGGATAATAGGACAAAAACGTCCCACTTTTTACTCTTACAAAAACGCTGTCGCAGTTAAAATTGGACGAACTTGGCGCCGAAAGAATGTGCTGCTATCGATTATCGGTCACTGATGATGTTTTTGCGACAGTTTCTGTGGGGTTACATAGGTGGTGTTGTAGATCTGATGAATTGAAATTCGCTTTGTTTTCATCGGGGTTTAGAATTTTCTTTTCTGTAGGACAAGAATTATGACAGTTCAGGATCAATGGTAAGGCTTTCCTTGTCGTCCTTCTCGGCAGATGTTTTCCGCACGCTTCGGTGCCAATATTTTGAAAACTGGAGTATTTGGAGGCTAGATATATTGATCAGTGTCTGGATACTTCAAAATTTTTGGGGCGTTTTGCTAAGCTTAACTGCCACTAACTCTCTTTATTTTGAGACATTTTTTGATTTATTAGTTTCAGCGGGCTCTTTTTCACGTGAAGAGTCACTCGAGCTATTCTTCAGCTTGCCCGATGAATCTGAAAGAAGTGGGGATGAGGCAGACATCAGTAAGGATGAGTTTCTGCCGGAGCTTGCTCTACAAGACTCTAGTCTCGATGAAGGCGAAGATAAACCTAGGCCATCGAAAAGGAAACGCAAAAAAACGTCGACAAAAACTTCAAAAGCAGAAAGTAATAGAGACTGATGTAGAAACAGCTGCTGTTGAAGAAGAAATCGGTTAACGGTGGAACGAAAATAAACCAAACATTTTTTTCGGTAGTCGGAAATCACGAGACCCCAAGTTTACGAAAAAGGCGGTGCCACATGCATTAGCTTGCTTTGCGTTGTATTTTGACAAGGAGTTGATTGATATAATATTATGCCCCAGACACACGGGCACCCTGAAGTTCTTTAGACAAGGGGATATCTTTCGGAAAGGCGTTCGGGCGCAGTGACACACGACAAAGGAGTAACTCCTTTCCGGCATTCTTTTCACAAAATCAGATCCCGCATCTACTTTTCTGGCAGGAAGGGAGTACTCTCGCATACAGTGTGCATAATTTATCAATAGAAGAAAACGTGTCGGAACACTGCAGTGCCCTGTCAGTATTTTTTTTTGCGCTGAGAAAATGTTTTCATTTTCAGCAGCAGTGCAATTTGTTGAAAATTGAAGGCCTATAGGCTGTCCATACTCTCAAACGCCTGCATTACGTCACTAGCGCGATCATGTTAGGGTTGGCAGTGGCAGTTGCTGTGTCGGCGACGTAGTATCTTGTAACAATGGGCTCACTCGAAAACACTGCTTAATGTGGCCGTCGCCTAATAACGGCAATGTGTCTTCGAACCAGCGTTCGATGCGCACTGAGGCCCACCTTTCGCGGCTGATGGCTCGGGGGGATAGTGTCGAAATGAAGCTGTTCTTGACGAGTCTTCGTTTGAGGCTCATCACTCTTGCCTTCGCAGCGTTTAGCTCATCTTCCATGGAGCCAAGGGCGACAAGAGTCAGGCCCACCTCAAGTGTTGCTTTATCTCTGTCTCTGCGCTGAGACATCGCAGGACCACGATAAAACACGGCGCTTAGCTGGACGCATCCATGTAAAAAGCACAACAAAAACAAAAACAGCAAAACACCAACTGTTCATAGTTGCCAGACGAACTTAAGTTGCTGCTAAAAACGCAAAAAAGCGAAAGAAAATTACAGGTATGCGCAATACAAGCCACCAGACAATAAAAAAAACGGTTTTATGCTCCGGCATCGCTGAATGTGATATACATGCGCAGATTCTTTTTAATATTTCCAATCTTGCTGCTTCCACAAACAGCGCCATTTTTTCTGCAGCGTTCTTCTGAGGCACCGCCTAAAGCAGTAGTCCGGTGCCGTGTGCCATCAGCGCCACTCCTTTCTGCAAATGGTCCCCTTAGGCGACAAAAGGTGTTTACTTCAAAGTACTTTACTTTTGCCCGTGTGTCACGGGTATTAGAGCAAACTAACCGTGCTGGTGCTAAAAAGTGCTCGACGAAGTGGGCTGCGCTCACAGCAGATGAGCTAAGAGCTTATTTCAATTTGCTTATGCTGATGAGCGTGCCACCACGGCACCACTTTTACCATTATTGGTGCCGCGATTCAGTTTTCGACTCTGAAGTGATGTCGTTCAAACGTTTCCAGTACATCATGAACTACCTTAATGTAAACGACCAAAATACAGAAAACAAGAAAGGAGAAGATTGTTATCATAGACTTGCGAAACAGCGTCCCCTCATCAATAGCTGAACAGGATCTTCCAGGAGGAGTACTTACCATCATCCTATCAGGCCATTGATGGAAGCATGATCGCTTTCAAAGGAAGGTCTAGAATGAAGCAGTACCTTCCGATGAAGCCCATAAAACGTGAATATAAAGTTTGGTACCGAGCAGACTCAAAGATAGGCTATTTGCTTTAATTTGAAGTATATGGAGGAAAAAAATGCATCACGATTGTTCACCCAAAGCCTTCGAGAGCATATTGGGCTTTCCTTGTCAGAGAATGTAAAGCCTGAACGCAGCTCTTCTTTGACAATTACTTTACGTGCACCAGACCGATGCAAAATCTCGCCGAGAGGAGCATCCTGGCGGCAGGTACTGTTCGCACGAACATAAAGGATTTACCTGTTGAACTGAAACAAAACAATAGGCTGAAGAAATGAGAGTACATCTGACGCACCAAAGGTCAGGTTACAGCTTCTCAGTGGCACGACACCAAAGATGTCCACCTGTTGTCAAACTTTCATGACGCAATAGGAACTGTGGAAGTACCACGAAAACTTACAAATGGCTCTTCGGTTGCTGGAACCTGCCTGAAAGCCTTGGCAGGCTACAACTTGTGAATGGGAGCTGTTGACAGGCTCGAGAAAAAGCGAAATCCATACACTTTCGACAGGCGCTCCAAGAAGCCGTGGCAAAGCATCTATTATTTTCTCATTGACACAGCTGTAATCAGCACATTCATACAGCACAATTGATAAATGGACATGCTTTCTGGCACTACACTAGGACTGCGCCATTCCGAAAAAAACAAGCAGGAACAGAAGAATGGTCAGAAGATGATTGGAGATTCTAATAAAATCAGATTCACAGGAGGTGACAAAGTTCGACCACAAGGAATCTCACGGAGAAGGTGCACTAGGTGTCCAGAAACTGGAAATAAGGTCCTTACGAAGTTCACATATGCACTTTGAAAGATGCTGCTTTGTCCCACTTGTTTTGGTTCCTTTCACTCTAAGTAAGCGCGCAAGTTGAATAGTGAAAGTACCTTCACGAGACAATGGGACAATGTTGTCCCACTTTTCATGGGGCTGAATACACCAGTGGGACATATACTTCCCCCTTTTTTCTAATAAACTAAGCATGCTAATAACCTGAAATATTTCGTTTAATAATTCTGACCTGTTAAAAAGCACTGAAAATTAGAAATATTTTTAATTACCTTGAAAAATATGAGCGACCTCACAAAGGGCTAATCTTCCAGAAACGACCAAGTTGGTCCTGAAATCTCGGGCCCTCTACGAATTTCCCAACTTCCTAAACCTTTTTCTGAGCCCGACAGATTTTGGTCGGATTGCTTAGATTTAAACTTAAAAATCACACTCTACAAATTAAGTCACCTCCAAAAGAAAAGCATAAAATAAAAAAGGTCATGTGTAGTGTTGGCTACTAAAATACTTCTCGTGCTGTGCAGGTCATAGAACTTGGTGACCACAATTGCACAATTGGTTTATTTAAATGTTCAATTACGAATACTTACTAAAACGTCGTGACTGTCAAACGGAAATAGAGAACTTGAAAAAGTTATTTATATATATATATATATAAATATCATGACGGGGCAAGGTCTAGGCCTAGGCTTATAGGATAGCATCCACCGAGAATTGGCAGCCTAACAAGATGTCTGAGTTGCCTCTCGCGCAAGCGCCTAACACGCAGGCGTCTTCTTCATCTTCGCAAAGTGCCACGCTTGCTCCTGTCGATGATGCACCGTAAAATCACTCCCCTGCGGCGGAAGCGCCGTCACGGCGCTTAGTACGGCGTCGACGAACGAGGAGGGTGATACGGTTTGAGTCCGGCAACGTGTACAACGTCTGTCTGGAGTGAGGAGGTCGAAGAGGCATTGTGGGGGGTGCGATCTCGTAGCTCACGTTAATAAGTTGTCGTAACACATTGTAGGGGCTATGGTAGTGTCATAGTAGCTTCTCTGATAAGCCGACTTGGCGGTTTGGTGTTCAGAGAAGTACCAGAGACCCAGGCGAGAAGTGCACGCTTTGGTGGCGACTGTAATAGTGGTCTGTTTGGTGCGCTTGCGACAAGTGCAACCGAGCACGGGCAAGCTGACGGGCTGCATGGGCTCGAGAAACGACATCGCTGGCGTACTCAGCAGACAAGGGGGCAGTCGAAGGAAGGAGCATGTCAAATGGTAATGCTGGATGTCGGCCAAATAGCAAATAAAACGGCGAATAACTAGCTCTGTCATGCCGTGAAGAATTGTACGCGAACGTGACAAAGGAGAGTACTTTGTCCTAGTCGCGGTGATCTGGCGAAACGTACATTGACAGCATCTGCGTCAGCGTTCGGTTCAGACGCTCGGTCAATCCATTTGTCCGTGGATGATAAGCGGTGGTAAGCTGGTGCTCAGTGGAGCAGGCGCGGAGAATGTCATCCACAACACGTGAAAGAAAGTACCTTCCTCGATCAGTAAGCAGCTGCCGCAGAGCATCGTGATGAAGAATGACTTCATACAAGAGAAAGTCAGTGACGTCAGAGGAACAGCTTGTCAGCAGTGCTTTAGTGATGGCAAAGCATGTGGCGTAGTCTGTGGCGACTGCAATCCATTTATTTCCGGAGGTGGATGTAGGAAACGGGCCCAACAGTTCAAGGCCAACACGGAAGAATGATTTCGTCGGTATGTAAATGGGCTGTAGGAGGCCAGACGGTAGCACAGAGGGGCGCTTGCGGCGTTGGCAGTGGTCCCAAGCATTGACGTAGCGAACCACAGAACGATACAGTCCGGGCCAGAAAAAGCGACGTCGCACACGATCGTAGGTACGAGAGACGCTTAGGTGACCGGCTGTAGGTACGTCATGTAGTTGTTCCAGAACGCTGGTACGCAGGTGATGGGGAAGCACGTGTAGTAATTCCGGGCCATCAGCGTTGAATCTGCGACGGTACAGAATGTTGTCTCGCAGTTCAAACAGGCGAATGGAAGGGTCCGTTGGAGCAGAGATCAGACGCTCGATGATGGATAGCAACGACGGGTCACGTTGTTGTTCGGTAGCGATATCAGCCAAAGCGTGAATGGAGAGAACGCAGGGGTCTGAATCAATGTCTGTCAAGTCGGGCGTTTCAACGGAATAACGTGACAAACAGTCGGCGTCTGTGTGCAGGCGTCCCGACTTATAGTGAACCACGTACGAGTATTCTTGCAGACGGAGCGCCCAGCGACCGAAACGTCCAGATGGGTCCTTTAGCGATGACAGCCAGCAAAGAGCGTGATGGTCCGTAACAACGGAAAAAGTTTGGCCATACAGGTAAGGCCTGAATTTCGCCACGGCCCACACTAAAGCTAGGCATTCACGCGCAGTGATGGAGAACTTCCGTTTGGCAGGTGAAAGAAGACGACTGGCATAAGCAATCACGCGGTCCTTCCCGTGCTGTCGTTGGCCAAGGACCGCTTCAATAGCATGGCCACTGGCATCGGTCTGAAGCTCTGTAGGTGATGCAGGGTCGAAATGAGCCAGTATTGGTGGCGTAGTCAGCAGATGAATAAGAGCCGAAAAGGCGTCCGCTTGCTCTATGCCCCTTGCGAAGGGAACGCCCTTCTTTAAGAGATCAGTAAGCGGTCGAGCGATGTCGGCGAAGTTGCGGACAAATCGACGAAAATAGGAACATAGCCCTACAAAACTTCGGACGTCCTTGGTTGAGCGTGGTTCAGTAAATTGTTGTACTGCCCGCATCTTTTCGGGATCTGGTTGAACACCATCGGCACTGACAAGGTGGCCAAGTCTGGTGATTTGGCGACGTCCGAAATGGTATTTTGCAGAATTGAGCTGGAGAGCAGCTCTTTGAAAAACATCCAGAACGGCTGAAAGACGTGTTATAAGGCCGTCAAAGGTGGGTGAAAAGACGATGACATCGTCCAAGTAACATAAGCAGATGGACCACTTATATCCTCAGAGAAGGGAGTCCATCATGCGCTCGAAAGTTGCCGGCGCATTACACAGTCCAAACGGCATGACTTTGAACTGGTAGAAGCCGTCGGGCGTAACGAAAGCGATTTTTTCACGATCCATGGGGTCGACAGAAATTTGCCAATAGCCGGACCGAAGGTCGATAGACGAAAAGTATTGGGCACCATGGAGGCAATCGAGGGCGTCATCAATCCGAGGCAAAGGGTAGACATCTTTGTGGGTCACTTTTTTTAAATCGCGATAGTCCACGCAAAAGCGCCAGCTGCCATCCTGCTTCTCAAGGAGCATGACTGGGGAGGCCCAGGGGCTGGATGATGGTTCTGTTACGTCTTTAGTAATCATTTTGTCCACTTCATTCTGAATTACGTGGCGGTCCTTATGAGATACGCGATATGGACGCCGCCGTATAGGACTAGCATCACCAGTCTTGATCCGGTGAGTCACTGCAGTTGTTTGGCTGAGAGGGCGGTGGTCAAAGTCGAAAACGTCTCTATATGATGTTAGCAGACTACGGAGGCCGGCAGCTTGCGCTGCAGTGAGGTCGGGAGCAATCATCTTGTTAATTTCATCTGCAGGCTGAGTGTAATTGTGGCCAAGGCAGGGGGATGTAGTATCGGTGTCCAAACCAGTAACGTTGCAGCTGTCAAGTGGAGATAGGGTGGCCAAAGATATGTCTTGCGGAATAACTTGAGTCAAGACACTCACGTTGAGTAGTGGTATAACGACTGTATTATTAGCGACGGTGACTACAGTGTGAGCAAGGGCGACGTCTCGGGCCATCAGTACGTCGACTATAGGAGTGACGAGGTAGTCACCATCGGGAACATGACGTGAGCACGACAAGGTGACATATGTAGCAGCTTGCGGAGGCAAGCGAACATGGTGGCGAGAGCATAAACGGGGAAAATAGTCAGCAGGAAAATCGGCAAACTGCGGCAGTTCAAGCTGAAGAGCTCCAGTGGCACAATCAATGAGCGCAGAATGACGTGACAGGATGTCCAAACCAAGTATTATGTCATGAGAACACATTTAAATGATGGCAAACTGAACTAATGTAGGATGACCGGCAATGGACACACGGGCCGTGCACATCCCTTGAAGGTCAGGGGTCTTCCCATCAGCGACACGAAGTGTGCGGGAAGCGGCAGGCGTGAGCACTTTATGTGGGCGTCGGCGAAGGTTCGCGCTCATTACAGAAATGTGCCCTCCAGTATCTATAAGGGCAGAAATAGCCACACCGTCAACGTCTAACAAACATTGTCTCGTTGTAAGCGTCAAGAGAGGATTTTTGGAGGGAGTCGAAAATTCTGCGTAAACCCTGGGCGCTGCACCGTTCAGATTTCTGGGTAGGCAGAAGCGGGGTTGAATAGGAACGACGGCCTGCGAGTCTGCCGTGAGCGAGACGAAAGGCGACGTCCTGGAGGCGAACGCGACTGACGACCATGCGGTGACGGAGATCAGCTGTTGAACCTTCTGTAGTTGTTTGGCGGAGAAGGCTGCGCGGCAGATGCGAAGCAGGTGTTGTTCTGTCGGTAGTGAGGCTGAGATGAAGTCCGAGGTGGCGAGGACCAGCAGTAATTGCAGTAACGGACGACATGATCGATACGGTGGCAATGAAAACAAATTGGTCGATTGTCGACGGTTCTCCACGCAGCAAAGTTGCGAGATCGGGCCGTAAACTGCTGCTCGTGGTAGGACAAGGGTGGACGCCTTGGAGCTCGCTGCGGGCTGAACAACGCGCACACCGAGGGAATACCTATGCTGGCGAGTTCTTGGCAGGACGATGGCTTGAACCTTGTTAGCAATGAGTGGGGTCGTGTCACTTGCAGCGGTGTGAGCCGGAGCAGAAGAAATGGCTTCAAGCTCGCGTCGTACAATTCGAGTCACCTGATCAGAAGAATCTAGAGGTGGTGGCTGTGTTCTTGCCGTGTTCTCGCACAACGTTGCAGCCGTATTCGGAAGGCGGGTAAGGTAAACACGCTGTTAATCCGCCGGCTATTCGCTTGCTCAAGCGCCTACATTCTTTTATAATGGCGTCCACTGTAGAAAAATTTTTGCAGATGAGGAGGTTGAATGCGTCATCCGTAACCCCTTAAGAATGTGTCCAACCTTGTCGGACTCCGGCATCTTGGCATTGGCTTTGCGACACAACGATAAGACATCTTCTATATAGGAGACGTAAGACTTGGTCGAGGTCTGCGCCCGAGGCGCGAGCATTTTGTTCGCGGCCATTTTTCTTCCAATCGGCTTTTCGAACAGGTCCAACATTCTCTCCCTGCACACTGCCCAACTCCCAAGTTCTGTTTCATGATTCTCATACCACGATTCGGCGGTTCCCCTAAGATAGAATAACAGGTTCGCCAGCATAAAAGTCGGGCCCCATCGGTATCAGGTACTCACACGTTCGTACTCTGCCAGCCATCTTCCACGTCAACTTCATCTGGGTCGCCGGAACCGGTGAACGTGCCACGATCCCGTGAGAGTTCGAGCACGAAGGTTGTGGTCGCAGAAGGAGATGTAGTTACCGCATCATCTCCGGCCGCAGGAACACGAGAAGCAGATACAGACGCCGTACTTTCCATCATCGTTGTGAAATGACCCTTAAAACGACGGTCGCTGCGAAGTTCCGTTGCGAGGCGGTTACCCAGCGCCTCTTCCAAATGTGACGGGGCGAGGTATACACTTATAGAATAGCGTCCACCGAGAATCGGCAGCTGAACAAGATGTCTGAGTTGCCTCTCGCGCAAGCACCTAACACGCAGGCGTCTTCTTCATCTTCGAAAAGTGCCACGCTTGCTCCTGTCAATGATGCACCGTAACAATATATATAAGGGAAACAAGTGTATACCTAAGGGCTCGTTTTTCGTGTTTTACACAATATTATTGAGACCTAACAGACAATAATGTCAAGAAAAGCACACAGAAGTTATTAGGACAATTGTAATGTAAATGAAAAGAAAGAAAAGTTGGTGAAAAGATAACTTGCCCTGGGCAGGATCCGAACCTGCGACCTTCGAATAACGCGTTCGGTGCTCTACAACTGAGCTACCATGACAGCTATCCTCCCAGCCACTTTATTGGGTATATATGTCAATTTAAACGTGGGAGTGTCCGTCAGCGCCACTAGTAGCCATGGCGGCGAGTGTGGCACACACTTTATGAGCCTATTTGGCGTCACGTATCACGTGAACATATTACTAACTAGAAGATGACCAATAGTCCCACGTATACAACACAAAGGCACCAGGTCTGCCAGTACGAGACCCTCGGTAATGAATAAAGAAAACAAGTGTATACGTAAGGGCTCGTTTTTTGTGTTTTACACACTTATAATGAGATCTAACAGACAATAATGTCAAGGAAGGTACAGGAGGAGTTATTACGCCAATTGTAATGTAAATGAGAAGAAAGAAAACTGGGTGAAAAGATAACTTGCCGTGGGCAGGATCCGAGCCTGTGACCTTCAAATAATGCGTTTGATGCTCTACCACTGAGCTACCACGAGAGCAATCCCAACAGCTAGTTTATTAGGTATCTATGTCAATTTAAACGTGGGAGTGTCAGTCAGCGCCACTAGTAGCCATGGCGGCGAGTGTGGCACACTTTTTATGAGCCTGCTTGGCGTCACGTAGCACGTAAACTTAATACTAACTAGCAGCTGACCAGTATTCCCCCGTATACAACCTAAAGGCACGAAGTCTGCAAGTACGACAACCTCGTTAATGAATAAGAGAAACAAGTGTTTACTTAAGGGCTCAGTTTTCTTGTTTTACACAATAATAATGAGATCTAACACACAATAATGGCAAGGAAGGCATAGGGGAAGTTATTAGGCCAATTGTGAGATAAATTAGAAGAAAGAAAATTGGGTGAAAAGATAACTTGCCGTGGGCAGGATCCGTACCTGCGACCTTCGAATAACGCGTTCGATGCTCTACCACTAAGCTACCACGAAAGCTATTCTCCCAGCCATTTTATTGGGTATCTATGTCAATTTAAACGTGGGAGGGCCAGTCAGTGCCACAAGTAGCCATGGCGGCGAGTGTGGCACACTCTTTGTGAGCGTGTTTGGCGTCACGTAGCACGTGAACTAATTACTAATAAGCAGCTGACCAATATATCCCCGTATACAACCTAAAGGCACCAAGTCTGCAAGTACGAGACCCACGTTAATGAATAAGGGAAAGAAGTGTATATTTAAGGACTCGTTTTTTGTGTTTGCACAATATAATGAGATCTAACAGACAATAATGTCAAGGAAGGTACAGGGGGAGTTGTTAGGCCAATTGTAATGTATATGAGAAGAAAGAAAACTTGGTGAAAAGATAACTTGCGGTGGGCAGGATCCGAACCTGTGACCTTAAAATAACGCGTTCGATGCTCTACCACTGAGCTACCACGAAAGCCATCCTCTCAACCACTTTATTGGGTATCTATGTCAATATAAACATGTGAATATCAGTCAGCGCCACTAGTAGCCATGGCGGTGAATGTGGCATACTCTTTATGTGCCTGTTTGGTGTCACGTAGCACGTGAACGTATCACTAACTAGGAAAAAGAACAATAGTCCCCCCGTATACAACCTAAAAGCACCAAGTCTGCCAGTACGTGACCCCCGTTAATGAATAAGGGAAACAAGTGTATACTTAAGGGCTCATTTTGCGCGTTTTACACAGTAATAATGAGAACTAACAGACAATAATGGCAAGGAAGGTATAAGAGAATTATTAGGCCGATTCTAATGTAAATGAGAAAAAAGAAAAGTGGGTTAAAAGATAACTTGCCGTGGGCAGGATCTGAAACTGCGACCATCGAATAACGCATTCGATGCTCTACCACTGAGATTCGACGACAGCTATCCCCCCCAGCCACTTCATTGGGTATCTATGTCAATATAAACATGTGAATGTCAGTCAGCGCCACTAGTAGGCATGGCGGTGAATGTGGCATAATCTTTATGTGCCTGTTTGGTGTCTCGTAGCACGTGAACGTATTACTAACTAGCAAAAAGAACAATAGTCCCCCCGTATACAACCTAAAAGCACCAAGTCTGCCAGCACGAGACCCTCGTTAACGAATAAGAGAAACAAGTGTATACTTAAGGGCTCGTTTTTCGTGTTTTACACAATACAAAGAGATCTAACAGACAATGATGTCAAGGAAGGTATAGGGGAAGTTATTAGGCGAATTCTAATCTAAGTGAGAAGAAAGAAACGTGGGTGAAAAGATAACTTGTCGTGGGGAGGATCCGAATCTGTGACCTTCGAACAGCGCGTTCGATGCTCTACCACTGAGCTACCAAGACAGCTATCCCCCCGCCACTTTATTGGGAATCTATGTCAATTTAAACGTGAGAGGGTCAGTCAGCACCACTAGTAGCCGTGGCAGCGAGTGTGGCACACTCTTTATGAGCCTGTTTGGTGTCATGTAGCACGTGAACGTATTACTAACTAGAAAAAAGACCAATAGTTCTCCGTATACAACCTAAAGGCACCAAGTCTGCCAGTACGAGACCCCCGTTAATGGATAAGGGAAGCAAATGTATATTTAAGGGCTCGTTTTTCGTGTTTTACGCAATATTAATCAGATCTAACAGACAATAACGTCAAAAAAGGTATAGGGGAAGTTATTAGGCAAATTGTAATGTAGATAAGAAGAAAGAAAATTTTGTGAAATGATAACTTGCCGTGGGCAGGATCCAAACCTGCGACCTTCGAATAACGCGTTCGATGCTTTGCCCCTGAGCTACCACGAAAGTTATCCTCCCAGCCACTTTATGGGGTATCTATGTCAATTTAAACGTGAGAGGGTCAGTCAGCGCCACTAGTAGCCATGGCGGCGAGTGTGGCACACCTTTTATGAGCCTGTTTGGTGTCACGTAGCACGTGAACTTATTACTAACTAGCCGCTGACCAATAGTCCCCTGTATACTACCTATAGACACAAAGTCTGCCGATACGAGACCCTCGCTAATGAATAAGGAAAACAAGTGTATAATTAAGAGCTAGTTTTCGTGTTTTACACAATAATAATGAGATCTAACAGAATTCATTTCATTTCATTTCATTTTATTACCCTAAAGGTCCCCAGGGGGACATTACATAAGAGTTGGGGTTACAAAAACGTACAAAAAAAGCCATGAATTAGCTTGAAAAATGGCTGGTGACGCTATGCATTAATGTTGATGGACAGGTGATTGCTGCAATATGGTGGGGGAGGTCATACCAGTCATTTGCTGCACGAAGAAAAAAAGAGGCAGCAAAAAAAACGGTGCGGGAACGTTGACGGGCAACTTGAAAGACATGACCAATGCGATATGACCAGCAAAATAGGGGGAAAATGTAAGGTTCGATTGCAATTGGACTGTAAAAAAGTTTGTGAAACAAGCAAAGGGTGGCAACGCGGTGGCGGGAAGATAGAGGGGACAGGCCAATTTCTTCTTTTAAAGATGACAGGCTTATGTGATAGGTATATGAGAAATGAATGAATCTAGCACGGTTTTCAAGTGATTCGAGTGCAGTAATCAGATACGCCTGGGTTGGGCTCCAAATTGACGATGCATATTCAAGCTTGCTTCTTACGAGGGACTGATATGCTAATAATTTTACATGGCAGGGAGCGTTGCGCAGATGACGTTTTAGGAAGCCGAGAGTACGATTAGCAGCTGAGATGATAGTCCGGATGGGCTCAGCCCAAGTTAGGTCACTGCATAAAGTTAGGCCAAGGTATTTAAAGGATTGCACAAGTTGAACAGGAGTGTTAGAGATTACGTAGGAAGTGGTGAGAGGGTTATGGCGACGCTGAAACGACACATGTTTACATTTCTTAGGATTAAGTTCTATTTGCCACCATTCCCACCAACGCTGCACTTGGTTAATGTCACTTTGGAGGCTAATTTGATCAGATGCATTCGTTACTGTGTGGTACACAACGCAGTCAACAGCAAACATGCGTATGTTACAAGTTAAAGTTCGTTGGTAGGTCGTCAATATATATTAGAAATAACAAGAGGCCAAGGACGGAACCCTTGGCACACTCTTTATGAGGAACAGCTGATGTAACTGGAATAAAGTTGGAGAGCTGATCATTTACAAGGACAGAATGGGAACGGTTATGTAAGAATTCTTGGATCCAGAATATTACTGCTGGAAGTAAGTTTAAGTGGGAAAGTTTCAGTAACAGGCGTTTATGAGGTACCTTATCAAATGCTTTGGTGAAATCTAGAAATATGGCGTCGGTTTAAGGTTATTATCGAGATTGGAACGAAGGTCATGAACAAAAAGTGCTAGTTGAGTTCCGCATGAAAACCCTTTTTGAAAGCCATGTTGTGCAGGATGAAAAAAATTTACCTGGTCAAGAAAACTGATAATGTGAGTGAATATGACGTGTTCCGTGATTTTGAAAGGCACTGAAGTTAATGAGATGGGATGATAATTTAGAGGCGAGTATTTGTTACCAGCTTTGAAGACTGGAATGACCTTCCCTTTTTTCCAATCGTCGGGCAGTTGATCTGTGGCAAGTGACTGCGAAAACAATAAACATAAATATTTGGCACAGACATCTACATTGTTTTTAAGGAACTTGGAGTTAATATTGTCTACACCCGCGGAGGACGACAGCTTTAGGTGGGTAAATATAGATATTATACGAGACACGGAAATTGTGATGGGTGGCATCAAGAGTTCGATCGTGGAAGTCGGCATGTAAAATGAAAGGTCTGTTGCTTTTGTGAACACTGATACAAATGCGCCATTAAAGATGTTTGCACAATCAACGTCACTTACAGGTCAGCCGGCATCATCGGTGAAGTTAGTACACTGCGTGGGGTGAGGGTTGATTATTTCAAAAAACTTGCGTGGATCACTTTTTAGAATCGTCGGCAAGTTATAGTTATAGAAAGAGTGTTTTGCTTCGCATATCTTTCCTATGTAGTCATGTTCGGCTACATAGTACTTTTCCCATGCGCATTGGCTTCCCTTCTGTTTGGCTGAACGAAAGAGGCGTTTCCTTTTGTTTTCTAGGCGTTTTATGTTTTGGTGAACCAGGGCTTTTGAGTGTCGGTCTGGAAATTGAATGTGCGTATATGTTTGCTCACAAGAGATGTCAAGGAATGTATAGGGGTTGTTATTAGGCCAATTGTAATGCAAACGAAAAGAAAGAAAATTGGGTGAAACGATACCTTGCCAATTCAGGATCCGAACCTGTGACCTTCGAATAACGCGTTCGATGCTCTACCACTGAGCTACCACGACTGCTATCCTCCCAGCCACTTTACTGGGTATCTACGTCAATTTAAACGTGGGAGTGTCAGTCAACGCCACTACTAGTCATGGCGGCGAGTGTGGAACACTGTTTATGGGCCTGTTCGGCGTCACGTAGCACGTGAACTCATTACAAACTAGCAGCTGACCAATAGTCCCCCGTATACAACCTAAAGACACCAACTCTGCCAGTACGAGACCCTCGTTAATGAATAAGGGAAACAAGTGTATACGTAAGGGCTCGTTTTTCGTGTTTTACACAATATAATGAGTTCTAAAAGACAATGATGTCAAGGAAGGTATAGGGGAATTCATTAGGCCATTTGTAACGTAAATGAGAAGAAAGAAACATAGGTGCAAAGATAATTGCCGGGGGCAGGATCCCAAGCTGCGACCTTCCAATAACGCGTTTGATTCTTCACCACTGAGCTACTGCGACACCTATCCCCCCAGCCACTTTATCGGTTGTCTATGCCAATTTAAACATGGGAGTGTCAGGCAGCGCCACTAGAAGGCATGGCAGCGAGTGTGGCACACTCTTTATGAGCCTGTTTTGCGTCACGTAGATGTGAACTTATTACTAACTAGCAGCTGACGAATAGTCCCCTGTATACAACCTAAAGGCAACAAGTCTGCCATTACGAGACCCTCGTTAATGAATAAGGGAAACAAGTGTAAACTTAAGTGCTCGTTTTTTGTGTTTTACACAATATTGCCACGTTCCATTTCCCAAGTTTTTGTTATCGTCCGAAAACACCGCACGATTCTCAGCGCAAACCGCGCATGACCATCGTGGGCGTCCCAGCCCACGATGGTCATGCGTCAACCCAGGGAACCACCAATTTTTCATGGGTCATCGTTCGAAGACCCGGAGTCCTGGCTGGAGACATACGACCGTGTGGCCGCCCTCCACCACTGGGACCATGACGAAAAGCTGCGTCGTGTGTTCTTCTATTTGGAAGACACCGCAAGGACCTGGCTAGAGAAACGTGAGTCCACGCTCCGAACGTGGGATGTCTTCCGCGGCGCATTTCTGCAAACGTTCGTGAGCGTCGCTCGCAAAGAGAGGGCCGCTGCTTTATTAGAGACTCGGGTTCAGCTACCAAATGAAAATGTCGCCATTTTCACAGAAGAAATGACCCGACTATTCCGTCACGCTGATCCAGACATGCCTGAGGAGAAAAAAGTTCGTTTCCTCATGCGAGGGGTCAAACAGGAGCTCTTCGCGGGACTGATGAGAAACCCACCGATAACCGTCCAAGAATTTGTAGCAGAAGCGACCACTATCGAAAAGACCCTGGACATGCGCACCAGACAGTATAATCGTCGCCTGCCTGCAGACTGCGCTGCTGCTCAAGCCAGTAACTCCGGAGACCTGCGTGAAACGATCCGAGCGATCGTGCGGGAAGAGCTCCGCAAGCTGTTGCCTTCGGCCCAGCCTCAAGTGGATTCAATTGCCGACATTGTGCGAGAAGAAGTTCGGCAATCGCTTCAAATTCCCCACGCACCGCTGCCCGAGCCGGAAGCTATGAGCTACGCCGCTGCACTGCGCCACAACGCTCCTCCCCGTCCACGCCAAAACGCCGCCCCATCGCACTTCCGTCGACAGACGCCACCGCCGCCACCACCCCCGCCGACGTCATACCGTTCGCCAGCGGCCCAGCGCAGTGCACCGAGGAAGACTGACGTCTGGCGCACCCCTGACCATCGCCCGCTCTGCTACCACTGCGGCGAGGCCGGACACACATACCGCCGTTGCCAGTACCGACAGATGGGACTGCGTGGCTTCGCCGTCAATGCACCGCGTCCACAGCCAGGAGAACGACCACGTGACATCGCCGACTACCTGACAGGAACTCGGTGGACACCACGAAGCCCTTCGCGTTCGCCGTCGCCCAGCGGCCGCACGTCACCGCACCACCGGCAGTACTCTGGCCCAACGCGGGGCCGGTCTCCTAGCCCGTATCCGGGAAACTAAGGGCAGCAACCGGTGGAGGTGCGGTTGCTGTGCGACGAACTACCGAAGATCCTCCGACGACGACGACGCCGCGACGGAGCTTTCCGAACACAACGCCAGCCAGGCAAAGCCCTGACGGCGAAAGCTCATTTACCGAAGGTGGCCTGACGACGCAGCATAGAAGCAGCGGAACAAGCCGACGCAGCCGTGACCCGACGCCACGCCCTAACTGTAATGCGAGACGGCGAACTAGCGACCTCGACGTTCTTATCGACGGCCACAGTGTGACTGCTCTCGTCGATACTGGAGCCGACTATTCTGTCATCAGTGGGTCGTTCGCCGCGAAGTTAAAGAAAGTTAGGACAGCTTGGAAAGGCCCTGAAATCCGCACAGCCGGAGGTCATCTCGTAACGCCTGCAGGAATCTGCACAGCGAGAGTCACCATTAACGGCCGTATTTATCCTACAGACTTCGTAGTCCTACAGCGTTGCTCGAGAGATGTCATCCTTGGCATGGACTTCTTATGCCTCCATGGTTCTGTCATCAACCTAAAAACAAACTCGATAACGTTATCCACAGAAGAAGCACTACCACCGCGCACGCCGTCAGGATACCATGCCTTGAATGTGCTGGAAGAACAAGTCACCATTCCGCCTCGCTCAAGCGTCATTATTTCAGTCGGCGCTCCTAAATCACCTGACTTGGAAGGCGTCGTTGAAGGCAGTCAGCATCTGTTGGTCACCCGAAATATTTGCGTCGCAAGAGGAATTGCAGAGCTGCGGGGAGGCAAAGCAACGGTTTTGCTCACGAATTTCAGCAATGAGTACAAACATGTGAACAAAGGAACAACGGTTGCATACATCGAAGAAATTGTCGAAGCCACCAGTGCTTTCGCCCTCGCCGATTCTGCGGAACCTGCTCAGAGGAACCAAGCCCCTCCCATAGCTTTCGACGTCAATCCCAGACTTCCGAACGATAAGCAAGAACAGCTCAAGGCCCTGCTCCTGCAATACGAAGATTGCTTTTCGTCGTCATCGAAAATTCGGCAGACCCCAATCACGAAACATCGCATCATAACCGAAGAAAATGCCAGACCACTCCGTCAGAGTCCGTACAGGGTTTCGACACGAGAACGTGAGGCCATGAAGAGACAAGTTGATGAAATGCTGCGGGATGACATTATCTAGCCGTCCAAGAGTCCATGGGCATCCCCCTTGGTGTTAGTGAAGAAAAAGGATGGGACCCTACGTTTCTGCGTCGATTATCGCCGCCTGAACAAAATCACAAGAAAGGACGTGTATCCTCTCCCACGAATAGCCGACGCACTTGATCCTCTCCATAACGCCAAGTACTTTTCGTCAATGGACCTTAAGACTGGCTATTGGCAAATCGAAGTCGACGAAAGAGACCGAGAGAAGACGGCGTTCATAACACCGGATGGCCTATTCGAGTTTAAAGTGATGCCCTTCGGCCTTTGCTCAGCGCCTGCAACGTTTCAACGCGTTATGGATACAGTACTGGCAGGATTGAAGTGGCAGATTTGCCTTGTGTACTTGGACGACGTCGTCGTGTTTTCCTCGAGTTTCGACGAGCATCTTCGGCGCCTTGAAGCTGTACTTCAAGCCATCAAGACTTCCGGACTCACACTGAAGCCAGAAAAGTGCAGATTTGCGTATGAGGAGCTCTTGTTTCTGGGGCACGTTATCAGCAAGTCTGGAGTTCGTCCCGATCCACGGAAAACAGCCGCCATCGCCGACTTCCCGCCGCCCACTGACAAGAAAGCCGTGCGCCGATTTCTGGGCCTGTGTGCCTATTATAGGCGGTTCGTGAAAAACTTCGCCCGCATCGCCGATCCTCTCAGTAACCTTACCAAGGCCGACGTGGAGTTTAAGTGGGAAACGCCGCAGGAACACGCTTTCCAGGAGCTTAAACATCGCCTCCAGACTCCTCCGTTACTTGCCCATTTCAACGAATTCGCCGAGACAGAAATACATACTGACGTAAGCAGCGTAGGTCCTGGCGCCGTTCTTGTGCAGAGGGCTGACGGACTAGAAAGGGTTATTAGTTACGCCAGCCGATCGCTATCCAAAGCAGAAGCAAATTATTCCACAACAGAAAAGGAGTGCCTCGCCATCATTTGGGCTACGTCAAAATTTTGCCCCTGCTTCTACGGCAGGCCCTTCAAAGTTGTGAGTGACCACCACGCCTTGTGTTGGCTAGCCACCTTGAAGGACCGTTCAGGTCGCCTCGCACGATGGAGCCTGAAACTTCAAGAATATGACATTACTGTCATTTACAAGTCCGGCAAAAAACACTCCGACGCCGACTGTCTCTCTCGTGCGCCTGTCGACCAACCGCTACCCGAAGACCCGGATGACGACTACTTCTTAGGAACGATAACTACCGACGACTTCGCTGAACGACAGAGGGCCGACCCGGAACTTAAGGCCCTAATAGAATACCTCGAAGGCAGGACCGCCGAAGTCCCGAAGATATTCAAGCGCGCACTTGCGTCGTTCTTTCTACGAAACGGTCTTCTACAAAAGAAAAACTTTTCACCGCTTCGAGCTAAGTACCTTCTTGTGGTGCCTTCAGCTCTGCGACCAGAACTCCTGCAGGCCCTTCACGACGATCCGACGGCAGGGCACCTCGGTGTTTCTCGCACGCTCGCGAGGATACAAGAAAGGTACTACTGGCAACGTCTTGCCACCGACGTCACTCGTTATGTGAGAACATGCCGGGACTGTCAGCGACGCAAGACACCGCCGACAAGGCCAGCGGGACTTCTGCAGCCAATTGATCCACCTTGCCGACCTTTCGCGCAGATTGGTATGGACCTACTGGGGCCGTTCCCGACTTCGGCTTTCGGAAACAAGTGGATCGTGGTAGCTACCGACTACCTCACCCGCTACGCCGAGACAAAAGCCCTGCCAAAAGGCAGTGCATCCGAAGTAGCTAAATCCTTCGTCGAAAATATCGTCCTACGTCATGGCGCCCCAGAGGTCCTTATCACCGACAGAGGAACGGCATTCACTGCCGACTTAACTCAAGCAATCTTGGCATACAGCCAAACAAACCACCGCCGGACGACAGCGTACCACCCACAGACCAACGGCCTCACCGAGCGGCTTAACAGGACGATTGCCGGCATGCTGTCAATGTACGTCGATGTCGAACACAAGACGTGGGACGCCATTCTTCCGTATGTGACCTTCGCATACAACACGGCGGTGCAGGAGACGACGCAGATATCGCCATACAACATGGTCTACGGAAGGAGCCCGGCAACGACGCTCGATGCCATGTTACCCAACGTCACCGACGAAGAAAACCTCGATGTGAGCGAGTACCTTCAACGCGCCGATGAAGCCCGACAACTTGCGCGTCTCCGTATCAAGAATCAACAGACGACCGACAGCCACCGTTACAACCTTCGACGACGCTTCGTGGAATACCAGCCCGGTGAACGTGTTTGGGTGTGGACGCCGATACGCCGACGTGGACTAAGTGAAAAGCTTCTGCGACGGTACTTCGGACCGTACAGGGTGGTTCGACGGCTCGGCCCACTTGATTACGAGGTTGTCCCCGACGGCATCACGAACTCTCAACGACGCCGATCGCGACCTGACGTCGTCCATGTCGCGTGCCTCAAGCCGTTTCATGCGCGTTAACAAACTGAACTAGTGTTTTTTTGTATTATTGTTGTATCGTAATTTATTCATTGTACTTTCTTGCATTATTATTGTACTTTCATCTTTAGTTAAAGCATCGGGACGATGCCTTTTTTCAGAGGGGGGCAATGCCACGTTCCATTTCCCAAGTTTTTGTTATCGTCCGAAAACACCGCACGATTCTCAGCGCAAACCGCGCCTGCAGTTTTCTAGAAGGTTCCGGACTGTAGTAGATCATTTCGATAAGATCACGCCCACTGTGCGAACGGTACAGATTGTTCTGGAAGCTACTCCACCGCCAGCGATAACGCTAGAACATTCGATGGCAAGAGTATAAATGCCGACGCGCTTCGCCGCTTGTCAGTTGTTGATCGAAGGCCGACGCTCCGTTCGCCGCTATCAGTCCGAGACTGCTATCTGTGCGAGACTGCTGCTGTAATTGGACTTTCAGTTTACCGGGCAGAGGTTCGCCCAAATAAACAGTTAAATCCTAACACGAAGTCTCCTGTCTTCGGCCACGTCACGACCCCGTGACAATATAAAGAGATCTAACAGACAATGATGTCAAGGAAGGTATAGGGGAAGTTATTAGGCGAATTCTAATCTAAGTGAGAAGAAAGAAACGTGGGTGAAAAGAAAACTTGCCGTGGGGAGGATCCGAACCTTCGACCTTCGAATAGCGCGTTCGATGCTCTACCACGGAGCTACCAAGACAGCTACCCCCCCGCCACTTTATTGGGTATCTATGTCAATTTAAACGTGGGAGGGTCAGTCAGCGCCACTAGTAGCCGTGGCAGCGAGTGTGGCACACTCTTTATGAGCCTGCTTGGTGTCACGTAGCACGTGAACTTATTACTAACTAGCAGCTGACCAATAGTCCCCCGTATACAACCTAAAGACACAAACTCTGCCAGTACGAGACCCTCGTTAATGAATAAGGGAAACAAGTGTATACTTAAGGGCTCGATTTTCGTGTTTTACACAATATATTGAGATCTAACAGACGATAATGTCAAGAAAAGTATAGGGGAAGGTATTAGGCCAATTGTAATGTAAATGAGAAGAAAGAAACGTGGGTGAAAAGATAATTGCCGTGGGCAGGATCCAAACCTGCGACCTTCGAATAACGCGATCGATGCTCTACCACTGAGCTACCACGACAGCTATCCCCCAGACACTTTATTGGGTGTCCATGTCAATTTAAACGTGGCAGTGTCAGTCAGCGCCACTAGTAGCCGTGGCGGCGAGTGTGGCACACTCATTATGAGCCTGTTTGGCGTCATGTAGCACGTGAAATATTACTAACTAGCAGCTGACCAATTGTCCCCCATACACAACCTAAAGGCACCAAGTCTGCCAGTACGAGACCCTCATTAATGAATAAGGGAAACAAGTGTGTACTTAGGGGCTCGTTTTTCGTATTTTACACAAAATAATGAAATCTAAGAGAAAATAATGTGAAGGAAGGTATAGGAGAATTATTAGGCCAATTGTAATGTAAATGAGAAGAAAGAAACGTGGGTGAAAAGATAATTGCCGTGGGCAGGATCTGAACCTGCAACCTTCCAATAACGTGTTTGATGCTTTACCACTGAGCTACCACGACAGCTATCCGCACAGCCACTTTATTGGGTGTCTAAGCCAATTTAAACGTGGGATTGTCATTCAGCGCCACTAGTAGGCATGGCGGCGAGTGTGGCACACTCTTTATGAGCCTGTTTGGCGTCATGTAGCTTGTGAACTTATTACTAACTAGCAGCTGACCAATAGTCCCACGTGTACAACCTAAAGGCACCAAGTCTGCCAGTACGAGAACCTGGTTAATGAATAAGGGAAACAAGTGTATACTTAAGGGCTCGTTTTTCGTATTTTACACAAAATAATGAGTTCTAAGAGAAGATATTGTCAAGGAAGGTATAGGGGAAGGTATTAGGCCGATTGTAATATAAATGAGAACAAAGCAATGTGGGTGAAAAGATAACTTGCCTGGACAGGATCCAATCCTGCGACCTTTGAATAACGCGTTCGATGCTCTACCCCTGAGCTACGACGACAGCTATCCCCCCCGCCATTTTATTTGGTTATCTATGTCAATTTAAACGTGAGAGTGTCAGTCAGCGCCACTAGTAGCCATGGCGGCGAGTGTGGCACACTCTTTATGACCTTGTTTGGCGTCATGTAGCATGTGAACTTATTACTAACTAGCAGCTGATCAATAGTTTCCTTATACATCATTTAGGCACCAAATCTGCCAGTACGATACCCTCGTTATTGAATAAGGGAAACAAGTGTATACTTAAGGGCTCGTTTTTTTGTGTTTTACACGTTATTAATGAGATATAACAGATTTCATTTCATTTCATTTCATTTTATTACCTTAAAGGTCCCCAGGGGGACATAACATAAGGGGTGGTGTTACAAAAAACGTACAAAAAACCATGAATTAGCTTGAAAAATGGCTTGTGACGCTATGCATAATTGTTGATGGACAGAAGATTGCTGAAATATGGTGGGGGTGGTCATTACAGTCTTTTGCTGCACGAAGAAAAACTGAGGCAGCAAAAATAACGGTGCGGGAACGTTGACGGGCAACTTGAAAGACATGGCCAATGCGATATGACCAGCAAAATAGGGGGGAAATGTAAGGTTCGATTGCAAGTGGACTGTAAAATAGTTTGTGAAACAAGCAAAGGGTGGAAACGCGGTGGTGGTAAGATAGAGGGGACAGGCCAATTTCTTCGTTTGAAGATGACACGCTAATGTTATAGGCATATGAGGAATGAATGATACTAGTAGCACGGTTTTGAAGTGATACGAGTGCAGTAATGAGATACGCGTGTTGTGGGCTCCAAATTGATGACGCATATTCAAGCTTGCTTCTTACGAGGGACTGATATGCTGATAATTTTACATGGCAGGGTGCGTTGCGCAGATGACGTTTTAGGAAGCCGAGAGTACGATCAGCAGCTGCGATGATAGTCCGGATGTGCTCAGCCTAAGTTAGGTCACTGCACAAAGTTAGGCCAAGGTATTTAAAGGATTGCACAAGTTGAACAGGAGTGTTAGAGATTACGTAGGATGTGGTGAGCGGGTTATGGCGACGCTGAAACGACACAAGTTTACATTTCTTAGGATTAAGTTCTATTTGCCACCATTCCCACCAACGCTGCACTTGGTTAATGTCACTTTGGAGGCTAATTTGATCAGATGCATTTGTTACTGTGTGGTACACAACGCAGTCATCAGCAAACATGCGTATGTTACAAGTTAAGTTCGTTGGTAGGTCGTCAATATATATTAGAAATAACAAGAGGCCAAGGACGAAACCCTTGGCACACTCTTTATGAGGGACAGCTGATGTAACTGGAATAAAGTTGGAGAGCTGATCATTTACAATGACAGAATGGGAACGGTTATGTAAGAATTCTTGGATCCAGAATATTACTGCTGGAAGTAAGTTTAAGTGGGAAAGTTTCAGTAACAGGCGTTTATGAGGTACCTTATCAAATGCTTTGGTGAAATCTAGAAATATGGCGTCGGTTTGAAGGTTATTATCGAGATTGGAATGAAGGTCATGAACAAAAAGTGCTTGTTGAGTTTCGCATGAGAACCCCTTTTGGAAGCCATGTTGTGCAGGATGAAAAAAATTAACCTTGTCAAAAAAACTGATAATATGAGTGAAATTGACGTGTTCCATAATTTCGCAAGGCACAGAAGTTAATGAGATGGGACGATAATTTAGAGGCAAGTATTTCTTACCAGCTTTGAAGACTGGAATGCCCTTCCCTTTTTTCCAATCGTCGGGCAGTTGGCCTGTGGCAAGTGACTGCGAAAACAATAAACATAAAAATTCGGCACATACATCTACAGTGTTTTTAAGGAACTTGGAGTTATTATTGTCTACACCCGCGGAGGACGACAGCTTTAGGTTGGTAATTATAGATATTATACCAGACACGGAAAATGTGATGAGTGGCATCAAGAGATCGATAGTGGAAATTGGCATGTAAAATGAAAGCTCTGTTTTTTTGTGAACACTGACACAAATGCGCTATTAAAGATGTTTGCACAATCAACGTCACTTACAGGTCTGCCGGCATTGTCGTGAAGTTAGTAGACTGCGTGGGGTGAGGGTTGATTATTTCAAAAAACTTGCGTGGATCACTTTTTAGAATGGTCGGCAAGTTATAGTTATAGTAAGAGTGTTTTGCTTCGCATATCTTTCCTAGGTAGTCATGTTCGGCTACATAGTAGTTTTCCCATGCGCATTGGCTTCCCTTCTGTTTGGCTGAACGAAAGAGGCGTTTCTTTTTGTTTTGTAGGTGTTTTAATGTTTTGGTGAACCCGGGCTTTTGAGTGTCGGTCTGGAAATTGAATGTGGGTATATGTTTGCTCACAAGAGATGTCTATGAATGTATAGGGGTTGTTATTAGGCCAATTGTAATGTAAACGACAAGAAAGAAAAGTGGGTAAAAAGATAACTTGCCGTGGGCAGAATCCGAACCTTCGACCTTCGAATAACGCGTTCCGTGCACTACCACTGAGCTACCAGGACAGCTATCCCCCCAGCCACTTTATTGGGTATCTACGTCAATTTAAACGTGGGAGTGCCAGTCAACGCCACTACCAGTCATGGCGGCGAGTGTGTAACATTCTTTATGAGGCTGTTTGGCGTCACGTAGCACGTGAACTTATTACTAACTAGCAGCTGACCAATAGTCCCCCGTATACAACCTAAAGACACCAACTCTGCCAGTACGAGACCTTCGTTAATGAATAAGGAAAACAAGTGTATACTTAAGGGCTCGTTTTTTGTGTTTTACACAATAATAATGAGATCTAACAGACAATGATGTCAAGGAAGGTATAGGGGAAGTTATTAGGCCAATTGTAAGGTAAGTGAGAAGAAAGAAACATGGGTGAAAAGATAATTGCCGAGAGCAGGATCCGAACCTGCGACCTTCCAATAACGCGTTCGATTCTTTACCACTGAGCTACAACGACAGCTATCCCCCCAGCCACTTTATTGGGTATCTATGTCAATTGAAACGTGAGAGTGCCAGTCAGCGCCACTAGTAGCCATGGCGGCGAGTGTTGCACATTCTTTATGAGCCTGGTTGGCGTCACGTAGCACGTGAACCTATACTAACTAGCAGCTGACAATAGTCTTCCGTGTACAACCTAAAGGCACCAAGTCTGCCAGTACGAGAACCTCGTTAATAAATAAGGGAAACAAGTGTATACTTGAAGGCTTGTTTTTCGTGTTTTCTTACAATATTTATGAGATCTAACAGACAATTATGTCAAGGAAGGTATAGGGGAAGTTATTAAGCTAATTGTGATGTAAATGAGTACAGAAAAGTGGATGAAAAGATAATTGTCGTGGGCAGAATCCGAACCTGCGACCTTCCATTAACGCGTTCGATACTTTACCACTGAGCTATCTCAACAGCTATGCCCCAGCCACTTTATTGGGTATCTATGTCAATTTAAACGTGAGCGTGTCAGTCAGTTCCACTACTAGCCATGGCGGCGAGTGTGGATCACTCTTTATGAGCATGTTTGGCGTCATGTAGCTTGTGAACTTATTGCTAACTAGCAGCTGACAAATAGTCCCCCGTGTACAACCTAAAGGCACCAAGTCTGCCAGGACGAGAACCTCGTTAATGAATAAGGGAAACAAGTGTATACTTAAGGGCTCGTTTTTCGTATTTTACACAAAATAATGAGATCTAAGAGAAGATATTGTCAAGGAAGGTATAGGGGAAGGTATTAGGCCGATTGTAATGTAAATGAGAACAAAGCAATGTGGGTGAAAAGATAACTTGCCTTGGACAGGATCCAAACCTGCGACCTTTGAATAACGCGTTGGATGCTCTACTACTGAGCTGAGCTACGACGACAGCTATCCCCCCCGCCATTTTATTTGGGTATCTATGTCAATTTAAACGTGAGAGTGTCAGTCAGCGCCACTAGTAGCCATGGCGGCGAGTGTGGCACACTCTTTATGAGCCTGTTTGGCGTCATGTAGCATGTGAACTTATTACTAACTAGCAGCTGATCAATAGTTTCCTTATACATCATTTAGGCACCAAATCTGCCAGTACGATACGCTCGTTAATGAATAAGGGAAACAAGTGTATACCTAAGGGCTCGTTTTTTTGTGTTTTACACACTAATAATGAGATCTAACAGATTTCATTTCATTTCATTTCATTTTATTACCTTCAAGGTCCCCAGGGGGGCATAACATAAGGGGTGGTGTTACAAAAAACGTACAAAAAACCATGAATTAGCTTGAAAAATGGCTTGTGACGCTATGCATAATTGTTGATGGACAGAAGATTGCTGCAATATGGTGGGGGAGGTCATTACAGTCTTTTGCTGCACGAAGAAAAACTGAGGCAGGAAAAATAACGGTGCGGGAACGTTGACGGGCAACTTGAAAGACATGGCCAATGCGATATGACCAGCAAAATAGGGGGGAAATGTAAGGTTCGATTGCAAGTGGACTGTAAAAAAGTTTGTGAAACAAGCAAAGGGTGGCAACGCGGTGGTGGTAAGATAGAGGGGACAGGCCAATTTCTTCGTTTGAAGATGACACGCTAATGTTATAGGCATATGAGGAATGAATGATACTAGTAGCATGGTTTTGAAGTGATACGAGTGCAGTAATGAGATACGCGTGTTGTGGGCTCCAAATTGATGACGCATATTCAAGCTTGCTTCTTACGAGGGACTGATATGCTGATAATTTTGCATGGCAGGGTGCGTTGCGCAGATGACGTTTTAGGAAGCCGAGAGTACGATCAGCAGCTGCGATGATAGTCCGGATGTTCTCAGCCTAAGTTAGGTCACTGCACAAAGTTAGGCCAAGGTATTTGTAGGATTGCACAAGTTGAACAGGAGTGTTAGAGATTACGTAGGAAGTGGTGAGCGGGTTATGGCGACGCTGAAACGACACAAGTTTACATTTGTTAGGATTAAGTTCCATTTGCCACCGTTCACACCAACGCTGCACTTTGTTAATGTCACTTTGGAGGCTAATTTGATCAGATGCATTCGTTACTTTGTGGTACACAACGCAGTCATCAGCAAACATGCGTATGTTACAAGTTAAGTTCATTAGTAGGTTGTT
Organism: Rhipicephalus microplus; assembly: GCF_043290135.1. NCBI lineage: Eukaryota > Metazoa > Arthropoda > Arachnida > Ixodida > Ixodidae > Rhipicephalus > Rhipicephalus microplus. Next base: position 274,916,119 of record NC_134702.1, on the reverse strand, counting down.
AATAATATTAGAAATAACAAGAGGCCAAGGACGGAACCCTGAAGGACACCTGATGTAACTGGAATAAAGTTGGAGAGCTGATCATTTACAAGGACAGATTGGGAACGGTTATGTAAGAATTCTTGGATCCAGATTAAAACTACGGGGTGTAAGTTTAAGTGGGAAAGTTTCAGTAACAGGCGTTTATGAGGTACCTTATCAAATGCTTTGGTGAAGTCTAGAAATATGGCGTCGGTTTGAAGGTTATTATCGAGATTGGAACGAAGGTCATGAACAAGAAGTGCTAGTTGAGTTCCGCATGAAAACCCTTTTTGAAAGCCATGTTGTGCAGGATGAAAAAAATTTACCTTGTCAAGAAAACTGATAATGTGAGTGAATATGACGTGTTCCGTGATTTTGAAAGGCACTGAAGTTAATGAGATGGGATGATAATTTAGAGGCGAGTATTTGTTACCAGCTTTGAAGACTGGAATGACCTTCCCTTTTTTCCAATCGTCGGGCAGTTGGTCTGTGGCAAGTGACTGCGAAAACAATAAACATAAATATTTGGCACAGACATCTACATTGTTTTTAAGGAACTTGGAGTTAATATTGTCTACACCCGCGGAGGACGATAGCTTTAGGAGGGTAAATATAGATATTATACGAGACACGGAAATTGTGATGGGCGGCATCAAGAGTTCGATCGTGGAAGTCGGCATGTAAAATGAAAGGTCTGCTTCTTTTGTGAACACTGATACAAATGCGCCATTAAAGATGTTTGCACAATCAACGTCACTTACAGGTCAGCCGGCATCATCGGTGAAGTTAGTACACTGCGTGGGGTGAGGGTTGATTATTTCAAAAAACTTGCGTGGATCACTTTTTAGAATCGTCGGCAAGTTATAGTTATAGAAAGAGTGTTTTGCTTCGCATATCTTTCCTATGTAGTCATGTTCGGCTACATAGTAGTTTTCCCATGCGCATTGGCTTCCCTTCTGTTTGGCTGAACGAAAGAGGCGTTTCTTTTTGTTTTCTAGGCGTTTTATGTTTTGGTGAACCAGGGCTTTTGAGTGTCGGTCTGGAAATTGAATGTGCGTATATGTTTGCTCACAAGAGATGTCAAGCAATGTATAGGGGTTATTATTAGGCCAATTGTAATGCAAACGAAAAGAAAGAAAATTGGGTGAAACGATACCTTGCCAATTCAGGATCCGAACCTGCGACTTTCGAATAACGCGTTCGATGCTCTACCACTGAGCTACCACGACTGCTATCCTCCCAGCCACTTTACTGGGTATCTACGTCAATTTAAACGTGGGAGTGTCAGTCAACGCCACTACTAGTCATGGCGGCGAGTGTGGAACACTGTTTATGGGCCTGTTCGGCGTCACGTAGCACGTGAACTCATTACAAACTAGCAGCTGACCAATAGTCCCCCGTATACAACCTAAAGACACCAACTCTGCCAGTACGAGACCCTCGTTAATGAATAAGGGAAACAACTGTATACTTAAGGGCTCGTTTTTCGTGTTTTACACAATATAATGAGTTCTAAAAGACAATGATGTCAAGGAAGGTATAGGGGAAGTTATTAGGCCAATTGTAACGTAAATGAGAAGAAAGAAACATAGATGCAAAGATAATTGCCGAGGGCAGGATCCCAAGCTGCGACCTTCCAATAACGCGTTTGATTCTTTACCACTGAGCTACTGCGACAGCTATCCCCCCAGCCACTTTATTGGGTATCTATGTCAGTTTAAACGTGGGAGTGTCAGTCAGCGCAACTAGTAGTTATGGCGGCGAGTGTGGCACACACTTTATGAGCCTGTTTGGCGTCATGTAGCACGTGAACTTACTACTAACTAGCAGCTGACCAATAGTCCCCCGTATACAACCTAAAGGCACCAAGTCTGCCAGTACGAGACCTTCGTTAATAAATAAGGGAAACAAGTGTGTACTTAAGGGCTCGTTTTTCGTATTTTACACAAAATAATGAGATCTAAGAGAAAATAATGTCAAGGAAGGTATAGGGGAATTTATTAGGTCAATTGTAATGTAAATGGGAAAAAAGAAAAGTGGGTGAAAAGATAACTTGCCGTGGGCAGGATCCGAACCTGCGACCTTCTAAAAGCGCGTTCGACGCTCTACCACTGAGCTACCAAGACAGCTATCCACCCAGCCAGTTTATTGGGTATCTATGTCAATTTAAACGTGGGAGGGTCAGTCAGCGCCACTAGTAGCCGTGGCGGCGAGTGTGGGACACTCTTTATGAGCCTGTATAGCGTCATGTAGAATGCGAACTTATGATTAACTAGCAGCTGAGCAATAGTTTCCTTATACATCATTTAGGCACAAAGTCTGCCAGTACGAGACCCTCGTTAATTATTAACGGAAACAAGTGTATACTTAAGGGCTTGTTTTTCGTGATTTCACCCAATATTTATGAGATCGAACATACAATAATGTCAAGGAAGGTATAGGGGAAGTTATTAGGCCAATTGTGATGTAAATGAGAACAAAGAGTGGTTGAAAAGAGAATTCCCGTGGGCAGGATTCGAACCCGCGACCTTCCAATAACGCGTTCGATGCTTTACCACTGAGCTACTACGACAGCTATCCCCACAGCCACTTTATCGGTTGTCTATGCCAATTTAAACATGGGAGTGTCAGGCAGCGCCACTAGTAGGCATGGCGGCGAGTGTGGCACACTCTTTATGAGCCTGTTTTGCGTCACGTAGATGTGAACTTATTACTAACTAGCAGCTGACGAATAGTCCCCTGTATACAACCTAAAGGCAACAAGTCTGCCATTACGAGACCCTCGTTAATGAATAAGGGAAACAAGTGTAAACTTAAGGGCTCGTTTTTTGTGTTTTACACAATATAAAGAGATCTAACAGACAATGATGTCAAGGAAGGTATAGGGGAAGTTATTAGGCGAATTCTAATCTAAGTGAGAAGGAAGAAACGTGGGTGAAAAGAAAACTTGCCGTGGGGAGGATCCGAACCTTCGACCTTCGAATAGCGCGTTCGATGCTCTACCACTGAGTTACCAAGACAGCTACCCCCCCGCCACTTTATTGGGTATCTATGTCAATTTAAACGTGGGAGGGTCAGTCGGCGCCACTAGTAGCCATGGCAGCGAGTGTGGCACACTCTTTATGAGCCTGTTTGGTGTCACGTAACACGTGAACTTATTACTAACTAGCAGCTGACCAATAGTCCCCCGTATACAACCTAAAGACACAAACTCTGCCAGTACGAGACCCTCGTTAATGAATAAGGGAAACAAGTGTATACTTAAGGGCTCGATTTTCGTGTTTTACACAATATATTGAGATCTAACAGACGATAATGTCAAGAAAAGTATAGGGGAAGTTATTAGGCCAATTGTAATGTAAATGAGAAGAAAGAAACGTGGGTGAAAAGATAATTGCCGTGGGCAGGATCCAAACCTGCGACCTTCGAATAACGCGATCGATGCTCTACCACTGAGCTACCACGACAGCTATCCCCCAGACACTTTATTGGGTGTCCATGTCAATTTAAACGTGGCAGTGTCAGTCAGCGCCACTTGTAGCCGTGGCGGCGAGTGTGGCACACTCATTATGAGCCTGTTTGGCGTCATGTAGCACGTGAACATATTACTAACTAGCAGCTGACCAATAGTCCCCTATACACAACCTAAAGGCACCAATTGATCCAGTACGAGACCCTCATTAATGAATAAGAGAAACAAGTGTGTACTTAAGGGCTCGTTTTTCGTATTTTACACAAAAAAATTCAAATCTAAGAGAAAATATTGTTAAGGAAGGTATAGGAGACTTATTAGGCCGATTCTAATGTAAATGAGAAAAAAAGAAAAGTGGGTGAAAAGATAACTTGCCCTGGGCAGGATCCGAACCTGCGACTTTCGAATAGCGCGGTCGATGCTCTACCACTGAGCTACCACGACAGCTATCCCCCCGGCCACTTTATTGGGTGTCTAAGCCAATTTAAACGTGGGAGTGTCAGTCAGCGCCTTCAGTAGGCGTGGCGGCGAGTGTGGCACACTCTTTATGAGCCTGTTCGGCGTCATGTAGCACGTGAACATATTACTAACTAGCAGCTGACCAATAGTCCCCCGTACACAACCTAAAGGCACCAAGTCTGCCAGTACGAGACCCTCGTTAGTGAATAAGAGAAACAAGTGTATACTGAAGGGCTGGTTTTTCGTGTTTTACACAATATATTGAGATCTAACAGACGATAATGTCACGATAAGTATAGAGGAAGTTGTTAGGCCAATTGTAATGTAAATGAGAAGAAACAAACGTGGTTGAAAATATAAATGCCGTGGGCAGGATCCAAACCTGCGACCTTCCTATAACGCGTTCGTTGCTCTACCACTGTGCTACCAGGACCGCTATCCCCCCAGCCACACTATTGGGTATCTATGTCAATTTAAACGTGGAAGTGTCAGTCAGCGCCACTAGTAGTCATCGCGGCGAGTGTGGCGCACTCTTTATGAGCCTGTTTGGCGTCACGTAAACGTGAACTTATTACACAGGAGCAGCTGACCAATAGTGCCCCGTATACAACCTGAAGGCACCAAGTCTCCCAGTACGAGACCCTCGTTAATGAATAAGAGAAACAAGTGTGAACATAAGGGCTCGTTTTTCGTGTTTTGCACATTAAATGAGATCTAACAGACAATAATGTCAAGGAAGGTATAGGGGAGGTTATTAGGCCAATTGTAATGTAAATGAGAAGAAAGAAACGTGGGTGAAAAGATAACTTGCCGTGGGCTGGTTCCCAACCTGCGGCCTTCCAATAACGCGTTATGCTTTACCCCTGAGCTACCACGTTAGCTATCCCCCCAGCCACTTTATTGGGTATCTATGTCAATTTAAACGTGGGAGTGTCAGTCAGCGCGACTAGTAGCCATGGCGGCGAAGTTGGTACACTCTTAATGAGCCTGCTTGGCGTCATGTAGCATGTGAACTTACTACTAACTAGCAGCTGACCAATAGTCCTTTGTATACAACCTAAAAGAACCAAGTCTGCCAGTACGAGACCCTTGTTAATGAATAAGTCAAACAAGTGCATACTTAAGGGCTTGTTTTTTGTGTTTTCACCCAATATTTATGAGATCTAACATACAAAATTGTCAAGGAAGATATAGGGGAAGTTGTTAGGCCTAATGTGATTTAAATGAGAACAAAAAAATGGGCCCCGCCATGGTGGTTTAGTGGCTAATGTACTCGGCTGCTGACCCGCAGGTCGCGGGTTCAAATCCCGGCTGCGGCGGCTGCATTTCCGATGGAGGCGGAAATGTCGTAGGCCCGTGTGCTCAGATTTCGGTGCACGTTAAAGAACCCCAGGTGGTCAAAATTTCCGGAGTCCTCCACTGCGGCGTCTCTCATAATCTTATGGTGGTTTTGGGACGTTAAACCCCACAAATCAATCAGTCAATGACTCAACAAAAGAAGTGGGTGAAAAGAGATTTGCCAAGGGCAGGATCCGAACCTGCGACCTTCCAATAACGCGTTCGATGCTTTACCACTGAGCTACTACGACAGCTATCCCCACAGCCACTTTATCGGTTGTCTATGCCAATTTAAACGTGGGAGTGTCAGTCAGCGCCAATAGTAGGCATAGCGGCGAGTGTGGCACACTCTTTATGAGCCTGTTTGGTGTCACGTAGCACGTGAACTTATTACTAACTAGCAGCTGACCAATAGTCTCCCGTATACAACCGAAATGCACCAAGTCTGCCAGTACGAGACCCTCGTTAATTATTAAGGGAAACAAGTGTATACTTAAGGGCTTGTTTTTCGTGATTTCACCCAATATTTATGAGATCGAACATACAATAGTGTCAAGGAAGGTATAGGGGAAGTTATTAGGCCGATTGTAATGTAAATGAGAACAAAGCAATGTGGGTGAAAAGATAACTTGCCTTGGACTGGATCCAAACCTGCGACCTTTGAATAACGCGGTCGATGCTCTACCACTGAGCTACGACGACAGCTATCCCCCCAGCCATTTTATTTGGGTATCTATGTCAATTTAAACGTGAGAGTGTCAGTCAGCGCCACTAGTAGCCATGGCGGCGAGTGTGGCACACTCTTTATGAGCCTGTTTGGCGTCATGTAGCATGTGAACTTTTTACTAACTAGCAGCTCATCAATAGTTTCCTTATACATAATTTAGGCACCAAATCTGCCAGTACGATACCCTCGTTAATGAATAAGGGAAACAAATGTATACTTAAGGGCTCGTTTTTTTGTGTTTTACACACTATTAATGAGATATAACAGATTTCATTTCATTTATTTCATTTTATTACCTTATAGGTCCCCAGGGGGGCATAACATAAGGGGTGGTGTTACAAAAAACGTACAAAAAACCATGAATTAGCTTGAAAAACGGCTTGTGACGCTATGCATAATTGTTGATGGACAGATGATTGCTGCAATATGGTGGGGGAGGTCATTACAGTCTTTTGCTGCACGAAGAAAAACTGAGGCAGCAAAAGTAACGGTGCGGGAACGTTGACGGGCAACTTGAAAGACATGGCCAATGCGATATGACCTGCGAAATAGGGGGGAAATGTAAGGTTCGAATGCAAGTGGACTGTGAAAAAGTTTATGAAACAAGCAAAGGGTGGCAACGCGGCGGCGGGAAGATAGAGGGGACAGGCCAATTACTTCTTTTAAATATGACACGCTAATGTGATAGGCATATGAGGAATGAATTAGTCTAGTAGCACGGTTTTGAAGTGATGGGAGTGCAGTAATAGATACGCGTGTTGTGGGTTCCAAATTGACGACGCATATTCGAGCTTGCTTCTTACGAGGGACTGATATGCTAATAATTTTACATGGCAGGGTGCGTTGCGCCGATGACGTTTTAGGAAGCCGAGAAAACGATTTGCAGCTGTGATGATAGTCCGGATGTGCTCAGCCCAAGTTAGGTCACTGCACAAAGTTAGGCCAAGGTATTTGTAGGATTGCACAAGTTGAACAGCAGTGTTAGAGGTTACGTAGGAAGTCGTGAGCGGATAATGGCCACGCTGAAACGACACAACTTTACATTTGTTAGAATTAAGTTCCATTTGCCACCGTTCACACCAACGCTGCAGTTGATTAATGTCACTTTGGAGGCTAATTTGATCAGATACATTCGTTACTGTGTGGCACACAACGCAGTCATCAGCAAACATGCGTATTTTACAAGTTAAGTTCGTTGGTAGGTCATTAATATATATTAGAAATAAAAAGAGGCCGAGGACGGAACCCTGAGGGACACCTGATGTAACTGGAATAAAGTTGGAGAGCTGATCATTTACAAGGACAGATTGGGAACGGTTATGTAAGAATTCTTGGATCCAGATTAAGACTGCGGGGTGTAAGTTTAAGTGGGAATGTTTCAGTAACAGGCGTTTATGAGGTACCTTATCAAGTGCTTTGGTAAAATCTAGAAATATGGCGTCGGTTTGAAGGTTATTATCGAGATATGAATGAAGGTCATGAACAAAAAGTGCTAGTTGAGTTTCGCATGAAAACCCTTTCCGGAAGCCATGTTGTGCAGGATGAAAAAAATTAACCTTGTCAAGAAAACTGATAATGTGAGTGAATATGACGTGTTCCATGATTTTGCAAGGCACTGAAGTTAATGAGATGGGACGATAATTTAGAGGCGAGTATTTGTTACCAGTTTCGAAGACTGGAATGACCTTCCCTTTTTTCCAATCGTCGGGCAGTTGGCCTGTGGCAAGTGACTGCGAAAACAATAAACATAAATATTCGGCACAGACATCTACAGTGTTTTTAGGGAACTTCGAGTTAATATTGTCGACACCCATGGAGGACGACAGCTTTTGGTTGGTAATTATAGATATTGCCACGTTCCATTTCCCAAGTTTTTGTTATCGTCTTAAAGCACCACAAGATTCTCAGCGCAAACCACACCTGCAGTTTTCGAGAAGGTTCCGGACTGTAGTAGATCATTTCGATAAGATCACGCCCACTGTGCGAACGGTACAGATTGTTCTGGAACGTACGCCACCGCCAGCGATAACGCTAGAACATTCGACAGCAAGAATATAAATGCCGGCGCGCTTCGCCGCTTGTCAATTGTTGATAGAATGCCGACGCTCCGTTCGCCGCTATCAGTTCGAGACTGCTATCTGTGCAAGACTACTGCTGTAATTGGACTTTCCGTTTACCGGGCACAGGTTCGCCCAAATAAACAGTTAAATCCCAACACGAAGTCTCCTGACTTCGGCACGTCACGACCCCGTGACATCTGGTGGAGGTGCTGCTTCGTTCATGTACCGGACGCCCCCGTCAAGCCATGAACCCAGCCCAAGTCGCGGAGAAGACACCGACGCCAACCAAGAGCAGCGAACAAGCCGCCGACAGCAAGGTCTCCCACCGGAGTACGGGCTTCTACAAGACAAGGCGCGGAAGACCAAGGCCATGACCTCTACTGCAGCGACAATGACAACCGGTGCGTCCCAGCCCGCGATCGTCATTCATCAATCCAGGAAACCACCAACGTTTCATGGGTCATCGTTTGAAAACCCGGAAACCTGGCTAGAAACATACGACCGTGTGGCCACCCTCAACCACTGGGACGACGAAGAAAAGCTCCGTCGTGTGTATTTCTACCTGGAAGACACCGCAAGGACCTGGCTAGAGAAACGTGAGTCCACGCTCCGAACGTGGGATGTCTTCCGCGGCGCATTTCTGCAAACGTTCGTGAGCGTCGCTCGCAAAGAGAGGGCCGCTGCTCTACTAGAGACCCGGGTTCAGCTACCAAATGAGAAGGTTGGAATTTTTACAGAGCAGATGACCCGCCTATTTCGTCACGCTGACCCAGACATGCCTGAGGAAAAGAAAGTTCGTTTCCTCATGCGAGGGGTAAAACAGGAGCTCTTCGCGGGACTAATGAGGAATCCACTGAACACCGCCCAAGAATTTGTATCCGAGGCGACCACCATCGAAAAAACCCTTGACATGCGCACCAGACAGTATAATCGTCGCCGGACTCCAGAATGCGCTGCTGCTCAAACCAGTGACTCCGAAAACCTGCGTGAAACGATCCGAGCGATCGTGCGGGAAGAGCTGTGCAAACTGTGGCCTTCGGCACACCCTCAAGTGGATTCGATCGCCGACATTGTGCGAGAAAAAGTTCGGCAATCACTTCGAATCCCCCAAACACCACTGCCCGAGCCAGAAACTATGCGCCACGCCGCTGCAGTGCGCCACAACGCTCCTCCGCGTCGACGCCAAAACGCCGCCTCGTCGCACTTCCGTCGCCAGACACCACCGCCGCCACCACCCCCACCGACGACCTACCGTTCACCAGCGGGCCAGCGCAGTGCACCGAGGAAAACCAACGTTTGGCGCACCCCTGACCACCGCCCACTGTGCTACCACTGCGGCGAGGCCGGGCGCACTTACCGCCGTTGCCAGTACCGACAGATGGGACTGCGTGGCTTCGCCGTCGATGCACCACGTCCGCAACCTGGGGAACGGCCACTTGACATCGCCGACTACCTGGCAGGAACTCAATGGACACCCCGAAGTCCTTCCCATTCGCCGTCGCCCAGCCGCCGCATGTCACCGCACCCCCGGCAGTACTCCGGCCCAACGCAGGGCCGGTCTCCTAGCCCATATCCGGGAAACTAACGGCAGCAACCGGTGGAGGTGCGGTTGCTGTGCGACGAACTACCGAAGATCCTCCGACGACGACAGCGCTGCGACGGAGCTTTCCGATCACAATGCCAACCAGGCAAAGCCCTGGCGACGAAAGCTCACTTACCGGAGGTGGCCTGAAGACGCAACATGGAAGCAGCGGAACAAGCCGACGCAGCCGTGACCCGACGCCACGCACTAACTGTAATGCGAGATGGCGAACTAGCGACATCGACATTTTTATCGATGGCCACAGTATGCCGCTCTCGTCGATACTGGAGCCGTTTATTCTGTCATCAGTGGGTTGTTCGCCACGAAATTAAAGAAAGTTAGGACAGCTTGGAAAGGCCCTGAAATGCGCACCGCCGGAGGTCATCTCGTAACGCCTGCAGGAATCTGCACAGCGAGAGTCACCATTAACGGCCGTATTTATCCTACAGACTTCGTAGTCCTACAGCGTTGCTCGAGAGATGTCATCCTTGGCATGGACTTTTTATGCCTCCATGGTGCTGTCATCAGCCTAAAAACAAAGTCGATAACGTAATCCACAGAAGAAGCACTACCACCGCGCACGCCGTCAGGACACCATGCCTTGTATGTGCTGGAAGAACAAGTCACCATTCCACCTCGCTCAAGCGTCTTTATTTCAGACGGCGCTCCTAAATCACCTGACTTGAAAGGCGTCGTTGAAGGCAGTCAGCATCTGTTTGTCACCCGAAATATTTGCGTCGCAAGAGGAATTGCAGAGCTGCGGGGAGGCAAAGCGACGGTTATGCTCACGAATTTCAGCAATGAGTACAAACATGTGAACAAAGAAACAGTGGTCACATACATCAAAGAAATTGCCAAAGCCACCAGTGCTTTCGCCCTCGCCGATTCTGCGGAACCTGCTCAGAGGAACCAAGCCCCTCCCATAGATTTCGACGTCAATCCCAAACTTCCGAACGATAAGCAAGAACAGCTCAAGGCCCTGCTCCTGCAATACGAAGATTGCTTTTCGTCGTCATCGAAAATTCGGCAGACCCCAATCACGAAACATCGCATCATTACCGAAGAAAATGCCAGACCACTCCTTCAGAGTCCGTACAGTGTTTGGACGCGTGAACGTGAGGCCATGAAGAGACAAGTTGATGAAATGCTGCGGGATGACATTATCCAGCCGTGCAAGAGTCCATGGGCATCCCCTGTGGTGTTAGTGAAGAAAAAAGATGGGACCCTACGTTTCTGCGTCGATTATCGCCGCCTCAACAAAATTACAAGAAAGGACGTGTATCCTCTCCCACGAATAGACGACGCACTTGATCGGCGCCATAACGCCAAGTACTTTTCGTCAATGGACCTCAAGACTGGCTATTGGCAAATCGAAGTCGACAAAAGAGACCGAGAGAAGACGGCGTTTATAACACCGGACGGCCTCTTCGAGTTTAAGGTGATGCCCTTCGGCCTTTGCTCAGCGCCTGCAACTTTTAAACGCGTTATGGATACAGTACTGGCAGGATTGAAGTGGCAAACTTGCCTCATGTACTTGGACGACGTCGTCGTGTTTTCTTCGAGTTTCGACGAGCATCTTCAGCGCCTTGAAGCTGTCCTTCAAGCCATCAAGACGTCTAGACTCACGCTGAAGCCAGAAAAGTGCAGATTTGCGTATGAGGAGCTTTTGTCTCTGGGACACGTTATCAGCAAGTCTGGAGTTCGTCCTGATCCACTGAAAACAGCCGCCATCGCCGACTTCCCGCCACCCACTGATAAGAAGGCCGTGCGCCGATATCTGGGCCCGTGCGCCTATTATAGGCGGTTCGTGAAAAACTTCGCCCGCATCGCCAATCCTCTCACTAACCTTACCAAGGCCGACGTGGAGTTCAAGTGGGAAACGCCACAGGAACACGCTTTCCAGGAGCTTAAACATCGCCTCCAGACTCCTCCGTTACTTGCCCATTTCAACGAATTCGCCGAGACAGAAATACATACTGACGTAAGCAGCGTAGGTCCTGGCGCCGTTCTTGTGCAGAGGGCTGACGGACTAGAAAGGGTTATTAGTTACGCCAGCCGATCGCTATCCAAAGCAGAAGCAAATTATTCCACAACAGAAAAGGAGTGCCTCGCCATCATTTGGGCTACGTCAAAATTTTGCCCCTGCTTCTACGGCAGGCCCTTCAAAGTTGTGAGTGACCACCACGCCTTGTGTTGGCTAGCCACCTTGAAGGACCGTTCAGGTCGCCTCGCACGATGGAGCCTGAGACTTCAAGAGTATGACATTACTGTCATTTACAAGTCCGGCAAAAAACACTCCGACGCCGACTGTCTCTTGTGCGCCTGTCGACCAACCGCTACCCGACGACCCGGATGACGAGTACTTCTTGGGAACAATAACTACCGACGACTTCGCTGAACGACAGCGGGCCGACCCAGAACTTAAGGCCCAAATAGAATACCTCGAAGGCAGGACCGTCGAAGTCCCGAAGGTATTCAGGCGCGCACTAGCGTCGTTCTTACTACGAAACGGTCTTCTACAAAAGAAAAACTTTTCACCACTTCGAGCTAAGTACCTTCTTGTGGTGCCTTCAGCTCTGCGACCAGAACTCCTGCAGGCCCTGCTAGACGATCCGACGGCAGGGCACCTCGGTGTGTCTCGCACGCTCGCGAGGATACAAGAAAGGTAATACTGGCCACGTCTTACCGCCGACGTCGCTGGTTATGTGAGGACATGCCGGGACTGTCAGCGACGCAAGACACCGCCGACAAGGTCAGCGGGACTTCTGCAGCCAATTGATCCACCTTGCCGGCCTTTCCAGCAGATTGGTATGGACCTACTGGGGCCCTTCCCGACGTCAGCTTTCGGAAACAAGTGTATCGTGGTAGCTACCGACTACCTCACCCACTACGCCGAGACAAAAGCCCTGCCAAAGGGCAGTGCATCTCAGGTAGCTAAGTTCTTCGTCGAAAATATCGTCCTACGTCACGGCGCATCCGGAGGTTCTTATCACCAACAGAGGAACGGCATTCACTGCCGACTTAATACAAGCGATCTTGGCAAACAGCCAAACAAACCACCGCCGGACGACAGCCTACCACCCACAGACCAACGGCCTCACCGAGCGGCTTAACAAGACGATCGCCGACATGCTGCCAATGTACGTCGATGTCGAACACAACAGGTGGGACGCCATTCTTCCGTATGTGACCTTCGCATAAAACACGGCGGTGCAGGAGACGACGCAGATATCTCAATACAAATTGGTTTACGGAAGGAGCCCGGCAACGACGCTCGATGCCATGTTACCCAACGTCCCCAACGAAGAAAACCTCGATATGAGCGAGTACCTTCAACGCGCCCAAGAAGCCCGACAACTTGCGCGTCTCCGTATCAAGAAACAACAGACGACTGACAGCCACCGTTACAACCTTCGACGACGCTTCGTGGAATACCAGCTCGGTGAACGTGTTTGGGTGTGGACGCCGATACGCCGACGTGGACTAAGTGAAAAGCTTCTGCGACGGTACTTCGGACCGTACAGGGTGGTTCGACGTCTCGGCCCACTTGATTACGAGGTTGTCCCCGACGGCATCACGAACTCTCATCGACGCCGATCGCGACCTGAAGTCGTACATGTCGCGCGCCTCAAGCCGTTTCATGCACGTTAACAAACTGAAACAGTGTTTTTGTATTATTGTTGTATTGTATCTTTTATTCATTGTACTTTCTTGCATTATTATAGTACCTTCATCTTTTGTTAAAGCATCGAGACGATGCATTTTTTTCAGAGGGGGGCAATGACACGTTCCATTTGCCAAGTTTTTGTTATCGTCCCAAAACACCACACAATTCTCAGCGCAAACCGCGCCTGCAGTTTTCGAGAAGGTTCCGGACTGTAGTAGATCATTTCGATAAGATCACGCCCACTGTGCGAACGGTACAGATTGTTCTGAAACCTACGCCACCGCCAGCTATAACGCTAGAACATTCGACAGCAAGAGAATAAATGCCGACGCGTTTCGCCGCTTGTCAGTTGTTGATACAAGGCCGACGCTCCGTTCGCCGCTATCAGTCCGAGACTGCTATCAGTGCAAGACTACTGCTGTAATTGGGCTTTCCGTTTACCGGGCACAGGTTCGCCCAAATAAACAGTTAAATCCCAACACGAAGTCTCCTCACTTCGGCACGTCACGACCCCGTGACAATATTATACCAGACACGGTAAATGTGATGGGTGGCATCAAGAGTTCGATAGTGGAAGTCGGCATGTAAAATGTAAGGTCTGTTTCTTTTGTGAACACTGATCCAAATGCGCTATTAAAGATGTTTGCACAATCAACGTCCCTTACAGGTCTGCCGGCATCGTCGGTGAAGTTAGTAGACTGCGTGGGGTGAGGGTTGATTATTTCAAAAAATTTGCGTGGATCACTTTTTAGAATGGTCGGCAAGTTATAGTTATAGAAAGAGTGTTTTGCTTCGCATATCTTTCCTAGGTAGTCATGCTGGGCTACATAGTAGTTTTCCCATGCGCATTGGCTTCCCTTCTGTTTGGCTGAACGAAAGAGGCGTTTCTTTTTGTGTTCTAGGCGTTTTAATGTTTTGTTGAACCAGGGCTTTTGAGTGTCGGTCTGGAAATTGAATGTGGGTATGTGTTTGCTTACAAGAGATGTCAAGGAATGTATAGGGGTTGTTATTAGGCCAATTTTAATGCAAACGACCAAAAAGAAAAGTGGTTGAAAAGATAACTTGCTGTGGGCAGGATCCGAGCCTGCGACCTTCGAATAATGCGTTCGATGCTCTACCACTGAGCTGCCATGACAGCTATCCTCCCAGCCACTTTATCGGGTATCTACGTCAATTTAAACGTGGGAGTGTCAGTCAACGCCACTACTAGCCATGGTGGCGAGTGTGAAACACACTTTATGGGCCTGTTTGGCGTCACGTAGCACGTGAACTTATTACTAACTAGCAGCTGGCCAATAGTCCCCTGTATACAACCTAAAGACACCAACTGTGCCAGTACGAGACTCTCGTTAATGAATAAGAGAAACAACTGTATACTTAAGGGCTCGTTTTTCGTGTTTTACACAATATTAATGAGATATAACAGACAATGATGTCAAGGAAAGTATAGGGGAAGTTATTAGGCCAATCGTAACGTAAATGAGAAGAAACAAACATAGGTGCAAAGGTAATTGCCGAGGGCAGGATCCAAACCTGCGACCTTTCAATAACGTGTTTGATGCTTTACCACTGAGCTACCACGACAGCTATCTCAACAGCCACTTTATTGGGTGTCTATGCCAATTCAAACGTGGGAGTGTCAGTCAGCGCCACTAGTAGGCATGGCGGCGAGTGTGGCACACTCTTTATGAGCCTGTTTGGCGTCTTGTAGCACGTGAACATATTACTAACTAGCAGCTGACCCATACTTCCCCGTAAACAACCTAAAGGCACCAAGTCTGCCAGTACGAGACCCTCATTATTGAATAAGGGAAATAAGTGTATACTGAAGGGCTCATTTTTCGTGTTTTACACAATATGAATGAGATCTAACAGAAAATAATGTCAAGGAATTTATAGGGGAAGTTATTAGGCCAATCGTAACGTAAATGAGAAGAAAGAAACATAGGTGCAAAGGTAATTGCCGAGGGCAGGATCCAAACCTGCGACCTTTCAATAACGTGTTTCATGCTTTACCACTGAGCTACCACGACAGCTATCCCAACAGCCACTTTATTGGGTGTCTATGCCAATTTAAACGTGGGAGTGTCAGTCAGCGCCACTAGTAGCCGTGGCGGCGAGTGTGGCACACTCTTTATGAGCCTGTTTGGCGTCACGTAGCACGTGAACTTATTACTAACTAGCAGCTGACCAATAGTCCCCCGTGTACAACCTAAAGGCATCAAGTCTGTCAGTACGAGAGCCTCGTTAATGATTAAGGAAAACAAGTGTATACGTAAGGGCTTGTTGTTCGTGTTTTACACAATATTATAGAGATCTAACAGACAATAATGTCAAGGAAGGTATTGGGAAGGTATTTGGCCAATTGTAATGTAAATGAGAAGATAGAGAATTGGGTGAAAAGATAACGTGCCTGGACAGGATACAAACTCCGACCTTCCTTTAACGCGTTCGATGCTTTACCACTGAGCTACCGCGACAGCTATCCCTCAGCCACTTTATTGGGTATCTATGTCAATTTAAACATGAAAGTGTCAGTCATTGCCACTAGTAGCCATGGCGGCGAGTGTGGCACACTCTTTAAGAGCCTGTTTGGCGTCATGTAACATGTGAACTTATTACTAACTGGCAGCTGACCAATAGTCCCCCATATACAACCTAAAGGAACGAAGTCTGCCAGTACGGGACCCTCGTTAATGAATAAGTGAAACAAATGTATACTTAAGGGCTTGTTTTTCGTGTTTTCACCCATTATTTATGAGATCTAACATACAATAATGTCAAGGAAGTTATAAAGGAAGTTATTAGGCCAATTGTGATGTAAAGAAAACACAAAAAGTGGGTGGAAAGAGAATCGCCGTGGGCAGGATCCGAGCCTGCGACCTTCCAATAACGCGTTCGATGCTTTACCACTGAGGTACCACGACAGCTATCCCCCCAGCCACTTTATTGGGTATCTATGTCAATTTAAACGTTGCAGTGTCAGTCAGTGCAACTAGCAGCCGTGGCGGCGAGTGTGGCACCCTCTTTATGAGCCTGTTTGGCGTCACGTAGCACGTTAACCTATTACTAACTAGCAGCTGATCAGTAGTCCACCATATAAAAACTAAAGACACCAAGTCTGCCAGTACGAGACCCTCGGTAATGAATAAGGGAAACGGGTGTGTACGTAAGGGCTCGTTTTTGGTGTTTTACACAATATTAATCAAATCTCACATACAATGATGTCAAGGAAGGTATAGGGGAACTTATTAGGCCGATTTTAATGTAATTTAGAAGAAAGAAACAAGGTGAAAAGATGACTTGCCGTGGGCGGGATAAAAACCTCCGACCTTCCAATAACGCGTTCGATGCTTTACCACTAAGCTACCACGACAGCTATTCCCCAGCCAATTTATTGGGTATCTATGTCAATTTAAACGTGAGAGTGTGAGTAAGCGCCACTAGTAGCCGTGGCGGCGAGTGTGGCACACTCTTGATGAGCCTGTTTGGCGTCACGTAGCACGTGAACTTATTACTAAATTGCAGCTGACCAATAGTCCGCCGTATACAACCTAAAGGCATCAAGTCTGCCAGTACGAGAGCCTCGTTAATGAATAAGAAAAACAAGTGTATACGTAAGAGCTTGTTTTTCGTGTTTTACACAATATTAATGAGATCTAACAGACAATGATGTCAAGGAAGGTATAGGGAAAGTTATTTGGCCAATTGTAATGTAAATGAGAAGAAAGAGAAGTGGGTGAAAAGATAACTTGCCTTGGACAGGATCCAAACCTGCGACCTTCCTTTAACGCGTTCGATGCTTTACCACTGAGCTACCACGACAACTATCCCTCAGCCACTTTATTGGGTATCTAAGTCAATTTAAACGTGAGAGTGTCAGTCAGTGCCACTTGTAGCCATGGCGGCGAGTGTAGCACACTCTTTATGAGCCTGTTTGGCATCATGTAGCATGTGAACCTATTACTTACTAGCAGCTGCCCAATAGTCCCCCGTATACATCCTAAAGACACCAACTCTGCCAGTACGAGACCCTTGTTAATGAATAAGTGAAAGAAGTGTATACTTAAGGGCTTGTTTTTCGTGTTTTCACCCAATATTTATGAGATCTAACATACAATAATGTCAAGGAAGGTATATGAGAAGGTATTAGGTGAATTCTATTGTAAATGAGAAGAGAGAAACATAGGTGCAAACGTAATTGCCGAGGGCAGGATCCAAACCTGTGACCTTTCAATAACGTGTTTGATGCTTTACCACTGAGCTACCACGACAGCTATCCAACAGCCACTTTATTGGGTGTCTATGCCAATTTAAACGTGGGAGTGTCAGTCAGCGCCACAAGTAGGCATGGCGGCGAGTGTGGCACACTCTTTATGAGCCTGTTTGGCGTAATGTAGCACGTGAACATATTATTAACTAGCAGCTGACAAATAGTCACCCGTACACAACCTAAAGGCACCAAGTGTGCCAGTACAAGACCCTCATTAATGAATAAGGGAAATAAGTGTATACTGAAGGGCTCGTTTTTCGTGTTTTAGACAATATAAATGAGATCTAACAGAAAATAATGTCAAGGAATTTATAGGGGAAGTTATTAGGCCAATTGGTATGTAAATGAGAAGAAAGAAAAGTGGGTGAACAGATAACTTGTCGTTGGCACGATCCAAACCTGCTACCTTCGAATAACGCGTTCGATGCTCTATCACTGAGCTACCACGACAGCTCTCCCCCCCCAGCCACTTTATTGGGTATCTATGTCAATTTAAACGTGGAAGTGTCAGTCAGCGCCACTAGTAGCCGTGGCGGCGAGGGTGGCACACTCTTTATGAGCCTGTTTGGCGTCACGTAGCACGCGAACTTATTACTAACTAGCAACTGACCAATAGTTCACCGTATACAAACTAAAGACACCAAGTCTGCCAGTACGTGAACTTCGTCAATGAATAAGGGAAACAAGTGTGTACCTAAGGGCTCGTTTTTCGTGTTTTACACAATAATAATCAAATATAACATACAATGATGTCAAGGAAGGTATAGGGGAACTTATGAGGCCGATTGTAATGTAATTTAGAAGAAAGAAACGTGGGTGAAGAGATAACTTGCCGTGGGCAGGATCAAAACCTCCGACCTTTCAATAACGCGTTCGATGCTTTACCACAGAGCTACCACGACAGCTATCCCCCAGCCACTTCATTTGTTGTCTATGTCAATTGAAACGTGAGAGTGCCAGTCAGCGCCACTAGTAGCCAAGGCGGCGAGTGTTGCACACTTTTTACGAGCCTGCTTGGCGTCACGTAGAAAGTAAACTCTTTACTAACTTGCAGCTGACCAATAGTCCCCCGTATACAACCTAAAGGCACCAATTCTCCCAGTACGAGACCCTCGTTAATGAATAAGGGAAACAAATGTGAACTTTAGGGCTCGTTTTCCGTGTTTCGCACAATATAATGAGATCTAACAGACAGTAATGTCAAGGAAGGTATAGAGGAGGTTATTAGGCCAATTGTAATGTAAATGAGAAGAAAGAAGCGTGGGTGAAAAGAAATGACTTGCCGTGGGCAGGATTCGAACCTGCGACCTTCCAATAACGCGTTTGATGCTTTACCACTGAGCTACCGCGTTAGCTTTCCCCGCAGCCATTTTATTGGGTATCTATGTCAATTTAAACGTGGGAGTGTCAGTCAGCGCCACTAGTAGCCATGGCGGCGAGGGTGGCACACACTTTATGAGCCTGTTTGGCGTCACGTAGCACGTGAAATTATTATTAACTATAACCTGACCAATAGTCTCCCTTACACGACCTAAAAGCACCAAGTCTACCAGTACGAGACCCTCATTAATGAATAAGAGAGACAAGTGTACACTTAAGGGCTCATTTTTCGTGTTTTACACAATAATAATTTGATCTAACAGGAAATATTGTCAAGGAAGGTATAGGAGAAGGTATTAGGCGAATTCTAATGTAAGTGAGAAGAAAGAAACGTGGGTGTAAAGATAACGTGCCGTGGGCTGTATTCAAACCTGCGACCTTCGAATAACGCGTTCGATTCTCTACTACTGAGGTACCACGACAGCTATCCCCCCAGCCACTTTAATGGGCATTATGTCAATTTAAACGTTTGAGTGTCAGTCATTGCCACTAATAGCCATGGCGGCGAGTGGGCACACGCTTTATGAGCCTGTTTGGCGTCATGTAACATGTGAACTTATTACTAACTAGCAGCTGACCAATAGTCCCCCGTATACAACCTAAAGGAACCAAGTCTGCCAGTACGAGACCCTCGTTAATGAATAAGTCAAACAAAAGTGCATTCCTAAGGGCTTGTATTTCGTGTTTTCACCAATTTTTATGAGATCTAACGTATAATAATGTCAAGGAAGGCATAGGAGAGTTATTAGGCTAATTGTGATTTAAATGAGAACAAAAAAGTGGGTGAAAAGAGAATTGCCGTGGGCAGGATCCGAACCTGCGACCTTCCAATAACTCGTTCGATGCTTTACCGCTAAGCTACCACGACAGCTATCCCCCACCCACTTTATTGGGTATCTATGTCAATTTAAACGTGAGAGTGTCAGTCAGCGCCACTGGTAGCCATGGTGGCGAGTGTGGCACACTCTTTATGAGCCTGTTTGGCGTCATGTAGCATGTGAACTTAACAATAACTAGCAGCTGAGTAATAGTTTCCTTATACATCCTTTAGGCACCAAGTATGCCGGTACGATACCCTCGTTAATGAATAAGAGAAAGAAGTGTATACTTAAGGGCTCGTTTTTTGTGTTTTACACAATAATAATGAGATCTAACAGAAAATGTCAAGGATGGTATAGGGGAAGGTAATAGGCCAATTTTATTGTAAATCAGAAGAAAGAAAAGTGGGTGAACAGATAACTTGTCGTGAGCAGGATCCAAACCTGCGACTTTCGAATAACGCGTTCGATGCTCTACCACTGAGGTACCACGACAGCTATCCCCCAAGCCACTTTATTGCGTATCTAGGTCAGTTTAAACGTGGGAGTGTCAGTCAGCGCCACTAGTAGCCGTGCCGGCGAGTGTGGCACACTCTTTATGAGCCTGTATGGCGTCATGTAGCACGTGAACTCAATTCTAACTATCAGCTGACCAATAGTCTCCCGTACACAATCTAAAGGCACCAAGTCTGCCAGTACGAGAGCCTCATTAATGAATAAGAGAAACAAGTGTATACTTAAGGGCTCTTTTTTCGTGTTTTACACAATATTAATAATATCTAACAGAAATTAATGTCAAGGAAGGTATAGGGGTAGGTATTAGGCAAATTGTAATGTTATTTAGAAGAAAGAAACGTTGGTGAAAAGATAACTTGCCGTGGGCAGGATCCAAACCTCCGACCTTCGAATAACGCGTTCGATGCTCTACTGCTGAGCTACCACGACACCTATCCCCCCAGCCACTTTATTGGGTGTCTATATCAATTTAAACGTGGGAGTGTCAGTCAGCGCCACTAGTAGCCATGGCGGCGAGTGTGCCGCACTCTTTACGAGCCTGTTTGGCGTCACGTAGCACGTGAACTTATTACTAACTAGCATCTTACCAATAGACCCCCGTATACCACCTAAAGGCACCAAGTCTTCCAGTACAAGACCCTAGTATTGAGTAGGGGAAACAAGTTTGAACTTAAGGGATCGTTTATCGTGTTTTACACAATATAATGAGATCTAACAGACAATAATGTCAGGGAAGGTATAGGGGAAGTTATTAGGCGAATTCTAATGTAAAAGAGAATAAAGAAACGTGGGTGTAAAGATAACTTGCCGTGGGCTGGACTCAAACCTTTGACCTTCGAATAACGCGTTCGATGCTCTACTACTGAGGTACCACGACAGCTTTCCCCGCAGCCACTTTAATGGGGATCTATGTCAATTTAAACATGAAAGTGTCAGTCATTGCCACTAGTAGCCATGGCGGCGAGTGTGGCACACTCTTTAAGAGCCTGTTTGGCGTCATGTAACATGTGAACTTATTACTAACTGGCAGCTGACCAATAGTCCCCCATATACAACCTAAAGGAACGAAGTCTGCCAGTACGGGACCCTCGTTAATGAATAAGTGAAACAAATGTATACTTAAGGGCTTGTTTTTCGTGTTTTCACCCATTATTTATGAGATCTAACATACAATAATGTCAAGGAAGTTATAAAGGAAGTTATTAGGCCAATTGTGATGTAAAGAAAACACAAAAAGTGGGTGGAAAGAGAATCGCCGTGGGCAGGATCCGAGCCTGCGACCTTCCAATAACGCGTTCGATGCTTTACCACTGAGGTACCACGACAGCTATCCCCCCAGCCACTTTATTGGGTATCTATGTCAATTTAAACGTTGCAGTGTCAGTCAGTGCAACTAGCAGCCGTGGCGGCGAGTGTGGCACCCTCTTTATGAGCCTGTTTGGCGTCACGTAGCACGTTAACCTATTACTAACTAGCAGCTGATCAGTAGTCCACCATATAAAAACTAAAGACACCAAGTCTGCCAGTACGAGACCCTCGGTAATGAATAAGGGAAACGGGTGTGTACGTAAGGGCTCGTTTTTGGTGTTTTACACAATATTAATCAAATCTCACATACAATGATGTCAAGGAAGGTATAGGGGAACTTATTAGGCCGATTTTAATGTAATTTAGAAGAAAGAAACAAGGTGAAAAGATGACTTGCCGTGGGCGGGATAAAAACCTCCGACCTTCCAATAACGCGTTCGATGCTTTACCACTAAGCTACCACGACAGCTATTCCCCAGCCAATTTATTGGGTATCTATGTCAATTTAAACGTGAGAGTGTGAGTAAGCGCCACTAGTAGCCGTGGCGGCGAGTGTGGCACACTCTTGATGAGCCTGTTTGGCGTCACGTAGCACGTGAACTTATTACTAACTAGCAGCTGACAAATAGTCCCCCGTATACAACCTAAAGGCATCAAGTCTGCCAGTACGAGAGCCTCGTTAATGAATAAGAAAAACAAGTGTATACGTAAGAGCTTGTTTTTCGTGTTTTACACAATATTAATGAGATCTAACAGACAATGATGTCAAGGAAGGTATAGGAAAAGTTATTTGGCCAATTGTATAGTAAATGAGAAGAAAGAGAAGTGGGTGAAAAGATAACTTGCCTTGGACAGGATCCAAACCTGCGACCTTCCTTTAACGCGTTCGATGCTTTACCACTGAGCTACCGTGACAGCTATCCCTCAGCCACTTTATTGGGTATCTAAGTCAATTTAAACGTGAGAGTGTCAGTCAGTGCCACTTGTAGCCATGGCGGCGAGTGTAGCACACTCTTTATGAGCCTGTTTGGCATCATGTAGCATGTGAACCTATTACTAACTAGCAGCTGACCAATAGTCCCCCGTATACAACCTAAAGACACCAACTCTGCCAGTACGAGACCCTCGTTAATGAATAAGTGAAAGAAGTGTATACTTAAGGGCTTGTTTTTCGTGTTTTCACCCAATATTTATGAGATCTAACATACAATAATGTCAAGGAAGGTATATGGGAAGGTATTAGGCGAATTCTATTGTAAATGAGAAGAAAGAAACATAGGTGCAAAGGTAATTGCCGAGGGCAGGATCCAAACCTGCGACCTTTCAATAACGCGTTTGATGCTTTACCACTGAGCTACCACGACAGCTATCCCAACAGCCACTTTATTGGGTGTCTATGCCAATTTAAACGTGGGAGTGTCAGTCAGCGCCACAAGTAGGCATGGCGGCGACTGTGGCACCCTCTTTATGAGCCTGTTTGGCGTCATGTAGCACGTGAACATATTACTAACTAGCAGCTGACAAATAGTCCCCCGTACACAACCTAAAGGCACCAAGTCTGCCAGTACGAGACCCTCTTAATGAATAAGAGAAATAAGTGTGTACTGAAGGGCTCGTTTTTCGTGTTTTACACAATATGAATGAGATCTAACAGAAAATAATGTCAAGGAATTCATAGGGGAAGTTATTAGGACAATTGTAATGTAAATGAGAAGAAAGAAAAGTGGGTGAACAGATAACTTGTCGTGGGCACGATCCAAACCTGCTACCTTCGAATAACGCGTCCGATGCTCTATCACTGAGCTATCACGGCAGCTCTCCCCTCCAGCCACTTCATTGGGTATCTATGTCAATTTAAACGTGGAAGTGTCAGTCAGCGCCACTAGTAGCCGTGGCGGCGAGTGTGGCACACTCTTTATGAGTCTGTTTGGCGTCACGTAGCACGTGAACTTATTACTAACTAGCAGCTGACCAATAGTTCACCGTATACAAACTAAAGACACCAAGTCTGCCAGTACGAGACCTTCGTCAATGAATAAGGGAAACAAGTGTGTACCTAAGGGCTCGTTTTTCGTGTTTTACACAATATTAAACAAGTCCAACTTACATTAATGTCAAGGAAGGTATAGGGGAACTTAATAGGCCGATTGTAATGTAATGTACAAGAAAGAAACAAGGTGAAAAGATAACTTGCCGTGGGCAGGATCGAAACCTCCGACCTTCCAATAAAGCGTTCGATGCTTTACCACCGAGCTACCACAACAGCTATCCCCCTGCCACTTTATTGGGCGTCTATGTCAATTGGAACGTGATAGTGCCAGTCAGCGCCACTAGTAGCCAAGGCGGCGAGTGTGGCACACTTTTTATGAGCCTGATTGGCGTCACGTAGCACGTGAACCTATTACTAACTGACAGCTGGCCAAAAGTTCCCTATATACAAGCTAAAAGCACCAAGTCTGCCAGTGCGAGACCCTCGTTATTGAATGAGGGAAACAAGTGTTTACTCGAGGGCTCGTTTCCGTGTTTTACACAATAATAATGAGATCTAACACACAATATAGTCAAGGAAGGTATAGGGGAAGTTATTAGGCCAATTGTGATGTAAATGAGAACAAAAAAGTGGGGGAAAAGAGAATTGCTGTGGGAAGGATCCAAACCTGCGAGCTTCCAATAACGCTTTCGATGCTTTACCACTAAGCTACCACGACAGCCATCCCCCACCCACTTTATTGGGTATCTATGTCAATTTAAACGTGAGAGTGTGAGTCAGCGCCACTAGTAGCCATGGCGGCGAGTGTGGCACACTCTTTATGAGCCTGTTTGGCGTCATGTAGCATGTGAACCTATTACTAACTAGCAGCTGAGTAATAGTTTCCTTATACATCCTTTAGGTACCAAGTATGCCAGTACGATACCCTCGCTAATGAATAAGAGAAACAAGTGTATACTTAAGGGCTCGTTTTTTGTGTTTTACACAATACTAATGAGATCTAACAGAAAATAATGTCAAGGAAGGTATAGGGGAAGGTATTAGGCCAATTGTAACGTAATTGAGAAAAAAAACATAGGTGCAAAGATAATTGCCGAGGGCAGGATCCGAACCTGCGACCTTTCAATAGCGTGGTTGATGCTTTACCACTGAGCTACCACGACAGCTATCGCCACAGCCACTTTATAGGGTGTCTATGCCAATTTAAACGTGGGAGTGTCAGTCAGCGCCACTAGTAGGCATGGCGGCGAATGTGGCACACTCTTTATGAGCCTGTTTGGCGTCACGTAGACGTGAACGTATTACAAAGTAGCAGCTGACCAAGAGTCCCCCTCATACAACCTAAAGGCACCAAGTCTTCCAGTACGAGACCCTCGTTAATGAATAAGAGAAACAAGTGTATACTTAGGGCTCTTTTATCGTAATTTACACAAAAGAATAAGATCTAAGAGAAAATATGTCAAGGTTGGTATAGGGGAAGTTATTAGGACAATTGTAATGTAAATGAGAAGAAAGAAACGTGGGGGAAAAGATAACTTGTCGTGGGCATGATCCGAACCTGCGACCTTCCAATAAGGCGTTTGATGCTTTACTATTGAGCTACCAAAACGCTATCCCCCCAGCTACTTTATTGGGTATCTCTGTCAATTTAAACGTGGGAGTGTCAGTCAGCGCCACTAGTAGCCATGGCGGCGAGTGTGGCACACTCTTTATGAGCCTGTTTGGCGTCATGTAGCACGTGAACCTATTACTATCAGCTGACCAATAGTCTCCCTTACACAACCTAAAGGCACCAAGTCTGCCAGTACGAGACCCTCATTAATGAATAAGAGAAACAAGTGTATAATGAAGGGCTCGTTTTTCGTGTTTTACACAATATTAATTTGATCTAACAGAAAATAATGTCAAGGAAGGTATAGGGAAGGTATTAGGCCACTTGTAATGTAAATGAGAAGAAAGAAAAGTAGGTGAACAGATAACTTATCGTGGACAGGATCCAAACCTGCGACCTTCGAATAACGCGTTCGATGCTCTATCACTGAGCAACAACGACATCTCTCCCCCCAGCCACTTTATTGGGTATCTATGTCAATTTAAACGTGGGAGTGTCAGTCAGCGCCACTAGTAGCTGTGGCGGCGAGTGTGGCACACTCTTTATGAGCCTGTTTGGCGTCACGTAGCACGTGAACTTATTACTAACTTGCAGCTGACCAATAGTACTCCGTATACAAACTAAAGACACCAAGTCTGCCAGTACGGGACCCTCGTTAATGAATAAGTGAAACAAGTGTATACTTAAGGGCTTGTTTTTCGTGTTTTCACCCATTATTTATGAGATCTAACATACAATAATGTCAAGGAAGTTATAGAGCAAGTTATTAGGCCAATTGTGATGTAAAGAAAACACAAAAAGTGGGTGGAAAGAGAATCGCCGTGGGCAGGATCCGAGCCTGCGACCTTCCAATAACGCGTTCGATGCTTTACCACTGAGGTACCACGACAGCTATCTCCCCAGCCACTTTATTGGGTATCTATGTCAATTTAAACGTTGCAGTGTCAGTCAGTGCAACTAGCAGCCGTGGCGCCGAGTGTGGCACCCTCTTTATGAGCCTGTTTGGCGTCACGTAGCACGTTAACCTATTACTAACTAGCAGCTGATCAGTAGTCCACCATATAAAAACTAAAGACACCAAGTCTGCCAGTACGAGACCCTCGTTAATGAATAAGGGAAACAAGTGTGTACGTAAGGGCTCGTTTTTGGTGTTTTACACAATATTAATCAAATCTCACATACAATGATGTCAAGGAAGGTATAGGGGAACTTATTAGGCCAATTTCAATGTAATTTAGAAGAAAGAAACAAGGTGAAAAGATAACTTGCCGTGGGCGGGATAAAAACCTCCGACCTTCCAATAACGCGTTCGATGCTTTACCACTAAGCTACCACGACAGCTATTCCCCAGCCAATTTATTGGGTATCTATGTCAATTTAAACGTGAGAGTGTGAGTAAGCGCCACTAGTAGCCGTGGCGGCGAGTGTGGCACACTCTTTATGAGCCTGTTTGGCGTCACGTAGCACGTGAACTTATTACTAACTAGCAGCTGGCAAATAGTCCCCCGTATACAACCTAAAGGCATCAAGTCTGCCAGTACGAGAGCCTCGTTAATGAATAAGAAAAACAAGTGTATACGTAAGAGCTTGTTTTTCGTGTTTTACACAATATTAATGAGATCTAACAGACAATGATGTCAAGGAAGGTATAGGAAAAGTTATTTGGCCAATTGTATAGTAAATGAGAAGAAAGAGAAGTGGGTGAAAAGATAACTTGCCTTGGACAGGATCCAAACCTGCGACCTTCCTTTAACGCGTTCGATGCTTTACCACTGAGCTACCGCGACAGCTATCCCTCAGCCACTTTATTGGGTATCTAAGTCAATTTAAACGTGAGAGTGTCAGTCAGTGCCACTTGTAGCCATGGCGGCGAGTGTAGCACACTCTTTATGAGCCTGTTTGGCATCATGTAGCATGTGAACCTATTACTAACTAGCTGCTGACCAATAGTCCCCCGTATACAACCTAAAGACACCAACTCTGCCAGTACGAGACCCTCGTTAATGAATAAGTGAAAGAAGTGTATACTTAAGGGCTTGTTTTTCGTGTTTTCACCCAATATTTATGAGATCTAACATACAATAATGTCAAGGAAGGTATATGGGAAGGTATTAGGCGAATTCTATTGTAAATGAGAAGAAAGAAACATAGGTGCAAAGGTAATTGCCGAGGGCAGGATCCAAACCTGCGACCTTTCAATAACGTGTTTGATGCTTTACCACTGAGCTACCACGACAGCTATCCCAACAGCCACTTTATTGGGTGTCTATGCCAATTTAAACGTGGGAGTGTCAGTCAGCGCCACAAGTACCCGTGGCGCCGAGTGTGGCACACCCTTTATGAGCCTGTTTTGTGTCACGTAGCACGTGAACTTATTACTAACTAGCAGCTGACCAATAGTCCCCCGTATACAACCTAAAGACACCAACTCTGCCAGTACGAGACCCTCGTTAATGATTAAGTGAAAGAAGTGTATACTTAAGGGCTTGTTTTTTGTGTTTTCACTCAATATTTATGAGATCTAACATACAATAATGTCAAAGAAGGTATAGGGGAAGTTATTAGGCCAATTGTGATGTATACGAGAACAAAAAAGTGGGTGAAAAGAGAATTGCGGTGGGCAGGATCCGAACCTGCGACCTTCCAATAACGCGTTCGATGCTGTACCACTAAGCTACCACGACAGCTATCCCCCAGCCAATTTATTGGGTATCTACGTCAATTTAAACGTTAGAGTGTCAGTCAGCGTCATTAGTAGCCATGGCGGCGAGTGTTGCACACTCTTTATGAGCCTGTTTGGCGTCATGTATCATGTGAACTTATTACTAACTAGCAGCTGAGCAATACTTTCCTTATACGTCCTTTACGCACCAAGTATGCCAGTACAATACCCTCGTTAATGAATAAGGGAAACAAGTGCATACTTAAGAGTCGTTTTTTGTGTTTTACAAAATAATAATGAGATCTAACAGAAAATAGTGTCAAGGAAGGTGTAGGGGAAGGTATTAAGCCAATTGTAATGTAAATGATAAGAAAGAAACGTGGGGGAAAAGATAACTTGCCGTGCGCACGATCCAAACCTGCGACCTTCCAATAACGCGTTTGATGCTTTACCACTAAGCTACCAAGTTAGCTATCCCCCCAGCCACTTTATTGGGTATCTATGTCAAATTAAACGTGGGAGTGTCAGTCAGCGCCACTACTAGCCATGGTGGCGAGTGTGGCACACTCTTTATGAGCCTGTTTGGCGTCTAGTAGCACGTGAACCTATTACTATCAGCTGACCAATAGTCTCCCTTACACAACTTAAAGGCACCAAGTTTGCCAGTACGAGACCCTTAATAATGAATAAGAGAAACAAGTGTATACTGAAGGGCTCGTTTTTCGTGTTTTACACAATAATAATTTGATCTAACAGAAAATAATGTCATGAAAGCTATAGGGGAAGGTATTAGGCCAATTGTAATGTAAATGAGAAGAAAGAAAAGTGGGTGAACAGATAATTTATCGTGGGCAGGATCCAAACCTGCGACCTTCGAATAACGCGTTCGATGCTCTATCACTGAGCAAGAACGACAGCTCTCCCCCCAGCCACTTTATTGGGTATCTATGTCAATTTAAACCTGGGAGTGTCATTCAGCGCCACTAGTAGCCGTGGCGGCGAGTGTGGCACACTCTTTATGAGCCTGTTTGGCGTCACGTAGCACGTGAACTTATTGCTAACTAGCAGCTGACAAATAGTCCACCGTATACAAACTAAAGACACCAAGTCTGCCAGTACGAGACCCTCGTTAATGAATAAGGGAAACAAGTGTATACTTAAGGGCTTGTTTTTTGTGTTTTTACACAATATTTAAAAGATTTAACATACAATAATGTTAAGGAAGGTACAGGGGAAGTTATTATGCCGATTGTAATGTAAATGAGAAGAAAGAAAAGTGTGTGAAAAGATAATTGCCTTAAGCAGGATCCGAACATGTGACCTTTGAATAACGTGTTCGATGCTCTACCCCTTAGCTACCACGACAGCTATACCCCCAGCCACTTTATTGGGTATCTATGTCAATTTAAACGCGGGAGTGTCAGTCAGCGCCACTTGTAGCCATGACGGCGAGTGTGGCACACTATTTATGAGCCTGTTCGATGTCACGTAGCACGTGAACTGATTACTAACTAGCAGCTGACCAATAGTCCCCTGTATACAACCTAAAGGCACCAAGTGTGCCAGTACGAGAGCCTCGTTAATGAATAAGAATACAAGTTTATACTTAAGGGCTCGTTTTACGTGTTTTACAAAATAATAATGAGATCTAACAGAAAATAATGTCAAAGAAGGTATAGGGGAACTTATTAGGCCGATTGTAATGTAAATTAGAAGAAAGAAAAGTGTGTGAAAAGATAATTTGCCTTAGGCAGGATCCGAACCTGCGACCTTCGAATGAGGCGTTCGATGCTCTACCGCTGAGCTACCACAACAGCTATCTCCTCAGTCACTTTATTG
Organism: Rhipicephalus microplus; assembly: GCF_043290135.1. Lineage (NCBI taxonomy): Eukaryota > Metazoa > Arthropoda > Arachnida > Ixodida > Ixodidae > Rhipicephalus > Rhipicephalus microplus. The sequence goes on along the minus strand of NC_134702.1, from coordinate 274,886,395 downwards.
GGTATCTATGTCAATTTAAACCTGGGAATGTCAGTCAGCGCCACTAGTAGTCGTGGCGGCGAGTGTGGCACAAGCTTTGTGAGCCTGTTTGGCGTCACGTAGCAGGTGAACCTATTACTAACTTGCAGCTGACCAATAGTCCCCCGTATACAACCTAAAGACACCAACTCTGCCAGTACTAGAACCTCGTTAATGAATAAGGGAAACAAGTGTATACTTAGGGGCTCGTTGTTCGTGTTTTACACAATAATAATGAGATCTAACAGACATTAATGTCAAGGAAGTTATAGGGGCAGTTATTACGCCAATTGTAATGTAAATGAGAAGAAAGAAAAGTGGGTGAAAAGATAACTTGCCGTGGGCAGGATCCAAACCTGCGACCTTCGAAAAACGCGTTCGACGCTCTACCGCTGAGCTACCACGACAGCTATACCCCCAGCCACTTTATTGGGTATCTATGTCAATTTAAACGCGAGAGTGTCAGTCAGCGCCACTTGTAGCCATGACGGCGAGTGTGGCACACTCTTTATGAGCCTGTTCGATGTCAAGTAGCACGTGAACTGATTACTAACTAGCAGCTGACCACTAGTCTCCTGTACACAACCTAAAGGCACCAAGGTTGCTAGTACGAGACCCTCGGTAATGAATAAGAATACAAGTGTATACTTAAGGGCTCGCTTTACGTGTTTTACACAATAATAATGAGATCTAACAGAAAATAATGTCAAAGAAGGTATAGGGAACTTATTAGGCCGATTGTAATGTAATGGAGAAGAAAGAAAGTGGGTGAAAAGATAACTTGCCGTGGGCAGAATCTGAACCTGCGACCTTCGAATGAGGCGTTCGATGCTCTACCACTGAGCAACAACGACAGCTATCCCCCGAACCACTTTATTGGGTATCTATGTCAATTTAAACGTGGGAGTGTCAGTCAGCGCCAATAGTAGCCATGGCTGCGAGTGTGGCACACTCTTTATGAGCCTGTTTGGCGTCATGTAGTATGTGAACTTATTACTAACTAGCAGCTGACCCATAGCTCCCCGTATACAACCTAAAGGAACCAAGTCTGCCAGTACGAGACCCTCCTTAATGAATAAGGAAAACAAGTGTATACTTAAGGGCTTGTTTTTCGTGTTTTTACACAATATTTATGAGATCTAACATACAATAATGTCAAGGAAGGTATAGCGGAAGTTATTAGGCCAATTGTAATGTAAATGAGAAGAAAGAAAAGTGGGTGAACAGATAACTTGTTGTGGGCAGGATCCAAACCTGCGACCTTCGAATAACGCGTTCGATGCTCGACCACTGAGGTACCACGACAGCTATCCTCCCAGCCACTTTATTGGGTATCTATGTCAATTTAAACCTGGGAGTGTCATTCAGCGTCAGTAGTAGCCGTGGCGGCGAGTGTGGCACACTGTTTATGAGCCTGTTTGGCGTCATGTAGCACCTGAACTTATTACTAACTATCAACTGACCAATAGTCTCCCGTACACAACCTAAAGGCACCAAGTCTGCCAGTACGAGACCCTCGTTAATGAATAAGGGAAAGAAGTGTATACTTAAAGACTCGTTTTTCGTATTTTACACAAGATAATGAGATCTAAGAGGAAATAATGTCAAGGAAGGTATAGGGGAAGTTATTAGGCGAATTTTAAAGTAATTGAGAAAAAAGAACAGTGGGTAAAAAGATAACTTGCCGTGGGCAGGATCAGAACCTGCCACCTTCGAATAACGCGTTCGATGCTCTACCAATGAGCTACAAAACAGCTATCCCCCCAGCCACTTTATTGGGTATCTATGTCAATTTAAACCTGGGAGTGTCATTCAGCGCCACTAGTAGCCGTGGCGGCGAGTGTGGCACACTCTTTATGAGCCTGTTTGGCGTCACGTAGCACTTGAACTTATTGCTAACTAGCAGCTGACAAATAGTCCACCGTATACAAACTAAAGACACCAAGTCTGCCAGTACGAGACCCTCGTTAATGAATAAGGGAAACAAGTGTATACTTAAGGGCTTGTTTTTTGTGTTTTTACACAATATTTAAAAGATTTAACATACAATAATGTTAAGGAAGGTACAGGGGAAGTTATTATGCCGATTGTAATGTAAATGAGAAGAAAGAAAAGTGTGTGAAAAGATAATTGCCTTAAGCAGGATCCGAACATGTGACCTTTGAATAACGTGTTCGATGCTCTACCCCTTAGCTACCACGACAGCTATACCCCCAGCCACTTTATTGGGTATCTATGTCAACTTAAACGCGGGAGTGTCAGTCAGCGCCACTTGTAGCCATGACGGCGAGTGTGGCACACTATTTATGAGCCTGTTCGATGTCACGTAGCACGTGAACTGATTACTAACTAGCAGCTGACCAATAGTCCCCTGTATACAACCTAAAGGCACCAAGTCTGCCAGTACGAGAGCCTCGTTAATGAATAAGAATACAAGTTTATACTTAAGGGCTCGTTTTACGTGTTTTACACAATAATAATGAGATCTAACAGAAAATAATGTCAAAGAAGGTATAGGAGAACTTATTAGGCCGATTGTAATGTAAATGAGAAGAAAGAAAGTGGGTGAAAAGATAACTTGCCGCGGGCAGGATCTGAACCTGCGACCTTCGAATGAGGCGTTCGATGCTCTACCACTGAGCTACCACAACAGCTATCCCCTCAGTCACTTTATTGGGTATCTATGTCAATTTAAACGTGGGAATGTCAGTCAGCGCCACTAGTAGTCATAACGGCGAGTGTGGCACAAGCTTTGTGAGCCTGTTAGGCGTCGCGTAGCAGGTGAACCTATTACTAACTAGCTGCTGACCAATAGTCCCCCGTATACAACCTAAAGACACCAACTCTGCCAGTACTAGAACCTCGTTAATGAATAAGGGAAACAAGTGTATACTTAGGGGCTCGTTGTTCGTGTTTTACACAATAATAATGAGATCTAACAGACATTAATGTCAAGGAAGTTATAGGGGCAGTTATTGCGCCAATTGTAATGTAAATGAGAAGAAAGAAAAGTGGGTGAAAAGATAACTTGCCTTAAGCAGGATCCAAACCTGTGACCTTCGAATAACGTGATCGATGCTCTACCGCTGAGCTACCACGATAGCTATCCCCCAGCCACTTTATTTGGTGTCTATGTCAACTGAAACGTGAGAGTGTCAGTCAGCGCCAATAGTAGCCATGGCTGCGAGTGTGGCACACTCTTTATGAGCCTGTTTGGCGTCGTGTAGTATGTGAACTTATTACTAACTAGCAGCTGACCCATAGCTCCCCGTATACAACCTAAAGGAACCAAGTCTGCAGTACGAGACCCTCCTTAATGAATAAGGAAAACAAGTGTAAACTTAAGGGCTTGTTTTTCGTGTTTTTACACAATATTTATGAGATCTAACATACAATAATGTCAAGGAAGGTATAGCGGAAGTTATTAGGCCAATTGTAATGTAAATGAGAAGAAAGAAAAGTGGGTGAACAGATAACTTGTTGTGGGCAGGATCCAAACCTGCGACCTTCGAATAACGCGTTCGATGCTCGACCACTGAGGTACCACGACAGCTATCCTCCCAGCCACTTTATTGGGTATCTATGTCAATTTAAACCTGGGAGCGTCATTCAGCGTCAGTAGCAGCCGTGGCGGCGAGTGTGGCACACTGTTTATGAGCCTGTTTGGCGTCATGTAGCACCTGAACTTATTACTAACTATCAGCTGACCAATAGTCTCCCAAACACAACCTAAAGGCACCAAGTCTGCCAGTACGAGACCCTCGTTAATGAATAAGGGAAAAAAGTGTATACTTAAAGACTCGTTTTTCGTATTTTACACAAGATAATGAGATCTAAGAGGAAATAATGTCAAGGAAGGTATAGGGGAAGTTATTAGGCGAATTTTAATGTAATTGAGAAAAAAGAAAAGTGGGTAAAAAGATAACTTGCCGTGGGCAGGATCAGAACCTGCAACCTTCGAATAACGCGTTCGATGCTCTATCACTGAGCAAGAACGACAGCTCTCCCCCCAGGCACTTTATTGGGTATCTATGTCAATTTAAACGTGGGAGTGTCAGTCAGCGCCACTAGAAGCCGTGGCGGCGAGTGTGGCACACTCTTTATGAGCCTGTTTGGCGTCACGTAGCACGTGAACTTATTGCTAACTAGCAGCTGACAAATAGTCCACCGTATACAAACTAAAGACACCAAGTCTGCCAGTACGAGACCCTCGTTAATGAATAAGGGAAACAAGTGTATACTTAAGGGGTTGTTTTTTGTGTTTTTACACAATATTTAAAAGATTTAACATACAATAATGTTAAGGAAGGTACAGGGGAAGTTATTATGCCGATTGTAATGTAAATGAGAAGAAAGAAAAGTGTGTGAAAAGATAATTGCCTTAAGCAGGATCCGAACATGTGACCTTTGAATAACGTGTTCGATGCTCTACCCCTTAGCTACCACGACAGCTATACCCCCAGCCACTTTATTGGGTATCTATATCAATTTAAACGCGGGAGTGTCAGTCAGCGCCACTTGTAGCCATGACGGCGAGTGTGGCACACTATTTATGAGCCTGTTCGATGTCACGTAGCACGTGAACTGATTACTAACTAGCAGCTGACCAATAGTCCCCTGTATACAACCTAAAGGCACCAAGTCTGCCAGTACGAGAGCGTCGTTAATGAATAAGAATACAAGTTTATACTTAAGGGCTCGTTTTACGTGTTTTACACAATATTAATGAGATCTAACAGAAAATAATGTCAAAGAAGGTATAGGGGAACTTATTAGGCCGATTGTAATGTAAATGAGAAGAAAGAAAGTGGGTGAAAAGATAACTTGCCGCGGGCAGGATCTGAACCTGCGACCTTCGAATGAGGCGTTCGATGCTCTACCACTGAGCTACCACAACAGCTATCCCCTCAGTCACTTTATTGGGTATCTATGTCAATTTAAACGTGGGAATGTCAGTCAGCGCCACTAGTAGTCATAACGGCGAGTGTGGCACAAGCTTTGTGAGCCTGTTTGGCGTCGCGTAGCAGGTGAACCTATTACTAACTAGCTGCTGACCAATAGTCCCCCGTATACAACCTAAAGACACCAACTCTGCCAGTACTAGAACCTCGTTAATGAATAAGGGAAACAAGTGTATACTTAGGGGCTCGTTGTTCGTGTTTTACACAATAATAATGAGATCTAACAGACATTAATGTCAAGGAAGTTATAGGGGCAGTTATTGCGCCAATTGTAATGTAAATGAGAAGAAAGAAAAGTGGGTGAAAAGATAACTTGCCTTAAGCAGGATCCAAACCTGTGACCTTCGAATAACGTGATCGATGCTCTACCGCTGAGCTACCACGATAGCTATCCCCCAGCCACTTTATTTGGTGTCTATGTCAACTGAAACGTGAGAGTGTCAGTCAGCGCCAATAGTAGCCATGGCTGCGAGTGTGGCACACTCTTTATGAGCCTGTTTGGCGTCGTGTAGTATGTGAACTTATTACTAACTAGCAGCTGACCCATAGCTCCCCGTATACAACCTAAAGGAACCAAGTCTGCAGTACGAGACCCTCCTTAATGAATAAGGAAAACAAGTGTAAACTTAAGGGCTTGTTTTTCGTGTTTTTACACAATATTTATGAGATCTAACATACAATAATGTCAAGGAAGGTATAGCGGAAGTTATTAGGCCAATTGTAATGTAAATGAGAAGAAAGAAAAGTGGGTGAACAGATAACTTGTTGTGGGCAGGATCCAAACCTGCGACCTTCGAATAACGCGTTCGATGCTCGACCACTGAGGTACCACGACAGCTATCCTCCCAGCCACTTTATTGGGTATCTATGTCAATTTAAACCTGGGAGCGTCATTCAGCGTCAGTAGCAGCCGTGGCGGCGAGTGTGGCACACTGTTTATGAGCCTGTTTGGCGTCATGTAGCACCTGAACTTATTACTAACTATCAGCTGACCAATAGTCTCCCAAACACAACCTAAAGGCACCAAGTCTGCCAGTACGAGACCCTCGTTAATGAATAAGGGAAAAAAGTGTATACTTAAAGGCTCGTTTTTCGTATTTTACACAAGATAATGAGATCTAAGAGGAAATAATGTCAAGGAAGGTATAGGGGAAGTTATTAGGCGAATTTTAATGTAATTGAGAAAAAAGAAAAGTGGGTAAAAAGATAACTTGCCGTGGGCAGGATCAGAACCTGCAACCTTCGAATAACGCGTTCGATGCTCTATCACTGAGCAAGAAGGACAGCTCTCCCCCCAGGCACTTTATTGGGTATCTATGTCAATTTAAACGTGGGAGTGTCAGTCAGCGCCACTAGAAGCCGTGGCGGCGAGTGTGGCACACTCTTTATGAGCCTGTTTGGCGTCACGTAGCACGTGAACTTATTGCTAACTAGCAGCTGACAAATAGTCCACCGTATACAAACTAAAGACACCAAGTCTGCCAGTACGAGACCCTCGTTAATGAATAAGGGAAACAAGTGTATACTTAAGGGGTTGTTTTTTGTGTTTTTACACAATATTTAAAAGATTTAACATACAATAATGTTAAGGAAGGTACAGGGGAAGTTATTATGCCGATTGTAATGTAAATGAGAAGAAAGAAAAGTGTGTGAAAAGATAATTGCCTTAAGCAGGATCCGAACATGTGACCTTTGAATAACGTGTTCGATGCTCTACCCCTTAGCTACCACGACAGCTATACCCCCAGCCACTTTATTGGGTATCTATATCAATTTAAACGCGGGAGTGTCAGTCAGCGCCACTTGTAGCCATGACGGCGAGTGTGGCACACTATTTATGAGCCTGTTCGATGTCACGTAGCACGTGAACTGATTACTAACTAGCAGCTGACCAATAGTCCCCTGTATACAACCTAAAGGCACCAAGTCTGCCAGTACGAGAGCGTCGTTAATGAATAAGAATACAAGTTTATACTTAAGGGCTCGTTTTACGTGTTTTACACAATATTAATGAGATCTAACAGAAAATAATGTCAAAGAAGGTATAGGGGAACTTATTAGGCCGATTGTAATGTAAATGAGAAGAAAGAAAGTGGGTGAAAAGATAACTTGCCGCGGGCAGGATCTGAACCTGCGACCTTCGAATGAGGCGTTCGATGCTCTACCACTAGCTACCACAACAGCTATCCCCTCAGTCACTTTATTGGGTATCTATGTCAATTTAAACGTGGGAATGTCAGTCAGCGCCACTAGTAGTCATAACGGCGAGTGTGGCACAAGCTTTGTGAGCCTGTTTGGCGTCGCGTAGCAGGTGAACCTATTACTAACTAGCTGCTGACCAATAGTCCCCCGTATACAACCTAAAGACACCAACTCTGCCAGTACTAGAACCTCGTTAATGAATAAGGGAAACAAGTGTATACTTAGGGGCTCGTTGTTCGTGTTTTACACAATAATAATGAGATCTAACAGACATTAATGTCAAGGAAGTTATAGGGGCAGTTATTACGCCAATTGTAATGTAAATGAGCAGAAAGAAAAGTGGGTGAAAAGATAACTTGCCTTAAGCAGGATCCGAACCTGTGACCTTCGAATAACGTGATCGATGCTCTACCGCTGAGCTACCACGATAGCTATCCCCCAGCCACTTTATTTGGTGTCTATGTCAACTGAAACGTGAGAGTGCTAGTGAGTACCTCTAGTAGCCATGGCGGCGAGTGTGGCACACTCTTTATGAGCCTGTTTGGCGTCACGTAACACGTGAACCTATTACTAACTAGCAGCTGAACAATAGTACCCTGTATACAACCTAGAGGAACCAAGTCTGCCAGTACGAGACCCTCCTTAATGAATAAGAAAAACAAGTGTATACTTAAGGGCTTGTTTTTAGTGTTTTTACGCAATATTTATGAGATCTAATATACAATAATGTCAAGGAAGGTATAGGGGAAGTTATTAGGCCAGTTCTGATGTAAATGAGAACAAAAAAAGTGGGTGAAAAGATAATTGCCTTGGGCAGAATCTGAACCTGCGACCTTCCATTAACGCCTTCGATGCTTTACCACTGAGCTACCGCGACAGCTATCCCCCAACCACTTTATTGGGTATCTAAGTCAATTTAAACGTGAGAGTGTCAGTCAGTGCCTCTAGTAGCCATGGCGGCGAGTGTGGCACACTCTTTATGAGCCTGTTTGGCGTCATGTAGTATGTGAACTTATTACTAACTACCAGCTGACCCATAGTCCCCCGTATACAACCTAAAGGAACCAAGTCTGCCAGTACGAGATCCTCCTTAATGAATAAGGAAAACAAGCGTAAACTTAAGGGCTTGTTTTTCGTGTTTTTACACAATATTTATGAGATCTAACATAAAATAATGTCAAGGAAGGTATAGGGGAAGTTATTAGGCCAGTTGTGATGTAAATGAGAACAAAAAAGTGGGTGAAAAGATAATTGCCGTGAGCAGATTCTGAACCTGCGACCTTCTTATAACGCGTTAGCTGCTCTACCACTGTGATACCACGACAGCTATCCCCCCAGCTACACTATTTGGTATCTATGTCAATTTAAACGTGGGAGTGTGAATCAGCGCCACTAGTAGTCATGGTGGCGAGTGTGGCACACTCGTTATGAGCCTGTTTGGCGTCTCGTAGACTTGAATGTATTACAAAGTAGCAGCTGAGCAATAGTTTCCTTATACATCCTTTACGCACCAAGTATGCCAGTACGATACCCTCGGTAATAAATAAGGGAAACAAGTGTATACTTAAGGGCTTGTTTTTCGTGTTTTCTTACAATATTTAAGAGATTTACCAGACAATAATGTCAAGGAAGGTTAAGGGAAAGTTAGTAGGCCAATTGTATTGTAAATCAGAAGAAAGAAACGTGGATTAAAAGATAATTGCCGTGGGCAGGATCCGAACCGGCGACCTTCCAATAACGCGTTTGAGGCTTTACCACTGAGCTACAACGACTGCTATTCTCCCGGCCACTTTATTGGGTATCTATTTCAATTTAAACGTTGGAGTGTCAGTCAGCCCCACTAGTAGCCAAGGCGGCGAGTGCTGCACACTCTTTATGATCCTGCTTGGCGTCACGTAGCACGTGAACCTATTACTGACTAGGAGCTGACCAATAGCCCCCCGTATACAAACTAAAGGAAAGAAGTCTGCCAGTACGAGACCCTCCTTAATGAATAAGGAAAACAAGTGTATACTTAAGGACTTGTTTTTCGTGTTTTTACACAATATATATGAGATCTAATATACAATAATGTCAAGGAAGGTATAGGGGAAGTTATGAGGCCAAATTAATGTAAATGAGAAGAAAAAAAAGTGGGTGAAAATATAACTTGTCGTGGGCAGGATTCAATCCTGCGACCTTCGAATAACGCGTTCGATGCTCTACCACTGAGCAACCATGACAGCTATCCCCGCAGCCACTTTATTGGGTATCTATGTCAAATTAAACGTGGGAGTGTTAGTCAGCGCCACTAGTAGCCATGGCTGCGAGTGTGGTACACTTTTTATGAGCCTGTTTGGCGTCACGTAGCACGTGAACCTATTACTGACTAGGAGCTGACCAATAGTCCCCCGTACACTACCTAAAGGCACCAAGTCTGCCAGCACGAGACCCTCGTTAATGAATAAGGGAAACAAGTGTATACCTAATGGCTCGTTTTTCGTGTTTTACACAATATTAATGAGATTTAACATACAATATAGTCAAGGAAAGTATAGTGAAAGTTATTAGGCCAATTGTAATGTGATAGAGAAGAAATAAACGTGGGTGAAAAGATAAGTTGCCGTGGGCAGGATCCGAACCTCCGACCTTCGAATAACGCGTTCGATGCTCTACCGCTGAGCTACCATGACAGCTATCCTCCCAGCCACTTTATTGGGTATCTATGTCAATTTAAACCTGGGAGTGTCGTTCAGCGCCAGTAGTAGCCGTGGCGGCGAGTGTGGCACACTGTTTATGAGCCTGTTCGGCGTCATGTAGCACCTGAACTTATTACTAACTATCAGCTGACCAATAGTCTCCCGTACACAACCTAAAGACACCAAGTCTGCCAGTACGAGACCCTCGTTAATGAATAAGGGAAAGAAGTGTATACTTAAAGACTCGTTTTTCGTATTTTACACAAAATAATAAGATTTAAGAGGAAATAATGTCAAGGAAGGTATAGAGAAGTTATTAGGCGAATTTTAATGTAATTGAGAAAAACGAAAAGTGGGTGAAAAGGTGACTTGCCGTGGGCAGGATCCGAACCTGCAACCTTCGAATAACGCGTTCAATGCTCTACCACTCAGCTACCAAGACAGCTATCCCCCCAGCCACTTTATTGGGTATCTATGTCAGTTTAAACGTGGGATAGTCAGTCAGGGCCTCTAGTAGCCATGGCGGCGAGTGTGGCACACTATTTATGAGCCTGTTTGGCGTCATGTAGCACGTGAACTTATTACAAAGTAGCAGCTGACCAATAGTCCCCCTTATACAACCTAAAGGCACGAAGTCTCCCAGAACGAGACCCTCGTTAATGAATAAGTGAAACAAGTGTATACTTAAGGGCTTGTTTTTTGTGTTTTACACAATATTTATAAGATATAACATACAATAATGTCAAGGAAGGTACAGGGGAAGTTATTATGCCGATTGTAATGTAAATGAGAAGAAAGAAAAGTGTGTGAAAAGATAATTTGCCTTAGGCAGGATCCGAACATGTGACCTTTGAATAACGTGCTCGATGCTCTACCGCTGAGCTACCACAACAGCTATCCCCTCAGTCACTTTATTAGGTATCTATGTCAATTTAAACCTGGGAATGTCAGTCAGCGCCACTAGTAGTCATGGCGGCGAGTGTGGCTCAAGCTTTGTGAGCCTGTTTGGCGTCACGTAGCAGGTGAACCTATTACTAACTAGCAGCTGACCAATAGTCCCCCGTATACAACCTAAAGACACCAACTCTGCCAGTACTAGACCCTCATTAATGAATAAGGGAAACAAGTGTATACTTAGGGGCTCGTTGTTCGTGTTTTACACAATAATAATGAGATATAACAGACAATAATGTCAAGGAAGTTATAGGGGCAGTTATTACACGAATTGTAATGTAAATGAGAAGAAAGAAACGTGGGTGAAAAGATAACTTGCCGTGGGCAGGATCCAAACCTGCGACCTTCGAAAAACGCGTTCGACGCTCTACCACTGAGCTACCACGACAGCTATACCCCCAGCAACTTTATTGGGTATCTATGTCAATTTAAACGCGAGAGTGTCAGTCAGCGCCACTTGTAGCCATGACGGCGAGTGTGGCACACTATTTATGAGCCTGTTCGATGTCAAGTAGCACGTGAACTGATTACTAACTAGCAGCTGACCAATAGTCTCCTGTACACAACCTAAAGGCACCAAGTGTTCCAGTACGAGACCCTCGTTAATGAATAAGAATACAAGTGTATACTTAAGGGCTCGTTTTACGTGTTTTACACAATAATAATGAGATCTAACAGAAAATAATGTCAAAGAAGGTATAGGGGAACTTATTAGGCCGATTGTAATGTAATTGAGAAGAAAGAAAGTGGGTGAAAAGATAACTTGCCGTGGGCAGGATCTGAACCTGCGACCTTCGAATGAGGCGTTCGATGCTCTACCACTGAGCAACCACGACAGCTATCCCCCGAGCCACTTTATTGGGTATCTATGTCAATTTAAACGTGGGAGTGTCAGTCAGCGCCACTAGTAGCCATCGCTGCGAGTGTGGTACACTCTTTATGAGCCTGTTTGGCGTCACATAGCACGTGAACATATTCATAACTAGCAGCTGACCAATAGTCCCCATTACACTACCTAAAGGCACCAAGTCTGCCAGTACGAGACCCTCGTTAATGAATAAGGGAAACAAGTGTATACCTTATGGCTCGTTTTTCGTGTTTTACACAATAATAATGAGATTTAACTTGCAATATAGTCAAGGAAAGTATAGTGGAAGTTATTAGGCCAATTGTAATACGATAAAGAAGAAATAAACGTGGGTGAAAAGATAAGTTGCCGTGTGCAGGATCCGAGCCTCCGACCTTCGAATAACGCGTTCGATGCTCTACCGCTGAGCTTCCACGACAGCTATCCCCCCAGCCACTTTATTGGGTATCTACGTCAATTTAAACGTGGGATAGTCAGTCAGGGCCTCTAGTAGCCATGGCGGCGAGTGTGGCACACTCTTTATGAGCCTGTTTGGCGTCATGTAGTATGTGAACTTATTACTAACTAGCAGCTGACCCATAGTCCCCCGTATACAACCTAAAGGAAACAAGCCTGCCAGTACGAGACCCTCCTTAATGAATAAGGAAAACAAGTGTATACTTAAGGGCTTGTTTTTCGTGTTTTAACACAATATTTATGAGATCTAACATAAAATAATGTCAAGGAATGTATAGCGGAAGTTATTAGGCCAATTGTAATGTAAATGAGAAGAAAGAAAAGTGGGTGAACAGATAACTTGTTGTGGGCAGGATCCAAACCTGCGACCTTCGAATAACGCGTTCGATGCTCGACCACTGAGGTACCACGACAGCTATCCTCCCAGCCACTTTATTGGGTATCTGTCAATTTAAACCTGGGAGTGTCATTCACCGTCAGTAGTAGCCGTGGCGGCGAGTGTGGCACACTGTTTATGAGCCTGTTTGGCGTCATGTAGCACCTGACCTTATTACTAACTATCAGCTGACCAATAGTCTCCCGTACACAACCAAAAAGCACCAAGTCTGCCAGTACGAGGCCCTCATTATTGAATAAGGGAAAGAAGTGTATACTTAAAGACTCGTTTTTCGTATTTTACACAAGATAATGAGATCTAAGAGGAAATAATGTCAAGGAAGGTATAGGGGAAGTTATTAGGCGAATTTTAATGTAATTGAGAAAAAAGAAAAGTTGGTAAAAAGATAACTTGCCGTGGGCAGGATCAGAATCTGCAACCTTCGAATAACGCATTCGATGCTCTACCACTGAACTACCAAGACAGCTATCCCCCCAGCCACTTTATTGGGTATCTATGTCAATTTAAACCTGGGAGTGTCATTCAGCGCCACTAGTAGCCGTGGCGGCGAGTGTGGCACACTCTTTATGAGCCTGTTTGGCGTCACGTAGCACGTGAACTTATTACTAACTAGCAGCTGACAAATAGTCCACCGTATACAAACTAAAGACACCAAGTCTGCCAGTACGAGACCCTCGTTAACACATAAGGTAAACAAGTGTATACTTAAGGGCTTGTTTTTCGTGTTTTTACACAATATATATAAGATATAACGTACAATAATGTCAAGGAAGGTACAGGGGAAGTTATTATGCCGATTGTAATCTAAATGAGAAGAAAGAAAAGTGTGTGAAAAGATAACTTGCCGCGGGCAGGATCTGAACCTGCGACCTTCGAATGAGGTGTTCGATGCTCTACCACTGAGCAACCACGACAGCTATCATCCCAGCCACTTTATTGGGTATCTATATCAATTTAAACGTGGGAGTGTTAGTCAGCGCCACTAGTAGCCATGGCTGCGAGTGTGGTACACTTTTTATGAGCCTGTTTGGCGTCACATAGCACGTGAACATATTCATAACTAGCAGCTGACCAATAGTCCCCCGTACACTACCTAAAGGCACCAAGTCTGCCAGCACGAGACCCTCGTTAATAAATAAGGGAAACAAGTGTATACCTAATGGCTCGTTTTTTGTGTTTTACACAATAATAATGAGATTTAACATACAATATAGTCAAAGAAAGTATAGTGGAAGTTATTAGGCCAATTGTAATATGATAGAGAAGAAATAAACGTGGGTGAAAAGATAAGTTGCCGTGGGCAGGATCCGAACCTCCGACCTTCGAATAACGCGTTCGATGCTCTACCGCTGAGCTACCATGACAGCTATCCCCCGAGCCACTTTATTGGGTATCTATGTCAATTTAAACGTGGGATAGTCAGTCAGGGCCTCTAGTAGCCATGGCGGCGAGTGTGGCACACTCTTTATGAGCCTGTTTGGCGTCACGTAGCACGTGAACTTATTACTAACTAGCAGCTGACAAATAGTCCACCGTATACAACCTAAAGGAACCAAGTCTGCCAGTACGAGACCCTCCTTAATGAATAAGGAAAACAAGGGTATACTTAAGGGCTTGTTTTTCGTGTTTTACACAAAATTTATGAGATCTAACATACAATAATGTCAAGGAAGGTATAGGGGAAGTTATTAGGCCAATTGTAATGTAAATGAGAAGAAAGAAAAGTGGGTGAACAGATAACTTGTCGTGGGCAGGATCCAAACCTGCGACCTTCGAATAACGCGTTCAATGCTCTACCACTGAGGTACCACGACAGCTATCCTCCCTGCCACTTTATTAGGTATCTATGTCAATTTAAACCTGGGAGTGTCGTTCAGCGTCAGTAGTAGCCGTGGCGGCGAGTGTGGCACACTGTTTATGAACCTGTTTGGCGTCATGTAGCACCTGAACTCATTACTAACTATCAGCTGACCGATAGTCTCCCGTACACAGCCTAAAGGCACCAAGTCGGCCAGTACGAGACCCTCGTTATAGAATAAGGGAAAGAAGTGTATTCTTAAAGACTCGTTTTTCGTATTTTACACAAGATAATAAGATCTAAGAGGAAATAATGTCAAGGAAGGTATAGGGGAATTTATTAGGCGAATTTTAATGTAATTGAGAAAAAAGAAAAGTGGGTGAAAAGGTGACTTGCCGTGGGCAGGATCCGAACCTGCAACCTTCGAATAAGGCGTTCGATGCTCAACCACTGAGCTACCAAGACAGCTATCCCCCCAGCCACTTTATTGGGTATCTATGTCAACTTAAACCTGGGAGTGTCATTCAGCGCCAGTAGTAGCCGTGGCGGCGAGTGTGGCACACTATTTATGAGCCTGTTTGGCGTCATGTAGCACGTGAACTTATTACAAAGTAGCAACTGACCAATAGTCCCCCGTATACAACCTAAAGGCACCAAGTCTCCCAGAACGAGACCCTCGTTAATGAATAAGTGAAACAAGTGTATACTTAAGGGCTTGTTTTTCGTGTTTTACACAATATTTATAAGATATAACATACAATAATGTCAAGGAAGGTACAGGGGAAGTTATTATGCCGATTGTAATGTAAATGAGAAGAAAAAAAAGTGTGTGAAAGGATAATTTGCCTTAGGCAGGATCCGAACATGTGACCTTTGAATAACGTGCTCGATGCTCTACCGCTGAGCTACCACACCAGCTATCCCCTCAGTCACTTTATTGGGTACCTATGTCAATTTAAACCTGGGAATGTCAGTCAGCGCCACTAGTAGTCATGGCGGCGAGTGTGGCACAAGCTTTGTGAGCCTGTTTGGCGTCACGTAGCAGGTGAACCTATTACTAACTAGCAGCTGACCAATAGTCCGCTGTATACAACCTAAAGACACCAACTCTGCCAGTACTAGAACCTCGTTAATGAATAAGGGAAACAAGTGTATACTTAGGGGCTCGTTGTTCGTGTTTTACACAATAATAAAGAGATCTAACAGACAATAATGTCAAGGAAGTTATAGGGACAGTTATTACACGAATTGTAATGTAAATGAGAAGAAAGAAACGTGGGTGAAAAGATAACTTGCCGTGGGCAGAATCCAAACCTGCGACCTTCGAAAAACGCGTTCGACGCTCTACCACTGAGCTACCACGACAGCTATACTCCCAGCAACTTTATTGGGTATCTATGTCAATTTAAACGCGAGAGTGTCAGTCAGCGCCACTTGTAGCCATGACGGCGAGTATGGCACACTATTTATGAGCCTGTTCGATGTCAAGTAGCACGTGAACTGATTACTAACTAGCAGCTGACCAATAGTCTCCTGTACACAACCTAAAGGCACCAAGTGTGCCAGTACGAGACCCTCGTTAATGAATAAGAATACAAGTGTATACTTAAGGGCTCGTTTTACGTGTTTTACACAATAATAATGAGATCTAACAGAAAATAATGTCAAAGAAGGTATAGGGGAACTTATTAGGCCGATTGTATTGTAAATGAGAAGAAAGAAAAGTGGGTGAAAAGATAACTTGCCTTAAGCAGGATCGGAACCTGTGAACTTTGAATAACGTGATCGATGCTCTACCGCTGAGCTACCATGATAGCTATCCCCCAGCCACTTTATTTGGTGTCTATGTCAATTGTAACGTGAGAGTGCCAGTCAGTGCCTCTAGTAGCCATGGCGGCGAGTGTGGCACACTCTTTATGAGCCTGTTTGGCGTCACGTAACACGTGAACCTATTACTAACTAGCAGCTGACCCATAGTCCCCCGTATACAACCTAAAGGAACCAAGTCTGCCAGTACGAGACCCTCCTTAATGAATAAGGAAAACAAGTGTATACTTAAGGGCTTGTTTTTCGTGTTTTACACAATATTTATGAGATCTAACATACAATAATGTCAAGGAAGGTATAGGGGAAGTTATTAGGCCAATTGTAATGTAAAAGAGAAGAAAGAAAAGTGGGTGAACAGATAACTTGTCGTAAGCAGGATCCAAACCTGCGACTTTCGAATAACGCGTTCGATGCTCTACCACTGAGGTACCACGACAGCTATCCTCCCAGCCACTTTATTGGGTATCTGTCAATTTAAACCTGGGAGTGTCATTCACCGTCAGTAGTAGCCGTGGCGGCGAGTGTGGCACACTGTTTATGAGCCTGTTTGGCGTCATGTAGCACCTGACCTTATTACTAACTATCAGCTGATCAATAGTCTCCCGTACACAACCAAAAAGCACCAAGTCTGCCAGTACGAGGCCCTCGTTAATGAATAAGGGAAAGAAGTGTATACTTAAAGACTCGTTTTTCGTATTTTACACAAGATAATGAGATCTAAGAGGAAATAATGTCAAGGAAGGTATAGGGGAAGTTATTAGGCGAATTTTAATGTAATTGAGAAAAAAGAAAAGTTGGTAAAAAGATAACTTGCCGTGGGTAGGATCAGAACCTGCAACCTTCGAATAACGCATTCGATGCTCTACCACTGAACTACCAAGACAGCTATCCCCCCAGCCACTTTATTGGGTATCTATGTCAATTTAAACCTGGGAGTGTCATTCAGCGCCACTAGTAGCCGTGGCGGCGAGTGTGGCACACTCTTTATGAGCCTGTTTGGCGTCACGTAGCACGTGAACTTATTA
The DNA here is from genome assembly GCF_043290135.1 of Rhipicephalus microplus. Taxonomy (NCBI): domain Eukaryota; kingdom Metazoa; phylum Arthropoda; class Arachnida; order Ixodida; family Ixodidae; genus Rhipicephalus; species Rhipicephalus microplus. The sequence continues at coordinate 274,869,211 of NC_134702.1, read as the reverse complement.
CTAACTAGCAGCTGACAAATAGTCCACCGTATACAAACTAAAGACACCAAGTCTGCCAGTACGAGACCCTCGTTAATAAATAAGGTAAACAAGTGTATACTTAAGGGCTTGTTTTTCGTGTTTTTACACAATATATATAAGATATAACGTACAATAATGTCAAGGAAGGCACAGGGGAAGTTATTATGCCGATTGTAATCTAAATGAGAAGAAAGAAAAGTGTGTGAAAAGATAACTTGCCGCGGGCAGGATCTGAACCTGCGACCTTCAAATGAGGCGTTCAATGCTCTACCACTGAGCAACCACGACAGCTATCATCCCAGCCACTTTATTGGGTATCTATGTCAATTTAAACGTGGGAGTGTTAGTCAGCGCCACTAGTAGCCATGGCTGCGAGTGTGGTACACTTTTTATGAGCCTGTTTGGCGTCACATAGCACGTGAACATATTCATAACTAGCAGCTGACCCATAGTCCCCCGTACACTACCTAAAGGCACCAAGTCTGCCAGCACGAGACCCTCGTTAATAAATAAGGGAAACAAGTGTATACCTAATGGCTCGTTTTTTGTGTTTTACACAATAATAATGAGATTTAACATACAATATAGTCAAGGAAAGTATAGTGGAAGTTATTAGGCCAATTGTTGTGTAAATGAGAAGAAAGAAAAGTGGGTGAACAGATAACTTGTCGTGGGCAGGATCCAAACCTGCGACCTTCGAATAACGCGTTCGATGCTCTACCACAGAGGTACCACGACAGCTATCCTCTCAGCCACTTTTTTGGGTATATATGTCAATTTAAACCTGGGAGTGTCATTCAGCGCCAGTAGTAGCCGTGGCGGCGAGTGTGGCACACTATTTATGAGCCTGTTTGGCGTCATGTAGCACGTGAACTTATTACAAAGTAGCAGCTGACCAATAGTCCCCCGTATACAACCTAAAGGCACCAAGTCTGCTAGTACGAGACCCTCGTTAATGAATAAGTGAAACAAGTGTATACTAAGGGCTTGTTTTTCGTGTTTTTACACAATATTTATAAGATATAACATACAATAATGTCAAGGAAGGAACAGGGAAAGTTATTATGCCGATTGTAATGTAAATGAGAAGAAAGAAAAGTGTGTGAAAAGATAATTTGCCTTAGGCAGGATCCGAACATGTGACCTTTGAATAACGTGCTCGATGCTCTACCGCTGAGCTACCACAACAGCTATCCCCTCAGTCACTTTATTTGGTATCTATGTCAATTTAAACCTGGGAATGTCAGTCAGCGCCACTAGTAGTCATGGCGGCGAGTGTGGCACAAGCTTTGTGAGCCTGTTTGGCGTCACGTAGCAGGTGAACCTATTACTAACTAGCAGCTGACCAATAGTCCCCCGTATACAACCTAAAGACACCAACTCTGCCAGTACTAGACCCTCGTTAATGAATAAGGGAAACAAGTGTATACTTAGGGGCTCGTTGTTCGTGTTTTACACAATAATAATGAGATCTAACAGACAATAATGTCAAGGAAGTTATAGGGGCAGTTATTACACGAATTTTAATGTAAATGACAAGAAAGAAACGTGGGTGAAAAAATAACTTGCCGTGGGCAGGATCCAAACCTGCGACCTTCGAAAAACGCGTTCGACGCTCTACCACAGAGCTACCACGACAGCTATACCCCCAGCAACTTTTTTGGGTATCTATGTCAATTTAAACGCGAGAGTGTCAGTCAGCGCCACTTGTAGCCATGACGGCGAGTGTGGCACACTATTTATGAGCCTGTTCGATGTCAAGTAGCACGTGAACTGATTACTAACTAGCAGCTGACCAATAGTCTCCTGTACACAACCTAAAGGCACCAAGTGTACCAGTACGAGACCCTCGTTAATGAATAAGGGAAACAAGTGTATACTTAGGGGCTCGTTGTTCGTGTTTTACAAAATAATATTGAGATCTAACAGACAATAATGTCAAGGAAGTTACAGGGGCAGCTATTACGCCAATTGTAATGTAAATGAGAAGAAAAGTGGGTGAAAAGATAACTTGCCTTAAGCAGGATCCGAACCTATGACCTTTGAATAACGTGATCGATGCTCTACCGCTGAGCTACCACGATAGCTATCCCCCAGGCACTTTATTGGGTATCTATGTCAATTTAAACCTGGGAGTGTCATTCAGCGTCAGTAGTAGCCTTGGTGGCGAGTGTGGCACACTGTTTATGAGCCTGTTTGGCGTCATGTAGCACCTGAACTTATTACTGACTATCAGCTGACCAATAGTCTCCCATACACAACCTAAAGGCACCAAGTCTGCCAGTATGAGACCCTCGTTTATGAATAAGAGAAAGAAGTGTATACTTAAAGACTCGTTTTTCGTATTTTACACAAGATAATGAGATCTAAGAGGAAATAATGTCAAGGAAGGTATAGGGGAAGTTATTAGGCGAATTGTAATGTAATTGAGAAAAAAGAAAAGTGGGTGAAAAGGTAACTTGCCGTGGGCAGGATCCGAACCTGCAACCTTTGAATAACGTGCCCGATGCTCTACTGCTAAGCTACCACAACAGCTATCCCCTCAGTCACTTTATTGGGTATCTATGTCAATTTAAACCTGGGAATGTCAGCCAGCGCCACTAGTAGTCATGGCGGCGAGTGTGGCACAAGCTTTGTGAGCCTGTTTGGCGTCACGTAGCAGGTGAACCTATTACTAACTAGCAGCTGACCAATAGTCCCCCGTATACAACCTAAAGACACAAAGTCTGCTAGTACGAGACCCTCGTTAATGAATAAGAGAAAGAAGTGTATACTTAAGGGCTGGATTTTCGTGTTTTATACAATAATAGTGAGATCTAACAGACAATGATGTCGAGGAAGGTACAGGGAAGTTATTACGCCGATTGTAATGTAATCGAGAAGAAAGAAAAGTGGGTGAAAAGATAATTTGCCTAAGAAAGGATTCAAACCTGTGACCTTCGAATAACGTGCTCGATGCTCTACCGCTGAGCTACCACGACAGCTATCCCCTCAGTCACTTTATTGGGTATCTGTGTCAATTCAAACGTGGGAATGTCAGACAGCGCCACTAGTAGTCATGGCGGCGAGTGTGGCACACCCTTTATGAGCCTGTTTGGCGTCACGTAGCAGGTGAACCTAATACTAACTAGCAGCTGACCAATACTCCTCCGTATACAACCTAAAGGCACAAAGTCTGCTAGTACGAGACCCTCGTTAATGAATAAGGGAAACAAGTGTATACCTAATGGCTCGTTTTTCGTGTTTTACAGAATAATAATGAGATCTAACAGAAAATAATGTCAAGGAAGGTATAGGGGAACTTATTAGGCCGATTGTAATGTAAATGAGAAGAAAGAAAAGTGGGCGAAAAGATAACTTGCCGTGGGCACGATCCAAACCTGCGACCTTCGAAAAACGCGTTCGACGCTCTACCACTGAGCTACCACGACAGCTATACCCCCAGCCACTTTATTGGGTATCTATGTCAATTTAAACCCGGCAGTGTCAGTCAGCGCCACTTGTAGCCATGACGGCGAGTGTGGCACACTATTTATGAGCCTGTTCGATGTCACGTAGCACGTGAACTGATTACTAACTAGCAGCTGACCAATAGTCCCCTGTATACAACCTAAAGGCACCAAGTCTGCCATTACGAGACCCTCGTTAATGAATAAGGGAAACAAGTGTATACCTAATGGCTCGTTTTTCGTGTTTTACACAATATTATTGAGATTTAACATACAATATAGTCAAGGAAAGTGTAGTGGAACTTATTTGGCCAATTGTAATGTGATAGAGAAGAAATAAATGTGGGTGAAAAGATAAGTTGCCGTGGGCAGGATCCGAACCTCCAACCTTCGAATAAGGCGTTCGATGCTCTACCGCTGAGCTACCACGACAGCTATCCCCCCAGCCACTTTATTGGGTATCTATGTCAATTTAAACGTGGGATAGTCAGTCAGCGCCACTAGTAGCCATGGCGACGAGAGTGGCACACTCTTTAAGAGCCTGTTTGGCGTTACATAGCACGTGAACGTATTCATAACCAGTAGCTGACCAATAGTCCACCGTATACAACCTAAAGACACCAACTCTGCCAGTACTGAACCCTCGTTAATGAATAAGGGAAACAAGTGTATACTTAGGGGCTCGTCGTTCGTGTTTTACACAATAATATTGAGATCAAACAGACAATAGTGTCAAGGAAGTTACAGGGGCAGTTATTACGCCAATTGTAATGTAAATGAGAAGAAAGAAAAGTGGGTGAAAAGATAACTTGCCTTAAGCAGGATCCGAACCTGTGACCTTTGAATAACGTGATCAATGCTCTACCGCTGAGCTACCACGATAGCTATCCGCCAGCCACTTTATTTGGTATCTATGTCAATTGAAACGTGAGAGTGCCAGTCAGTGCCTCTAGTAGCCATGGCGGCGAGTGTGGCACACTCTTTATAAGCCTGTTGGGCGTCACGTAACACGTGAACCTATTACTAACTAGCAGCTGACCAATAGTCCCCCGTATACAACCTAAAGGAACCAAGTCTGCCAGTACGAGACCCTCCTTAATGAATAAGGAATACAAGTGTATACTTAAAGGCTTGTTTTTTGTGTTTTTATGCAATATTTATGTAATCTAATATACAATAATTTCAAGGAAGGTATAGGGGAAGTTATTAGGTCAGTTGTGATGTAAATGAGAACAAAAAAGTGGGTGAAAAGATAATTGCCGTGGGCAGAATCTGAACCTGCGACCTTCCATTAACGCGTTCGATGCTTTACCACTGAGCTACCGCGACAGCTATCCCCCAACCACTTTATTGGGTATCTAAGTCAATTTAAACGTGTGAGTGCCAGTCAGTGCCTCTAGTAGCCATGGCGGCGAGTTTGGCACACTTTTTATGAGCCTGTTTGGCGTCATGTAGTATGTGAACTCATTACTAACTAGCTGCTGACCCATAGTCCCCCGTGTACAACCTAAAGGAACCAAGTCTGCCAGTACGAGATCCTCCTTAATGAATAAGGAAAACAAGTGTATACTTAAGGACTTGTTTTTCGTGTTTTACACAATATTTATGAGGTCTAACATACAATAATGTCAAGGAAGGTATAGGGGAAGTTATTAGGCCGATTGTAATGTAAATGAGAAGAAAGAAAAGTGCGTGAAAAGATAACTTGCCGCGGGCAGCATCCGAACCTGCGACCTTCGAATAAGGCGTTCGATTCTCTACCACTGGGCAACCACGACAGCTATCCCCCCAGCCACTTAATTGGGTATCTATGTCAATTTAAACGTGGGAGTGTCAGTCAGCGCCACTAGTAGCCATGGCGGCGAGTGTTGCACAAACTATATGAGCCTCTTTGGCGTCACGTAGCACGTGAACGTATTAATAACTAGCAGCTGACCAATAGTTCCCCGTATACAACCTAAAGGCACAAAGTCTCCTAGTACGAGACCCTCGTTAATGAATAAACGAAACAAGTGTATACTTAAGGGCTCGTTTTTCGTGTTTTGCACAATAATAATGATATCTAACATACAATAATGTCAAGGAAGGTATAGGGGAAGTTATTAGGCCAGTTGTGATGTAAATGAGAACAAAAAAAGATAATTGCCGTGGGCAGAATCTGAGCCTGCGACCTTCCATTAACGCGTTCGATGCTTTACCACTGAGCTACCGCGACAGCTATCCCCCAACCACTTTATTGGGTATCTAAGTCTATTTAAACGTGAGAGTGTCAGTCAGTGCCCCTAGTAGCCATGGCGGCGAGTGTGGCACAATCCTTATGAGCCTGTTTGGCGTCATGTAGTATGTGAACTTATTACTAACTAGCCGCTGACCCATAGTCCCCCGTATACAACCTAAAGACACCAACTCTGCCAGTACTAGACCCTCGTTAATGAATAAGGGAAACAAGTGTATACCTAATGGCTCGTTTTTCGTGTTTTATAGAATGATAATGAGATCTAACATACAATAATGTCAAGGAAGGTACAGGGAAAGTTATTATGCCGATTGTAATGTAAATGAGAAGAAAGAAAAGTGTGTGAAAAGATAATTTGCCTTAGGCAGGATCCGAACATGTGACCTTTGAATAACGTGCTCGATGCTCTACCGCTGAGCTACCACAACAGCTATCCCCTCAGTCACTTTATTTGGTATCTATGTCAATTTAAACCTGGGAATGTCAGTCAGCGCCACTAGTAGTCATGGCGGCGAGTGTGGCACAAGCTTTGTGAGCCTGTTTGGCGTCACGTAGCAGGTGAACCTATTACTAACTAGCAGCTGACCAATAGTCCCCCGTATACAACCTAAAGACACCAACTCTGCCAGTACTAGACCCTCGTTAATGAATAAGGGAAACAAGTGTATACTTAGGGGCTCGTTGTTCGTGTTTTACACAATAATAATGAGATCTAACAGACAATAATGTCAAGGAAGTTATAGGGGCAGTTATTACACGAATTTTAATGTAAATGACAAGAAAGAAACGTGGGTGAAAAAATAACTTGCCGTGGGCAGGATCCAAACCTGCGACCTTCGAAAAACGCGTTCGACGCTCTACCACAGAGCTACCACGACAGCTATACCCCCAGCAACTTTTTTGGGTATCTATGTCAATTTAAACGCGAGAGTGTCAGTCAGCGCCACTTGTAGCCATGACGGCGAGTGTGGCACACTATTTATGAGCCTGTTCGATGTCAAGTAGCACGTGAACTGATTACTAACTAGCAGCTGACCAATAGTCTCCTGTACACAACCTAAAGGCACCAAGTGTACCAGTACGAGACCCTCGTTAATGAATAAGGGAAACAAGTGTATACTTAGGGGCTCGTTGTTCGTGTTTTACAAAATAATATTGAGATCTAACAGACAATAATGTCAAGGAAGTTACAGGGGCAGCTATTACGCCAATTGTAATGTAAATGAGAAGAAAAGTGGGTGAAAAGATAACTTGCCTTAAGCAGGATCCGAACCTATGACCTTTGAATAACGTGATCGATGCTCTACCGCTGAGCTACCACGATAGCTATCCCCCAGCCACTTTATTGGGTATCTATGTCAATTTAAACCTGGGAGTGTCATTCAGCGTCAGTAGTAGCCTTGGTGGCGAGTGTGGCACACTGTTTATGAGCCTGTTTGGCGTCATGTAGCACCTGAACTTATTACTGACTATCAGCTGACCAATAGTCTCCCATACACAACCTAAAGGCACCAAGTCTGCCAGTATGAGACCCTCGTTTATGAATAAGAGAAAGAAGTGTATACTTAAAGACTCGTTTTTCGTATTTTACACAAGATAATGAGATCTAAGAGGAAATAATGTCAAGGAAGGTATAGGGGAAGTTATTAGGCGAATTGTAATGTAATTGAGAAAAAAGAAAAGTGGGTGAAAAGGTAACTTGCCGTGGGCAGGATCCGAACCTGCAACCTTTGAATAACGTGCCCGATGCTCTACTGCTAAGCTACCACAACAGCTATCCCCTCAGTCACTTTATTGGGTATCTATGTCAATTTAAACCTGGGAATGTCAGCCAGCGCCACTAGTAGTCATGGCGGCGAGTGTGGCACAAGCTTTGTGAGCCTGTTTGGCGTCACGTAGCAGGTGAACCTATTACTAACTAGCAGCTGACCAATAGTCCCCCGTATACAACCTAAAGACACAAAGTCTGCTAGTACGAGACCCTCGTTAATGAATAAGAGAAAGAAGTGTATACTTAAGGGCTGGATTTTCGTGTTTTATACAATAATAGTGAGATCTAACAGACAATGATGTCGAGGAAGGTACAGGGAAGTTATTACGCCGATTGTAATGTAATCGAGAAGAAAGAAAAGTGGGTGAAAAGATAATTTGCCTAAGAAAGGATTCAAACCTGTGACCTTCGAATAACGTGCTCGATGCTCTACCGCTGAGCTACCACGACAGCTATCCCCTCAGTCACTTTATTGGGTATCTGTGTCAATTCAAACGTGGGAATGTCAGACAGCGCCACTAGTAGTCATGGCGGCGAGTGTGGCACACCCTTTATGAGCCTGTTTGGCGTCACGTAGCAGGTGAACCTAATACTAACTAGCAGCTGACCAATACTCCTCCGTATACAACCTAAAGGCACAAAGTCTGCTAGTACGAGACCCTCGTTAATGAATAAGGGAAACAAGTGTATACCTAATGGCTCGTTTTTCGTGTTTTACAGAATAATAATGAGATCTAACAGAAAATAATGTCAAGGAAGGTATAGGGGAACTTATTAGGCCGATTGTAATGTAAATGAGAAGAAAGAAAAGTGGGCGAAAAGATAACTTGCCGTGGGCACGATCCAAACCTGCGACCTTCGAAAAACGCGTTCGACGCTCTACCACTGAGCTACCACGACAGCTATACCCCCAGCCACTTTATTGGGTATCTATGTCAATTTAAACCCGGCAGTGTCAGTCAGCGCCACTTGTAGCCATGACGGCGAGTGTGGCACACTATTTATGAGCCTGTTCGATGTCACGTAGCACGTGAACTGATTACTAACTAGCAGCTGACCAATAGTCCCCTGTATACAACCTAAAGGAACCAAGTCTGCCAGTACGAGATCCTCGTTAATGAATAAGGGAAACAAGTGTATACCTAATGGCTCGTTTTTCGTGTTTTACACAATATTATTGAGATTTAACATACAATATAGTCAAGGAAAGTGTAGTGGAACTTATTTGGCCAATTGTAATGTGATAGAGAAGAAATAAATGTGGGTGAAAAGATAAGTTGCCGTGGGCAGGATCCGAACCTCCGACCTTCGAATAAGGCGTTCGATGCTCTACCGCTGAGCTACCACGACAGCTATCCCCCCAGCCACTTTATTGGGTATCTATGTCAATTTAAACGTGGGATAGTCAGTCAGCGCCACTAGTAGCCATGGCGACGAGAGTGGCACACTCTTTAAGAGCCTGTTTGGCGTTACATAGCACGTGAACGTATTCATAACCAGTAGCTGACCAATAGTCCACCGTATACAACCTAAAGACACCAACTCTGCCAGTACTGAACCCTCGTTAATGAATAAGGGAAACAAGTGTATACTTAGGGGCTCGTCGTTCGTGTTTTACACAATAATATTGAGATCAAACAGACAATAGTGTCAAGGAAGTTACAGGGGCAGTTATTACGCCAATTGTAATGTAAATGAGAAGAAAGAAAAGTGGGTGAAAAGATAACTTGCCTTAAGCAGGATCCGAACCTGTGACCTTTGAATAACGTGATCAATGCTCTACCGCTGAGCTACCACGATAGCTATCCGCCAGCCACTTTATTTGGTATCTATGTCAATTGAAACGTGAGAGTGCCAGTCAGTGCCTCTAGTAGCCATGGCGGCGAGTGTGGCACACTCTTTATAAGCCTGTTGGGCGTCACGTAACACGTGAACCTATTACTAACTAGCAGCTGACCAATAGTCCCCCGTATACAACCTAAAGGAACCAAGTCTGCCAGTACGAGACCCTCCTTAATGAATAAGGAATACAAGTGTATACTTAAAGGCTTGTTTTTTGTGTTTTTATGCAATATTTATGTAATCTAATATACAATAATTTCAAGGAAGGTATAGGGGAAGTTATTAGGTCAGTTGTGATGTAAATGAGAACAAAAAAGTGGGTGAAAAGATAATTGCCGTGGGCAGAATCTAAACCTGCGACCTTCCATTAACGCGTTCGATGCTTTACCACTGAGCTACCGCGACAGCTATCCCCCAACCACTTTATTGGGTATCTAAGTCAATTTAAACGTGTGAGTGCCAGTCAGTGCCTCTAGTAGCCATGGCGGCGAGTTTGGCACACTTTTTATGAGCCTGTTTGGCGTCATGTAGTATGTGAACTCATTACTAACTAGCTGCTGACCCATAGTCCCCCGTGTACAACCTAAAGGAACCAAGTCTGCCAGTACGAGATCCTCCTTAATGAATAAGGAAAACAAGTGTATACTTAAGGACTTGTTTTTCGTGTTTTACACAATATTTATGAGGTCTAACATACAATAATGTCAAGGAAGGTATAGGGGAAGTTATTAGGCCGATTGTAATGTAAATGAGAAGAAAGAAAAGTGCGTGAAAAGATAACTTGCCGCGGGCAGCATCCGAACCTGCGACCTTCGAATAAGGCGTTCGATTCTCTACCACTGGGCAACCACGACAGCTATCCCCCCAGCCACTTAATTGGGTATCTATGTCAATTTAAACGTGGGAGTGTCAGTCAGCGCCACTAGTAGCCATGGCGGCGAGTGTTGCACAAATTATATGAGCCTCTTTGGCGTCACGTAGCACGTGAACGTATTAATAACTAGCAGCTGACCAATAGTTCCCCGTATACAACCTAAAGGCACAAAGTCTCCTAGTACGAGACCCTCGTTAATGAATAAACGAAACAAGTGTATACTTAAGGGCTCGTTTTTCGTGTTTTGCACAATAATAATGATATCTAACATACAATAATGTCAAGGAAGGTATAGGGGAAGTTATTAGGCCAGTTGTGATGTAAATGAGAACAAAAAAAGATAATTGCCGTGGGCAGAATCTGAGCCTGCGACCTTCCATTAACGCGTTCGATGCTTTACCACTGAGCTACCGCGACAGCTATCCCCCAACCACTTTATTGGGTATCTAAGTCTATTTAAACGTGAGAGTGTCAGTCAGTGCCCCTAGTAGCCATGGCGGCGAGTGTGGCACAATCCTTATGAGCCTGTTTGGCGTCATGTAGTATGTGAACTTATTACTAACTAGCCGCTGACCCATAGTCCCCCGTATACAACCTAAAGACACCAACTCTGCCAGTACTAGACCCTCGTTAATGAATAAGGGAAACAAGTGTATACCTAATGGCTCGTTTTTCGTGTTTTATAGAATGATAATGAGATCTAACAGAAAATAATGTCAAGGAAGGTATAGGGGAACTTATTAGGCCGAATGTAATGTAAATGAGAAGAAAGAAAAGTGGGCGAAAAGATAACTTGCCGTGGGCAGGATCCAAACCGGCGACCTTCGAAAAACGCGTTCGACACTCTACCACTGAGCTACCACGACAGCTATACCCCCCGCCACTTTATTGGGTATCTATGTCAATTTAAACCCGGGAGTGTCAGTCAGCGCCACTAGTAGTCATGGCGACGAGTGTGGCACACTCTTTAGGAGCCTGTTTGGCGTCATGTAGCAGGTGAAGCTATTACTATTTAGCAGCTGACCAATAGTCTCCCGTACACACCCTAAAGGCACCAAAACTGCCAGTACGAGACACTCGTTAATGAATAAGAGAAACAAGTGTATACTAAAAGGCTCGTTTTTCGTATTTTACACAAAATAATGAGATCCAACAGACAATAATGTCAAGGAAAGTATAGGGGAATTTTTTAGGCCAATTGTAATGTAAATGAGAAGAAAGAAGTGTGGGTGAAACGATTATTGCCGTGGGCAGGATCCGAACCTGCGAACTTGCAATAACGCGTTTGATGCTTTACCACTGAGCTACCACGACAGCTATCCCCACAGTCAGTTTATTGGGGATCTATGTCAATTTAAACGTGGGAGTGTCAGTGAGCGCCACTAGTAGCCGGGGCGGCGAGTGTGGCATACTCTTTAAGAGCCTGTTTGGTGTCATGTAGCATGTGAACTTATTACTAACTAGCAGCTGAGCAATAGTTTCCTTACACATCCTTTCGGCACCAAGTCTGTCAGTACGATACCCTCGTTAATGAATAAGGGAAACCAAGTTGAACTTATGGGCTCGTTTTTCGTGTTTTACACAATATAATGAGATCTAACAGATAATAATGGCAAGGATTGTATAGGGGTTGTTATTAGGCCAATTGTAATGTAAACGACAAGAAAGAAACGTGGGTAAAAAGATAACTTGCCGTGGGCAAGATCCAAACCTCCGACCTTCGAATAACGCGTTCGATGCCCTACCGCTGAGCTACCACGACACCTATGCTCCCAGCCACTTTATTGGGTGTCTATATCAATTTAAACGTAGGACTGTCAGTCAGCGCCATTAGTAGCCATGGCGGCGAGTGTGCTACACTCTTTGTGAGCCTGTTTGGCGTCCCGTAGAACGTGAACATATTACTAACTAGCAGCTGACCAATAGTCCTTCGTATACAACCTAAAGGCACCAAGTCGGCCAGTACGAGACTCTTGTTAATGAATAAGAGAAAGAAGTGTATACTTAGGGCTCGTTTTTGTATTTTACACAATAAAATGAGATCTAACAGATAATAAAGGCAAGGAATGTATAGGGGTTGTTATTAGGCCAATTGTAATGTAAACGGCAAGAAAGAAACGTGGGTAAAAAGATAACTTGCCGTGGGCAGGATCCAAACCTCCGACCTTCGAATAACGCGTTCGATGCTCTACCACTGAGCTACCACGACACCTATGCTCCCAGCCACTTTATTGGGTGTCTATATCAATTTAAACGTAGCAGTGTCAGTCAGCGCCATTAGTAGCCGGGGCGGCGAGTGTGGCATACTCTTTATGAGCCTGTTTGGCGTCATGTAGCATGTGAACTTATTACTAACTAGCAGCTGAGCAATAGTTTCCTTATACATCCTTTAGGCACCAATTTCACCAGTAGGAGACCATCGTTAATGAATAAGAGAAACAAGTGTATACTTAAGGGCTTGTTTTTTGTGTTTTACACAATATTAGTGAGATCTAACAGACAATGACGTCAAGGAAGGTACAGGGGAAGTTATTATGTCGATTGTAATGTAAGTGAGAAGAAAGGAAAGTGGGTGAAAAGATAACCTACCGTGGGCGGGATCAAAACCTGCGCCCTTCGAAAAACGCGTTCGGTGCTCTACCACTGAGCTACCACGAGAGCTATCCCTTCAGCCACTTTTTTGGGTATCGATGTCAATATAAACGTGGGAGTGTCAGTCAGCGCCACTAGTAGTCATGGCTGCGAGTGTGGTACACTCTTTATGAGCCTGTTTGGCGTCACGTAGCAGGTGAACCTATTACTAACTAGCAGCTGACCAAGAGTCCCTCGTATACAACCTAAAGGCACCAAGTCTGCCAGTACGAGACCCTCGTTAATGAATAAGAGAAACAAGTGTATACTTAAGGGCTGACTTTTCGTGTTTTATACATTAATAGTGAGATCTAACATACAATGATGTCAAGGAAGGTACAGGGGAAGTTATTATGCCGATTAAATTGTAATCGAGAAGAAAGAAGAGTGGGTGAAAAGATAACTTGCCTAAGGCAGGATTCAAACCCGTGACCTTCGAATAACGTGCTCGATGCTCTACCGCTGCGCTACCACGACAGCTATCCCCCCAGTCACTTTATTGGGTATCTATGTCAATTTAAACCTGGGAATGTCAGCCAGCGCCACTAGTAGTCATGGCGGCGAGTGTGGCACAAGCTTTGTGAGCCTGTTTGGCGTCACGTAGCAGGTGAACCTATTACTAACTAGCAGCTGACCAATAGTCCCCCGTATACAACCTAAAGACACAAAGTCTGCTAGTACGAGACCCTCGTTAATGAATAAGAGAAAGAAGTGTATACTTAAGGGCTGGATTTTCGTGTTTTATACAATAATAGTGAGATCTAACAGACAATGATGTCGAGGAAGGTACAGGGAAGTTATTACGCCGATTGTAATGTAATCGAGAAGAAAGAAAAGTGGGTGAAAAGATAATTTGCCTAAGAAAGGATTCAAACCTGTGACCTTCGAATAACGTGCTCGATGCTCTACCGCTGAGCTACCACGACAGCTATCCCCTCAGTCACTTTATTGGGTATCTGTGTCAATTCAAACGTGGGAATGTCAGACAGCGCCACTAGTAGTCATGGCGGCGAGTGTGGCACACCCTTTATGAGCCTGTTTGGCGTCACGTAGCAGGTGAACCTAATACTAACTAGCAGCTGACCAATACTCCTCCGTATACAACCTAAAGGCACAAAGTCTGCTAGTACGAGACCCTCGTTAATGAATAAGGGAAACAAGTGTATACCTAATGGCTCGTTTTTCGTGTTTTACAGAATAATAATGAGATCTAACAGAAAATAATGTCAAGGAAGGTATAGGGGAACTTATTAGGCCGATTGTAATGTAAATGAGAAGAAAGAAAAGTGGGCGAAAAGATAACTTGCCGTGGGCACGATCCAAACCTGCGACCTTCGAAAAACGCGTTCGACGCTCTACCACTGAGCTACCACGACAGCTATACCCCCAGCCACTTTATTGGGTATCTATGTCAATTTAAACCCGGCAGTGTCAGTCAGCGCCACTTGTAGCCATGACGGCGAGTGTGGCACACTATTTATGAGCCTGTTCGATGTCACGTAGCACGTGAACTGATTACTAACTAGCAGCTGACCAATAGTCCCCTGTATACAACCTAAAGGAACCAAGTCTGCCAGTACGAGATCCTCGTTAATGAATAAGGGAAACAAGTGTATACCTAATGGCTCGTTTTTCGTGTTTTACACAATATTATTGAGATTTAACATACAATATAGTCAAGGAAAGTGTAGTGGAACTTATTTGGCCAATTGTAATGTGATAGAGAAGAAATAAATGTGGGTGAAAAGATAAGTTGCCGTGGGCAGGATCCGAACCTCCGACCTTCGAATAAGGCGTTCGATGCTCTACCGCTGAGCTACCACGACAGCTATCCCCCCAGCCACTTTATTGGGTATCTATGTCAATTTAAACGTGGGATAGTCAGTCAGCGCCACTAGTAGCCATGGCGACGAGAGTGGCACACTCTTTAAGAGCCTGTTTGGCGTTACATAGCACGTGAACGTATTCATAACCAGTAGCTGACCAATAGTCCACCGTATACAACCTAAAGACACCAACTCTGCCAGTACTGAACCCTCGTTAATGAATAAGGGAAACAAGTGTATACTTAGGGGCTCGTCGTTCGTGTTTTACACAATAATATTGAGATCAAACAGACAATAGTGTCAAGGAAGTTACAGGGGCAGTTATTACGCCAATTGTAATGTAAATGAGAAGAAAGAAAAGTGGGTGAAAAGATAACTTGCCTTAAGCAGGATCCGAACCTGTGACCTTTGAATAACGTGATCAATGCTCTACCGCTGAGCTACCACGATAGCTATCCGCCAGCCACTTTATTTGGTATCTATGTCAATTGAAACGTGAGAGTGCCAGTCAGTGCCTCTAGTAGCCATGGCGGCGAGTGTGGCACACTCTTTATAAGCCTGTTGGGCGTCACGTAACACGTGAACCTATTACTAACTAGCAGCTGACCAATAGTCCCCCGTATACAACCTAAAGGAACCAAGTCTGCCAGTACGAGGCCCTCCTTAATGAATAAGGAATACAAGTGTATACTTAAAGGCTTGTTTTTTGTGTTTTTATGCAATATTTATGTAATCTAATATACAATAATTTCAAGGAAGGTATAGGGGAAGTTATTAGGTCAGTTGTGATGTAAATGAGAACAAAAAAGTGGGTGAAAAGATAATTGCCGTGGGCAGAATCTAAACCTGCGACCTTCCATTAACGCGTTCGATGCTTTACCACTGAGCTACCGCGACAGCTATCCCCCAACCACTTTATTGGGTATCTAAGTCAATTTAAACGTGTGAGTGCCAGTCAGTGCCTCTAGTAGCCATGGCGGCGAGTTTGGCACACTTTTTATGAGCCTGTTTGGCGTCATGTAGTATGTGAACTCATTACTAACTAGCTGCTGACCCATAGTCCCCCGTGTACAACCTAAAGGAACCAAGTCTGCCAGTACGAGATCCTCCTTAATGAATAAGGAAAACAAGTGTATACTTAAGGACTTGTTTTTCGTGTTTTACACAATATTTATGAGGTCTAACATACAATAATGTCAAGGAAGGTATAGGGGAAGTTATTAGGCCGATTGTAATGTAAATGAGAAGAAAGAAAAGTGCGTGAAAAGATAACTTGCCGCGGGCAGCATCCGAACCTGCGACCTTCGAATAAGGCGTTCGATTCTCTACCACTGGGCAACCACGACAGCTATCCCCCCAGCCACTTAATTGGGTATCTATGTCAATTTAAACGTGGGAGTGTCAGTCAGCGCCACTAGTAGCCATGGCGGCGAGTGTTGCACAAACTATATGAGCCTCTTTGGCGTCACGTAGCACGTGAACGTATTAATAACTAGCAGCTGACCAATAGTTCCCCGTATACAACCTAAAGGCACAAAGTCTCCTAGTACGAGACCCTCGTTAATGAATAAACGAAACAAGTGTATACTTAAGGGCTCGTTTTTCGTGTTTTGCACAATAATAATGATATCTAACATACAATAATGTCAAGGAAGGTATAGGGGAAGTTATTAGGCCAGTTGTGATGTAAATGAGAACAAAAAAAGATAATTGCCGTGGGCAGAATCTGAGCCTGCGACCTTCCATTAACGCGTTCGATGCTTTACCACTGAGCTACCGCGACAGCTATCCCCCAACCACTTTATTGGGTATCTAAGTCTATTTAAACGTGAGAGTGTCAGTCAGTGCCCCTAGTAGCCATGGCGGCGAGTGTGGCACAATCCTTATGAGCCTGTTTGGCGTCATGTAGTATGTGAACTTATTACTAACTAGCCGCTGACCCATAGTCCCCCGTATACAACCTAAAGACACCAACTCTGCCAGTACTAGACCCTCGTTAATGAATAAGGGAAACAAGTGTATACCTAATGGCTCGTTTTTCGTGTTTTATAGAATGATAATGAGATCTAACAGAAAATAATGTCAAGGAAGGTATAGGGGAACTTATTAGGCCGAATGTAATGTAAATGAGAAGAAAGAAAAGTGGGCGAAAAGATAACTTGCCGTGGGCAGGATCCAAACCGGCGACCTTCGAAAAACGCGTTCGACACTCTACCACTGAGCTACCACGACAGCTATACCCCCCGCCACTTTATTGGGTATCTATGTCAATTTAAACCCGGGAGTGTCAGTCAGCGCCACTAGTAGTCATGGCGACGAGTGTGGCACACTCTTTAGGAGCCTGTTTGGCGTCATGTAGCAGGTGAAGCTATTACTATTTAGCAGCTGACCAATAGTCTCCCGTACACACCCTAAAGGCACCAAAACTGCCAGTACGAGACACTCGTTAATGAATAAGAGAAACAAGTGTATACTAAAAGGCTCGTTTTTCGTATTTTACACAAAATAATGAGATCCAACAGACAATAATGTCAAGGAAAGTATAGGGGAATTTTTTAGGCCAATTGTAATGTAAATGAGAAGAAAGAAGTGTGGGTGAAACGATTATTGCCGTGGGCAGGATCCGAACCTGCGAACTTGCAATAACGCGTTTGATGCTTTACCACTGAGCTACCACGACAGCTATCCCCACAGTCAGTTTATTGGGGATCTATGTCAATTTAAACGTGGGAGTGTCAGTGAGCGCCACTAGTAGCCGGGGCGGCGAGTGTGGCATACTCTTTAAGAGCCTGTTTGGTGTCATGTAGCATGTGAACTTATTACTAACTAGCAGCTGAGCAATAGTTTCCTTACACATCCTTTCGGCACCAAGTCTGTCAGTACGATACCCTCGTTAATGAATAAGGGAAACCAAGTTGAACTTATGGGCTCGTTTTTCGTGTTTTACACAATATAATGAGATCTAACAGATAATAATGGCAAGGATTGTATAGGGGTTGTTATTAGGCCAATTGTAATGTAAACGACAAGAAAGAAACGTGGGTAAAAAGATAACTTGCCGTGGGCAAGATCCAAACCTCCGACCTTCGAATAACGCGTTCGATGCCCTACCGCTGAGCTACCACGACACCTATGCTCCCAGCCACTTTATTGGGTGTCTATATCAATTTAAACGTAGGACTGTCAGTCAGCGCCATTAGTAGCCATGGCGGCGAGTGTGCTACACTCTTTGTGAGCCTGTTTGGCGTCCCGTAGAACGTGAACATATTACTAACTAGCAGCTGACCAATAGTCCTTCGTATACAACCTAAAGGCACCAAGTCGGCCAGTACGAGACTCTTGTTAATGAATAAGAGAAAGAAGTGTATACTTAGGGCTCGTTTTTGTATTTTACACAATAAAATGAGATCTAACAGATAATAAAGGCAAGGAATGTATAGGGGTTGTTATTAGGCCAATTGTAATGTAAACGGCAAGAAAGAAACGTGGGTAAAAAGATAACTTGCCGTGGGCAGGATCCAAACCTCCGACCTTCGAATAACGCGTTCGATGCTCTACCACTGAGCTACCACGACACCTATGCTCCCAGCCACTTTATTGGGTGTCTATATCAATTTAAACGTAGCAGTGTCAGTCAGCGCCATTAGTAGCCGGGGCGGCGAGTGTGGCATACTCTTTATGAGCCTGTTTGGCGTCATGTAGCATGTGAACTTATTACTAACTAGCAGCTGAGCAATAGTTTCCTTATACATCCTTTAGGCACCAATTTCACCAGTAGGAGACCATCGTTAATGAATAAGAGAAACAAGTGTATACTTAAGGGCTTGTTTTTTGTGTTTTACACAATATTAGTGAGATCTAACAGACAATGACGTCAAGGAAGGTACAGGGGAAGTTATTATGTCGATTGTAATGTAAGTGAGAAGAAAGGAAAGTGGGTGAAAAGATAACCTACCGTGGGCGGGATCAAAACCTGCGCCCTTCGAAAAACGCGTTCGGTGCTCTACCACTGAGCTACCACGAGAGCTATCCCTTCAGCCACTTTTTTGGGTATCGATGTCAATATAAACGTGGGAGTGTCAGTCAGCGCCACTAGTAGTCATGGCTGCGAGTGTGGTACACTCTTTATGAGCCTGTTTGGCGTCACGTAGCAGGTGAACCTATTACTAACTAGCAGCTGACCAAGAGTCCCTCGTATACAACCTAAAGGCACCAAGTCTGCCAGTACGAGACCCTCGTTAATGAATAAGAGAAACAAGTGTATACTTAAGGGCTGACTTTTCGTGTTTTATACATTAATAGTGAGATCTAACATACAATGATGTCAAGGAAGGTACAGGGGAAGTTATTATGCCGATTAAATTGTAATCGAGAAGAAAGAAGAGTGGGTGAAAAGATAACTTGCCTAAGGCAGGATTCAAACCCGTGACCTTCGAATAACGTGCTCGATGCTCTACCGCTGCGCTACCACGACAGCTATCCCCCCAGTCACTTTATTGGGTATCTGTGTCAATTCAAACCTGGGAATGTCAGTCAGCGCCACTAGTAGTCATGGCGGCGAGTGTGGCACACACTTTATAAGCCTGTTTGGTGTCACGTAGCAGGTGAACATAATACTAACTAGCAGCAGACCAATAGTCCTCCGTATACAACCTAAAGGCACAAAGTCTGCTAGTACGAGACCCTCGTTAATGAATGAGGGAAACAAGTGTATACTTAAGGGCTCGTTTTTCGTGTTTTACACAATATTAGGGAGATCTAACAGACAATGATGTCAAGGAAGGTACAGGGGAAGTTATTATGCCAATTGTAATGTAAATGAGAAGAAAGAAAAGTGGGTGAAAAGATAACCTTTCTTAGACAGGATCTGAACCTGTGACCTTCGAATAATGTGCTCGATGCTCTACCACTGAGCTACCACGACAGCTGTCCGTCCAGTCACTTTATTGGGTATCTATGTCAATTTAAACGTGGGAATGTCAGTCAGCGCCACTAGTAGTCATGTCGGCGAGTGTGGCACATTCTTTATGAGCCTGTTTGGCGTCAAGTAGCAGGTGAACCTATTACTATCTAGCAGCTGACCAATAGTCCCACGTATACAACCTAAAGGCACAAAGTCTGCTAGTACGAGACCCTCAATAATGAGTAAGGGAAAGAAGTGTATACTTAAGGGCTCGTTTTTCGTGTTTTGCACAATAATAATGAGATCTAACAGACAATAATGTCAAGGAAGGTATAGTTGAAGTTATTAGGCAAATTGTAATGTGATAGAGAAGAAAGAAACGTGGGTGAAAAGATAACTTGCCGTGGGCGGGATCCAAACCTGCGACCTTCGAATAACGCGTTCGGTGCTCTACCACTGAGCTACCACGAAAGCTATCCCCTCAGCCACCTTTTTGGGTATCGATGTTAATTTAAACGTGGAAGTGTCAGTCAGCGCCACTAGTAGTCATGGCGACGAGTGTGGCACACTCTTTAAGAGCCTGTTTGGCATCACGTAGCACGTGAACGTATTACTAACTAGCAGCTGACCAATAGTTCCCCGTATACTACCTAAAGGCACCAAGTCTGCCAGTACAAGACCCTCGTTAATGAATAAGGGAATCAAGTGTATACCTAATGGCTCGTTTTTGGTGTTTTACACAATAATATTGAGATCTAACAGAAAATATTGTCAAGGAAGGTATAGGGGATTTTATTAGGCCGATTGTAATGTAAATGAAAAGAAAGAAAAGTGGGTGAAAAGGTAACTTGCCGCGGGCAGCATCCGAACCTGCGACCTTCGAATAAGGCGTTCGATTCTCTGCCACTGGGCAACCACGACAGCTATCCCCCCCAGCCACTTTATTGGGTATCTATGTCAATTTAAACGTGGGAGTGTCAGTCAGCGCCACTAGTAGCCATGGCGGCGAGTGTTGCACAAACTTTATGAGCCTGTTTGGCGTCACGTAGCACGTGAACGTATTACTAACTAGCAGCTGACCAATAGTTCCCCGTATACAACCTAAAGGCACAAAGTCTGCTAGTACGAGACCCTCGTTAATGAATAAGGGAAACAAGTGTATACTTAAGGGTTCGTTTTTCGTGTTTTGCACAATAATAATGAGATCTTACAGACAATAATGTCCAGGAAGTTATAGGAGAAGTTTTTAGGCCAATTGTAATGTGAATGAGAAGAAAGAAAAGTGGGTGAAAAGATATCTTGCCTTAGGCAGGATCCAAACCTGTGACCTTCGAATAACGGGCTCGATGCTCTATCGCTGAGCTACCACGACAGCTATCCCCCCAGTCACTTTATTGGGTATCTGTGTCAATTTAAACGTGGGAGTGTCAGTCAGCGCCCCTAGTAGCCAAGGCGGCGAGTGTGGCACACTCTTTATGAGCCTGTTTGGCGTCACGTAGTACGTGAACATATTACTAACTAGCAGCTGACCAATAGCCCCCGTACACTACCTAAAAGCACCAAGTCTGCCAGTACAAGACCCTCGTTAATGAATAAGAGAAACAAGTGTATACTTAAGAACTTGTTTTTTGTGTTTTACACAATATTAGTGAGATCTAACAGACAATGACATCAAGGAAGGTACAGGGGAAGGTATTATGCCGATTGTAATGTAAGTGAGAAGAAAGGAAAGTGGGTGAAAAGATAACCTGCCTTTGGCAGGATCCGAACCTGTGACCTTCGAATAACGCGCTCCTTCTCTACCGCTGAGCTACCAGGACAGCTATCCCCCCAGTCACTTTATTGGGTATCCTTGTCAATTTAAACGTGGGAATGTCAGTCAGCGCCACTAGTAGTCATGTCGGCGAGTGTGGCACACTCTTTATGAGCCTGTTTGACGTCACGTACCTGTGAACCTATTACTAACTAGCAGCTGAAATATATTCCCCGTATACAACCTAAAGGCACAAAGTCTGCTAGTACGAGACCCTCGTTAATAAATAAGGGAAACAAGTGTATACTTAAGGGCTCGTTTTTCGTGTTTTGCACAATAAAAATGAGATCTAACAGACAATAATGTCAAGAAAGTTATAGGGGAAGTTTTTAGGCCAATTGTAATGTAAATGAGAAGAAAGAAGAGTGGGTGAAAAGATAACTTGCCTTAGGCAGGATCCGAACCTCTGACCTTCGAATAACGTGCTCGATGTTCTACCTCTGAGCTACCACGACAGCTATCCCCCCAGTCACTTTATTGGGTATCTGTGTCAATTTAAACGTGGGAATGTCAGTCAGCGCCTCTAGTAGTCATGGCGGCGAGTGTGGCACAAGCTTTATGAGCCTGTTTGGCGTCACGTAGCACGTGAACGTATTACTAACTAGCAGCTGACAAATAGTCCCCCGTATACTACCTAAAGGCACCAAGTCTGCCAGTACGAGACCCTCGTTAATGAATAAGGAAAACAAGTGTATACTTAGGGGCTCGTTGTTCGTGTTTTACACAATAATATTGAGATCTAACAGACAATAATGTCAAGGAAGTTATAGGGGCATTTATCTCGCCACTTGTAATATAAATGAGAAGAAAGAAAAGTGGGTGAAAAGATAACTTGCCTTAAGCAGGATCCGAACCTGTGACCTTTGAATAACGTGATCGATGCTCTACCGCTGAGCTACCACCATGGCTATCCCCCCAGTCACTTTATTGGGCATCTGTGTCAATTTAAACGTGGGAATGTCAGTCAGCGCCACTAGAAGTCATGGTGGCGAGTGTGGCACAATCTTTATGAGCCTGTTTGGCATGACGTAGCAGGTGAACCTTTTACTAACTAGCAGCTGACCAATAGTCCCCCGTATACAACCTAATGACACCAACTCTGCCAGTACTAGACCCTCGTTAATGAAAAAGATAAACAAGTGTATACTTAGGGGCTCGTTGTTCGTGTTTTACACAATAATATTGAGATCTAACAGACAATAATGTCAAGAAAGTTATAGGGGCAGTTATTACGCCAAATATAATGTAAATGAGAAGAAAGAAACGTGGGTGAAAGATAACTTGCCGTAGGCAGGATCCAAACCTGCGACCTTCGAAAAACGCGTTCGATGCTCTACCACTGAGCTACCACGACAGCTATACCCCCAGCCACTTTATTGGGTATCTATGTCAATTTAAACGTAGGAGTGTAAGTCAGCGCCACTAGTTGCCAAGGCTGCGAGTGTGGTACACTCTTTATGAGCCTGTTTGGCGTCATAAAGCACGTGAACGTATTACTAACTAGCAGCTGACAAATAGTCCCCCGTGTACTACCTAAAGGCACCAAGTCTGCCAGTACGAGACCCTCGTTAATGAATAAGGGAAACAAGTGTATGCCTAATGGCTCGTTTTTCTTGTTTTACACACTACTAATGAGATTTACCATACAATGATGTCAAGGAAGGTATAGGGGAAGGTATTAGGCCAATTGTAATGTGATAGAAAAGAAACGTGGGTGAAAAGATAACTTGCCATGGGCAGGATCCGAACCTCCGAACTTCGAATAACGTGTTCGATGCTCTACCGCTGAGCTACCACGACAGCTACCCCCCGAGCCACTTTGTTGGGTATCTATGTCAATTTAAAACAAGGAGTGTCAGTCAGCGCCACTAGTAGCCAAGGCTGCGAGTTTGGTACACTCTTTATGAGCCTGTTTGGCGTCACATAGCACGTGAACATATTAATAACTAGCAGCTGACTAATAGTCCCCCGTATACAACATAAAGACACCAACTCTGCCAGTACTGGACCCCCGTTAATGAATAAGGGAAACAAGTGTATACTTAATGGCTCGTTTTTCGTGATGTACACAATAATATTGAGATCTAACAGACAATAATGTCAAGGAAGTTATAGGGGCAGTTATTACGCCAATTGTAATGTAAATGAGAAGAATGAAAAATGGGTGAAAAGATAACTTTCCGTAGGCAGGATCCAAACCTGCGACCAATCGAAAAACGCGTTCGACGCTCTACCACTGAGCTACCACGACAGCTATACCCCCTGCCACTTTATTGGGTATCTATGTCAATTAAAACGGTGGAGTGTCAGTCAGCGCCACATGTAGCCATGATGGCGAGTGTGGCATACTCTTTATGAGCCTGTTCGGTGTCACATAGCACGTGAACTGATTACTAACTAGCAGCTGACATATAGTCCACCGTATACAACCTAAAGGCACCAAGTATGCCAGTACGAGACCCTCGTTAAATAATAAGAGAAACAAGTGTATACTTAAGGGCTCGTTTTTCGTGTTTTAAACAATAACAATGAGATCTAACTGAAAATAATGTCAAAGAAGGTTTAGAAAAACTTATTAGCCCGATTGTAATGTATATGGGAAGAAAGAAAAGTGGGTGAAAAGATAACTTGCCGCGGGCAGGATCTGAATCTGCGACCTTCGAATAACGTGCTCGATGCTCTACCGCTGAGCTACCACGACAGCTATCCCCCCAGTCACTTTATTGGGTATCTATGACAATTTAAACGTGGGAGTGTCAGTCAGCGCCACTAGTAGCCATGGCGGCGAGTGTGGCACACTCTTTATGAGCCTGTTTGGCGTCACGTAGTACGTGAACATATTACTAACTAGCAGCTGACCAATAGCCCCCGTATACAACCTAAAGGCACAAACTCTGCTAGTACGAGACCCTCGTTAATGAATAAGAGAAAGAAGCTTATACTTAAGGGCTGGATTTTCGTGTTTTATACAATAATAGTGAGATCTAATAGACAATGATGTCGAGGAAGGTACAGGGGAAGTTCTTACGCCGATTGTAATGTAAATGAGAAGAAAGAATAGTGGGTGAAAAGATAACTTGCCTTAGGCAGGATCCGAACCTCTGACCTTCGAATAACGTGCTCGATGCTCTACCGCTATGCTACCACGACAGCTATCCCCCCGGTAACTTCATTGGGTGTCTATGTCAATTGAAACGTGAGAGTGCCACTCAGCGCCACTAGTAGCCATGGCGGCATGTGTTGCACACTCTTTATGAGCCTGCTTGGCGTCACGTACCACGTGAACCTAATACTAACTAGCAGCTGACCGATAGTCCGCCGTGTACAACCTAAAGGCACCAAGTCTGCAAGTACGAGACCCTCGTTAATGAATAAGGGAAACAAGTGTATACCTAGTGGCTCGTTTTTCATGTTTTACACATTAATATTGAGATTTAAGATACAATGATGTCAAGGAAGGTATAGGGGAAGGTATTAGGCCAATGGTAATGTGATAGAGAAGAAATAAACGTGGGTGAAAAGATAACTTGCCGTGGGCAGGATTTGAACCTCCGGCCTTCGAATAACGCGTTCGAAGCTCTACCGCTGAGCTACCACGACAGCTTGCCCCCCCAGCCACTTTATTGGGTATTTATGTCAATTTAAACGTGGGATAGTCAGTCAGCGCCACTAGTACCCATGGCTGCGAGTGTGGTACACTTTTTATGAGCCTGTTTGGCGTCACATAGCACGTGAACGTATTCCTAACTAGCAGCTGACTAATAGTCCCCCGTATACAACCTAAAGACACCAACTCTGCCAGTACTGGACCCTCGTTAATGAATAAGGGAAACAAGTGTATACTTAATGGCTCGTTGTTCGTGTTTTACACAATAATATTGAGATCTAACAGACAATAAAGTCAAGGAAGTTATAGGGGCAGTTATTACGCCAATTGTAACGTAAATGACAAGAATGAAAAATGGGTGAAAAGATAGCTTGCCTTAGGCAGGATCCAAACCTGCGACCTTCGAAAAACGCGTTCGACGCTCTACCACTGAGCTACCACGATAGCTATACCCCCTGCCACTTTATTGGGTATCTATGTCAATTAAAACGTGGGAGTGTCAGTCAGCGCCACATGTAGCCATGACGGCGAGTGTGGCACACTCTTTATGAGCCTGTTCGGTGTCACATAGCACGTGAACTGATTACTAACTAGCAGCTGACATATAGTCCACCGTATACAACCTAAAGGCACCAAGTATGCCAGTACGAGACCCTCGTTAAAGAATAAGAGAAACAAGTGTATACTTAAGGGCTCGTTTTTCGTCTTTTACACAATAACAATGAGATCTAACTGAAAATAATGTCAAAGAAGGTTTAAGGAAACTTATTATGCCGATTGTAATGTAAATGAGAAGAAAGAAAAGTGGGTGAAAAGATAGCTTGCCTTAGGCAGGATCCAAACATGTGACCTTCGAATAACGTGCTCGATGCTCTACCACTGAGCTACCACGACAGCTATCCCCCCAGTCACTTTTTTGGGTATCTGTGTCACTTTAAACGTGGGAATGTCAGTCAGCGCCACTAGTAGTCATGGCGGCGAGTGTGGCACAAGCTTTATGAGCCTGTTTGGCGTCACACAGCACGTGAACTTATTTCTAAATAGCAGCTGACCAATAGTCTCCTGTTCACAACCTAAAGGCACCAAGTGTTCCAGTACGAGACCCTCGTTAATTAATAAGAATACAAGTGTATACTTAAGGGCTCGTTTTACGTGTTTTACACAATAATAATGAGATCTAACAGAAAATAATGTCAAGGAAGTTATAGGGGCAGTTATTACACCAATTGTAATGTAAATGAGAAGAATGAAAAATGGGTGAAAAGATAACTTTCCGTAGGCAGGATCCAAACCTGCGACCTTCGAAAAACGCGTTCGACGCTCTACCACTGAGCTACCACGACAGCTATACCCCCTGCCACTTTATTGGGTATCTATGTCAATTAAAACGTGGAAGTGTCAGTCAGCGCCACATGTAGCCATGACAGCGAGTGTGGCACACTCTTTATGAGCCTGTTCGGTGTCACATAGCACGTGAACTGATTACTGACTAGCAGCTGACATATAGTCCACCGTATACAACCTAAAGGCACCAAGTATGCCAGTACGAGACCCTCGTTAAAGAATAAGAGAAACAAGTGTATACTTAAGGGCTCGTTTTTCGTGTTTTACACAATAACAATGAGATCTAACTGAAAATAATGTCGAGGAAGGTACAGGGGAAGTTATTACGCCGATTGTAATGTAAATGAGAAGAAAGAATAGTGGGTGAAAAGATAACTTGCCTTAGGCAGGATCCGAACCTCTGACCTTCGAATAACCTGCTCGATGCTCTACCGCTAAGCTATCACGACAGCTATCCCCCCAGTAACTTTATTGGGTGTCTATGTCAATTGAAACGTGAGAGTGCCACTCAGCGCCACTAGTAGCCACGGCGGCAAGTGTTGCACACTCTTTATGAGCCTGCTTGGCGTCACGTACCACGTGAACCTAATACTAACTAGCAGCTGACCGATAGTCCCCCGTGTACAACCTAAAGGCACGAAGTCTGCCAGTACGAGACCCTCGTTAATGAATAAGGGAAACAAGTGTATACCTAAAGGCTCGTTTTTCATGTTTTACACATTAATATTGAGATTTAACATACAATGATGTTAAGGAAGGTATAGGGGAAGGTATTAGGCCAAAGGTAATGTGATAGAGAAGAAATAAACGTGGGTGAAAAGATAACTTGCCGTGGGCAGGATTTGAACCTCCGACCTTCGAATAACGCGTTCGAAGCTCTACCGCTGAGCTACCACGACAGCTATCCCTCCAGCCACTTTATTGGGTATTTATGTCAATTTAAACGTGGGATAGTGAGTCAGCGCCTCTAGTAGCCATGGCTGCGAGTGTGGTACACTCTTTATGAGCCTGTTTGGCGTCACATAGCACGTGAACATATTCATAACTAGCAGCTGACTAATAGTCCCCCGTATACAACCTTAAGACACCAACTCTGCCAGTACTGGACCCTCGTTAATGAATAAGGGAAACAAGTGTATACTTAATGGCTCGTTGTTCGTGTTTTACACAATAAAATTGAGATCTAACAGACAATAATGTCAAGGAAGTTATAGGGGCAGTTATTACGCCAATTGTATTGTAAATGAGAAGAAAGAAAAGTGGGTGAAAAGATAACTTGCCGTAGGCAGGATCCAAACCTGCGACCTTCGAAAAACGCATTCGACTCTCTACCACTGAGCTACCACGACAGCTATGCCCCCAGCCACTTAATGGGTATTTATGTCAATTTAAACGTGGGAGTGTCAGTCAGCGCCACTTGTAGCCACGACGGCGAGTGTGGCACACTCTTTATGAGCCTGTTCGGTGTCACGTAGCACGAGAACTGATTACTAACTAGCAGCTGACTAATAGTCACCTGTATACAACCTAAAGGCACCAAGTCTGCCAATACGAGACCCTCGTTAATGAAAAAAAATACAAGTGTATACTTAAGGGCTCGTTTTACGTGTTTTACACAATAATAATGAGATCTAACAGAAAATAATGTCAAAGAAGGTATAGGGGAACTTATTAGGCCGATTGTAATGTAAATGAGAAGAAAGAAAGTGGGTGAAAAGATAACTTTCCGCGGGCAGGATCTGAACCTGCGACCTTCGAATGAGGCGTTCTATGCTCTACCACTGAGCAACCACGACCGCTATCCCCCAGCCACTTTATTTGGTATCTATGTCAATTTGAACGTGGGAGTGTCAGCCAGTGCCACTAGTAGCCATGGCGGCGAGTGTGGCACACTCTTTATGAGCCTGTTTGGCGTCACGTAGTACATGAACATATTGCTAACTAGCAGCTGACCAATAGTCCCCCGTACACTACCTAAAGGCCCCAAATCTGCCAGTACGAGACCCTTGTTAATGAATAAGGGAAACAAGTGTATGCGTAATGGCTCGTTTTTCGTGTTTTACACAATAATTATGAGATTTAACATACAATAATGTCAAGGAAAGTATAGTGGAAGTGATTAGGCCAGTTGTGATGTAAATGAGAACAAAAAAAGATAATTGCCGTGGGCAGAATCTGAGCCTGCGACCTTCCATTAACGCGTTCGATGCTTTACCACTGAGCTACCGCGACAGCTATCCCCCAACCACTTTATTGGGTATCTAAGTCTATTTAAACGTGAGAGTGTCAGTCAGTGCCCCTAGTAGCCATGGCGGCGAGTGTGGCACAATCCTTATGAGCCTGTTTGGCGTCATGTAGTATGTGAACTTATTACTAACTAGCCGCTGACCCATAGTCCCCCGTATACAACCTAAAGGAACCAAGTCTACCAGTACGAGACCCTCCTTAATGAATAAGTAAAACAAGTGTATACTTAAGGGCTTGTTTTTCGTGTTTTTACCCAATATTTATGAGATCTAACATACAATAATGTCAAGGAAGGTATAGGGGAAGGTATTAGGCCAATTGTAATGTAAATGAGAAGAAAGAAAAGTGGGTGAACAGATAACTTGTCGTGGGCAGGATCCAAACCTGCGACCTTCGAATAACGCGTTCGATGCTCTACCACTGAGGTACCACGGCAGCTATCCTCCCAGCCACTTTATTGGGTATCTATGTCAATTGAAACGTGAGAGTGCCAGTCAGCGCCACTAGTAGTCTTGGCGGCGAGTGTGGCACAAGCTTTGTGAGCCTGTTTGGCGTCACGTAGCAGGTGAACTTATTACTAACTAGCAGCTGACCAATAGTCCCCCGTATACAACCTAAAGACACCAACTCTGCCAGTACTAGACCCTCGTTAATGAATAAGGGAAACAAGTGTATACCTAATGGCTCGTTTTTCGTGTTTTACAGAATGATAATGAGATCTAACAGAAAATATAGTCAAGGAAGGTATAGGGGAACTTATTAGGCCGAATGTAATGTAAATGAGAAGAAAGAAAAGTGGGCGAAAAGATAACTTGCCGTGGGCAGGATCCAAACCGGCGACCTTCGAAAAACGCGTTCGACGCTCTACCACTGAGCTACCACGACAGCTATACCCCCAGCCACTTTATTGGGTATCTATGTCAATTTAAACCCGGGAGTGTCAGTCAGCGCCACTTGTAGCCATGACGGCGAGTGTGGCACACTATTTATGAGCCTGTTCGATGTCACGTAGCACGAGAACTGATTACTAACTAGCAGCTGACTAATAGTCCCCTGTATACAACCTAAAGGCACCAAGTCTGCCAATACGAGACCCTCGTTAATGAAAAAAAATACAAGTGTATACTTAAGGGCTCGTTTTACGTGTTTTACACAATAATAATGAGATCTAACAGAAAATAATGTCAAAGAAGGTATAGGGGAACTTATTAGGCCGATTGTAATGTAAATGAGAAGAAAGAAAGTGGGTGAAAAGATAACTTTCCGCGGGCAGGATCTGAACCTGCGACCTTCGAATGAGGCGTTCGATGCTCTACCACTGAGCAACCACGACCGCTATCCCCCCAGCCACTTTATTTGGTATCTATGTCAATTTGAACGTGGGAGTGTCAGCCAGTGCCACTAGTAGCCATGGCGGCGAGTGTGGCACACTCTTTATGAGCCTGTTTGGCGTCACGTAGTACATGAACATATTACTAACTAGCAGCTGACCAATAGTCCCCCGTACACTACCTGAAGGCCCCGAATCTGCCAGTACGAGACCCTTGTTAATGAATAAGGGAAACAAGTGTATACGTAATGGCTCGTTTTTCGTGTTTTACACAATAATTATGAGATTTAACATACAATAATGTCAAGGAAAGTATAGTGGAAGTTATTAGGCCAGTTGTGATGTAAAAGAGAACAAAAAAAGATAATTGCCGTGGGCAGAATCTGAGCCTGCGACCTTCCATTAACGCGTTCGATGCTTTACCACTGAGCTACCGCGACAGCTATCCCCCAACCACTTTATTGGGTATCTAAGTCTATTTAAACGTGAGAGTGTCAGTCAGTGCCCCTAGTAGCCATGGCGGCGAGTGTGGCACAATCCTTATGAGCCTGTTTGGCGTCATGTAGTATGTGAACTTATTACTAACTAGCCGCTGACCCATAGTCCCCCGTATACAACCTAAAGGAACCAAGTCTGCCAGTACGAGACCCTCCTTAATGAATAAGGAAAACAAGTGTATACTTAAGGGCTTGTTTTTCGTGTTTTTACCCAATATTTATGAGATCTAACATACAATAATGTCAAGGAAGGTATAGGGGAAGGTATTAGGCCAATTGTAATGTAAATGAGAAGAAAGAAAAGTGGGTGAACAGATAACTTGTCGTGGGCAGGATCCAAACCTGCGACCTTCGAATAACGCGTTCGATGCTCTACCACTGAGGTACCACGGCAGCTATCCTCCCAGCCACTTTATTGGGTATCTATGTCAATTGAAACGTGAGAGTGCCAGTCAGCGCCACTAGTAGTCTTGGCGGCGAGTGTGGCACAAGCTTTGTGAGCCTGTTTGGCGTCACGTAGCAGGTGAACTTATTACTAACTAGCAGCTGACCAATAGTCCCCCGTATACAACCTAAAGACACCAACTCTGCCAGTACTAGACCCTCGTTAATGAATAAGGGAAACAAGTGTATACCTAATGGCTCGTTTTTCGTGTTTTACAGAATGATAATGAGATCTAACAGAAAATATAGTCAAGGAAGGTATAGGGGAACTTATTAGGCCGAATGTAATGTAAATGAGAAGAAAGAAAAGTGGGCGAAAAGATAACTTGCCGTGGGCAGGATCCAAACCGGCGACCTTCGAAAAACGCGTTCGACGCTCTACCACTGAGCTACCACGACAGCTATACCCCCAGCCACTTTACTGGGTATCTATGTCAATTTAAACCCGGGAGTGTCAGTCAGCGCCACTTGTAGCCATGACGGCGAGTGTGGCACACTATTTATGAGCCTGTTCGATGTCACGTAGCACGAGAACTGATTACTAACTAGCAGCTGACTAATAGTCCCCTGTATACAACCTAAAGGCACCAAGTCTGCCAATACGAGACCCTCGTTAATGAAAAAAAATACAAGTGTATACTTAAGGGCTCGTTTTACGTGTTTTACACAATAATAATGAGATCTAACAGAAAATAATGTCAAAGAAGGTATAGGGGGACTTATTAGGCCGATTGTAATGTAAATGAGAAGAAAGAAAGTGGGTGAAAAGATAACTTTCCGCGGGCAGGATCTGAACCTGCGACCTTCGAATGAGGCGTTCGATGCTCTACCACTGAGCAACCACGACCGCTATCCCCCCAGCCACTTTATTTGGTATCTATGTCAATTTGAACGTGGGAGTGTCAGCCAGTGCCACTAGTAGCCATGGCGGCGAGTGTGGCACACTCTTTATGAGCCTGTTTGGCGTCACGTAGTACATGAACATATTACTAACTAGCAGCTGACCAATAGTCCCCCGTACACTACCTAAAGGCCCCGAATCTGCCAGTACGAGACCCTTGTTAATGAATAAGGGAAACAAGTGTATACGTAATGGCTCGTTTTTCGTGTTTTACACAATAATTATGAGATTTAACATACAATAATGTCAAGGAAAGTATAGTGGAAGTTATTAGGCCAGTTGTGATGTAAATGAGAACAAAAAAAGATAATTGCCGTGGGCAGAATCTGAGCCTGCGACCTTCCATTAACGCGTTCGATGCTTTACCACTGAGCTACCGCGACAGCTATCCCCCAACCACTTTATTGGGTATCTAAGTCTATTTAAACGTGAGAGTGTCAGTCAGTGCCCCTAGTAGCCATGGCGGCGAGTGTGGCACAATCCTTATGAGCCTGTTTGGCGTCATGTAGTATGTGAACTTATTACTAACTAGCCGCTGACCCATAGTCCCCCGTATACAACCTAAAGGAACCAAGTCTGCCAGTACGAGACCCTCCTTAATGAATAAGGAAAACAAGTGTATACTTAAGGGCTTGTTTTTCGTGTTTTTACCCAATATTTATGAGATCTAACATACAATAATGTCAAGGAAGGTATAGGGGAAGGTATTAGGCCAATTGTAATGTAAATGAGAAGAAAGAAAAGTGGGTGAACAGATAACTTGTCGTGGGCAGGATCCAAACCTGCGACCTTCGAATAACGCGTTCGATGCTCTACCACTGAGGTACCACGGCAGCTATCCTCCCAGCCACTTTATTGGGTATCTATGTCAATTGAAACGTGAGAGTGCCAGTCAGCGCCACTAGTAGTCTTGGCGGCGAGTGTGGCACAAGCTTTGTGAGCCTGTTTGGCGTCACGTAGCAGGTGAACTTATTACTAACTAGCAGCTGACCAATAGTCCCCCGTATACAACCTAAAGACACCAACTCTGCCAGTACTAGACCCTCGTTAATGAATAAGGGAAACAAGTGTATACCTAATGGCTCGTTTTTCGTGTTTTACAGAATGATAATGAGATCTAACAGAAAATAATGTCAAGGAAGGTATAGGGGAACTTATTAGGCCGAATGTAATGTAAATGAGAAGAAAGAAAAGTGGGCGAAAAGATAACTTGCCGTGAAATGGATCCAAACCGGCGACCTTCGAAAAACGCGTTCGACGCTCTACCACTGAGCTACCACGACAGCTATACCCCCAGCCACTTTATTGGGTATCTATGTCAATTTAAACCCGGGAGTGTCAGTCAGCGCCAGTTGTAGCCATGACGGCGAGTGTGGCACACTATTTATGAGCCTGTTTGATGTCACGTAGCACGAGAACTGATTACTAACTAGCAGCTGACTAATAGTCCCCAGTATACAACCTAAAGGCACCACGTCTGCCAATACGAGACCCTCGTTAATGAAAAAAAATACAAGTGTATACTTAAGGGCTCGTTTTACGTGTTTTACACAATAATAATGAGATCTAACAGAAAATAATGTCAAAGAAGGTATAGGGGAACTTATTAGGCCGATTGTAATGTAAATGAGAAGAAAGAAAGTGGGTGAAAAGATAACTTTCCGCGGGCAGGATCTGAACCTGCGACCTTCGAATGAGGTGTTCGATGCTCTACAACTGAGCAACCACGACAGCTATCCCCCGAGCCACTTTATTGGGTATCTTTGTCAATTTAAACGTGGGAGTGTCAGTCAGCGCCACTAGTAGCCATGGCTGCGAGTGTGGTACACTCTTTATGAGCCTGTTTGGCGTCACATAGCACGTGAACATATTCATAACTAGCAGCTGACCAATAGTCCCCCGTACACTACCTAAAGGCACCAAGTCTGCCAGTACGAGACCCTCGTTAATGAATAAGGGAAACAAGTGTATACCTAATGGCTCGTTTTTCGTGTTTTACACAATATTAATGAGATTTAACATACAATATAGTCAAGAAAAGTGTAGTGGAAGTTATTAGGCCATTTGTAATGTGATAGAGAAGAAATAAACGTGGGTGAAAAGATAAGTTGCCGTGGGCAGGATCCGAACCTCCGACCTTCGAATAACGCGTTCGATGCTCTACCGCTAAGCTACCACGACAGCTATCCCCCCAGCCACTTTATTGGGTATCTATGTCAATTTAAACGTGGGATAGTAAGTCAGCGCCACTAGTAGCCATGGCGACGAGAGTGGCACACTCTTCAAGAGCCTGTTTGACGTCACATAGCACGTGAACATATTCATAACTAGTAGCTGACCAATAGTCCCCCGTATACAACCTAAAGACACCAACTCTGCCAGTACTGAACCCTCGTTAATGAATAAGGGAAACAAGTGTATACTTAGGGGCTCGTTGTTCGTGTTTTACACAATAATATTGAGATCTAACAGACAATAGTGTCAAGGAAGTTACAGGGGCTGTTATTACGCCAATGGTAATGTAAATGAGAAGAAAAAAAAGTGGGTGAAAAGATAACTTGCCTTAAGCAGGATCCGCACCTGTGACCTTTGAATAACTTGATCGATGCTCTACCGCTGAGCTACCACGATAGCTATCCCCCAGCCACTTTATTTGGTATCTATGTCAATTGAAACGTGAGAGTGTCAGTCACTGCCTCTAGTAGCCATGGCGTCGAGTGTGGCACACTCTTTAAGAGCCTGTTGGGCGTCACGTAACACGCGAACCTATTACTAACTAGCAGCTGACCAATAGCCCCCGTATACAACCTAAAGGAACCAAGTCTGCCAGTACGAGACCCTCCTTAATGAATAAGGAATACAAGTGTATACTTAAAGGCTTGTTTTTTGTGTTTTACGCAATATTTATGTAATCTAATAAACAATAATGTCAAGGAAGGTATAGGGGAAGTTATTAGGTCAGTTGTGATGTAAATGAGAACAAAAAAGTGGGTGAAAAGATAATTGCCGAGGGGCAGAATCTGAACCTGCGACCTTCCATTAACGCGTTCGATGCTATACCACTGAGGTACCACGACAGCTATCCTCTCAGCCACATTATTGGGTAGCTATGTCAGTTTAAACCTGGGAGTGTCATTCAGCGCCAGTAGTAGCCGTGGCGGCGAGTGTGGCACACTGTTTATGAGCCTGTTTGGCGTCGTGTAGCACCTGAACTTATTACTAGCTATCAGCTGACCAATAGTCTCCCGTACACAACTTAAAGGCACGAAGTCTGCCAGTGCAAGACCCTCGTTAATGAATAAGGGAAAGAAGTGTATACTTAAAGACTCGTTTTTCATATTTTACACAAGATAATGAGATCTCAGAGGAAATAATGTCAAGGAAGGTATAGGGGAAGTTATTAGGCGAATTGTAGTGTAATTGAGAAAAAAGAAAAGTGGGTTAAAAGATAACTTGCCGCGGGCAGGATCCGAACCTGCAACCTTCGAATAACGCGTTCGATGCACTACCACTGAACTACCAAGACAGCTATCCCCCCAGCCACTTTATTGGGTATCTATGTCAATTTAAACCTGGGAGTGTCATTCAGCGCCAGTAGTAGCCGTGGCGGCGAGTGTGGCACACTATTTATGAGCCTGTTTGGTGTCATATAGCACGTGAACTTATTACAAAGTAGCAGCTGACCAATAGTCCCCCGTATACAACCTAAAGGCACCAAGTCTCCCAGAACGAGACCCTCGTTAATGAATTAGTGAAACAAGTGTGAACTTAAGGGCTCGTTTTTCGGGTTTTACACAATATAATGAGATCTAACAGACAATAATGTCAAGGAAGGCATAGGGGAAGTTATTGGGCGAATTCTTATGTAATGAGAAGAAAGAAACGTGGTTGAAAAGATAACTTGCCGTGGGCGGGATCAAAACCTGCGACCTTCGAATAACGCGTTCGGTGCTCTACCACTGAGCTACCACGACAGCTATCCCCTCAGCCACTTTTTTGGGTATCGATGTCAATTTAAACGTGGGAATGTCAGTCAGCGCCACTAGTAGTCATGTCGGCGAGTGTGGCACATTCTTTATGAGCCTGTTTGGCGTCAAGTAGCAGGTGAACCTATTACTATCTAGCAGCTGACCAATAGTCCCACGTATACAACCTAAAGGCACAAAGTCTGCTAGTACGAGACCCTCATTAATGAGTAAGGGAAAGAAGTGTATACTTAAGGGCTCGTTTTTCGTGTTTTGCACAATAATAATGAGATCTAACAGACAATAATGTCAAGGAAGGTATAGTTGAAGTTATTAGGCAAATTGTAATGTGATAGAGAAGAAAGAAACGTGGGTGAAAAGATAACTTGCCGTGGGCGGGATCCAAACCTGCGACCTTCGAATAACGCGTTCGGTGCTCTACCACTGAGCTACCACGAAAGCTATCCCCTCAGCCACTTTTTTGGGTATCGATGTTAATTTAAACGTGGAAGTGTCAGTCAGCGCCACTAGTAGTCATAGCGACGAGTGTGGCACACTCTTTAAGAGCCTGTTTGGCATCACGTAGCACGTGAACGTATTACTAACTAGCAGCTGACCAATAGTTCCCCGTATACTACCTAAAGGCACCAAGTCTGCCAGTACAAGACCCTCGTTAATGATTAAGGGAATCAAGTGTATACTTAATGGCTCGTTTTTCGTGTTTTACACAATAATATTGAGATCTAACAGAAAATATTGTCAAGGAAGGTATAGGGGATTTTATTAGGCCGATTGTAATGTAAATGAAAAGAAAGAAAAGTGGGTGAAAAGGTAACTTGCCGCGGGCAGCATCCGAACCTGCGACCTTCGAATAAGGCGTTCGATTCTCTGCCACTGGGCAACCACGACAGCTATCCCCCCCAGCCACTTTATTGGGTATCTATGTCAATTTAAACGTGGGAGTGTCAGTCAGCGCCACTAGTAGCCATGGCGGCGAGTGTTGCACAAACTTTATGAGCCTGTTTGGCGTCACGTAGCACGTGAACGTATTACTAACTAGCAGCTGACCAATAGTTCCCCGTATACAACCTAAAGGCACAAAGTCTGCTAGTACGAGACCCTCGTTAACGAATAAGGGAAACAAGTGTATACTTAAGGGTTCGTTTTTCGTGTTTTGCACAATAATAATGAGATCTTAGAGACAATAATGTCCAGGAAGATATAGGAGAAGTTTTTAGGCCAATTGTAATGTAAATGAGAAGAAAGAATAGTGGGTGAAAAGATAACTTGCCTTAGGCAGGATCCGAACCTCTGACCTTCGAATAACGTGCTCGATGCTCTACCGCTATGCTACCGCGACAGCTATCCCCCCAGTAACTTCATTGGGTGTCTATGTCAATTGAAACGTGAGAGTGCCACTCAGCGCCACTAGTAGACATGGCGGCAAGTGTTGCACACTCTTTATGAGCCTGCTTGGCGTCACGTACCACGTGAACCTAATACTAACTAGCAGCTGACCGATAGTCCGCCGTGTACAACCTAAAGGCACCAAGTCTGCAAGTACGAGACCCTCGTTAATGAATAAGGGAAACAAGTGTATACCTAGTGGCTCGTTTTTCATGTTTTACACATTAATATTGAGATTTAACATACAATGATGTCAAGGAAGGTATAGGGGAAGGTATTAGGCCAATGGTAATGTGATAGAGAAGAAATAAACGTGGGTGAAAAGATAACTTCCCGTGGGCAGGATTTGAACCTCCGGCCTTCGAATAACGCGTTCGAAGCTCTACCGCTGAGCTACCACGACAGCTTGCCCCCCAGCCACTTTATTGGGTATTTATGTCAATTTAAACGTGGGATAGTCAGTCAGCGCCACTAGTAGCCATGGCTGCGAGTGTGGTACACTCTTTATGAGCCTGTTTGGCGTCACATAGCACGTGAACGTATTCATAACTACCAGCTGACTTATAGTCCCCCGTATACAACCTAAAGACACCAACTCTGCCAGTACTGGACCCTCGTTAATGAATAAGGGAAACAAGTGTATACTTAATGGCTCGTTGTTCGTGTTTTACACAATAATATTGAGATCTAACAGACAATAATGTCAAGGAAGTTATAGGGGCAGTTATTACGCCAATTGTAACGTAAATGACAAGAATGAAAAATGGGTGAAAAGATAGCTTGCCTTAGGCAGGATCCAAAGCTGCGACCTTCGAAAAACGCGTTCGACGCTCTACCACTGAGCTACCACGACAGCTATACCCCCTGCCACTTTATTGGGTATCTATGTCAATTAAAACGGTGGAGTGTCAGTCAGCGCCACATGTAGCCATGATGGCGAGTGTGGCATACTCTTTATGAGCCTGTTCGGTGTCACATAGCACGTGAACTGATTACTAACTAGCAGCTGACATATAGTCCACCGTATACAACCTAAAGGCACAAAGTATGCCAGTACGAGACCCTCGTTAAATAATAAGAGAAACAAGTGTATACTTAAGGGCTCGTTTTTCGTGTTTTAAACAATACCAATGAGATCTAACTGAAAATAATGTCAAAGAAGGTTTAGAAAAACTTATTAGGCCGATTGTAATGTATATGGGAAGAAAGAAAAGTGGGTGAAAAGATAACTTGCCTTAATCAGGATCTGAACCTGTGACCTTTGAATAACGTGCTCGATGCTCTACTTCTGAGCTACCACGACAGCTATCCCCCCAGTCACTTTTTTGGGTATCTATGTGAATTTAAACGTGGGAGTGTCAGTCAGCGCCACTAGTAGTCATGGCGACGAGTGTGGCACACTCTTTAAGAGCCTGTTTGGTGTCACGTAGCAGGTGAACCTATTACTAACTAGCCGCTGACCAATAGTCCCCCTTACACAACCTAAAGGCACCAAGTCTGCCAGTACTGGACCCTCGTTAATGAATAAGAGAAACAAGTGTATACTTAAGGGCTTGTTTTTTGTTTTTTACACAATATTAGTGAGATCTAACAGACAATGATGTCAAGGAAGGTACAGGGGAAGTTATTATGCTGATTGTAATGTAAATGAGAAGAAAGAAAAGTGGGTGAAAAGATAACTTGCCTTAAGCAGTATCCGAACATGTGACCTTTGAATAACGTGCTCGAGGCTCTACCGCTGAGCTACCACAACAGCTATCTCCTCAGTCACTTTATTGGGTATCTATGTCAATTTAAACGTGGGATAGTCAGTCAGCGCCACTAGTAGCCATGACTGCGAGTGTGGTACACTCTTTTTGAGCCTGTTTGGCGTCACACAGCACGTGAACATATCCATAACTAGCAGCTGACCAATAGTCCCCCGTATACAACCTAAAGACACCAACTCTGCCAGTACTGGACCCTCGTTAATGAATAAGGAAAACAAGTGTATACTTAGGGGCTCGTTGTTCGTGTTTTACACAATAATATTGAGATCTAACAGACAATAATGTCAAGGAAGTTATAGGGGCATTTATTTCGCCACTTGTAATATAAATGAGAAGAAAGAAAAGTGGGTGAAAAGATAACTTGCCTTAAGCAGGATCCGAACCTGTGACCTTCGAATAACGTGATCGATGCTCTACCGCTGAGCTACCACCATGGCTATCCCCCCAGTCACTTTATTGGGCATCTGTGTCAATTTAAACGTGGGAATGTCAGTCAGCGCCACTAGAAGTCATGGTGGCGAGTGTGGCACAATCTTTATGAGCCTGTTTGGCATCACGTAGCAGGTGAACCTATTACTAACTAGCAGCTGACCAATAGTCCCCCGTATACAACCTAATGACACCAACTCTGCCAGTACTAGACCCTCGTTAATGAAAAAGAGAAACAAGTGTATACTTAGGGGCTCGTTGTTCGTGTTTTACACAATAATATTGAGATCTAACAGACAATAATGTCAAGAAAGTTATAGGGGCAGTTATTACGCCAAATATAATGTAAATGAGAAGAAAGAAACGTGGGTGAAAGATAACTTGCCGTAGGCAGGATCCAAACCTGCGACCTTCGAAAAACGCGTTCGATGCTCTACCACTGAGCTACCACGACAGCTATACCCCCAGCCACTTTATTGGGTATCTATGTCAATTTAAACGTAAAAGTGTAAGTCAGCGCCACTAGTTGCCAAGGCTGCGAGTGTGGTACACTCTTTATGAGCCTGTTTGGCGTCATAAAGCACGTGAACGTATTACTAACTAGCAGCTGACAAATAGTCCCCCGTGTACTACCTAAAGGCACCAAGTCTGCCAGTACGAGACCCTCGTTAATGAATAAGGGAAACAAGTGTATACCTAATGGCTCGTTTTTCTTGTTTTACACACTAATAATGAGATTTACCATACAATGATGTCAAGGAAGGTATAGGGGAAGGTATTAGGCCAATTGTAATGTGATAGAAAAGAAACGTGGGTGAAAAGATAACTTGCCATGGGCAGGATCCGAACCTCCGACATTCGAATAACGTGTTCGATGCTCTACCGCTGAGCTACCACGACAGCTACCCCCCGAGCCACTTTGTTGGGTATCTATGTCAATTTAAAACAAGGAGTGTCAGTCAGCGCCACTAGTAGCCAAGGCTGCGAGTTTGGTACACTCTTTATGAGCCTGTTTGGCATCACATAGCACGTGAACATATTAATAACTAGCAGCTGACTAATAGTCCCCCGTATACAACATAAAGACACCAACTCTGCCAGTACTGGACCCCCGTTAATGAATAAGGGAAACAAGTGTATACTTAATGGCTCGTTTTTCGTGTTTTACACAATAATATTACGATCTAACAGAGAATAATGTCAAGAAAGTTATAGGGGCAGTTATTACGCCAATTGTAATGTAAATGAGAAGAATGAAAAATGGGTGAAAAGATAACTTTCCGTAGGCAGGATCCAAACCTGCGACCAATCGAAAAACGCGTTCGACGCTCTACCACTGAGCTACCACGACAGCTATACCCCCTGCCACTTTATTGGGTATCTATGTCAATTAAAACGGTGGAGTGTCAGTCAGCGCCACATGTAGCCATGATGGCGAGTGTGGCATACTCTTTATGAGCCTGTTCGGTGTCACATAGCACGTGAACTGATTACTAACTAGCAGCTGACATATAGTCCACCGTATACAACCTAAAGGCACCAAGTATGCCAGTACGAGACCCTCGTTAAATGATAAGAGAAACAAGTGTATACTTAAGGGCTCGTTTTTCGTGTTTTAAACAATAACAATGAGATCTAACTGAAAATAATGTCAAAGAAGGTTTAGAAAAACTTATTAGGCCGATTGTAATGTATAAGGGAAGAAAGAAAAGTGGGTGAAAAGATAACTTGCCGCGGGCAGGATCTGAGTCTGCGACCTTCGAATAACGTGCTCGATGCTCTACCGCTGAGCTACCACGACAGCTATCCCCCCAGTCACTTTATTGGGTATCTATGACAATTTAAACGTGGGAGTGTCAGTCAGCGCCACTAGTAGCCATGGCGGCGAGTGTGGCACACTCTTTATGAGCCTGTTTGGCGTCACGTAGTACGTGAACATATTACTAACTAGCAGCTGACCAATAGCCCCCGTATACAACCTAAAGGCACAAACTCTGCTAGTACGAGACCCTCGTTAATGAATAAGAGAAAGAAGCTTATACTTAAGGGCTGGATTTTCGTGTTTTATACAATAATAGTGAGATCTAACAGACAATGATGTCGAGGAAGGTACAGGGGAAGTTATTACGCCGATTGTAATGTAAATGAGAAGAAAGAATAGTGGGTGAAAAGATAACTTGCCTTAGGCAGGATCCGAACCTCTGACCTTCGAATAACGTGCTCGATGCTCTACCGCTATGCTACCACGACAGCTATCCCCCCAGTAACTTCATTGGGTGTCTATGTCAATTGAAACGTGAGAGTGCCACTCAGCGCCACTAGTAGCCATGGCGGCAAGTGTTGCACACTCTTTATGAGCCTGCTTGGCGTCACGTACCACGTGAACCTAATACTAACTAGCAGCTGACCGATAGTCCGCCGTGTACAACCTAAAGGCACCAAGTCTGCAAGTACGAGACCCTCGTTAATGAATAAGGGAAACAAGTGTATACCTAGTGGCTCGTTTTTCATGTTTTACACATTAATATTGAGATTTAACATACAATGATGTCAAGGAAGGTATAGGGGAAGGTATTAGGCCAATGGTAATGTGATAGAGAAGAAATAAACGTGGGTGAAAAGATAACTTGCCGTGGGCAGGATTTGAACCTCCGGCCTTCGAATAACGCGTTCGAAGCTCTACCGCTGAGCTACCACGACAGCTTGCCCCCCAGCCACTTTATTGGGTATTTATGTCAATTTAAACGTGGGATAGTCAGTCAGCGCCACTAGTAGCCATGGCTGCGAGTGTGGTACACCCTTTATGAGCCTGTTTGGCGTCACATAGCACGTGAACGTATTCATAACTACCAGCTGACTTATAGTCCCCCGTATACAACCTAAAGACACCAACTCTGCCAGTACTGGACCCTCGTTAATGAATAAGGGAAACAAGTGTATACTTAATGGCTCGTTGTTCGTGTTTTACACAATAATATTGAGATCTAACAGACAATAATGTCAAGGAAGTTATAGGGGCAGTTATTACGCCAATTGTAACGTAAATGACAGGAATGAAAAATGGGTGAAAAGATAGCTTGCCTTAGGCAGGATCCAAACCTGCGACCTTCGAAAAACGCGTTCGACGCTCTACCACTGAGCTACCACGACAGCTATACCCCCTGCCACTTTATTGGGTATCTATGTCAATTAAAACGGTGGAGTGTCAGTCAGCGCCACATGTAGCCATGATGGCGAGTGTGGCATACTCTTTATGAGCCTGTTCGGTGTAACATAGCACGTGAACTGATTACTAACTAGCAGCTGACATATAGTCCACCGTATACAGCCTAAAGGCACAAAGTATGCCAGTACGAGACCCTCGTTAAATAATAAGAGAAACAAGTGTATACTTAAGGGCTCGTTTTTCGTGTTTTAAACAATACCAATGAGATCTAACTGAAAATAATGTCAAAGAAGGTTTATAAAAACTTATTAGGCCGATTGTAATGTATATGGGAAGAAAGAAAAGTGGGTGAAAAGATAACTTGCCGCGGGCAGGATCTGAATCTGCGACCTTCGAATAACGTGCTCGATGCTCTACCGCTGAGCTACCACGACAGCTATCCCCCCAGTCACTTTATTGGGTATCTATGACAATTTAAACGTGGGAGTGTCAGTCAGCGCCACTAGTAGCCATGGCGGCGAGTGTGGCACACTCTTTATGAGCCTGTTTGGCGTCACGTAGTACGTGAACATATTACTAACTAGCAGCTGACCAATAGCCCCCGTATACAACCTAAAGGCACAAACTCTGCTAGTACGAGACCCTCGTTAATGAATAAGAGAAAGAAGCTTATACTTAAGGGCTGGATTTTCGTGTTTTATACAATAATAGTGAGATCTAACAGATAATGATGTCGAGGAAGGTACAGGGGAAGT
Organism: Rhipicephalus microplus; assembly: GCF_043290135.1. Lineage (NCBI taxonomy): Eukaryota > Metazoa > Arthropoda > Arachnida > Ixodida > Ixodidae > Rhipicephalus > Rhipicephalus microplus. The sequence goes on along the minus strand of NC_134702.1, from coordinate 274,825,984 downwards.
TATTACGCCGATTGTAATGTAAATGAGAAGAAAGAATAGTGGGTGAAAAGATAACTTGCCTTAGGCAGGATCCGAACCTCTGACCTTCGAATAACGTGCTCGATACTCTGCCGCTATGCTACCACGACAGCTATCCCCCCAGTAACTTCATTGGGTGTCTATGTCAATTGAAACGTGAGAGTGCCACTCAGCGCCACTAGTAGCCATGGCGGCAAGTGTTGCACACTCTTTATGAGCCTGCTTGGCGTCACGTACCACGTGAACCTAATACTAACTAGCAGCTGACCGATAGTCCGCCGTGTACAACCTAAAGGCACCAAGTCTGCAAGTACGAGACCCTCGTTAATGAATAAGGGAAACAAGTGTATACCTAGTGGCTCGTTTTTCATGTTTTACACATTATTATTGAGATTTAAGATACAATGATGTCAAGGAAGGTATAGGGGAAGGTATTAGGCCAATGGTAATGTGATAGAGAAGAAATAAACGTGGGTGAAAAGATAACTTGCCGTGGGCAGGATTTGAACCTCCGGCCTTCGAATAACGCGTTCGAAGCTCTACCGCTGAGCTACCACGACAGCTTGCCCCCCAGCCACTTTATTGGGTATTTATGTCAATTTAAACGTGGGATAGTCAGTCAGCGCCACTAGTACCCATGGCTGCGAGTGTGGTACACTCTTTATGAGCCTGTTTGGCGTCACATAGCACGTGAACGTATTCATAACTAGCAGCTGACTAATAGTCCCCCGTATACAACCTAAAGACACCAACTCTGCCAGTACTGGACCCTCGTTAATGAATAAGGAAAACAAGTGTATACTTAATGGCTCGTTGTTCGTGTTTTACACAATAATATTGAGATCTAACAGACAATATTGTCAAGGAAGTTATAGGGGCAGTTATTACGCCAATTGTAACGTAAATGACAAGAATGAAAAATGGGTGAAAAGATAGCTTGCCTTAGGCAGGATCCAAACCTGCGACCTTCGAAAAACGCGTTCGACGCTCTACCACTGAGCTACCACGATAGCTATACCCCCTGCCACTTTATTGGGTATCTATGTCAATTAAAACGTGGGAGTGTCAGTCAGCGCCACATGTAGCCATGACGGCGAGTGTGGCACACTCTTTATGAGCCTGTTCGGTGTCACATAGCACGTGAACTGATTACTAACTAGCAGCTGACATATAGTCCACCGTATACAACCTAAAGGCACCAAGTATGCCAGTGCGAGACCCTCGTTAAAGAATAAGAGAAACAAGTGTATACTTAAGGGCTCGTTTTTCGTGTTTTACACAATAACAATGAGATCTAACTGAAAATAATGTCAAAGAAGGTTTAAGGAAACTTATTATGCCGATTGTAATGTAAATGAGAAGAAAGAAAAGTGGGTGAAAAGATAGCTTGCCTTAGGCAGGATCCAAACATGCGACCTTCGAATAACGTGCTCGATGCTCTACCACTGAGCTACCACGACAGCTATCCCCCCAGTCACTTTTTTGGGTATCTGTGTCACTTTAAACGTGGGAATGTCAGTCAGCGCCACTAGTAGTCATGGCGGCGAGTGTGGCACAAGCTTTATGAGCCTGTTTGGCGTCACACAGCACGTGAACTTATTACTAAATAGCAGCTGACCAATAGTCTCCTGTACACAACCTAAAGGCACCAAGTGTTCCAGTACGAGACCCTCGTTAATTAATAAGAATACAAGTGTATACTTAAGGGCTCGTTTTACGTGTTTTACACAATAATAATGAGATCTAACAGAAAATAATGTCAAGGAAGTTATAGGGGCAGTTATTACGCCAATTGTAATGTAAATGAGAAGAATGAAAAATGGGTGAAAAGATAACTTTCCGTAGGCAGGATCCAAACCTGCGACCTTCGAAAAACGCGTTCGACGCTCTACCACTGAGCTACCGCGACAGCTATCCCCCAACCACTTTATTGGGTATCTAAGTCTATTTAAACGTGAGAGTGTCAGTCAGTGCCCCTAGTAGCCATGGCGGCGAGTGTGGCACAATCCTTATGAGCCTGTTTGGCGTCATGTAGTATGTGAACTTATTACTAACTAGCCGCTGACCCATAGTCCCCCGTATACAACCTAAAGGAACCAAGTCTGCCAGTACGAGACCCTCCTTAATGAATAAGGAAAACAAGTGTATACTTAAGGGCTTGTTTTTCGTGTTTTTACCCAATATTTATGAGATCTAACATACAATAATGTCAAGGAACGTATAGGGGAAGGTATTAGGCCAATTGTAATGTAAATGAGAAGAAAGAAAAGTGGGTGAACAGATAACTTGTCGTGGGCAGGATCCAAACCTGCGACCTTCGAATAACGCGTTCGATGCTCTACCACTGAGGTACCACGGCAGCTATCCTCCCAGCCACTTTATTGGGTATCTATGTCAATTGAAACGTGAGAGTGCCAGTCAGCGCCACTAGTAGTCTTGGCGGCGAGTGTGGCACAAGCTTTGTGAGCCTGTTTGGCGTCACGTAGCAGGTGAACTTATTGCTAACTAGCAGCTGACCAATAGTCCCCCGTATACAACCTAAAGACACCAACTCTGCCAGTACTAGACCCTCGTTAATGAATAAGGGAAACAAGTGTATACCTAATGGCTCGTTTTTCGTGTTTTACAGAATGATAATGAGATCTAACAGAAAATAATGTCAAGGAAGGTATAGGGGAACTTATTAGGCCGATTGTAATGTAAATGAGAAGAAAGAAAAGTGGGCGAAAAGATAACTTGCCGTGAAATGGATCCCAACCGGCGACCTTCGAAAAACGCGTTCGACGCTCTACCACTGAGCTACCACGACAGCTATACCCCCAGCCACTTTATTGGGTATCTATGTCAATTTAAACCCGGGAGTGTCAGTCAGCGCCACTTGTAGCCATGACGGCGAGTGTGGCACACTATTTATGAGCCTGTTCGATGTCACGTAGCACGAGAACTGATTACTAACTAGCAGCTGACTAATAGTCCCCTGTATACAACCTGAAGGCACCACGTCTGCCAATACGAGACCCTCGTTAATGAAAAAAAATACAAGTGTATACTTAAGGGCTCGTTTTACGTGTTTTACACAATAATAATGAGATCTAACAGAAAATAATGTCAAAGAAGGTATAGGGGAACTTATTAGGCCGATTGTAATGTAAATGAGAAGAAAGAAAGTGGGTGAAAAGATAACTTTCCGCGGGCAGGATCTGAACCTGCGACCTTCGAATGAGGTGTTCGATGCTCTACAACTGAGCAACCACGACAGCTATCCCCCGAGCCACTTTATTGGGTATCTTTGTCAATTTAAACGTGGGAGTGTCAGTCAGCGCCACTAGTAGCCATGGCTGCGAGTGTGGTACACTCTTTATGAGCCTGTTTGGCGTCACATAGCAGGTGAACATATTCATAACTAGCAGCTGACCAATAGTCCCCCGTACACTACCTAAAGGCACCAAGTCTGCCAGTACGAGACCCTCGTTAATGAATAAGGGAAACAAGTGTATACCTAATGGCTCGTTTTTCGTGTTTTACACAATATTAATGAGATTTAACATACAATATAGTCAAGGAAAGTGTAGTGGAAGTTATTAGGCCATTTGTAATGTGATAGAGAAGAAATAAACGTGGGTGAAAAGATAAGTTGCCGTGGGCAGGATCCGAACCTCCGACCTTCGAATAACGCGTTCGATGCTCTACCGCTAAGCTACCACGACAGCTATCCCCCCAGCCACTTTATTGGGTATCTATGTCAATTTAAACGTGGGATAGTAAGTCAGCGCCACTAGTAGCCATGGCGACGAGAGTGGCACACTCTTCAAGAGCCTGTTTGACGTCACATAGCACGTGAACATATTCATAACTAGTAGCTGACCAATAGTCCCCCGTATACAACCTAAAGACACCAACTCTGCCAGTACTGAACCCTCGTTAATGAATAAGGGAAACAAGTGTATACTTATGGGCTCGTTGTTCGTGTTTTACACAATAATATTGAGATCTAACAGACAATAGTGTCAAGGAAGTTACAGGGGCTGTTATTACGCCAATGGTAATGTAAATGAGAAGAAAAAAAAGTGGGTGAAAAGATAACTTGCCTTAAGCAGGATCCGCACCTGTGACCTTTGAATAACTTGATCGATGCTCTACCGCTGAGCTACCACGATAGCTATCCCCCAGCCACTTTATTTGGTATCTATGTCAATTGAAACGTGAGAGTGCCAGTCACTGCCTCTAGTAGCCATGGCGTCGAGTGTGGCACACTCTTTAAGAGCCTGTTGGGCGTCACGTAACACGCGAACCTATTACTAACTAGCAGCTGACCAATAGCCCCCGTATACAACCTAAAGGAACCAAGTCTGCCAGTACGAGACCCTCCTTAATGAATAAGGAATACAAGTGTATACTTAAAGGCTTGTTTTTTGTGTTTTACGCAATATTTATGTAATCTAATAAACAATAATGTCAAGGAAGGTATAGGGGAAGTTATTAGGTCAGTTGTGATGTAAATGAGAACAAAAAAAGTGGGTGAAAAGATAATTGCCGAGGGGCAGAATCTGAACCTGCGACCTTCCATTAACGCGTTCGATGCTATACCACTGAGGTACCACGACAGCTATCCTCTCAGCCACATTATTGGGTAGCTATGTCAGTTTAAACCTGGGAGTGTCATTCAGCGCCAGTAGTAGCCGTGGCGGCGAGTGTGGCACACTGTTTATGAGCCTGTTTGGCGTCGTGTAGCACCTGAACTTATTACTAGCTATCAGCTGACCAATAGTCTCCCGTACACAACTTAAAGGCACGAAGTCTGCCAGTGCAAGACCCTCGTTAATGAATAAGGGAAAGAAGTGTATACTTAAAGACTCGTTTTTCATATTTTACACAAGATAATGAGATCTCAGAGGAAATAATGTCAAGGAAGGTATAGGGGAAGTTATTAGGCGAATTGTAGTGTAATTGAGAAAAAAGAAAAGTGGGTTAAAAGATAACTTGCCGCGGGCAGGATCCGAACCTGCAACCTTCGAATAACGCGTTCGATGCACTACCACTGAACTACCAAGACAGCTATCCCCCCAGCCACTTTATTGGGTATCTATGTCAATTTAAACCTGGGAGTGTCATTCAGCGCCAGTAGTAGCCGTGGCGGCGAGTGTGGCACACTATTTATGAGCCTGTTTGGTGTCATATAGCACGTGAACTTATTACAAAGTAGCAGCTGACCAATAGTCCCCCGTATACAACCTAAAGGCACCAAGTCTCCCAGAACGAGACCCTCGTTAATGAATTAGTGAAACAAGTGTGAACTTAAGGGCTCGTTTTTCGGGTTTTACACAATATAATGAGATCTAACAGACAATAATGTCAAGGAAGGCATAGGGGAAGTTATTGGGCGAATTCTTATGTAATGAGAAGAAAGAAACGTGGTTGAAAAGATAACTTGCCGTGGGCGGGATCAAAACCTGCGACCTTCGAATAACGCGTTCGGTGCTCTACCACTGAGCTACCACGACAGCTATCCCCTCAGCCACTTTTTTGGGTATCGATGTCAATTTAAACGTGGGAATGTCAGTCAGCGCCACTAGTAGTCATGTCGGCGAGTGTGGCACATTCTTTATGAGCCTGTTTGGCGTCAATTAGCAGGTGAACCTATTACTATCTAGCAGCTGACCAATAGTCCCACGTATACAACCTAAAGGCACAAAGTCTGCTAGTACGAGACCCTCATTAATGAGTAAGGGAAAGAAGTGTATACTTAAGGGCTCGTTTTTCGTGTTTTGCACAATAATAATGAGATCTAACAGACAATAATGTCAAGGAAGGTATAGTTGAAGTTATTAGGCAAATTGTAATGTGATAGAGAAGAAAGAAACGTGGGTGAAAAGATAACTTGCCGTGGGCGGGATCCAAACCTGCGACCTTCGAATAACGCGTTCGGTGCTCTACCACTGAGCTACCACGAAAGCTATCCCCTCAGCCACTTTTTTGGGTATCGATGTTAATTTAAACGTGGAAGTGTCAGTCAGCGCCACTAGTAGTCATAGCGACGAGTGTGGCACACTCTTTAAGAGCCTGTTTGGCATCACGTAGCACGTGAACGTATTACTAACTAGCAGCTGACCAATAGTTCCCCGTATACTACCTAAAGGCACCAAGTCTGCCAGTACAAGACCCTCGTTAATGAATAAGGGAATCAAGTGTATACTTAATGGCTCGTTTTTCGTGTTTTACACAATAATATTGAGATCTAACAGAAAATATTGTCAAGGAAGGTATAGGGGATTTTATTAGGCCGATTGTAATGTAAATGAAAAGAAAGAAAAGTGGGTGAAAAGGTAACTTGCCGCGGGCAGCATCCGAACCTGCGACCTTCGAATAAGGCGTTCGATTCTCTGCCACTGGGCAACCACGACAGCTATCCCCCCCAGCCACTTTATTGGGTATCTATGTCAATTTAAACGTGGGAGTGTCAGTCAGCGCCACTAGTAGCCATGGCGGCGAGTGTTCCACAAACTTTATGAGCCTGTTTGGCGTCACGTAGCACGTGAACGTATTACTAACTAGCAGCTGACCAATAGTTCCCCGTATACAACATAAAGGCACAAAGTCTGCTAGTACGAGACCCTCGTTAACGAATAAGGGAAACAAGTGTATACTTAAGGGTTCGTTTTTCGTGTTTTGCACAATAATAATGAGATCTTAGAGACAATAATGTCCAGGAAGATATAGGAGAAGTTTTTAGGCCAATTGTAATGTAAATGAGAAAAAAGAATAGTGGGTGAAAAGATAACTTGCCTTAGGCAGGATCCGAACCTCTGACCTTCGAATAACGTGCTCGATGCTCTACCGCTATGCTACCGCGACAGCTATCCCCCCAGTAACTTCATTGGGTGTCTATGTCAATTGAAACGTGAGAGTGCCACTCAGCGCCACTAGTAGCCATGGCGGCAAGTGTTGCACACTCTTTATGAGCCTGCTTGGCGTCACGTACCACGTGAACCTAATACTAACTAGCAGCTGACCGATAGTCCGCCGTGTACAACCTAAAGGCACCAAGTCTGCAAGTACGAGACCCTCGTTAATGAATAAGGGAAACAAGTGTATACCTAGTGGCTCGTTTTTCATGTTTTACACATTAATATTGAGATTTAACATACAATGATGTCAAGGAAGGTATAGGGGAAGGTATTAGGCCAATGGTAATGTGATAGAGAAGAAATAAACGTGGGTGAAAAGATAACTTCCCGTGGGCAGGATTTGAACCTCCGGCCTTCGAATAACGCGTTCGAAGCTCTACCGCTGAGCTACCACGACAGCTTGCCCCCCAGCCACTTTATTGGGTATTTATGTCAATTTAAACGTGGGATAGTCAGTCAGCGCCACTAGTAGCCATGGCTGCGAGTGTGGTACACTCTTTATGAGCCTGTTTGGCGTCACATAGCACGTGAACGTATTCATAACTACCAGCTGACTTATAGTCCCCCGTATACAACCTAAAGACACCAACTCTGCCAGTACTGGACCCTCGTTAATGAATAAGGGAAACAAGTGTATACTTAATGGCTCGTTGTTCGTGTTTTACACAATAATATTGAGATCTAACAGACAATAATGTCAAGGAAGTTATAGGGGCAGTTATTACGCCAATTGTAACGTAAATGACAAGAATGAAAAATGGGTGAAAAGATAGCTTGCCTTAGGCAGGATCCAAACCTGCGACCTTCGAAAAACGCGTTCGACGCTCTACCACTGAGCTACCACGACAGCTATACCCCCTGCCACTTTATTGGGTATCTATGTCAATTAAAACGGTGGAGTGTCAGTCAGCGCCACATGTAGCCATGATGGCGAGTGTGGCATACTCTTTATGAGCCTGTTCGGTGTCACATAGCACGTGAACTGATTACTAACTAGCAGCTGACATATAGTCCACCGTATACAACCTAAAGGCACAAAGTATGCCAGTACGAGACCCTCGTTAAATAATAAGAGAAACAAGTGTATACTTAAGGGCTCGTTTTTCGTGTTTTAAACAATACCAATGAGATCTAACTGAAAATAATGTCAAAGAAGGTTTAGAAAAACTTATTAGGCCGATTGTAATGTATATGGGAAGAAAGAAAAGTGGGTGAAAAGATAACTTGCCTTAATCAGGATCTGAACCTGTGACCTTTGAATAACGTGCTCGATGCTCTACTTCTGAGCTACCACGACAGCTATCCCCCCAGTCACTTTTTTGGGTATCTATGTGAATTTAAACGTGGGAGTGTCAGTCAGCGCCACTAGTAGTCATGGCGACGAGTGTGGCACACTCTTTAAGAGCCTGTTTGGTGTCACGTAGCAGGTGAACCTATTACTAACTAGCCGCTGACCAATAGTCCCCCTTACACAACCTAAAGGCACCAAGTCTGCCAGTACTGGACCCTCGTTAATGAATAAGAGAAACAAGTGTATACTCAAGGGCTTGTTTTTTGTTTTTTACACAATATTAGTGAGATCTAACAGACAATGATGTCAAGGAAGGTACAGGGGAAGTTATTATGCTGATTGTAATGTAAATGAGAAGAAAGAAAAGTGGGTGAAAAGATAACTTGCCTTAAGCAGTATCCGAACATGTGACCTTTGAATAACGTGCTCGAGGCTCTACCGCTGAGCTACCACAACAGCTATCTCCTCAGTCACTTTATTGGGTATCTATGTCAATTTAAACGTGAGATAGTCAGTCAGCGCCACTAGTAGCCATGACTGCGAGTGTGGTACACTCTTTTTGAGCCTGTTTGGCGTCACACAGCACGTGAACATATCCATAACTAGCAGCTGACCAATAGTCCCCCGTATACAACCTAAAGACACCAACTCTGCCAGTACTGGACCCTCGTTAATGAATAAGGAAAACAAGTGTATACTTAGGGGCTCGTTGTTCGTGTTTTACACAATAATATTGAGATCTAACAGACAATAATGTCAAGGAAGTTATAGGGGCATTTATTTCGCCACTTGTAATATAAATGAGAAGAAAGAAAAGTGGGTGAAAAGATAACTTGCCTTAAGCAGGATCCGAACCTGTGACCTTCGAATAACGTGATCGATGCTCTACCGCTGAGCTACCACCATGGCTATCCCCCCAGTCACTTTATTGGGCATCTGTGTCAATTTAAACGTGGGAATGTCAGTCAGCGCCACTAGAAGTCATGGTGGCGAGTGTGGCACAATCTTTATGAGCCTGTTTGGCATCACGTAGCAGGTGAACCTATTACTAACTAGCAGCTGACCAATAGTCCCCCGTATACAACCTAATGACACCAACTCTGCCAGTACTAGACCCTCGTTAATGAAAAAGAGAAACAAGTGTATACTTAGGGGCTCGTTGTTCGTGTTTTACACAATAATATTGAGATCTAACAGACAATAATGTCAAGAAAGTTATAGGGGCAGTTATTACGCCAAATATAATGTAAATGAGAAGAAAGAAACGTGGGTGAAAGATAACTTGCCGTAGGCAGGATCCAAACCTGCGACCTTCGAAAAACGCGTTCGATGCTCTACCACTGAGCTACCACGACAGCTATACCCCCAGCCACTTTATTGGGTATCTATGTCAATTTAAACGTAAAAGTGTAAGTCAGCGCCACTAGTTGCCAAGGCTGCGAGTGTGGTACACTCTTTATGAGCCTGTTTGGCGTCATAAAGCACGTGAACGTATTACTAACTAGCAGCTGACAAATAGTCCCCCGTGTACTACCTAAAGGCACCAAGTCTGCCAGTACGAGACCCTCGTTAATGAATAAGGGAAACAAGTGTATACCTAATGGCTCGTTTTTCTTGTTTTACACACTAATAATGAGATTTACCATACAATGATGTCAAGGAAGGTATAGGGGAAGGTATTAGGCCAATTGTAATGTGATAGAAAAGAAACGTGGGTGAAAAGATAACTTGCCATGGGCAGGATCCGAACCTCCGACATTCGAATAACGTGTTCGATGCTCTACCGCTGAGCTACCACGACAGCACACCTCCCGAGCCACTTTGTTGGGTATCTATGTCAATTTAAAACAAGGAGTGTCAGTCAGCGCCACTAGTAGCCAAGGCTGCGAGTTTGGTACACTCTTTATGAGCCTGTTTGGCATCACATAGCACGTGAACATAATAATAACTAGCAGCTGACTAATAGTCCCCCGTATACAACATAAAGACACCAACTCTGCCAGTACTGGACCCCCGTTAATAAATAAGGGAAACAAGTGTATACTTAATGGCTCGTTTTTCGTGTTTTACACAATAATATTACGATCTAACAGAGAATAATGTCAAGGAAGTTATAGGGGCAGTTATTACGCCAATTGTAATGTAAATGAGAAGAATGAAAAATGGGTGAAAAGATAACTTTCCGTAGGCAGGATCCAAACCTGCGACCAATCGAAAAACGCGTTCGACGCTCTACCACTGAGCTACCACGACAGCTATACCCCCTGCCACTTTATTGGGTATCTATGTCAATTAAAACGGTGGAGTGTCAGTCAGCGCCACATGTAGCCATGATGGCGAGTGTGGCATACTCTTTATGAGCCTGTTCGGTGTCACATAGCACGTGAACTGATTACTAACTAGCAGCTGACATATAGTCCACCGTATACAACCTAAAGGCACCAAGTATGCCAGTACGAGACCCTCGTTAAATGATAAGAGAAACAAGTGTATACTTAAGGGCTCGTTTTTCGTGTTTTAAACAATAACAATGAGATCTAACTGAAAATAATGTCAAAGAAGGTTTAGAAAAACTTATTAGGCTGATTGTAATGTATAAGGGAAGAAAGAAAAGTGGGTGAAAAGATAACTTGCCGCGGGCAGGATCTGAGTCTGCGACCTTCGAATAACGTGCTCGATGCTCTACCGCTGAGCTACCACGACAGCTATCCCCCCAGTCACTTTATTGGGTATCTATGACAATTTAAACGTGGGAGTGTCAGTCAGCGCCACTAGTAGCCATGGCGGCGAGTGTGGCACACTCTTTATGAGCCTGTTTGGCGTCACGTAGTACGTGAACATATTACTAACTAGCAGCTGACCAATAGCCCCCGTATACAACCTAAAGGCACAAACTCTGCTAGTACGAGACCCTCGTTAATGAATAAGAGAAAGAAGCTTATACTTAAGGGCTGGATTTTCGTGTTTTATACAATAATAGTGAGATCTAACAGACAATGATGTCGAGGAAGGTACAGGGGAAGTTATTACGCCGATTGTAATGTAAATGAGAAGAAAGAATAGTGGGTGAAAAGATAACTTGCCTTAGGCAGGATCCGAACCTCTGACCTTCGAATAACGTGCTCGATGCTCTACCGCTATGCTACCACGACAGCTATCCCCCCAGTAACTTCATTGGGTGTCTATGTCAATTGAAACGTGAGAGTGCCACTCAGCGCCACTAGTAGCCATGGCGGCAAGTGTTGCACACTCTTTATGAGCCTGCTTGGCGTCACGTACCACGTGAACCTAATACTAACTAGCAGCTGACCGATAGTCCGCCGTGTACAACCTAAAGGCACCAAGTCTGCAAGTACGAGACCCTCGTTAATGAATAAGGGAAACAAGTGTATACCTAGTGGCTCGTTTTTCATGTTTTACACATTAATATTGAGATTTAACATAGAATGATGTCAAGGAAGGTATAGGGGAAGGTATTAGGCCAATGGTAATGTGATAGAGAAGAAATAAACGTGGGTGAAAAGATAACTTGCCGTGGGCAGGATTTGAACCTCCGGCCTTCGAATAACGCGTTCGAAGCTCTACCGCTGAGCTACCACGACAGCTTGCCCCCCAGCCACTTTATTGGGTATTTATGTCAATTTAAACGTGGGATAGTCAGTCAGCGCCACTAGTAGCCATGGCTGCGAGTGTGGTACACCCTTTATGAGCCTGTTTGGCGTCACATAGCACGTGAACGTATTCATAACTACCAGCTGACTTATAGTCCCTCGTATACAACCTAAAGACACCAACTCTGCCAGTACTGGACCCTCGTTAATGAATAAGGGAAACAAGTGTATACTTAATGGCTCGTTGTTCGTGTTTTACACAATAATATTGAGATCTAACAGACAATAATGTCAAGGAAGTTATAGGGGCAGTTATTACGCCAATTGTAACGTAAATGACAAGAATGAAAAATGGGTGAAAAGATAGCTTGCCTTAGGCAGGATCCAAACCTGCGACCTTCGAAAAACGCGTTCGACGCTCTACCACTGAGCTACCACGACAGCTATACCCCCTGCCACTTTATTGGGTATCTATGTCAATTAAAACGGTGGAGTGTCAGTCAGCGCCACATGTAGCCATGATGGCGAGTGTGGCATACTCTTTATGAGCCTGTTCGGTGTAACATAGCACGTGAACTGATTACTAACTAGCAGCTGACATATAGTCCACCGTATACAGCCTAAAGGCACAAAGTATGCCAGTACGAGACCCTCGTTAAATAATAAGAGAAACAAGTGTATACTTAAGGGCTCGTTTTTCGCTTTTTACACTATAATAATGAGATCTAACAGAAATTAATGTCAAAGAAGGTATAGGGGAACTTATTAGGCCGATTGTGATGTATATGAGAAGAAAGAAAAGTGGGTGAAAAGATAACTTGCCGCGGGCAGGATCTGAACCTGCGACCTTCGAATGAGGCGTTCGATGCTCTACCACTGAGCAACCACGACCGCTATCCCCCCAGCCACTTTATTTGGTATCTATGTCAATTTAAACGTGGGAGTGTCAGCCAGTGCCACTAGTAGCCATGGCGGCGAGTGTGGCACACTCTTTATGAGCCTGTTTGGCGTCACGTAGTACATGAACATATTACTAACTAGCAGCTGACCAATAGTCCCCCGTACACTACCTAAAGGCCCCAAATCTGCCAGTGCAAGACCCTTGTTAATGAATAAGGGAAACAAGTGTATACGTAATGGCTCGTTTTTCGTGTTTTACACAATAATTATGAGATTTAACATACAATAATGTCAAGGAAAGTATAGTGGAAGTTATTACGCCACTTGTTATGTAAAAGAAGAAAGAAAAGTGGGTGAAAAGATAACTTGCCTTAAGGAGGATTCGAACCTCTGACCTTTGAATAACGTGCTCGATGCTCTACCGCTCAGCTACCACGACAGCTATCCCCCCAGTCACTTTATTGGGTATCTGTGTCACTTTAAACGTGGTAATGTCAGTCAGCGCCACTAGTAGTCATGGCGGCGAGTGTGGCACAAGCTTTATGAGCCTGTTTGCGTCACGTAGCACGTTAACGTATTACTAACTAGCAGCTGAAAAATAGTCCCCAGTATACTACCTAAAGGCACCAACTCTGCCAGTACTGGACCCTCGTTAATGAATAAGGGAAACAAGTGTATACTTAATGACTCGTTGTTCGTGTTTTACACAATAATATTGAAATCTAACAGACAATAATGTCAAGGAAGTTATAGGGGCAGTTATTACGCCAATTGTAATGTATATGGGAAGAAAGAAAAGTGGATGAAAAGATAACTTGCCTTAAGCAGGATTCGAACCTGTGACCTTTGAAACACGTGCTCGATGCTTTACCGCTCAGCTACCACGACAGCTATCCCCCCAGTCACTTTATTGGGTATCTGTGTCACTTTAAACGTGGTAATGTCAGTCAGCGCCACTAGTAGTCAAGGCGGCGAGTGTGGCACAAGCTTTATGAGCCTGTTTGCGTCACGTAGCACGTGAACGTATTACTAACTAGCAGCTGAAAAATAGTCCCCCGTATACTACCTAAAGGCACCAAGTCTGCCAGTACGAGACCCTCGTTAATGAATAAGGGAAACAAGTGTATACCTAATGGCTCGTTTTTCTTGTTTTACACAATAATAATGAGATTTACCATGCAATGATGTCAAGGAAGGTATAGGGGAAGGCATTAGGCCAACTGTAACGTGATAGAGAAGAAAGAAACGTGGGTGAAAGGATAATTTGCCATGGGCAGAATCCGAACCTCCGACATTCGAATAACGTGTTCGATGCTCTACCGCTGAGCTACCGCGACAGCTATCCCCCGAGCCACTTTATTGGGTATCTATGTCAATTTAAACGTGGGAGTGTCTGTCAGCGCCACTAGTAGCCAAGGCTTCGAGTGTGGTACACTCTTTATGAGCCTGTTTGGCGTCACATAGCACGTGAACTTATTACTAAATAGCAGCTGACCAAAAGTCCCCCGTATACAACCTAAAGGCACAAAGTCTGCTAGTACGAGACCCTCGTTAATGAATAAGAGAAAGAAGTGTATACTTAAGGGCTGGATTTTCGTGTTTTATACAATAATAGTGAGATCTAACAGACAATGATGTCGAGGAAGGTACAGGGAAGTTATTACGCCGATTGTAATGTAAATGAGAAGAAAGAATAGTGGGTGAAAAGATAACTTGCCTTAGGCAGGATCCGAACCTCTGACCTTCGAATAACGTGCTCGATGCTCTACCGCTAAGCTACCACGACAGCTATCCCCCCAGTAACTTTATTGGGTGTCTATGTCAATTGAAACGTGAGAGTGCCACTCAGCGCCACTAGTAGCCATGGCGGCAAGTGTCGCACACTCTTTATGAGCCTGCTTGGCGTCACGTAGCACGTGAACCTAATACTAACTAGCAGCTGACCGATAGTCCCCCGTGTACAACCTAAAGGCACCAAGTCTGCCAGTACGAGACCCTCATTAATGAATAAGGGAAACAAGTGTATACCTAATGGCTCGTTTTTCATGTTTTACACAATAATATTGAGATTTAACATACAATGATGTCAAGGAAGGTATAGGGGAAGGTATTAGGCCAATTGTAATGTGATAGAGAAGAAATAAACGTGGGTGAAAAGATAACTTGCCGTGGGCAGGATTTGAACCTCCGACCTTCGAATAACGCGTTCGATGCTCTACCGCTGAGCTACCACGACAGCTATCCCCCCAGCCACTTTATTGGGTATTTATGTCAATTTAAACGTGGGATAGTCAGTCAGCTCCACTAGTAGCCATGGCTGTGAGTGTGGTACACTCTTTATGAGCCTGTTTGGCGTCACATAGCACGTGAACATCTTCATAACTAGCAGCTGACCAATAGTCCCCCGTATACAACCTAAAGACACCAACTCTGCCAGTACTGGACCCTCGTTAATGAATAAGGGAAACAAGTGTATACTTAATGGCTCGTTGTTCGTGTTTTACACAATAATATTAAGATCTAACAGACAATAATGTCAAGAAAGTTATAGGGGCAGTTATTACGCCAATTGTAATGTAAATGAGAAGAAAGAAAAGTGGGTGAAAAGATAACTTGCCGTAGGCAGGATCCAAACCTGCGACCTTCGAAAAACGCATTCGACTCTCTACCACTGAGCTACCACGACAGCTATACCCCCAGCCACTTAATGGGTATCTATGTCAATTTAAACGTGGGAGTGTCAGTCAGCGCCACTTGTAGCCACGACGGCGAGTGTGGCACACTCTTTATGAGCCTGTTCGGTGTCACGTAGCACGTGAACTGATTACTAACTAGCAGCTGACCTATAGTCCACCGTATACAACCCAAAGGCACCAAGTCTGCCAGTACGAGACCCTCGTTAATGAATAAGGGAAACATGTGTATACCTAATGGCTCGTTTTTCTTGTTTTACACAATAATAATGAGATTTACCATGCAATGATGTCAAGGAAGGTATAGGGGAAGGCATTAGGCCAATTGTAATGTAAATGAGAAGAAAGAATAGTGGGTGAAAAGATAACTTGCCTTAGGCAGGATCCGAACCTCTGACCTTCGAATAACGTGCTCGATGCTCTACCGCTAAGCTACCACGACAGCTATCCCCCCAGCCAGTTTATTGGGTATTTATGTCAATTTAAACGTGGTAGTGTCTGTCAGCGCCACTAGTAGCCAAGGCTTCGAGTCTGGTACACTCTTTATGAGCCTGTTTCGCGTCACATAGCACGTGAACTTATTACTAAATAGCAGCTGATCAAACGTCCCCCGTATACAACCTAAAGACACCAACTCTGCCAGTACTAGACGCTCGTTAATGAAAAAGAGAAACAAGTGCATACTTAGGGGCTCGTTTTTCGTGTTTTACACAATAATATTGAGATCTAACAGACAATAATGTCAAGAAAGTTATAGGGGCAGTTATTACGCCAAATATAATGTAAATGAGAAGAAAGAAACGTGGGTGAAAGATAACTTGCCGTAGGCAGGATCCAAACCTGCGACCTTCGAAAAACGCGTTCGATGCTCTACCACTGAGCTACCACGACAGCCATACCCCCAGCCACTTTATTGGGTATCTATGTCAATTTAAACGTAGGAGTGTAAGTCAGCGCCACTAGTTGCCACGGCTGCGAGTGTGGTACACTCTTTATGAGCCTGTTTGGCGTCATAAAGCACGTGAACGTATTACTAACTAGCAGCTGACAAATAGTCCCCCGTATACAACCTAAATACACCAACTCTGCCGGTACTGGACCCTCGTTAATGAATAAGGGAAACAAGTGTATACTTAATGGCTCGTTGTTCGTGTTTTACACAATAATATTGAGATCTAACAGACAATAATGTCAAGGAAGTTATAGGGGCAGTTATTACGCCAATTGTAATGTAAATGAGAAGAATGAAAAATGGGTGAAAAGATAACTTTCCGTAGGCAGGATCCAAACCTGCGACATTCCAAAACGCGTTCGACGCTCTACCACTGAGCTACCACGACAGCTATACCTCCTGCCACTTTATTGGGTATCTATGTCAATTAAAACGTGGGAGTGTCAGTCAGCGCCACATGTAGCCATAACGGCGAGTGTGGCACACTCTTTATGAGCCTGTTCGGTGTCACATAGCACGTGAACTGATTACTAACTAGCAGCTGACATATAGTCCACCGTATACAACCTAAAGGCACCAAGTATGCCAGTACGAGACCCTCGTTTAAGAATAAGAGAAACAAGTGTATACTTAAGGGCTCGTTTTTCGTGTTTTACACAATAACAATGAGATCTAACTGAAAATATTGTCAAAGAAGGTTTAGGGAAACTTATTAGGCCGATTGTAATGTATATGGGAAGAAAGAAAAGTGGGTGAAAAGATAACTTGCCGCGGGCAGGATCTGAATCTGCGACCTTCGAATAACGTGCTCGATGCTCTACCGCTGAGCTACCACGACAGCTATCCCCCAGTCACTTTATTGGGTATCTATGTCAATTTAAACGTGGGAATGCCAGTCAGCGCCACTAGTCGTCATGTCGGCGAGTGTGGCACACTCTTTATGAGCCTGTTTGGCGTCACGTAGCAGGTGAACCTATTACTAACTAGCAGCTGACCAATAGTCCCCCGTATACAACCTAAAGGCACAAAGTCTGCTAGTACGAGACCCTCGTTAATGAATAAGGGAAACAATTGTATACTTAAGGGCTCGTTTTTCGTGTTTTGCACAGTAAAAATGAGATCTAACAGACAATAAAGTCAAGAAAGATATAGGGGAAGTTTTAGGCCAATTGTAATGTAAATGAGAAGAAAGAAAAGTGGGTGAAAAGATAACTTGCCTTAATCAGGATCAGAACATGTGACCTTTGAATAACGTGCTCGATGCTCTACTTCTGAGCTACCACGACAGCTATCACCCCAGTCACTTTTTTGGGTATCTATGTCAATTTAAACGTGGGAGTGTCAGTCAGCGCCACTAGTAGTCATGGCGACGAGTGTGGCACACTCTTTAAGAGCCTGTTTGGTGTCACGTGGCAGGTGAACCTATTACTAACTAGCCGCTGACCAATAGTCCCCCTTACACAACCTAAAGGCACCAAGTCTGCCAGTACGAGACCCTCGTTAATGAATAAGAGAAACAAGTGTATACTTAAGGGCTTGTTTTTTGTGTTTTACACAATATTAGTGAGATCTAACAGACAATGATGTCAAGGAAGGTACAGGGGAAGTTATTATGCCGATTGTAATGTAAATGAGAAGAAAGAAAAGTGGGTGAAAAGATAACTTGCCTTAAGCAGGATCCGAACATTTGACCTTTGAATAACGTGCTCGAGGCTCTACCGCTGAGCTACCACAACAGCTATCTTCTCAGTCACTTTATTGGGTATCTATGTCAATTTAAACGTGGGATAGTCAGTCAGCGCCACTAGTAGCCATGGCTGCGAGTGTGGTACACTCTTTATGAGCCTGTTTGGCGTTACATAGCACGTGAACATATTCATAACTAGCAGCTGACCAATAGTCCCCCGTATAGAACCTAAAGACACCAACTCTGCCAGTACTAGACGCTCGTTAATGAAAAAGAGAAACAAGTGCATACTTAGGGGCTCGTTTTTCGTGTTTTACACAATAATATTGAGATCTATCAGACAATAATGTCAAGAAAGTTATAGGGGCAGTTATTACGCCAAATATAATGTAAATGAGAAGAAAGAAACGTGGGTGAAAGATAACTTGCCGTAGGCAGGATCCAAACCTGCGACCTTCGAAAAACGCGTTCGATGCTCTACCACTGAGCTACCACGACAGCCATACCCCCAGCCACTTTATTGGGTATCTATGTCAATTTAAACGTAGGAGTGTAAGTCAGCGCCACTAGTTGCCACGGCTGCGAGTGTGGTACACTCTTTATGAGCCTGTTTGGCGTCATAAAGCACGTGAACGTATTACTAACTAGCAGCTGACAAATAGTCCCCCGTGTACTACCTAAAGGCACCAAGTCTGCCAGTACGAGACCCTCGTTAATGAATAAGGGAAACAAGTGTATACCTAATGGCTCGTTTTTCTTGTTTTACACACTAATAATGAGATTTACCATACAATGATGTCAAGGAAGGTATAGGGGAAGGTATTAGGCCAATTGTAATGTGATAGAAAAGAAACGTGGGTGAAAAGATAACTTGCCATGGGCAGGATCCGAACCTCCAACATTCGAATAACGTGTTCGATGCTCTACCGCTGAGCTACCACGACAGCTACACCCCGAGCCACTTTGTTGGGTATCTATGTCAATTTAAAACAAGGAGTGTCAGTCAGCGCCACTAGTAGCCAAGGCTGCGTGTTTGGTACACTCTTTATGAGCCTGTTTGGCGTCACATAGCACGTGAACTTCTTACTAATTAGCAGCTGACCAAGAGTCCCCCGTATACAACCTAAAGGCACCAAGTCTTCAGTACGAGACCCTCGCTAATGAATAAGAGAAAGAAGTGTATACTTAAGGGCTGGAATTTCGTGTTTTATACAATATTAGTAAGATCTAACAGACAATTATGTCGAGGAAGGTACAGGGGAAGTTATTACGCCGAATGTAATGTAATTGAGATGAAAGAAGAGTGGGTGAAAAGATAACTTGCCTTAGGCAGGATTTGAACCTGTGACCTTTGAATAACGTGCTCGATGCTCTACCGCTCAGCTACCACGACAGCTATTCCCCCAGTCACTTTATTGGGTATCTGTGTCACTTTAAACCTGGTAATGTCAGTCAGCGCCACTAGTAGTCATGGCGGCGAGTGTGGCACAAGCTTTATGAGCCTTTTTGCATCACGTAGCACGTGAACGTATTACTAACTAGCAGCTGAAAAATAGTCCCCCGTATACTACCTAAAGGCACCAAGTCTGCCAGTACGAGACCCTCGTTAATGAATAAGGGAAACAAGTGTATACCTAATGGCTCGTTTTTCTTGTTTTACACAATAATAATGAGATTTACCATGCAATGATGTCAAGGAAGGTATAGGGGAAGGCATTAGGCCAATTGTAATGTGATAGAGAAGAAAGAAACGTGGGTGAAAGGATAATTTGCCATGGGCAGAATCCGAACCTCCAACATTCGAATAACGTGTTCGATGCTCTACCGCTGAGCTACCGCGACAGCTATCCCCCGAGCCACTTTATTGGGTATCAATGTCAATTTAAACGTGGGAGTGTCAGTCAGCGCCACTAGTAGCCAAGGCTTCGAGTGTGGTAAACTCTTTATGAGCCTGTTTGGCGTCACATAGCACGTGAACTTATTACTAAATAGCAGCTGACCAAAGGTCCCCGTATACAACCTAAAGGCACAAAGTCTGCTAGTACGAGACCCTCGTTAATGAATAAGAGAAAGAAGTGTATACTTAAGGGCTGGATTTTCGTGTTTTATACAATAATAGTGAGATCTAACAGACAATGATGTCGAGGAAGGTACAGGGGAAGTTATTACGCCGATTGTAATGTAAATGAGAAGAAATAAACGTTGGTGAAAAGATAACTTGCCGTGGGCAGGATTTGAACCTCCGACCTTCGCATAACGCGTTCGAAGCTCTACCGCTGAACTACCACGACAGCTATCCCCCCAGCCACTTTATTGGGTATTTATGTCAATTTAAACGTGGGATAGTCAGTGAGCGCCACTAGTAGCCATGGCTGCGAGTGTGGTACACTCTTTATGAGCCTGTTTGGCGTCACATAGCACGTGAACATATTCATAACTAGCAGCTGACCAATAGTCCCCCGTATACAACCTAAAGACACCAACTCTGCCAGTACTGGACCCTCGTTAATGAATAAGGGAAACAAGTGTATACTTAATGGCTCGTTGTTCGTGTTTTACACAATAATATTGAGATCTAACAGACAATAATGTCAAGGAAGTTATAGGGGCAGTTAATACGCCAATTGTAATGTAAATGAGAAGAATGAAAAATCGGTGAAAAGATAACTTTCCGTAGGCAGGATCCAAACCTGCGACCTTCGAAAAACGCGTTCGACGCTCTACCACTGAGCTACCACGACAGCTATACCCCCTGCCACTTTATTGGGTATCTATGTCAATTAAAACGTGGGAGTGTCAGTCAGCGCCACATGTAGCCATGACGGCGAGTGTGGCACACTCTTTATGAGCCTGTTCGTGTCACATAGCACGTGAACTGATTACTAACTAGCAGCTGACATATAGTCCACCGTATACAACCTAAAGGCACCAAGTATGCCAGTACGAGACCCTCGTTAAAGAATAAGAGAAACAAGTGTATACTTAAGGGCTCGTTTTTCGTGTTTTACACAATAACAATGAGATCTAACTGAAAATAATGTCGAGGAAGGTACAGGGGAAGTTATTACGCCGATTGTAATGTAAATGAGAAGAAAGAATAGTGGGTGAAAAGATAACTTGCCTTAGGCAGGATCCGAACCTCTGACCTTCGAATAACGTGCTCGATGCTCTACCGCTAAGCTACCACGACAGCTATCCCCCCAGTAACTTTATTGGGTGTCTATGTCAATTGAAACGTGAGAGTGCCACTCAGCGCCACTAGTAGCCATGGCGGCAAGTGTTGCACACTCTTTATAAGCCTGCTTGGCGTCACGTACCACGTGAACCTAATACTAACGAGCAGCTGACCGATAGTCCCCCGTGTACAACCTAAAGGCACCAAGTCTGCCAGTACGAGACCCTCGTTAATGAATAAGGGCAACAAGTGTATACCTAAAGGCTCGTTTTTCATGTTTTACACATTAATATTGAGATTTAACATACAATGATGTTAAGGAAGGTATAGGGGAAGGTATTAGGCCAAAGGTAATGTGATAGAGAAGAAATAAACGTGGGTGAAAAGATAACTTGCCGTGGGCAGGATTTGAACCTCCGACCTTCGAATAACGCGTTCAAAGCTCTACCGCTGAGCTACCACGACAGCTATCCCTCCAGCCACTTTATTGGGTATTTATGTCAATTTAAACGTGGGATAGTCAGTCAGCGCCTCTAGTAGCCATGGCTGCGAGTGTGGTACACTCTTTATGAGCCTGTTTGGCGTCACATAGCACGTGAACATATTCATAACTAGCAGCTGACTAATAGTCCCCCGTATACAACCTTAAGACACCAACTCTGCCAGTACTGGACCCTCGTTAATGAATAAGGGAAACAAGTGTATACTTAATGGCTCGTTGTTCGTGTTTTACACAATAATATTGAGATCTAACAGACAATAATGTCAAGGAAGTTATAGGGGCAGTTATTACGCCAATTGTAATGTAAATGAGAAGAAAGAAAAGTGGGTGAAAAGATAACTTGCCGTAGGCAGGATCCAAACCTGCGACCTTCGAAAAACGCATTCGACTCTCTACCACTGAGCTACCACGACAGCTATACCCCCAGCCACTTAATGGGTGTCTATGTCAATTTAAACGTGGGAGTGTCAGTCAGCGCCACTTGTAGCCACGACGGCGAGTGTGGCACACTCTTTATGAGCCTGTTCGGTGTCACGTAGCACGTGAACTGATTACTAACTAGCAGCTGACCTATAGTCCACCGTATACAACCCAAAGGCACCAAGTCTGCCAGTACGGGACCTTCGTTAATGAATAAGAAAAACAAGTGTATACTGAAGGGCTCGTTTTTCGCTTTTTACACTATAATAATGAGATCTAACAGAAATTAATGTCAAAGAAGGTATAGGGGAACTTATTAGGCCGATTGTGATGTACATGAGAAGAAAGAAAAGTGGGTGAAAAGATAACTTGCCGCGGGCAGGATCTGAACCTGCGACCTTCGAATGAGGCGTTCGATGCTCTACCACTGAGCAACCACGACCGCTATCCCCCCAGCCACTTTATTTGGTATCTATGTCAATTTAAACGTGGGAGTGTCAGCCAGTGCCACTAGTAGCCATGGCGGCGAGTGTGGCACACTCTTTATGAGCCTGTTTGGCGTCACGTAGTACATGAACATATTACTAACTAGCAGCTGACCAATAATCCCCCGTACACTACCTAAAGGCCCCAAATCTGCCAGTACAAGACCCTTGTTAATGAATAAGGGAAACAAGTGTATACGTAATGGCTCGTTTTTCGTGTTTTACACAATAATTATGAGATTTAACATACAATAATGTCAAGGAAAGTATAGTGGAAGTTATTACGCCACTTGTTATGTAAAAGAAGAAAGAAAAGTGGGTGAAAAGATAACTTGCCTTAAGGAGGATTCGAACCTCTGACCTTTGAATAACGTGCTCGATGCTCTACCGCTCAGCTACCACGACAGCTATCCCCCCAGTCACTTTATTGGGTATCTGTGTCACTTTAAACGTGGTAATGTCAGTCAGCGCCACTAGTAGTCATGGCGGCGAGTGTGGCACAAGCTTTATGAGCCTGTTTGCGTCACGTAGCACGTTAACGTATTACTAACTAGCAGCTGAAAAATAGTCCCCAGTATACTACCTAAAGGCACCAACTCTGCCAGTACTGGACCCTCGTTAATGAATAAGGGAAACAAGTGTATACTTAATGACTCGTTGTTCGTGTTTTACACAATAATATTGAAATCTAACAGACAATAATGTCAAGGAAGTTATAGGGGCAGTTATTACGCCAATTGTAATGTATATGGGAAGAAAGAAAAGTGGATGAAAAGATAACTTGCCTTAAGCAGGATTCGAACCTGTGACCTTTGAAACACGTGCTCGATGCTTTACCGCTCAGCTACCACGACAGCTATCCCCCCAGTCACTTTATTGGGTATCTGTGTCACTTTAAACGTGGTAATGTCAGTCAGCGCCACTAGTAGTCAAGGCGGCGAGTGTGGCACAAGCTTTATGAGCCTGTTTGCGTCACGTAGCACGTGAACGTATTACTAACTAGCAGCTGAAAAATAGTCCCCCGTATACTACCTAAAGGCACCAAGTCTGCCAGTACGAGACCCTCGTTAATGAATAAGGGAAACAAGTGTATACCTAATGGCTCGTTTTTCTTGTTTTACACAATAATAATGAGATTTACCATGCAATGATGTCAAGGAAGGTATAGGGGAAGGCATTAGGCCAACTGTAACGTGATAGAGAAGAAAGAAACGTGGGTGAAAGGATAATTTGCCATGGGCAGAATCCGAACCTCCGACATTCGAATAACGTGTTCGATGCTCTACCGCTGAGCTACCGCGACAGCTATCCCCCGAGCCACTTTATTGGGTATCTATGTCAATTTAAACGTGGGAGTGTCTGTCAGCGCCACTAGTAGCCAAGGCTTCGAGTGTGGTACACTCTTTATGAGCCTGTTTGGCGTCACATAGCACGTGAACTTATTACTAAATAGCAGCTGACCAAAAGTCCCCCGTATACAACCTAAAGGCACAAAGTCTGCTAGTACGAGACCCTCGTTAATGAATAAGAGAAAGAAGTGTATACTTAAGGGCTGGATTTTCGTGTTTTATACAATAATAGTGAGATCTAACAGACAATGATGTCGAGGAAGGTACAGGGAAGTTATTACGCCGATTGTAATGTAAATGAGAAGAAAGAATAGTGGGTGAAAAGATAACTTGCCTTAGGCAGGATCCGAACCTCTGACCTTCGAATAACGTGCTCGATGCTCTACCGCTAAGCTACCACGACAGCTATCCCCCCAGTAACTTTATTGGGTGTCTATGTCAATTGAAACGTGAGAGTGCCACTCAGCGCCACTAGTAGCCATGGCGGCAAGTGTCGCACACTCTTTATGAGCCTGCTTGGCGTCACGTAGCACGTGAACCTAATACTAACTAGCAGCTGACCGATAGTCCCCCGTGTACAACCTAAAGGCACCAAGTCTGCCAGTACGAGACCCTCATTAATGAATAAGGGAAACAAGTGTATACCTAATGGCTCGTTTTTCATGTTTTACACAATAATATTGAGATTTAACATACAATGATGTCAAGGAAGGTATAGGGGAAGGTATTAGGCCAATTGTAATGTGATAGAGAAGAAATAAACGTGGGTGAAAAGATAACTTGCCGTGGGCAGGATTTGAACCTCCGACCTTCGAATAACGCGTTCGATGCTCTACCGCTGAGCTACCACGACAGCTATCCCCCCAGCCACTTTATTGGGTATTTATGTCAATTTAAACGTGGGATAGTCAGTCAGCTCCACTAGTAGCCATGGCTGTGAGTGTGGTACACTCTTTATGAGCCTGTTTGGCGTCACATAGCACGTGAACATCTTCATAACTAGCAGCTGACCAATAGTCCCCCGTATACAACCTAAAGACACCAACTCTGCCAGTACTGGACCCTCGTTAATGAATAAGGGAAACAAGTGTATACTTAATGGCTCGTTGTTCGTGTTTTACACAATAATATTAAGATCTAACAGACAATAATGTCAAGAAAGTTATAGGGGCAGTTATTACGCCAATTGTAATGTAAATGAGAAGAAAGAAAAGTGGGTGAAAAGATAACTTGCCGTAGGCAGGATCCAAACCTGCGACCTTCGAAAAACGCATTCGACTCTCTACCACTGAGCTACCACGACAGCTATACCCTCAGCCACTTAATGGGTATCTATGTCAATTTAAACGTGGGAGTGTCAGTCAGCGCCACTTGTAGCCACGACGGCGAGTGTGGCACACTCTTTATGAGCCTGTTCGGTGTCACGTAGCACGTGAACTGATTACTAACTAGCAGCTGACCTATAGTCCACCGTATACAACCCAAAGGCACCAAGTCTGCCAGTACGGGACCTTCGTTAATGAATAAGAGAAACAAGTGTTTACTGAAGGGCTCGTTTTTCGCTTTTTACACTATAATAATGAGATCTAACAGAAATTAATGTCAAAGAAGGTATAGGGGAACTTATTAGGCCGATTGTGATGTATATGAGAAGAAAGAAAAGTGGGTGAAAAGATAACTTGCCTTAGGCAGGATCCGAACCTCTGACCTTCGAATAACGTGCTCGATGCTCTACCGCTAAGCTACCACGACAGCTATCCCCCCAGCCAGTTTATTGGGTATTTATGTCAATTTAAACGTGGTAGTGTCTGTCAGCGCCACTAGTAGCCAAGGCTTCGAGTCTGGTACACTCTTTATGAGCCTGTTTCGCGTCACATAGCACGTGAACTTATTACTAAATAGCAGCTGATCAAACGTCCCCCGTATACAACCTAAAGGCACAAAGTCTGCTAGTACGAGACCCTCGTTAATGAATAAGAGAAAGAAGTGTATACTTAAGGGCTGGATTTTCGTGTTTTATACAATAATAGTGAGATCTAACAGACAATGATGTCGAGGAAGGTACAGGGGAAGTTATTACGCCGATTGTAATGTAAATGAGAAGAAAGAATAGTGGGTGAAAAGATAACTTGCCTTAGGCAGGATCCGAACCTCTGACCTTCGAATAACGTGCTCGATGCTCTACCGCTAAGCTACCACGACAGCTATCCCCCCAGTATCTTCATTGGGTGTCTATGTCAATTGAAACGTGAGAGTGTCACTCAGCGCCACTAGTAGCCATGGCGGCAAGTGTCGCACACTCTTTATGAGCCTGCTTGGCGTCACGTAGCACGTGACCCTAATACTAACTAGCAGCTGACCGATAGTCCCCCGTGTACAACCTAAAGGCACCAAGTCTGCCAGTACGAGACCCTCGTTAATGAATAAGGTAAACAAGTGTATACCTAAGGGCTCGTTTTTCATGTTTTACACAATAATATTGAGATTTCACATACAATGATGTCATGGAAGGTATAGGGTGAGGTATTAGGCCAATTGTAATGTGATAGAGAAGAAATAAACGTGGGTGAAAAGATAACTTGCCGTGGGCAGGATTTGAACCTCCGACCATCGTATAACGCGTTCGATGCTCTACCGCTGAGCTACCACGACAGCTATCCCCCCAGCCAGTTTATTGGGTATTTATGTCAATTTAAACGTGGGATAGTCAGTCAGCTCCACTAGTAGCCATGTCTGTGAGTGTGGTACACTCTTTGTGAGCCTGTTTGGCGTCATATAGCACGTGAACATATTCATAACTAGCAGCTAACCAATAGTCCCCCGTATACAACCTAAATACACCAACTCTGCCGGTACTGGACCCTCGTTAATGAATAAGGGAAACAAGTGTATACTTAATGGCTCGTTGTTCGTGTTTTACACAATAATATTGAGATCTAACAGACAATAATGTCAAGGAAGTTATAGGGGCAGTTATTACGCCAATTGTAATGTAAATGAGAAGAATGAAAAATGGGTGAAAAGATAACTTTCCGTAGGCAGGATCCAAACCTGCGACATTCCAAAACGCGTTCGACGCTCTACCACTGAGCTACCACGACAGCTATACCTCCTGCCACTTTATTGGGTATCTATGTCAATTAAAACGTGGGAGTGTCAGTCAGCGCCACATGTAGCCATAACGGCGAGTGTGGCACACTCTTTATGAGCCTGTTCGGTGTCACATAGCACGTGAACTGATTACTAACTAGCAGCTGACATATAGTCCACCGTATACAACCTAAAGGCACCAAGTATGCCAGTACGAGACCCTCGTTTAAGAATAAGAGAAACAAGTGTATACTTAAGGGCTCGTTTTTCGTGTTTTACACAATAACAATGAGATCTAACTGAAAATATTGTCAAAGAAGGTTTAGGGAAACTTATTAGGCCGATTGTAATGTATATGGGAAGAAAGAAAAGTGGGTGAAAAGATAACTTGCCGCGGGCAGGATCTGAATCTGCGACCTTCGAATAACGTGCTCGATGCTCTACCGCTGAGCTACCACGACAGCTATCCCCCAGTCACTTTATTGGGTATCTATGTCAATTTAAACGTGGGAATGCCAGTCAGCGCCACTAGTCGTCATGTCGGCGAGTGTGGCACACTCTTTATGAGCCTGTTTGGCGTCACGTAGCAGGTGAACCTATTACTAACTAGCAGCTGACCAATAGTCCCCCGTATACAACCTAAAGGCACAAAGTCTGCTAGTACGAGACCCTCGTTAATGAATAAGGGAAACAATTGTATACTTAAGGGCTCGTTTTTCGTGTTTTGCACAGTAAAAATGAGATCTAACAGACAATAAAGTCAAGAAAGATATAGGGGAAGTTTTAGGCCAATTGTAATGTAAATGAGAAGAAAGAAAAGTGGGTGAAAAGATAACTTGCCTTAATCAGGATCAGAACATGTGACCTTTGAATAACGTGCTCGATGCTCTACTTCTGAGCTACCACGACAGCTATCACCCCAGTCACTTTTTTGGGTATCTATGTCAATTTAAACGTGGGAGTGTCAGTCAGCGCCACTAGTAGTCATGGCGACGAGTGTGGCACACTCTTTAGGAGCCTGTTTGGTGTCACGTGGCAGGTGAACCTATTACTAACTAGCCGCTGACCAATAGTCCCCCTTACACAACCTAAAGGCACCAAGTCTGCCAGTACGAGACCCTCGTTAATGAATAAGAGAAACAAGTGTATACTTAAGGGCTTGTTTTTTGTGTTTTACACAATATTAGTGAGATCTAACAGACAATGATGTCAAGGAAGGTACAGGGGAAGTTATTATGCCGATTGTAATGTAAATGAGAAGAAAGAAAAGTGGGTGAAAAGATAACTTGCCTTAAGCAGGATTCGAACATTTGACCTTTGAATAACGTGCTCGAGGCTCTACCGCTGAGCTACCACAACAGCTATCTTCTCAGTCACTTTATTGGGTATCTATGTCAATTTAAACGTGGGATAGTCAGTCAGCGCCACTAGTAGCCATGGCTGCGAGTGTGGTACACTCTTTATGAGCCTGTTTGGCGTCACATAGCACGTGAACATATTCATAACTAGCAGCTGACCAATAGTCCCCCGTATAGAACCTAAAGACACCAACTCTGCCAGTACTAGACGCTCGTTAATGAAAAAGAGAAACAAGTGCATACTTAGGGGCTCGTTTTTCGTGTTTTACACAATAATATTGAGATCTAACAGACAATAATGTCAAGAAAGTTATAGGGGCAGTTATTACGCCAAATATAATGTAAATGAGAAGAAAGAAACGTGGGTGAAAGATAACTTGCCGTAGGCAGGATCCAAACCTGCGACCTTCGAAAAACGCGTTCGATGCTCTACCACTGAGCTACCACGACAGCCATACCCCCAGCCACTTTATTGGGTATCTATGTCAATTTAAACGTAGGAGTGTAAGTCAGCGCCACTAGTTGCCACGGCTGCGAGTGTGGTACACTCTTTATGAGCCTGTTTGGCGTCATAAAGCACGTGAACGTATTACTAACTAGCAGCTGACAAATAGTCCCCCGTGTACTACCTAAAGGCACCAAGTCTGCCAGTACGAGACCCTCGTTAATGAATAAGGGAAACAAGTGTATACCTAATGGCTCGTTTTTCTTGTTTTACACACTAATAATGAGATTTACCATACAATGATGTCAAGGAAGGTATAGGGGAAGGTATTAGGCCAATTGTAATGTGATAGAAAAGAAACGTGGGTGAAAAGATAACTTGCCATGGGCAGGATCCGAACCTCCAACATTCGAATAACGTGTTCGATGCTCTACCGCTGAGCTACCACGACAGCTACACCCCGAGCCACTTTGTTGGGTATCTATGTCAATTTAAAACAAGGAGTGTCAGTCAGCGCCACTAGTAGCCAAGGCTGCGAGTTTGGTACACTCTTTATGAGCCTGTTTGGCGTCACATAGCACGTGAACTTCTTACTAATTAGCAGCTGACCAAGAGTCCCCCGTATACAACCTAAAGGCACCAAGTCTTCAGTACGAGACCCTCGCTAATGAATAAGAGAAAGAAGTGTATACTTAAGGGCTGGAATTTCGTGTTTTATACAATATTAGTAAGATCTAACAGACAATTATGTCGAGGAAGGTACAGGGGAAGTTATTACGCCGAATGTAATGTAATTGAGATGAAAGAAGAGTGGGTGAAAAGATAACTTGCCTTAGGCAGGATTTGAACCTGTGACCTTTGAATAACGTGCTCGATGCTCTACCGCTCAGCTACCACGACAGCTATTCCCCCAGTCACTTTATTGGGTATCTGTGTCACTTTAAACCTGGTAATGTCAGTCAGCGCCACTAGTAGTCATGGCGGCGAGTGTGGCACAAGCTTTATGAGCCTTTTTGCATCACGTAGCACGTGAACGTATTACTAACTAGCAGCTGAAAAATAGTCCCCCGTATACTACCTAAAGGCACCAAGTCTGCCAGTACGAGACCCTCGTTAATGAATAAGGGAAACAAGTGTATACCTAATGGCTCGTTTTTCTTGTTTTACACAATAATATTGAGATTTACCATGCAATGATGTCAAGGAAGGTATAGGGGAAGGCATTAGGCCAATTGTAATGTGATAGAGAAGAAAGAAACGTGGGTGAAAGGATAATTTGCCATGGGCAGAATCCGAACCTCCAACATTCGAATAACGTGTTCGATGCTCTACCGCTGAGCTACCGCGACAGCTATCCCCCGAGCCACTTTATTGGGTATCAATGTCAATTTAAACGTGGGAGTGTCAGTCAGCGCCACTAGTAGCCAAGGCTTCGAGTGTGGTAAACTCTTTATGAGCCTGTTTGGCGTCACATAGCACGTGAACTTATTACTAAATAGCAGCTGACCAAAGGTCCCCGTATACAACCTAAAGGCACAAAGTCTGCTAGTACGAGACCCTCGTTAATGAATAAGAGAAAGAAGTGTATACTTAAGGGCTGGATTTTCGTGTTTTATACAATAATAGTGAGATCTAACAGACAATGATGTCGAGGAAGGTACAGGGGAAGTTATTACGCCGATTGTAATGTAAATGAGAAGAAATAAACGTTGGTGAAAAGATAACTTGCCGTGGGCAGGATTTGAACCTCCGACCTTCGCATAACGCGTTCGAAGCTCTACCGCTGAACTACCACGACAGCTATCCCCCCAGCCACTTTATTGGGTATTTATGTCAATTTAAACGTGGGATAGTCAGTGAGCGCCACTAGTAGCCATGGCTGCGAGTGTGGTACACTCTTTATGAGCCTGTTTGGCGTCACATAGCACGTGAACATATTCATAACTAGCAGCTGACCAATAGTCCCCCGTATACAACCTAAAGACACCAACTCTGCCAGTACTGGACCCTCGTTAATGAATAAGGGAAACAAGTGTATACTTAATGGCTCGTTGTTCGTGTTTTACACAATAATATTGAGATCTAACAGACAATAATGTCAAGGAAGTTATAGGGGCAGTTATTACGCCAATTGTAATGTAAATGAGAAGAATGAAAAATGGGTGAAAAGATAACTTTCCGTAGGCAGGATCCAAACCTGCGACCTTCGAAAAACGCGTTCGACGCTCTACCACTGAGCTACCACGACAGCTATACCCCCTGCCACTTTATTGGGTATCTATGTCAATTAAAACGTGGGAGTGTCAGTCAGCGCCACATGTAGCCATGACGGCGAGTGTGGCACACTCTTTATGAGCCTGTTCGTGTCACATAGCACGTGAACTGATTACTAACTAGCAGCTGACATATAGTCCACCGTATACAACCTAAAGGCACCAAGTATGCCAGTACGAGACCCTCGTTAAAGAATAAGAGAAACAAGTGTATACTTAAGGGCTCGTTTTTCGTGTTTTACACAATAACAATGAGATCTAACTGTAAATAATGTCGAGGAAGGTACAGGGGAAGTTATTACGCCGATTGTAATGTAAATGAGAAGAAAGAATAGTGGGTGAAAAGATAACTTGCCTTAGGCAGGATCCGAACCTCTGACCTTCGAATAACGTGCTCGATGCTCTACCGCTAAGCTACCACGACAGCTATCCCCCCAGTAACTTTATTGGGTGTCTATGTCAATTGAAACGTGAGAGTGCCACTCAGCGCCACTAGTAGCCATGGCGGCAAGTGTTGCACACTCTTTATGAGCCTGCTTGGCGTCACGTACCACGTGAACCTAATACTAACGAGCAGCTGACCGATAGTCCCCCGTGTACAACCTAAAGGCACCAAGTCTGCCAGTACGAGACCCTCGTTAATGAATAAGGGCAACAAGTGTATACCTAAAGGCTCGTTTTTCATGTTTTACACATTAATATTGAGATTTAACATACAATGATGTTAAGGAAGGGATAGGGGAAGGTATTAGGCCAAAGGTAATGTGATAGAGAAGAAATAAACGTGGGTGAAAAGATAACTTGCCGTGGGCAGGATTTGAACCTCCGACCTTCGAATAACGCGTTCGAAGCTCTACCGCTGAGCTACCACGACAGCTATCCCTTCAGCCACTTTATTGGGTATTTATGTCAATTTAAACGTGGGATAGTCAGTCAGCGCCTCTAGTAGCCATGGCTGCGAGTGTGGTACACTCTTTATGAGCCTGTTTGGCGTCACATAGCACGTGAACATATTCATAACTAGCAGCTGACTAATAGTCCCCCGTATACAACCTTAAGACACCAACTCTGCCAGTACTGGACCCTCGTTAATGAATAAGGGAAACAAGTGTATACTTAATGGCTCGTTGTTCGTGTTTTACACAATAATATTGAGATCTAACAGACAATAATGTCTAGAAAGTTATAGGGGCAGTTATTACGCCAATTGTAATGTAAATGAGAAGAAAGAAAAGTGGGTGAAAAGATAACTTGCCGTAGGCAGGATCCAAACCTGCGACCTTCGAAAAACGCATTCGACTCTCTACCACTGAGCTACCACGACAGCTATACCCCCAGCCACTTAATGGGTGTCTATGTCAATTTAAACGTGGGAGTGTCAGTCAGCGCCACTTGTAGCCACGACGGCGAGTGTGGCACACTCTTTATGAGCCGGTTCGGTGTCACGTAGCACGTGAACTGATTACTAACTAGCAGCTGACCTATAGTCCACCGTATACAACCCAAAGGCACCAAGTCTGCCAGTACGGGAACTTCGTTAATGAATAAGAGAAACAAGTGTATACTGAAGGGCTCGTTTTTCGCTTTTTACACTATAATAATGAGATCTAACAGAAATTAATGTCAAAGAAGGTATAGGGGAACTTATTAGGCCGATTGTGATGTATATGAGAAGAAAGAAAAGTGGGTGAAAAGATAACTTGCCGCGGGCAGGATCTGAACCTGCGACCTTCGAATGAGGCGTTCGATGCTCTACCACTGAGCAACCACGACCGCTATCCCCCCAGCCACTTTATTTGGTATCTATGTCAATTTAAACGTGGGAGTGTCAGCCAGTGCCACTAGTAGCCATGGCGGCGAGTGTGGCACACTCTTTATGAGCCTGTTTGGCGTCACGTAGTACATGAACATATTACTAACTAGCAGCTGACCAATAGTCCCCCGTACACTACCTAAAGGCCCCAAATCTGCCAGTACGAGACCCTTGTTAATGAATAAGGGAAACAAGTGTATACGTAATGGCTCGTTTTTCGTGTTTTACACAATAATTATGAGATTTAACATACAATAATGTCAAGGAAAGTATAGTGGAAGTTATTACGCCACTTGTTATGTAAAAGAAGAAAGAAAAGTGGGTGAAAAGATAACTTGCCTTAAGGAGGATTCGAACCTCTGACCTTTGAATAACGTGCTCGATGCTCTACCGCTCAGCTACCACGACAGCTATCCCCCCAGTCACTTTATTGGGTATCTGTGTCACTTTAAACGTGGTAATGTCAGTCAGCGCCACTAGTAGTCATGGCGGCGAGTGTGGCACAAGCTTTATGAGCCTGTTTGCGTCACGTAGCACGTTAACGTATTACTAACTAGCAGCTGAAAAATAGTCCCCAGTATACTACCTAAAGGCACCAACTCTGCCAGTACTGGACCCTCGTTAATGAATAAGGGAAACAAGTGTATACTTAATGACTCGTTGTTCGTGTTTTACACAATAATATTGAAATCTAACAGACAATAATGTCAAGGAAGTTATAGGGGCAGTTATTACGCCAATTGTAATGTATATGGGAAGAAAGAAAAGTGGATGAAAAGATAACTTGCCTTAAGCAGGATTCGAACCTGTGACCTTTGAAACACGTGCTCGATGCTTTACCGCTCAGCTACCACGACAGCTATCCCCCCAGTCACTTTATTGGGTATCTGTGTCACTTTAAACGTGGTAATGTCAGTCAGCGCCACTAGTAGTCAAGGCGGCGAGTGTGGCACAAGCTTTATGAGCCTGTTTGCATCACGTAGCACGTGAACGTATTACTAACTAGCAGCTGAAAAATAGTCCCCCGTATACTACCTAAAGGCACCAAGTCTGCCAGTACGAGACCCTCGTTAATGAATAAGGGAAACAAGTGTATACCTAATGGCTCGTTTTTCTTGTTTTACACAATAATAATGAGATTTACCATGCAATGATGTCAAGGAAGGTATAGGGGAAGGCATTAGGCCAACTGTAACGTGATAGAGAAGAAAGAAACGTGGGTGAAAGGATAATTTGCCATGGGCAGAATCCGAACCTCCGACATTCGAATAACGTGTTCGATGCTCTACCGCTGAGCTACCGCGACAGCTATCCCCCGAGCCACTTTATTGGGTATCTATGTCAATTTAAACGTGGGAGTGTCTGTCAGCGCCACTAGTAGCCAAGGCTTCGAGTGTGGTACACTCTTTATGAGCCTGTTTGGCGTCACATAGCACGTGAACTTATTACTAAATAGCAGCTGACCAAAAGTCCCCCGTATACAACCTAAAGGCACAAAGTCTGCTAGTACGAGACCCTCGTTAATGAATAAGAGAAAGAAGTGTATACTTAAGGGCTGGATTTTCGTGTTTTATACAATAATAGTGAGATCTAACAGACAATGATGTCGAGGAAGGTACAGGGAAGTTATTACGCCGATTGTAATGTAAATGAGAAGAAAGAATAGTGGGTGAAAAGATAACTTGCCTTAGGCAGGATCCGAACCTCTGACCTTCGAATAACGCGTTCGATGCTCTACCGCTGAGCTACCACGACAGCTATCCCCCCAGCCACTTTATTGGGTATTTATGTCAATTTAAACGTGGGATAGTCAGTCAGCTCCACTAGTAGCCATGGCTGTGAGTGTGGTACACTCTTTATGAGCCTGTTTGGCGTCACATAGCACGTGAACATCTTCATAACTAGCAGCTGACCAATAGTCCCCCGTATACAACCTAAAGACACCAACTCTGCCAGTACGAGACCCTCGTTAATTAATAAGAATACAAGTGTATACTTAAGGGCTCGTTTTACGTGTTTTACACAATAATAATGAGATCTAACAGAAAATAATGTCAAGGAAGTTATAGGGGCAGTTATTACGCCAATTGTAATGTAAATGAGAAGAATGAAAAATGGGTGAAAAGATAACTTTCCGTAGGCAGGATCCAAACCTGCGACCTTCGAAAAACGCGTTCGACGCTCTACCACTGAGCTACCACGACAGCTATACCCCCTGCCACTTTATTGGGTATCTATGTCAATTAAAACGTGGAAGTGTCAGTCAGCGCCACATGTAGCCATGACAGCGAGTGTGGCACACTCTTTATGAGCCTGTTCGGTGTCACATAGCACGTGAACTGATTACTAACTAGCAGCTGACATATAGTCCACCGTATACAACCTAAAGGCACCAAGTATGTCAGTACGAGACCCTCGTTAAAGAATAAGAGAAACAAGTGTATACTTAAGGGCTCGTTTTTCGTGTTTTACACAATAACAATGAGATCTAACTGAAAATAATGTCGAGGAAGGTACAGGGGAAGTTATTACGCCGATTGTAATGTAAATGAGAAGAAAGAATAGTGGGTGAAAAGATAACTTGCCTTAGGCAGGATCCGAACCTCTGACCTTCGAATAACGTGCTCGATGCTCTACCGCTAAGCTACCACGACAGCTATCCCCCCAGTAACTTTATTGGGTGTCTATGTCAATTGAAACGTGAGAGTGCCACTCAGCGCCACTAGTAGCCATGGCGGCAAGTGTTGCACACTCTTTATGAGCCTGCTTGGCGTCACGTACCACGTGAACCTAATACTAACGAGCAGCTGACCGATAGTCCCCCGTGTACAACCTAAAGGCACCAAGTCTGCCAGTACGAGACCCTCGTTAATGAATAAGGGCAACAAGTGTATACCTAAAGGCTCGTTTTTCATGTTTTACACATTAATATTGAGATTTAACATACAATGATGTTAAGGAAGGTATAGGGGAAGGTATTAGGCCAAAGGTAATGTGATAGAGAAGAAATAAACGTGGGTGAAAAGATAACTTGCCGTGGGCAGGATTTGAACCTCCGACCTTCGAATAACGCGTTCGAAGCTCTACCGCTGAGCTACCACGACAGCTATCCCTCCAGCCACTTTATTTTGTATTTATGTCAATTTAAACGTGGGATAGTCAGTCAGCGCCTCTAGTAGCCATGGCTGCGAGTGTGGTACACTCTTTATGAGCCTGTTTGGCGTTACATAGCACGTGAACATATTCATAACTAGCAGCTGACTAATAGTCCCCCGTATACAACCTTAAGACACCAACTCTGCCAGTACTGGACCCTCGTTAATGAATAAGGGAAACAAGTGTATACTTAATGGCTCGTTGTTCGTGTTTTACACAATAATATTGAGATCTAACAGACAATAATGTCAAGGAAGTTATAGGGGCAGTTATTACGCCAATTGTAATGTAAATGAGAAGAAAGAAAAGTGGGTGAAAAGATAACTTGCCGTAGGCAGGATCCAAACCTGCGACCTTCGAAAAACGCATTCGACTCTCTACCACTGAGCTACCACGACAGCTATACCCCCAGCCACTTAATGGGTGTCTATGTCAATTTAAACGTGGGAGTGTCAGTCAGCGCCACTTGTAGCCACGACGGCGAGTGTGGCACACTCTTTATGAGCCTGTTCGGTGTCACGTAGCACGTGAACTGATTACTAACTAGCAGCTGACCTATAGTCCACCGTATACAACCCAAAGGCACCAAGTCTGCCAGTACGGGACCTTCGTTAATGAATAAGAGAAACAAGTGTATACTGAAGGGCTCGTTTTTCGCTTTTTACACTATAATAATGAGATCTAACAGAAAATAATGTCAAAGAAGGTATAGGGGAACTTATTAGGCCGATTGTGATGTATATGAGAAGAAAGAAAAGTGGGTGAAAAGATAACTTGCCTTAGGCAGGATCCGAACCTCTGACCTTCGAATAACGTGCTCGATGCTCTACCGCTAAGCTACCACGACAGCTATCCCCCCAGTAACTTTATTGGGTGTCTATGTCAATTGAAACGTGAGAGTGCCACTCAGCGCCACTAGTAGCCATGGCGGCAAGTGTCGCACACTCTTTATGAGCCTGCTTGGCGTCACGTAGCACGTGAACCTAATACTAACTAGCAGCTGACCGATAGTCCCCCGTGTACAACCTAAAGGCACCAAGTCTGCCAGTACGAGACCCTCGTTAATGAATAAGGGAAACAAGTGTATACCTAATGGCTCGTTTTTCATGTTTTACACAATAATATTGAGATTTAACATACAATGATGTCAAGGAAGGTATAGGGGAAGGTATTAGGCCAATTGTAATGTGATAGAGAAGAAATAAACGTGGGCGAAAAGATAACTTGCCGTGGGCAGGATTTGCACCTCCGACCTTCGAATAACGCGTTCGATGCTCTACCGCTGAGCTACCACGACAGCTATCCCCCCAGCCACTTTATTGGGTATTTATGTCAATTTAAACGTGGGATAGTCAGTCAGCTCCACTAGTAGCCATGGCTGTGAGTGTGGTACACTCTTTATGAGCCTGTTTGGCGTCACATAGCACGTGAACATCTTCATAACTAGCAGCTGACCAATAGTCCCCCGTATACAACCTAAAGACACCAACTCTGCCAGTACTGGACCCTCGTTAATGAATAAGGGAAACAATTGTATACTTAATGGCTCGTTGTTCGTGTTTACACAATAATATTAAGATCTAACAGACAATAATGTCAAGAAAGTTATAGGGGCAGTTATTACGCCAATTGTAATGTAAATGAGAAGAATGAAAAATGGGTGAAAAGATAACTTTCCGTAGGCAGGATCCAAACCTGCGACATTCGAATAACGTGCTCGATGCTCTACCGCTAAGCTACCACGACAGCTATCCCCCCAGTAACTTTATTGGGTGTCTATGTCAATTTAAACGTGAGAGTGCCACTCAGCGCGACTAGTAGCCATGGCGGCAAGTGTCGCACACTCTTTATGAGCCTGCTTGGCGTCACGTAGCACGTGAACCTAATACTAACTAGCAGCTGACCGATAGTCCCCCGTGTACAACCTAAAGGCACCAAGTCTGCCAGTACGAGACCCTCGTTAATGAATAAGGGAAACATGTGTATACCTAATGGCTCGTTTTTCTTGTTTTACACAATAATAATGAGATTTACCATGCAATGATGTCAAGGAAGGTATAGGGGAAGGCATTAGGCCAATTGTAATGTAAATGAGAAGAAAGAATAGTGGGTGAAAAGATAACTTGCCTTAGGCAGGATCCGAACCTCTCACCTTCGAATAACGTGCTCGATTCTCTACCGCTAAGCTACCACGACAGCTATCCCCCCAGCCAGTTTATTGGGTATTTATGTCAATTTAAACGTGGTAGTGTCTGTCAGCGCCACTAGTAGCCAAGGCTTCGAGTCTGGTACACTCTTTATGAGCCTGTTTCGCGTCACATAGCACGTGAACTTATTACTAAATAGCAGCTGATCAAACGTCCCCCGTATACAACCTAAAGGCACAAAGTCTGCTAGTACGAGACCCTCGTTAATGAATAAGAGAAAGAAGTGTATACTTAAGGGCTGGATTTTCGTGTTTTATACAATAATAGTGAGATCTAACAGACAATGATGTCGAGGAAGGTACAGGGGAAGTTATTACGCCGATTATAATGTAAATGAGAAGAAAGAATAGTGGGTGAAAAGATAACTTGCCTTAGGCAGGATCCGAACCTCTGACCTTCGAATAACGTGCTCGATGCTCTACCGCTAAGCTACCACGACAGCTATCCCCCCAGTATCTTCATTGGGTGTCTATGTCAATTGAAACGTGAGAGTGCCACTCAGCGCCACTAGTAGCCATGGCGGCAAGTGTCGCACACTCTTTATGAGCCTGCTTGGCGTCACGTAGCACGTGACCCTAATACTAACTAGCAGCTGACCGATAGTCCCCCGTGTACAACCTAAAGGCACCAAGTCTGCCAGTACGAGACCCTCGTTAATGAATAAGGTAAACAAGTGTATACCTAAGGGCTCGTTTTTCATGTTTTACACAATAATATTGAGATTTCACATACAATGATGTCAAGGAAGGTATAGGGGAAGGTATTAGGCCAATTGTAATGTGATAGAGAAGAAATAAACGTGGGTGAAAAGATAACTTGCCGTGGGCAGGATTTGAACCTCCGACCATCGTATAACGCGTTCGATGCTCTACCGCTGAGCTACCACGACAGCTATCCCCCCAGCCAGTTTATTGGGTATTTATGTCAATTTAAACGTGGGATAGTCAGTCAGCTCCACTAGTAGCCATGGCTGTGAGTGTGGTACACTCTTTG
The DNA here is from genome assembly GCF_043290135.1 of Rhipicephalus microplus. Taxonomy (NCBI): domain Eukaryota; kingdom Metazoa; phylum Arthropoda; class Arachnida; order Ixodida; family Ixodidae; genus Rhipicephalus; species Rhipicephalus microplus. Next base: position 274,786,661 of record NC_134702.1, on the reverse strand, counting down.
TGAGCCTGTTTGGCGTCATATAGCACGTGAACATATTCATAACTAGCAGCTGACCAATAGTCCCCCGTATACAACCTAAATACACCAACTCTGCCGGTACTGGACCCTCGTTAATGAATAAGGGAAACAAGTGTATACTTAATGGCTCGTTGTTCGTGTTTTACACAATAATATTGAGATCTAACAGACAATAATGTCAAGGAAGTTATAGGGGCAGTTATTACGCCAATTGTAATGTAAATGAGAAGAATGAAAAATGGGTGAAAAGATAACTTTCCGTAGGCAGGATCCAAACCTGCGACATTCCAAAACGCGTTCGACGCTCTACCACTGAGCTACCACGACAGCTATACCTCCTGCCACTTTATTGGGTATCTATGTCAATTAAAACGTGGGAGTGTCAGTCAGCGCCACATGTAGCCATAACGGCGAGTGTGGCACACTCTTTATGAGCCTGTTCGGTGTCACATAGCACGTGAACTGATTACTAACTAGCAGCTGACGTATAGTCCACCGTATACAACCTAAAGGCACCAAGTATGCCAGTACGAGACCCTCGTTTAAGAATAAGAGAAACAAGTGTATACTTAAGGGCTCGTTTTTCGTGTTTTACACAATAACAATGAGATCTAACTGAAAATATTGTCAAAGAAGGTTTAGGGAAACTTATTAGGCCGATTGTAATGTATATGGGAAGAAAGAAAAGTGGGTGAAAAGATAACTTGCCGCGGGCAGGATCTGAATCTGCGACCTTCGAATAACGTGCTCGATGCTCTACCGCTGAGCTACCACGACAGCTATCCCCCAGTCACTTTATTGGGTATCTATGTCAATTTAAACGTGGGAATGCCAGTCAGCGCCACTAGTCGTCATGTCGGCGAGTGTGGCACACTCTTTATGAGCCTGTTTGGCGTCACGTAGCAGGTGAACCTATTACTAACTAGCAGCTGACCAATAGTCCCCCGTATACAACCTAAAGGCACAGAGTCTGCTAGTACGAGACCCTCGTTAATGAATAAGGGAAACAATTGTATACTTAAGGGCTCGTTTTTCGTGTTTTGCACAGTAAAAATGAGATCTAACAGACAATAAAGTCAAGAAAGATATAGGGGAAGTTTTAGGCCAATTGTAATGTAAATGAGAAGAAAGAAAAGTGGGTGAAAAGATAACTTGCCTTAATCAGGATCAGAACATGTGACCTTTGAATAACGTGCTCGATGCTCTACTTCTGAGCTACCACGACAGCTATCACCCCAGTCACTTTTCTGGGTATCTATGTCAATTTAAACGTGGGAGTGTCAGTCAGCGCCACTAGTAGTCATGGCGACGAGTGTGGCACACTCTTTAAGAGCCTGTTTGGTGTCACGTAGCAGGTGAACCTATTACTAACTAGCCGCTGACCAATAGTCCCCCTTACACAACCTAAAGGCACCAAGTCTGCCAGTACGAGACCCTCGTTAATGAATAAGAGAAACAAGTGTATACTTAAGGGCTTGTTTTTTGTGTTTTACACAATATTAGTGAGATCTAACAGACAATGATGTCAAGGAAGGTACAGGGGAAGTTATTATGCCGATTGTAATGTAAATGAGAAGAAAGAAAAGTGGGTGAAAAGATATCTTGCCTTAAGCAGGATCCGAACATGTGACCTTTGAATAACGTGCTCGAGGCTCTACCGCTGAGCTACCACAACAGCTATCTTCTCAGTCACTTTATTGGGTATCTATGTCAATTTAAACGTGGGATAGTCAGTCAGCGCCACTAGTAGCCATGGCTGCGAGTGTGGTACACTCTTTATGAGCCTGTTTGGCGTCACATAGCACGTGAACATATTCATAACTAGCAGCTGACCAATAGTCCCCCGTATAGAACCTAAAGACACCAACTCTGCCAGTACTGGACCCTCGTTAATGAATAAGGAAAACAAGTGTATACTTAGGGGCTCGTTGTTCGTGTTTTACACAATAATATTGAGATCTAACAGACAAAATGGCAAGGAAGTTATAGGGGCATTTATTACGCCAGTTGTAATGTAAATGAGAAGAAAGAAAAGTGGGTGAAAAGATAACTTGCCTTAAGCAGGATCCGAACCTGTGACCTTTGAATAACGTGATCGATGCTCTACCACTGAGCTACCACCATGGCTATCCCCCCAGTCACTTTATTGGGTATCTGTGTCAATTTAAACGTGGGAATGTCAGTCAGCGCCACTAGAAGTCATGGTGGCGAGTGTGGCACAATCTTTATGAGCCTGTTTGGCATCACGTAGCAGGTGAACCTATTACTAACTAGCAGCTGACCAATAGTCCCCCGTATACAACCTAATGACACCAACTCTGCCAGTACTAGACCCTCGTTAATGCAAAAGAGAAACAAGTTCATACTTAGGGGCTCGTTTTTCGTGTTTTACACAATAATATTGAGATCTAACAGACAATAATGTCAAGAAAGTTATAGGGGCAGTTATTACGCCAAATATAATGTAAATGAGAAGAAAGAAACGTGGGTGAAAGATAACTTGCCGTAGGCAGGATCCAAACCTGCGACCTTCGAAAAACGCGTTCGATGCTCTACCACTGAGCTACCACGACAGCCATACCCCCAGCCACTTTATTGGGTATCTATGTCAATTTAAACGTAGGAGTGTAAGTCAGCGCCACTAGTTGCCACGGCTGCGAGTGTGGTACACTCTTTATGAGCCTGTTTGGCGTCATAAAGCACGTGAACGTATTACTAACTAGCAGCTGACAAATAGTCCCCCGTGTACTACCTAAAGGCACCAAGTCTGCCAGTACGAGACCCTCGTTAATGAATAAGGGAAACAAGTGTATACCTAATGGCTTGTTTTTCTTGTTTTACACACTAATAATGAGATTTACCATACAATGATGTCAAGGAAGGTATAGGGGAAGGTATTAGGCCAATTGTAATGTGATAGAAAAGAAACGTGGGTGAAAAGATAACTTGCCGTGGGCAGGATCCGAACCTCCAACATTCGAATAACGTGTTCGATGCTCTACCGCTGAGCTACCATGACAGCTATACCCCCAGCCACTTAATGGGTATATATGTCAATTTAAACGTGGGAGTGTCAGTCAGCGCCACTTGTAGCCACGACGGCGAGTGTGGCACACTCTTTATGAGCCTGTTCGGTGTCACGTAGCACGTGAACTGATTACTAACTAGCAGCTGACCTATAGTCCACCGTATACAACCCAAAGGCACCAAGTCTGCCAGTACGGGACCTTCGTTAATGAATAAGAGAAACAAGTGTATACTGAAGGGCTCGTTTTTCGCTTTTTACACTATAATAATGAGATCTAACAGAAATTAATGTCAAAGAAGGTATAGGGGAACTTATTAGGCCGATTGTGATGTATATGAGAAGAAAGAAAAGTGGGTGAAAAGATAACTTGCCTTAGGCAGGATCCGAACCTCTGACCTTCGAATAACGTGCTCGATGCTCTACCGCTAAGCTACCACGACAGCTATCCCCCCAGTAACTTTATTGGGTGTCTATGTCAATTGAAACGTGAGAGTGCCACTCAGCGCCACTAGTAGCCATGGCGGCAAGTGTCGCACACTCTTTATGAGCCTGCTTGGCGTCACGTAGCACGTGAACCTAATACTAACTAGCAGCTGGCCGATAGTCCCCCGTGTACAACCTAAAGGCACCAAGTCTGCCAGTACGAGACCCTCGTTAATGAATAAGGGAAACAAGTGTATACCTAATGGCTAGTTTTTCATGTTTTACACAATAATATTGAGATTTAACATACAATGATGTCAAGGAAGGTATAGGGGAAGGTATTAGGCCAATTGTAATGTGATAGAGAAGAAATAAACGTGGGCGAAAAGATAACTTGCCGTGGGCAGGATTTGAACCTCCGACCTTCGAATAACGCGTTCGATGCTCTACCGCTGAGCTACCACGACAGCTATCCCCCCAGCCACTTTATTGGGTATTTATGTCAATTTAAACGTGGGATAGTCAGTCAGCTCCACTAGTAGCCATGGCTGTGAGTGTGGTACACTCTTTATGAGCCTGTTTGGCGTCACATAGCACGTGAACATCTTCATAACTAGCAGCTGACCAATAGTCCCCCGTATACAACCTAAAGACACCAACTCTGCCAGTACTGGACCCTCGTTAATGAATAAGGGAAACAATTGTATACTTAATGGCTCGTTGTTCGTGTTTACACAATAATATTAAGATCTAACAGACAATAATGTCAAGAAAGTTATAGGGGCAGTTATTACGCCAATTGTAATGTAAATGAGAAGAATGAAAAATGGGTGAAAAGATAACTTTCCGTAGGCAGGATCCAAACCTGCGACATTCGAATAACGTGCTCGATGCTCTACCGCTAAGCTACCACGACAGCTATCCCCCCAGTAACTTTATTGGGTGTCTATGTCAATTGAAACGTGAGAGTGCCACTCAGCGCGACTAGTAGCCATGGCGGCAAGTGTCGCACACTCTTTATGAGCCCTCTTGGCGTCACGTAGCACGTGAACCTAATACTAACTAGCAGCTGACCGATAGTCCCCCGTGTACAACCTAAAGGCACCAAGTCTGCCAGTACGAGACCCTCGTTAATGAATAAGGGAAACATGTGTATACCTAATGGCTCATTTTTTTTGTTTTACACAATAATAATGAGATTTACCATGCAATGATGTCAAGGAAGGTATAGGGGAAGGCATTAGGCCAATTGTAATGTAAATGAGAAGAAAGAATAGTGGGTGAAAAGATAACTTGCCTTAGGCAGGATCCGAACCTCTGACCTTCGAATAACGTGCTCGATGCTCTACCGCTAAGCTACCACGACAGCTATCCCCCCAGCCAGTTTATTGGGTATTTATGTCAATTTAAACGTGGTAGTGTCTGTCAGCGCCACTAGTAGCCAAGGCTTCGAGTCTGGTACACTCTTTATGAGCCTGTTTCGCGTCACATAGCACGTGAACTTATTACTAAATAGCAGCTGATCAAACGTCCCCCGTATACAACCTAAAGGCACAAAGTCTGCTAGTACGAGACCCTCGTTAATGAATAAGAGAAAGAAGTGTATACTTAAGGGCTGGATTTTCGTGTTTTATACAATAATAGTGAGATCTAACAGACAATGATGTCGAGGAAGGTACAGGGGAAGTTATTACGCCGATTGTAATGTAAATGAGAAGAAAGAATAGTGGGTGAAAAGATAACTTGCCTTAGGCAGGATCCGAACCTCTGACCTTCGAATAACGTGCTCGATGCTCTACCGCTAAGCTACCACGACAGCTATCCCCCCAGTATCTTCATTGGGTGTCTATGTCAATTGAAACGTGAGAGTGCCACTCAGCGCGACTAGTAGCCATGGCGGCAAGTGTCGCACACTCTTTATGAGCCCTCTTGGCGTCACGTAGCACGTGAACCTAATACTAACTAGCAGCTGACCGATAGTCCCCCGTGTACAACCTAAAGGCACCAAGTCTGCCAGTACGAGACCCTCGCTAATGAATAAGGTAAACAAGTGTATACCTAAGGGCTCGTTTTTCATGTTTTACACAATAATATTGAGATTTCACATACAATGATGTCAAGGAAGGTATAGGGGAAGGTATTAGGCCAATTGTAATGTGATAGAGAAGAAATAAACGTGGGTGAAAAGATAACTTGCCGTGGGCAGGATTTGAACCTCCGACCATCGTATAACGCGTTCGATGCTCTACCGCTGAGCTACCACGACAGCTATCCCCCCAGCCAGTTTATTGGGTATTTATGTCAATTTAAACGTGGGATAGTCAGTCAGCTCCACTAGTAGCCATGGCTGTGAGTGTGGTACACTCTTTGTGAGCCTGTTTGGCGTCATATAGCACGTGAACATATTCATAACTAGCAGCTGACCAATAGTCCCCCGTATACAACCTAAATACACCAACTCTGCCGGTACTGGACCCTCGTTAATGAATAAGGGAAACAAGTGTATACTTAATGGCTCGTTGTTCGTGTTTTACACAATAATATTGAGATCTAACAGACAATAATGTCAAGGAAGTTATAGGGGCAGTTATTACGCCAATTGTAATGTAAATGAGAAGAATGAAAAATGGGTGAAAAGATAACTTTCCGTAGGCAGGATCCAAACCTGCGACATTCCAAAACGCGTTCGACGCTCTACCACTGAGCTACCACGACAGCTATACCTCCTGCCACTTTATTGGGTATCTATGTCAATTAAAACGTGGGAGTGTCAGTCAGCGCCACATGTAGCCATAACGGCGAGTGTGGCACACTCTTTATGAGCCTGTTCGGTGTCACATAGCACGTGAACTGATTACTAACTAGCAGCTGACATATAGTCCACCGTATACAACCTAAAGGCACCAAGTATGCCAGTACGAGACCCTCGTTTAAGAATAAGAGAAACAAGTGTATACTTAAGGGCTCGTTTTTCGTGTTTTACACAATAACAATGAGATCTAACTGAAAATATTGTCAAAGAAGGTTTAGGGAAACTTATTAGGCCGATTGTAATGTATATGGGAAGAAAGAAAAGTGGGGGAAAAGATAACTTGCCGCGGGCAGGATCTGAATCTGCGACCTTCGAATAACGTGCTCGATGCTCTACCGCTGAGCTACCACGACAGCTATCCCCCAGTCACTTTATTGGGTATCTATGTCAATTTAAACGTGGGAATGCCAGTCAGCGCCACTAGTCGTCATGTCGGCGAGTGTGGCACACTCTTTATGAGCCTGTTTGGCGTCACGTAGCAGGTGAACCTATTACTAACTAGCAGCTGACCAATAGTCCCCCGTATACAACCTAAAGGCACAAAGTCTGCTAGTACGAGACCCTCGTTAATGAATAAGGGAAACAATTGTATACTTAAGGGCTCGTTTTTCGTGTTTTGCACAGTAAAAATGAGATCTAACAGACAATAAAGTCAAGAAAGATATAGGGGAAGTTTTAGGCCAATTGTAATGTAAATGAGAAGAAAGAAAAGTGGGTGAAAAGATAACTTGCCTTAATCAGGATCAGAACATGTGACCTTTGAATAACGTGCTCGATGCTCTACTTCTGAGCTACCACGACAGCTATCACCCCAGTCACTTTTCTGGGTATCTATGTCAATTTAAACGTGGGAGTGTCAGTCAGCGCCACTAGTAGTCATGGCGACGAGTGTGGCACACTCTTTAAGAGCCTGTTTGGTGTCACGTAGCAGGTGAACCTATTACTAACTAGCCGCTGACCAATAGTCCCCCTTACACAACGTAAAGGCACCAAGTCTGCCAGTACGAGACCCTCGTTAATGAATAAGAGAAACAAGTGTATACTTAAGGGCTTGTTTTTTGTGTTTTACACAATATTAGTGAGATCTAACAGACAATGATGTCAAGGAAGGTACAGGGGAAGTTATTATGCCGATTGTAATGTAAATGAGAAGAAAGAAAAGTGGGTGAAAAGATATCTTGCCTTAAGCAGGATCCGAACATGTGACCTTTGAATAACGTGCTCGAGGCTCTACCGCTGAGCTACCACAACAGCTATCTTCTCAGTCACTTTATTGGGTATCTATGTCAATTTAAACGTGGGATAGTCAGTCAGCGCCACTAGTAGCCATGGCTGCGAGTGTGGTACACTCTTTATGAGCCTGTTTGGCGTCACATAGCACGTGAACATATTCATAACTAGCAGCTGACCAATAGTCCCCCGTATAGAACCTAAAGACACCAACTCTGCCAGTACTGGACCCTCGTTAATGAATAAGGAAAACAAGTGTATACTTAGGGGCTCGTTGTTCGTGTTTTACACAATAATATTGAGATCTAACAGACAAAATGGCAAGGAAGTTATAGGGGCATTTATTACGCCAGTTGTAATGTAAATGAGAAGAAAGAAAAGTGGGTGAAAAGATAACTTGCCTTAAGCAGGATCCGAACCTGTGACCTTTGAATAACGTGATCGATGCTCTACCACTGAGCTACCACCATGGCTATCCCCCCCGTCACTTTATTGGGTATCTGTGTCAATTTAAACGTGGGAATGTCAGTCAGCGCCACTAGAAGTCATGGTGGCGAGTGTGGCACAATCTTTATGAGCCTGTTTGGCATCACGTAGCAGGTGAACCTATTACTAACTAGCAGCTGACCAATAGTCCCCCGTATACAACCTAATGACACCAACTCTGCCAGTACTAGACCCTCGTTAATGCAAAAGAGAAACAAGTTCATACTTAGGGGCTCGTTTTTCGTGTTTTACACAATAATATTGAGATCTAACAGACAATAATGTCAAGAAAGTTATAGGGGCAGTTATTACGCCAAATATAATGTAAATGAGAAGAAAGAAACGTGGGTGAAAGATAACTTGCCGTAGGCAGGATCCAAACCTGCGACCTTCGAAAAACGCGTTCGATGCTCTACCACTGAGCTACCACGACAGCCATACCCCCAGCCACTTTATTGGGTATCTATGTCAATTTAAACGTAGGAGTGTAAGTCAGCGCCACTAGTTGCCACGGCTGCGAGTGTGGTACACTCTTTATGAGCCTGTTTGGCGTCATAAAGCACGTGAACGTATTACTAACTAGCAGCTGACAAATAGTCCCCCGTGTACTACCTAAAGGCACCAAGTCTGCCAGTACGACACCCTCGTTAATGAATAAGGGAAACAAGTGTATACCTAATGGCTCGTTTTTCTTGTTTTACACACTAATAATGAGATTTACCATACAATGATGTCAAGGAAGGTATAGGGGAAGGTATTAGGCCAATTGTAATGTGATAGAAAAGAAACGTGGGTGAAAAGATAACTTGCCGTGGGCAGGATCCGAACCTCCAACATTCGAATAACGTGTTCGATGCTCTACCGCTGAGCTACCACGACAGCTATACCCCCAGCCACTTAATGGGTATATATGTCAATTTAAACGTGGGAGTGTCAGTCAGCGCCACTTGTAGCCACGACGGCGAGTGTGGCACACTCTTTATGAGCCTGTTCGGTGTCACGTAGCACGTGAACTGATTACTAACTAGCAGCTGACCTATAGTCCACCGTATACAACCCAAAGGCACCAAGTCTGCCAGTACGGGACCTTCGTTAATGAATAAGAGAAACAAGTGTATACTGAAGGGCTCGTTTTTCGCTTTTTACACTATAATAATGAGATCTAACAGAAATTAATGTCAAAGAAGGTATAGGGGAACTTATTAGGCCGATTGTGATGTATATGAGAAGAAAGAAAAGTGGGTGAAAAGATAACTTGCCTTAGGCAGGATCCGAACCTCTGACCTTCGAATAACGTGCTCGATGCTCTACCGCTAAGCTACCACGACAGCTATCCCCCCAGTAACTTTATTGGGTGTCTATGTCAATTGAAACGTGAGAGTGCCACTCAGCGCCACTAGTAGCCATGGCGGCAAGTGTCGCACACTCTTTATGAGCCTGCTTGGCGTCACGTAGCACGTGAACCTAATACTAACTAGCAGCTGGCCGATAGTCCCCCGTGTACAACCTAAAGGCACCAAGTCTGCCAGTACGAGACCCTCGTTAATGAATAAGGGAAACAAGTGTATACCTAATGGCTCGTTTTTCATGTTTTACACAATAATATTGAGATTTAACATACAATGATGTCAAGGAAGGTATAGGGGAAGGTATTAGGCCAATTGTAATGTGATAGAGAAGAAATAAACGTGGGCGAAAAGATAACTTGCCGTGGGCAGGATTTGAACCTCCGACCTTCGAATAACGCGTTCGATGCTCTACCGCTGAGCTACCACGACAGCTATCCCCCCAGCCACTTTATTGGGTATTTATGTCAATTTAAACGTGGGATAGTCAGTCAGCTCCACTAGTAGCCATGGCTGTGAGTGTGGTACACTCTTTATGAGCCTGTTTGGCGTCACATAGCACGTGAACATCTTCATAACTAGCAGCTGACCAATAGTCCCCCGTATACAACCTAAAGACACCAACTCTGCCAGTACTGGACCCTCGTTAATGAATAAGGGAAACAATTGTATACTTAATGGCTCGTTGTTCGTGTTTACACAATAATATTAAGATCTAACAGACAATAATGTCAAGAAAGTTATAGGGGCAGTTATTACGCCAATTGTAATGTAAATGAGAAGAATGAAAAATGGGTGAAAAGATAACTTTCCGTAGGCAGGATCCAAACCTGCGACATTCGAATAACGTGCTCGATGCTCTACCGCTAAGCTACCACGACAGCTATCCCCCCAGTAACTTTATTGGGTGTCTATGTCAATTGAAACGTGAGAGTGCCACTCAGCGCGACTAGTAGCCATGGCGGCAAGTGTCGCACACTCTTTATGAGCCCTCTTGGCGTCACGTAGCACGTGAACCTAATACTAACTAGCAGCTGACCGATAGTCCCCCGTGTACAACCTAAAGGCACCAAGTCTGCCAGTACGAGACCCTCGTTAATGAATAAGGGAAACATGTGTATACCTAATGGCTCGTTTTTCTTGTTTTACACAATAATAATGAGATTTACCATGCAATGATGTCAAGGAAGGTATAGGGGAAGGCATTAGGCCAATTGTAATGTAAATGAGAAGAAAGAATAGTGGGTGAAAAGATAACTTGCCTTAGGCAGGATCCGAACCTCTGACCTTCGAATAACGTGCTCGATGCTCTACCGCTAAGCTACCACGACAGCTATCCCCCCAGCCAGTTTATTGGGTATTTATGTCAATTTAAACGTGGTAGTGTCTGTCAGCGCCACTAGTAGCCAAGGCTTCGAGTCTGGTACACTCTTTATGAGCCTGTTTCGCGTCACATAGCACGTGAACTTATTACTAAATAGCAGCTGATCAAACGTCCCCCGTATACAACCTAAAGGCACAAAGTCTGCTAGTACGAGACCCTCGTTAATGAATAAGAGAAAGAAGTGTATACTTAAGGGCTGGATTTTCGTGTTTTATACAATAATAGTGAGATCTAACAGACAATGATGTCGAGGAAGGTACAGGGGAAGTTATTACGCCGATTGTAATGTAAATGAGAAGAAAGAATAGTGGGTGAAAAGATAACTTGCCTTAGGCAGGATCCGAACCTCTGACCTTCGAATAACGTGCTCGATGCTCTACCGCTAAGCTACCACGACAGCTATCCCCCCAGTATCTTCATTGGGTGTCTATGTCAATTGAAACGTGAGAGTGCCACTCAGCGCGACTAGTAGCCATGGCGGCAAGTGTCGCACACTCTTTATGAGCCCTCTTGGCGTCACGTAGCACGTGAACCTAATACTAACTAGCAGCTGACCGATAGTCCCCCGTGTACAACCTAAAGGCACCAAGTCTGCCAGTACGAGACCCTCGTTAATGAATAAGGTAAACAAGTGTATACCTAAGGGCTCGTTTTTCATGTTTTACACAATAATATTGAGATTTCACATACAATGATGTCAAGGAAGGTATAGGGGAAGGTATTAGGCCAATTGTAATGTGATAGAGAAGAAATAAACGTGGGTGAAAAGATAACTTGCCGTGGGCAGGATTTGAACCTCCGACCATCGTATAAAGCGTTCGATGCTCTACCGCTGAGCTACCACGACAGCTATCCCCCCAGCCAGTTTATTGGGTATTTATGTCAATTTAAACGTGGGATAGTCAGTCAGCTCCACTAGTAGCCATGGCTGTGAGTGTGGTACACTCTTTGTGAGCCTGTTTGGCGTCATATAGCACGTGAACATATTCATAACTAGCAGCTGACCAATAGTCCCCCGTATACAACCTAAATACACCAACTCTGCCGGTACTGGACCCTCGTTAATGAATAAGGGAAACAAGTGTATACTTAATGGCTCGTTGTTCGTGTTTTACACAATAATATTGAGATCTAACAGACAATATTGTCAAGGAAGTTATAGGGGCAGTTATTACGCCAATTGTAATGTAAATGAGAAGAATGAAAAATGGGTGAAAAGGTAACTTTCCGTAGGCAGGATCCAAACCTGCGACATTCCAAAACGCGTTCGACGCTCTACCACTGAGCTACCACGACAGCTATACCTCCTGCCACTTTATTGGGTATCTATGTCAATTAAAACGTGGGAGTGTCAGTCAGCGCCACATGTAGCCATAACGGCGAGTGTGGCACACTCTTTATGAGCCTGTTCGGCGTCACATAGCACGTGAACTGATTACTAACTAGCAGCTGACATATAGTCCACCGTATACAACCTAAAGGCACCAAGTATGCCAGTACGAGACCCTCGTTTAAGAATAAGAGAAACAAGTGTATACTTAAGGGCTCGTTTTTCGTGTTTTACACAATAACAATGAGATCTAACTGAAAATATTGTCAAAGAAGGTTTAGGGAAACTTATTAGGCCGATTGTAATGTATATGGGAAGAAAGAAAAGTGGGTGAAAAGATAACTTGCCGCGGGCAGGATCTGAATCTGCGACCTTCGAATAACGTGCTCGATGCTCTACCGCTGAGCTACCACGACAGCTATCCCCCAGTCACTTTATTGGGTATCTATGTCAATTTAAACGTGGGAATGCCAGTCAGCGCCACTAGTCGTCATGTCGGCGAGTGTGGCACACTCTTTATGAGCCTGTTTGGCGTCACGTAGCAGATGAACCTACTACTAACTAGCAGCTGACCAATAGTCCCCCGTATACAACCTAAAGGCACAAAGTCTGCTAGTACGAGACCCTCGTTAATGAATAAGGGAAACAATTGTATACTTAAGGGCTCGTTTTTCGTGTTTTGCACAGTAAAAATGAGATCTAACAGACAATAAAGTCAAGAAAGATATAGGGGAAGTTTTAGGCCAATTGTAATGTAAATGAGAAGAAAGAAAAGTGGGTGAAAAGATAACTTGCCTTAATCAGGATCAGAACATGTGACCTTTGAATAACGTGCTCGATGCTCTACTTCTGAGCTACCACGACAGCTATCACCCCAGTCACTTTTTTGGGTATCTATGTCAATTTAAACGTGGGAGTGTCAGTCAGCGCCACTAGTAGTCATGGCGACGAGTGTGGCACACTCTTTAAGAGCCTGTTTGGTGTCACGTAGCAGGTGAACCTATTACTAACTAGCCGCTGACCAATAGTCCCCCGTATACAACCTAATGACACCAAGTCTTCAGTACGAGACCCTCGCTAATGAATAAGAGAAAGAAGTGTATACTTAAGGGCTGGAATTTCGTGTTTTATACAATATTAGTAAGATCTAACAGACAATTATGTCGAGGAAGGTACAGGGGAAGTTATTACGCCGAATGTAATGTAATTGAGATGAAAGAAGAGTGGGTGAAAAGATAACTTGCCTTAGGCAGGATTTGAACCTGTGACCTTTGAATAACGTGCTCGATGCTCTACCGCTCAGCTACCACGACAGCTATCCCCCCAGTCACTTTTTTGGGTATCTGTGTCACTTTAAACCTGGTAATGTCAGTCAGCGCCACTAGTAGTCATGGCGGCGAGTGTGGCACAAGCTTTATGAGCCTTTTTGCATCACGTAGCACGTGAACGTATTACTAACTAGCAGCTGAAAAATAGTCCCCCGTATACTACCAAAAGGCACCAAGTCTGCCAGTACGAGACCCTCGTGAATGAATAAGGGAAACAAGTGTATACCTAATGGCTCGTTTTTCTTGTTTTACACAATAATAATGAGATTTACCATGCAATGATGTCAAGGAAGGTATAGGGGAAGGCATTAGGCCAATTGTAATGTGATAGAGAAGAAAGAAACGTGGGTGAAAGGATAATTTGCCATGGGCAGAATCCGAACCTCCAACATTCGAATAACGTGTTCGATGCTCTACCGCTGAGCTACCGCGACAGCTATCCCCCGAGCCACTTTATTGGGTATCAATGTCAATTTAAACGTGGGAGTGTCAGTCAGCGCCACTAGTAGCCAAGGCTTCGAGTGTGGTAAACTCTTTATGAGCCTGTTTGGCGTCACATAGCACGTGAACTTATTACTAAATAGCAGCTGACCAAAGGTCCCCGTATACAACCTAAAGGCACAAAGTCTGCTAGTACGAGACCCTCGTTAATGAATAAGAGAAAGAAGTGTATACTCAAGGGCTGGATTTTCGTGTATTATACAATAATAGTGAGATCTAACAGACAATGATGTCGAGGAAGGTACAGGGGAAGTTATTACGCCGATTGTAATGTAAATGAGAAGAAATAAACGTTGGTGAAAAGATAACTTGCCGTGGGCAGGATTTGAACCTCCGACCTTCGCATAACGCGTTCGAAGCTCTACCGCTGAACTACCACGACAGCTATCCCCCCAGCCACTTTATTGGGTATTTATGTCAATTTAAACGTGGGATAGTCAGTGAGCGCCACTAGTAGCCATGGCTGCGAGTGTGGTACACTCTTTATGAGCCTGTTTGGCGTCACATAGCTCGTGAACATATTCATAACTAGCAGCTGACCAATAGTCCCCCGTATACAACCTAAAGACACCAACTCTGCCAGTACTGGACCCTCGTTAATGAATAAGGGAAACAAGTGTATACTTAATGGCTCGTTGTTCGTGTTTTACACAATAATATTGAGATCTAACAGACAATAATGTCAAGGAAGTTATAGGGGCAGTTATTACGCCAATTGTAATGTAAATGAGAAGAATGAAAAATGGGTGAAAAGATAACTTTCCGTAGGCAGGATCCAAACCTGCGACCTTCGAAAAACGCGTTCGACGCTCTACCACTGAGCTACCACGACAGCTATACCCCCTGCCACTTTATTGGGTATCTATGTCAATTAAAACGTGGGAGTGTCAGTCAGCGCCACATGTAGCCATGACGGCGAGTGTGGCACACTCTTTATGAGCCTGTTCGTGTCACATAGCACGTGGACTGATTACTAACTAGCAGCTGACATATAGTCCACCGTATACAACCTAAAGGCACCAAGTATGCCAGTACGAGACCCTCGTTAAAGAATAAGAGAAACAAGTGTATACTTAAGGGCTCGTTTTTCGTGTTTTACACAATAACAATGAGATCTAACTGTAAATAATGTCAAAGAAGGTTTAGGGAAACTTATTAGGCCGATTGTAATGTATATGGGAAGAAAGAAAAGTGGGTGAAAGATAACTTGCCGCGGGCAGGATCTGAATCTGCGACCTTCGAATAACGTGCTCGATGCTCTACCGCTGAGCTACCACGACAGCTATCCCCCCAGTCACTTTATTGGGTATCTATGACAATTTAAACGTGGGAGTGTCAGTCAGCGGCACTAGTAGCCATGGCGGCGAGTGTGGCACACTCTTTATGAGCCTGTTTGGCGTCACGTAGTACGTGAACATATTACTAACTAGCAGCTGATCAATAGCCCCCGTATACAACCTAAAGGCACAAAGTCTGCTAGTACGAGACCCTCGTTAATGAATAAGAGAAAGAAGTGTATACTTAAGGGCTGTATTTTCGTGTTTTATACAATAATAGTGAGATCTAACAGACAATGATGTCGAGGAAGGTACAGGGGAAGTTATTACGCCGATTGTAATGTAAATGAGAAGAAAGAATAGTGGATGAAAAGATAACTTGCCTTAGGCAGGATCCGAACCTCTGACCTTCGAATAACGTGCTCAATGCTCTACCGCTAAGCTACCACGACAGCTATCCCCCCAGTAACTTTATTGAGTGTCTATGTCAATTGAAACGTGAGAGTGCCACTCAGCGCCACTAGTAGCCATGGCGGCAAGTGTTGCACACTCTTTATGAGCCTGCTTGGCGTCACGTACCACGTGAACCTAATACGAACTAGCAGCTGACCGATAGTCCCCCATGTACAACCTAAAGGCACCAAGTCTGCCAGTACGAGACCCTCGTTAATGAATCAGGGAAACAAGTGTATACCTAATGGCTCGTTTTTCATATTTTACACATTAATATTGAGATTTAACATACAATGATGTCAAGGAAGGTATAGGGGAAGGTATTAGGCCAATGGTAATGTGATAGAGAAGAAATAAACGTGGGTGAAAAGATAACTTGCCGTGGCCAGGATTTGAACCTCCGACCTTCGAATAACGCGTTCGAAGCTCTACCGCTGAGCTACCACGACAGCTTGCCCCCCAGCCACTTTATTGGGTATTTATGTCAATTTAAACGTGGGATAGTCAGTCAGCGCCACTAGTAGCCATGGCTGCGAGTGTGGTACACTCTTTATGAGCCTGTTTGGCGTCACATAGCACGTGAACGTATTCATAACTAGCAGCTGACTAATAGTCCCCCGTATACAACCTAAAGACACCAACTCTGCCAGTACTGGACCCTCGTTAATGAATAAGGGAAACAAGTGTATACTTAATGGCTGGTTGTTCGTGTTTTACACAATAATATTGAGATCTAACAGACAATAATGTCAAGGAAGTTATAGGGGCAGTTATTACGCCAATTGTAATGTAAATGAGAAGAATGAAAAATGGGTGAAAAGATAACTTTCCGTAGGCAGGATCCAAACCTGCGACCTTCGAAAAACGCGTTCGACGCTCTACCACTGAGCTACCACGACAGCTATACCCCCTGCCACTTTATTGGGTATCTATGTCAATTAAAACGTGGGAGTGTCAGTCAGCGCCACATGTAGCCATGACGGCGAGTGTGGCACACTCTTTATGAGCCTGTTCGGTGTCACATAGCACGTGAACTGATTACTAACTAGCAGCTGACATATAGTCCACCGTATACAACCTAAAGGCACCAAGTATGCCAGTACGACACCCTCGTTAAAGAATAAGAGAAACAAGTGTATACTTAAGGGCTCGTTTTTCGTGTTTTACACAATAACAATGAGATCTAACTGAAAATAATGTCAAAGAAGGTTTAGGGAAACTTATTAGGCCGATTGTAATGTATATGGGAAGAAAGAAAAGTGGGTGAAACGATAACTTGCCGCGGGCAGGATCTGAATCTGCGACCTTCGAATAACGTGCTCGATGCTCTACCGCTGAGCTACCACGACAGCTATCCCCCAGTCACTTTATTGGGTATCTATGACAGTTTAAACGTGGGAGTGTCAGTCAGCGCCACTAGTAGCCATGGCGGCGAGTGTGGCACACTCTTTAAGAGCCTGTTTGGTGTCACGTAGCAGGTGAACCTATTACTAACTAGCCGGTGACAATACTCCCCCTTACACAACCTAAAGGCACCAAGTCTGCCAGTACGAGACCCTCGTTAATGAATAAGAGAAACAAGTGTATACTTAAGGGCTTGTTTTTTGTGTTTTACACAATATTAGTGAGTTCTAACAGACAATGATGTCAAGGAAGGTACAGGGAAAGTTATTATGCCGATTGTAATGTAAATGAGAAGAAAGAAAAGTGGGTGAAAAGATAACTTGCCTTAAGCAGGATCCGAACATGTGACCTTTGAATAACGTGCTCGAGGCTCTACCGCTGAGCTACCACAACAGCTATCTCCTCAGTCACTTCATTGGGTATCTATGTCAATTTAAACATGGGAGAGTCAGTCAGCGCCACTAGTAGCCATGGCTACGAGTGTGGTACACTCTTTATGAGCCTGTTTGGCGTCACATAGCACGTGAACATATTCATAACTAGCAGCTGACCAATAGTCCCCCGTATACAACCTAAAGACACCAAGTCTGCCAGTACTGGACCCTCGTTATCGAATAAGGGAAACAAGTGTATACTTAATGGCTCGTTGTTCGTGTTTTACACAATAATATTGAGATCTTACAGACAATAATGTCAAGGAAGTTATCAGGGCAGTTATTACGCCAATTGTAATGTAAATGAGAAGAATGAAAAGTGGGTGAAAGGATAACTTGCCTTAGGCAGGATCCAAACCTGCGACATTCGAAAAACGCGTTCGACGCTCTACCACTGAGCTACCACGACAGCTATCATCCCAGTCACTTTATTGGGTATCTATGTCAATTTAAACGTGGGAATGCCAGTCAGCGCCACTAGTAGTCATGTCGGCGAGTGTGGCACACTCTTTATGAGCCTGTTTGGCATCACGTAGCAGGTGAACCTATTACTAACTAGCAGCTGACCAATAGTCCCCCGTATACAACCTAAAGGCACAAAGTCTGCTAGTACGAGACCCTCGTTAATGAATAAGGGAAACAAGTGTATACTTAAGGGCTTGTTTTTCGTGTTTAGCACAGTAAAAATGAGATCTAACAGACAATAAAGTCAAGAAAGATATAGGGGAAGTTTTTAGGCCAATTGTAATGTAAATGAGTAGAAAGAAAAGTGGGTGAAAAAATAACTTGCCTTAATCAGGATCCGAACCTGTGACCTTTGAATAACGTGCTCGGTGCTCTACCTCTGAGCTACCACGACAGCTATCCCCCCAGTCACTTTATTGGGTATCTATGACAATTTAAACGTGGGAGTGTCAGTCAGCGCCACTAGTAGCCATGGCGGCGAGTGTGGCACACTCTTTATGAGACTGTTTGGCGTCACGTAGTACGTGAACATAATACTAACTAGCAGCTGACCGATAGCCCCCGTACACTACCTAAAGGCACCAAGTCTGCCAGTACGAGACCCTCGTTAATGAATAAGGGAAACAAGTGTATACCTAATGGCTCGTTTTTTTGTCACTTACACAATAATAATGAGAATTAACATACAATAATGTCATGGAAGATATAGGAGAAGTCTTTAGGCCAATTGTAATGTGAATGAGAATAAAGAAAAGTGGGTGAAAAGATGACTTGCCGTGGGCGGGATCCAAACCTGCGACCTTCGAATAACGCGTTCGATGCTCTACCGCTGAGCTACCACGACAGCTATCCCCCAGTCACTTTATTGGGTATCTATGACAGTTTAAACGTGGGAGTGTCAGTCAGCGCCACTAGTAGCCATGGCGGCGAGTGTGGCACACTCTTTAAGAGCCTGTTTGGTGTCACGTAGCAGGTGAACCTATTACTAACTAGCCGGTGACAATACTCCCCCTTACACAACCTAAAGGCACCAAGTCTGCCAGTACGAGACCCTCGTTAGTGAATAAGAGAAACAAGTGTATACTTAAGGGCTTGTTTTTTGTGTTTTACACAATATTTGTGAGATCTAACAGACAATGATGTCAAGGAAGGTACAGGGCAAGTTATTATGCCGAATGTAATGTAAATGAGAAGAAAGAAAAGTGGGTGAAAAGATAACTTGCCTTAAGCAGGATCCGAACATGTGACCTTTGAATAACGTGCTCGAGGCTCTACCGCTGAGCTACCACAACAGCTATCTCCTCAGTCACTTCATTGGGTATCTATGTCAATTTAAACATGGGAGAGTCAGTCAGCGCCACTAGTAGCCATGGCTACGAGTGTGGTACACTCTTTATGAGCCTGTTTGGCGTCACATAGCACGTGAACATATTCATAACTAGCAGCTGACCAATAGTCCCCCGTATACAACCTAAAGACACCAAGTCTGCCAGTACTGGACCCTCGTTATCGAATAAGGGAAACAAGTGTATACTTAATGGCTCGTTGTTCGTGTTTTACACAATAATATTGAGATCTTACAGACAATAATGTCAAGGAAGTTATCAGGGCAGTTATTACGCCAATTGTAATGTAAATGAGAAGAATGAAAAGTGGGTGAAAGGATAACTTGCCTTAGGCAGGATCCAAACCTGCGACATTCGAAAAACGCGTTCGACGCTCTACCACTGAGCTACCACGACAGCTATCATCCCAGTCACTTTATTGGGTATCTATGTCAATTTAAACGTGGGAATGCCAGTCAGCGCCACTAGTAGTCATGTCGGCGAGTGTGGCACACTCTTTATGAGCCTGTTTGGCATCACGTAGCAGGTGAACCTATTACTAACTAGCAGCTGACCAATAGTCCCCCGTATACAACCTAAAGGCACAAAGTCTGCTAGTACGAGACCCTCGTTAATGAATAAGGGAAACAAGTGTATACTTAAGGGCTTGTTTTTCGTGTTTAGCACAGTAAAAATGAGATCTAACAGACAATAAAGTCAAGAAAGATATAGGGGAAGTTTTTAGGCCAATTGTAATGTAAATGAGTAGAAAGAAAAGTGGGTGAAAAAATAACTTGCCTTAATCAGGATCCGAACCTGTGACCTTTGAATAACGTGCTCGGTGCTCTACCTCTGAGCTACCACGACAGCTATCCCCCCAGTCACTTTATTGGGTATCTATGACAATTTAAACGTGGGAGTGTCAGTCAGCGCCACTAGTAGCCATGGCGGCGAGTGTGGCACACTCTTTATGAGACTGTTTGGCGTCACGTAGTACGTGAACATAATACTAACTAGCAGCTGACCGATAGCCCCCGTACACTACCTAAAGGCACCAAGTCTGCCAGTACGAGACCCTCGTTAATGAATAAGGGAAACAAGTGTATACCTAATGGCTCGTTTTTTTGTCACTTACACAATAATAATGAGAATTAACATACAATAATGTCATGGAAGATATAGGAGAAGTCTTTAGGCCAATTGTAATGTGAATGAGAATAAAGAAAAGTGGGTGAAAAGATGACTTGCCGTGGGCGGGATCCAAACCTGCGACCTTCGAATAACGCGTTCGATGCTCTACCGCTGAGCTACCACGACAGCTATCCCCCAGTCACTTTATTGGGTATCTATGACAGTTTAAACGTGGGAGTGTCAGTCAGCGCCACTAGTAGCCATGGCGGCGAGTGTGGCACACTCTTTAAGAGCCTGTTTGGTGTCACGTAGCAGGTGAACCTATTACTAACTAGCCGGTGACAATACTCCCCCTTACACAACCTAAAGGCACCAAGTCTGCCAGTACGAGACCCTCGTTAGTGAATAAGAGAAACAAGTGTATACTTAAGGGCTTGTTTTTTGTGTTTTACACAATATTTGTGAGATCTAACAGACAATGATGTCAAGGAAGGTACAGGGCAAGTTATTATGCCGAATGTAATGTAAATGAGAAGAAAGAAAAGTGGGTGAAAAGATAACTTGCCTTAAGCAGGATCCGAACATGTGACCTTTGAATAACGTGCTCGATGCTTTACCGCTGAGCTACCACAACAGCTATCTCCTCAGTCACTTTATTGGGTATCTATGTCAATTGAAACTTGGGATAGTCAGTCAGCGCCACTAGTAGCCATGGCTGCGAGTGTGGTACACTCTTTATGAGCCGGTTTGGCGTCACATAGCACGTGAACATATTCATAACTAGCAGCTGACCAATAGTCCCCCGTATACAACCTAAAGACACCAACTCTGCCAGTACTGGACCCTCGTTAATGAATAAGGGAAACAAGTGTATACTTAGGGGCTCGTTGTTCCTGTTTTACACTATAATAATGAGATCGAACAGACAATAATGTCAAGGAAGTTAAAGGAGCAGTTATTACGCCAATTGTAATGTAAATGAGAAGAAAGAAAAGTGGGTGAAAAGATAGCTTGCCTTAAGCAGGATCCGAACCTGTGACCTTTGAATAACGTGATCGATGCTCTACCGCTGAGCTACCACCATGGCTATCCCCCCAGTCACTTCATTGCGTATCTGTGTCTATTTAAACGTGGGAATGTCAGTCAGCGCCACTAGTAGTAATGGCGGCGAGTGTGGCACACACTTTATGAGCCTGTTTGGCATCACGTAGCAGGTGAACCTATTACTAACTAGCAGCTGACCAATAGTCCCCCGTATACAACCTAATGACAGCAACTCTTCTCTCCAGGCAATAACCACAGAGGTTCCGCAAGGTAGCATTCTAGGACCGCTGCTTTTTAACCTATACATAAATGACATTGTTAAGGTCAGTGACAAAGCTAAATACATAATATACGCGGATGACACCAGCATTTTCTTTACAGGTAATGACATGACTGCCATGACCACACTTATAAACACTACGCTAGAAAGCTTAAACACATGGAGTGAACGAAATTCATTACTTATTAATGCAACAAAGATAAAAGCTGTAGTTTTTCATTCGCGGAGACTGATTTCCTTAGACAATAGATTACGTATAGGTAGCGCGGCTGTTGAAATCGTAGAAACCGTTAAAACATTAGGAGTACTTTTTAATTGCACAACTTCGTGGGATCCTCAGATTAATAATCTAATTACCAACCTATCAAAACGTGTGGGCATACTTGCACGAATGCGTTATATTCTTCCAGTTTCTGTTAAACTAATACTTTATAACAGCTTGTTTTTGTCGCATGTAAATTATTGTCTTTTGGTATGGGCAAGTACGACAGCAACCAACATAAATAAATTATACAGACTACAAAAGAAAGCGATCAGGTTTGTAGCAAATGTTGACTACTATGCACACACAGATGAACTGTTTCAGCGCTATAATATTGTCCCAATTCACAAACTTTACGATTATTCCCTAGCAATAAGATATAAGCATCCTCTTTTTCATAACAATCGTGCCTTCCTAGATATTTTTGAACTGGAAACGCATGCTAATCTGTACCCTACTCGTCACTAACAACATTGGAACCTTCCATTCTGTAGAACAAATTTTGGGCGAAAAATGTTATGTTTTAGTGTTCCTTTGTTATTAAATAAATTACTGGAGGTGAAAATAATCCTTGAGAAATGCAGTGCACGTGACATTAGGGAAGTGCTTTTATCGTGAAAATTGAGAAAATGGTGGTCCAGGCATTCATGGAACTCTCTATATATGTATATGTGTGTGTATATATATGTGCGTATATATATATATATGTATATGTGTGTATGTATGTGTATATATATGTGTCTGTATATGCATCTTCATATGTGTGTGTATATTTATGTGAATGTGTGTACACGCAATTTCTATGCATAGCATTGTTGTCATATATATAGTATTCTGTATTCCGTCACATTTTGCATTGTACTTCGGAATTTGTGCCGAACTAATTACGCATATTAGTCTCTGTATATAGCATTACTGTACGTGCATCTTCCGACTTGTACTGCGCTAAACATCTCATGGCTTATGTTCGTTGCCTATATGTTCATGGCTTATGTTTCTTTACTCATGTCCACGTTGCTTGCCATGTATTAGGGAGGCTCGGGTTCTCCTCAAGTGACAAAACGTCACTTTTCTCCCGAGCCTGCCCTCATCCTTGGGATGAAATAAAATTGAATTGAATTGAATTGAACTCTGCCAGTACTAGACCCTCGTTAATGAAAAAGGGAAACAAGCGTATACTTAGGGGCTCGTTGTTCGTGTTTTACACAATAATATTGAGATCTAACAGACAATAATGTCAAGAAAGTTATAGGGGCAGTTATTACGCCAAATATAATGTAAATGAGAAGAAAGAAACGTGGGTGAAAAGATAACTTGCCGTAGGCAGGATCCAAACCTGCGACCTTCGAAAAACACGTTCGACGCTCTACCACTGAGCTACCACGACAGCTATACCCCCAGCCACTTTATTGGGTATCTATGTCAATTTAAACGTCGGAGTGTAAGTCAGCGCCACTAGTAGCCAAGGCTGCGAGTGTGGTACACTCTTTATGAGCCTGTTTGGCGTCACATAGCACGTGAACTTCTTACTAAATAGCAGCTGACCAAGAGTCCCCCGTATACAACCAAAAGGCACCAAGTCTCCAGTACTAGACCCTGATTAATGAATAAGAGAAAGAAGTGTATACTTAAGGGCTGGAATTTCGTGTTTTATACAATATTAGTGAGATCTAACAGACAATGATGTCGAGGAAGGTACAGGGGAAGTTATTACGCCGATTGTAATGTAACTGAGAAGAAAGAAGAGTGGGTGAAAAGATAACTTGCCTTAGGCAGGATCCGAACCTCTGACCTTCGAATAACGTGCTCGATGCTCTACCGCTAAGCTACCACGACAGCTATCCCACCAGTCACTTTATTGGGTGTCTATGTCAATTGAAACGTGATAGTGCCAGTCAGCGCCACTAGTATCCATGGCGGCAAGTGTTGCACACTCTTTATGAGCCTGTTTGATGTCACATAGCACGTGAACCTATCACTAACTAGCAGCTGACCAATAGTCCCCCGTATACAACCTAAAGGCACAAAGTCTGCTAGTACGAGACCCTCGGTAATGAATAAGAGAAACAAGTGTAACTTAAGGGCTCGCTTTTCGTGTTTTACACAATATTTGTGAGATCTAACAGACAATGATGTCAAGGAAGGTACAGGGGAAGTTATTATGCCGATTGTAATGTAAATGAGAAGAAAAGTGGGTGAAAAGATAGCTTGCCTTAGGCAGGATCCAAACCTGTGACCTTCGAATAACGTGCTCGATGCTCTACCGCTGAGCTACGATCACAGCTATTCCCCCAGCCACTTTATTGGGTATCTATGTCAATTTAAACGTAGGAGTATCAGTCAGCGCCACTAGTAGCCATGGCAGCGAGTGTGGCACACTCTCTTGAGCCTGTTTGATGTCAGATAGCACGTGAACCTATCACTAACTAGCAGCTGACCAATAGTCCCCCGTATACAACCTAAAGGCACAAAGTCTGCTAGTACGAGGCCCTCGGTAATGAATAAGAGACACAAGTGTATACTTAAGGGCTCGCTTTTCGTGTTTTACACAATATTAGTGAGATCTAATAGACAATGATGTCAAGAAAGTTATAGGGGCAATTATTACGCCAAATATAATGTAAATGAGAAAAAAGAAACGTGGGTGAAAAGATAACTTGCCGTAGGCAGGATCCAAACCTGCGACCTTCGAAAAACGCGTTCGACGCTTTATTACTGAGCTACCACGACAGCTATACCCCCAGCCACTTTATTGGGTATCTATGTCAATTTATACGTGGGAGTGTAAGTCAGCGCCACTAGTAGCCAAGGCTGCGAGTGTGGTACACTCTTTATGAGCCTGTTTGGCGTCACATAGCACGTGAACCTATCACCAACTAGCAGCTGACCAATACTCCCCCGTATACAACCTAAAGGCACAAAGTCTGCTAGTACGAGACCCTCGGTAATGAATAAGAGAAACAAATGTATACTTAAGGGCTCGCTTTTCGTGATTTACACAATAATATTGAGATCTAACAGACAATAATGTCAAGGAAGGTACAGGGGAAGTTATTATGCCGATTGTAATGTAAATGAGAAGAAAGAAAAGTGGGTGAAAAGATAGCTTGCCTTAGGCAGGATCCAAACATGCGACCTTCGAATAACGTGCTCGATGCTCTACCGCTGAGCTACCACGACAGCTATCCCCCCAGTCACTTTTTTTGGGTATCTGTGTCACTTTAAACGTGGGAATATCAGTCAGCGCCACTAGTAGTCATGGCGGCGAGTGTGGCACAAGCTTTATGAGCCTGTTTGGCGTCACGTAGCACGTGAACGTATTACTAACTAGCAGCTGACAAATAGTCCCCCGTATACTACCTAAAGGCACCAAGTCTGCCAGTACGAGACCCTCGTTAATGAATAAGGGAAACAAGTGTATACCTAATGGCTCGTTTTTCTTGTTTTACACAATAATAATGAGATTTACCATACAATGATGTCACGGAAGGTATAGGGGAAGGTATTAGGCCAATTGTAATGTGATAGAAAAGAAACGTGGGTGAAAAGATAACTTGCCATGGGAAGGATCCGAACCTCCGACATTCGAATAACGTTTTTGATGCTTTACCACTGAGCTACCACGACAGCTATCCCCCGAGCCACTTTATTGGGTATCTATGTCAATATAAACTTGGGAGTGTCAGTCAGCGCCACTAGTAGCCAAGGCTGCGAGTGTGGTACACTCTTTATGAGCCTGTTTGGCGTCACAAAGCACGTGAACTTATTACTAAATAGCAGCTGACCAAGAGTCCGCCGTATACAACCTAAAGTCACCAAGTCTCCAGTACTAGACTCTCGTTAATGAATAAGAGAAAGAAGTGTATACTTGAGGGCTGGATTTTCGTGTTTTATACAATATTAGTGAGATCTAACAGACATTGATGTCGAGGAAGGTACAGGGGAAGTTATTACGCCGATTGTAATGTAATTGAGAAGAAAGAAGAGTGGGTTAAAAGATAACTTGCCTTAGGCACGATCCGAACCTCTGACCTTCGAATAACGTGCTCGATGCTCTACCGCTAAGCTACCACGACAGCTATCCCCCCAATCACGTTATTGGGTGTCTATGTCAATTGAAACGTGAGAGTGCCAGTCAGCGCCACTAGTAGCCATGGCGGCAAGTGTTGCACACTATTTATGAGCCTGCTTGGCGTCACGTAGCACGTGAACCTATTACTAACTAGCAGCTGACGAATAGTCCCCCTTGTACAACCTAAAGGCACCAAGTCTGCCAGTACGAGACCATCGTTAATGAATAAGGAAAACAAGTGTATACCTAAAGGCTCGTTTTCATGTTTTACACAATAATAATGAGATTTAACATACAATGATGTCAAGGAAGGTATAGGGGAAGGTATTAGGCCAATTGTAATATGATTGAGAAGAAAGAAACGTGGGTGAAAGGATAACTTGCCGTAGGCAGGATCTGAACCTGCGACCTTCGAATGAGGCGTTCGATGCTCTACCGCTGAGCTACCACGACAGCTATCCCCCCAGCCACTTTATTGGGTATCTATGTCAATTTAAACGTGGGAGTGTCAGTCAGCACCACTACTAGCCATGGCTGCGAGTGTGGTACACTCTTTATGAGCCTGTTTGGTGTCACATAGCATGTGAACTGATTACTAACTAGCAGCTGACCTAGAGTCCACCGTATACAACCTAAAGGCAACAAGTCTGCCAGTACGAGACCCTCGTTAATGAATAAAAGAAACAAGTGTATACTTAAGGGCTCGTTTTCCGTGTTTTACACAATAATAATGAGATCTAACAGAAAATAATGTCAAAGAAGGTATAGGGGAACTTATAAGGCCGGTTGTAATGTATATGAGAAGAAACAAAAGTGGGTGAAAAGATAACTTGCCGCTGACAGGATTTGAACCTGCGACCATCGAATGAGGTGTTCGATGCTCTACCACTGAGCAACCACGACAGCTATCCCCCCAGCCACTTTATTGGGTATCTATGTCATTTTAAACGTGGGATAGTCAGTCAGCGCCACTAGTAGCCATGGCTGCAAGTGTTGCACACTCTTTATGAGCCTGTTTGATGTCACATAGCACGTGAACCTATCACTAACTAGCAGCTGACCAATAGTCCCCCGTATACAACCTAAAGGCACAAAGTCTGCTAGTACGAGACCCTCGGTAATGAATAAGAGAAACAACTGTATACTTAAGGGCTCGCTTTTCGTGTTTTACACAATATTTGTGAGATCTAACAGACAATGATGTCAAGGAAGGTACAGGGGAAGTTATTATGCCGATTGTAATGTAAATGAGAAGAAAGAAAAGTGGGTAAAAAGATAACTTGCCTTAGGCAGGATCCAAACCTGTGACCTTCGAATAACGTGCAGGATGCTCTACCGCTGAGCTACCATCACAGCTATTCCCCCAGCCACTTTATTGGGTATCTATGTCAATTTAAACGTAAGAGTATCAGTCAGCGCCACTAGTAGTCATGGCAGCGAGTGTGGCACACTCTTTATGAGCCTGCTTGGCGTCACGTAGCACGTGAACCTATTACTAACTAGCAGCTGACCAATAGTCCCCCGTATACAACCTAAAGGCAACAAGTCTGCCAGTACGAGACCCTCGTTAATGAATAAAAGAAACAAGTGTATACTTAAGGGCTCGTTTTTCGTGTTTTACACAATAATAATGAGATCTAACAGAAAATAATGTCAAAGAAGGTATAGGGGAACTTATTAGGCCGGTTGTAATGTATATGAGAAGAAAGAAAAGTGGGTGAAAAGATAACTTGCCGCTGGCAGGATCTGAACCTGCGACCATCGAATGAGGTGTTCGATGCCCTACCACTGAGCAACCACGACAGCTATCCCCCAGCCACTTTATTGGGTATCTATGTCATTTTAAACGTGGGATAGTCAGTCAGCGCCACTAGTAGCTATGGCTGCAAGTGTTGCACACTCTAAGTGAGCCTGTTTGATGTCACATAGCACGTGAACCTATCACTAACTAGCAGCTGACCAATAGTACCCCGTATACAACCTAAAGGCACAAAGTCTGCTAGTACGAGACCCTCGGTAATGAATAAGAGAAACAAGCTTATACTTAAGGGCTCGCTTTTCGTGTTTTACACAATATTTGTGAGATCTAACAGACAATGATGTCAAGGAAAGTACAGGGGAAGTTATTATGCCGATTGTAATCTAAATTAGAAGAAAGAAAAGTGGGTGAGAAGATAGCTTGCCTTAGGCAGGATCCAAACCTGTGACCTTCGAATAACGTGCTCGATGCTCTACCGCTGAGCTACCGTCACAGCTATTCCCCCAGCCACTTTATTGGGTATCTATGTCAATTTAAACATAGGAGTATCAGTCAGCGCCACCAGTAGCCATGGCAGCGAGTGTGGCACACTCTCTTGAGCCTGTTTGATGTCAGATAGCACGTGAACCTATCACTAACTAGCAGCTGACCAATAGTCCCCCGTATACAACCTAAAGGCACAAACTCTGCTAGTACGAGGCCCTCGGTAATGAATAAGAGAAAGAAGTGTATACTTAAGGGCTCGCTTTTCGTGTTTTACACAATATTAGTGAGATCTAATAGACAATGATGTCAAGAAAGTTATAGGGGCAATTATTACGCCAAATATAATGTAAATGAGAAGAAAGAAACGTGGGTGAAAAGATAACTTGCCGTAGGCAGGATCCAAACCTGCGACCTTCGAAAAACGCGTTCGACGCTCTATCACTGAGCTACCACGACAGCTATACCCCCAGCCACTTTATTGGGTATCTATGTCAACTTATA
Organism: Rhipicephalus microplus; assembly: GCF_043290135.1. Taxonomy (NCBI): domain Eukaryota; kingdom Metazoa; phylum Arthropoda; class Arachnida; order Ixodida; family Ixodidae; genus Rhipicephalus; species Rhipicephalus microplus. The sequence continues at coordinate 274,757,882 of NC_134702.1, read as the reverse complement.
CGTGGGAGTGTAAGTCAGCGCCACTAGTAGCCAAGGCTGCGAGTGTGGTACACTCTTTATGAGCCTGTTTGGCGTCACATAGCACGTGAACCTATCACCAACTAGCAGCTGACCAATACTCCCCCGTATACAACCTAAAGGCACAAAGTCTGCTAGTACGAGACCCTCGGTAATGAATAAGAGAAACAAATGTATACTTAAGGGCTCGCTTTTCGTGATTTACACAATAATATTGAGATCTAACAGACAATAATGTCAAGGAAGGCACAGGGGAAGTTATTATGCCATTTGTAATGTAAATGAGAAGAAAGAAAAGTGGGTGAAAAGATAGCTTGCCTTAGGCAGGATCTAAACATGCGACATTCGAATAACGTGCTCGATGCTCTACCGCTGAGCTACCACGACAGCTATCCCCCCAGTCACTTTTTTGGGTGTCTGTGACACTTTAAACGTGGGAATATCAGTCAGCGCCACTAGTAGTCATGGCGGCGAGTGTGGCACAAGCTTTATGAGCCTGTTTGGCGTCACGTAGCACGTGAACGTATTACTAACTAGCAGCTGACAAATAGTCCCCCGTATACTACCTAAAGGCACCAAGTCTGCAAGTACGAGACCCTCGTTAATTAATAAGGGAAACAAGTGTATACCTAATGGCTCGTTTTTCTTGTTTTACACAATAATAATGAGATTTACCATACAATGATGTCACGGAAGGTATAGGGGAAGGTATTAGGCCAATTGTAATGTGATAGAAAAGAAACGTGGGTGAAAAGATAACTTGCCACGGGCAGGATCCGAACCTCCGACATTCGAATAACGTGTTTGATGCTCTACCGCTGAGCTACCACGACAGCTATCCCCCGAGCCACTTTATTGGGTATCTATGTCAATTTAAACTGGGGAGTGTCAGTCAGCGCCACTAGTAGCCAAGGCTGCGAGTGTGGTACACTCTTTATGAGCCTGTTTGGCGTCACATAGCACGTGAACTTATTACTAAATAGCAGCTGACGAAGAGTCCGCCGTATACAACCTAAAGGCACCAAGTCTCCAGTACTAGACTCTCGTTAATGAATAAGGAAAACAAGGGTATACCTAAAAGCTCGTTTTCATGTTTTACACAATAATAATGAGATTTAACATACAATGATGTCAAGGAAGGTATAGGGGAAGGTATCAGGCCAATTGTAATGTGATAGAGAAGAAAGAAACGTGGGTGAAAGGATAATTTGCCGCGGGCAGGATCTGAATCTGATTTTCAATGACGGCTGGACTTGTTTTTTGCCTAACATTGTTTGTGTATTGTTAACCTGTTCACCTCCCACCCCTGCTACAGCCCGCAAGGGCTAGCAGTATTGTAAATAAAAATAAAAAAATGAACCTGCGACCTTCGAATGAGGCGTTCGATGCTCTACCGCTGAGCTACCACGACAGCTATACCCCCCGCCAATTTATTGGGTATCTATGTCAATTTAAACGTGGGATAGTCAGTCAGCACCACTACTAGCCATGGCTGCGAGTGTGGTACACTCTTTATGAGCCTGTTGGGCGTCACGTAGCACGTGAACATATTCATAATTGGCAGCTGACCAATAGTCCCCCGTATACAACCTAAAGACACCAACTCTGCCAGTACTGGACCCTCGTTAATGAATAAGGGAAACAAGTGTATACTTAGGGGCTCGTTGTTCGTGTTTTACACAATAGTATTGAGATCTAACAGACAATAATGTCAAAGAAGTTATAGGGGCAGTTATTACGCCAATTGTAATGTAAATGAGAAGAAAGAAAAGTGGGTGAAAAGATAACTTGCCGTAGGCAGGATCCAAACCTGCGACCTTCGAAAAACGCGTTCGACGCTCTACCACTGAGCTACCACGACAGCTATACCCCCCGCCATTTTATTGGGTATCTATGTCAATTTAAACGTGGGAGTGTCAGTCACCGCCACTTGTAGCCATGACGGCGAGTGTGGCACACTCTTTATGAGCCTGTTCGGTGTCACATAGCACGTGAACTGATTACTAACTAGCAGCTGACCTAGAGTCCACCGTATACAACCTAAAGGCAACAAGTCTGCCAGTACGAGACCCTCGTTAATGAATAAAAGAAACAAGTGTATACTTAAGGGCTCGTTTTTCGTGTTTTACACAATAATAATGAGATCTAACAGAAAATAATGTCAAAGAAGGTATAGGGAAACTTATTAGGCTGGTTGTAATGTATATGAGAAGAAAGAAAAGTGGGTGAAAAGATAACTTGCCGCTGGCAGGATCTGAACCTGCGACCATCGAATGAGGTGTTCGATGCTCTACCACTGAGCAACCACGACGGCTATCCCCCCAGCCACTTTATTGGGTATCTATGTCATTTTAAACGTGGGATAGTCAGTCAGCGCCACTAGTAGCCATGGCTGCGAGTGTGGTACACTCTTTATGAGCCTGTTTGGCGTCACATAGCACGTGAACATATTCATAACTAGCAGCTGACCAATAGTCCCCCGTATACAACCTAAAGACACCAACTCTGCCAGTACTGGACCCTCGTTAATGAATAAGGGAAACAAGTGTATACTTAGGGGCTAGTTGTTCATGTTTTACACAATAATATTGAGATCTAACAGACAATATTGTCAAGCAAGTTATAGGGGCACTTATTACGCCAATTGTAATGTTAATGAGAAGAAAGAAAAGTGGGTGAAAAGATAACTTGCCGTAGGCAGGATTCAAACCTGCGACCTTCGAAAAACGCGTTCGACGCTCTACCACTGAGCTACCACGACAGCTATACCTCCAGCCACTTTATTGGGTATCTATGTCAATTTAAACGTGGGAGTATCAGTCAGCGCCACTCGTAGCCATGACTGCGAGTGTGGCACACTCTTTATGAGCCTGTTCGGTGTCACATAGCACGTGAACTGATTACTAACTAGCAGCTGACCTATAGTCCACCGTATACAACCTAAAGGCACCAAGTCTGCCAGCACGAGGCCCTCGTTAATGAATAAGGGAAACAAGTGTATACCTAATGGCTCGTTTTTCTTGTTTTACACAATAATAATGAGATTTACCATACAATAATGTCAAGGAAGGTATAGGGGAAGGTATTAGGCCAATTGTAATGTGATAGAAAAGAAACGTGGGTGAAAAGATAACTTGCCATGGGCAGGATTCGAACCTCCGACATTCGAATAACGTGTTCGATGCTCTACCGCTGAGCTACCACGACAGCTATCCCCGAGCCACTTTATTGGGTATCTGTGTCATTTTAAACGTGGGAGTGTCAGTCAGCGCCACTAGTAGCCAAGGCTGCGAGTGTGGTACACTCTTTATGAGCCTGTTCGGCGTCACATAGCACGTGAACCTATCACCAACTAGCAGCTGACCAATACTCCCCCGTATACAACCTAAAGGCACCAAGTCTCCAGTACGAGACCCTCGTTAATGAATAAGAGAAAGAAGTGTATACTTAAGGGCTGGAGTTTCGTGTTTTATACAATAATTGTGAGATCTAACAGACAATGTTGTCAAGGAAGGTACAGGGGAAGTTATTATGCCGATTGTAATGTAAATGAGAAGAAAGAAAAGTGAGTGAAAAGAAAGCTTGCCTTAGGAAGGATCCGAACCTGTGACCTTCGAATAACGTGCTCGATGCTCTACCGCTGAGCTACAACGACAGCTATCCCCCCAGTCACTTTATGTGGTATCTGTGTCAATTTAAACGTGGGAATGTCAGTCAGCGCCACTAGTATTCATGGCGGCGAGTGTGGCACACTCTTTATGAGCCTGTTTGGCGTCACGTAGCAGGTAAACCTATTACTAACTAGCAGCTGACCAATTGTCCCCCGCATACAACCTAAAGGCACAAAGTCTGCTAGTACGAGACCCTCGTTAATAAATAAGAGAAACAAGTGTATTTCAGGGCTCACTTCACGTGTTTTACTCAATATTAGTGAGATATACTAGACAATGATGTCAAGAAAGTTATAGGGGCAGTTATTACGCCAAATATAATGTAAATGAGAAGAAAGAAACGTGGGATAAAAAATAACTTGCCGTAGGCAGGATCCAAACCTGCGACCTTCGAAAAACGCGTTCGACGCTCTATTACTGAGCTACCTCGACAGCTATACCCCCCGCCACTTTATTGGGTATCTATGTCAAATTAAACGTGGGAGTGTAAGTCAGCGCCACTAGTAGCCAAGGCTGCGAGTGTGGTACACTCTTTATCAGCCTGTTTGGCGTCACATAGCACGTGAACCTATCACCAGCTAGCAGCTGACCAATATTCCCCCGTATACAACCTAAAGGCACAAAGTCTGCTAGTACGAGACCCTCGGTAATGAATAAGAGAAACAAGTGTATACTTAAGGGCTCGCTTTTCGTGATTTACACACTAATATTAAGATCTAACAGACAATGATGTCAAGGAAGGTACAGGGGAAGTTATTATGCCGATTGTAATGTAAATGAGAAGAAAGAAAAGTGGGTGAAAAGATAGCTTGCCTTAGGCAGGATCCAAACATGCGACTTTCGTATAACGTGCTCGATGCTCTACCACTGAGCTACCACGACAGCTATCCCCCCAGTCACTTGTTTGGGTATCTGTGTCACTTTAAACGTGGGAATGTCAGTCAGCGCCACTAGTAGTCATGGCGGCGAGTGTGGCACAAGCTTTATGAGCCTGTTTGGCGTCACACAGCACGTGAACTTATTACTAAATAGCAGCTGACCAAGAGTCCGCCGTATACAACCTAAAGGCACCAAGTCTCCAGTATTAGACTCTCGTTAATGAATAAGACAAAGAAGTGTATTTTTAAGGGCTGGAATTTCGTGTTTTATACAATATTAGTGAGATCTAACAGACAATGATGTCGAGGAAGTTGCAGGGGAAGTTATTACGCCGATTGTAATGTAATTGAGAAGAAAGAAGAGTGGGTGAAAAGATAACTTGCCTTAGGCACGATCCGAACCTCTGACCTTCGAATAACGTGCTCGATGCTCTACCGCTAAGCTACCACGACAGCTATCCCCCCAATCACGTTATTGGGTGTCTATGTCAATTGAAACGTGACAGTGCCAGTCAGCGCCACTAGTAGCCATGGCGGCAAGTGTTGCACACTCTTTATGAGCCTGTTTGGCGTCACATAGCACGTGAACATATTCATAACTGGCAGCTGACCAATAGTCCCCCGTATACACCCCAAAGACACCAACTCTGCCAGTACTGGACCCTCGTTAATGAATAAGGGAAACAAGTGTATACCTAATGGCTCGTTTTTCTTGTTTTACACAATAATAATGAGATTTACCATACAATGATGTCAAGGAAGGTATAGGGGAAGGTATTAGGCCAATTGTAATGTGATAGAGAAGAAAGAAACGTGGGTGAAAGGATAATTTGCCGCGGGCAGGATCCGAACCTCTGACATTCGAATAAAGTGTTCGATGCTCTACCGCTGAGCTACCACGACAGCTATACCCCCCGCCACTTTATTGGGTATCTATGTCGATTTAAACGTGGGAGTGTCAGTCAGCGCCACTTGTAGCCATGACGGCGAGTGTGGCACACTCTTTATGAGCCTGTTCGGTGTCACATAGCACGTGAACTGATTACTAACTAGCAGCTGACCTAGAGTCCACCGTATACAACCTAAAGGCAACAAGTCTGCCAGTACGAGACCCTCGTTAATGAATAAAAGAAACAAGTGTATTCTTAAGGGCACGGGTTTCGTGTTTTACACAATAATAATGAGATCTAACAGAAAATACTGTCAAAGAAGGTATAGGGGATCTTATTAGGCCGGTTGTAATGTATATGAGAAGAAAGAAAAGTGGGTGAAAAGATAACTTGCCGCTGGCAAGATCTGAACCTGCGACCATCGAATGAGGTGTTCGATGCTCTACCACTGAGCAACCACGACGGCTATCCCCCCAGCCACTTTATTGGGTATCTATGTCAAATTAAACGTGGGATAGTCAGTCAGCGCCACTAGTAGCCATGGCTGCGAGTGTGGTACACTCTTTATGAGCCTGTTTGGCGTCACATAGCACGTGAACATATTCATAACTGGCAGCTGACCAATAGTCCCCCGTATACACCCTAAAGACACCAACTCTGCCAGTACTGGACCCTCGTTAATGAATAAGGGAAACAAGTGTATACCTAATGGCTCGTTTTTCTTGTTTTACACAATAATAATGAGATTTACCATACAATGATGTCAAGGAAGGTATAGGGGAAGGTATTAGGCCAATTGTAATGTGATAGAGAAGAAAGAAACGTGGGTGAAAGGATAATTTGCCGCGGGCAGGATCCGAACCTCTGACATTCGAATAAAGTGTTCGATGCTCTACCGCTGAGCTACCACGACAGCTATACCCCCCGCCACTTTATTGGGTATCTATGTCGATTTAAACGTGGGAGTGTCAGTCAGCGCCACTTGTAGCCATGACGGCGAGTGTGGCACACTCTTTATGAGCCTGTTCGGTGTCACATAGCACGTGAACTGATTACTAACTAGCAGCTGACCTAGAGTCCACCGTATACAACCTAAAGGCCACAAGTCTGCCAGTACGAGACCCTCGTTAATGAATAAAAGAAACAAGTGTATTCTTAAGGGCACGGGTTTCGTGTTTTACACAATAATAATGAGATCTAACAGAAAATACTGTCAAAGAAGGTATAGGGGATCTTATTAGGCCGGTTGTAATGTATATGAGAAGAAAGAAAAGTGGGTGAAAAGATAACTTGCCGCTGGCAAGATCTGAACCTGCGACCATCGAATGAGGTGTTCGATGCTCTACCACTGAGCAACCACGACGGCTATCCCCCCAGCCACTTTATTGGGTATCTATGTCATTTTAAACGTGGGATAGTCAGTCAGCGCCACTAGTAGCCATGGTTGCGAGTGTGGTACACTCTTTATGAGCCTGTTTGGCGTCACATTGCACGTGAACATATTCATAACTAGCAGCTGACCAATAGTCCCCCGTATACAACCTAAAGACACCAACTCTGCCAGTACTGGACCCTCGTTAATGAATAAGGGAAACAAGTGTATACTTAGGGGCTCGTTGTTCGTGTTTTACACAATAATATTGAGATCTAACAGACAATAATGTCAAGGAAGTTATAGGGGCAGTTATTACGCCAATTGTAATGTTAATGAGAAGAAAGAAAAGTGGGTGAAAAGATAACTTGCCGTAGGCAGGATTCAAACCTGCGACCTTCGAAAAACGCGTTCGACGCTCTATTACTGAGCTACCACGACAGCTATCCCCCCAGCCACTTTATTGGGTATCGATGTCATTTTAAACGTGGGATAGTCAGTCAGCGCCACTAGTAGCCAAGGCTGCGAGTGTGGTACACTCTTTATCAGCCTGTTTAGCGTCACATAGCACGTGAAGCTATCACCAGCTAGCAGCTGACCAATACTCCCCCGTATACAACCTAAAGGCACAAAGTCTGCTAGTACGAGACCCTCGGTAATGAATAAGAGAAACAAGTGTATACTTAAGGGCTCGCTTTTCGTGATTTACACACTAATATTAAGATCTAACAGACAATGATGTCAAGGAAGGTACAGGGGAAGTTTATTATGGCGATTGTAATGTAAATGAGAAGAAAGAAAAGTGGGTGAGAAGATAGCTTGCCTTAGACAGGATCCAAACATGCGACCTTCGAATAACGTGCTCGATGCTCTACCGCTGAGCTACCACGACAGCTATCCCCCCAGTCACTTTTTTGGGTATCTGTGTCACTTTAAACGTGGGAATGTCAGTCAGCGCCACTAGTAGTCATGGCGGCGAGTGTGGCACAAGCTTTATGAGCCTGTTTGGCGTCACGTAGCACGTGAACTTATTACTAACTAGCAGCTGACAAATAGTCCCCCGTATACTACCTAAAGGCACCAAGTCTGCAAGTACGAGACCCTCGGTAATGAATAAGGGAAACAAGTGTATACCTAATGGCTCGTTTTTCTTGTTTTACACAATAATAATGAGATTTACCATACAATGATGTCAAGAAAGGTATAGGGGAAGGTATTAGGCCAATTGTAATGTGATAGAAAAGAAACGTGGGTGAAAAGATAACTTTCCATGGGCAGGATCCAAACCTCCGACATTCGAATAACGTGTTTGATGCTCTACCGCTGAGCTACCACGACAGCTATCCCCCGAGCCACTTTATTGGGTATTTATGTCAATTTAAACCTGGGAGTGTCAGTCAGCGCCACTAGTAGCCAAGGCTGCGAGTGTGGTACACTCTTTATGAGCCTGTTTGGCGTCACACAGCACGTGAACTTATTACTAAATAGCAGCTGACCAAGAGTCCGCCGTATACAACCTAAAGGCACCAAGTCTCCAGTACTAGACTCTAGGTAATGAATAAGAGAAAGAAGTGTATACTTAAGGGCTGGAATTTCGTGTTTTATACAATATTAGTGAGATCTAACAGACAATGATGTCGAGGAAGGTAAAGGGGAAGTTATTACGCCGATTGTAATGTAATTGAGAAGAAAGAAGAGTGGGTGAAAAGATAACTTGCCTTAAGCACGATCCGAACCTCTGACCTTCGAATAACGTGCTCGATGCTCTACCGCTAAGCTACCACGACAGCTATCCCCCAATCACGTTATTGGGTGTCTATGTCAATTGAAACGTGAGAGTGCCAGTCAGCGCCACTAGTAGCCATGGCGGCAAGTGTTGCACACTCGTTATGAGCCTGTTTGGCGTCACGTAGCACGTGAACCCATTACTAACTAGCAGCTGACCAATAGTCCCCCCGTGTACAACCTAAAGGCACCAAGTCTGCCAGTACGAGACCCTCGTTAATGAATAAGTAAAACAAGTGTATACCTAAAGGCTGGTTTTCATGTTTTACACAATAATAATGAGATATAACATACAATGATGTCAAGGAAGGTATAGGGGAAAGTATTAGGCCAATTGTAATGTGATAGAGAAGAAAGAAACGTGGGTGAAAGGATAATTTGCCGCGGGCAGGATCTGAACCTGCGACCTTCGAATGAGGTGTTCGATGCTCTACCACTAAGCAACCACGACAGCTATTCCCCCAGTCACTTTATTGGGTATCTGTGTCAATTTAAACGAGGGAATGTCAGTCAGCGCCGCTAGTATTCATGGCGGCGAGTGTGGCACACTCTTTAAGAGCCTGTTTGGCGTCACGTAGCACGTGAACATATTCATAACTAGCAGCTGACCAATAGTCCCCCGAACACTACCTAAAGGCACCAAGTCTGCCAGTACGAGACCCTCGTTAATGAATAAGGGAAACAAGTGTATACCTAATGGCTCGTTTTTCGTGTTTTACACAATATTAATGAGATTTAACATACAATATAGTCAAGGAAAGTATAGTGGAAGGTATTAGGCCGATTGTAATGTATATGAGAAGAAAGAAAAGTGTGTGAAAAGATAACTTGCCGCGGGCAGGATCTGAACCTGCGACCTTCGAATGAGGTGTTCGATGCTCTACCACTGAGCAACCACGACAGCTATACCTCCAGCCACTTTATTGGGTATCTATGTCAATTTAAACGTGGGAGTATCAGTCAGCGCCACTCGTAGCCATGACTGCGAGTGTGGCACACTCTTTATGAGCCTGTTCGGCGTCACATAGCACGTGAACCTATCACCAACTAGCAGCTGACCAATACTCCCCCGTATACAACCTAAAGGCACCAAGTCTCCAGTACGAGACCCTCGTTAATGAATAAGAGAAAGAAGTGTATACTTAAGGGCTGGAGTTTCGTGTTTTATACAATAATAGTGAGATCTAACAGACAATGATGTCAAGGAAGGTACAGGGGAAGTTATTATGCCGATTGTAATGTAAATGAGAAGAAAGAAAAGTGAGTAAAAAGAAAGCTTGCCTTAGGAAGGATCCGAACCTGTGACCTTCGAATAACGCGCTCGATGCTCTACCGCTGAGCTACAACGACAGCTATCCCCCCAGTCACTTTATGTGGTATCTGTGTCAATTTAAACGTGGGAATGTCAGTCAGCGCCACTAGTATTCATGGCGGCGAGTGTGGCACACTCTTTATGAGCCTGTTTGGCGTCACGTAGCAGGTAAACCTATTACTAACTAGCAGCTGACCAATTGTCCCCCGCATACAACCTAAAGGCACAAAGTCTGCTAGTACGAGACCCTCGTTAATAAATAAGAGAAACAAGTGTATTTCAGGGCTCACTTCACGTGGTTTACTCAATATTAGTGAGATATAATAGACAATGATGTCAAGAAAGTTATAGGGGCAGTTATTACGCCAAATATAATGTAAATGAGAAGAAAGAAACGTGGGATAAAAAATAACTTGCCGTAGGCAGGATCCAAACCTGCGACCTTCGAAAAACGCGTTCGACGCTCTATTACTGAGCTACCTCGACAGCTATACCCCCCGCCACTTTATTGGGTATCTATGTCAAATTAAACGTGGGAGTGTAAGTCAGCGCCACTAGTAGCCAAGGCTGCGAGTGTGGTACACTCTTTATCAGCCTGTTTGGCGTCACATAGCACGTGAACCTATCACCAGCTAGCAGCTGACCAATATTCCCCCGTATACAACCTAAAGGCACAAAGTCTGCTAGTACGAGACCCTCGGTAATGAATAAGAGAAACAAGTGTATACTTAAGGGCTCGCTTTTCGTGATTTACACACTAATATTAAGATCTAACAGACAATGATGTCAAGGAAGGTACAGGGGAAGTTATTATGCCGATTGTAATGTAAATGAGAAGAAAGAAAAGTGGGTGAAAAGATAGCTTGCCTTAGGCAGGATCCAAACATGCGACTTTCGTATAACGTGCTCGATGCTCTACCACTGAGCTACCACGACAGCTATCCCCCCAGTCACTTTTTTGGGTATCTGTGTCACTTTAAACGTGGGAATGTCAGTCAGCGCCACTAGTAGTCATGGCGGCGAGTGTGGCACAAGCTTTATGAGCCTGTTTGGCGTCACACAGCACGTGAACTTATTAATAAATAGCAGCTGACCAAGAGTCCGCCGTATACAACCTAAAGGCACCAAGTCTCCAGTACTAGACTCTCGTTAATGAATAAGAGAAAGAAGTGTATTTTAAGGGCTGGAATTTCGTGTTTTATACAATATTAGTGAGATCTAACAGACAATGATGTCGAGGAAGTTACAGGGGAAGTTATTACGCCGATTGTAATGTAATTGAGAAGAAAGAAGAGTGGGTGAAAAGATAACTTGCCTTAGGCACGATCCGAACCTCTGACCTTCGAATAACGTGCTCGATGCTCTACCGCTAAGCTACCACGACAGCTATCCCCCCAATCACGTTATTGGGTGTCTATGTCAATTGAAACGTGAGAGTGCCAGTCAGCGCCACTAGTAGCCATGGCGGCAAGTGTTGCACACTCGTTATGAGCTTGCTTGGCGTCACGTAGCACGTGAACCTATTACTAACTAGCAGCTGACCAATAGTCCCCCCGTGTACAACCTAAGGGAACCAAGTCTGCCAGTACGAGACCCTCGTTAATGAATAAGGAAAACAAGTATATACCTAAAGGGTCGTTTTCATGTTTTACACAATAATAATGAGATTTAACATACAATGATGTCAAGGAAGGTATAGGGGAATGTATTAGGCCAATTGTATTGTGATAGAGAAGAAAGAAACGTGGGTGAAAGGATAATTTGCCGCGGGCAGGATCTGAACCTGCGACCTTCGAATGAGGTGTTCGATGGTCTACGACTGAACAACCACGACAGCTATTCCCCCAGTCACTTTATTGGGTATCTGTGTCAATTTAAACGAGGGAATGTCACTCAGCGCCGCTAGTATTCATGGCGGCGAGTGTGGCACACTCTTTAAGAGCCTGTTTGGCGTCACGTAGCACGTGAACATATTCATAACTAGCAGCTGACCAATAGTCCCCCGAACACTACCTAAAGGCACCAAGTCTGCCAGTACGAGACCCTCGTTAATGAATAAGGGAAACAAGTGTATACCTAATGGCTCGTTTTTCGTGTTTTACACTATATTAATGAGATTTAACATACAATATAGTCAAGGAAAGTATAGTGGAAGTTATTAGGCCGATTGTAATGTATATGAGAAGAAAGAAAAGTGTGTGAAAAGATAACTTGCCGCGGGCAGGATCTGAACCTGCGACCTTCGAATGAGGTGTTCGTTGCTCTACCACTGAGCAACCACGACAGCTATCCCCCCAGCCACTTTTTTGGGTATCTATGTCAAATTAAACGTGGGATAGTCAGTCAGCGCCACTAGTAGCCATGGCTGCGAGTGTGGTACACTCTTTATGAGCCTGTTTGGCGTCACATAGCACGTGAACATATTCATAACTGGCAGCTGACCAATAGTCCCCCGTATACACCCTAAAGACACCATTTCTGCCAGTACTGGACCCTCGTTAATGAATAAGGGAAACAAGTGTATACCTAATGGCTCGTTTTTCTTGTTTTACACAATAATAATGAGATTTACCATACAATGATGTCAAGGAAGCTATAGGGGAAGGTATTAGGCCAATTGTAATGTGATAGAGAAGAAAGAAACGTGGGTGAAAGGATAATTTGCCGCGGGCAGGATCCGAACCTCTGACATTCGAATAAAGTGTTCGATGCTCTACCGCTGAGCTACCACGACAGCTATACCCCCCGCCACTTTATTGGGTATCTATGTCGATTTAAACGTGGGAGTGTCAGTCAGCGCCACTTGTAGCCATGACGGCGAGTGTGGCACACTCTTTATGAGCCTGTTCGGTGTCACATAGCACGTGAACTGATTACTAACTAGCAGCTGACCTAGAGTCCACCGTATACAACCTAAAGGCAACAAGTCTGCCAGTACGAGACCCTCGTTAATGAATAAAAGAAACAAGTGTATTCTTAAGGGCACGGGTTTCGTGTTTTACACAATAATAATGAGATCTAACAGAAAATACTGTCAAAGAAGGTATAGGGGATCTTATTAGGCCGGTTGTAATGTATATGAGAAGAAAGAAAAGTGGGTGAAAAGATAACTTGCCGCTGGCAAGATCTGAACCTGCGACCATCGAATGAGGTGTTCGATGCTCTTCCACTGAGCAACCACGACGGCTATCCCCCTAGCCACTTTATTGGGTATCTATGTCATTTTAAACGTGGGATAGTCAGTCAGCGCCACTAGTAGCCTTGGTTGCGAGTGTGGTACACTCTTTATGAGCCTGTTTGGCGTCACATTGCACGTGAACATATTCATAACTAGCAGCTGACCAATAGTCCCCCGTATACAACCTAAAGACACCAACTCTGCCAGTACTGGACCCTCGTTAATGAATAAGGGAAACAAGTGTATACTTAGGGGCTCGTTGTTCGTGTTTTACACAATAATATTGAGATCTACCAGACAATAATGTCAAGGAAGTTATAGGGGCAGTTATTACGCCAATTGTAATGTTAATGAGAAGAAAGAAAAGTGGGTGAAAAGATAACTTGCCGTAGGCAGGATTCAAACCTGCGACCTTCGATAAACGCGTTCGACGCTCTATTACTGAGCTACCACGACAGCTATCCCCCCAGCCACTTTATTGGGTATCGATGTCATTTTAAACGTGGGATAGTCAGTCAGCGCCACTAGTAGCCAAGGCTGCGAGTGTGGTACACTCTTTATCAGCCTGTTTAGCGTCACATAGCACGTGAACCTATCACCAGCTAGCAGCTGACCAATACTCCCCCGTATACAACCTAAAGGCACAAAGTCTGCTAGTACGAGACCCTCGGTAATGAATAAGAGAAACAAGTGTATACTTAAGGGCTCGCTTTTCGTGATTTACACACTAATATTAAGATCTAACAGACAATGATGTCAAGGAAGGTACAGGGGAAGTTTATTATGGCGATTGTAATGTAAATGAGAAGAAAGAAAAGTGGGTGAGAAGATAGCTTGCCTTAGACAGGATCCAAACATGCGACCTTCGAATAACGTGCTCGATGCTCTACCGCTGAGCTACCACGACAGCTATCCCCCCAGTCACTTTTTTGGGTATCTGTGTCACTTTAAACGTGGGAATGTCAGTCAGCGCCACTAGTAGTCATGGCGGCGAGTGTGGCACAAGCTTTATGAGCCTGTTTGGCGTCACGTAGCACGTGAACTTATTACTAACTAGCAGCTGACAAATAGTCCCCCGTATACTACCTAAAGGCACCAAGTCTGCAAGTACGAGACCCTCGGTAATGAATAAGGGAAACAAGTGTATACCTAATGGCTCGTTTTTCTTGTTTTACACAATAATAATGAGATTTACCATACAATGATGTCAAGGAAGGTATAGGGGAAGGTATTAGGCCAATTGTAATGTGGTAGAAAAGAAACGTGGGTGAAAAGATAACTTGCCATGGGCAGGATCCGAACCTCTGACATTCGAATAACGTGTTCGATGCTCTACCGCTGAGCTACCACGATAGCTATCCCCCGAGCCACTTTATTGGGTATCTATGTCAAATTAAACGTGGGAGTGTCAGTCAGCGCCACTAGTAGCCAAGGCTGCGAGTGTGGTACATTCTTTATGAGCCTGTTCGGCGTCACATAGCACGTGAACTTATGAATAAATAGCAGCTGACCAAGAGTCCCCCGTATACAACCTAAAGGCACCAAGTCTCCAGTACGAGACCCTCGTTAATGAATAAGAGAAAGAAGTGTATACTTAAGGGCTGGAGTTTCGTGTTTTATACAATAATAGTGAGATCTAACAGACAATGATGTCGAGGAAGGTACAGGGGAAGTTATTACGCCGATTGTAATGTAAATGAGAAGAAAGAAGAGTGGGTGAAAAGATAACTTGCCTTAGGCAGGATCCGAACCTCTGACCTTCCAATAACGTGCTCGATGCTCTACCGCTAAGCTACCACGACAGCTATCCCCCAGTCACTTTATTCGGTGTCTGTGTCAATTTAAACGTGGGAATGTCAGTCAGTGCCAGTAGTAGTCATGGCAGCGAGTGTGGCACACTCTTTATGAGCCTGTTTGGCGTCACGTAGCAGGTGAACCTAATACTAACTGGCAGCTGACCAATAGTCCCCCGTATTCAACCTGAAGGCACAAAGTCTGCTAGTACGAGACCCTCGTTAATGAATAAAGAAAACAAGTGTATACTTAAGGGCTCGTTTTTCGTGTTTTGCACAATAATAATGAGATCTTACAGACAATAATGTCAAGGAAGATATAGCAGAAGTTTTTAGGCGAATGGTAATGTGAATGAGAAGAAAGAAAAGTGGGTGAAAAGATTACTTGCCCTAGACAGGATCTGAACCTGCGACCTTCGAATAATGCGTTCGATGCTTTACCACTGAGCTACCATGACAGCTATCCCCCCAGCCACTTTATTGGGTATCTATGTCAATTTAAACGTAGAAGTATCGGTCAGTGCCGCTAGTAGCCATGGCAGCGAGTGTGGCACACTCTCTATGAGCCTGTTTGGCGTCATGTAGGACGTGAACTTATTACTAAATAGCAGCTGACCGATAGTCCCCTGTATACAACCTAAAGGCACAAAGTCCGCTAGTACGAGACCCTCGTTAATGAATAGGAGAAGTGTATTTTTAAGGGCTCGCTTTACGTTTTTTTACACAATATGAGTTAGATCTAATAGTCAATGATGTCAGGCAAGGTACGGTGGAAGTTATGCCGATTGTAATGTAAATGAGAAAAAAGAAAAGTGGGTGAGAAGATAAGTTGCCTTAGACAGATTCCGAACCTGTGACCTTCGAATAACGTGCTCAATGCTCTACCACTTAGCTACCACGACAGCTATCCCCCCAGTCACATTATTGGGTATCCTTGTCAATTTAAACGTGGGAATGTCAGTGAGCGCCACTAGTAGCCATGGCGGCAAGTGTTGCACACTCTTTATGAGCCTGCTTGGCGTCACGTAGCACGTGAACCTATTACTAACTAGCAGCTGACATATAGTCCCCCGTATACTAACTAAAGGCACCAAGTCTGCCAGTACGAGACCCTCGGTAATGAATAAGGGAAACAAGTGTATACCTAATGGCTCGTTTTTCTTGTTTTACACAATAATAATGAGATTTACCATACAATGATGTCAAGGAAGGTATAGGCGAAGGTATTAGGCCAATTGTAATGTGATAGAAAAGAAACTTGGGTGAAAAGATAACTTTTCAAGGGCAGGATCCGAACCTCCGACATTCGAACAACGTGTTCGATGCTCTACCGCTGAGCTACCACGACAGCTATCCCCCGAGCCACTTTATTGGGTATCTATGTCAATTTAAACTTGGGAGTGTCAGTCAGCGCCGCTAGTATTCATGGCGGCCAGTGTGGCACACTCTTTAAGAGCCTGTTTGGCGTCACGTAGCACGTGAACATATTCATAACTAGCAGCTGACCAATAGTCCCCCGAACACTACCTAAAGGCACCAAGTCTGCCAGTACGAGACCCTCGTTAATGAATAAGGGAAGCAAGTGTATACCTAATGGCTCGTTTTTCGTGTTTGCACAATATAAATGAGATTTAACATACAATATAGTCAAGGAAAGCATAGTGGAAGTTATTAGGCCGATTGTAATGTATATGAGAAGAAAGAAAAGTGTGTGAAAAGATAACTTGCCGCGGGCAGGATCTGAACCTGCGACCTTCGAATGAGGTGTTCGATGCTCTACCACTGAGCAACCACGACAGCTATTCCCGCAGCCACTTTATTGGGTATCTATGTCAAATTAAACGTGGGAGTGTCAGTCAGCGCCACTAGTAGCCAAGGCTGCGAGTGTGGTACATTCTTTATGAGCCTGTTCGGCGTCACATAGCACGTGAACTTATGAATAAATAGCAGCTGACCAAGAGTCCCCCGTATACAACCTAAAGGCACCAAGTCTCCAGTACGAGACCCTCGTTAATGAATAAGAGAAAGAAGTGTATACTTAAGGGCTGGAGTTTCGTGTTTTATACAATAATAGTGAGATCTGACAGACAATGATGTCGAGGAAGGTACAGGGGAAGTTATTACGCCGATTGTAATGTAAATGAGAAGAAAGAAGAGTGGGTGAAAAGATAACTTGCCTTAGGCAGGATCCGAACCTCTGACTTTCGAATAACGTGCTCGATGCTCTACCGCTAAGCCACCACGACAGCTATCCCCCCAGTCACTTTATTCGGTGTCTGTGTCAATTTAAACGTGGGAATGTCAGTCAGTGCCAGTAGTAGTCATGGCAGCGAGTGTGGCACACTCTTTATGAGCCTGTTTGGCGTCACGTAGCAGGTGAACCTAATACTAACTGGACGCTGACCAATAGTCCCCCGTATTCAACTCGAAGACACAAAGTCTGCTAGTACGAGACCCTCGTTAATGAATAAGGAAAACAAGTGTATACTTAAGCGCTCGTTTTTCGTGTTTTGCACAATAATAATGAGATCTTACAGACAATAATGTCAAGGAAGATATAGGAGAAGTTTTTAGGCGAATGGTAATGTGAATGAGAAGAAAGAAAAGTGGGTGAAAAGATTACTTGCCCTAGGCAGGATCTGAACCTGCGACCTTCGAATAATGCGTTCGATGCTTTACCACTGATCTACCATGACAGCTATCCCCCCAGCCACTTTATTGGGTATCTATGTCAATTTAAACGTAGGAGTATCGGTCAGTGCCACTAGTAGCCATGGCAGCGAGTGTGGCAGACTCTCTATGAGCCTGTTTGGCGTCATGTAGGACGTGAACTTATTACTAAATAGCAGCTGACCGATAGTCCCCCGTATACAACCTAAAGGCACAAAGTCTGCTAGTACGAGACCCTCGTTAATGAATAGGAGAAGTGTATTTTTAAGGGCTCGCTTTACGTGTTTTACACAATATTAGTGAGATCTAATAGTCAATGATGGCAAGAAAGGTACGGTGGAAGTTATGCCGATTGTAATGTAAATGAGAAAAAAGAAAAGTGGGTGAAAAGCTAAGTTGCCTTAGACAGGTTCCGAACCTGTGACCTTCGAATAACGTGCTCAATGCTCTACCACTGAGCTACCATGACAGCTATCCCCCCAGTCACATTATTGGGTATCTGTGTCAATTTAAACGTGGGAATGTCAGTCAGCGCCACTAGTAGCCATGGCGGCAAGTGTTGCACACTCTTTATGAGCCTGCTTGGCGTCACGTAGCAGGTGAACCTATTACGAACTAGCAGCTGACCAATAGTCCCCCGTGTACAACCTAAAGGCACCAAGTCTGCCAGTACGAGACCCTCGTTAATGAATAAGGAAAACAAGTGTATACCTAAAGGCTCGTTTTCAAGTTTTACACAATAATAATGAGATTTAACATACAAAGATGTCAAGGAAGGTATAGGGGAAGGTATTAGGCCAATTGTAATGGGATAGAGAAGAAAGAAACGTGGGTGAAAGGATAATTTGCCGCGGGCAGGATCTGAACCTGCGACCTTCGAATGAGGCGTTCGATGCTCTACCACTGAGCAACCACGACAGCTATTCCCCCAGTCACTTTATTGGGTATCTGTGTTAATTTAAACGAGGTAATGTCAGTCTGCGCCGCTAGTATTCATGGCGGCGATTGTGGCACACTCTTTAAGAGCCTGTTTGGCGTCACGTAGCACGTGAACATATTCATAACTAGCAGCTGACCAATTGTCCCCCGAACACTACCTAAAGTCACCAAGTCTGCCAGTACGAGACCCTCGTTAATGAATAAGGGAAACAAGTGTATACTTAGAGGCTCGTTGTTCGTGTTTTACACAATAACATTGAGATCAAACAGACAATGTTGTCAAGGAAGTTATAGGGGCAGTTATTACGCCAATTGTAATGTTAATGAGAAGAAAGAAAAGTGGGTAAAAAGATAACTTGCCGTAGGCAGGATCCAAACCTGCGACCTTCGAAAAACGCGTTCGACGCTATACCACTGAGCTACCACGACAGCTATCCCCCCAGCCACTTTATTGGGTATCTATGTCAATTCAAACGTGGGATAGTCAGTCAGCACCACTACTAGCCATGGCAGCGAGTGTGGTACACTCTTTATGAGCCTGTTTGGCGTCACGTAGCACGTCATCATATTCATAATTGTCAGCTGACCAATAGTCCCCAGTATACAACCTAAAGAGACCAACTCTGCCAGTACTGGACCCTCGTTAATGATTAAGGGAAACAAGTGTATACTTAGAGGCTCGTTGTTCGTGTTTTACACAATAACATTGAGATCTAACAGACAATGTTGTCAAGGAAGTTATAGGGGCAGTTATTACGCCAATTGTAATGTTAATGAGAAGAAAGAAAAGTGGGTAAAAAGATAACTTGCCGTAGGCAGGATCCAAACCTGCGACCTTCGAAAAACGCGTTCGACGCTATACCACTGAGCTACCACGACAGCTATACCTCCAGCCACTTTATTGGGTATCTATGTCAATTTAAACGTGGGAGTGTCAGTCAGCGCCACTCGTAACCATGACGGCGAGTGTGGCACACTCTTTATGAGCCTGTTCGGTGTCACATAGCAGGTGAACCTATTACTAACTAGCAGCTGACCAATTGTCCCCCGTATACAACCTAAAGGCACAAAGTCTGCTAGTACGAGACCCTCGTTAATGAATAAGAGAAACAAGTGTAGTTTTCAGGGCTCGCTTCACGTGTTTTACACAATATTAGTGAGATATAATAGACAATGATGTCGAGAAAGTTATAGGGGCAGTTATTACGCCAAATATAATGTAATTGAGAAGAAAGAAACGTGGGTGAAAAAATAACTTGCCGTAGGCAGGATCCAAACCTGCGACCTTCGAAAAACGCGTTCGACGCTCTGTTACTGAGCTACCACGACAGCTATACCCCCAGCCACTTTATTGGGTATCTATGTCAAATTAAACATGGGAGTGTAAGCCAGCGCCACCAGTAGCCAAGGCTGCGAGTGTGGTACACTCTTTATCACCCTGTTTGGCGTCACATAGCACGTGAACCTATCACCAACTAGCAGCTGACCAATACTCCCCCGTATACAACCTAAAGGCACAAAGTCTGCTAGTACGAGACCCTCGGTAATGTATATGAGAAACAAGTGTATACTTAAGGGCTTGCTTTTCGTGATTTACACAATAATATTGAGATCTAACAGACAATGATGTCAAGGAAGGTACAGGGGAAGTTATTATGCCGATTGTAATGTAAATGAGAAGAAAGAAAAGTGGGTGAAAAGATAGCTTGCCTTAGGCAGGATCCAAACATGCAACCTTCGAATAACGTGCTCGATGCTCTACCGCTGAGCTACCACGACAGCTATCCCCCAGTCACTTTTTTGGGTATCTGTGTCACTTTAAACGTGGGAAAGTCAGTCAGCGCCACTAGTAGTCATGGCGGCGAGTGTGGCACAAGCTTTATGAGCCTGTTTGGCGTCACGTAGCACATGAACTTATTACTAACTAGCAGCTGACAAGTAGTCCCCCGTATACTACCTAAAGGCCCCAAGTCTGCCAGTACGAGACCCTCGTTAATGAATAAGGGAAGCAAGTGTATAGCTAATGGCTCGTTTTTCTTGTTTTACACAATAATATTGAGATTTACCATACAATGATGTCAAGGAAGGTATAGGGGAAGGTATTAGGCCAATTGTAATGTGATAGAAAAGAAACGTGGGTGAAAAGATAACTTTCCATGGGCAGGATCCGAACCTCCGACATTCGAATAACGTGTTCGATGCTCTACCGCTGAGCTACCACGAGAGCTATCCCCCGAGCCACTTTATTGGGTATCTATGTCAATTTAAACCTGGGAGTGTCAGTCAGCGCCACTAGTAGCCAAGGCTGCGAGTGTGGTACACTCTTTATGAGCCTGTTTGGCGTCACATAGCACGTGAACTTATTACTAAATAGCAGCTGACCAAGCGTCCGCCATATACAACCTAAAGGCACCAAGTCTCCAGTACTAGACTCTGGTTAATGAATAAGAGAAAGAAGTGTATACTTAAGGGCTGGAATTTCGTGTTTTATACAATATTAGTGAGATTTAACAGACAATGATGTTGAGGAAGGTACAGGGGAAGTTATTACGGCGATTGTAATGTAATTGAGAAGAAAGAAGAGTGGGTGAAAAGATAACTTGCCTTAGGCACGATCCAAACCTCTGACCTTCGAATAACGTGCTCGATGCTCTACCGCTAAGCGACCACGACAGCTATCCCCCAATCACGTTATTGGGTGTCTATGTCAATTGAACCGTGAGAGTGCCAGTCAGCGCCACTAGTAGCCATGGCGGCAAGTGTTGCAGACTCTTTATGAGCCTGCTTGGCGTCACGTAGCAGGTGAACCTAATACTAACTGGCAGCTGACCAATAGTCCCCCGTATTCAACCTGAAGGCACAAAGTCTGCTAGTACGAGACCCTCGTTAATGAATAAGGGAAACAAGTGTATACTTAAGGGCTCGTTTTTCGTGTTTTGCACAATAATAATGAGATCTTGCAGACAATAATGTCAAGGAATATGTACGAGAAGTTTTTAGGCCAATTATAATGTAAATGAGAAGAAAGAAAAGTGGGTGAAAAGATAACTTGCCGTGGGCGGGATTCGTACCTGCGACCTTCGAATAACGCGTTAGATCCTCTACCACTGAGCTACCACGACAGCTAACCCCTCAGCCACTTTTTTGTGTATCTATGTATATTTAAACGTGGGAGTGTCAGTCAGTACCACTAGTAGCCATGGCTCCGAGTGTGGTACACTCTTTATGAGCCAGTTTGGCGTCACATAGCACGTGAACATATTACTAAATAGCAGCTGACCAAGAGTCTCCCGTATCCAACCTAAAGGCACCAAGTCTGCCAGTACGAGATCCTCGTTAATGAATAAGAGAAACAAGTGTATACCTAAGGGCTCGCTTTTCGTGTTTTACACAATATTAGTGAGATATAACAGACAATGATGTCAACGAAGGTGCAGGGGAAGTTATGCCGATTGTAATTTAAATGAGAAGAAAGAAAAGTGTGTGAAAAGATAACTTGCCTTAGGCAGGATCCAAACCTGCGACCTTCGAATAACGTGCTCGATGCTCTACCACTGAGCTACCATGACAGCTATCCCCCAAGCCACATTATTGGGTATCTATGTCAATTTAAACGTAGGAATGTCAGTCAGCGCCACTAGTAGCCATGGCGGCAAGTGTTGCACACTCTTTATGAGCCTGCTTGGCGTCACGTAGCACGTGAACCTATTACTAACTAGCAGCTGACCAATAGTCCCCCCGTGTACAACCTAAAGGCACCAAGTCTGCCAGTACGAGACCCTCGTTAATGAATAAGGAAAACAAGTGTATACCTAAAGGCTCGTTTTCAAGTTTTACACAATAATAATGAGATTTAACATACAAAGATGTCAAGGAAGGTATAGGCGAAGGTATTAGGCCAATTGTAATGTGATAGAGAAGAAAGAAACGTGGGTGAAAGGATAATTTGCCGCGGGCAGGATCTGAACCTGCGACCTTCGAATGAGGCATTCGATGCTCTACCACTGAGCAACCAGGACAGCTATTCCCCCAGTCACTTTATTGGGTATCTGTGTTAATTTAAACGAGGTAATGTCAGTCTGCGCCGCTAGTATTCATGGCGGCGATTGTGGCACACTCTTTAAGAGCCTGTTTGGCGTCACGTAGCACGTGAACATATTCATAACTAGCAGCTGACCAATAGTCCCCCGAACACTACCTAAAGTCATCAAGTCTGCTAGTACGAGACCCTCGTTAATGAATAAGGGAAACAAGTGTATACCTAATGGCTCGTTTTTCGTGTTTTACACAATATTAATGAGATTTAACATACATTATAGTCAAGGAAAGTATAGTGGAAGTTATTAGGCCAACTGTAATGTGATAGAGAAGAAATAAACGTGGGTGAAAAGATAACTTGCCGTGGGCAGGATCCGAACCTCCGACCTTCGAACAACGCGTTCGATGCTCTACCGCTGAGCTACCACGACAGCTATCCCCTCAGCCACTTTATTGGGTATCTGTGTCAATTTAAACGAGGGAATGTCAGTCAGCGCCGCTAGTATTCATGGCGGCGAGTGTGGCACACTCTTTAAGAGCCTGTTTGGCGTCACGTAGCACGTGAACATATTCATAACTAGCAGCTGACCAATAGTCCTCCGAACACTACCTAAAGGCACCAAGTCTGCCAGTACGAGACCCTCGTTAATGAATAAGGGAAACAAGTGTATACCTAATGGCTCGTTTTTCTTGTTTTACACAATACTAATGAGATTTACCATACAATGATGTCAAGGAAGGTATTAGGCCAATTGAAATGTGATACAAAAGAAACGTGGGTGAAAAGATGACTTGCCATGGGCAGGATCTGAATCTCCAAAATTCGAATAACGTGTTCGATGCTCTACCGCTGAGCTACCACGACAGCTATCCCCCGAGCCACTTTATTGGGTATCTATGTCAATTTAAACGTGGGAGTGTCAGTCAGCGCCGCTAGTAGCCAAGGCCGCGAGTGTGGTACATTCTTTATGAGCCTGTTCGGCGTCACATAGCACGTGAACTTATCAATAAATAGCAGCTGACCAAGAGTCCCCCGTATACAACCTAAAGGCACCAAGTCTCCAGTACGAGATCCTCGTTAATGAATAAGAGAAACAAGTGTATACCTAAGGGCTCGCTTTTCGTGTTTTACACAATATTAGTGAGATATAACAGACAATGATGTCAACGAAGGTGCAGGGGAAGTTATGCCGATTGTAATGTAAATGAGAAGAAAGAAAAGTGGGTGAAAAGATAACTTGCCTTAGGCAGGATCCAAACCTGCGACCTTCGAATAACGTGCTCGATGCTCTACCACTGAGAAACCATGACAGCTATCCCCCCAGCCACATTATTGGGTATCTATGTCAATTTAAACGTAGGAGTGTCAGTCAGCGCCACTAGTAGCCATGGCAGCGAGTGTGGCACACACTTTATGAACCTGTTTGGCGTCACGTAGTACGTGAACATATTACTAACTAGCAGCTGACCAATAGTCCCCCGTACACTACCTAAAGGCACCAAGTCTGACAGTACGAGACCCTCGTTAATGAATAAGGGAAACAAGTGTATACCTAATGGCTCGTTTTTCGTGTTTTACACAAGACTAATGAGATTTAACATACAATTGTGTCAAGGAAATTATAGTGAAAGTTATTAGACCAATTTTAATGTTATAGAGAAGAATGAAACGTTGGTGAAAATATAACTTTCCGTGGGCAGTATCCGAACCTCCGACCTTCGAATAACGCGTTCGATGCTCTACCGCTGAGCTACCACGACAGCTATCCCCCCAGCCACTTTATTGGGTATCTATGTCAATTTAAACGTAGGAGTATCAGTCAGTGCCACTAGTAGCCATGGCAGCGAGTGTGGCACACTCTCTATGAGCCTGTATGGGGTCATGTAGGACGTGAACCTATTACTAAACAGCAGCTGACCGATAGTCCCCCGTATACAACCTAAAGGCACCAAGTCTGCCAGTACGAGACCCTCGTTCATGAATAAGAAAAACAAGTGTATACTTAAGGGCTCGTTTTTCGTGTTTTACACAAAAACAATAAGATCTAACACAAAATAATGTCAAGGAAGGTATAGGGGAAGTTATTAGGCCAATGTAATGTAAATGAGAACAAAAAAAGTGGGTGAAACGATAATTGCCGTCGGCAGGACCTGAATCTGCGACCTTTGAATAATGCTAGAGACACGTGGCAGGATTGGTGGTGTACAATAGATGTCCCAACGATTTGAATTCAATGTGCTGTAGTATTAGTGCGGCCAAGCTTAGACAAAAAGTATTGAAAGAATTTCCATGTTTCTCTAACAATGCAAGCAGCTGATGCCTCTGGGAATATGTCAAGTCGCTGCTGATAGCGGTGTTAAAGGCGGAGGATGAAACATGCTCACCGAGGGAAGGGTCTTTCGATACGATGGCCTGAATTGGCGTCACAAATACAGGCTCGAAGTCGGCAACACGAGCCACAGTAGTGCCCTGTGGCAGTAAGATCTTCTCTGGTGTAGAGTTGTTAGCGTTGACTAGTGCAGAGCCACTGCAAAAATGAAGGACACCGGACGGAAGAACTGTACCTTTACGAACGCAAAGTGGTGACGGTAAGACCAATACATCACCGTGACAGATGTCGTTGGACGTAATGCTGACAATTTGCTCTTGTAGTAGCGGCAATTCGATGTCTTTCGCAGCGACCAGACGAAGTGGCTTCTGATTGTCGTCGTCAAGCATGTAGTCAGTGTCTGCGAGGTGAACAACGCGTTGTCCACAACAAATCGCCGCGGAAGCAGATGATCAAAAATCCTACCATAAAATTAGTTGGTGAAAGCAGCGGGACAGGAAAGAAAACTAGACATGATGGCGGATGCCGTCGATGAAAACACGCACAGTACAAAACGCGGAAGGGCGAATGACGTTCCCCTGAGCAGCAACTAACGTGGGGTCATCGTAAGGCGTCACTACTTTTCTTAAATGTTCACACAAATCAACACGTATCACAGACAATGTCGCACCTGTGCCCACCAAAGCATCGACTCGCACTCCTTCCACTTCGACAGAAACCATGTTACACGGGCCTGATGGAGGCATTTCATTTCCAATTCCGAATGCAGTTTTTCCTCCACAAACTGCATCATTTATTTTTCCGAATGAATATCAGAGGAGAATTAGGTGTGCCGAAATGGAGAAGTGGAATGGCGGAAGGGCGAAGGCGGGCGGCGTCTCGTGTTTAGGCTGTTCCGCAGTGCAGTCGATGCCGGAGGAGATGGATACCGGTGCAGGGGAGACGAATAACGCCGACTTTGATAAGACGCCCCGTGTAAAAATCCCGTTCACGCACGTCGTTTCGATGCTCATCTTGCTGGCGCTTTAAGCAGAAACAAGATATGTGGCCGTAATAGCCACAGTAGTAGCAGACAGGGCGAGACGAGCGCCACGGTGGGGAATAGAAGGCATTCGGGGCACCTGGAGATAGCGTGGTCAGGTGGGCCGAACGGTCAGGGAGCCCGGAATTGTAGTTCACCGGGGGAGCGGCAGCAACTGACGCGTAGGATGGACGCGGCAATGTCGCGTGGGCGTCGCTGGGAGGCACGGCAGCAACTTCAGGGTACGTGGATATAGGGCGAGAAGCAGGTTGATGTACGGGCGCAGAGCCAGTCAGGGAGGTAAGTTCCTCCCTTATGATGTCACGTAAGGGCACTCCCGGAAGCTGTGTAGGACGCGGTGTAGGAGGTGTGAAGCCCATGAACCGCAATTTTTCACGTATAATGTCCCGAATGAGCTCACGCAAATGGCGATTTGACGTGGAGTGGTGGTCGCCAATGTCCGGTTGGAGGCAAACGGAGTCCAGCGCATCAAGGCGCTGGCATGTTGTCACAACATCAGCGATGGTAGTTGGGTTTTGCACAGAGAGTGCATTAAAGTCAAAAGGCCCAATGCCTTTCAATATATTGTCGCGAGGACAATGTCCCGCAGAAAACCTTGTTCTTTTTTAGCTACAGCTGGAGCTTGTTCTTTGCCAGATGCCCTTGTTAGTGGCGTCATTTAACTTGTCTCGGGGAGCGCGCCTTGAGGAAGAATGAGTGAATAGAAAGGGCCGCGTCTGGTTGGTAACTGTGCGCTTCGCGCCAAGGCAGGCACGGCGCCGTGCTTTGGACCAGACCGCAGAAATTGGGTGCCTTCCTCCTTCTTCTAACCACTGAGCCCCCACGCTTCAAACGAACGAGCCGCCGCTTCGGTCCTCCGGGGACAAAGGGCACCTAAATTTGAGCAGTCGTTAGCGCGTCAAAGCCGTTTCGGAGAACGCGCCCGTTTCAGAAGCTGCCACAGTGTTGTCGCGAGACAGGCTTCAGGCAACCACATGTTGATTTCATTATCTTCGGCTTGCCTGGTTGGTCCGCGCCACCGGGCACGCTAACAAAAACCCTATTTTAAGCAGCGACTCGGGCTCTTTTTGAGGTGAGCGGAGTCGAGCTCAACAGCGGATCACACCACCGGAGGCCAGCCATGCAGGCCGAGGGGTATGCCACCATTCTCTATGTTTTCTCTTTGTGACCTAGTGCACTTTGTAAATTGAAGTTGTGTTAGCTAAATAAACCCCCAATGAGTGCTCCCCGAAATCATTGTGTTGACTTCTCATCGATTGCCTCCGCGGAGTTTCACCAACACTTAATCATCTCCCTGGTCGTCCGATGCGCCCAACTTTGAACAACACTGACGTTTCGCTACAAAGTGGAGGAGGGTGCTCGGTAACGATAGTCCCACTCTGAAATTATGCCCCGAGTCAACAACAAATATCAGGAACTTACCTCTGACTGCTCTACTATGACGGAACCCCCTATCTTCTTCTCTGCTATGTCTACCCTCCCAAGCTAAACCATTCGTCGGACCACCGGTCTTTAGAGGCGCGCCGGAGGAATCTATTTTCGAGTGGCTACTTTGCTAAGAACATGTGGCGTCGCTTAACAATTGGGACCAAGCCACGAAGGTGAAATTTCTATATCTGGCTTTAGACGGAGATGCGAAAAAGTGACACACTACTCAAATTTTAACCGATGCCCTAATACATGGGAAGAATGGCCGACGCTACTAAAAACATCCTTTATGAGTCGCCACTCAGTCGAGATCGCCCATTTGCGGCTACGAAACCGCACCCAATTGCCGTCCGAGACCCCCGAGCAGTACTACTATGACGTCGTACAGCTGTGTGCAAGAGTGAACCCGTCCATGACGGAAGATGATCGGTTGCGGCACCTTATGCGCGGCTTGCGTCCAGATGTTCTGGAGAAGATGATAATCGCAAACCCGAAGAGCTGCGCTGCATTCCTCCAAATTTTGCAACGCATAAATCAGGCAGCTTCGATGAGCCGTGCGTCGGGGCCACAACCGATTGGCATCCAGTATTCTACCGGATCGCAGTCGTGGATGCAAAACATTGCGCATCCTGTAGGGTTCGCACCCGCCACAGCGACAGGGCACTCTCCTCCTACGTGTGTCGCCACCTGCGCCACAGTCGAATTGAGTTGCCCACGGGAGGCTGCCGACCGCGAAAGAGACCTGAAAGCGATTGCGGACTCCATCGCCTTGCTGTCTGACCGGCTAAAAAGCATCGAAGACAAGGTGCGTCGCTTCCCCAAAGCCTTGGCCTCAGAGAATTTCTCGTGCCCACGACGGGTGTCCCCGATGCCAGATTTGCCGCCGCATAAGTCACATAGCACAACAATGCTGGCAGCGGTTTCGAGATGGCAGGAACGATCAGGCGGAGCTCCTAGGCAATCAGAATGTGCAGCCAAATCCTTCGGGAAACGAGAACGGCCGGGCCTAGGGGGCCAGCCCGGCCGCCCCATCGGCACAATGTCGGAAGGTCAGCTTCTCACAGTCCCCACACGAGCCAACGGTACAGAAACAAAACTTGTAATTGACACCGGCTTGTCCGTAAATGTCATCTCAAAAGAATTAGCTAACAAAATATGTGCTTCATTCAAATCGAGAAAAGACATATTCATCCGAGGAATTGGCGGAGGCTTGCTCACCCCCAATGGTGAAGCTGAAATAAAACATGAATTTGGCACGACCAAAGTTCACGAGACGTTTTTAGTGATCAAGAATTGCCCGTACGAGCTACTCGGTGGTCTTCCTTTTTGTCGAGTAGCCCGGCTTCTCATTGATTTCTTCAAAAAAGAGCTGCAACTAAACGGGGAAATTTTCCGGCTACGTATAGACTCAAGTGTCCCCGAACATAATGATGTACTTACAGTGCGGTGCCACGAGCCAATTCGCATTGAACCTCGCACAGAATTCGCTATTGAAGTAAAGGTCGCAAGGGACGGAATTCACCTCGTCTAACCGAACAGCACGCTCAGAAACGGACTTCAGGTTGCACGCACAATAACAAGGATCGTGTATGGGAGAGGCCTCATTCGCATAGCTAATCCTACCATGTCGCCAGTAAACCTGCTCAGCGGAACAAAGCTTGAATGGGCTTCATCTATTCATGACGCACAGCTGGCAATCACGGCCCCCGAGAACGATCGAGTGCCTCAAGAGTTTGACATAGAGACTGGGGATCACCTACAGCCATCTGAACGGGATGAGCTGCTGTCGCTCATTGAGAAGTACCACAATCTATTCACGAGCAGTGACAACCCCATCCGGCAGACTCAAGTCGCTGAACATGTTATCGACACAGGCGATTCTCTACCAATTCATCAGCACCCATATCGTCATTCCCTTTTTGAAAGACAACAGATTGAGCAACAAGTAGAAGACATGCTGCGCGATGGGATAGTTAGAGAGTCTCACAGTCCTTGGTCATCACCTGTCGTCCTCGTCAAGAAGCCAAATGGGACTTGGCGTTTCAGCACCCATTTCTGCCGAGTCAATGAGGTAACTAAAAAAGACGTGCACCCACTGCCACGAATTGATGACATTCTTCTCGACGTGCTACAGGGGTCAAAATACTTCACCACGCTTGATCTAACATCAGGCTACTGGCAAGTGAGCATCAAGAAGGAAGACAAGCAAAAGACCGCATTTACCTGTGGACCCCGGCCTGTACGAATTCAATGTTGTCCCTTTCGGCCTGTGCAACGACCCTGCCACATTCCAGAGAATGATTAACAAAGTCCTCAGTGGTCTTCTCTGGAGAGTTTGTTTGGCCTACTTAGACGACATCGTTATTTTCTCGAAGACTATGGCAACTCATTTGCAAGATTTGGAAAGTGTGTTTTCTTCTTCGGACGCAGCAAACTTACGACTGAAGTCCGAGCAATGCAGCTTCGCCTGCCAGGATATCAAATATCTTGGACACAATCTTACAGGTGAAAGCATCCGGCCGGACCCAGAAAAAGTACCAGCAATCGAAAAATTCCCCAAGCCACGAAACAAGAAAGGTGTACAGAGCTTTCTCGGGATCTGTAACTACTATCGGCGATTCATCAAAGATTTCTCTCGTACTTCTCGACCTCTGACCAACTTCACCAGAAAAGATGTTCCTTTCGTCTGGGATGCGGCATGCGAAGTGCCCATCCTATCCGTCAAAGAGAAGCTGATCACAGCCCCAATTCTGCGTCAGTTTGAGCCGGGAAAGCCGATAGAAGTGCACACTGATGCCTGTGATTACGGCAATGGCGCCGTGCTTGTACAGAAAATTGTAACTCAAGAGAGAGTCGTCACCTATGCCAGCCGCCACCTTAAGGCTGAGATGAACTACAGTACAACTGAGAAAGAATGTCTCGCCGTTGTGTACGCCTGCGGACAGTTTCTGCCATACGTCTTTGGTGCTAAGTTCACGATCGTGACTGACCAAGCCAGCCTGGCTTGGCTAATGAAAGTAAGGAATCCGAACGGTCGTCTTATGCGATGGTCCCTGTTGCTTCAGGAACTCGACATAACGTTGCGACACCGCCCGGGCCTCAAGAATGGAAATGCTGACACGCTTTCCCGCTTTCCTCATGATCCCGCACCTGTAAGCGAAGAAAACCCCTTACCGTCGCTGGTTCTGGATCAGGTGGATGTTGGAAAAAAGCAGAGGGCAGACCCATGGATGACAGAATTTTTGCAGCACCTCGAGCACCCGGATGCGCCCGTTGTCAGGAGAATTAAAAGAACGGCACGGAGCTTTCGGTTGATCGACGGTGTACTGTATCGAAGGGCGAAAGGGTTTCAGGAGGATCGTGCGGCGCTCGATGTCCCCAAGTGCTTGAGATATGAGATCTTAAGGTACAGCTATGACGAAACCACGGCAGGCCACTTAGGTGTCAAGCGCACATGGGAGAAAGTTCGTTGCCGATATTTCTGGCCGAAGATGTTCTCGTACGTACCATCTCGCTCTCGTTCTCGTACCATCTGGAATCCACACACGGCAATGTTATCTGATATGCTAAAATCGGTACAAAATAAAGCAGCTCGGTTTATCACCTCCTGTCATTCTCGCCACCAAAGCGTGACACGTCTTAAGCGTTCTCTGAACCTTCCATTGCTTGCCACGCGCAGAAAGTTGTCCTGCCTATGTTTTTTCCATAGCTTATATCATAGTGACTCGTCATTTTCCCGATCATTCATTCACCCGGCTCCCTACGTTTCTGATCGCGTTGGTCATGCACATAAGGTCAATCCAATATATTCACGCACTAAGAAATACCAATTTTCACCTCTGCTGTTATCCATTAACGAGTGGAACGCGCTGCTCTCAAATATCGTCGCTATTACCGAACCCTCTCTTTTCCAGTCTGCAGTACTAACTTACTTAGAAGTTGACAATAATTTGTAACCACCATTGACATTTAATGTGTAACGCATGCTTAGAGAATGTTTATTGCTATTTCTTGAAATATGTGTCCTGTTATGGTGAGCTGCTTACTGTGTTTTTTGCTTATTGTGTTATTAGTAATGTTGTTTGGGCTATCGGTCAGTTTGATTACTAGTATTACTCCCTGACATGTTGTTTACTGATGCTATAGTAATCTCTTGTATGTATCCCCCTTTATGTAATGCCCTCTGGGCTCTTAAGGTATTTAAATAAATAAATAAATAAAAGTAAGCAAGTACGTTCTCTCCTGCCCCGACTGCCAGACACGAAATCAACCACCGGGGAGGCTGGCCGGTTTCTTCCAACCAATCCTACCTGCAGGTCGACCTTTTCAGCAAGTGGGCATGGACTTTATTGGATCTTTCACTAAATCCAAAGCAAGGAACCGCTACATCGTCGTGATTACCGACTACCATACGAAATGGGTCGAGGCTGTCACTTGTCAAGCGGCCACTGCCGCAGAAGCAGCAAGGGTTTTCGTCGAACAAATCGTCCTACGTCATGGTGCCCCAGAGAAAGTAATAAGCGATCGTGGACAGCACTTTGTCGCCAACTTGACCGAAGAAATATTCCGGCTCGTGGGTAGTGAGCATGCCACCACAACAGAATACCACCCACAGGTCAACGGCTTATGCGAGCGTTTTAACTGCACGTTGACTGACATGCTCAGCATGTACATTTCCTCACACCACCGCGACTGGGATGAATTTCTACCGTAAGTTCTTTTTGCATACAATTCTTCCACCCACGAGACGATTGGATTCACTCCCTTCTTTCTTCTTTACGGATATGAACCGACACTACCGGTGGATGTAGGGTCGGACGCGCAACGCGGATTCGACTACACCCTGGATGCAATGAAAGTGCCTCGCAGGCTGCGGCAGGCTCAAAAAATAGTAAATGAACGGGAGAAGTGTCAGCAGGAGAAGAACACACGCAGCTATATTGCTAGCGACGAAGTGTTGTTTATCATCAGGGCTACTTGGTGTACTTGTGGACTCCCTCCTGGGTGAAAGAGAAGCAGAAGAAGCTTCTTCACAAATAACATGGACCTTTCCGTCTTGTGCGCCGGGTAGCCGAGAACAACTTGGAGGTGGTAGACCAAACTGGGAAAAAACGTGACGTTGTGAATGTGGCGCGTTTAAAGCCCTGCCACGTTCGATTGGGCTCCGATGCCGACGACGCGGACGATGAGTCTGATGATAATCATGAGGTGCGCCATCTAGGTGGTGATGTGCGCGAGTGCAGTGCAAGGAGAGATGACCACGGATTGCATCGAAGTGTTGTGCACGGGAACAGTGCAACGAGTGATGAACAGGGATTCTATCAAAGTGTTGTGCGCGAGAGCGGCTCCAATGGTGATGTGTGCGAGTGCGGTTCGCCAGTGGGTCAAGAACTCCGTTTGCAACATTGTGTGCGCGGGACACAGACCAGTGTTCCAGTACAGCAGTGCGAAGGCTACGACACGGACCCTGAACTTTACTCCGACTGGAAGACATTTTCAAGTGTTAACAACGCACAACAGAATGTCAGCACTTACGACACGGACACTGAGTTGTATTGCAGTACTGACGAGAGAACCTATATATTTCGGTGCGCAGTGATTTTGTTTTGTTTTTTTATCTGTTGTTTTTATGTAATCTTTTTAAAACTTCTAACCTTTTATACACATGCATTAGTGTCTTTCAATAAGCATCTCGCTTACTTGTTGAATGCAAAACCTTTTTGCATATTTAGTCTATTTCTTGTCGTGTTTTGCAGACAAAACGAGTGGGACACTCTTTTTTGTAGGGGGAGGTGTCGCGAAGACAATATCCTATGGGAACCTTGTTCTTTTTCAGTTACAGCTTGAGCTTGTTCTTTGCCAGGTGCCCTTGTTAGCGGCGTCGTTTAACTTGTCTCGGGGAGCGCGCCTTGAGGAAGAATGAGTGAACAGAAAGAGCCGCGTCTGGTCGGTCACTGTGCGCTTCGCGCCAAGGCAGGCACCACGCCGTGCTTTGGACCAGAACGCCGAAATTGGGTGCCTTTCTCCTTCTTCTGACCACTGAGCCCCCACGCTTCAAACGAACGAGCCGCCGCTTCGGTCCTCCGGGGACAAAGAGCACCTTAGTTTGAACAGTCGTTAGCGCATCAAGGCCGTTTCGGAGAACGCGCCCGTTTCAGAAGCTGCCACAGTGTTGTCGCGAGACAGGCTTCAGGCAGCCACTTGTTGATTTGATTATCCTCGGCTTGCCTGGTTGGTCCGCGCCACCGGGGACGCTAACAAAAACCCTATTTAGGCAGCGATTCAAGCTCTTTTTGAGGTGAGCGGAGTCGGGGTCAACAGCGGATCTCACCACCGGAGACCAGTCATGCAGGCCGAGGGGTATGCCACCATTCTCAATGTTTTCTCTTTGTGACCTAGTGCATTTTGTAAATTGAAGTTGTGTTAGCTAAATAAACCCCTAATGAGTGCTCCCCAAAATCATCATGTTGACTGCTCATCGATTGCCTCCGTGGAGTTTCACCCACACTTATTCGTCTCCCTGGTCGTCCGATGCGCCTAACTTTGAACAACCCTGATGTTTCGCTACAATATAGCGCACTTTGTCCGGTTCCGGCAGGGCTTGACTGACACGCCGGCACAGTGCGCGGACATTCTCGATGTATGAAGTGTACGATTTATCGGGATGTTGTCGGCGAGTATCGAGTGTCCTCTTCGCGACGGCGGATCGAATATCCGGTGTCCCAAAACATGTTGCAGCTGCTGCTTGAAGGTAGCCCAGTCGGGTAAATCAACGACGTGGTTAAAATACCACGTCTTCGTGACTTCGGTGAGATAAAAAGCCACGTAACGAGGCTTGGTGGCCTCGTACCACCTATTAGCGACACTTACGCGGTCGTAGTCATCGAGCCAGTCTTCTACGTCTTCTCCCCAAAGACCAGCGAAGAGCGGGGGTTCCCGCTGATGTCCGTGTATGTAAGTAGGAGGGGCAGCTTGCAGCGGTGCGTGGTTGATGGCATCAGCGCCGGCAGGTTTGGTCTGGGACATGCTGCCTGACTGTGGGCGCAGGCGGTGGCCTGAACGAAGCTCCAGGAGGTAGACCGGGTTGCGGGAGGTCAGAGGACCGAAAATTCACCTTCACCACGTGTGAAGTCTTGGTAGTCTTGGCTGCGTCAGCGTTTATTTGAGGAAAGACCTCGCAAAACGAATGGGCAGAGCCAGTACACCGGCCATGATGATGACCCAGAGTGGCAATGAGGACAAAGAGACAAGCGGATCACGGTGATTGTGATCATGCAGGGATGAGAGCGATGTAAATAAGGAACGACCACGATATATATATATATATATATATATATATATATATATATATATATATATATATATTTACGGGAAGGAGACTGACTCAGAGGGGTAGTCACCGATGTACTTACAGCCGGTTAGGTGAGCAGCGCCAGCCACACAGATTAGCTCGTGCCAGTCTATCTGCTTTCTCTTCTTCAGCTCCATGCACTGGCACGTAGCATGACCCCCGGTGGTGGAGGCACCGTCCCGGTGCTTTAAAAGTCGTTATCTGACGCATTTTTGTAGGGCTTGATCCACGAGACGTGTACAATATCACTTGATCGCATAGTAGATGATGATGGACAGATGGGCTGATCTCGTAGCTGACAGGTGTTACTTGACGAAATATACGGTAGGGTCCTGTGTAATGAGACAGAAGTTTTTCGATCTATAGGCCCAGCCGACGATGAGGGGACCAAAGTAAAACGAGGGTACCGGGGGCGAAATGTACGTCTCTATGTTCCGCATCGTACCGACGGCATTCGTTGGTTTGCGACGCCATCAGCCGAGCGCGAGTGAGCTGACGGGCATGATCGGCTCGCTCAATCACGTTGTCGGCATACTCGCTGGTGGACGAGGTGTGAGCTGAGATGACTGTGTCCAGTTGTAAAGTCGGCTCTCTTCCGTACAATAAGTAGAACGGCGAAAAGCCTGCTGTGTCGTGACGGGATAAATTATACGCAAAAGTTGCGTAGGGTAAGGCAAGGTCCCAGTCTCGGTGGTCGGGCGACACGCACATAGCGAGCATATTTGTTAAAGTGCGGTTAAATTCTTACGTGAGACCGCTTGTTTGAGGGTGGTAAGCGGTTGTCAGTGTGTGTTGCGTGGAACAAAAACGCAGAATGTCGGTGATGACTTGGGATAGAAATGTACGGCCACGGTCTGTGAGAAGCTGTCTCGAAGCACCATGAATAAATATAACGTCCCGTAACAAGAAGTCACCGACGTCAGTTGCACAGCTGGTCGGTAGAGCTCGCGTAATAGCGTAGCGTGTAGCATAGTCTGTAATAACGGCTATCCATTTGTTTCCCAATGTTGATGTGGGAAAAGGACCAAGCAGGTCTAACCCAACGCGGTAAAATGGTTCCGCGGGTATGTCAATTGGTTGAAGATGGCCAGCGGGTAGCAGCGACGGTGTTTTACGACGTTGGCATAGCTCACACGTGGCAACGGATCGGCGTATTGAGCGAGCAAGGCCTGGCCAGAAGAAACGGCGCCGGACGCGCTCGTACGTGCGGAATACGCCAAGATGTCCAGCCGTGAGAGCGTCGTGAAGTTCGGTGAGAACACAGCGGCGCAAATGCTTAGGCACAACAATGAGAATGTCGGGCCCATCTAGTCGGAAATTGTGACGGTATAGCACACCATTTTGAATGAAAAAGTAGCGGACGGAAGCATCATTTGTAGAGGATTCCATACGGCTGATGATGTCAAGCAGCTCTGGATCACGCTTCTGTTCTTCCCAAGTATTAAGGAAGTCGGACACTGACAAGATAGAATTCTACGTGGGCTCGTGAGTGTCCTCAAGATCTTCGACAGGGTACCGGGAGAGGCAATCGGCATCACGGTGTAGGTGGCCAGATTTGTAGAACACCGAATAGGAAAACTCTTGCAGGCGCAAAGCCCAGCGACCAAGGCGGCCTGATGGATCTTTCAGAGAGTTGAGCCAGCAGAGTGCGTGGTAGTCGGTAACTACTGAAAATGGGCGTCCGTATATATAAGGTCGAAATTTCGCCACCGCCCGCACAAGAGCCAAGCACTCAAGATCTGTTATCGAATAGTGACGTTCAGGGTCGGATATGAGGCGGCTGGCATATGCAGTAACGCAATCATGGCCATGTTATATCTGAGCCAGCACTGCACCAATGCAATGCCCTCTTGCATGTGTACGGATTTCCGTAGGGGCAGCAGGGTTGAAGTGTGCCAGAATCGGAGGGGTGGTGAGAAGAGCGACGAGAGTCGAGAACGCAGAAGCCTCTTCGGAGCCCCATGATAACGGGACCTCTTTCTTGAGGAGCTGCGTAAGCGGACTCGCTATGTGCGCAAAATTTTTCACGAAGCGTCGGAAGTAGGAGCATAGTCCGACAAAGCTGCGTACATCCTTCCCAGATCATGGTACAGGAAAGTTTTTGACGGCGCTGATTTTTGCCGGGTCTGATTATACACCGTTGGCGTCTACTAAATGGCCAAGCACTGTGATTTGATGGCGTCCAAAGTGACATTTGGACGAGTTGAGCTGCAGGCCAGCGCGACGGAAGATTCCCAGGATGGCTGAGAGGCGCTCTATGCGAGTTTTAAATGTTGGTGAAAAGACGATGACGTTGTACAAGTAGCACAAACAGGTGGACCATTTGAATACTCTGAGCAGGGAGTCCATCATTCGTTCGAAGGTGGCTGGAGCGTTACAAAGGCTGAAGATCATGACCTTGAACTGATATAGCCCATCGGGGGAGATGAATGCCGTCTTTTCACGGTCCATTTCATGTACCTCTATCTGCCAATAGCCGGAATGACGGTCTTGGAGGAAAAATAGTGGGACCCATAGAGGCAATCAAGCGCATCATCCATTCGTGGCAGAGGGTAGACGTCTTTTTTGGTAATTTTGTTTACGTGTCAATCACCCACGCAGAAATCCTATGCACCGTCTTTCTTGCGGACTAGCACTACAGGAGAAGCGCAAGGACTGCAGGATGGCTCAATGATGTCCCTGGCGAGCATTTTGCCGACCTCACTTTGGATGATGTGACGCTCGGCCGCCAACACCCAATATGGACGCCTATGAATAGGATGCTCATTACCAGTGTTTATGCGGTGGCTAATACCGGTAGCTTTCCCTAACGGACGGCCGCTGATGTCAAAAACGTCGATGTAGGACAGTAGAACCCGGTGGAGCTCATCAGTCTGCTGTGGCGTTAAGTTGGAAGCGATCACCGAAACAATAGCGCTGCCGGAGCAAGTGGCAGATTGATGTTGAGCGTGGGGGTCAGAAGAGGCTGCCATTGCGAAAACATCTACCGCATTGTCTTCTGAGATGCAGAGCAACGCCAAAGAGATCCTTTGTGGCAAAACTTGAGGTGTCAAGCTAAGGTTGACAACTGGGAGGCACGTAGAATTTTCTGCGATGGACAGAATGGTGTGCGGTAATGTAATGCCACGGCGTGTGAGGACATTGGTGATAGGGATCAGAACATAGTCACCGTCGGGAACTGATGGTATTGAGACGAGCTCTATGTAGGTCAGTGTCTGTGGAGAGAGGCGCGCGTGTTCTGTTGTGCAGAGGCGACTCGGTTGTTGTGCAAGAAGTTCTGTTGCGGGCAAGTGTAGACGGAGCGTACTGGTCTAACAGTCTATGAGGGCAGAATGCGCGGACAGGAAGTCGAGGCCTAAGATTACGTCGTGGGGGTATTTATCAAGAACGGTGAAGAGAACAACTGTGTGTCGATCCGCAATGCTCACACGAGTGGAGCACATCCCAACGATAGATGCTATTCCACCATCCGCAACACGGACGAACTGAGTGGTCGCAGGTGTGAGAACCTTCTTGAGCTTGCGGCAAAAATCACTCGTCATAACGGAAAGTTGAGCGCCGGTGTCGACAAGAGCAGTGAAATGTACGCCGTCTACTTGTACGTTTATGAGGTTTCGTTTTGTCGGTATCGTCAAAAGAGGATTTTCGGTGAGTCCAAGCGATGCAGCGCCACCTCCAGGGGCTGCAACGCTTAGTTTTCCGTCGGGGAACCTCGGGGAAAGGTGGGAGAAGATGGTCGGCGGGGCTGAGGAGAACGACACTGGCGACGTTGGGGGGATAGAGAGCGGTAGTAGCGGTGTTCAGAAGCAGGTTTCTGGGCAAAATGGTCGCGGCTGGTCTCATGGCAATAGGTAGGACTTGCATAGAAGGAACGATAGGACGGTTGTGCAGGAGAACCCCAGCGACTTCTGCAATGGCGAGAAATGTGCCCGATTCTGTGACACGAGAAGCATATCGGCTTGTCATCGTGTGTTCGCCGTGCGGACGGATTACGGAACGTTGAGGGAGAGCCGGTCGGGAAGGGACGTGCAGGCGTGTATCGGGGCTGGTAGTCGGTGCGGGGAGGCGGTGAGATAGAGTGAATTCCCAAGGTGGCGATTTCCTGTCGGACGACTGCTTGAATGAGAGGCAACTTAATTGGCGGAGAGGGGTCAGAGGACGTTGGTCCCAACTTAGCTGGAGCAGCCGCTTCAAGCTCCCGCCTGACGATTCGCGTCAAGTTGTCACAGGTGTCTGGTGGATGATATGTGTCGAGACACGAGGACATCGCAGTGGTGTTCGGGAGGCGCTAAAACTGATGGGAGATGCGTCTGCTTTTAGCTTGCTGGAACCGGCGGCATTCTTGAATGATCGCATCAACAGATGACACTGTTGAATACCAACAAGTTGAACGCATTGTCGGCGATACCCTTTAGGATATGCGCAACTTTTTCAGGTTCAGACATATTTTCGTCAGCTTGGCGGCATAGTGAATGTACAGCCTGAATATAGCCGATGTAAAGCTCCGTGGAAGATTTTGCGCGCGTCGACAACTCATTTTTCGCAGCTTCACGATGACCAGAGATGTTGCGAAAAAGCTCACGGATCTTTGCCTTGAAGCTGTCCCAGCTTGTTATGTCATGCTCATGGTAATCAAACCAAACACGAGGTGTTCCGTCGAGATAAAGGATGACGTTTGCGAGCATAAGAGTCGGATCCCACCTGTAAGTGACTCTGACGCATTCGTAGAGGCGTAGCCACTGGTCGACGTCGGAACCCTCGCTGCCCGAGAACACGCCGGGGACTTTGAGCGTGGAAAGCATTTCGGATGTTGTTGCGGGCGCTGTGTTGACAGGTCGGGCAGAAGGGAGAGCGACCGGAGAGGATGTAGCCGAGTCTTGAGTGGTCCTGTTGTAAGCCACGAGGGCGCGTCCGCTTCGGAGTTCCGTGGCGAGGACGGGGATCGCACAACTCCACCAAATATGTTACGGGAAGGAGACTGACTCGGAGGGATAGTCACCAATATATTTACAGCTGGTTAGCCGAGCAGCGTCAGCCACACAAATTAGCTCGTGCCAGTCTATCTGCTTTCTCTTCTTCAGCTACATGCACTGGCACGTAGTAATTTAATGCCTCGTTCCGTTTCCCAAGTTTTGTTATCGCCCCGAACACTACATGATTCTCAGCGCAAACCGCACCTGAAGTTTTCGAAAAGCTTCTGGACTGTAAGAGATCATTTCGATAAGATCACGCCCACTCTGCGAGCGGTACAGGTTATTCTGGAACCTACGCCACTGCCAGCGATAACGCTAGAACAATCGACGGCAAGAGTATAAATACCAACATGCTTCGCCGCTTGTCAGTTGTTGATCGAAGGCCGACGCTCCGTTCGCCGCTAAGTCCAAGACTGCTATCTGTGCAAGACTGCTGCAGTAATTGGACTTTCCATTTACCTAGCACAGGTTCGCCCAAATAAACAGTTAAATCCCAACACGAAGTCTCCTGTCTTCGGCCACGTCACGATCCCGTGACATCTGGTGGAGGTGCTGTTTCTTCCGTGTACCAGACGCCTCCGTTAAGCCGTGAACCCAGCCCACGCCGTGAAGACACCGACACCAGCAAAGAGCAGCGAGTTAGCCGCAGGCAACAAGGTCTGCCACCGGAGTACGGGTGGACAAGGCTCAGAAAACCAAGACGTTGACGTCGACCACTCTGACCATGTCAACGCTGGTTCTACCTGCACCACTCCTGCTCCGGCAACCCAAAGAGCCGCCAACTTTCCGCGGTTCACCACTGGAAGACGCGGAAAACTGGATCGAAAGGTTCGACCACGTCGCCGCCTTCAATGACTGGACAGACGATGACAAGCTACGGCATGTGTATTTTGCCTTGGAAGATGCTGCTCGGATATGGTTCGAAAATCAAGAGCGACACTTTACAACCTGGGATGCCTTTCGCGCCAGGTTCCTCCCCACTTTCACAAGTGTGGTGTGCAAGGAGAAGGCCGCAGCCCTCCTCGAAACTCGCATGCAGATGCCGAATGAAAACGTGGCGCTATTCACGGAAGATATGATTAACCTCTTCCGCCACGCTGACTCCGACATGTCCGAGGAGAAGAAGGTCCGTCTACTTATGCGAGGAGTAAAGCAGGAACTCTTCGCCGGGCTGATCAGAAACCCGCCTAAGATGGTCGCCGAGTTCATTTCAGAAGCATCTATGATAGAGAAGACGCTCGAGATGCGCTCGCGGCAATATAACCGTAGCTTCTCGTCTACAAGCTACGCTGGCATTCAAGCGCTAGGAACCACTGACTTGCATGAGACGATCCGAGCTATCGTGCAAGAGGAGCTGCGAAAATTACTTGTTTCAGCGCAGCCTCACGTGGAATCCATCGCGGACGTCGTACGCCAGGAGATCGAGCAGTCGCTGGGCGTTCCTCAGCCTCAAGAGCCGCAGCTGCAAGTGATGAGCTATGCGGCTGCAGCACGCCGCCACGAACCTCCTCCGCGCGCACGCCAGAACGCCGGCCCATCGCACTTCCGTCGCCAGACGCCACCGCCGCCACCGCCGCCACCACCCCCACCGACGACCTACCGTTCGCCTGTGGGCCAGCGTTGTGCGCCGAGGAAAACAGACGTTTGGCGCACCCCTGACTACCGCCCTCTGTGCTACCACTGCGGCAAGGCCGGGCACACTTACCGCCGTTGCCAGTACCGACAGATGGGACTGCTTGGCTTCGCCGTCGATGCACCACGTCCGCAGCCAGGGGAACGGCCACGTGACATCGCCGACTACCTGACAGGAACTCAATGGACACCACGAAGTCCTTCCCGTTCGCCGTCGGCCAGCCGCCACATGTCACCGCACCCCCAGCAGTACTCTGGCCCAACGCGGGGCCGGTCTCTCGTATCCGGGAAACTAAGGGCAGCGACCGATGGAGGTGCGGTTGCTGTGCGACGAACTACCGAAGATCCTTCGACGACCACGACGCCACGACGGAGCTTTCCGAACACAACGCCAACCAGGCAAAGCCCTGATGGCGAAAGGTCACTTACCGAAGATGGCCTGACGACGCAACAAGGAAGCAGCGGAACAAGGCGACGCAGCCGTTACAGAATGCCACTTCCTAACTGTAATGCCAGACGGCGAACTAGTGACCTCGGCGTTCTTATCGACGGCCACAGTGTGACCGCTCTCGTCGATACTGGAGCCGACTATTCCGTCATCAGTGGGTCGTTCCGTCATCAGTGGGTCGACGTTTCTGCGTCGATTATCGCCGTGTGAACAAAATCA
This sequence comes from Rhipicephalus microplus, assembly GCF_043290135.1. NCBI lineage: Eukaryota > Metazoa > Arthropoda > Arachnida > Ixodida > Ixodidae > Rhipicephalus > Rhipicephalus microplus. The sequence continues at coordinate 274,715,915 of NC_134702.1, read as the reverse complement.
CAAGGAAGAACGTGTATCCTCTCCCACGAATAGAAGACGCACTTGATCGGCTCGATAAAGCCAAGTACTTTTCGTCAATGGACCTCAATACTGGCTATTGGCAAATCGAAGTCGACAAAAGAGACCGAAAGAAGACGGCGTTTAAAACACCGGACGGCCTCTTCGAGTTTAGGGTGATGCCCTTCGGCCTTTGCTCAGCGCCTGCAACTTTTCAACGCGTTATGGATACAGTACTGGCAGGATTGAAGTGGCAGACTTGCGTTGTGCACTTGGACGACGTCGTCGTGTTTTCCTCGAGTTTTAACGAGCATCTTCGGTGCCTTGAAGCTGTACTTCTAGCCATCAATGATGATGATTAGTGGAGTTCATTGGCGCAAGGGCCAGATGTGGCCAAAGAGCGCCAGAGCGATGATAATGAACTGTGCGACGTGCAGTGTAGATAAAACAGATGTGACGTGGTGGTAAATGGGCCTAAAACAGTCGCTGTAGGTGCGTAAAAATATATATATATATATAGTGAAACTATGGCAAAGACAAATGATGTGTGCTATGGAGACATAAAATGGTTTAAAAGTGATATGTATGTGAAATAAAAACTTGGCATGGAGCACCAGTGCCTTGACAGAGCCCTTAAAACAAGAGCACGGAGGCCTGGGCTCATTGAAAGCTGCTATCACAGCGGCATCTTCTGAACAGAAGATGCGCTATGAACCTGTTGGGCTAAAAACATTCAATGTAGGGCTAAAATCATTCAATACCACATCCTTTAAAAAGCTTAAAACTGATTTTGCATCAAAAAGCGGTTTTTCATCGAGAAACATAATCGGATGTAAAGGAAGATTATAGCGAAATGCAAAAGCAAAATATTTCTTTCTCTCACTTTCAGCTTCCGGACACTCTAGGAGGACGTGGAGGATGGTTAGCCTCTCACCACATCTACCACAAGTAGGAGGTTCATCGCCAGTCAGCAGAAAGCTATGGGTACCATAAGTGTGGCCTATTTTGAGGCGACAGAATGGGACATCAGCTCGCCGTGTTCTTGTAGCGGAAGGCTAGTAACCCAACCGCGGCTTATTCAAGTGAAGCTTTTTATTTATTTCTGTGTCCCACAAGCGTTGCCAGTGGTTTCGCAGTTTCTTACGTAAGAAGGATTTTAGATCTGTTGCAGGGACAGTAGCTGTGGGGTTAATAGCGCGTAATATAATTGACGTGGCTATTTGGTCAGCTAACACATTGCCCTCGATGTTTCTAAGGCCAGGAACCCAGCAAATAGTAACATGCTGGGTGGACATATACGCTGTACACAGAACGAAATACAGCTCAATTATCACCGGATTTCTGAATCTGATAAGGAATCCTAATGCATTTACGACGCTTAACGAGTCTGTGAATATAAGTGATTTTTGTATGTTTGATTTCCGTATATGCTTCACAGCCGACAATAGTGCATAACCCTCAGCCGTAAGTATACTTGTTTCCGGGTGCAGCGCACCAGATGTCGAGAAGGATGGTCCGACGGCTGCATAAGCCACCCCTGCATGCGACTTAGAAGCGTCAGTATAAAACTCTACGCATGAGTAGTTGGACTAGAGTTGTCGGAAATGCGTTTTATTATGTGCTTATTCTGGTGCATGTTTAGTGATCTCGGCAAAGGAAGTGTCACAATGTATGAGCTGCCACTGCCACGGCAGTAAATGTTTTGTTGGGGGCATAGGACAAAGTTCTAGCAGCGGAACACCCATTTCCTCACTTAAGCTTCTCACACGTAAAGAGAACAGCTTTCTCGCTGCGGGTCGATTATGGTAGAGAGTGGCAGTGGTCATCTCGTTTATAGCTGAATAAGAAGGATGCTTTATGTTTGCGCGTGCTTTTATAAATTAAGTGAAACTGCTATAGGATTGCTGTAGGTGAAGCGACCACTGATTCGACTCTACATATAGACTCTGGATCGGATTTGTCCTGAAAGCACCGGTTGCCAGTCGGATACCCAGATGGTGAACGGGGTCTAAGATTTTCAAAGCACTTGGCGTTGCGGAATGATAAATTATAGAGGCATAATCAAGGCGTGACTGAACAAGGCTTTTGTACAAGTTCAAGAGACACTTCAGATCACTACCCCATGTTGTACGTGATAGGAGCTTTAGGAGGTTCATCGCTTTCAGACATTTCATTTTTACATGTTTATTATGGGGAACAAACGTGAGCTTAGAACCTAAAGTGGTTCCTAGGAATTTGTGCTCGCTGCTCACAGAGAGTTGGTCTCCCTTGATCGCAATATTTGGTAGTGGCATTACCCCTCGTTTGTTGGAGAAGAGTACGCAAACACTTTTCTGGGTGTTTATTTTAAAACCATTCTCATTCGCCCATTTAGAGAATTTATTCATTCCAATCTGCACTTGTTGTTCGCAGACAGACATATTGCATGATTTGAAACTCATCTGCGCATCATCCACATACCCAGAATAAAACATCGCGCTTGGAATGACTGACTGCAGGGAGTTCATTTTTACAAGAAAGAGAGTGCAACTAAGCACGCCCCCTTGCGGAACACTAGTCTCTTGAGTAAATGATCTAGAGAGAGCATTTCCCACTTTTACGCGAAAGGTTCGGTTAGACAGATAACTTTTAATTGTGTTTAGCATGTACCCATGGATGCCCCTGGCGGCAAGATTGTGTAGAATCTTTAATCGCCATGTGGTAACGTACGCTTTCTCAATGTCTAAGAATACCAAAAGTACAAACTGCCTATGAATAAATGCATCTCTGATGTATGTCTCTATGCGAACAAGGTGGTCTATTGTCGACCTCCCCTCTCTGAAACCACACTAAAGGGGGTCTAGTATACTGTTGTTTTCTAAGAAGTGGGTTAAGCACCGGTTTAGCATTTTCTCATATAGTTTGCATAAACAGCTTGTGAACGCTATTGGCCTGTATCTGGCGGCCAAGGACGGGTCTTTGCCTTGTTTAAGTACCGGTATGACTATCGCTTCTTTCCATGACAATGGAATATATCCAGCTTCCCACATGGTATTGAAGAGGTTTAGGAGCGTTTTAGGGGCGAAGCTCCTTAGGGCGTGGGCTGTGCGTCCCCTGTAGCCTGTATGTAGCCACCTCTAGTTTAGTTCTTGCAGTATTCACTAGATGGCGGTACCGTCCCCTGTATGTAGCCACCTCTAGTTTAGTTCTTGCAGTGTTCACTGGATGGCGGTACCGTCTCCTGTATGTAGCCACCTCTCGTTTAGTTCTTGTAGTGTTTACTAGATGGTGGTACTTGTAGCTGATGATGAAAAGATGCAAGATGTTATAAACTAGAAAGCGGTACTTGTAGTTGATGAAAGACGCGAGATCTTATAAAATAGGAATGATGTCACATATGGCGCGTGTCATTGGTTGAAGGCAATCGTTCGATTTAGTGCGGTGACGTACGCTAGGGGGAGCGATGTAATAAAATCGAGTGGGCAAAAATGTACAGAGGATTCATGGTTTACCAGGTTTACCTCCGGAGCTTCGCCCACTCATCATCATTCACTTCGTTGATATGGCGGAATTTTTTAGTGCTTCTGGGTGAAGATACTTGATCATTTCGTACGTGATACGATCGCCACCTGGCGCCGAGTGTTTGCAGTGCGCAAGAGATGCCCTAAGTTCAGCTAATGAAAATGGGCAGTTGTAAGCCTCCCTGGATGGACGTTTAGATTTAAGGGGTTGCCGCTCTTCGCGTTCTTTGAATCTTAAGAACGTTTCTGTGTAGTGCGATGCACTTGACACGTATTCAAAGTGTTCGTCTCGGCTGTCCGCCTGCTCCTCAAGGCTCTCCCCTCGGCTACTTACCAAAGCTAGTGGGTGTGACTCCCGACCCATTAACTTGTTTACCCTATTCCAAACCTCCGTTTCGTCAGTGTAAGAATTTACACCGGAGATGTGCCTATTCCAACTTTCTTTCCTTGCAAGACGACGCGTTCTTCTGGCTTGGCATTGACCGGTTTGAAATTGTTGAGGTTTTCAGCTGTTGGGTAATTTCGGAGTAGTCTCCAAGCTTTATTTTGTCTATTGCGCGCTTTCCGACAATCGTCGTTCCACCATGGAATGCGACGTTTATTGGTCATTCTGTTAGTTTGCTTGATACATTTCGCTGCAGCGTCAATAATAAAACCTGTTAGGTATGCTACAGCATCGTCTATAATAAAATCAGCAATCTCATCTCCGGCTAAAAATGTAATTTCTCGAAACATTTCCCAGTTGGCTGACTTGGTGTTCCAGCGAAGAAAGTCAGGCGAGTATGTATCTTCTTTTGTTAACTTTAACATAATCGGGAAGGGGTCACTCCCAAAAGGGTTCTTGAGAACAAATCACTCCAGATATGGAATGATAGCACTCGAGACAATACTCAGGTCTATAGAAGAGTATGTGTTGTGTGTAGTGCTATAATACGTTTGTTCTTTTTTGTTTAGTAGACATGCACCTGACGAAAACAGAAAGTGTTCTATTAGGCGTCCTCGCGCATCTAAACGGGAGTCGCCCCATAGAGGATTATGTGCATTTAGATCACCAACGACTATATATGGCGGAGGAAGTTCATCAATGACGCTTTGAAATTGTGTCTTTGAAAGTTGATAGCACGGGGGAATGTAAATAGAGGTCATTGTTAGTAGCTTCCCGAACAGCACAGCTCGGACAGCAACTGTCTCAAGAGAAGTTCGGAGGTTAAATTGCTTCGTGCAGTACCAGCCCGGGAATCGTGTCTGGATATGGACACTGATACGCTGACGTGGGCTCAGTGAAAAACTTCTGTAACGGTACTTCGGACCGTACAGAGTAGTTTGACATTAGTCAAGTTAATCAAGTTGAAGCACATTGGCAAAGTCTTCAGTAAAGATATGCAACTTCAGTATGCTGCTCAGTTTGCGTATGTGAACTACATTGGGCTTGTGAACTGTTGTGGCGGTATGGATGGTATTTGCTTCTCTGTTGGCGATGCAGGTCGATGTGCATTTGTCATTCTACTCTAAAGTGATAAAAATCTTGATGGGAGGTGACAGATAGAAACGACATAGTGGGATAATCATAAGATGAACAGGGGAAGTGCTCCAGACTGGCTGGCTGATATTTCGATAGGAGGACATATCTTTTCCAAAAATAAAAAATCTAGGTCCTCCTATCGAAATGTCGGCCAGCCAGTCTGAGGCACTTCACTTGTTCATCTTATGATGACCCCACTACTTTAAACATTGCGTTTCCTGTGCCTGCTTCTGTTCCGGTGCCCACAAGTATGATTGTATGTATATAATTAGTTGTTTTATAGTGTTATATTCTTCTGAGAAAGAGGCTACTTGGTCATAATAGTCGTTCTGAATTCCTTCAAAAACCATGTTCCTCTCTAATGACTTACACGAACCCGTGAGATTGCCACTTTTTCAAAGACGCGCATAAACACTTGCTACAAAATATTAAGTTGGAAGTAGCATTTGCTGCAGATACAAAAAACTTGAAATTCCACATGAAACGTCCACATGGTGTGGACATGTCCAAGTCGAAACGATGGTTCTCGCACTGTAGAATCCTGGGAGGCCCTGCTCTGCAGCCCAGATCCCAACGTCCAGCGCGACATCATCAGTCAAGCCCTTGCTGCTGCCGCGTCCCAAGGGATTCCGGCCGACAGCTAGGGGCAACGGGCCATGCCTGAGCAATTGACTGACCTTTTAATAAAGTTTTTTCTCTCTTCAATCAGTGGCACGCACAATACTAGAATACTAGACAGTTATGCAGACCAGCTCATAACAATTTAAAGATAAGTTGAGCTCACCTCTTGATACAGATTAATATTATCAAGACTGAATGAACAAAAATAATTGTGTCAAGGCAGTTTATTCATTTATGGTCCCATGGACAAAGAGACAACAACATAGTAATCAACCAACGAAAAAATAGTTGTATGCCTTGTGTATTTCTTTCGTGATCTATATTCCTCACTTGGTTGTGGCTGGGAGGTCACTGTGCTGCGCAAATACACTCAGCAGTTGCTCCACTGGTCGCGTTTCACGTTTTCTCACCGGGTGTCGGCGACCTTGAATTTCAAAGACCTAATTTTCATGTAATCAAGGGGCTACACTTGATTAGCCGCTTTTCACGGAATGCATGTCACCCAGTAGTCATAAAGTTCAGCTGCTTTAAAACTGATGAAACGCTTCTTTTGATGTGCAACATGTTTTGTTACACAGATATCCGCAGCTTTTTCTGTTTTGGTAAACGTGAATTGTGGCGAACCGTTTAAACTCTTTCAAAACAAGCTGTAACTGAGTGGGATGTTCGAGTTTTTCAACGCTGCTATATTGTCTTTGTTCATGAAATCGTGACATAGACAGTCAACAGCAGTGGCAAGCATCATTATATGCAACTCATGCATCACTGTTAGAAAATTATCGACAATGCACTGGCCGTCTATGGTATTCGTGTCCTCCTATATATTTGACAAAAAGTTTCGCCTGCCTCGTCTTCCTTGCTTATGCACTTTCCCACTTATATTGTAAATACTACAGATAAAAAGTTTTTTCGTCAAGTTTTTGCTAAGATTGTATTAACAAAATGTGTTTCCAAGTTGCACCTGTATTTGTTTTTTACGATCCAGGAACTGATACGTATGAAAGAAACTTGCAACGTGTCTTGTTGATATTTATTACTGAATGTTTAAAATGTGTTTCGTAACACTCCCATTCATGTCTTCCTCTGTGACAATGAACATTATTAAAAAAATTGGCAGCATATCTACGGAGTGAATGAGGGAGAGTGGGACGAAGCATTTGTCAGTCCATTCGTTCTTGCTTCCGTTCATCCATGCATCCGTCTGTGTGACCGTCCATGCGTCCATTCGCCCGTCCGTGCGTGCGTCTGTTCGGGCGTCCGTCCCTGCGTTCGTCCATGCGTCCGCCCCCTGCGTCCGTTCATGCGTCGATCCATGCATATGTCTGTTTGTCCGTTCGTCCATCTATTCAACACTCAAAGTACCACCATCTCACATCTTTTCATCATATATTCCCTATATAGAAGCATCGCCATGCAGTGGACATTCCAAGGACTAAACTAGAGGCGGCACACGCTCACTTTCTTACGGCTTGCGCTTCGGGTGTACTTCCCACCTCTAACCACCTCGAGTTCATGGTATATACTAGTTCACTGTATTCAAGGCACTGCGGCCCACCAACGCCCGCTAAACCTCTAAAACCAAGGAGGTTACGCCCGTTGAGTATAATGTAGCAACCTTTTCCTGTCAGATAGGGCTCAATGTACATGCCAATGGCTGCTAATGGGAATCGCAGCGTCCGCGTTAAATTAAAGCCAAATGCTGCTGCCTCTCATTACCTATTACCAGTCATTGGCATGTACATTAAGCTCTATTTTTTATTGTTCAACAACGCACAGAAGAAATCTCTCACCGGCACCACCTTGGAGGTCTAAATGTTGTACTTGATACATACTATAACGACTATGAGGGATGAACGGGTGCCACTATAAGGAGCTTCGCCCCTAAAATAAATACTCTTGATGATGATGATGAATCCACAGACATGGCTCGTACCCACTCAGGGGAATTGGCCAAGAATCGATGACTTAATTAAGTAAGTTTTTTTTTAATATTGATACCACCCACCAGAAAAAAGAATGAAAAAAGTAAAGACACCCTAGTCAGAATGAATGGAGTGCAATAGTTGCTTGTCACTCGTGCAGATAAGACAACTATTCATTACCTTGAAAAAGAATCAGGATAGTTAAACAATGCTCTTGTTTTCGTTGGAATTATTATTATTTGTTTGCATATATAATAATCACGCAATTAAATGCTTAATTCTTTTACTTTCATTCAGGTACTTGCAAACTGCGTAGAAAACGTTCTCGTGGCTGAAGCCCAGATCGTAAGCACCGAAGGAAAGTATGTTTTCTATAGTGAAATTCAACCCCAGGCTAGCGAATAGGAGTGCTAAGAATGTTTTCCTAAGCAATTTGTATCGGTTACATGATAAAAATAGTGCTCTATTGTTTCCAATTCTGAACAAAAGTTGCATAGTGGTGATATCGCCAGACCAGCCCTATGTGAATAGAAATTTAACGGGGGGACACGACATCGAAATCTGGTTATTATGGTTTCCAACTGTTTTGTAGGACACCAATGACTTTTCCATGGAAATCTTAAGTGAGTAAATTCTGGTGTTAACAATATTGCTTCCATAGCGTCTGCACTGAGCGCAAGCTTTCTGTATCTTGTCGCCGTTATAGTGGCCACTTCGGGAAGGACTGGTAGTACTGGCCCTTCCAATGCTGCTCGTGCTAGAGAATCGGCGATTTCATTTACTTCTAAGCCGCAATGACCGGGTACCCATACTAATTTCAGTAGCTGCAGCTGAGGAGGAACTAGCATAAGGAGCGTCTTTAAGGCCATCGATTTTGTTGACGCCGTAATCGACGTACACACTGACAGGGAATCCGTTATTATGATCGCATTAGCAGCATTCACAAGTAGCTTTCGCAGCGCTAGAACTATTGCCAACAGCTCAGCTTCAAAAACTGGGGTGAAATCCGGTAATCTTAATGAAAAAGACCAGTCAAGCGAATGTGAGTACATACCTACACCTGTCTTTTCATATCCTTTCTGAACAAATGTCTTCTTTCTTTTTTCACTTGGCATTTCAGGCACTTGAAAATGTTCTCTCCTGTCTAAGCTGTGGGACATGTCCTTATGGTTGCTGCAATACTGCACATAAAAAAATGCACCCTTAACACATGTTCAGTTATTTTAGTCATTGCTTACACAGAGCAAAACCACATATTTGAATGCTCTAACAAAAATGCATTATGTATATGACATGTGTTGAAAGCTTTGGGTAGCCTGTTCTGCGTCTTTCGGACAAGCGCAAGTGTGTTTTGACATTTTTGTAGCTTAGCTGTTCTAACACCACTTTATGCATGCATGTAAAATTCGTTAATATTGTCGCGGGTTATGAAAAACAGGGGGTTTATTTAAAAACACAGACAGTGTAACTTGTAAAAAAGGCTCTCAGAGAAGGCCGCTAAGATTGTCATCTTCTTCACTCGCCTGCGCTGCACCTCTCGAGCAAATCCGCGTTCTTCGTTGTCGTCGCTATCTTGCCGCTAAATGCAGCTATGCACGTGGCATTACCCTCCCGCCAGAGTGAGCGTCGTCCCGATGCTCAACAGGTAGAGATGCGGCCAGCGGGTATTTACATCACTGAGAGTGGAAAAGTTTCATGCGGACCACGTGCACTGTCTCAGGCAGATGCTGGCGACGCTTCGAACAGGAGGAGGCGTCCGGCACGACTTCGTACGTCACGTCGCTAAGACGGCGCAAAACCTTGTAGGGTCCGAAGTATCGGCATAGGAGTTTCTCTGAGAGGCCTCGTCGTCATACAGGAAACCAAACCCAGACTCTATCTCCTGGTTGATAAATGACGAATCGATGGCGAAGGTTGTACCGTTGGGCGTCAAGTTGCTGCTGGTTCATTATTCTGACGCGGGCAAGCTTCCTTGCTTCCTCAGCGCGCTCAGTGAAGTCTGCGGCGTCTGTCTCTGAATCATTGCAATCGTAAGGCAGCATGACGCAAAGCATTGTCGTAATTTCTCTGCCATAAATTAGTGTGAACGGCGTCATTTCGTTGTTTCCTGGCGCGCCGTATTATACGCGAATGTGATGTACGGCAATATTCGGTCCCAATTCTTGTGTTCCACGTCGACGTACATGCAAAGCATGTCAGCGATTGTCTTGTTAAGTCTTTCTGTAAGCCCATTAGTTTGTGGGTGGTAAGCTGTCGTCTTCCTATGCGCTGTGCCACTGAGCGTAAGCACAGTGCACAAAAGGCTCAGCTGTAAACGCGGTACCTTTGTCGGTTATGACGACAGCTGGAGCACCATGTCTCAGGACAATGTTCTCAACGAAGAACTGGGCGGCTTCAGCTGCAGTGCCACTCGCGCTTGCCTTGGTCTCCGCGTATCAAATGAGGTAGTCCGTCGCCACTATAACCCAATTATTCCCGCTGTCCGATGTCGGGAATGGGCCCAGCAGATTCATTCCGATTTGAGAAAACGGGGTTTCTGGCACGGGCACAGGATGTAATAGCCCAGCGGGTTTGACAGGTGGTACCATGCGCCGCTGACAGTCAATGCATGTTCGGACGTAATGTTTAACCTCTGCTGCGATTCTTGGCCAGTAATACTTTAGGAGCGAAGCTCCTTAGGGCGTGGGCTGTGCGTCCCCTGTATGTAGCCACCTCTAGTTTAGTTTTTGCAGTGTTCCCTAGATGGCGGTACCGTTCCCTGTATGTAGCCACCTCTAGTTTAGTTCTTGCAGTGTTCACTAGATGGCGGTACCGTCTCCTGTATGTAGCCACCTCTCGTTTAGTTCTTGTAGTGTTTACTAGATGGTGGTACTTGTAGCTGATGATGAAAAGATGCAAGATGTTATAAACTAGAAAGCGGTACTTGTAGTTGATGAAAGACGCGAGATCTTATAAAATAGGAATGATGTCACATATGGCGCGTGTCATTGGTTGAAGGCAATCGTTCGATTTAGTGCGGCGACGTACGCTAGGGGGAGCGATGTAATGAAATCGAGTGGGCAAAATGTACAGAGGATTCATGGTTTACCAGGTTTACCTCCGGAGCTTCGCCCACTCATCATCATTCACTTCGTGGTTATGGCGGCACTTTTTTCTTTGATGCGTGTCAGTGTTCTTGTGAAACCGAGGTGGCCCGCATTGGCTTTGTCATGACAGGCTTGTAAAAGTTCGCTGCGGAGAGCTCTAGGAACTACCAGCTGATAGCTTCTACCTGTTGATGAAAAGTTCTATTTGTACCGAATTCCGTCCTGTAAACAAAATGACGATAAGTTCTTCGAAAACCCTCTTGGTGCATTGGCGGCTCGTTCGTTCAAGAATTCTATAAGCGAGTTGAGCTCCTGATCATTTGGTTGTTGACGAGAAATTATAGCTGCATCAACAACTCCTAAAAACCCTGGGAAATCATCATCCTCTATAGCCGGGGATTCAATTGGTGACCTTGACAAACAGTCGGCGTTTAAGTGTTGTCTTCCGGACTTGTAAACTACGGCCATGTCGTACTCTTGGAGCCGTAAGCTCCATCGTGCTAAACGTCCAGATGGGTCTTTCATGTTGGTCAACCAACAAAGAGAGTGATGGTCGCTTCAAACTTTGAAAGCGCGGCCATATAAGTACGGGCGAAACTTCGCAACTGCCCAAACGACGGCCAGACACTCCTTCTCCGTTGCTGAGTAGCTGGACTTGGCATGTGTCGACGTTCTGCTAGCGTAGGCAACCAGTCTCTCCACACCATCTTGGCATTGGACAAGAACAGCACCTAGGCCCACATTGCTGGCGTCTGTATAGATGGCTGTTGGTGCATTCTCGTCAAAGTGAGCGAGGACAAGTGGAGTTTGTGGACGCTTTCGCAGCTCGTTCAACGAAGCTTCTTGCTCTTCACCCCATACAAGTGCAATATCTTCCCTTGTAAGGCGGCTGAGTGGAGAGGCGATGTGTGCAAAGCCTGCTATAAATCGCCGGTAGTAGGCGCAGAGACCCAGAAAACGCCTCACCGCTTTCTTATCAACAGGCCTTGCGAACTTTGCTACGGCTGCCGTTTTATCTGGGTCAGGCTTCAGACCTTCGCGACTGATCACGTGTCCCAGGAACTGGAGTTCTTCAAAGCCGAAGTGGCATTTTTTCGGTTTAAGTGTGAGTCCAGCGGACCGTACGGCTTGCAGGACTGACAGTAGCCGCTTTAGATGCTCTTCAAACGTGGCCGAAAAAACGATCACGTCGTCGAGGTACACACGGCATGTTTTCCATTTCAGGCCGGACAGAATGGTATCCATTAGTCTCTGAAACGTGGCTGGTGCTGAGCATAGTCCAAAAGGGAGGACTTTGAATTCATGAAGCCCGTCTGGCGTCACGAAGGCGGTCTTTTCTCGGTCGCGCTCATCTACTTCTATTTGCCAGTATCCACTTTTAAGGTCTATTGACGAGAAGTAGCGCGCAAGCCGTAGCCTGTCCAAAGAATCATCAATCCGTGGTAATGGATAAACGTCTTTTTTGTAACATGGTTCAGCTTACGATAATCGATGCAGAAACGCAAGCTGCCATCCTTCTTTTTGACGAGTACCACTGAAGATGCCCAAGGACTCTTCGATGGTTGGATTACATCATCCTCTAGCATCTTCTTGGCTTGCTGCTGGATTACCTCACGTTCTTTCTGAGCGACGTGATATCGGTTCTGTCAGATCCGTCTTGCTGTGTCTTCCGTAATGATGCGATGCTTAGTCAGAGGCGTTCGACCCTCTCGTGATGTCGATGAGAAGCAGTCCTTGAACATGTCGAGCAGCTCCATAAGACGGCTTCTTTCAGTCGGTGTTAGACTCGGACCGATATCAACTGGTGGTGTATGTGAAGGTGATTGAGCTGTGGCGTCCCCTTGCATTAGAAGACAGTCGTGAGAGTAATCTAGCTCTTCAAGGTACGCCAAAGCCATGCCTTTACCGATGTCACGGCGCTCATTCGTGAAGTTGGTCAGAAGCACCTCTCCGCGCCCATCCACTAAGCTCACGATGCCGCGAGCGATGGCGATGCCTTGGCGAAAAAGAAGGGCAGTGATGCGTTCGGCTATGGCGTCTTCATTAGAGCGCACGGCGCAACACACAGAATTAAGACTACATGACAGTGGTGGCACGCAGACGTCGTCGTCGACCACACGTAACACCCTTGGTTCTTGGTCTGGATCATGGGTCACAGACTTGTCAGCGGCGAATGTGATCACACTGTAGCGCCCTCGTTCGGGCGGCGTGCAAACCGGAGAGCGCGCGATGGCGACAGAAGAAAATAAAGAAGGCGCTAGGCCGTGGCACGTGAAGCCACGGCTCACGTTCCGAGCTGGCATCGGTTATCGTTCAGGCGTGTCTCTCTTTCGCTCCTGTGGCATAAGCCTACAAGTGGTGACCCGGACGTGATTCGAACACGCAACCTTCATCTGAGCGCTTGTGGTGCGATGTCTCAGCTGACCTTTCCCGCCCTTTCGTTCCCGCTTCATTACGACGCACCGTTTTCTACTCCTTACACGACATCTGTCGCCCTGGCATTCGGGCTACTCAACGTCTTCTCACCCAGCGCTATGTCTGGCCCCGAATCAACGGTGATGTGCGCGCTTGGACGCGCATGTGCCTTCCCTGCCAGATGACAAAGGTCTCCCGTCATACTAAGACGCCGCCCCAACCTTTCCTTCCACCCGGCCGTCGTTTCGACCATGTTCATCTAGACATTGTGGGCCCTCTACCAGTGTCTCAGGGGTACCGTTATATATTGACCATGGTCGATCGCTTCACACGCTGGCAAGAGGCTGTTCCAATTCAAGATATCACAGCCGAGACAGTTGCCCGCGTTTTCATTTCTACGTGGGTATCCCGTTTTGGCTGTCCTGGCACCGTGACAACAGACCGTAGACGTCAGTTTGAGTCCTCACTGTTTACTTACCTTAATCGCATCCTCGGAGCCAGACATTGCCGTACCACAGCTTATCATCCCTGCGCCAACGGCATGGTGGAACGCCTTCACCGACAACTGAAGACCGCCTTGACTACCCGCCTCAATAGAGCCACCTAGGTTGATGCCTTGCCACTGGTGCTCTTAGGTTTACGAGCTGTCATCCGGGCAGACCTGCAGTGCTCAACAGCAGAGCTGGTGTATGGCACTTCTCTACGGTTTCCGGGAGACTTCTTCACGTCAACGAAGCTACCAGACCAGCCACAGCAATTTCTACAACGCCTCCTCGACTGCGTTCAAGACCTCCGGCCCACTCCACCCAGACCTTCCGAACGCAAGACCATATTCGCCCACCCTGATCTGGCCACTGCAACACATGTTTTCGTGCGCCACGACGTGGTCAGACCACCTTTGACACCAGCCTACGACGGACCATTCCGCGTCCTTCACCGCACCCCCAAAACTGCCACTCTACTTCAGAACGGCCGTGAAGAGACAGTCAGCTTGGACCGACTCAAGCCGGCGTACCTGGAGACCGCCCTAGAAAGCCTCTCATCTACGACTGATCTTCCGTTGGAATACCACAAACGGCATGTCACATTCCGACTTCCAGTCTACACGGGGGGCCCTGAAGCGCCCTCGTTCGGGCGGCGCGCAAACCGGAGAGCGCGCGATGGCGACAGAAGAAAATAAAGAAGGTGCTAGGCCGTGGCACGTGAAGCCACGGCTCACGTTTCGAGCTGGCATCGGTTATCGTTCAGGCGTGTCTCTCTTTCTCTCCTGTGACATAAGCCTACAACACCATCGCGTATGTTGACCACAGCACCGTACTCTCTTAAGATGTCCATTCCCCGTATCATAGGTTTGCAGCACTCCGGTAGGATCAGAAATGTCGCTACAAAAGCCACATTCTCAATCGTGAGCCTTGCTGTACATTTTCCCGTGGGAGTCAGTAAATGGCGTCCAGCATTTCGGATATAAGGGCCCGTCCATTCTATCCTGACTTTCTTGAGTTCGTCTGCCAATCGTTCACTCATTATGGAGAAGTCTGCACCCGTAATGACTAAGGCCGTCACTTCAACGCCATCAATCGTCAAAGCGAGGTCGGCAGTCGCAGTTTTCTCGGCGGAGTCTTCATCGTCGTCTCTCACGTGTTTCGGCAGCAGTGGGGGATTTTCGGCAATTTGACGGCTTGCAACCTTCCCCCCAGAGGTCACAGCTTTCAGTTTCTCCGCCGTGGGCTGGGAGACCGACCTCTGACAGCTGATTGATTGATTTGTGGGGTTTAACGTCCCAAACCGACCTCTGACGGCGTCAGCAAAACTACGGCGGCTTGGGGAACCAAAGCGAGCCGGGGAAGGTGAGCGCGTCCGGAAGGTAGAAGAGCCTTCCCGCCTGCCAGCCTGGTCGTCGTCGATGAGGGTACGGCTTTTGTCGAACTGTCAGCGCGCAGCTGTAGTTGCACTACCGCGGTATTCAGCTCGGCGATGTGGGCAAAAAAGGCAAATGTGCCCTGGCTCTCCACAGTTGTAGCAGAGTGGTCGGCAATCCCCAGTGCGCCATATGTCGGTCTTCCGCATATAGGGTCGCCTGACAGAGTCCTGCTGAGCTCAGGCTGCCACAGGATATGGTTCGAGGTACTGCGGCGCAGGCATGGGCGTGCGTCGACGAACAGCGTCTGCATAGCTGTATGCGTTCGGCTGGTAGGATACATCTGGAGCCAATGGACGACGCACAGCGTCTGATAGGTCCACGAGTTTGGACGATGCGGTGGAGCGCAATATTGCCGAGGAGAGGCAAACGCTTGTCGATGTTCATGGCGAACGACATCAGTGACGGAGGCTACCGTGGACTCTTGCTGCGGGGGCGCCTGTGAATGCAATGGGTATTTCGCGTTCTCCTTCGCGATATCCTCATGCACGATCTGTCTAATCAGGTGGCGTAGAGAAAACTCGTCGTTTGCGGTAAGTGCGGCGGCGCCTGCAGCTGCACCGGTGGCCGGGCGATCAGACTATCGGTACCGTTGCTGCAGCGCACGCTCTATTGCGGTGGCCTCCCTGGTGAACTTGTCCACTGTCGTCGGCGGATTGGGCACAAGACGAACAAATAGCTTCTCTTTGACGCCCCTCGTGAGATGGCTTAGCTTTCGAGCCTCGGGCATGTTGGGGTCCGTGTGGTGGCACAGACGCACCATATTCTCAGCCAACATGGCGACGCTTTCATGCAGCTGTTGGGTGCGTCCTTCAAGAAGGCGTTGTGCATTTTCGCGTCGGTCCACGTTACCGAAAGTGTCAAGAAACCGACGACAAAACTCCTCCCATGTCGTCAATGTTGCCTCTCTGTTTATAAACCGCGTCTTCGCGCCGTCTTCAAGGGCGAAGTATACGTGGAAGAGCTTTCCATCGAGACTCCAGTAGTTCGAATTAGCTACCTGCTTAAGCTGCTCGAGCCAGTCTTGCGCATCTTCGTTCGGCCGGCCATGAAATGGTTCAGGAATGCACATGTTCTGGACCGTCACCTGTGCAGGCCTTCTTGCCGTTTCTTGAGTAGGGGTGGCTGTGGGAAGTGTTGCTCCCTCTAAAAGGCCAAATTCTGGTTCAAGATCTTGAAGGCGACGGCTTGAGCGGTGCACAGGCGTCTCCACGCGTGGCTGTCTCGTAGTGCTGGACTCGGGGCTTCGCACAGGGGTGCTGATCATGAGGTGGTAGTACCCAGCTCCTCCACCAGTGTCGCGGGTTATAAATTACAGGGGGTTTATTTAAAACACAGACAGTGTAACTTTGTTTTGTTTGTTTTGTTTCCCCGGGAGGTTGGCTCATACCCACTCAGGGGGATTGGCCAAGAAAGTGTAGTGCAGTTTTTCTGTGATCATTTTAACTATGTGCAATGAATTGGTATTATAATAAGACTAATGTAAAAATAAAAACAACATAAAAAGAGCAAACGAAAAAAAAACAATCAAGTTGAGCAATTTTGAGATTTGAGGTGTTATGTTTACCACTCAACTGCGTTTACTTCACTCTGCCCTTGAGAGTAATAAATATATTTTTTTTGATTGAAGATCACAAAGGTATACGCTTGGTTGCCTGAATATAATCGCAAACGGCATTGAAAGCATCCCTGTGGCAATGTCCCAAAGCTGAGGCGCCAAAGCTTAGCGCCGTTTCCGCCGTCAATCTAAGGCCTATTTTTCGAAATGGCATAACTAGTAACCTTTTTCTAAGTATCTCGTAGCGGCGACAATACAAAAAATAATGATCTAGTGATTCCATTTCTCCGCAGAATGCGCAGAGGGGTGATGTTGTCTGACCAGCTCTGTGTAGATACAGGTTTAGGGGGGGGACACGACATCGAAATTTAGTAATTAAGACTTCGAGCTTTCTGGACTGACTCCAGTGGGGTTGCCATGGAAACATGAGGTGGTTATAGTCTGTCCATGTAATTTACTTTTTCTATCGTATCAGTGGAGATTGCTGATTTTCGATATCTTATAGCCGTGATATATTCTACATCTGGCAGTATGGACAAAACTGGCCCCTCAAGTGCGGCTCGTGCTAAGGAATCAGCCAATTCATTTAATCTTAATCCACAGTGACCCGGAACCCATGGTAATCTCAGGAGTCTCAACTGCGGCCGTACTAATGTTTTGAATGTGCTTAGAATTCGAGAACTTGTAAACACGCTCTCAGAGAAGGCCGCTAAGATTGTCGTCTTCTTCACTCGCCTGCACTGCGCCTCTCGAGCAAATCCGCGTTCTTCGCTGTTGTCGCTATCTCTCCGCAAAATGCAGCTATGCACGTGGCAATATAGAGCTGTTCGGAAGCAGTTTTTTGTGCAAGGACAATATTTATGCAACTTTTCACCATACCAAAGCTTTTTTTTTTCTGACCAAAAGCTTCAAGGTGGTTTTCGTAACAAGTCAAGATGCAGAAGAATGGCTATTTGGGCTAGTTAGTGCAATTTCCTTGTAATAAGAGTTGCAGCACAAGCACGAAAGTGCTGGAAGAAAGGCAAAGAGAAGGCGAGAAATGGGCGTCGAAGAGAACAACACGTGTTGTCCTTTTTGTCTTCCATTTCTTGCCTTCTGTTTACCTTTCTTCCAGCATTTTTGTGCTTGTACTGCAACCCTTACTACAATGGAAGTCAATATGCCTTTTATTATTGACGCAAAAAAAGTAGAAAATATTACCTGCACACGTCGCATGAAAGTCAACACGTCACACAGCAATGTTGACACCATAATACTGGTATGTTGTGAAAACATTGCCATGATGTTGAAAATGTGGTCCTGGACGTTGCCATATCGTACTGAATGTTCTAAGCAACGTTATCATGTGATCAATAAAAGAGGAAATTAAGTCCTTTTAGGCAACGTTGCTGACTGACACCTGAGCGCTTTCATTCAACGTTGGAATAACATTCTGCGTTATTTATAACGCGACCAAGCGCGGCTGCACATAGTTTACATAGCAACAACATATATTTTCCATCAGGTGCTTCGCTGCTAGTTTGCGTTTTGTTCCTTGAATTCTCAGCACTCGCCACTTTCCTATGAAACAAAACAAAAATTCGCACGCTGTTAAGATGCTCGCCATTCGTGTAGGGAAATGGAGGGAGCGCATCGTTAATACAATGAAGAGGCATGCAAGATTTCATTACTATTTTTGTGAGGCGAAACAACACTGTTTGAACATGTTCTTTCTTTGGTGTACTCTGCGTTCCTGATCAGCGTAATATCTGGGGCTTGCAGTCCAAAACCACGAGATTATTTCGAAAGATTCCGTACTGCAAGGCTCCGGAAGTTTTGAACATCTTCCGTTCATTAACATGCACTGAAACCGGACAGTTCACGGCCCACTACAATTTCACTTCCAAACTGTGACTGCCCCGGCCGGGATCGAACCCGCAACCTTTGAGTCAAGAGCTATGCTTCATAACCACTGCTCGATGCGGCGATCTTCTGATCAGCATATTTTTATCACAACTGACGACACACTAGTTTTGTTACCACAATGCCACTTTATGCCGTTATAAGAGCAATACCTAAGAGGCTAAGTTCAGGCATGCACACATGCATGTCGTCGTTACTGCTGACTTACCCGGAACAGGTACCTATGGGTAAGCACTAATATACAACAGAGTGAACGAAAAAAAAATACGAGAAAAAAATAAAATGCTAACAAGCGCTATTCGCATTAAAGTTCTGCCTATAGATTCAGTAAGCCTACTCTTCGAAGGTCACTATATCCTTCCCGCCACTCAGTGTCCGTGAGCCAAACCAATGATGGTTCATCCGACTACTGAATGGATCAAGCGCGCATTGCCTGTTTGCCCTAATTTTGCAACTAATGTGTCGATGCTCACTAATCGCTGGAAAGCAAACGAAAAAATGCGGGTGCACGTTGCATTCTGTCGGCGGTCTCGCATCACTTTCGCACATGGCGGCCGCTTTTTCGTCTACCTCTCTGTTTCTGTTTTTATATCGAAAAAATTCTCCATTCCCCAACGTCACTATTACCATAGTTCCTCAATACTTTTGCTGGTCACGAAACTTCTCCGTCACTCTATGGGAGAGCTTTGTGTGTCACTAACTTAGGCCGAAAGGCGGCGCCACCAGTGTTAAGGGGGCACCCGCGGTACTCGTAGAAGCAGTCAGCGAGGCGACAGCGTCACGGCGTGGTGTGGTTGTTTTTGTGAATTGTGTTGTATCGGCATGTGTGCGGTGCTTTCTGTGCATCTTATCGTATTTAAACGTGACGAACAGTTGATGGCAGCGTGACGAACGATGCAGAAGACGTCCTGCGCGCCGCATGGTCACTCCGGCGAACAAGGCGCTCGTCGAGGCTAGAGTGGTGACGGCGTGCTGTGTTCGCTTTGTTTGTGTCGTTTCATCGCGTGTGTGTGGTGCTGTGCGTGCCTGTGACCATTTTTGTATGCGACAAACTGCTAGTAGCAGCTTCACGAACGATGCCAAAGACATACTGTGAGCCGCACTGTCGCTCTGGCTATAGAGAAACTGCTGAAAAAGTATCGCTGTTTGTGTTCCCCAGCGATCCCCAAAGCCGTGAGCAGTGGGAGCGGGTGATACCACGTAAAAAAAACGGGCACATTCTCGTTCAGTTCACCGAACGCTCGAGTATGCGAAAAACATTTCTATTGCCGCGTGAAAGAGCGAAGGTTGCCGCGTGAAAGAGCGAAGCTGAGGGCCGGTGCTATACCTCGATTATTTGAAGGTCTCCTGGCTTACTTGTCCAAAAAGAAGCAGGCACTTCGGCACTCGCCACCCAGGCAGCCGGTCAAGCGTCGTCGGGGGTCCTCGGAGGATTGTAGGGGGGAAAGTGCTGCGCAGAGGATTCCGTGGTCGTCTCCGACGAATTGGATGCAGTAAATGAAGGTAAATATTGCACTTTCACGCGCCTTGCTCTTCTGTGTTCTTCGGCACGCTGATTATAACGCAAGTTGAACAATCTTGATGGATCTCCTAAACCTTTTCGTTTTCCCTCTTGGTGTGCAGAAAGTGGGCCGACAGCAAACAAGGCTGAAGACAAAGCTTGTCAAATAGAAGAGGCAAAAAGGGTTTGGCAAAACCAGCTGTCTGGTCGGCTCCCAAAATCAAGTTATGTTTATTAGTGTCTACTTTCTTGTTGATTCTTTTTTCTGCTTTTTTTTCTTTTTTTAACATACTGTCTTCAATATACAAATCCCCCCCTTTTTTTCGTTGTAAGCAATAATGCAGTTATCGTCCGTATGAGACTATATGTTCTCTTGGCCAATCCCCCAGAGTGGGTACGAGCCATGGATTAGAGGCTACAAACAAACAAACAAACAGAAGAGGCTGTGTGCAGCGCTTCTGAACTGCAGAAAGTTAAGGCACCGCTGCGCCGTGTACAGCAACCACTTGAAGACTGCCAGATGAAGCTGGCAAAATCAACGCTGCGCGAAAAAAAGAGTAATCACTTCAAGGGAATGTTTAAAAAACTCTCTGACCGCGAGAAGCTGATCTTTGACCAATGTTTCATGAAAGCTAATGCAAGGACTTCGAAAGCTGTGTGGTGAGTTGTAAACAGGACAGTAGAGTGCGTGTTCTTGACAAAACAGCATGACTTGAGAATGTGCATTTGAGCACTGCCTGATGTTATCTGTGCTTCAAGGCTAATTGCATGTTACGTATGCAGTTGTCTTTACCAGTTATTGAAGTATTTGCATTCCACTATCAGGTACAAAAAGAAATGGTTGTACGACTGCTTGCTGCTGAAAATCAAGTCAACGTGTGTTTACACATTTCTTCACGAGAATGGTTATCTACCCTTACCAGACCCTCGCACACTGCACACTTACATGAGAAACTTGAAAGCAGAATTCGGTTTCGATGAGACTTTGTTTCGTACATTGAAACAAAAACTTCAAGGAATGCATGACAAGGAACGTAAAGGTAAGGTTTGAAGCTATGACAGTACGATAAAATTTGATGCATTTAGTTTGTCGACCAGTTTCCTCCGTGGGAATACTCTGAAACAAGTTTTCATTTTTTTCATTTTCATATTCGCAGGAGTTTTGATGTTTGATGAAATGAGTGTGAGAAAGAGTGTCCACATACGGGAATCAGACATGGCCCTACTTGGCAAAGTCGACTCCGTCGAGCTTACAAGACCGTCAGGCGAGCTTACAAGACCGTACGGAGACCATGTACTGGTTTTCTTGTTTCGGCCTTTCTTCGGTGAATGGTCGCAAACTGTTGGCACTTCTTGTGCTTTGGGTGGTGCCCCAGGGCAAATCATAGCAAAGCTGTTACTGCAATACGTAGCTCACCTTTTCAATGCTGGCGCATTAGTAGATTCTGTCACGTGTGACAACTCTGCATCCAATAGATCAGCTTTGCACTCCTTGGGTAAATAATCTTAAGCGCCTGAGTTACATTAGTGTATGTCATGTATGACTCATGGTTTTCGACAATACTCATTGCAACATCGCAATTTCGTTCAGGTATCAGCGGGGACATCAGCAGCCTCAGCAATTCATTTGCACACCCCTGTGATCCGTCACGAGTTGTGCACACGGTGATTGACCCACCTCATATTTTCAAATGCATCCGAAACAAACTTTTGAAAGTCGGAAAATTTCTGGTAAGCAACTTTGGCTTCATGTTCATGTTGCAAACCAAACTGTTTTATAAAGACTATTTTGCTCCTGGTAGCTGCCTAGTGACCAAGAAGTATTTCATTTCCATTATTCCGCTCAGCTGGAGTATGATGAGCAACAGGCAACACTTCGTCCAGTATCAAAGCTGACAAAAGCACATGTCAGTCCGAATTCATTCCAGAAGCTCAGTGTCAAGCTTGAAGCTCAGATATAGAACATATCTTCATCGAGAAGCTTAAAAGTATCAAAGCTAGCTATGTTGTGCAAGTTGGCACGAGCAATGACTTGAACCCTACGAATTTTTGTTTCTTACTGCTGTTCAGTGAAAGTACTGCCTCGGGAATGGACTTCTATTCCAAAAATCGATGAATGTAAAAAACTGCACACGTTTGCTGCAACTGTACAATTCACCAGAAGAATAAACGAGTTGTTTAATTGTCTTAACACTAAGTGGCCTCAGCAAGTGCACTACAATGAAACACAGCACATCAGTGTGAGTGGCCATCTCCATTGGCTTAGGAAAGAAAATGTCTCTTGTCATTGTTGCCGTGTCTAAAAATGCATGCATGCTTTTCAGACGCTGAAAAAAACAATAAATGGCTAGACAGGTGGTACGAATACATTCAGACCCTTCCAAAGCAGGGGCGAATATTATTTCTAAGCAGGCACACCAGTGAGGCCTTGAGGTTGACGATACACAGGGTGGTTGCTCTTGTTGACGATCTCCTGAAGTCTGGTTTTCAACACGCTCTTGTAGGAAGCTTCAGACACGCCCCCTTGGAAGTAAAATTTGTGTTTCAATCTCTTTTAGAGCGCTAATAAACACTGAAACTTTTTTCAGAGGTTTTTTGGCATTACCATGCATGTCGCTGGAGATGGAGGGCAGCCAACTGTGCAGCAATTTTTATTTATTTATCGTATGTGGTCAGTAAATAACGTTGTTCTGCCACCAAAACGAGCTTCACTAGATTGCCAAGGTCCAAACCTACTTCTGAAGTTACAGGACATTTCTTGCAAAAATGCACCAACAGAAAACCAGGTAAACTCAATTACCTCTTCCATTCTGTATTTTGTGTGTAATTTGCACTGTGATCCTTGCACAATACAGGTTGACATCCTTGCGGCGCTGTTTGATGACATACTTTTAGAGCCTGCAGACGATGAAGTTACCGTGGCCACTTTCCAGCCCTTTACAACAAAGCAGAGAATCTTAGAGTACCTCGGTATCTATGTTGTGAAGACGTTTTCGACACAGACGTGCACTACCTGCGTCGAAACGTTGAAGACGTCATCAAGACTGCCAAGTTACTTGACAGCTACTAAGTCTAAAGGCTACTTGCAAGTCCCTTCAGCTCACCTTCTTAGACTTTTACAGGTTGTTGTAGAACATTTCGAGAGGTTTACTGTGGAGAAGGTTGCATCTGGAACTGTGTACATGGACATCGTAGACAGTATACATAGTGATGATCGGATTGTGCATGCAAGTGTGGGGTGCATATCCCATTTTGTAGCTACAACAGCTGAAATTTTCTACATTTTTCTGAGGTGCCGGCTGCATTTCTTCAATATGAAAAATATAAGGCTTCAAGAGCAGCCAAGCATTCAGTATGCCCTTCATCTGGAGGAAAAAAGCCAAGTGAATGAGCGTCCGTAACCTGCTTGTATTAAAACAAGGGTTATGACAGGAGGTTTCTGTTTACTTCCATAATTGCAATGACATTGCTTGGTGGGCATTCATGTTGATGAGGCCCGTCTTTTCGCTTCTGTATTCCTGAACACTCATATGTATTTTTCATTGCATTTGTAATCTTTACGAGCTTCGTACGGTCACCACATGACCATTTTACTGTGTGTGGGCTGTTTTGGTTATAGTGTCCTATGCCTAGTTTGCCTATGCTGGAAAATATAGCTGCTGAACTTAAACCTTACTCTATAGTTTAATACTTTCGCAGTTTTTCGCTTAACTTTCTCTTTTCGAAATAAAATGCTTATAGCCAGTAATTTACTGTTTGTTGTGAGCATATAGAATAGATGAAGCCCACTGACTTTCATCCTATAGTAAGGTGCTAAAGGTATTGAATATTTCTTGTAGATCAACAGCTGCACAAGCCCTCTGTTCAACTTTCGTCCAAGTGAAAAGATCTGCTGTAGAGAATTACTTGGAAAATACATTATACAATTTCTTAGCACTTTGCAGAGTGCGAGTGCCGTTAAACATTTCGCATGGAAAAAAGTACCTCATGTGGCTCTTCAATGTGCTTGTAAATCTAAGTACACATCTTGCGCCTCATCTCCCTGGAACGCGAGCGCTTCACCAAGCATGTTTAGCAACACACCTTAGGTGCTTAGACACAGAGGCGGTTAAAAGAGCTTTATGAGGGTTTTCATTTGTATTACTACATTAATGTTGTGATATTCAATTCAGAGTCTTGTACGTGCAGTCCTCCCGAGAACTTAGCGACGCACGGGCAAGCTACAATCTTTTTTTTTCTCTGTAACGTGGTATTTCCTACGACGAGCGTCGGTGGCGCACGGAATGACACCCTAAAGTAACATAAATAACTCGGTCATGTATGTTCAGAGGAATTTAAACGAAGTCTTTTTTCAAAGCAAGGATAAATCGCCGGGAGGAAGTATCGTTGCCTAAGTTGCGCGCGTCAGTACGTTTATCGCTGAAGAATCGGGATTCGCGCCCATCGCACGAACTGCTGTATACTGGCATTGTTAGTCACTGTTTTTCCGCTGACGGTCGGCTACAGCGTCGAGGAAAATAAAAAGCGTCAAAGAGGCATGACCAAGCATTCTCTGCTAAATGAGTGTGCAGGGCGTGGATGCACGCCGATTTCGCCGCGATCGAAATGAATAGAACGCAGCCACAGCCGAACTGACATTTATAGCCGCTACGCGCAGGTAAGAGTATGCCGCCTATACGCGATGGGTGATCAGTATATAAAAACCCACGGAAATATGTCTGTGAAGCCTCCAGAGCTACTTTCCGCCATGAAAGCTTCTTGACACGCCAAAAACGCCGTTTAAGCGGCCGCGATGAACACCCGATGGATGGATGGAATGATGGATATGGCTGTACCCTTTAGATCGGGCGGTGGCTAGTGCCACCAAGCCGTAATACTTATTGAACCAAAAACTAGACATATTTTTTAAAGTGAGTTTGAGTATTCGTACTTTGCAGTGAAGAATTTAATTTTCACTCGTGCCTTGACTTTAGCCACCAATCAGATAACCTCCTTCTAGTTAAGTCTACCCGCTTAAAGTCTATTTGGCCCTCCCGGACCCTAAACCCCAGTGCTTTGAAAAACTCTGCGCCATCATCCTGAACTATATGGTGAAGCCCTTTACAGAACATTATCAAGTGTTCGGCAGTTTCTTCTTCCTCTCCACACGCAATGCATACTGTGTCTACCCTTTCGTATTTGGCCCGATATGTCTTGGTTCGCAGTACTCCCGTCCTGGCCTCAAACAGTAGAGAACTACCCCGAGTATTATCATAGATCCTTTCCTTGGCCATTTCCTGCTTAAAAGTTCGATAGATCTCTAGTGCGGACTTCTTAATCATGCCCATTCTCCACATGTCAGTCTTCGTTTTTTTAACTTTCTTCTTAACAGATAGTTCTTTTTAGTTTGGCCACCTGATGTTTTCAAAGTATTTACCAGTCAATTTCCTGGTTCGCTTCCTCCATTTCTTATCGACATTCTTCATGTACAAGTAGCTGAAAACCTTCCTAGCCCAACGCTCCTCCGCCATTTCTCTCAATCGCTTCTCAAATTTCATCTTGCTGCTAGCTTCCCTGCCCTCAAATAATGTCCATCCCAAATCACCTTGTAATCCCTGATTTGGTGTATTCCCGTGAGCTCCCAAGGCAAGCCTACCTATTCCACGTTGCTTAATTTCTAATCTTGCTTGAACTTCTGATCTCATGCACAAGACCGTATTGCCGAACGTCAGCCCAGGAACCATGACCCCTTTCAATATTCCTCTCACAACATCATACCTATTGTAATTCCACAGTGCCCTATTTTTAATCACTGCTGCATTCCTGTTACCTTCTGTCGTCACGTACATTTCGTGTTCCCTCAGGTACTCGGTCCCATTGCTTATCCATAGGCCAAGATATTTGTACTTATCTGTTATCTCAAGCATGACCACCTGTATTCTAAGCTCACTACCTTCGTGTTCATTGAAAATCATGACTGCCGATTTTTCCTTGCTGAATCTAAAATCTAACCTATCTTCCTCATTACCGCAGATGTCCATCAATCTCTGCAAATCTTCCTTGTTGTTGGCATTAGCACTATATCACCTGCGCACATTAATGCTGGTAGTGCCTGATCAATGAGTTTTCCTTGTTTGACTAAAGAGAGGTTGAAGCCCAGTCCACTTCCCTCTCATTTGGCTTCTAATCCTTGTAGGTACATCATGAATAATAAGGGTGACAGGGGACGCCCCTGGCTGAGCCCCCTATTTACCTCTGCAGGCTTGGACACCTGTTTTTTCCACTTTAGAGCTATCTTGTTACCTTTAAAGATATCCTTTAAAAGATTTGTGACTACATGTTCCACGCCTAGTGTGTCCAGTATTCACCAAAATTCCTCTTGAACGACGCTATTGTACGCTTCCTTGATATCCAAAAACTGCTAGCCACATGGCCTGTGTTCCTTTTCTGCTATTTCGCTGCACTGCTTCAGTGAGAACAGATTGTCTTCCAACTTCCTGTGTTTCCGAAACCCATTCTGCAGTTCTCCCAGCACCCTCTCATCTTCTATCCATGCCTGCAGTCTTTCCTTTATAATCTGCATCGCCAGCCTGTAGACCACTGATGTCACTGTTATAGGACGGTAGTTGTTTATGTCAGCTTTGTCCCCCTTTTCTTTATAGATCATGCTCATCCTGCTAAGTTTCAATCCATCGGGAACTTCACCATCGGTTATTATTTTGCTCACTGCCTCTCTCAAAGCCTGCTTAGACTTCGGACCTAATGTCTTTATCAGCCTAATTGGAATGCCATCTGGGCCTGTTGATGTACTACTAGGAACACTTTTCTCAACCCTTTTCCACTCTCGTTGTGAAAATGGAGCCATTGCTCCACTTGAATCATCCTTGGCTATCGTGGTGCATATAGTACTTTTTTGTTGAAATATTTCTGTCACCCTTGTTCTCATATATTCAATAGCTTCGTCCCCTTCTAGCCTAGCACCTTGAGTTGTAGTTATAAAACTCTGCTCTAGGCTCGTCTATTTTTTTATGGAGTTTAGATGGTTCCGAAATTTCGCAGCTGTCTTTCTATCTTTTTTATGTACTTCTGCCAGCCACTGAGCTCCCTTTCTTCTAATCTTTTCATTGATCAGAAGGGATGCATCCCTTCTATAGCTTATAAAGGTTTCCCATTTTCTTTCAACATCATCTGTCGGTTCACCCCGCTGCTTAGCATGTCTGTGTTCCCTTGAGGCTTCCTGACGTTTTGCCATGGCTCTCTTAACTTCCTCATCCCACCAACTTTTGGGTTTGTGTCTTCTTTCCTGGTGTGACTTGTCATGCGTATTAGCGAGCTCTAGCTCAAAGAGTTCATTTAGATTCGTGTATGTCCACATTGTCTCAGTATCTTCCGTGATTACTTTCTCAATTTGTTTAGTGGCTATTTCATTATACCTTTCTGGATTAAAATTTTTCTGTAGTTGCTCATCTTGTCTCCTTCCCACTTTCGCTGCTCTTTCAAAACTTAGCTTGATACGTTTGTGATCACTACCCAGACTTCTGGACCCACCTTCATCTATGTGCATTCCCCTGAGCTTATTATACATCCTATGTGACATCAGTGCATAATCTATCGTCCACTGCAGCCTTCCAACCTCCCATGTTATTTGCCCTTCACACTTCTGGGTACTGTTGCAAATGATCAAATCAAGCCTTTCACACATATCCATAATCATTTTGCCTGTCGGGTCGGTATACCCATCTATTTATTTATTTATTTACAGTACCTACAGCGCCCGCGAGGGGCATTAGTGTAGGGGGGAGATAACGATTTCAAAATGCAGAAAGGCGACAGTCCATTAACACTGAGTTGAACATAAAAGAAATACAGATACATAATAAAGCATTCAATGGTGACACGTAATAAACATTGACGTGTGTGAAGGTACAGCGGCAAGAAAAATATATATACATATACATAAAATGCATACGCACACACACATATATACATACATATATATACACACACAGATAAAAAGCAGGCGAAATAAAAAGAGCTGAAGCGTAGATCGCTAGAGAGATGAGACGAAAGTGTAAGCAACCTTAATGTGTGCTCAGGCTACGATAAGATATGATGTTCCAGCGCAGTGGCGAAAGTTTCCCTGGACGCGGCTACAATTTCATGAGGTAGTTTGTTCCATTGCTTAATTGATCGCGGAAAAAATGAATATTTAAAAAGGTTAATTCTGGTAGAGAACTCGCGCACGTTAAGGGGGGGATCAGTACGAGCAGATATATACGTAGGATCCGATATGTAGTTTTCTTTGCGAATACCCGTTAAACCATGGAATATTTTGTGAAACAGAGATAAACGTAGGAATTTGCGCCTGTCTTCAAGAAGAGGCCATCCTAAAGTACTCCTGATTTCGAAAGATCTTTTAGAAAAGTTGTAATCACCCGTGACGAAACGGGCCGCTCTCAGCTGCACGCGTTCTAGAGCGTCGATGTTCACCTTAGTAAAAGGGTCCCACGTGCTGCACGCGTATTCCAAAAGTGGGCGTACATTCGACATATACAGGATTTCTTTCAGGCTGGCCGGTGCTTGTTTAAAGTTACGTCTTAAGAAGTTTAATGTGTTGCTGGCCTTTGTTACGATGTAATTTATGTGGGCATTGCAAGTCAAATTGCTGGAAAAAATGACTCCTAGGTACTTATATTCTGTTACAATGGACAGCTGTGTTGTATTCATGACATAGCTTGCCATCAGCGGGTGTCTTTTGTTTGTGAACCTTAAGAGGTTGCATTTGGACAGGTTGAGTGTCATGTTCCAAGTCGAAAACCCAGACATGATTTTGTTCAGATCATTCTGTAGCAGTTGACTATCTGATTCACTTGAAACTTCACGGTAAATACAGCAATCATCTGCATATAACCTCACACGGCAAGACAAGTGTTCAGTAAGGTCATTGATAAATATAAAAAAAAGCAGGGGCCCTAAGACGGACCCCTGTGGCACTCCAGATAATACAGAGACATCAGAAGAGCGGACACCATGAAGTATCACGCGTTGGTTTCTATCTAACAGGTACGCTTCCAACCACTTCAGGAGGGTGTTCGGCAAGTTGAGGTAGGACAACTTTAGTAGTAACAGGGTGTGAGATACGTTATCGAAAGCTTTCCTAAAGTCTAAAAAGATGCAGTCAACTTGCAAACCTGAGTTAATAAATTCTGCGATGTCATGGCAAAATTCTACAAGCTGAGTGTCGCAAGAAAATCCAGCCCTGAAGCCAAATTGCGTTGGAATAATGAAGCTATTTTCTTGAAGGTGTGTCATTAAATTTGTATAAACAACATGTTCTAATGTTTTACAAGCAACGCTTGTGAGTGAAATTTGCCTGTAGTTGCACGTTCTTGTTTTTGAGCCACTTTAGTGAATTGGAATAACATTTGCAGTTTTCCAGTCCGAAGGTAGAGCACCAACCTGAAGAGATATCTTAAATAACAGTATTAAGAAAGGGGTGACAGACAATGCACAGTTTTTTAGGACAAAATTTGAAATAAAGTCAGGACCGGTAGCCGAGTGGATGTTTATCTTCCGTAGTAATAATGTGATACCATCTTCAGAGAGCTCAATTTCCCTCAACTGAGTAAGCTCTCTGACGTCATGTGATTTCAAAAGTGCGGCTTTTGAGCATGAAAACACGGAGTGAAAATAAGCATTGAAGGCCTCTGCTTTTGCCAAAACATCTGCGCCGTAGGCTTTTCTATCTATGACGTCAGGGATAGCGTCACCAGAGTTCTTTTTGCTCTTGACATATTTCCACATTTCTTTTGGATTAGTTTTCACTTTGTGTCCTAGAGTGAAAAGAAACGTTTTATGTGCATTGCGCATCAATCTCGCTATCGTTTTGCTCATTACCTTCATTTTTGCGAACAATGTAGGATTCGGCGAGTGGCAGTGCTTACGAAAGGCTCTATTTTTCCTGTTTAACATCGTACGAATCTCTTTAGTAATCCATGGTTTATCGTTTCGACGCTGGGAAGTAATGACATGCGAGGGAATGAAGGTTTGTGTCAAGGACAGTATTTTAGTCTTAAAAAGATCCCACAATACATTTATGTCTAGACACGAGCATTAAGCCCTAAACTCTGGAAAAAAATTGTCTAGTTCACATGATATTGTTGCGTAATCGCCTCTTTCATAAAAAAAGACCTTGCGAGGCTGCGCAGACCGACAATTCTTGGTGGCACAGGACATCTTAGCGACGACAACATCATGATCACTAATACCAGGAATCAAGGTAATCGAAGACACGAGATCAAGCACATTGCAAAAAAATAAATCAAGTACATTTGCACTACTAGCCATAATTCGCGTTGGTTTTTGCACAAACTGTAGTAACGAATGGGCATTTATCATTTCGCGGAAGGTCGTGTACAGGAGGGATGAATTGACTAACACTGGTGTAAGCTGCTGCCATATCACATCTGGTAAATGAAAGTCACCTGCCAAAACAATATAAGTAGTTTGTAGTGTCAGCAGCACATTGCTTAAATTGAAAAGGGGCTGAGGGTCTCTCGTGCTGGGTGACCTGTAGAAGGAAACGAATGCCACAGACGAGCCGTTGTTCAAAAGTACTTTGCAGCAAACAATTTCGGTTGTTCTATATCTTCTATCTATATTGCTACGATACTGAGGATGCGCGTGGAAGAAGAGGAGAACGAGGTTGGCACGAGCAGTGATCGGCCAGATCCCTGGACTCTCGCATTGATCATCTCCTGTAAATAAAGGCATCCATCGCACCGTAACAAGATTGGTGGAGGTGCTGGGTACAGCGGAGCGATCCAAGTCCAACGATCACGGAAGCGCTACCTCAAGAACTACGCCGAAGTCGCCGACTGGCTGGTCTACCACCGCTCTTTATGGATCTGATTGCTGACGGCGACACCACGCACTCTTCGTCTGGCGCTGCGTGGCCCCGGCACATGGTACCACGGAGCTTCTCTGGGAGGGTCGGAGAAGACGTTGACGAATGGCTGAAACACTTCAACCGTGTGAGTAAATACAACTGTTGGGATGCGGCCTCCCGGTTGTCCAACGTCGGATTGTTTCTTCAAGGGACGGCGTTGGTGTGGTTTGAAAACCACGAAGAAACAATAATGACCTGGGAAGCGTTTGAGAAAGAAATAGCGAGCTGCTTTGGGGACCCATTGATGAAGAAGAAGCGCGCTGAGCAAACTTTGATGCAGCGTGCTCAAGTCCCCGGTGAAACATGCACAACGTACATTGAAGAGATCCTGAAATTGTGCAAGTCTGTAGACCCACGCATGAAAGAAGACGACAAGGTAGGGCATCTTCTCAAAGGGGTGGCTGTGGATGTCTACAATTTCCTCATCGGCAAGGACACCTTGGCGTCTGTAGCGGACGTAATACAACACTGCCGCACGTTTGAGACACTGAAGGCTAGGCGCATCACTCCGTAATTTGGTAGACTTGCCAACGTCACCACCGTTGCAAGTGTCGACGTCCCTCCAACATCCCCCTGTGATCTTGCCTCAATGATCAGGCAAATCGTACGCGAAGAACTTGGACGACGTGATGCTGTCAACCCGCCGAGAGCACCTGCTATCAACACCTCCCCGCCATACGACGCAATGTGTGCTGCCGTTGATGCCACGCTATATGATGTGCCCCAATCAAGAGCACCAGAGCCCCCAACCGACAACTTACATCATCGCCGTGGTTTCCAGAATGCCTCCCGCCAACCACCTGCAATGGTGTCTTCGTGGGACTATCATGGGCACATTTCGCCTCGTGGAAGGTTTGGCGACGTGCGTGAGGCCCCTGTGTGCTATAACTGTGGTTTCCGTGGACATGTGGCTCGATTCTGTGGTCAAAGGCGTCGCCCCCAGCAACGCTACTACGAGGGACCATCACCTTCTTCTCGACAAAACCGCTGGCGCGGTGGTATGCGTTCAATGCGGGACGCGTACGATGGGGACGGTTTCCAACAAACGAACCACAGTGATACACATGTAGGACGCAATTTCCACCGGAATTTACGCAACGACTCGCCTTCCTCCGTGTGAAGCTTGACGCCCCCCACAACACGCCGGTTCCGTTCCCCATCTCCTGGTCGACGCGTCACCTCCCCGCCTCCGGGAAACTAGGTGGTGCGGCCAATGGAGGTGAGGTCGCCGAACATTTGTCACTACATCCGCCTATGCCTCTACCCGTTTTTATGACTCAAAATAGGGTCCCCGTGCTTATTGATGGACTTCCTACGATGGCTTTGATAGATACTGGAGCAGCTGTTTCAGTAATGAGTCTTAACTTCAAATTGCGGCTAGGACATAAAGTGATGTTTCGCTGGGACAGTTGTGCATCATTTCGTGCAGTGAGCGGGGAGACATTGTGCCCGATCGGTGTGTGTGTTGTTAGTGTCACTTTGGGTGACAAGGTCTTTGAGGCTGAATTCGCCGTCCTGACCAACTCCACCCATGACATCATCTTGGGCATCGATTTTCTACGCGAGTGCGGGGCTACTGTAGATTGCGGTGCTGGCGAGATTATGCTATCGGCATTTACTGACGATCCTAGGTGTTGTCAAGGATCTATCACCGTCATTGAGGATGTTGTCTTGCCGCCCAACTCGATGAAGACCGTACGCGTTGACGCCTCTGCCTCGGACGCCGGAAAGTTTGATGTTCTTGTGGAGCCCATTCCTCTTAATTGCGCCAAGAAAAATGTGCTCATTCCACATTGTGTTCTGTCGATCAGTGATGGGAGATCGGCCTTATGGGTGTCGAGCTATTCAAATGAACCTGTTATGCTACCCGGCGGAATGCGACTCGCCCGCTTCGAACAAAATGTGACTAGTTTCATTGCATCTTTAAGTGACGAGAGAGCAGATCCTATTTGTGCAACGTACCATACAGAAGCCAACTTTCTGAGTATGGTAAACAAGTCGCTAACATCAGAAAAACGTCAAGCTTTGGTCGAAGTCCTTGCGAAGCACGCTACTATATTTGACTTTGCGCAGAAAGAAGAGCAAATAAGTGTACCCGAGTGGCGTACTCGCCATGGGATCAACACAGGATCCGCTCACCCTATCCGGCAGAAACCATACCGTGTCTCATCTGCGGAGCGCAAGGTCATTACTCAACAGGTAGAAGAGATGTTAAAGAAAAGGGTTATTCAAGAGTCGTGTAGCCCTTGGGCTGCCCCTGTGATTCTTGTCCGAAAGAAGGATGGTACATGGCGATTCTGCGTGGATTACAGAGGGCTCAACTCTGTTACTAAAAAGGATGTCTACCCGCTTCCCAGGATTGATGATGTCATCGATTGTTTACATTCGGCATCGTACTTCTCATCCGTGGATTTGAGATCTGGTTATTGGCAAATACCCATGCACCCGAATGACAAAGAGAAAACGGCCTTCATAACCCCAGATGGTCTATTTGAATTCAATGTAATGCCGTTTGGCCTATGCAACGCTCCAGCCACGTTTGAGCGCTTCATGGACTCTGTGTTACGTGGACTAAAGTGGGAAGTTTGTCTTTGCTACCTGGATGACATTATAATATTTGGCCGTACATTCGATGAACACAACCATCGTCTAGACATAGTTATCACCTGCCTTGAGAGAGCTAAGCTCACCCTGAACTCTAAGAAGTGTCACTTTGGCAGCCGCGAGACTCTCGTTCTCGGTCACCTGGTGGACAAGCATGGCGTTCGACCCGACCCCCAGAAAGTCGCAGCAGTCAGCAGCTTCAAACAACCTCAGTCGGTACGAGAGTTGCGAAGCTTTTTGGGCCTATGCTCGTACTTCCGTCGCTTCGTGCTCAGGTTTGCCGACCTCGCTTACCCTTTGACGTCCCTACTCAACAAGAACGCTCCTTTTCGGTGGTCAGCGGAATGCGAGTCGTCTTTTTCGCAACTCAAGTTTGCTCTTACGTCAGGGCCCGTACTTCGCCACTATGACCCATCTGCTGCCACAGAAGTTCATACCGACGCCAGTGGTGTAGGTATTGGCGTCGTATTGGTCCAACGCCATGGAGCTGCTGAACACGTCGTTGCCTATGCCAGTCGCTGTTTAAGTAAGCCGGAGCGAAACTATACTGTCACAGAGCAGGAATGTCTCGCGGTCATATTCGCCGTGCACAAGTTTCGCCCTTATATCTATGGCCGCCGATTCTCGATTGTCACGGACCACCATTCTTTATGTTGGCTCACTGGACTACGGGACCCATCTGGTCGTCTTGCTCGTTGGGCATTACGATTGCAAGAACACGACTTTGAAGTCTGCTACAAGAGCGGTCGTCGTCATGCCGACGCTGATTGCCTTTCACGACTTCCCCTTCCGACAACCGAGTGTGACGCTGACAACTTTGATGAATATTTGGCTGTAGTGGATACTCCGTTCCCCGACCTAACAAATTTTCGAGCAGAGCAACGCAATGACAACAGTCTCGCTTCTTTCTTTATTTCCGGAACGAACGGTCAACGTGGTTTCGTCGTAAAGGATGGCGTTCTCTACAAAAAGAATTATTCCGGCGTAGGCCCTCGCCTACTTCTAGTTGTGCCTACAAGTCTTCGACAACACGTACTTCGAGCAATGCACGACGACCCAACATCTGGCCATATGGGTTTTTCTAGGACATTTTATCGCACGCAAGAACGCTTCTTCTGGCCGAAGATGCGTAAAAGTGTGACTGCATACGTTGCGAGCTGTGAGCAATGTCAACGCCACAAGCGTCCTACAACTCCGCCAGCCGGACTACTTCATCCCATAGCACCCCCGAGTTCACCATTTGACGTCGTAGGTGTCGACCTGCTCGGCCCTTTTCCGCGATCAACGAACGGCAACCGATGGATTATTGTGGGCGTTGACCACCTCACACGTTACGCCGAAACTGCGGCGATTCCTGCGGCAACGGCCACTCAAGTTTCACAGTTCATGCTGTCACACATTATATTACGCCATGGATCCCCCCATGTCATCATCAGTGATCGCGGGCGGCAATTTGTTGCCGATGTAGTTGAAGACCTCCTTCGTCTTGCTTCGTGCCATTTTCGTCACACTACCCCGTATCACCCGCAGGCTAATGGTTTGACGGAACGAACAAATAGGACTCTCGTCAACATGATTTCCATGTATGTTGATTCTGGACACAAAACATGGGACGCAATTTTGCCATTTATAACTTTCGCCTACAACACTGCACAGCACGAAACAACGAGATACAGTCCATTTTATCTGCTCTACGCACGCCAACGCCGCACAGCTCTTGACACTATTCTTCCTTTTTCCGAGACTGATCAACCTACTCTCGCCGAAACCATTTGCCGCGCAGAAGAGGCCCGGCGCATCGCCTGTCTTCGAACTTTCGTCTCACAGAAACGCTCCAAAAACCGTTACGACAGAAGTCACCGGCACGTATGGTTTGAGAAAGGGGATTTGGTGTGGCTTTGGACGCCGCTTCGCAAGCGCGGCCTCTGCCAAAAGTTTCTGGCCAACTACACCGGTCCGTTTGTTGTCTTGGAACGTCTAAGCGATGTCACGTACGTGATATCTCAGCTGTTGTCCACTGGCCGCCGCTCAAGCAAGACCAACGTCGTTCATGTTGCCCGTTTAAAACGCTATCATCATCGCAACGAAGCCTAACTCGCCCGGTGGGCATCGTCTGCAAAGGGGGAATTGCTACGATACTGAGGATGCGCGTGGAAGAAGAGAACGAGGTTGGCACGAGCAGTGATCGGCAGATCCCTGGACTCTCGCATTGATCATCTCCTGTAAATAAAGGCATCCATCGCACCGTAACAATATCTTCTATGTGCGCATTCATGTCTCCTAGTATAATTATCTCGCACTCTCTTCCTAACTCCTGAATGTTATTTGATATACACTCTACCATTGCCTGGTTTTCCTCTCTGGCCTTTGCGCCCGTCCACAAGTACACAAAACCAAGGAGGGACATTTGACCTGCCACTTTTCCTTTTAGCCATAAATGTTCCTTGCACTCCTGCTTGACCCTTTGCGCGTCATTACTTTTATGAATGAATGCCCCAATACCACCCCCCTTTCTGCTGCCTTCTGTTCTATTACAATATTCCCACGCGTAGTCCGGACTGTTCGGAGGTTGTTCCATGTCCCTAAGATGTGTTTCTACAAAACCGTATACCATCGGCCTCTCTTTCCTTAGCTGTTCTTCTATCTCTTCCCATGTCAACCTGTTCCTACAACCCTGCATGTTAATATACACTATGTCTGAATTGTCTCGGCGCTCGTGGCTACGTCTATTAACGCCCCGGACTCTACCTATCTTAGATATTGGTGCCACTTTGGAATCGCATCTGTCCATACCACCTGTCGAAGAGTCTCCCTGGTTGTTTTCCTCGTTACTAGCTATGCTGCACCCTGAAGGGCTCGCTTGTACCCAAAAAAGCTACTGCGCGTCCTGCAAGTCGCCAACCCACCTCATGACCTACACGCCCATCGAATTGAATTCTGTCTCGTTGAAAACCACCCCACCTATGCACCTCTCTGTTTATTTCCACCACCTCAAAGCCTCTCTCTCGACTCATCCGCCATATCTCTTGATTTGCGTTGACAACCGCTCTTTGCAGGTTGCTATTACGCACCGGTACCTCTGGTATCGTGCATATCACTACCTGTACCTTAGGAGAAGTGGCGCGCATGTCATCGACGCCTTTCGGCAGTGTGGTTGCTAGTCCTGCTGTATCTTCATTAAAGACATCGTTTAAAGCGCCTGAAATTATATCGAGGTTTCGTCTATCAGCTGTAGTTTTGAGTTTTGCGCTCGCTTGCCTCATGACTGCTTCAAGATTGCATCGTGGCAACGCCCCTACTGCAGCCCTCTTGTCACCTCTTACCCTCTCTTTGATGGCTTCTGTGCACCGATTTTAATTCGAGCCCCCGGCGATTATCACATGCTGTGACTTTTCAGCTGGAGCATCCTGCACCTGGGGGCTACTTGCACTTGTGACGCCGACTGCTTTGACCCCTCCCAGCCCCACCACTACCTCACTGAAGCTGGGCCTTGCGACAATTGAACCGGCTGAACCCGTTTTTTCCAAACTTGCTTGCTCTACCTTCTCCGCCATTCTGGTTGCCGTTTCCCTACTGTTCTCTCCGTAGACCGCTTCTTTGTTCAGCTTCGCTAGTGTTTCCTCGGCGGACTTCAAGCTTTCTCCCATGGCCCTCGTTTTCACTTGCTCTGTCGCCAACGCAGCCTCGAGCTCGGCGATTCTCATCAGCAGTTCGCTCTGGGCAGCCATCATTTTCTCCAATTTTTCCTCGACCTCACATTGCCTACACTTCGCGTCAGCCTCTGCTCCATCCGTTTCTACGCTTGGGTCCACTTTCAAACCCACTTCACATCCTGAACACTTTACAGTCTTTTTAATCAAGTCGTTCTGACATCAATTGTCCCAATACTCGATAATTACTAAGTTCGAGCCCTGCACTACGAAAAAAAAGAAAGTCTAAGCTCTACTACAAAAATTTGCGTGTTCAATGTACGTGCACCTCCCTCACAGGGTGGCAAAAAAAAACAAAAAGTTCAAACACACACACCCGCACTAATAAATACCTGGTGACTGGGCCCCGAAAAAGCCGTACCATAAAATAAGTGCTACGAAAATTTCAACCGCTGCCTTATAATAATAAAGACAAGCTCAAAACATGCAAAAACACTTATCTGCGCAGTCGATCCAGAGCGCTCAAAAAACACGTCCATCCACCGTGACAGCCCGAACTGAACTTGTCAATTGTCAACCCCCTTGTCTGCAGCCCGAACCCCCTTGTCTGCTGTAACGCCCCCTTGCGGGAGGCTCTGTCCCTATACGAAACTTCGCCCGAAGTTTCGTGCCCAAAAAAGTATTGAGGGACTATGCTATTAGTCAGCGATAGCCTGTTCAAGCGACCTTCCTTCGGGAACAGTCTTTGATCGTGCCATGAATCTACATTTGAAGACATTAAAAACGCAGCGTGTTCGAAGGCAGTAATGTAATAATATTTCAATTTCGCGAACTATAAACAGCGGCTAGCAAAAATTAGGCAGTGCAGTTGTCTTACCGCAGAATGAAAATTTTATTATTTTTGTTTAAGCGCCACAAATTTTAGATTGCAGACTTTTCTCTGGAGCCACTATTACAATGTAATTAGTCTACTTTTGCGAATTGCGCAGCTTGGTGGATTACAAAATATTCTGGCGCTCTCTATATGGCTCTGAAGCATTATGCGCTAATTGGAGACGTGTAGTGCTCATGTATATTTTTTTTACTTGGTGATTTTAGTTAAAGCACCCTGTATATGTGGAAAGATGTAAACTATAGGGCACAGTGCACCGCAGTCAGACTCCGTGAGCATTGAAAAGAAGGTATAGGCACGGGGTGAACACACACGAACCGTGCCGCTGTGCAATGATATTTTGAAACATGGCAGTTATCAGATTTATCGGCGCTGTGCCTACGTGCAGACCAAAGGAATTGCGCTCTGCAAACAAAATCAGACAAAAACGCCAACAAAAAAGAACCCTTTTGTGACAGAATCTAGGAATGGTTGCTGTAATATGCAAGCATGCTTGACAGTTTACTGGCGTTTTTTTCTAGCGTCTTAGAAGCCGCTTTCAACTTATGAAATAAAAATCACTCGCGCAGTTCGTGCTTATATTGTGAAGTTAATTCAAGTGTCAATATCGTCGCTCTAAATAATTCAAAGGTATGCCCATTGGTGAGAACGCGTCTAGATATCGGCTAATAAAGCATAGAGTTCATGTGTGCGTTGTGATTATTGAACCGTTACCAAAACGCATTGTTCATTCGACCGAAATACAGCAACTTGCAAATGGAGCACTCAAGAATACAAGCTACATGATCTGTCTCACAAAAAAAACTCCCTACCAATTTTCAAGCTACAACCATTGGTGGTGCTTTAAGCCGCAGTGGTATTCATCTGATTGCGTGCCTTGCGTTAAAGATTGCAACTATAATGGGAACCTACGGATAACTTATAAGTAATATTACGAACTTTGGAGGAAGTAACAATGTCTGCGAATTCCTTGAATGGCCATACATGGCACGCAGTGGCTCTGGAAAACTTTTTTGGACGCTCGCTTTGCGTCCACATGTTGTAATGTTCCTCCAGAATTGCTTATATTGGGCGCGGACGCCTTATGCGCGAGTACCAGGATTCTTTTCTAACGCTAATACTCATTACTGCTGTTTGGATTCATCGGTAAGTGTTAATTATGTCACAATGCGCTGCTGATTTGTTCTTGATCGGCATCTGTTCTTTTTGTGGTGCAGTGCGCTTAGCGTACATCTACTTACCCAATTGTAGAGGGGGTAACAGGTAACAGGCTGTGCGCCCCCCCACCCAAACGTTATTGAAACGACAATTTCACACTTACGTGACAGTGTCCATTGACACTGTCCCATGCTGCGGCTGCCCTTACAGTAATAATAACACTTGGGGTGTAACACCTCAAAATAACGGCATGCTTATTACGGATTTTGTACACGCAGGGCTCCGAAAACTTCCAAACAATAGGGGTTCTTTAACGTGTACATAAATGTGGCGTTATCAAGAGTATCTAGTGATAGTGTGGAAAGATGGGCCAGTTGGACTGACATTTTGGTAACATTTCGGCGTGCACACAGTTCATTGTGTGCACGCCGAAATATTATAAAAAAGGAGCGTCTATCCTCGATCCTTACCGGCCTTAAGTACCAAATCGATCCGTACCGGAATTGATCGCGAGCGAAAATGTCCGTGCGACACCGCAATCTTGGTGTGGTCTGAAATCAAGCCTGACTGCGTGCGTAGGATTGAGCCACAGCCGCTTCGACGGCACCAAACTGTAAGTAGCAGCCACATTAAACAACTAATTGAAAACAAAAATACATATCCTTGCATTACTTTTCAAATTCCAATTTTAGCGTCTCAAAGTTATCCAATTTTACTGTGATGTAACGCAAGGAGAAAGTGAGCTTTACCTACATACACGCACAAAAAAATGGTTATTATGTCCTATTCGTACCGAATTATAATGGTTGACGATCGGCGAATAAGAAACCCTGACAGCCGCATGCTTCTCTAATATCCACACCAATACGGGAGCGCAGAAACCAACCACAAACAAACAAACAAACAAAAAACACGCTTTTTTGATACACTAAGGGTGTGTCTACGACGGCCACATATTTCGTGTGAAATGCCACGAGCTGTCTGGCAGGGTTATGTCTTAAAAACTGTCAATCCATTGCCATTCGTTGCTGTCGAGATAACGACAAAACGCCGCGCTCGTCTCTGTGCACTGAGGTAAAACCAATAACTCAGGGTGTGCACCGTTTGTTTTGATTTTATTTTATTTAGTGCTACGTCACTGCACACGTCATGGCGGAAGTTTTCAATTTCTTAGGTTGATACGCCACGAGGTGTCGTTCAGGTGAACTAAACCGCTCGTGTCCCGAAAAGCTGGATCTCTCTGACTCACCAGTGAACTCACGCATTCAGTTGTGCAAAGCAGGTATATGCTAATTATTTTGCCGACAATTTGGACCATTTTTTTTATTGAGAGGCCAATAGAACAGAAAGAAAACTTTCTTACCGAGAATAAAAATGAAATAGTGCACCAGTCATGTTATTTTATCGAACTTGATTTTTTATTTGATTTTGTACACGTGGTCTGACAGCCCCGAAAAGCTGGCTGAGTGGACATATGAACAAATGAACATTCACACTATCAGAGGGATCCCAATATTTCAAAAATATTGCTTATCACAAGGTGTAGCTTATCACAAGGTGCAGAAACTATTTTTACAACGATACTGGTTCCAACAACGTATTGGTGATGATAATGAGACGGCACCATCAACATTTATAGTCTTTCTACTGAAAAAAAAACCTGCTTACAACAATGCCAGTTTGCCGCATCGGAGGTTAAAATAAGCGTTCCTGCTGAGTGTCCGCGCCGAAAAAAAAAAAGAGAGGGGGTATTGCGGCGTTTATTTTCAAAAATAAAAATAAAAACTCTAAATGTTTGCGTACATTCCGCTATCGTTCTGAGGGACTCCGTGGTAGTGTTCTCTAATAGTTTTGCTGTCTGCCACTTAAAGACATAGCGAATAAAAAATATGAAAAATGAACGAAAACACCGAAGTTCTATTAGGAAGACGCGAATGTCGCAGTAAATAAGGTTCACTTAGTTTTAAGTGATTTGGTCTTGGGGCTGCACAGTGTAGCAGACGGTACAATGGTAAAGGCAGTAAAACATCGACAAGGTCTTCATATACTTTTTTTACGTGATACTTCAGTCAGATACTCTAACAAATATCTCACTGATAGAAAGTGGAAAGATGAAAGAACTTCCTTTAAATACCCATGTATTGGTCCTTGCTCATTTGATGAAAATAAGAGAAACTCCAGCAGCACTTTATACAACCTTAGTTTTATAAAATTTATCAAAAACGGGTCATCTACACCACGCAGAAAAAGGAAACGATTGAAAGTTGTCTTATGTACAAATTAACTCATCCGAGCCCGCCTTCTCAAACTTTCCTGAAGAGGTTTGTTCGGCTCGATCTTTCGAACTACTCCATGTTTTTTTTTACACTTATTCTACTGCAGTGGAAAACCTGCATTACGTGCCGTAGTTCGCCCAGTAAAAACAAGTTGCACGTTGCGGCCCGTGCAAATATAAAATGTCCCAATAACCTTTCGGTTTTTATACATCATTGCGCAATGCCTGTGTTTGTTAGTTTTTTCAATACTGTTAACTGTCAATACTGTTATCTTATAACTGTCACGGCAAAGGAAATGTTGGAAGCGCTCCTCGCTGGTCAAGCCAAAACAAATGAAATTTTAGAAGCTATACGCAGCAATCAGAACGTAAAGGAAAGTAAGATATCGACCTTAACCTAATAGGTACAGCGGATGGATCAGCAGCTATTGCTGTTGAACAAGTTGGGGAACCAAATCTGCGAAATAGAAACATCAGTTTCTAATTTTGAACACGGATTATCGTCGCTATCTAGAAAAGTAGATGACTTGGAGCCGTAGAAACAACCTCATTTTATACGGCCTAGACGAAGTTAAAGAAGAGACAGGCGAGGAGCTGCTAACAAGAGTAAAGGATAAGGTATTCTAAGAAAAACTAAAGTTGAGTGGTGCCAACTATTGAGTGGTGCCATAGGCTTGGCAAGAAACAAGAGAATAAGCCTCGCCCGGTAATTATGCGGTCCATGGATTACCGAGAAAAAGTGTCAGTACTAATGACGGCGCACAAGCTAAAAGACGCTCCGTTTTCGCTCTCAGAGGACTTTTCCTTCCGAGTTCGGGAAATTCGAAGGAAATTGTGGAAAAGCGCTGTAAAAGATAAAGAGGATGATGCTAAGGTAAAACTTGTCTATGACAAACTGAGTATCAACAGCGTATTCTTTGGTTGGGATGAACTTAACGATTCAAGGGTTAGAATTACAAACAAGCAAAACTGACGGTACAAAGCTGACCCGCAGTGCTTGAAAGTTGTCAACGTGAGCTGTAGAAGTGTTGTAAATAAGATAACTGAGTTAGAGGCCTTGTTGCTCAGGCATGATTCCTATATCGCTGTTCTAACCGAAACCTGGTTACACAAAGACATATACGATAGCGAATTCGCACCAGCTGGCTACAGCGTATATCGGAAAGATCGGGGCAGTAAAGGGGGAGGAGTTGCTCTGATATATAAAAATTCTTTAAACGTCATAAGAATGCCTGATATACCTAATGTTGAAGGTGGTTTTTGCAAGGCCTTCCATGGCAGCACAAAATTCATCATTGGAGGGATCTACAGGCCCCCCAGCTCCACTATTACAGTATTGGAAGAGCTGCGGACATACCTCGACAAACATGTACAGATCGGTGATCGCATTATTTTGAGTGGGGATTTTAATTTGCCTGATGTTGAATAGAAAGCCTTCTCGCTTAAAAACCGTAATAATTCATTTGGCGAAGAAATGTTAGATATTGCCTTTACGTTTGATTTATTACAGATTGTCGATGACCAGAGTACAAGGTAGCTCTTCGGCAATCCTTGATCTTTTTTTTGTTAGCGGGTCCATTTCTTCCAAGACAGCTTGCAGTGTTTATCCCGGAATATCGGATCACAAGGCTGTGCTCCTGGAACTATCAGATGTTTCCCTAAACAAGAACTTAAAAACTAAAACCTTCCCAAATTTCTCTCGCGCAGACAACACATCACTCATAGATATGCTGTCTTTTACCTTTGATGCCTTTTCACACAGTAATCTTGACGTTGAAAGTCTTTGGAATTTCTTTAAAGATATTCTTAATGAATGTGTCGAGCGATTTGTACCGCGCATCACAAAAATAATGCCAAAGAAAAATGCCTGGATCACTCGGGACACATTACGTTTGAAAAGGCAATTAAAAAGGCAAAAAAAGCAACAGTCACGCAAATGCACTTCTTGTAGAAAAACGAAAAAATCTGAAACTAGCTGCAAGCTCGAAATTCAGCTGACTGAATATAAAACCCGCTATTATAGTGAGTCTCTCCCAAGATTTATATCCACAACCTGTGACAAATATTGGCAGACAATCAGTCCAACATCTTCAGTCGGTGACGTGTTCGATATTGAAGGTGTGCGAGTAAACGATGAATCTATTATTTCTAATGCATTTAACAAGCATTTTAAATCTGTCTTTGTACAAGACTTCCTATTCTTGAAGCGAATTTCCCCCCCATGCCAGACGTAGTAATAAGTGAAGAAAGTATTCTTAATATGCTTTTAAAGCTTGATGTAAAAAAGTCGCCAGGACCATACAATATCCCGATACATGTTCTTACAGCGTTACGCAGAATGGACTTCAAAATATTTACATGTCTTGTTTTCGAGATCTTTACATGAGGGAGAATTGGCGAGTGACTGAAGAACCGCCAGAGTGAAGCCATTACATAATACAGGACCCAAGCATAGGATTAGTAACTACCGTCCAATTTCTTTAACATCAACTTGCTGCAAATTACTAGAGCACATTATACACAATCACATATCTGAATTTCTGGAAACACATAGTGTACTAACCAACTTTCAGCATGGGTTCCGGAAGGGATACTCTACCTACACCCAGCTGGTACAGACAGTGCATGACTTTGCTATCTCTATTAATAACGGTAATCAAACCTACGCCATTTTCATGAATTTTTATAAAGCCTTTGATAAAGTTTCACACCAAAAATCACTTTTCACACTAGACAAAATTTTCAGGAACAACCATTTACCTAAATGTATCTTGGCATACCTATCAGACCGAGAACAGTTTGTTAATTTTAAAAACAGCAGCTCCTGTAGGCTAACGGTTAGCTCTGGCGTTCCCCAGGGTGCGGTGCTGGGTCCCATCCTCTTTCGGGTATATATTAATGATATAGTTGACAATATTCCTGTGAAAATGAAACTTGTTGCAGATGATTGCGATTTACTCTGAAATAAGCAGCATGTCAGATCAATTTCTTCTAAATGATGCCCTTCAAAAAGTTATCACATGTTGTGACCAATGGCAGATGGCTGTAAACTTCGATAAAACTGTAGTCATGAGAATTACCCAGAAAAAGAATCCTTTTGTCTTTAACTACTCTGTGAACGCGATCACTCTGAGAGAAGTAACTCAATATAAGTACCTCGGTTTATGGATAACTAATAATCCTAATTGGAATAATCACATTTATTTTGTGATTGCTGCCGCGAAT
The DNA here is from genome assembly GCF_043290135.1 of Rhipicephalus microplus. Lineage (NCBI taxonomy): Eukaryota > Metazoa > Arthropoda > Arachnida > Ixodida > Ixodidae > Rhipicephalus > Rhipicephalus microplus. The sequence continues at coordinate 274,671,242 of NC_134702.1, read as the reverse complement.
AGAAAGCTTTTCTTTCTTAGACGAGCACTGAAACTTTCCACTCCTGATGTTCGTTTACTTGCGTACAAATCAGTAGTTCGACCAGCATTAGAATATTGCGTCGTTATCTGGGGTCCATACACAAAGACAAACATCAGCAGGCTGGAAAACGTACAAAAGAAGGCTGCGTGCTACATCTTTAACAAATTTAGGCGCACTTCAGTTACCGAACTTCTACGACGAGCCGACTTACCCTCGTTAGCACACAGGAATCTTTTGTCGCGACTGAAGTGTTTCTATCAAATAATCAAGGGGCATTATAAAATAGATTTTTCAGATGTGATTTCATTTTCAGCGGGGTACGCGACCAGACAAAGACACCAACTGACAGTCACCCCCCATCGCACACGTACTAACTGTTTTAAGTATTCCTTCTTTCCCAGAACTATTTCCGATTGGAATAAACTTCAGAATTCACAAGTTCTACAGCCTTCTCTAAGTTTGTTTAAGTCCCACCTTAATTAGCATTGTATACCAATCCTCTGTTGTTGTTTTGTATTTTTTTGTATTATTTGTAACAACTTTTTGTACCCGAGAAGAAGAGCCATTTCGTCTGTGTTGAATTGTACAGTTGTTGTAATCCATGTATCCTTTTTATGCACTGTAACCCACCTGCTAAAATCCCTATTAGGGATTGCAGTATTTACAAATGAATAAATCATTAAATAAAAATAAATAAATAAACTCTGGCGGCACTCCCAAAAAAAACTGACATAGCTCAGTGGTACACTACTGGGCTGGCACCCAACGAATCTGGCAAAGCCAGTGGCATGTTGCGAGATTAGCGGACACGCCTTAAGGCGTTGCCACCATCAAAACGGCGTCAGCACGCCCTTTGCGTAGGTAAACGCTTTTTGTGAAACAAATGAGCTTGAGACATAAAAATAAAAACTTTTTCGTTAAGTTTAATGCAAACGTAATACAAGCCAGTTGAAATATTTAAAGAATTGTTTAAGAAAGGGGAGTTACTAAGCACGGAAGAAAACGACACTGGCAGACGACTCATATGCGGGAGCATCAGCCGACGCTGTCGCAGCAACCTGCATCAGTTCATGATAGCATCAAATTATTGTTCATATTGCTGCGCCAAATCATGCAGCAGCTCCTGAAAGGAGAATAAAAACACTTCTTCAGAGTTCCTACAGACAACAGGTGCGTTCTACTACGTTATTTCATGTGAATGCCACTGACTAGTTGGGGGCGAGCAAAAACGCGTGCCATTCAGCAACGAAGCCGTAATGTAAATTGGTGAAAAATAAGCTTTATCGTTACCAATGACATGAATATGTAAGTCTGCTCCAATCTTTGTCCGCACAGTTCATGAGAAATGAAATTACCACATGCATTTGATTCCTCGCGAAAAGTACCTACTGCGGAATACTTTGGTAGGTTATTATATTCGCTACGACGCTCTTTATAGTGAGCCTCGTGATAGAATAGGTGAATTTAACACGGTACGAAGCTTTGTCTTGTAACTAAGGTACAAATATCTTTCTCGTAGATATGCTCGCAAAATACCCCCTGTTTGAACACGGTAACCACTTATAATATATGCAATGTAAATGTACTCGCTCATAGTCTTCTCAGCCGTTTTCTTAAATATTGATAGTATTTTGTCACTGCAGAATACTGCCGAGCATCAACCGCGGCAGAAGCAGAACAAATCAGTCCAGGAGGTCACTATGTTGTTACTTAAGTCTGGATTTGCACCCGGTCTACTTTAGTCGGAAGTCTGTAAGCAAGTACCAACTAGGCCAACAATCAGTATTGTTACCAAGAGGTAGAAACACTGCAGTTTCAATGTGCATGAGAAGAAGCTGCGGCTTTTTGCCATGCCCAAACGCACTGCTGGAAAGCACTGCTAATTTCACCCAAGGGTTATTTCAACATGTTCAGGGGCTATGATAGACACATCATTCATTGTGAAAACACTCTCGATGGAGCGGATCGTTTTGAGATGCAAAAAAATGTCAGCCATGCTAAGTATTCATAAGTGTGCTCCCAAAGCAAGAAGAAATGAAAGGCACGTGAAACCTTAGCTGACAGAACAGAAAACAGAAGAAAGGAATGTCAATGTTGCTAATACCACGGACAAGCTTTCCTAGCACAGTGCCACGCAGGAAGCATAAGGACAAGATAGGCACATGTGCGGGGCACCTAAATGGAGCAAAGTTTGTGCCATTCAAGGTAGCTACGTTAATGCTTCATCACGCTAACTTAACTGAAAAACGCGGCAACATAAGTTGGCAAAGTCAATCATGAGCCGACTCACTCGGACTTCGATCAAGCCGTGGGTCTGAGCGAGACCCGGGTGAGCAGTATTTTTGCAAGTCTGAGTCCGAGTGAGTTCCGTTAAAGAAAATAGTTAACAGCGTCCGTCCAAGCAAGTCCAGCTTGGGTGAATTTCGGTGAGTACAAGCTCGAGTGAGTCCTATGTGCAAAATATCGTTCATGAGTGAGTGTGAGTGAGCGCCATCGTTTTTGCTGACCTATGAACTATATTACTGTACCACTACGGTGCAGACAGGATTTTTTTTACAAGTGCAACTCCACAAGCCTTTCCCATATTCTCAGTAAGGCAAGCTACTTGTCAATCATATGTGCATTTGAGAGTCAGTATTTTTTTCCCATACTGATGCCACAGTTTCACCTTTACTGGGAATATGTAATGTAAAAGTGCGTTTTCCTTGGTGGGTTACTAGCAGCCCTCCAGATGTGAGAAACATGACTTGTGCTCATCTGGAAGAACTCAATACGCTCAATATGGCTACAGGCTCCTCCTTTATGCATGGCATCCTAGCTGCATTGGTTTACTTCATATCATTGCTTTGCTTATGACTTCATTAACATGCTTGAGCACTAAACAGTGTGATCAGTGTTGACATGTACAAGTGAACACAAGCAAAGAGAGAGAGTGCGTGAAGATTTTGAGAAGGCAGACGGGTCAGTCTGAGCTATTGTGCTCTAGCCTACTCTGCCCAGAGAAAAGTGCAAAATGTGTGTATGGGAGAATTGGTTTACTTCATATCATTGCTTTGCTTATGACTTCATTAACATGCTTGAGCGCTAAACAGTGTGATCAGTGTTGACATGTACAAGTGAACACAAGCAAAGAGAGAGAGTGCGTGAAGATTTTGAGAAGGTAGACGGGTCAGCCTGAGCTATTGTGCTCTAGCCTACTCTGCCCAGAGAAAAGTGCAAAATGTGTGTATGGAAAAAAAAAGAGTTACGCGTATATGCAATAGCTGTGTACCAGAGTTGTTTCGCTAGAGCAGCAACTATTCAAAAGAACAGCATATAAAGCTATTTTGGAAACTTGATTTTATATGCGCACAATTCTGTAACGTATACCTCTCGCCTTTGTGTGTCTCATTCAATATGTGTTTTGTAATTTTCTGCCGATGACTCCCACCAAGAAGCCACACCACCCTGCTCAACAGCTGCTGCAGCTTTGTCACCACCAACACCAACAACGGCCACACAATTTGGCATACCACCCCCGTCAAAGACAGACAGTGTTCCAGATGAGTATACGTCTATTAACTGAACTACATGTTGGTTCACAAAACTATTGCAGATTTAACAGCTGCAATTCCCCGATGCCTTTAGGCTGGCAAAACATTTAGGTGTAACAGTACGAAGAACCATGTTTTGCGCCCAGTGATAGAGTAGTTTGGCATTTCAATGTAACATTTTTTGAGGCGTTATGTCAGCCTCACGATAGAGCTTGAAGCACTTATAGTACTATGGTAAATATAGGCGATGTAGTAAACCCAAAAAGTTCCACAGAGTGTGCTGCAACAGTTAGCACTGGCTTGTGTGGAAAGTGCCACCTCAAGACACATTGATGTGCGCATAGTATATTGTCACGGGGTCGTGACGTAGCCGAAGACAGGAGACTTCGTGTTAGGATTTAACTGTTTATTTGGGCGAACCTGTGCCCGGTAAACGGAAAGTCCAATTACAGCAGCAGTCTCGCACAGATAGCAGTCTCAGACTGATAGCGGCGAACGGGGCGTCGGCCTTCGATCAACAACTGACAAGCGGCGAAGCGCGTCGGCATTTATACTCTTGCCGTCGAATGTTCTAGCGTTATCGCTGGCGGCGGCGTAGGTTCCAGAACAATCTGTACCATTCGCACAGTGGGCGTGATCTTATCGAAATGATCTACTACAGTCTGGAACCTTCTCGAAAACTGCAGGCGCGGTTCGCGCTGATAATGGTGTGGTGTTTTGGGACGATAACAAAAACTTGGGAAATGGAACGTGGCATTGCCCCCCTCTGAAAAAAAGGCATCGTCTCGATGCTTTAACTAAAGATGAAGGTACAATAATAATGCTAGAAAGTACAATGAATAAATTACGATACAACTATAATACAAAAAAACACTGTTTTAGTTTGTTAACGCGCATGAAACGGCTTGAGGCGCGCGACATGTACGACTTCAGGTCGCGATCGGCGTCGTTGAGAGTTCGTGATGCCGTCGGGGACAACCTCGTAATCAAGTGGGCCGAAACGTCGAACCAACCTGTACGGTCCGAAGTACCGTCGCAGAAGCTTTTCACTTTTCCACGTCGGCGTATCGGCGTCCACACCCAAACACGTTCACCGGGCTGGTATTCCACGAAGCGTCGTCGAAGGTTGTAACGGTGGGCTGTCGGTCGTCTGTTGATTCTTCATACGGAGACGCGCAAGCTGTCGGGCTTCTTCGGCGCGTTGAAGGTACTCGCTCACATCGAGGTTTTCTTCGTCGGTGACGTTGGGTAACATGGCATCGAGCGTCGTTGCCGGGCTCCTTCGGTAGACCGATTTGTATGGAGATATCTGCGTCGTCTCCTGCACCGCCGTGTTGTATGCGAAGGTCACATACGGAAGAATGGTGTCCCACGTCTTGTGTTCGACATCGACGTACATTGACAGCATGTCGGCGATCGTCTTGTTAAGCCGCTCGGTGAGGCCGTTGGTCTCTGGGTGGTACGCTCTCGTCCGGCGGTGGTTTGTTTGGCTGTATGCGAAGATCGCTTGAGTTAAGTCGGCAGTGAATGCCGTTCCTCTGTCGGTGATAAGAACCTCCGGGGCGCCGTGACGTAGGACGATATTTTCGACGAAGAACTTAGCTACCTCAGCTGCACTGCCCTTTGGCAGGGCTTTTGTCTCGGCGTAGCGGGTGAGGTAGTCGGTAGCTACCACGATCCACTTGTTTCCGAAAGTCGACGTCGGGAACGGCCCCAGTAGGTCCATACCAATCTGCTGGAAAGGTCGGCAAGGTGGATCGATTGGCTGCAGAAGTCTCGCTGGCCTTGTCGGTGGTGTCTTGCGTCGCTGACAGTCCCGGCATGTCCTCACATAACGAGTGACGTCGGTGGTAAGACGTGGCCAGTAGTACCTTTCTTGTATCCTCGTGAGCGTGCGAGAAACACCGAGGTGCCCTGCCGTCGGATCGTCGTGCAGGGCCTGCAGGAGTTGTGGTCGCAGAGCTGAAGGCACCACAAGGAGGTACTTGGCTCGAAGCGGTGAAAAGTTTTTCTTTTGTAGAAGACTGTTTCGTAGAAAGAACGACGGAAGTGCGCGCTTGAATACCTTCGGGACTTCGGCGGTCCTGCCTTCGAGGTATTCTATTAGGGCCTTAAGTTCCGGGTCGGCCCGCTGTCGTTCAGCGAAGTCGTCGGTAGTTATCGTTCCCAAGGAGTACTCGTCATCCTAGTCGTCGGAAAGCGGCTGGTCGAAGGGCGCACGAGAGAGACAGTTGGCATCAGAGTGTTTTTTGCCGGACTTGTAAATTACAGTAATGTCATACTCTTGAAGTCTCAGGCTCCATCGTGCGAGGCCACCGGAAGGGTCCTTCAAGGTGGCTAGCCAACACAATGCCTGGTGGTCGCTCACAACTTTGAAGGGCCTGCCGTAGAGGTAGGGGCGAAATTTCGACGTAGCCCAGATGATGGCGAGGCACTCCTTTTCTGTTGTGGAATAATTTGCTTCTGCTTTGGATAGCGATCGGCTGGCGTAAGTAATAACCCTTTCAAGTCCGTCAGCCCTCTGCACAAGAACGGCGCCAAGACCTACGCTGCTTGCGTCAGTATGTATTTCTGTCTCGGCGAATTCGTCGAAATGGGCAAGTAACGGAGGCGTCTGGAGGCGATGTTTAAGCTCCTGGAAAGCGTGTTCCTCTGGCGTTTCCCACTTGAACTCCACGTCGGCCTTGTTAAGTTTAGTGAGAGGATCGGCGATGCGGGCGAAGTTTTTCACGAACCGCCTATAATAGGCGCACAGGCCCAGAAATCGGCGCACGGCCTTCTTGTCAGTGGGCGGCGGGAAGTCGGCGATGGCGGCTGTTTTCCGTGGATGGGGACGAACTCCAGACTTGCTGATAACGTGTCCCAGAAACAAGAGCTCCTCATACGCAAATCTGCACTTTTCTGGCTTCAGTGTAAGTCCGGACGTCTTGATGGCTTGAAGTACAGCTTCAAGGCGTCGAAGATGCTCGTCGAAACTCGAAGAAAACACGACGACGTCGTCCAAGTACACAAGGCAAGTTTGCCACTTCAATCCTGCCAGTACTGTATCCATAACGCGTTGAAAAGTTGCAGGCGCTGAGCAAAGGCCGAAGGGCATCACCTTAAACTCGAAGAGGCCGTCCGGTGTTATAAACGTCGTCTTCTCTTGGCCCCTTTCGTCGACTTCGTTTTGCCAATAGCCAGTCTTGAGGTCCATTGACGAAAAGTACTTGGCGTTATGGAGCCGATCAAGTGCGTCGTCTATTCGTGGGAGAGGATACACGTCCTTTCTTGTGATTTTGTTCAGGCGGCGATAATCGGCGCAGAAACGTACGGTCCCATCCTTTTTCTTCACTAACACCACGGGGGATGCCCATGGACTCTTCGATGGCTGGACAATATCATGCCGCAGCATTTCATCAACTTGTCTCTTCATGGCCTCACGTTCTCGCGTCGAAACCCTGTACGGACTCTGACGGAGTGGTCTGGCATTTTCTTCGGTTATGATGCGATGTTTCGTGATTGGGGTCTGCCTAATTTTCGATGACGACGAAAAGCAATCTTCGTATTGCAGGAGCAGCATCTTGAGCTGTTCTTGCTTATTGTTCGGTAGTCTGGGATTGACGTCGAAAGCTATGGGAGGGGCTTGGTTCCTCTGAGAAGGTTCCGCAGAATCGGCGAGGGCGAAAGCACTGGTGGCTTCGACAATTTCTTCGATGTATGCGACCGTTGTTCCTTTGTTCACATGTTTGTACTCATTGCTGAAATTCGTGAGCATAACCGTTGCTTTGCCTCCCCGCAGCTCTGCTATTCCTCTTGCGACGCAAATATTTCGGGTGACCAACAGATGCTGACTGCCTTCAACGACGCCTTCCAAGTCGGGTGATTTAGGAGCGCCGACTGAAATAATGACGCTTGAGCGAGGCGGAATGGTGACTTGTTCTTCCAGCACATTCAAGGCATGGTGTCCTGACGGCGTGTGCGGTGGTAGTGCTTCTTCTGTGGATAACGTTATCGACTTTGTTTTTAGGTTGATTACAGCACCATGGAGGCATAAGAAGTCCATGCCAAGGATGACATCTCTCGAGCAACGCTGTAGGACTACGAAGTCTGTAGGATAAATACGGCCGTTAATGGTGACTCTCGCTGTGCAGATTCCTGCAGGCGTTACAAGATGACCTCCGGCTGTTCGGATTTCAGGGCCTTTCTAAGCTGTCCTAACTTTCTTCAACTTCGTGGCGAACGACCACCTGATGACAGAATAGTCGGCTCCAGTATCGACGAGAGCGGTCACACTGTGGCTGTCAATAAGAACGTCGATGTCGCTAGTTCGCCGTCTCGCAATACAGTTAGGGCGTGGCGTCAGGTCACGGCTGCGTCGGCTTGATCCGCTGCTTCCATGGTGCGTCGTCGGGTTATTTTCCGGTAAGTGAGCTTTCGCCGTCAGGGCTTTGCCTGGTTGGCATTGTCTTCGGAAAGCTCCGTCGCGGCGTCGTCGTCGTCGGAGGATCTTCGGTAGTTCGTCGCACAGCAACCGCACCTCCACCGGGTGCTGCCCTTAGTTTCCCGGATACGGGCTAGGAGACCGGCCCCGCGTTGGTCCGGAGTACTGCCGGGGGTGCGGTGACATGCGGCGGCTGGGCGACGGCGAACGGGAAGGACTTCGGGGTGTCCATTGAGTTCCTTGCAGGTAGTCGGCGATGTCAAGTGGCCGTTCCCCTGGCTGCGGACGTGGTGCATCGACGGCGAAGCCACGCAGTCCCATCTGTCGGTACTGGCAACGGCGGTAAGTGTGCCCGGCCTCGCCGCAGTGGTAGCACAGTGGGCGGTGGTCAGGGGTGCGCCAAACGTCGGTTTTCCTCGGCGCACTGCGCTGGCCCGCTGGTGAACGGTAGGTTGTCGGTGGGGGTGGTGGCGGCGGTGGTGTCCGGCGACGGAAGTGCGACGGGGCGGCGTTTTGGCGTGGATGGGGAGGAGCGTTGTGGCGCACTGCAGCGGCGTAGCTCATAGTTTCTGGCTCGGGCAGCGGTGTTTGGGGAATTCGAAGTGATTGCCGAATTTCTCGCACAATGTCGGCGATCGAATCCACTTGAGGGTGCGCCGAAGGCAACAGTTTCCGCAGCTCTTCGCACACGATCGCTCGGATTGTTTCACGCAGGTTTTCGGAGTCACTGGTTTGAGCAGCAGCGCATTCTGGAGTCAGGCGACGATTATACTGTCTGGTGCGCATGTCAAGGGTTTTTTCGATGGTGGTCGCCTCGGATACAATTTCTTGGACGGTGTTCGGTGGATTCCTCATTAGTCCCGCGAAGAGCTCCTGTTTGACCCCTCGCATGAGGAAACGAACTTTCTTCTCCTCAGGCATGTCTGGGTCAGCGTGACGAAATAGGCGGGTCATCTCCTCTGTGAAAATTCCAACCTTCTCATTTGGTAGCTGAGCCCGGGTCTCTAGTTGTGCAGCGGCCCTTTCTTTGCGAGCGACGCTCGTGAACGTTTGCAGAAATGCGCCGCAGAAGACATCCCACGTTCGGAGCGTGGACTCACGATTCTCTAGGCAGGTCCTTGCGGTGTCTTCCAGGTAGAAGTACACACGACGGAGCTTTTCTTCGTTGTCCCAGTGGTTGAGGGCGGCCACACGGTCATATGTTTCTAGCCAGGACTCCGGGTCTTCGAACGATCACCCATGGAAAATTGGTGGTTCCCTGGGTTGATGCATGACCATAGTGGGCTGGGACGCTGCGGTTGTCATTGCCGCTGCAGTCGCGGTCATGGCCTTGGTCTTCTGCGCCTTGTCTTGTAGAAGCCCGTACTCCGGTGGTAGCCCTTGCTGTCGGCGGCTTGTTCGCTGCTGCTGGTTGGCGTCGGTGTCTTCTCCGCGACGTGGGCTGGGTTCACGGCTTGACGGGGGCGTCCGGTACATCAACGAAGCCGCACCTCCACCAGATGTCACAGGGTCGTGACGTGGCCGAAGACAGGAGACTCCGTGTTGGGATTTAACTGTTTATTTGGGCGAACCTGTGCCCGGTAAACGGAAAGTCCAATTACAGCATTAGTCTCGCACAGATAGCAGTCTCGGACTGATAGCGGCGAACGGAGCGTCGGCCTTCGATCAACAACTGACAAGCGGCGAAGCGCGTCGGCATTTATACTCTTGCCGTCGAATGTTCTAGCGTTATCGCTGGCGGCGGCGTAGGTTCCAGAACAATCTGTACCGTTCGCACAGTGGGCGTGATCTTATCGAAATGATCTACTACAGTCCGGAACCTTCTCGAAAACTGCAGGCGCGGTTCGCGCTGAGAATGGTGTGGTGTTTTGGGACGATAACAAAAACTTGGGGAATGGAACGTGGCAATATGCTATCCGAAAAGAGCTCTCAGAAGCTATGAAGTCGAATCATTAGGTGGCATTTCAGTGGGTTTCCAGTCACTGCGGAATAAAGGGAAATTGAATGGCGGATGAGTTGGCGAAAACCGCTCATAATTCTACGTGAACATGCCCCATTCCGGTATCTCAATATGATGCAAATAGAATTGTAAGAACAACAAAACGTCAATTATGCCAGTCTACCTTGTTCATAGACAAAACAGAGGAATCGATGCTATATTCTATTGATCCTAATCTTGAATACCAATTCGACCATGACCTCCCAAGACGTATCGACCCACTCATTCATCGCCTGCGAGTCGGAACTGCTTACACAAAGCACTTCTTACTTCGTATTCATCGTGCAACATCGTCAGCATGTTCATGCGGCCACGACGACGAGGATATCTGTCACCTTTTGCTCGACTGTCCGAAACACGAGACACACCGAAGGTGACTAGAACAGAACAAGAACTGCATAGGTTAGATCTTGGGCGACCATTCGGGTTGACTAAAATACTAGGTTCATGGCCATCTAAAAAAACGGCAAAGCAATGAAGGTGCTGCAACAGTTCTTCGAAGAAACGAAGATTTGTGACGAATACTGAGCGGACAAAAGTTGAAAGTGAGCGTGTGGTCTACGTGTTTGTTTCGCCCATGTGGGAGAATTTTCGCTGTCACCCATGTATAAATGTATATATGCTAATGTTTTTTTTCAATTTTTATTTGTTTCAATTAAGTGGAAAGGGGTAGTCGTTGCCAAGTAGCGGTGACAAAAACTCCTTCGTTTATTTTCTATTTCAATAATAAAAAATATTCAATACGCTCTACTATATGACTGCAGGCTCCTGCTTTATGCATGACATCTCAGTTGCATTGGTTTACTTCATATCAATGTTTTGCTTACGACTTCATTACCTATTTATTACCTTCATTACAACAATATTCATGAATTTTTTCAGCCCTTTCTTGCTTCCACCTTTCTTTGAACTTCTGCCTGTCTTGGACATAAAGCAGTCTCGTTAAACGCATACAAAATTCGATTTTTAAACACAGGTAATAAGTTTTCTGGTTATTTTATTTTCATACTGCAAAAGGCATCAAATCACAGGAATCACAAGATTGACATTGTTTTCTAGCTTCTGCTGGTTCCAGTGGCCTCTCTGGGCTCTCATGAACTCCCCCGACCGCAGCGATGTCCACAGGTTTTCAAAGCACACCAAAACCAGCCTGCAGAAAACATGCTTCTGTGTAAACCCATAAAACCAAAAAAACGTATGGATGACCTTGTGAGTAAACAACAAGTACCGCCAGGTCATTTACAAGAATTAGACGAAAACACCAAGTTAAAAATATAACACGACTTCAGGCACTGAACAAGATTGAGCCACATGTACCAAGATACCTCTTTGAATTGGTCAAAGCTCAAATTCGGCTCTGTTTTTATACAAAATCAAAAAAGCATAGGTAAAAGGAAATGAAACAATTCAGACTAAACTTATTTTTCCATTCACCAAAAGCCTATCGCTTCTTGAGAGAGGTGCTCCACCTGCCGTACGTGAGAACATTAAGGCACTTGCTGGCAGACATCCCCATGACATCTAGCATCATACTTGGTGCCATAGACATAATTTAATCTATAACTAAGGATTGGCCAATACATACTAAAGCATGCTGTCTGCTATTTGATAAAATAGCTTTAAACAGAATTTATTGCATGACTGGTAAAAATATTGTAATTCGCTTTTCAGATTACGAACATAGCAGGACTTCCCGTGTGGCAAACACAGTCTTTGTGGTGGCTGCGTTTGGCATATCGAGAAGTTGGATGCAGCCAGTCGCTTTTGTAGTCTCTCACAATGCAACTCTAGCCCTTGTGATGTGACGGCTTTCGCTAGACTTAATTCCACAGCTTGAAATGAAAGGTCGCTTGGTAAAAGTAGCAACATGTGATCAAGGCTCAAACAATGTGAGTTCGTGAAAAGTGCTTGTTCATTCAATAAATGAACCCTTTTTTGAAGTTAACAACGGAAGAGTATACTTAATGTTTGACACTCCACACCTGATCACACGGAACAAATTGGGGTGAATGAAACCTACAATTGGTTCACGGGTTGTGGTCTAGAAACTCAATGAAACCCTGTGCAAAAAACAAGTCACACAAATCCAGCATTCAACAAACCTGAGGAACATTGGAAGAGTAGATTAACAAAAATACTCAGGGATCAACACTTCTACAGGATGCCTTTCGCTGACATAACAGTGAGGTTTGCAACTCAGGTTTTCAGCGAATCTGCTTCTGTTGTATTACTCACTCTCATGGCCATTGGAAAGCTTCCTATAGATGCAAAAGCTACAGCGGAATTTATAGAGAGAATGAACAAGCTTTTTGACAGCTTTAACAGTTCAGCAGTGGAAAAAACAGAACGACATTACTGAGGAATGATATGTCAAAGGGCTCTGAACACCACACCTTTTTTGAGCAGTGCATGAATGAATTGCTGGCTGGCACTTTGGTGGTCCACTAGACAAGCAGTGACACACCATCAATGCATGTTAAATCACAATCAAAGCCCTCCTTTTGCTTCGGCAAGTTTTACAAACAGAATTTGCCTTCTCAAACCCCCCAACACATTGTTTACAACAAGACCCATTGGAGAACTTCTTTGCCACCATTCGCCAAAAGCATGCTTGCAATGAGGTAACCAATGTGTATCAATTCACAAAAGTACTAAAACATATTTGGATTGAAAAGCTTTTCTGGCTATCTGTACAGGGAAACTGTGAAGTGACAACAAATGCATTTCTCACCAACATAGAGGATGCTACTGGATTTGTGTCACAAAGCAGCACACATGCTTTTAGCCGTAGCACACTGCATGTCTGATTGTGATGATCCACAGGCACCTTTACAAGAACGCAGTGATATGACATTTAAAATGTCATATATATAATGCAACTGCAACTCTTGTACATGACTTCCTTGGCCATAGGGTTAATGACTGCACATGCAACAACATGTTACTGGACAAAGATGGTGGAGTTTTTTTTTTGGAAAAGAACAGGTTTTCGCAATCTCAAGGATGATGGTATTCCAGGGCACTTGTTCAGTGTCATATCAGCGGCCACTGAAGAGTGCATTAAATACATCAAGAAATGGGATACCAACATCAAGCTCAAAATTCCCTACACTGTACATTTCACAAACGTATGCAAGCAGCTAATCAATGACTTGCCAAAGAAGCCCAATCATTTTGTTCCGCCATCTGCAAGACCAAATTTCTATATATGTCTTGTAGCAAGAGGCTCTATAGGTACGTCAAATTTATTACCAAAAACACAGAAACCAAGTCCAGGGAAAGCATTGCGTCAAGGAAAACATACACACTTACAAATGAAATAGCGGAGATCAGATACAAAGTCACAAACATTTTAATACATAACTGTGTACTGAGGGGCTTCAGATAATTTTGACCATCTGGTGTACTTTAATGCGCACTGACATCACCTGTAGATTCACTGCCAGTATTTAACATCCATCAAAATGCAACAATTGCAGCTGGAAAACATGCATCTTTCGGGTCAGCAGCTCACCACTGTATCCACTGTGCTACTGTGGTGCCTATTTTTCTTCTTTGTTTCTAATTACCAGCTTTTCATACGTGTACGTACACATCTAAATGCCTGTAAAACTGCCTCTTCAGAATTGCATACATCTGTACCAGACAAAAATGAAAGGGGTGTAGACAGAAGCTGTCCTCTTGGTCTGTGCTTTAGACGACATGACTACTCGTGATGAACACAGCATTATCTTTGCTTTATTATTTACGCATTTCGCTGATATTTCGCTCTTCTGTTGTATACGAATTTTGTTATGTTTTGTGTAACTCAGGTACACAGTTTAATTCTAAACTCTGCAGTGTATCTTATTTGTCTGAATACTCGCAAAGCTTATTGCATGCATTGCGTTACATCGAACTGGTGAAAAGTGTGCCAACATGTGCTCTGCTACACATTTACACTTTTGAAAAACGTTCTGAATTTGCTTGCCCATCCCTACTGGTGGGCAATGTGGTGGGCAATGTGCAATATGTAATAGTGGGCAATGTGCAAACCACCACACATCATTATAGTGGAATTTTGTAGTGGGTGAACGCTAGAAAGCGTCCACCATGGTTCATGGTGGGATATGATGGATGATGCAGTGCCAGCAGTGCTTCAGCATGTATTGGCGACAAAATCGCCGTGACGAGCTGCCACAAAAATAAACTATTTTTAATAAAAACAATGTAAAAACACACACAAAAACAGGCGACATGAGAGATTTGAACGTGCAACCTGCGGATTCACATTCAAAGACAACTGCGCCTTACCAACATGGCAAAACTTGCGTGTTAAGTAGTTAGTTTATATACGAACTGACCGTTTAACGGCAGTATTGTTTGTCGCGTACTCGACATACACGTGTTCTGCACCTGCTACTAAAATTTGCACATTATTAAACACAAGCAACGGCTGCCTGTAACGATTACCACTGCAAATATGGCACCAGCGCTATGTTTTTCTTACAATTCACATCCGCAAGAAAAAAAACGAAGTGGACTGGGGAGCAGGTACATTCTACCGGCGGGGTCAGCCAAGTTTAATATCCGTTTCTCACTCGTTCTAAACGGCGACATCTGCTCAGGCTTTATGACGCCTCTAGGCTCATTTCATAGATACGCCCACCCCACTGATTGAGTATTGGGGTGCTTTTCGCGCAACGTAGAGTGCAGACGTACCAGCGCAATGTTGTAGCGCTATCGTTAGCAACAACTACATAACGGCTTGGCCAAAACAAATGCAGTGGCACGAAACATTATGCTGTCATATTGGTTCCACAAGCATATGAATAGCCAAGTCTGTGTTCTTGCATAAGAACCAGAGAAGTGCCGGTGAGTGCGACCAGCGGCTGTCCGTGAGGGGAGACGTTCGTTCTTTGTAAGTGCTGGAATCACGTCGCATTGATGTTTGTGCTTCTTGCGCTGACACCGTATACAATAATAAATGTTTCATTTAGGTTAATTGATGCCATGGCTGGGCTGTATTAACATTCTTACTCGTCGAAATCGTGTATTCTGAAACCCAGAAGCGCGTTCAACACAATTGTACGGGCTTGGTTGGTAGGCCTACCTTTGGTGGAAATCATGGTGGTAGAACATGTAGTGTACAGATCCCAGCTTTGTACACTATATATATTGCCCGACATTAAAAACAAACCCATCATCTGCTTACTTCTTCCCAGAATTATAGCATTGGTAGGCAGTGCTTCTCATCTTGGTACACCATGTGACCCGCCATAATGAGCATCATCTGCTTAGTGCTTACCAGCATTATCGCAATGGTGGGAAGAGCTCCCCAGCTTGGTACACCATGCGGCCCTTCATAATAGGCAACACCCATCATCTGCTTAGTGCTTCCCAGCATTATCGCAATGGTGGGCAGAGCCTCTCATGATTGCCCGCTATCTAGCCGCTACTTCCCACCATCGTTTCTACTTTGCCTCTCTTCTCTACACCATGCCACCCAGTATTTCTCGGCATATTCATCATAACTTTCACTACGTCCCGCCATATACATCATAATTTCCACTATACCCACTCCTATTTCCACTACACCCGCCGTGTTTTCCAGTATCTAGCATGGTAGATTTTCCGAAAGGGATGTGTGCCAATGTTTGTTGCTTTTTGTCTGTACAATGTACATTCAAGCGTAAAGTACGTGTAAAGCAAATATACGATAATGACACGGCCACTTTCTATTTTGCTGTGAGTCCGCGACCCGCATGTTAGTGCTGTTAAGTTATACACACGCTATCAATTGACGCAGGTCTCCTCTCGTCGCGTGAAAACTTTTTGGAACACTTCCTTTAATCCAGGTGTGCCTGCATGATGCAAATATGACTAACTATATCGTACAATGCTTATGTGGTCAACGCATTCAATCTGTTACAATATCTTTATTGATACACCTTTCTTGGAAATTATGCGCATATTATGACCATTTGCGCATGCATACCGATGTCACATGACCCATTCTCCGGCGAGGAATTCGGTTTCTCAATCGCGATTGCCTTATTAGCACAAACTGCAAAAGAAGTCCAACCGCAGTTGTGAAATTTGATACTGAGAGAGCCTTCATTCCCATTGCGGTCAGTGCAGTGTTCGTAAGACAGCCATGCATATTGCATGACGGCTACTCAAATGAACATGGTGCACTTAAAGGCATACACGAGTGATTTGAGCTACAGTCCGCAAAGACTGTCTGCATGTGTCAATTGCTGAGAGTGAAAACTGGGCGCGCATTAACTGAACTTGACGGAACCATAGAAATGCTGCCACAATAAAGGTTTTTGTGTATCTGCAGTGTACACTGTTCTCGTTCTGTGTTCGCGCACCTATGACAATCTACAAACGTCATACTACGTATAGGGATCACATTTCAAGAAAATAAAGGTAATGAAAACAATTAAAAACCGTTTAAAACGCTCTACAAGCACGGCCTACCCACCATAAGCCACCAGTGAGCTGCGGATTGCTAGCAGACATGTTGGATTATTTTTGGATTGGTACGATGCGCCTGGCGAACAGATGGTAATCACTGCAGCCAACAAAATTGTCCGCACTATGATTTCTTTACTCACACTACTTATTCAAATAAATCAAACTATAACACGTAGTTTTAAAGAAAATGTAAAATTTTAATAATTTTGTTCCAATAATTGTCACAGTTGCAAAGTGTATACATTTTTTTCTAATTGCGTTTCCCTACAAAACCCAGACGGCGCTACCACCGCTTTCGAATTGCTGTCCCCATCGGCTCTATGGACAAGTGAACGGCCTGGACCGGGTTCGAGCCCCACTAGTTTTTTTTCTAATTTCGTGCGATGTGATCAAAAACACCAGCGGTGGCGCGCAACTATGTCGCTGCGCAAGACCCTAGTTGGGATCTCATAACAGCTTTCACTGTAAAAGTCACGCTGTGTGCTCGTCTAAATGTTTTACGTATCTTTTTAACCAGCCCACTGGGTGCGGAACTTTACCCACAGACTGGACGGTAATAAGTTCAAGTCAGGTAACCCGCAATGTCATCTCAATTACCGACCCATTTTATGAACTAGGGTGTCTTGCAAAATTGTTGGACCTGTCATAGATACTAATCTCGTTTTCTTTATTTATTTGGACTCTTCTTTTAATCCATTTCCGCATGGGCTTCACAAATCAAGTCTTGCAAAATGCTGCCAATATTGTTGGTCAAAAATTTTATCTTTTTTAGACACAGACCAAGTATAGCGACAATATTTTTCTGTTTTGTTAGAGCCTTTGACAAGGTCTGTCTCATTGTTACCTTACTCTCAAGCTCTGTACTCTTAACCTTCCCTATAAAATTCTCATTTTTATAGAATGTTCGCTTACTAATTGTACTCAATTCGTAACGGATAATGTTGCTACATCCCCGCGTTGTGACGAAATATCAGACGTCCCCCCGCAAGGGCGTCTGTTCAAGCAGGCAATTGGAGTGTGGCAACACGACGGTCTCGAGCCAATTGGGGGTTTCGACTCTCTCTCACGCGTTGCCGTGTGTTGCTTAGCCGTGCCCGAGAAAAACGGAGCCGGGAGTTGAGCTGAAGCTGTATGATTGGACTTTTAAGGCCCCCTAGCTGAGGCAACACACCCCTTTGGCCCCTGCCTCACGTAGACGGCACGCCTGGGCTGACCTGAAGCCAGGCAGACTCATCCAGGGGAGACCGACTGTCGCCTCTTCCTGGCTCGATCTCTTTCAAAGTCAATTTTCTTTTCTTGGGGACCTTCGACGCAAACATTTTTGTCTGTCTGCGTGCCGGTGGTCTTGTATGTTCGCCAAAACGACACCGAAACGGCCAAAAACAAACGTCATTCACAGCACCCATCAATATTGCTCATGTTTGAGAGTTAATACTTGTGCAATTGTCAATTAAAAAGCAATTATTGCGCATGCATGAGGCAGAATACCAACACGTAAATATTCTGTATGACTATCTTCATAATATGAAAGGGATACATAAGCAATTGTAAGGACCGTAGCGTTCATCATGCTGCCCTGATAATGCAACGCTTGCTCGAAAAGGCAACTGTTTCTAAAGCTTTGCTAAGACGACACACTAGTGGCACTCACCCATCGCCTTGCGTTATACACCTTGTCGCCTCCAAGACGGGCGCGCACGCCACGCGCTTTGATTTCCGAGATAACTGTCCGATAGCGTTCCTGTCTCACGTGCAACGAGACTCGACGCGCTCGTTCGCCTCCACTGCACGCATCGAGACACTCTAACGCAGCGCCCCCAGAATACCACTCACCAATTATTTTGCGCAGAACACCAAATAAACGTTTTGTTTACTCTCTCCAGGCGCAAAAATATCGTCTTTTGACGAAACTTGCAGTGAAGCAAAGAGATACGGGGCATTTTCTTTTCTATTCTATAACTTTTGCACCTATGATGTGGTCTTATACATTCTGGTTACTTCATTTTTGAGGAGGAGAAAGTTAACCCTAGAAAAATAACTTGCCTTGCTCAGGACCACAGGGTTGTAGTAGCATTGTATGGCTAACGTGTGTATATGTTCCCCAGTTGGACTCCTTGGTGGGTGGCCAGCATTGCTGCCAAACAATCAATTATCTCTATAAAAAAACAACCTTTTTTGCAATGATTCGTCTCGTAAAAGAAGCCGCACCGAAGCAAAGGCAATTTGTGACCAAAGCAAGTGAATACACGAACTTTCTTCATTGTAACACCTTTGTCTCAGGCCAGAGTGATGGACACGGAAGTAATTTCAATCGCAAAATCAACCAAAAGATGCATCGGAAGTAACTACAGTGCCAAAAAAGATGAATTCAGGAGATTCAGTTGAGGTTAAAAACAAGGAACAAAGTGAGCAAATCAGACATCTAGGAAAAAAATTTACAGCGTGATGTCCGTGTTACAGCTCATCGATCCTTCAGTAGCACTCGAGGCGTAACATCCGACAAAGAACGGCTCAAGTGCACCGATGCAGAAATTAAGGAAACTGTAGCGGACCAAGGTGTTCTTGATGCACAAGAAATTTTCATCCGTAGAGAAAGAAGGGAATTCGCACAAAGAGCTTAGTACCAACCTTCGCAAGCATGATTTTTCCTACAGCAGTTAGAGTAGCATACCTCTACCTGCATGTGAGGCCTTACATACCATATCCTCGCAGGTGCTTTCGGTGCCAGAACTTCAGGCCCTGGTCTCACTCGTGCGTGGTATTCCGATTTGCGTGAAATTCGGGCGGAATAAACATGTTAATGGCGAGTGCAGCAATGTTTTGAGCTTGAACTGCAAGGGGTGCTATGCAGCGCATTCACGCTCCTGCCTAGAATGGCAAAAAGAATAGGTCATACTTACATTGAAAACGAAAGAAAACATACCATATCAAGAAGCACTCAAGCGATTCGCGTTTGCTCAAAAGGGCCCCTAGGCTGAAGCGGTACAGAGGGGGAAGGCACCACCGACGGTCTCCGTAGGCACACAGGCCGAACTCCAGGACCTAGTGACCGCAGTCCATCACCCAGACACAAGCGCGAAGGAGGCACCAAGTGCGTTTTTTTCAGAGAGTCCCTACATCCTCGACCATTTCTGGTGTCATCCAACCTAACTTCAAGACAAAAGAGGCCGCAACGCCGGTGCCAAGTAGCTAGCCTCCTTTAAAGAGGCTAGAATCCTCACCGGGTACAAGGAGTGTTGAGCACTCTGGTGTTGCAGATTCTATGGACGTCTGTCTGCCAGATACTGAAAGCCTGAGAGACCCTGCTTCAACCAGCAGGATTATCAGGCAGCCAATCATCCCTCCCTGCAAAAGACGGAAAACACAGTTTGGGCTTCAGAAAAAAAAAGAAGTGATGGAGCACAAAAATAGCTTCGCTTTTTAGCTTACGCACAACCTTCTCGAGGCGCTAAATCTCACATACATTCTCTCAAATAGCAGCATACATTATTCATTGGAACTGTTAAGGCATGACACGAAACTTAGACGACGTTAGGGACATAATACAAGCTTCTCTTCAGTAGCTCTATGCTTCCAGGAAAGGAATTTGTGACCAAAAACATCAGAATATTAAAAGATTTCACTGTCATACACCGTGACCGGTCGTCGGGCTGCGTCGCCAGCGTTTTTCAAAGTGGTACAGTAGTAAGTTAACTTTTCATTGGCAGCTTCATTTAAACGGCTGCAGTCACAGTTTTGTCACATAAAACTATCAATATTCGCCCCTTACACATTCCATCTCGTACACATTTTACCTTAAAAGATCAAGAATTGATTGTAGAAGAGCTACCTAAACAATCTTTATTGACAGGAAATTTTCATGTGCACAACATACTATGGCCTAGTGTAAAGACAAGCATTAGAGGGCAGGTAGTTGAAGATTTTATTCTCACTAATAATGTGTGCATTTTATACGCTGTATCACTGACATACTGCTTTAGGCACAAGAAAAATGACTTGCTTGGATTGTGCAGTGAGCTCCAGCTGACCGTTTTCTGATTTTACATGCGAAACAATAAACAACCTTTACGGTAGTGACAAATTACCGTTTTTTGTAAAACTAACATCTCCACTTTGGACCGTATGCTCCCGACCACAGCGTTAGAAGCTTTGCCTAGCTATCTGGCCTTTGTTTAAACAGAAAGCTAATCTACAGGAAGAATTCACTGAACACCTAACAATAGATAAAATAAAAGGCACGTGTACTGCTTGCATACTCTCTGTGACAGAGAAAGCTATGCCCCGAAATTCAAGACTAGCGAAAAAAAACTAGAGCCATGGTGGATCAATGAGTGTGCAAAAGAAAAAAACTGCAAAATAAAGCATGGTGCAACTTCCCCAGGTACCCCACATGCTACAAACTCCTCGCATTCAAACAAGGTAAAACAAGAGCACGATATAATTGTAAAGATGGAGCAAAATATTCTGGCAGAGGTACATATCTACAATTAACAGCACAAACACATTCAAGAAAGTGTGAAACAAGGTTAGGAAATTCAGCGGTGACTACTCATCATAGGTACAGACCCAGCCACACAGACATCTCTAGAGGAGCAGGTGGACAATTTAGGCGAACATTTTTACATCATATCCAGTTCTGCTAATTACACACAACAATTCCTAACAAACAAACAGGCAGCCGAAAACAGAAACTACCAGTAACTCGTGGCTTAGATAAGCCGTGCAACGCTTCTTTGACACTTCGCTTTCAGTGAAAAAAAAGAAGACAGCAGTCGAGCAAGACAGCATTCATTACGCAATGCTCGCGCACCTGTCGCAAGCTGCCGCGCAAGCATTATTGAAGTTCTTTAACATTATTTAGAAAAATGGCAGAATGCCCACAAAATCGAAAATGACAACCATTGTGCCACTTCTAAATGCTGGAGAACAACTCACTTCACCGGGTAGCTTATAAGCCCATAGCACTAACAAGCTGCATGGCGAAATCACACTAGAGCATAATGAACATCAGACTAACATACAGCACTCAAATAGATAATCTACTAGATGACCATCAGTGTAGGTATAGGAGAGGTCATTCAACAATAGATCATCTTGTTCGCCTCCAACGCACAGTGCATAAGGCCTTCTTCCATAGGCATCACTGCTTGGCAGTGTTTTTTGACCCAGAGAAGGCCTTCGACACCACATGGAGGTACGGTATAATGAAAGACCTGAAATTATAATATTATGCAGCAGAATGCCTAATTGCCTTTCTGATTTCATATCAAACCAAAACTTTCAAGTATGGTTGGGTTCAGTGTTCACGTGTTTTTGTGTAAGAGAACGGTGTGCCGCAGGGCTGCGCGTTAAGCACTACAATCTCCGTAGTGAAAATGTATTCGGTTAATGAAGTAATCCCACCCTCACACATGCACTCAATATATGTTGACGATCCTCAAATAGCATGTTGGGCTTCAAGTATGTCCTCACGTGAAAGGCAGCTGCAGCTAATCATCAACAAGCTGACCAAATGGAGAGATCGAAATGGCTTTCGCTTTTCTACTCAAAAAACCGTTGCCATACTTCTTTTCGCAAAAGCGTGGCTTGTATTCGGATCCTCTTCCTGAAACAAACAGAAGCGTACTACCACACAAACGAGAACATTAGCTTCTGAGTCTAGTCCTTGACAGCAAACTGAAGTTCATTTCCCACATGAGTAACACAAAAAGGAAGGCAAACAAGGCGATTAATGCCTTGAAAATGCTATCGTTAAAACACTGGGGCGCCACTAGAGTCTGCCTTTCACGCATAAACCACTCAACTGTGCGCAGCCTACTTGACTACGGTAGCGTTATTTATGGGTCAACCAGAAAAGCTTACCTCACACGCATTGACCCAATACATTTTCATGGATTGCGCTTGGTGACTGGGGCGTATAAAACTTCACCCGTCCAGAGCTTGTATGCTGAAAGCAACGAGCTTTCCCTGGGAACAAAGACGAGCACTGCTTACTGTATCTTATGTATTAACAAGCCCATCAAAACCATGCCATGTGTGTCACACTATTGTTTCTCAGATCGGTACCAATATACAATACAACACCATACAGCACATAATAGGACGACTTCTCTTGCGTTTTGAAGAAATATGTCTAGAATATAAGATACCGAATCAGGCCCTAAGCGTTCTGCAAACACCGGAAAAACTGGCTCCATGGTTGAACTTCTCGTACTACACTCACTTTGCCTTAACTCTTTTAATGAAAAAGTAAACTCCACGCGAACAAATTGTTCAGGATTTCCCAGCTGTACAAGAAAAATATAACACACATTCTGAATACTAAACTGATGCTTCGAAAACACAGGAACATACAGGAACTGCCATCATATCAACTCACTGAGAAACATAATTAAAACGGCCACCGTTTGTATCGGTCTTTGAAGCAGAAGTATACGCTCTTTTGATTGCTCTTGAAGAGTTTTTATCTGGAAATCGCGAAAAAGTTGTCATGTAGACTAGCTTCCATTGCGAAACAAAAGCCCTGCATTCTAGGTTGGAAAGCGAACGGTTTGTTACAGACATTTTACAGATGCTAGGAACAGCTGAGAAAATGGAAGACAATCTGTCTTGTATGGATGCCGAGCCTAGTTGCCATCTTAGGAAACGAAAAGGCTGGTAGGCTAGCAACAAGAGCAAGTCATCAAAGTGCTGCAAAAGTAAAGGTACCATTCAGAGACTTATTTTAAGAGATCTTGTACAGACTTTCGGGCAAAATTGCAAGAATAGTGGCAGCCTCAAGTGCATAACTAGCTTCAAAGCATCAAGTCTATTCTAAAAGAATGGACGTCATGCTATTACCAAAAGCGCTTCATCAAAGTAATATTATGCCACCTGTGGATAGTTCATGCTCATCTAGCCCACAACTTTTGATGCGCGGAGAAGATCAGCCATAATGCGTAAATCGCAAAGAGCCTCTGACTATCAAGTATATTTGAATAACATGCCCAGTTTTCGAAAAAAGAAGACATGCTTATTTTGAACAATTATACTGAACAGAAGCACCTTAACACCAAATGCTATAAAAAATGCAATCATCCCTCCAGAGGACGTTTTTCAGTTTCTAGGGGCCGCAGGTCTTTTGAACAAATTGTAAAGAAAAATTTATTTTTCTTCAACATTTTAACCTTTTCACCAAAAATACCTAGTGTCTGGCTCATCAACCATTGTTGATTTGGCGCCATAAAACCCAACATAACTAAGTATCGGACGTTCCTGTAGGCTCTGCCTTCGGCCCATTGTTATTTCTATTTCACATCAATGCGTTACGTGACTGTTATTATTAGTTTCACTATAATATTTGCTATGGATTATGTTTTATACTACGAAAAAAAAGTAACAGCTTAGCCGCAAATGCCAAGAAATGAACGCGACAGCAACAACTTGGAAGTTCACGTGATGAATGGCAAGCAGATCAAAGCGTGCTCCACGTTTCGCACGGACAAACGAAACGTACTCATAGGTACAGACGAGCGAGAATAAGCGTCAGAGTTGTCACTTCGCTGTCTTGAAAGCAGGCCCTTTTTGAAAACGGAGAGCGTGCAACGAATGCAGTGACCTTTGTGCACCGTGTAACTACAAGAGAATCGTTTCAGTGAAAAACCAAGGTGTACGATTATCCCCAGTGCGGGATGAGCACGTGCGCGTGTTAGCACCTCCTCTCCGTGGGGCACATTGTGCCTGAGAGGTGAGAGCACGCGCCGCTGTGTCGTAACGATCTGGCGATGGGCGCTCACTGCCGTATCTCGCTGATAATGCCGAAAGCACGACCATTCTCCCGAGATGCTCATCACCAGCGATAAAAGGATAAAAAGGACAAGCTATTGATATATATCAATAGCTTGTCCTTTCAACGTTGAAGGAGGTGCTCCTTCATGGCTCTGTTGCTAACGCCTTGCACTCATAAGCTGGAGGTCGGACGTTCAATTCGGCACGCCGAAATCTTTTTCTGCATTATTTTTCATTTTTATGATTTCATATATTCAGATACCTATACATATGCAGTGAATTAGTGCGACCCCGACGTTGGTGGCGAAATCCAACCGAGAGGGTTCATATAAATGCTATCGCAATGTCAGCCAATCGGCTTAATAACACTATTCTTTAATCAGACCTAGATAGCATGCTGTTTGTGTGCTCACAATGACCAGTGCTTCTAAATCCTATTAGAGACAAAATCTTGCATTGGTCACACCGCTTTGACTCATCCTGATTTTTTCGGCTGTGTTATCAACATCAACCTCAGCACGTAACATCAAATAAACACCTCGAAAGTCAGCGCATCAATATCCTTTGGGTATGCGCTCAATAACTACACTAACATAAACCAATAGATTTGTCGGGTGCACGTGCGAATTTTTTAAAAATCTCAATGACATTTCAATTATTACTCTAAAAAGCACTAATTAGACATACCCACACTCGAATATGACTCTTCTCTATGGGACCCCGGTCAAAAGAACATCAGCAGCATTCAATGACCCTGTTTAAAATCCTTCAGAAATTTTCGGATATTCCCACTATTTCTGCACAGCTTGCATTTCACGGATGAAGTCGCACCTAGGACTAAAAGATTCAAACTTTGAAGAAAATTTTCATGTCTGCCTTTTTCGAAACATCAAACAGAAACTCAACTCAGGCCTTCAAACATGTCATGATGGGTTGACCTGAAGTTCAGTATAAAGATTTGATTTCGGATTCATTTTTGCCTAGAGCCACTCCGTCAGAAACCACTTTCCCTTCTCAACCGTCTGCACGGAGGACCCCTTATCGTTCAAGACAGCGCTAACAATTTTAGTGCAGTGTAAACACGTGTTCTCAATAACCTGTTGTACTGCTATTTTATTCTTTTGAATTTTTGTTGTTTTTGTATTACCCACCTCCTCTTAGCTCTTCATTGCGCCCTTAGGGCAAAATAAATAAATAAGTACATAATACGACAGTACATGCACGACAAGGTACGCAAGAAACGGAGCATCTTTTAATTAATGTGTATATATACCCCCAGGTGCAGTTTAGAACGCTGACTGACCTGAAGCCATGAATTTTAGGCAAATCAACGGAAAGGCGAACAGGTGGATGATGAAAAAATAATTTGCAGACCCCACGCACAGTGGGAATTGATGATATGCGAATGATGAAGGCTGATAGGTCACTCTCAAATCAGCACAAATTTACCAGGTGGACGTAAAATATGTCGTACAGGTCTTCGTCATCATGATTATTATGTTCGCACACGTTATTTACATTTTTCGTCAATTTACGCCACGTGATACAAAATTTGGTATATGTGGAGCTAGTGAAACAGACGCAAGCGAGCTATGAGCGTAGCAAGTACTCATGTTTTACACGGCACGCTTGTCTTGGTTATAGTGTTTAGGCGTGTCATTTAACTTTGTTATCCATTCGCATCACCCGATACCCCATTTGGTATACGTGAGACTAGCGAAATGGCAGCGAGCGCATCATGAGTTTGATATGTTGCAATGTTCTCACATCACATGGATGTCATCATTTTCATGTTTGCACCAGTCATACACTTTCGTCATTCAATTAAGTCACGTAACACAAAATTTTGTATATATGAAGCTAGCGAAACGATCACGACCGCACTATGAGCATAGCATGTAGCCGTGTTACATGGCAAGCTTGTCATGATTATTAAGTTTGGATGTGTCCTTTATTATTGCCACTCGTTCGCGTCACATAATACCCAATTTCGTACACGTGAAGCTAGCGAAACAGCCGCGAGTGTATCATCCGTGTGGCATGCAGTCAAGTTTTAACATGCCACGCATTTCATGACTATCATGTTTGCACCCAGTCAGGTACCTTTGTCATGCATTCACGTCCCATAATAAAGAAACCTGATATATGTGAAGACAGCAAAACGACCGCTAGCACACCATGAGTGTACCATGTACTCATGACTCGTGACTTACATGACATGCATATCATGATTTCAATGTTGGGGTCAGTCACTCGCGTTCGGCATGAAGTCTTGTCAAACCATACCGGCTTTTAAAGATGTCATGTGAACAAACCGTCCGCATGAGCAGCAAGAATATGAAATGTAATCCATGATATTGATGGCATGCATATCAAGATATTCAACTTATGACTATGCAATTATGCCCGCCATACAGTCTTGTAATGCCATACCAAATTTCGTATCGATACAATAAATGAAACGGCCAGGACAGCGAAAGTCGTAGGCGGCCAGATAGACAGATAGATAGATAGAAAGATAGATAGAGAGATAGATAGATAGATAGATAGATAGATACGCTCAAAGTTAGATAGATAGATAGATAGATAGATAAATAGATAGATAGATAGATAGATAGATAGATACATACATAGATAGATAGATAGATAGATAGATAGATAGAAAGATAGATAGATAGATAGATAGATAGATAGGTAGATAGATAGATAGATAGATAGATAGATAGATAGATAGATAGATAGATAGATAGATAGATAGATAGATAGATAGATAGATAGATACGCTCAAAGTCACCGAAGTTCGCTAAGAAATGCTTCGCACTTATAACTTGGAGTATATTCCGGAAGGAAACCCTGATAGGATGTGAAGCAGCAGCATTGCGCACAGGTGTCTTCATGGGTTGAACTGCACTGACATGGTTCCAGCGGTGATTACTGGAAGATTTGTTTGAAGTGATGACTCGCTTAAATGTTGTAGGTGACACATACAGATGTGTTTCAACGCGAAAGTTAGGCGCGCATCAAGTTTATTGGGCGTGAACTGACGAGTTGGTGATTAGCGAAAGGTGGTCGCGGCAGTTGTTGCGGTGAACAGACGAGGCGGCAGCTTCGGGTGCTGCAGTGAGCGAGAAAGTGACGTCAGCGCGCACTGCGAGGGCAGCGTGACGTCAACGCACAGTAGCAGTATGAACTTCTTGGCAACGTCCCAACACCTGCGGCTCGCAGCGCATTTATATGGAGAGGCAGCGTTACACAGGCTTGTCAAAGAGCTGAATCACATCTAAAAAGCAAAAATGAGTGCCACATATATGAACGAAAAGTAAGCAGAAGGCAAAACATCAAGCAGAAAAACTAAGAATTTTCTTCAATAAAGCACGGAAAGTTAGCCTGTGTATTCGATTTCCTTGACATGGACGTAATTGCAATGATAATAATCTAGCAGTGTTAGAACGTGACGCAGAGTTATTACTAGCAAAACAATGATTGTAAATGCTTATACACTTTTTTTGTAGACTTGCTCAATGGCGTCACTGTCAATATTAGCGATGCGATTTTATATCACACTTCCATAGTCAAGTTGAGGAAGACATATTGCGAGTTAATATTTGTGGAAGGCTGTAGGAAAACTCAATTCTCGAGCGATTCAGCGAACACAACCGAGAGAACGACGGCCACGCATTGCATAATACTAAATCACTCAAGATTCTAACCATCAATAAGTAAGTCGACAACATGCTTCGACGCGATGTTATTCGACCATCTAAAAGCCTCTGGTCGTCTCCTGTCATTCTGAATGGTGAGTAAGACGGTGCTGTGTGGTTCTGCCTGGACTATCGACACCTCAGCATGATCACTCGTAAGAATGTCGACCCACTACCACGAATAGATAACGTAATTGACAGCCAGCAAGGAAAATAATTGTTTTTATTCCTCGATTTGAGCTCAGGGTACTGGCAAGTACCTATAACTGACGACGCTAGACCGAAGACCCTCTTTGTCACGCCCGATAGCTTTTACGATTGAACATCATGCCGTTTGGGCTGTGAAATGCGGCAACCACCTTTGAGCGCATGATGAACATCATTCTGGGCGACCTGAAATGGCACGCCTGCGTGTGCTACCTCGATGACATCGTCGTTTTCGCTCCGGACTCCTACATGCTTCTTCAATGCCTGCGGCATGTTTTTGACGCGTCTGAGTGGCGCCAGTTTGACATGAACCTCAAGGAGTGCCGATTTTCAGCCTATCATACTCGTCTACGTAGCGTCCAAGGATGGTATTATCCCCGATCCAAGAAAGCTTCGGGCCGTGACCAAGATTCCCTAGCCGACATTTTTCAAACAACTGCGCAGTTTCTTAAGACTGTGTTCCAACTTTTGTCGGTTCATTTAAATTTCGTGACTATCATGTCACCTCTTATGTAGCTCCTCGGAAGCAGCGGGCTTCTTCAATCGCATTCATCACCGTGCGACGACGCTTTCACAACGCTCCGTCGTTTGTTGATGTCGCCTACCGTACTCCGTCATTAAGACACTATGGCCTATACGGACGCCAGTGGTGTCGGCTTTGGCACTGTCCTTGCGCAGCGCAAACCATTTTTCCCGGAGTATGTCGTGACGTATGCAAGCCGTACGCTTACAAAAGCCGAGACCAATTACAGCGTCATGGGAAAAGGATGTCGGGCAATTATCTGGGCTCTTACGAAGTTTCGACCTTATTGTATGGTCGCCCGTTTGATATCGTCACCGACTATCACGCCCTATGCTGGTGTCGTCATTGAAGACTCTCTGAGGACGTCTCGCCCGTTGGGCACTTCGCCTGGAAGACTACGACACCAGTTTGCGGTAGCACAACGGATGGCACCGTGCTGATGCTGACGCCCTGTCACGCTCTTCCTTGACTGACGACAATATCCACAGGTCAGCGTATATCCTTGCCGTTTCTCCAATCAACAATATAGGAACTCTAAGAACAGCGCAAAAATCAGTGGATTGCCACAATTATTCACTTGCTGACTGACCCATTCACTTCATCCACTCTCGGGTTGCGTCGTTAAGCCCTCCATGTCGCTGTTAATGATGACCTCCTTCATCGACGCAAGTGCATTGTTGAGGGCCGGCAGTGGCTATCAGTCACACCCCGCCGTCGGCACTCTGACAAATATGAGTCGCTCCACTCTTATCCGCAATGTCTGCACTCCGGGGTATCGAAGACTCACCACCGTATTCGCCAATGGTACTTTCGGCGAGGAAGGTACCTGTACGTCCAGAAATCTGTTCACACCTGCATAGATTTTCAGAACTGCAAATCGTCAATGAACCTGTCGCTGGCAGGTCTGCAACCTCAACCTTGACCTGCCCCGCCATTTGAGCTCGTTGGCATTTTTATACTTAGGCCACTTTTGCTGACGTCTGCTTGTAACCGCTAGGTCATCGCCACTGTAGACCACTTCACCATATACGCCGAAACCGCCGTCCTCTCCGCGGCTACAATGAGTGATGTGGTCTCCTTCCTGCTCCAGTGATTCATGCTGGGAGCTCGTCCACCCGAAGAACTGTTCAGTGATCTAGGCCGTGTCTTCTTGTCCGCAGTAGTCGAAGCGTGCAACGTTGTGCACCATAAAGCTGTGCTTACCACCCGCAGAGGAATAGCCTTGCCGAACGCTTCAACCGTATACGCTCAGCGACAGGCTCTTCATGTACTAGGTTGCTACCGATTACACAATTCGGAATTTCGTTCTTCCGTTTCTCACCTACGCATATATTACCGCCCCTCAGAGTACTACTAGTTTTTCACTTTTATTATTATATCGAAGGCACCCATCGCACAGCATCGTAGGATTACTTCCATACAAGCCAGATTGGTCTGAATGTGTGTCTATTTCTGCCACAGCCAGGCTTGCTTGAAGGTGTTAAGAGCTTGCAAAGACCTTCACAACACATGATAAAGAGCAGCATAAAGTTCATACCTAACTGGCCGCAAACAGTATGTTGAAATTGACGGTGCCTGTTCTCGTTTTCTTGATGTTTTTTCTGGCGTCCCACAGGGTTCGGTCTTGGCACCGGTTCTATTTAACATTTATATTAATGATCTTGGCCAAATTGTGAAGCCCCCTCTACGCCTTAAGCTGTTTGCAGACGATTGCATCATCTTTAGCCACATAGTGTCTGTCACTGACCAACACGTTCTTAACCGTGCTTTGCATGCAATAACGGAATGGTGAAATAAATGGGATATGATTATAAATCTCGACAAGACAGTTTACATGTGCATCTCCAATAAGAATAAATCTCACTTCATGTATAGTCTTGGCAATTATCAGATTAAACAAGTGGAGGAACATAAGTACCTGGGGTTAACCTTGACATCCAGACTTAACTGGTCAACACATATAAATAACATATGTTCCTCCGCGAGAAAAAAGTTAGGATTTCTGAAGCATAAATTAGGTGATGCCCCCTCATCGCTTAGACTCATTGCATACAAATCCATTGTAAGACCCACCCTAGAATACGGAAGCATTGTATGGGATCCCCATACTATCACTAATAAAGAAAAGCTTGAAAAAATTCAGAGATTGGCAGCTCGCTTTATTTATAAACGTTTTAGACGTCGCGACTCCCCTTCAGCTATGTTGGAGCTCGCACACCTAGAGCCATTGGCCAACCGACGTAAAAGTGCCCGCCTAAACTTTCTACACCAGCTATATTTTAATAAATTGGGAATCCAGTCGCAAGATTACATAGCTAATAACCCTAGTCGAGCGTCTCGTCACAAACATAGCCGAAGTATTACACCGTTCTTTGCCCGTACAGACCAATACAAATATTCATTTTTTCCCAGAACTGTTTCCGATTGGAATGTTTTGCCAGAGTGTTCACCCTTGCTGTCATCCAATGTATAATGATTGTATACTTACCTGTTGATTATGTACCCTCACATTCATGTGTCGATCTTGCATCCATACGCATGTCTACTGGATATGTACATCCCTCTCCTGCTTGGACCTTTCAAGGTTCGCAGTATTGTCCAAATAAAAATAAAATAAAATAAATAAATAACAGCATTTGCGCTGACACCAGCGCTACTGTGCCCACGTTTCTCCCTAGAGCACTCGTTTGACTCTTGATCCCTATCTCTGCAACTTCACTATCTTCAAACCTACTGCCCGAATACGAAGGCCACTACTATGTAGTTAAACGCACTTTCGCTGTAAACTACAAAATTGAATGATTCGAACATTTTCGGAAACGCGCCGTTGATGGCGCAACATCGTCAACGCGGAGAACCTCAAGGCCTACCTTGAAACTGTCATAGTACCCAGCTGTTAGATCACCAGGCGGCTCGCTTATTGTACCCGGGCTAAATGTAGCGAAGGCTTGCAAAAGTAGGTTGTCCTGCCTAGCACCGTCTAGTGGTTCACCCGCCCTCTTCATAGGAAAAAGAGCCGCTCGGGCAGAAAGTTAGTCTCTGCCTAGACTGTCGCTTTCGGGCATCATCGATGAGAGCCTGCCAACCCTATTGCAAAAACCAGCCCTACTGGGTACCAGGGTTCAGCGCCAATGCCTGTTTATGGACCCAGTATGGCAGTGGTACAGCGCCATCCAGCGCAGGTACTGAGACGCTGGAGCAGCAGGTCCTAGCACTCGGCGCAAAATGGCTTCCCAGGGATAAAACTGGGACGGCTATTCACCATAAATAAATAAATACATAAATAAATAAGTGAATAAATAAGTAAAATAACCCGCATTCACAAGAAAAATAAAAAAAATAAAAACACTGCTTGACGGGAGTTGCACTTGCTACCTCCTGATCTTCGACCGAGTACGCTGCCTACTACGCCACGCCAAAACAAGCTTGTGGGAGTTGTAAAACGACTATGTATCCGAAGAACGCGCTGTTCAACATGCTTACGAGTCGCACAGTCAAGACTGACACGATATTCGTTTCCAAATAACAATTGCGTTTTGATCCGACAGTGACGAACGGCCTTCGGGCACCGATTGACGTGCAGATATTAACAAGAGCGCAAAGTTTTTTGAAGCATCTACATCTTAACAACTCTGAAAAATCTCGAATTGACTGAAGGAGCAGCCACAGGTTGTCAGCTGTTGCGGCCGATTGTCTTTTTTCATTTGATAGTCGTTTCTAGCAACTAGTCAACAAATGTTGATGACTTAAATGTCTTGTTTGGTAGATATCCACGCACACGAGTGAATACTGAGTACTTTTCTTTCGCGCAAGTGATGATGTAGCACTATACAGTGGGCGTGTCAGTGTACACATTTGCAGTTATATCGATACCTGAAACTAAGAAACCACCGAAGTAATGACTAATGCAATCCGCTGAAAAAGTATGCCCGCAG
This sequence comes from Rhipicephalus microplus, assembly GCF_043290135.1. Classification (NCBI taxonomy): domain Eukaryota; kingdom Metazoa; phylum Arthropoda; class Arachnida; order Ixodida; family Ixodidae; genus Rhipicephalus; species Rhipicephalus microplus. The sequence continues at coordinate 274,638,671 of NC_134702.1, read as the reverse complement.
GTTAGTTCACTAACGCGTACCTAATCGCAAACTTGAAATTGCGTGTTCTTACATACGAGTCAGAGAAGTACCGGCTCCGGCACTCAGAAGGAAGCTTTATGCGGCAGCCTACATTGCTGAAAGCACGACACGTCGATCGTCGCCGCTCCTTGTGCGGGCACAGCACACGCGGACAAATGGTCGATTTAGGCTCAGGAATGTCTTAACTGAACTTTGCAGTCATTTTCCGCTTTAGATTCGTGCCTACTTAAAGTAAAAAGCACTGGCAGCACGTACACCGACGCGGGCGGCACGAAAGGCCTCGCTAACACGGGGCACTAAGTAAGCCTGCTTTCGAAGCAGCTGAGTTGCAATGCTTGAAGTTTCTGCATCTGAGCTTCGCAATGTATCTAGCTGTTACCTAATCTGTACCTGAAGTAAGTGGAAGGTCAATCAATGTCAGATATGCCTTTACGGAGTGGCGGTGACGAGCGACAGCTGTTTTTCTGGCCTCTGCTCGCAGTAAACAGCGGGCGTGCCAGTGTACACATATATGCAGTTATATCAGTACCGACAATTAAAAAAAAACACCCATAGCAATACCAATCCAATCCACTGAAAACGTATGCCAGGGAGTCAGTTCACGAAGGCGTATTAAACTAACAACTGAAAATTGCATGTTACATATCAGTCGGAGAAGTACCGGCTTAATACGTCCAGCAGCATTCGGTGACAGCCTGCGCATCTGAAAGCACGACGATCGATCGTCAGCGCTCCTTCAGCGAACATCGACACAAGACAAAATAGTTCAATTAGGTTCATGGATGTCTAAACTATACTTTACAGTTATTCTCACACTCTAAAGTTGTGTGTACACGAAGCAAGAAGCGCCGGTAACATATATACCAACGCGGCTGGCATGACAGGTTTAATGCTCCCTGGGCCGGGCACTGGGTAAGACCGCTTACGTACGCTCGATATCAGTTAAAAAATTACGTATGCTTGGTATCTGTTAAGGGAGCATATCTCCCTGCCGTCCAACCAAGCGTTTTATATTGCCGCGAACCATGCATGGGCTTTGTTTATTTGTGTTTTGCTTTTTCGGCCTGGCTGCGCCGGCCTGTGCTATCACTGTTTTCACAGCGTTTCGAACAGAAGCTATCACGGCGCTTCAAACAAACGCTATCGAACAGCGTTTCGAGCGTTTCGAACAAACAGCGTTTCGAACAAACGCTATCACAGCCTTCTTGATACAATTCGACTATTAGAGAAACGCTCGCGCCGAGGGGTATAAATTCCCGCACAGCCGATGCCGCGACATTTCGACCGCCGACGCTCACTAGAGTGCACGTCGTTTTGCCGACCGCTGCTTAGCCGCCTGTGTATTCTTTCAGTTGTTAGGGGAGCATAAGCTCGTTCCAATAAATTCGTTTTCCTTATAGACAACTGCGTCGTCCTTTGCTGCGTGACATCTGGTGGAGGTGCGGGGTACATGAACCCTAAGCCGTTGCCAAGCCGACAAGCAAGCCCAACACGACAAGCACGCCCAACTCGTGTCAGCCGCCGACAGCAAGGCCTTCAGCCAGAGTTTGAAGTGCTCCCACATAAAAAGAGGAAAGAAGACGTAAAAACCACGATGATCAACGCATGCACCATCACCAGCGCTACCAACCCTCCCGTCTTTCTGCAACAACCTCGTGAGCCCCCATATTCCGAGGGTCTCCTGGTGAAGACCCGGAAAAGTGGCTGGAGAAGCTGGCCCCGCCGCGGTGGTCTAGTGGCTAAGGTACTCGGCTGCTGACCCGAAGGTCGCGGGTTCGATTCCCGGCTGCGGCGGCTGCATTTCCGATGAAGGCGGAAATGTTGTAGGCCCGTGTACTCAGATTTGGGTGCACGTTAAAGAACCCTAGGTGATCAAAATTTCCGGAGCCCTCCACTACGGCGTCTCTGATAATCAATTGGTAGTTTTGGGATGTTAAACCCCACAAATCAATCAATGGCTGGAGAAGCTGGAGCGCATCCGCATCTTTAACAGGTGGGATGACGAAGAAACGTTTCGTCATGTCTTCTTCTATTTGGAGGATGCAGCTCGAACGTGGTTTGAGAACCTTGAAGCCTCCCTAACCGACTGGACTGTCTTTAAGAGCGAATTTCTCAAAACATTCGCTACGGTTGTGCGGAAAAAACGAGCCGCCCTTTTGTTGGAGACGCGAATGCAACACCCTAACGAAAGTGTTGTACTGTTCACTGAGGAGATGAAGATGCTGTTCCGGAGAGCTGACCCCGAAATGGCAGAAGAGAAGAAGGTGTGCTTTCTGATGCGGAAAGTTAAACGAGAGCTCTTCGCTGGACTCATCCGCAACCCCCCTAAGACCGTCACTGAGTTCGTCACCGAGGCTTCGATGATCGAGAGGACCTTGGATATGCGTTCGCGGCAATATGATATACCACTCAACACCCTTTCGGTGAACCCGGTAAACGCCCCTGGATTGGTGACGCAAGACTTGCGGGAGACCATCCGCACCGTCGTTCGCGAGGAACTGAGGAAATTGTTCCCAGCAACGCCGAAGCCCCAAGTCGCCTCCCTCACTGACGTCGTCCGCGAGGAGGTTCAGCAAGCACTGGGGAATTCTACGCCGTCGGAAGCATCTTACGAACCACAAGCGATGACCTACGCCGCTGCTGCTCGTCGTCCCCGACCCGTCCCAACCCGTTATCAAGAGGCCCCGCCGTACCGCCGCCCAATGTCGCCCGCCCAACCCCCTGTAACGCGAAAGCAGGCGCCCAGGAAGACCGAGGTGTGGCGAACGCCAGATAATCGTCCGCTGTGCTACCACTGCGGAGAGGCCGACCACGTCTACCGCTGCTGCCCATACAAGAGGCTGGGTCTGCGTGGGTTCTCCGTCGACGCACCCCGCCCGCAAGCCGGCCAGCGCCCATTTGAGATCGAAGAATACCTGTCGAACACCAGCCGTGGACCACCCCGTTTCAACCGTTCGCCGTCGCCCTACCCGTACCAATCCCCTAACCGTCGCAGCAATGCTGACTTCGCCCGTGGAAGGTCCCCCAGCCCACTAGAGGGAAACTAAAAGCAGCAACTTGTGGAGGTGAAGTTGCACAACGGCGAGAAAATGAAAACCCTCCAACGACGCAAGACCGTGATTCACGACATGCCCTCATCCCGACTACCCTACGACACCCTGACGAGGCCCTCGAAAACGACGACAGCTACGCTGCGCGACGCGTACCCGAAATGACGAAGCCTGCAGCTGAGAAGACGACGATGACGACGCATAGTGCCCGACCATCAACACGCGCAAGCCGCGATACGACGCCCCGACGCACCCGAAATTCGAGGAAAGCGCCATCCGATGTCCAGTTGTCCATCGACGGCCTTGACGTAGTCGCCCTCATCGACACGGGAGCCGACTACTCGGTCATGAGTGGGTCTTTCGCGTCCAAGCTAAAGAAAGTTACGACCAGATGGGACGGTCCCCACATACGCACAGCAGGAGGCCACCTCGAGACCCCAAGTGGAATGTGCACATCGCGCGTCACCATAGATGGCACTACGTACCCTGCGGAATTCGTTATTTTGCCTAACTGCTCCCGCGACGTAATTCTCGGAATGGACTTTTTGACGGACAATGGCGCAATAATTGATCTGCAGACCAGGTCGATAACGTTTTCTTCCGATCACTCCACGACGCCGCAGCCGAACCTTGGACACCGTGCTGCTGTAAGGATCGCCGACGATCACGTCACCCTGCCACCCCGCGCAAGCTTGATGATCGCCGTCTATTGTGGAGGTGCTGCTCCTGACGTCGACGCTATCGTAGAGACTGACCAAAGGTTGCTTCTAGACCACGGTGTGTCTGTCGCAAGAGGCATTGCGCGGTTTAAGCAACGCAGATCCCACGTTTTGGTAACCAATTTCACCGAGGAATATCAGCATCTAAACAAGGGCGCTGCAATTGCGTTCCTCGAAGAAACGCAAAAAGCGAGTCAAGTGATCGCGGTCGCCACCTTTGACCGTGCACGCGCAGATGCTTCCAGGCTGCCACATCCTTTCGACGTGAACCCGGCGCTGTCGCAAGAAAATCGGAACAGATTACTGGAGTTGCTCCGTCGCTACAGCGAGTGTTTTTCCTCGAACTCGAAGTTACGGCAGACACCTTTGGCGAAGCACCGGATAATAACCGAAGATGGAGCCCGACCTACCAGACAGTCACCGTACCGCATTTCTTCACACGAGCGCGAAGCCATGCGGACTCAAGTAGATGACATGCTCAGCGACGACATAATACAGCCATCGAAAAGTCTGTGGGCTGCGCCGGTTGTACTCATGAAGAAAAAAGATGGCACTTTAAGATTCTGCGTTGACTACCAGAGACTAAACAAAATCACCAAAAAGGACGTGTACCCCCTGCCACGAATCGACGATGCCCTCGACCACCTCTGCCACGCCAAGTACTTTTCATCCATGGATCTGAAAACCGGCTACTGGCACATTCAAGTGGACGAGAGAGACCGAGAGAAGCCTGCATTTATAACCCCGGGCGGTCTATACGAGTTCAAGGTGATGCCGTTTGGGCTGTGCACGGTGCCCGCAACGTTTCAGAGAGTCATGGACACTGTGCTAGCAGGCCTGAAGTGGCACACTTGCCTCGTATACCTCGATGACGTTGTCGTATTCGCCCGGACTTTCGACGAACACCTCACAAGGTTGCAATCTGTACTCGAGGTCATTCGTACGTCGGTGTTAACGCTGAAGCCTGAGAAGTGCCGTTTCGCGTATGAGGAACTCAACTTCTTGGGTCACGTCGTGAACGCCGCGGGAGTCCTACCTGACCCGGCAAAAACATCAGCCATTGCGCACTTCCCAAGGCCGAAAGATAAAAAGGGTGTGCGAAGGTTTCTCGGACTGTGCGCATACTACCGGCGCTTCGTCGCAAACTTCGCACGCATTGCAAAGCCACTCACGCGCCTGACGAAAGAAAGCACCCCTTTCAGCTGGGAAAGCGGCCAAGAAAAGGCATTCTGCGAGCTGCAACAACGCCTGCAAAACCCGCCCGTGCTCGCTCAGTTCGACGAAAACGCCGAAACGGAAATGCACACGGACGACAGTGATATCGGTTTGGGTGCCGTCCTCGTCCAAAAGCAAAGCGGTTACGAAAAGGTAATCGCCTATGCAAGCCGCGGTCTGTCGAAGGAGGAGAGAAACTACTCTGCCTCCGAGAAAGAGTGCCTGGCTATCATATGGGCCAATTCAAAATTTCGCCCATACGTCAATGGTAGACCGTTTAAGGTTGTGACAGACCATCATGCGCTGTGTTGGCTCGCCAATTTGAAGGACCCCTCTGGCTGTCTTGAGCGGTGAAGCTTGCGCCTACAAGAGTTCGACGTTACAATATTCTACAAATCCGGCAGGAAACATTGCGACGCCCACTGCCTGTCCCGCGCCCCCGTCGACCCACAGCCAGAGGACTCCGATGAAGACAGTGCGTTCTTCGGAGTCGTGACAGAGAGCGACCTAGCCGCCCAGCAGCGTGCCGACCCTGACCTCCGCGCCATGATCGACTACCTCGAAGAACGCAACGTCGCCGTGCCTAGGGCGTTCAAGCGCAACTTACCAGCGTTCAGCCTCAAAACCTCCATCCTAGTGAAGAAGAATTTCAACCCCGGAACGAGAACGAATTATCTACTTGTCATCCCTGCAGGCCTTTGTGACGAAATTTAGGAAGCGTGCCACGACGACCCGTCTTCCGGACATCTCGGAACAGCTCGCACGATTACAAAAATTAAGGCAAAATACTTCTGGCCCTACCTTACATCCGATGTCACCCACTACGTCCGGAGCTGCCCTGACTGCCAGCGACGAAAAACACCACCGACGAGACCCGCCGGACTTCTGCAGCCGATTGCCGTCCCAACGAGGCCCTTCCAACAGATCGGGATGGACCTTCTGGGCCCGTTCCCTACATCCCGATTCACGAACAAATGGATTGTCGTAGCGACAGACTACATGACGCGCTACGCAGAGACCACCGCTGTTCCGAGGGGAACTGCACAAGAAGTTGCAATGTTCTTTATTAACAAAGTTGTGCTGCGACATGGAGCCCCTGAGGTCCTAATCACAGACCGCGGAACGACCTTCACCGCAGAGCTTATGCAAGGAATCTCACGCTACAGCAACACGGATCACCGAAGAACGCCGGCGTACCACCCCCAAACGAATGGACTAATGGAACGGCTGAATAAGACAATCGCGGATATGCTGTCTATGTACGTCGACGTTGAACATAAGACGTGGGACGAAGTCCTCCCGTACGTCATGTTTGCGTACAACACGGCTATCCAAGAAACCACGCAGATGACACCGCTCGAGCTCGTCTACGGAAGACGGCCGACTACGATGCTCGACGCCATGCTTCCGCAAATAGAAGACGACGACCTCAACGCCGATGTCCAAGGATACCTCCAACGTGCAGAGGAGGCCCGCCAGCTCGCTCGAGTTCGTATAACTGACCAGCAACTGGTGGATGCCGGACGCTACAATCTCCGACGCCGAGACGCCGAGTACCATCCTGGAGATCGTGTGTGGGTTTGGACTCCCATTCGACGACGGGGACTCAGTGAGAAACTTCTACGACGCTATTCCGGACCTTACCGGATTCTACGACGTGTTGGCGAACTAACGTACGAAGTGATCCATGATGGTGACTCTCGTACATCACGACGACGCACGCGGCCCGAAGTCGTCCATGTGGTTCGCTTAAAACCTTTCTACGGACGATGACGAACTTTTATTTTAATTTGTTTGGACTGTCCCTTATGTTAGCATCGGGTCGATGCACTCTTAGAAGGTAGGGGGGTAATGCCGCGAACCATGCATTGGGTTTGTTTATTTGTGTTTTGCTTTTTCGGCCTGGCTGCGCCAGCCTGTGCTATCACTGTTTTCACAGCGTTTCGAACAAACGCTATCATGGCGTTTCGAACAAACGCTATCGAACAGCGTTTCAAGCGTTCCGAACAAACAGCGTTTGGAACAAACGCTATCGCAGCGTTCTCGATACGATTCGACTATTCGAGAAACGCTCGCGCCGAGGGATATAAATTCCCGCACAGCCGATGCCGTGACATTCGATCGCCGACGCTCACTAGCGTGCACGTCATTTTGCCGACCGTTGCTTCGCCGCTTGTGTATTCTTTCAGTGGTTAAGGGAGCATAAGCTCGCTCCAATAAATTTGTTTTTTTATAGACAACTGCGTCGTCCTTTGCTGCGTGAGAATATTCAACTACATCGAAACAAACCACGGCACAGGCTACAATAACATGCACGCTGCAGCTGTGCTTGTAGAAACAGTGCGTGCCCCAGTATTCACTAGCGCTTGCCAGTGGAAATTCCAGTGCTTCCAGCGCTTCGCAGTGTGCACCAGCATCACAGCGGTTGAGCCAGCACCTCTACCAGTGCGACACTGCTTTTTTTCAGTGCACCCAGCGAAGGGCCATTGATTACAAGCGTGTACCAGCGTCTCCAGCGTGTACCAGTGCCAAAAAATGTACTGGCATCACGCTGCTTTTGAAATAGAGATTGAATGTCTTAATATTTATAATAATAATAATATTACTAACAAATATTAAAAAGTAATATTACCAAAAAACAGCTTCGCGGAACGCAGATCGTGGTCCCGTTATAGGAGGTACGCTATTTCAAATATCCATTCACCACTCTCATCGAAAAAACTTTAGTGGTTCCTGACGCATTCGCATGACAAATCGGTTACTGTTCCATGGGTTCCCTTCTTATATTGTAGCATGGGTGACGGAATTTTTAAAAGAAAGGGAGTTTCGAAGATGGCTTTTTTTTTCTGCAAGCACAAGCAGACGCTAGGTGTGCCTCAGGGATCGGTCTCCAGGCAGCTTACCTGACCACAATTATTTACATCTTGATGTGTACTGTTCCAATTCGATCAGGGTTGCAGACTTATGTTTATGCGGACGACATTGCTTTTCGTGATATGGCTGCTGACATGCATCGCCTTTACAATACTTTACAGTCGAACCTGGTTGATCTTGGGAATTACCTAGATGGTCTAGAGTTGGGTCCTAATAACAATGGGTCTGCTATTCTGTTTTTTTCTGTTAACGATCTGGTAAGAATATCTCTAACTTACAAGCTGCAGGACGTCTCGAAAGTTGAATAATTAAAATCTGTAAAACAAACCGTATTGGAACTTATGAGATCGACATGAGTGAGTACAATGAAAATGAGTGGCGGGAGGTCGTATAAGTAGTGCCATAAAAATAATCGACTAGAACGGATGCCTCGCCAGTTCCTTGAAACTAAGGGCAGGGAGACCGGTGCTTTCTATAGAGTAGGTATCGCAACTGCAGCTTATGACGAGAAGCCGTGCTACGCATTACCAGGACAGAGTACATTGAAAGTATGCGCCTGTTTTAAAAACTCTAAAAGTGATTCGTGTTTTATGAGACATTTTTCGTCTAAAAACATAAAAGAATGTAAAGAAATTTTGTGCTTGTGAAGTAATGGAAATTCTTTTTTCTGTACGGCTCAAGTTCTGCCCATTGTATGAGGATATGAAACACTGTCAGAGGCTCACCACATATACCGCAGCTAGGTGGGTCACCTCTGGACAAAAGGTGTAAGTGAGTACTCCAAGTGTGTCCTATTCTTAATCTGCACAGTGTGACTTCTGTGCGACGTGTTTTTGATGATGCTGGCCAGTGACCTAGCTCTGGCTTGACCATGTGCAGCTTATTTTCTGTTTGACCTTCCCATAGATACTGTAGCGAGAGAGGAAGACAAGATGGCGGCTAACGTGGTCACGTCGTTGTCTCGCCACTTTATTATGAGAGATGATTGCCGAAGCAGAGCGGCGGTGGCTGCAGCGTCCAAACCGCCAGGCGCATGAGCCCGATCTACTCCAACTCGCGCATTGAGCTGTGGTATGAGCTGCACGAGAGGCGCAGCGCGGTGGCTAGAAAAATGACGATGATGATGAATGGCGATGATGATGACGGTACAGATTATTCCCCCCCCCACACACAGAAATGAAGCCGAAATGAAAAAAGATGGGGGCGTATATACAAGAAGGTTCGTGACGCGATTCAAAGTGCAGTCCAGGTCGTCAATGGTAATGGTGTATCGGGAACCAGTAACTCTCTGGCGGATGGCTCTGGGAGAAGCGCAGCAAATGTAGAACTGGCGGAAAGTACGCTGTGTTCGTACCAAGGTGGGCATCACGACGACCTAATGGAGCCTTTATGTAGTGCAACGGGTCTCGCGAGTGAGCGCGGTCAACAGCGGTGTCCGCAAATGCAGTTGTGGGCGGGTGCAGACGTCAGTGGTGGCAAAAATCCGGTCTCGGCGTTTTAATGCGGCCGGCGTGGTGGCACGGGTATACGAGTAAGCGGATGCGGAAATGTCGTGATCGAAGAACCATGTCGCGCGCAATGAGAGTAGTGCTGAGGTGTGCGGCACGTGGTAGGTAAGCGCGTCGGGTAGAGGTAGAAGACCCTTGCGTTGTGTCGAATGTCATGCCTGCATTCAAGGTGAAGCCCTGCTGGCTTGCGTCCGCAGTCGAGAACCCCGGAGGATTGATGTCGGAGAACGCAGCACGTGGGAACACTACAATACAGCCAGTGTGACCTGGTTGTTTTTTTTTTCAGAGGAGGCTTCAGGTCCAGTGAAGGGATCTCCCTGGATGTTTCAGAGCCGTCTGTATGGACAGATGTGGCTAGCCGGTGAGCTATTTCATTGTCCTCGATATCTCAGTGCCCAGGCACTCAACAGACAACAACATCCGCTGGGACGAGCAAAGTTTGCATAACAGTGAATAGAGCCGCATTATTACAGGAATTTTGTGTTTTTTATTTTTCACAACTCTCACGATTCCTAAAGAGTCCGTGTATATAACTGCCTTAGGTAAGTTCGATTGTTAAATGTGCTTAACAGCCACTAATATTGCGTCTGATTTTGCTGTATTATGCTTGTATTTGAATGCAGTATGCCAGCCTCTGACAGGGATGGCCCGACCGCTGCATGCATTGCGCCGTCACGATGCTCTGATGCGTCTGTGAAGAATGAGCTACAAGAACATTTATGCTGTACTTCAAGAACGTGGTGGGAATATGCGCGGCAGGGGCATGTTTTGTAAGTTCAATAAAAGACAAATCACAGTTAATGATCTGCAATCCTTTAGGCGAGATCTGTACAACAGGAGCCATGAGCTGATATTCAATAGTTGGGACGTTCATTTCCTGAGTCAGAGCTCTTAGTAGCAGAACGGTTATGGGACAAAGAAGAGCTCGACAGCTAATTTACAGTATAATATGCTGCATGTTTGTTGTTTGCGTTAACAGTTAGGAAGTACGTGAATGGTAAATAATATCTTTGCAACTCCAACGGCCATTCGTATGCTTCTAAGTAATGGCTTTATACATACTTGACCTGGAAGCACCTGTGTAAAGGCGGACACCCAGATGGTGGACCGGATTCAACATCTTCAAAGCAGTTGATGTGGCGGACTGATAGACTATAGCCCCCTAGTCTATGCGCGAGAATATAAGGCTCTTCATTTTATTTTATTTCATTTTATTTACCCTCAGGGCCATATTGCATTATAGAGGGGAGTGGAAATAAAGTTTACAAGATAAAGGAAAATACAGCATGAGAATATACAGCATAGAAAATACATATCATACGGCAAAATGTGCAGCAGAGAAAAGACAGCATGAGAATAAACAACGCAACAAATATAAAAATAAAAAATTTAAGAAAAACTCCTGATTATACAGTAGTAGCTGTGCAGTGACGGTGAACATAATACAATTTTGAGTAATGTTTAGCTCGTGCAATACTGAATAACGTTTGACGGGAAATATTGTTATTAGTTAGTAATGACAATGTCTTCGGGAAGGTGGTTCCAGTCTACGGATGTACGAGGTATAAATGATCGAGAAAAACACTGAGAGTTGCAGGATGCGATTCCAACCTTATGACGATGGTCGATGCGAGGAGATATGTACTGAGGATTGAGGATTAATTGGTTATGTAGGGTGGGATGATGGAAAAATTTGTGAAATGTACTCAAACGAGATATTTTCCGACGGGATGCAAGAGAAGAAAGGCCTAGGCTGAATTTCATTGAACTGATACTGGCGATGCGATTGTAGTTAGAAAGTATGAAACGGGTGGAGTTATTCTGTACGCGCTCAAGTGAAGTAACCAGGTTATCGTGGTAAGGATCCCACACTAATGATGCATAGTCAAGTTTGGAACGCAATAATGTTTTGTACAACAGAAGTTTTAGTGCAGAAGGTGCTTTTGAAAAGTTACGACGTACGTAGCCTAACATGCGATTAGCATTATTAGTAATGTATGCGATGTGGCGAGCCCAAGATATGTTAGATGGGATTAGAATGCCCAGGTATTTATACGAGGAGACTGGATCAAGCAGGACGTTGCTTAAGTAGTATTTTAGTGGGGTGTTAGCAGATCTAGTTACGCGCATTACCTTACATTTAGCGATGTTTTAGTCCATTCGCCATGTGCTGCACCAAGCTGCTACTTTGTTAAGATCAGATTGGAGGCTTAAACTGTCAATAATACTAGTTATTTCACGAAAAAACGCAGTCATCTGCAAAAAGACGAATGTTAGAAGAAAGTGAAGACGTGAGGTCATTAATATAAATTAGAAACAAAAGTGGACCAAGAACTGACCCTTGCGGTACACCTGAGTGCACCGCAGCAGATGACGAACTGTGATTGTTAGCAGTAACATATTGAACACGGTTAAACAAGAAACACTCAATCCACTTCAGTAAACTATTGTCAATATTTAGTAGGCTCAGTTTGAACAGTAGTAGTTGTTGACAGACTTTATCGAAAGCCTTACTGAAGTCTAAAAAAATGCAATCAGCACATGATGAACGGTCTAAAATGTGATGCAGTTTGTGAGTGAAATATGAGCTGTGTTTCGCATGCAAAATGTTTGCGAAAACCATGTTGTGCTGGTGTAAAAAAAAGAATTCAATTCAAGGAAGTTAATGAGGTTGAAGAAAACGACATGTTCTAATAATTTAAAGGAAGTGCTTGTTAACGAAATCGGGCGATAATTTTTTGGAGAGTGTTTATTGCCTGGCTTAAAGATTGGGACCACCCTCCAGATTTGCTATTGAGTAGGAGTGGTTGTTGTATCTAAGGACTGTTGAAATATTTTTGTTGGTATCACTAAACTGTAAGTAACGGTGCTTTTCAGAAATTTAGTACCAATATTGTCACGGCCAGGTGATGAGTGAATGGGCAAGTTATCTATGGGTTTAGCGATACCGGAACGATCAATGAAAATTGGTGGCATGGCAATATAATTGAAGTTTTGCACAAGGGTTTCGATGACGTTAACAACTGGAGAAAAGTTGTTTTTAAAAGTGTCATTAAGTAGATCGGGTACATGTCAGTAGGAACTGGATTGTCAAAATCATCTACTAGAACTAAGGTGTTAACTGGTAAAAGGTTTAAGCGCCGAAATTTACGTACAATGTATGCAAGAATAGCTGGGAGAGTTCGAGAAAGGAAATGAAATTTAGAGGATTTTAAGGCGGTAAGGTAAGCGTTGTGCGCTGCTTTGTAAATCGCCCAACGTTCTTCAGAAAGAGCTAGTTTTGCTGATCTGTGAAGTAGTTTTATACGGGTAGATAGGCGTTTGATGTAGGTGTTGTACCATGGTGCCTGGTGATTAGAAATAATGGTTCGGTTAGGAATATATTTCCTAGTAAGTTCGTCTACTTTTGCAGCAAAAATATCCCAGTTCGATTGGACACAGCGATCACTAAACTGGATAAAAAAGAAAGCAACGAAGTTCAATAGTTCGTCATTATTGGCATCGAAATTTGCATTACTGTCTTCATGAGTCAAAGTGCATCATGAGTCTTGTAAAGACTCATGATGCATTTTCTGTCAGTGCCCCAATTTGTACGCGATAAAATCTTTGGGATATTCATTGTTTCTATGCACTTGTTTCTAATATATTTGATGCGGGATACGAATGTTAGTTTCATGTCTAGTATGACTCCTAGGAATTTGTTTCGTTTTTACCGTAAGACGATGGCCCTGCAGGTGAGTATCTGGATCTGAATGTGAGTCTCTCCTCCTGGAAAATAGTTCACGGGTGCTCTTCTGTGGGTTAGGGCAGAATTCGTTTTCTTATGACTATTTTGACACCCTATTCAGAACAAGCTGAACATGCCTCTCGCATATTGCAAGGTTGCAAGATTTGAAGCCTATCTGGGTATCGTCTATGTATGTCGAGTAAAACATAGAACGTGGGATACATAGACACAAGGAATTCACTTCTTTATAAAAAGCGTGCAGCTAAGCACACCTCCTTGTGGTACTCCGGTTTCCTGTCAAACGGTCGTGACAAAACGTTCCCCAGTTTAACAAGGAAAGTGCAGTTAGACAGGTAGCTGTCTATAAAATTCAACACTTCACTACGATTACCAGTTTTTGAGAGGTCTCTCAGTATTCCGAATTGTCATGTGATGTTGTATACTTTCTTCATGTCTAAAACACAGGGGTAGTGGTTATTTTTGTGGGATGGAAGCCGACAATTGCCTTTGAAAAGAGGAAAAGGGAGAAAAAAGCGCAGTTCCTTTACTGCCTCTCTCAATCGAGGGCACCTCCACAGTTATGCGCAGAGAAGGGGAGACGGGAATTAAAGACAAAAAAGAGAAGAGGTAAGAGAAGGGTAGTGAAAAGCATTCGATCACTCGCATTACGCACGCGTGCGTAAGAAACCAAAAGCGGCTGAAAGACCGCCGACAATCCGGAGGCGAAGCAATGCGCCCGAGAAGCGAAAAAAAACACACTACCGTACAGGTAGAAAGAAGTTTTGGCACTCCCCAACCACGAGGGAAGGGGAGACAGTGTCTGGATGGATGGGATGGATGGATGGATATGGCTGTACCCTTTAGATCGGGCGGTGGCTAGCGCCACCAAACCATAATACTTAATGAACCAAAAACTACATTTATATTTTTCTTTAAAAAGTGAGTTTGAGGATTCGTACTTTGCAGTGAACAGTTTAATTTTCACTCGTGCCTTGATTTTAGCCACCAATCAGATAACCTCCTTCTTGTTAGATCTACCCGCTTAAAGTCTATTTTGCCCTCCCTGTTCCTAAACCCCAGTCCTGTGGAAAACTCTGCGCCATCAACCTGAACTATAGGGTGAAGCCCTTTACAGAACATTATCAAGTGTTCGGCAGTTTCTTCTTCCTCTCCACACGCACTGCATACTGTGTCTACCCCTTCGTATTTGGCCCGATATGTCTTGGTTCACACTACTCCCGTCCTGGCCTCAAACAGTAGAGAACTACCCCGAGTATTATCATAGATCCTTTCCTTGGCAATTACCTGCTTAAAAGATCGATAGATCTCTAGTGCGGACTTCTTAATCATGCCCATTCTCCACATGTCAGTCTTCGTTTTCTTCACTTTCTTCTTAACAGATGTTTTTTTTAGTTTGGCCACTTGATGTTTTCTAAGTATTTACCAGTCTATTTACTGGTTCGCTTCCTCCATTTCGTATCGACATTCTTCATGTACAAGCAGCTGAAAACCTTCCTAGCCCAACGCTCCTCCCCCCTTTCTCTCAATCGCTTCCTAAATTTTATCTTGCTGCTAGCTTCCCTGCCCATATTCATATGATGTCCATCCCATATCACCTTGTACTCCCTGATTTGGTGTATTCCCGTAAGCTCCTAAAGCAAGCCTACCTATTCGACGTTGCTTAATTTCTAATCTTGCTTGAACTTCAGATCTCATGCACAAAACCACATTGCCGAACGTCAGCCCAGGAACCATGACCCCTTTTCATATTCTTCTCACATCATTCCTATTGTAATTCCACAGTGCCCTATTTTTCATCACTGCTGCATTCCTGTTACCTTTAGTCGTCACGTATATTTCGTGTTCACTCAGGAACTCGGTCCCATTGCTTATCCATAGGCACAGATATTTGTACTTAACTGTTATCTCAAGCATGACCACCTGTATTCTAAGCTCACTACCTTCGTTACCAATGTAAATCATGACTGATGATTTTTCCTTACTGAATCTAAAATCTAACCTGTCTCCCTCATTACCGCAGATGTCAATCAATCGCTGCAAATCTTCCTTGTTGTTGGCCATTTGCACTATATCATCTGCGTACATTAATGCTGGTAGTGCCTGATCAATGAGTTTTCCTTGTTTGACTAAAGAGAGGTTAAACCCTAGTTACTTCCCTCTAATTTGGCCTTCAATCCTTGTAGGTACATCATGAATAGTAAGGGTGACAGGGGACACCCCTGCCTAAGCCCCCTTTTCACCTCTGCAGGTTTGGATGCCTGTTTTTCCCACTTTATAACTGCCTTGTTACCTTTATAGATATCCTCTAAAAGATTACTGACCACATGTTCAACGCCTAGTGTGTCCAGTATTCCCCACAATTCCGCTTGAACCACGCTATCGTACGCTCCCTTGATATCCAAAAATGCTAGCCACAGGGGCCTGTGTTCCTTTTCTGCTATTTCGATGCACTGCGTCAGTAAGAACAGATTCTCTTCCAACCTCCTGTGTTTCCGAAACCCATTCTGCAGTTCTCCAGCACGCCATCATCCTCTATCCATGCCTGCAGTCTTTCCTTTATAATCTGTATCGCCAGCTTGTAGACCACTGATGTGACTGTTATAGGTCGGTAGTTGTTTATGTCAGCTTTGTCCCCTTTTCCTTTATAGATCATGCTCATCCTGCTAAGTTTCCATCTATCGGGAACTTCACCATCGATTATTATTTTGCTCACTGCCTCTCTCAAAGCCTGCTTAGACTTCGGACCTAATGTCTTTATCAGCGTAATTGGAATGCCACCTGGGCCTGTTGATGTACTACTAGGAACCCTTTTCTTAGCCCTTTCCCACTCTCGTTGTGAAAATGGAGCATTGCACCACTTGATTCGTCCTTGCTTATTATGGTGCATACACTTCTTTGTTGAAATTTTTCTGTCATCCTTGTTCTTAAACATTCAATATCTTCGTCCCCTTCTAGCCTAGCACCTTGGGCTGTAGTTATAAAACTCTGCTCTAGGCTCGTCTCGTTTCTTAAGGAGTTTAGATGGTTCCGAAATTTCGCAGCTGCCTTTCTATCTTTTTTATGTACTTCTGCCAGCCACTGAGCTCCCTTTCTTCAAATATTTTCATTGATCAGACGGCATGCATCCCTTCTACAGCTTCGAAAGGTTTCCCATTTTCTTTCAACATCATCTGTTGGTTCACCCCACTGCTTAGCATGTATGTGTTCTCTAGAGGCTTCCTGACGTTTTGCTATGGCTCTCTTAACTTCCTCATTCCACCAACTTTTGGGTTTTTGTCTTCTTTCCCGGGGTGACGTGTCACGCGTATTAGCAAGCTCTAGCTCAGAGTTTATTTAGACTCGTGTAGCTACACATTGTCTTATTATCCTCCGTGAGTACTTTCTCAATTTGTTTAGTGGCTATTTCAATTTGCCTTTCTGGATAAAAATTTTCCTTTAGTTGCTCATCTTGTCTCCTCCCCACTTTCACTGCTCTTCCAAAACTTAGCTTGATACGTTTGTGACCACTACCCAGACTTCTGGAGCCACCTGCATCTATGTGCATTCCCCTGAGCTTATCATACATCCTATGTGACATCAGTGCATAATCTATCGTCGACTGCAGCCTTTCTACCTCCCATGTGATTTGCCCTTCACACTTCTCGTACTGTTGAAAATTATCAAATCAAGCCTTTCACACATATCTATGATCATTTTCCCTGTCGGGTCGGAATACCCACCTATATCTTCTCAGTGCACATTCATGTCTCCTAGTATAATTATCTCGCACTCTCTTCCTAACTCTTGAAGGTCATTTGATATACACTCTACCATTGCCTGGTTTTCCACTCTGGCCTTTGCTCCCGTCGACATGTACACGAAACCAAGGAGTGCCATTTAACCTGCCACTTTCCCTTTTAGCCATAAATGTTCCTTGCACTCCTGCTTGACCCTTTGCCAGTCTGTACTTTTATGAATGAATGCCCCAATAACACCCCCTTTCTGCTGCCTTCTGTTCTATTACAATATTCTCACGCGTAGTCCGGATTGTTCGAAGGTTGTTCCATGTCCCTAAGATGTGTTTCTACAAAACCGTATACCATCGGCCTCTCTTTCCTTAGCTGTTCTTCTATCTCTTCCTACTTCAGCCTGTTCCTACCATCCTGCATCTTAACATACCCAATGCCTGAATTGTCTCGGCGCTCGTGGCTACATCTATTTATGCCCCGGACTCTACCTAACTTAGATATTGGTGCCACTTTGAAATTGTGTCTGTCCATACCACCTGTCAAAGAGTCTCCCTGGTTGTTTTCCTCATTACTAGCTGTCCTGCACCCCGAAGGGCTCGCTAGCCCCCCAAAAAAGCTACTGCGCGTCCTGCAAGTTGCCAACCCACCTCATGACCTAGCCGCCCATCGAAGTGAATTTTGTCTCGTTTGAAACCACCCCATCTATGCACCTCTCTGTTTATTTCCACCACCTCGAATCCATTCTCTCGACTCATCCGCCATATCTCTTGGTTTGCGTAGACTACCGCTTTTTGCAGGTTGCTATAACGCAACGGTACCTCCGGTATCGTGCATATCACTTCCTGTACCTTAGGAGAAGTGGCGTGCATGTCATCGACGCCTTTCGCCAGTGTGGTTGCTAGACCTGCTGTATCTTCACTAAATACATTGTTTAAATCGCCTGAAATTATCACGAGGTTTCGTCTATCAGCAGTAGTTTTGAGTTTTGCGCTCGCTTGCCTCAAGACTGCTTCAAGCTTGCGTCCTGGGAACGCCCCTGCTGCAACCCTCTTGTCACCTCTTACCCTCTCTTTGATGGTTCCTGTGCATCGATTTAAATTCGAGTCCCTGGCGATTATCACATGCTGTGACTTTTCAGCTGGAGCATCCTGCACCTGGGGGCAACTTGCACTTGTGACGCCGACTGCTTTGTCCCCTCCCAGCCCCACAACTACTTCGCTGAAGCTGGGCCTTGCGACAATTGAACCGGCTGAACCCGTTTTTTTCAAACTTGCTTGCTCTTCCTTCTCCACCATTCTGGTTGTCGTTTCCCTACTTTTCTCTCCGTAGGACGCTTCTTTGTTCACCTTCGCTAGTGCTTCCCCGGCGGACTTCAAGCTTTCTCCCATGGCCCTTGTTTTCTCTTGCTCTGTCGCCAACGCATCCTTGAGCTCGGCGATTCTCATCAGCAGTTTACTCTGGGCAACCATCATTTTCTGCATTTTTTCCTCGACCTCACATTGCGTACACTTCGGGTCAGTTATTTCTCCATCTGCTTCTACACTTGGGTCCACTTTCAAGCCCACTCCACATCCTGAACACTTTCCAGTATTTTAGTCATGTCTTTCTGACACCAATTGTCCCTATACTCAATGATTACTAAACTCGAGCCCTGCACTACGAAAAAAAAGGTCTAAGCTCTACTACAAAAATTTGCGTGTTCAATGTACGTGCACTTCCCCCACGGGGTGACAAAGAAACGGCAATAAATTCAAACACACACACCCACACTAACTAATAAATGCCTGGTGACTGGCCCCCAAAAAAGCCGTACTATAAAATAATTGCTACGAAGATTTCAACTGCTGCCTTATAATTATAAAGACAAGCAGCTCAAAACATGCAAAAACACTTATCTGCGCAGTCGATCTAGAGCGCTCAAAAAACACGTCCATCCACCGTGACAGCCCGAACCGAACCTTTGCTCCGACGGGGCAACGCCCCCTTGGGGAAAGGACAAAAAAAAGAAAAAGACCGTCAGGCAGCTCGGAGCAGCTTACGTAAGCAAAGTCACGTGGGACTCCGAGTACGCGTGGTGCCTGGCATGTTGTAAACAACGACATGTGCGTGTTTACCTCTTTAGAGGCGCGTAAAAAGGTCTGCATCACCGAAAAAGTCCAGTAGCGCATGGACGTTTTCGCTATACACACACAGACCATGAAGCAATCATGGTGAAGCAGCCATCTATGTATTATCAAACCTGGCGTTCAAACGACGGCATGACCTTGCACTAAATTTACCTAACTGTGAAGCTGTATGGGTAGAATTTGATCATTTGTTGCTTAACATCGACAACAAAAATTTTATTTTGGGTTGTAATTATCGTTCACCCTCTACCTCCATTACTGATTTTAACAACGCTTTAGACAATGTGCTTGAATCAATATCGTCAGAAAATAAAAATGTAGTTATCGTTGGTGACATGAAGATCAACCTGCTTGATACCGCGTCCGCTAACTTCACGACATATTCTAGCTGCTATCACAGTTATGGTTTCGAATGCCTGATTACTCAAGCTACACGTCTTTCTCGTGACGGTGGATGCTCACTAATTGATCATGCGCTATCAAACCTTCTGGTCGCTCCTAAAGCAGGCATTCTTACCAGTGATATCATCGACCATTATCCCATTATTCTTAAAACTATTTCAACTCCTATTTGTCGTTCTGCATGCTTTAATAAACTTGTTTTGGATAAGGAAGCACTTATCGAGAACATTACGAAATCAGACTGGCTTGCTGTAAGGGAAACCAACGACCCTCAAGAAGCATTCTCGCGCTTTTTGTCTTTACTTTTACATTACTTCCATTCCCATTCGCATAGGAAAAAATGCAAGAAGATCATTGCGTCACCTCAAAACCCATGGCTAACTGATAAATTACTTAAAGCAATGCGCAGATGCGAGAATCTTTACAAAAAGACCAAGAACCAGCCTTTCAATGTTAAGCTAAGAGCAAGGTACAAGAAATACTGTAACAATCTGTGTGCGTACTTAAAAAGAGCAAAAAGAAAATACCTCGAACAGAAAATATTGGAATGTGGAAGTAACTCCGATAAAAAATGGAAATTAGTAAATTTATTTCTAAATAGAAACGGCGACCGAGGAAGCATTACTTCAATAATTCATAACGGCATTGTGCACTCAAATCGACGTGACATTGCTGATACATTCAGTGACTTCTTTTTTCCGAACAATTTGCCATCGGACCAAGTTTTAGATTACGAAATCACTCGCTTACCCCAGTCCTTCTATTTGTTCCCCACTTCTGCCGATGAAGTAACCGCGGTAATTCGGAATCTAAAAACCACTAGCGCTGGTCTAGATGACATCAGTCCATCACACATAAAGCTGATTGCTCTATCTATATCTGACATTCTTGCGTATGTCATTAATCTAATATTTAAAAAGGGGACTTTTCCTCGCGAACTTAAGTGTGCTAGAGTTACCCCAGTATTCAAAAAAGGAGACCGATCATTGGTAACGAACTACCGGCCTATATGTGTGCGCCCGTTCCTCAGCAAAGTAATTGAGAAATTATTTGAAAAGCGCCTAACTAATTACCTTCGAAATTTTAGCGTTCTTACTGATTTTCAGTTTGGTTTTCGAACAGGATATTCTACTGATCTCGCTTTATTATATCTTACTGAATTTCTAAAGCAGGCGATTGACGATGGCAGTTTAGTTGGATCTGTTTTTGTTGACCTAACAAAAGCCTTTGATACTATTAACCATCAGATACTCTTCATAAAACTGGAAGCAATGAGAATATGTGGGCCTGCTCTGTTATTTATTCGCAGTTATCTCCTTAATCGAAACCAAACGGTCAGTATTTCCGGTACCTATTCCAAACAAACAACAACGAACATAGGAGTACCACAAGGGTCCATTCTGGGCCCACTTTTGTTTTTAATCTATATCAACGATCTACCTAATTTTATCATACACTGTAAATATTTGCTGTACGCTGATGATACGACGATATTGAGTTCCGATAATAGCATAGACTGTTTAATAAATAAGCTGAGCACAGATGTTCGCAATATACTACACTGGTGCAAGCTAAACAAATTACAGTTCAATCCTCAAAAAACCCAATTCATTCTCTTTTCATCACATCAGCGATCGCTAGTAACGGATCCCTCAATTAGTATCCCAAATCATTCGATCCACGCTAGCAATGATTGTGTTTACTTGGGCGTCAAACTAGATAGAAACTTAAAATTCCACTCTCATATTTTAGATGTCAAGAAAAAGCTTTCTTATGGTATACGCATCCTCATTCGGTCTCGCCCTTTTTTTTCACGTTCCATTCTCTTGTCACTATACTGCGCATTTATTCATTCTCACATCAAATACTGTATAACTACCTGGGGCACTACCTACAACACTCACCTCGCACCGTTACAGACTGTTCAAAACAAAGCAATTAAAATAGTCACTTCTAGTTCACATTACACCGATTCAAAACAACTATTCTACAGCTACAACGTCCTTACAGTGCGCGATATGGTTAAGTATAATCTAGTCATATGTTTATCCAAGCATATCAATGAGCTATTTCCCATTTACATCATCCCATTCTCTTCACTTCTCAATACCAACAACACTAGATTTGCTTACCACAAAAACTTCACCTTACCGAAAGCCCGGACTAACTATGGCAAACGAACCGCTCATTTTAGCTCACTTTCCATATGAAATTCACTTCCATCCATCTTAAAAGTAATGAATCCACACTCGTTTGTAAAAGAATTAAAAAAGCTCTTTGTCAACCAATACAACACGTAGCACTTCATTCTCATAGCCCCTTAAGCATGCTCTCACACATGTATGTATGTGTGTATATATATGTGTGTATATATATGTGTGTATATGTATGTGTGTATATATGTATGTGTGTATATATGTGTGTATATAATTATATCTTTTTTTTCTTTTTTTCTCTTTACATCTCGTGTTTACATGATTTCTTGATATTATGAAATGTGCTTGATCACCCATACTATTATGATTATTGGAATTTTTCCCTTCCTGTTGAAGCTATGTTTTATTTGTTTTTATGTTCATCATGCACAGGAGGCCCCAATTCAGTCTCCGACTACGGGATCTCCTTCTGTATACTGTCTGTAATGACTTTACTTCATAGTAACAATAACATTTGATTCTGAAAAAACTCCCGGCGGAGTGTCACAACGTTCGCCTAGGAGAACAACATGTGTTATAGACTCGCGTGTGGCAGTCCGAGTAGCGCGAAGGTGTTTCAGGGACAGCGACGAATATCCGCGTATGCCGGGTTCTGGCACAGGATATGTTCGACGGTCCCATCTGCCGGACACTGCACGTACGAAAAGCTGCCACTGCTACTCTGTCTGAAGAGTTGGTGCGCGGTTCGGCTGCATCCAGTACGAAGGCGCAGCAAGAAAGCGCGAGCACGCCGACCAATTCCTGTTGACGGCAGGCGTGCGACAGGATTGCCGGCTGCTGTGCGGGGTCCCGGTTAAGAGCACGGACGTGGCGTGCAATGATCTGCCGCGCCACATCGAAGCTGTGAACGAAGTTCGTTGCGGGTGTGGAGAGGTCGTTGGCATTCTTTTCTAGCGCGTCGGCTGCCTCGTTGCCGCGCACTCCAACGTGTGAGAGCACGTACTGGAACGACACAGCACACCCACTTCACACGATCACAGTAAACTTGCGCGTGAGGCGCTGAGCGATCGAAGGGCTATTTTCACCATTCGCGAGGGTGAGGAACGCCTGCTCGAGATTCGCAGAAGATGACGGCCGATGGCGGCAGTAGCTCGGCCAGGTGATCGGCCGCTAAGTTCAATGCCGTGAGCTCAGCGGTCGTCGATGTCGTCGGGAGCGGAAGACGGCACTTCTTTTTGTCTCGGAGTGCTGGAATAATGCTGGCAGCAGCAGCCGAGCCGTCCCCCTTCAACGAGCCGTCGGTGTACAGATGGAGGTGGCCGGAGTACCGCTCTTCGATCATGACGCAGGTTTCCTGTAGTATGCCAGCCCGAGGTGTGTGCCCCTTGCCTCGTATACCTGGAACTCTTATCGATATGGGCAGCCGGGAGTCCCACTGTGGTGAATTAGGCAGGAGTCCTGCGAAAGGGGCTCCGGAGATAAGGCTTGCGTACTCCAGCGCGCTGCGGCCCATGCCAGTGTCGGGCAGCGACAGTAGCCGATTGACCAGCGCCTTGCCCCCTCGCGTCATGTGCATGTGCTCCACGTTAGGCAGAGCACAAGCCTTGGCTCTGAGCGAGAGGGGAAACTGGTTGGTTTCGGCATAGATTATGCCCACTGGTGACGTTCGAGGCAATCCAAAAAGGCGGCGGATGATGCCGCGATGGACCATCTCGAGTGTATCCCATTGAGACGCACACAGTGTGAATAAGGAGAACGCATAGAGGGCCCTGGCTCCGGCGACGGCGTTGTACATCCTCAAGGCAATGCCAGGCGAACAGCCTTTGCCCCACGCGAGGAGAGAGGATGCCGCTCCTGCGACTCTGCGAGAGCTTAGCTGGAGGCTGGCAACTGCTGGCTTCCAGCTCAGGCGGTGATCTGGCGTGATGCCGAGGTATCGCACCGATCGTCGCCATGGCAGAACGCATCCCCAGAAAGCGAGGTGGCCAACTTCGTATCGCCCCGATGAGGGTGGGGTGGACGAGAAGCGCTTCGGTTTTGGCAGTGGAGAGCTAAAGTACAATGCTCGAGATGAAAGCATCACGGCCTCGAGAGAGCACTTGATGCTCTGTCGCACCTGCTTTCCGCACGAAGTGGCTCTACTCGCAAAGAGGGCGACGTCGTCCGCATAGATGGTAATGCGCATCGCGTACTTCAATTCACGCAGGATGTAGTCAACGATGCGCATGAGGGTGAGATTGAACAGCATGGGCCCCAAAATGCTGCCCTGTGGCACACAAGCAGGGGATGAGTGAGGCGCGCTGAGGTCGCCAGCAATGCGGACACGAAAAGTGCTGCCACCGAGGAACTCCTCGACGTACCCGAGAAGCCTGCCACGCACACTCATTGCACGCAGAGCGTCCAAAACGGCCGCATAAGGCAGGAAATCAAAAGCGCTCTTGATACTGAGGAGTACCAAATGTCCGGCTTCACCACGGAGCATTGCATTTTCCAGAGTGGTGACAACGTCGGAGATGCCATCCGCGGTTGATCGGTGGCAGCGGAAGCCGCACTGCACGTCTGCCAGGAAGTTTAGGGCCGCAGATATCCATCGAGACGCTCTATAGCCATGGTCTCCATCACCTTCCCAGCAGCTGACGTAAGCAAGGCCTGTAGGGGGTTGGTACCGATGCGTCGCCGCAAACGCACCCGAGCGCCAGATGCTGTCGTATCCCTCGAGCAGGCCAGGAAGTCGGCTTTCGTCGAGGTTTCGCGGCATCTGGTACGTGATGCCACCACTGCCAGGCGCCGCATGGTTCCTCCGCGTCGCAAGGACGTGACGCAGCTCGCCGAGGGTGAAGTCCTCCGTACAGAGGGCCTCTATCTGCCTCACAATCTCCGACGTGGGGAAAAAGCGCTCAGGAGCAAATGGTTCGGGCCGGTGATGCGCTGGCAGATGGGGTGGCTGCACTGCGTCAGAGATGAGGACAGGGGCATAGAAGGTGTCCGCGAGTAGTTCCGTAAGCTGGGCCGTGGTTAGGTCCAGGGCAAAAGCGATGGAGAGGACCGAAGCCTGCGGGACCCGTGGTCGCAACATCGCCCCGAACACCCGCCAGGCACGCCGGCTGTAGCGCTGCTGTTCGAAGGAGCGGCAGAGGCTGGACCAGCTTTCGCCGCAGTGATGGTGGGCGTGGTGCCTACACACCGCGTCGATGCGGTTGTAGACCGTCCAATTCTCCGCCCTCCCGGAGCGCTCAGCGCGGCGTTGAATCCGACGACAAGAAGCCCGGAGGTTAAGCTGTTTGATATCTGGCACTGGCGTGTTGGCAGGAACGCGGCACTTCACTGTAGCCTCGCGCGCGCACTCAGCAATGTGTGTAGACACGTCGCCCGCGACTGGCGCTGAAGCACACAATTCGCGAAACCGTAAGACGTTCACCACCAAGTAGGCACGCGTCTGATCAGGCAGGGCACAGAGGGGCTCGAGGCAGATGAGGTAGCGATCCAACCCCTTCGTGTTGGGTCTACTGGACCACCGGTAGCGGCAGTTTTCCGTGACAAATGAGAGATCGATCGCACTAGGAGCCGAACCGCCCCTCAGGAAGGTGTGCCTGCCATCGTTCAGAAGATGGAGACCGGTGGCACAGAGAGAAAGAATTGCTTGTGAATTAAAGTGCTTCCATAAGTACGAGGTGGTCAAGAGTGGATCATCCCTCTCGAAAGCTACACGGGCGCGGATCAAACAGGCACTTTGATTTCAAAAAAATTGTTAATAGATGGAGTATATTTCCTCCTCCTCGACTAGCTTCAACAATAGCTAAGGAGGGAAGATGTTTGAGGTTCGGAAAGGGTCCCCTCGATGACTCGAGTGCGCGGTGGCAGCGCGAAGAAAGAGCCGTAGTCTGGTGAAGAGACGCTTTATTGCAGCCTCAGGCTTCTGCCCAAGTCCAAGCACAAACATCCGCCCTCCATTTCACATTCAATCATCCTCTTTTCAACCCTCCGTTGAATAAAGGGTCTTCACAGAAGCCAATCACACATGCCAGACCGTGCTGCCTCCGTCGGTCGACTTCCGTCGGCACCCTTCTCACCCTCGAGCCCCATCAGCTCTATCATTAAATGTTGCTTCGTAGAAGCCTCCTTAAGAGCACTGAGTACACCATTGGGCTCTGTGCGCTTACCAGGTGTGCATGCGACATCGAGGCTCCCCGACATCCTAACAACAGCGGGGAAGCTTACACTCGTCTCCCTGCCCCTGCTATGTCTGGGTCAGCCAAGTAGTCACCACGTCATTCTCAATGGCACGCACGCATGCCAACATTAGCTTAAACTCAGACGGCGGCGCCTGGTCTGCTTCTTGCCAGACGCTCTTCCGAGTAAGCTTTCCCCTTCTAACCGCGAACGGGGGTGATCTTGACGGCTCCGTTCATGAACCGTGTGAACGAAGATGTCTCCTTTCTTTCCCATGCTCAGGTCTTCTGCGTTCGCCTTCGCGGAACCGATGAGCTTTGTTAGTTGACGGGACGGAAGCTGGCTACGTGCTCTTCATCAGCCGCATGATTTGCGCTACACGCAACACGCCGGTAATTGGTGCCTCATACTAACTCCTTCCCTCAAGAGTGTTACTGGATGATCGATGTCCAGTAATGCGATACAAAAACAAACAAAGTCATCGCTCGAAATAAACTCACTCTCGGTGCGTGCACATATGTGAACCGATTTTTACTTCATTCTCAACAGGAGAGCTTTTGAATCCTTCAGCGAAATAGACACAGCAACACACATACATAATGCCCTCAAATAGTCCTCCCAAGGAAAACACTCTCGTAATGCAGAACAAATAAAAACACACTCTGAATGAAGTTCATCGTGCCAGTCAGTTCTCATTGGCTTGAAACAGGGAACGCGCACCGTGCATAGTCTGGCGACATATTGTCCTTTAAATTTGCAACACCACACGATCATTGCCCAACACGACAGACCCGCTCCATGCACCCTCCAGGCCCCACATGACACACTCAAAGGGAGCGATGGACTCAGCGCTATAGGTATACCTCAGTCTTAACAGATTGCACCACGAAAAAAAACGAACTGGCCTCACAAACGCTACCTTATTTCATTCACACATTTATTCCTACACAACACATCTAATTCACCTGAAAGCAGTTCTACCACTTGGAGGCAAGCTCGTATCGTAACAAGCAACTCAGCAAAAAATGCACAACAAACTAGACATTTTCACATCAGGCTAGAGCTAATAATCTGTTCAACCCACTTAAACATCACGCATAACACTTTAACGTGTGATGTAAACCCCTTTATGGTCAATGAATTCACAGAGACTACTACGGTGGCTACATGACAACAACAACAACATCATCAACAACAACAACAATGAAAAAAATTACTCAGGCAAATGAAACAGACAAAATATCACCTTGCCGCTAAGAGTCACGTCACTGATTCCAATGATCATCCGAGACGCGAAAGAGCATCAGCAGCCTCTCTCAGAGCGCCCTACTTAGGAACAAGTTTGGTTTCACATTCGCTTCTCATTAACTGTGGACGCCTCCCATTGCGACTAGTTCACCCTCTCTCTGAAAAATGCGACTGATTGCTGACCTGCCTCTATGCTGTGGGAGAGGCAACCTCTCATTGCCGTTTGCAATGCGTTCGTAAACAAACAAAAAGATTCGCTGAGACTGGTTGCCGTAACCTCAGAAAAGAATGCCAAGCCTTAAAGCTCAATCAACCGCTACCTGCGCCTCTACGTTGTACGGCAACGCGTTCAACACTCTCGAATGGCCGTAACCGACAAATAGTCGACTTTTTACTAAAAGCCTTTCACCATGTCACCAGTTTTTGGTAACACGCCATAGCTAAACACTAAAAAATGAAAACGCAAAACTTGTCACTACAATAACTACTCGTCACATAAGATAATTGTGTGAAACCTTAAAAAACAATGCGAACTAAAATTACCTTCAACAAATCTGGTACTTCAATTCCCCGAAGAACTTACGGCTTAATTTTAAACTTCAGTTGGGCACACGATGGTCCCGTCCTGACAACCTTTCCTTTTGACCGGGGAACACTCCAGACATAGAACCCACAGGTTCCACCGCCGAACCCCAATGCTAGCCGCTTTTTAACCCGCTTTCTCTTGTTTTTTTCTGAAAAGTTACCACCGCAGAGGCCGTCGTGCGCTAACACTTGAGCTGGTTCCACTGACTGCCATAACTGCTTTCGATCCAACTGCACCCTATCAGTTAGCCTGACGTGCGACCACTTTTTCACCTGATGCCGCACATCGGCAAGTGGCTAATCACGTTCCTTCTCTCCATCGAGACAATTTCTATCGAATAGACTAAGCCGCGCGCTGTTTAATACATTCACTGCAACTTCTTAGCTGCGCTTGCTGTACAAGTGACGTGAAATTAGTCAGTTGCGGCTCTCTTTCTCGGCTGTCCCGTTTCTCCACTGTGCACTGCACAGCGTTAGCGCTAAGGCTGGAATCTCGAGGCACATGCACTGGCTCCCTTATTGGTGAATACTGCTCTGGTGTACTGCCCTGTCTTGAACAGCTGATCTCTCTCTTAATACCCTCATTTACGCAGAGGTTTTTGCCGGTAAGGACGAAGACACTCATAATAACGAGGTGGAGCAATGCCAACACACTCGTATTCGACTGATCGGTCACTGCGCATCGCAATATCACAGGCTGAGCAGCTTTTCCCGACGAGGTTGGAAGAGCTAGAGGTACATACAGCAGGCGTGCGGTAAAACCATGCCCAAAAGCGTCAGTTAGCCTTATTGTGTCACTGCTCTTACGCAAAATCTCAACGGATACGTTATTTGCCCATATCTGTATACAGACACTGTGTCTGTAATTGTCTATACACAGATACACAGATACTGTGTCTGTAATTGTCTAAGTGTGACCGCTTGTGCTCTGTTTAGTCTACTGTGAGGGGGTGCAAAATCTCCCCTCGCCAGGTAGTAATGCTTAGTAATTTCATTATATGTCATGGCGTATCCCTTTGTAGATTTTCGAATCCAGTAGAATCAAAGCCATGTGTAAAAGCGTTCCAGTTCATAACTTCGCGGGCAATGCTGTTGGCCGATTCATTTGAATTCGTGGGAATGTCACCGAGTGATCCAAGGTGCACTGGGAACCAATATATGTAATGTGTATCAAAGGCATGTTTACTAATAATAATTCGAACTGCTTGTGGTGTGACCCTGCCTCTACTGAAGGCTCTGATGGCTGGTTTTGTGTCATTGTATATCTCGATGTACCGATCATCCGTCAGGGCCAACGCAATAGCAACCTGTTCAGCGACTTTCGGCTTGGAAGTGTGAACTGTGGCGCAGTTGGTACACCTGCCCTGGTGGTTAACTACTACCGCGGCGAACATATTTGAGCCTTTATATGAGGCTGAGTCGACAAAGCAAGCCCCGCTGCCGCCTTTATCAAACTTCTTCAATAAACCCTTAGCCCGGGCTACCCTTCTGGCAACGTTGAAAGTTTGGTGCATATTTCTTGGTAAAAGAGCAACGATGATGCTCTCAGCAAAGTCCTGTGGTATCTTGGTGTACGTCTCTTAGTCGATGACAGGCTTGATGATGATTCAATCAAGGATCAATCTCCCCGTGCAAGTTGTAGAGAGGCTTGCTATTTGTGACCTTTTTTGAGCCTCCGCAATTTCTATAGTCGTGTTGTGTACCCCTAGCTTGAGCAATTTTTGAGTGCAAGTGCGAAACGGGAGACCCAGTACACTCTTTATGACTTTCTTGATCACCGCGTCGAGCTTCTTAAAATGGGTTTGTGTCCAGGTATACATAGAAGCCGCATATGAAATATGACATAGCACGAAAGAGTTTATCAACCTGATAAGATTGTTCTCTTTCATACCTTTTCGTCTCCCTGCAAGTCGTCTGATCGTCCGATATGCATTCTCTGCCTTGAAGATAATTTTCCTGAGCGCCATGTGATTGCTGCCATTTTCATCTATAAAAAAGCTCAGTGTCCTCATCGTGTCGACTCTGGGTATAATTACCCCGTTTTCGGTCAATATGAGTATGTTACTTTCGGACAGTGGCTTCCAGCCCTTAGGTCTCCCCCCTTTCTCTTTTTTGTAAAGTAGTAAATCTGATTTCTGTGGGGAGCACCTGAGACCAGTGGACCTCAAGTATTCCTCCACTGTCTGCACCACTTCTGTAAGTGCATCTTGTACCTGAAGCTTCTCTACCACCAGCACACCATATAGTAAGGTCATCAGCATAGGTGGTGTGGTGAATGTTGCTTCGTGGACAGGCCGATCGTGGACAGACCGAAGTTCCGTGGACAGGCCGATCATGCACAGGTTGACGAGGACGGCAGAGATCACCGAGCCTTGAGGTGTTCCACGATCACCGAGTGGAACCACGTCTGAGTTGGTGTCTCCTACCCTTAACCTCGCCGTATGTGCCCCTAAGAAAGATTTTGTCATTACACATTTTTGATCCAAGTCCGATTTCCTTTATTGTTTGAAGGATGTATTTGTGCCTAATGTTGTCGAATGCTTTCTCCATGTCTCGTCAGAGGATGGCTTTGATATCTCTAGAGTATCCGTCTAGAATGTCGTGTTTATTCTGCTTCATAGCATCCTGAGTAGATAGCGAGGATCTGAAGCCTAACATATTGTCACAGGTAATGGGTATGGGCCATCAACTGTAGGTGGAAGCCTTGGGAAGTGAAGAAAGAAGAGGGCTTTTGCGTACTGGTCTGAGGGCAAGCAAGATGTCGTTTCGTCGCTGTCTGTAATTACGTTCGTGGCACTGGTGGAGGTGCGGGGTAAAACATGAAAATTGAAAAGAAAGAGGAGAGAAGAGTCTATTTCATGCCGTCAGTACAAATTTACTGACGACCTCAAGTGAACCAAGGGAGAAGGGAAAGGATCAGGAAACAGAGACGATTGCCCCTCAGGCCGTTCTAACTGGCCTCAAGTTCTTTCACTTCGGTGACTTCTGTGGCCAAGCATATTGCCACGAACGTAATTACAGACAGCGACGAAACGACGTCTTGCTTGCCCTCAGACGAGGACGCAAAAGTCCTTTTCTTTTTTCACTTCCAAAGGCTTCCACCTACAGTTGATGGCCCATACCCATTACCTGTGACAATATTATAGGTGTATATGTTGTTGTCCTTCAATAAATTTTTAAGCGTGTTGAAGATTTCGTGCTCGGCAAATTTTTCTACACATGATGTTAGCGTTATTGGTCGCACGTTATCCAGGCTTGGAGGTTTACCCGGATTCGGTATTAGTATGACTTGAGAAATTTTCCGTTCATCTGGATCTTCACCCGAATTCCATGCTTCATTAATCTCGTCGAGATGCCTGAGTGACTTGTTGGGGACGCCATCAGGGCCAGGGGCAGACTTTCTGTTTAACTCACTCAACACCCATCTGATTTCAGATAAAGTGAAGGGTCGATCCAGCTCCAGCTGAGGGGCTCCCCGGTATTGCGATCGTGTAAATCGTTCTGCCTCCTCAGCGACTGGTAGGTATTTGTCTATGAGCTGTTTCATAACTGTTTTAATGTCTTGATTTTTAAGGGCTGTGTGTATGGCTCGGGCAAGACAGTGTCTCTGTTTGGACCTGGTACCTTGCTCGTCTAAAAGGAACTCAATAAGTTTCTATGCTGTGCCATTCCTCATCTGCCCATCAATCGTTTCACGAAAATTACCCACTGCTGCTTACATAGGTTGGTGCAGTGCAGTTTGATTTGTTTATTCCGTTCTGCTATTTTCTTTCTTAGTTTACGATTCAGTCTTTTAGTCCGCCATTCTTTTGTGATGGGCTGCTTTGCTTTAATTAGGTGGGCTAGTTAAGAAACCATGGCTTCCACGTTAGCGTCAGTGAGAAGCTTTCTGGTGGCTGATTTGATATCATTTCTGATGAATTCGCACCGCTCTTTGAGGCTTGGTTTGGCAGCATTTGGTCAGCTTTGCGTTCTAATTCTGCGAAAGATATACCAATCAAGAACCCCAAATTATCGAGTGTGGCCTTTCTCAACCTCCAGCTTAACCTCGAGAACATAATGATCACTGCCGAAGTTATGACCGGTACTTGTCCATATGAAATGCTCTACGTTCTTGACAAAGGTTAGGTCGAGTGTGCTGTCTCTACAAACAGAATTGCCAATTCTTGTGGGATATGCTCTAACAGTATTCAATACCAGGTCTTGCTCGTCAGCATGCCATGCC
This sequence comes from Rhipicephalus microplus, assembly GCF_043290135.1. Taxonomy (NCBI): domain Eukaryota; kingdom Metazoa; phylum Arthropoda; class Arachnida; order Ixodida; family Ixodidae; genus Rhipicephalus; species Rhipicephalus microplus. The sequence continues at coordinate 274,606,896 of NC_134702.1, read as the reverse complement.
CTAGATTCCTGCCTTTGGGGTTTGTCGCAGTATAGCCCCTGAGTTCATGAACAGCGTTGAAGTTCCCTAATATGATTAGAGGCCTTGCTTCTACGAGTTTCGTAGCTTCCCCGAAAGTAATCTTGAAACCTTGCTTGTAGTGCTTCAGGTTACTGCAAATGTTGAGGACAAATACGCTTTTGCATCTTTGATTTTTGTATGAGACCGGCAATAATACCTTCACTATGACATACTCTAAGTTCTTGTCCCGAATGCCCAGCTCGTGAGAGATGTGTGTCAGCTGCCTATTTACAAAAACGTATAAGTCTCTACCATAGCTTTCGCACTCTAAAGCTATACCCTGTGAGCGTGACGTATCTGTACTCAGTTTCTTGGAATGCTATAATATCCGGCTTAGATCGTAGTGACCTGAGATATTGCTGGAGTGTGGCACGTTTGTTGTTGTACCCCCCGCAATTTCATTGCCACACTCGAAGTTATCTTTTAGTGTGGGCCATATTGGATATTCGTATCCCTTGTCTGGGGAATCATGGCGCTGTGTGAAACAATGGTCCACACTGTGCTCTGTCGTTGCCGGACATACTCTTCGTTTCAACAGTTTTCACTCTTTCGCTAAATGCCTTAAGTCCTTCCCTAGAATCATTTAATGTACTCTGCATCTGTCCCACACACATCGTCAACTATGAGACGCTGTCCATGATCATTTTCATTTTATCTGCAAATGAAGCTAGTGTTTGTTTCATTTCCTCAATGTGCGTTTCAGTATTCTTCAGCTTACTTTCCACGGCGCTGCGCTTGGCCTACATGGCCCCGTCACCCACAGGTGCAGGAACTGGTGTTTCCTTTGGCGTGTTTTTATTCTCGGCCTGCTTGGTATCGCTTAAAAGTTTTTTAATTGCTCCTAATTCTGTTAGCCTATTTTCGTTCATTTCCCTTAGCTCTTCATTTTCTTTCTTGAGCTTCTCTATTTCCCTATTTTGCTCTGGGGGTGGGTCGCGAAGCATGACACTTACCAGTTCGGTTCGCGCACCATCGGCCCAAGCAAGTCGTCTGTTGTTGCAAGATTGTCCTCTGGTAGTTAGCGTCTTGTCCGTCATTGCCAATCCCTCGACTTTGTCGGCCCACGTCGAACCAATGCCTCCTTCGGATTCTGAGTTGATCAATGGACTCCGATTCCCAGACCTCACCACGGATTTGGACCTGGATGCACTCCTTCTTCTGGATATAGGTACACTCGTTTCTTTGGATCGGGAGCAATTTCTAGACCTGGACCTGCCACGAGATGCTGCTGTTGGCTTCGAGTCGTCCATTGGAGCTGATGTCGCGGAATGCAGCTCGGATGAGTGCAGGTTCAACGGATCGTCGACTTCTTCCTTTTCAGTATTGGCTGCCATTGCCCTTTCACTTCTTCTTGTGACAATGTATGGCATTGTGTAACGCTGTCTGCATATCTTGTCCACCATGAGGTGTGAATCAGCGCAAAGTTCTCATCTGGGTGGACACCTGTGTTCCTTAATCACGTTTATTTCGCCACATTTTCTACACACAGTCTTTTCCGGAGTGGGGCACACGTCAGCTGTGTGACCCAGCCGGCCACAAGCATAAGATATGTTGATCTTTTTCTTGTAGAGCGCACACTTAATCAGGATCAGAACGAACCTGACAAAATTTTGACATTGTAACTGTCGAAGGCGATGATCACCGTGCCGGTATTCTTAATTCTTTTAGCCGCAAGCGCCAAGGGGTTTCTTGGGTTGACAATATTTCTCTCAAGCTCCGCCGGCACGTTGGCGATGTCGATGTTTCTTATCACTCCTTAGCACGTATTGTCTGGTTCAGCCTCATAAGCGCTGATCTCATAATTGAAACCACCCATGTCTATTGATCTTATTCTCACGTACCTCTCAGCATTTTCCTGCTCTACTGCACTCGCCACCATTATGTTCTGGCTGAAGTTCGGGCAGAAGATGTCTGACGCCGTCTGATTCAAGCCCAATCCTCCAGCTTCTATGATGGCTTTGCCTACCTTGGTGGAACCAATCTTGTTATTATTGATGCCACCACGTGGTTTAGGACAATCTTTCAGTGAGCTTTGGCATGTAGGGCATGCGGGAGGCCCTGGTGACTCTGTTCTTGACCTATTTGCACTTATCAGATGTTCTAGACGGCGCGTCCATGTTAGGCCCAGTCCGGCTAAGTTCCGCTAGCAGCGGATTTTGTCGGCATTCGCTTGAAAACTGCTGCTTGCCACCCGTACTTTTCGGTACATTCATCGGCAGATATGCTCTCCCCATCTGTCATTACTTGCATGTCGAGCGCCCGTCCACTCGCCCCCGACGAACGCCACTTGGCGCACATCCGTGTAGCGTTGACCCGGCTCAGCGTAGGCCTATTTCAAGCACGGCGTCGTCAGCACAAAAAGTCTCGTAAAATGACGAAAAGTTCACCCAACACAGAAAATTGATGTAGCCTTGTTCTCCTCGATGTTATGCGTCGATCGATGTAATCTATTCAATGGCACACACAGATGAACTGGAGGAAACAGATGGTGAGAGTGGGAGCCCATCTGTTACTTCGTAGAAGCCTCCTTAAGAGCGGTGAGTACACCGTTGGGCTCTGTGCGCTTACCAGGTGTGCATGCGACAGCGAGGCACCCCAACATCCTAACAACAGCGGGGGAGGTTGCGCTCGTCTCCCTGCCGCCACTATGTCTGGGTCAGCCAATTGGACGCGTCCCCACGTCATTCTCAATGGCACGCGTGCATGCCAACAATAGCTTAAACTCATACGGCGGCGCCAGACCTGCTTCTTGCCAGACGCTCTTGCGAGTAAGCATTCTCCTTTTAATACCGAACGGGGGCGACCTGGACGGCTCCGCTCATGAACCGTGCGAAAGAAGATGTCACGTTTTTTTCCCGTGCTCGGGTCTTCCGCGTTCGCCTTCGCAGAACCGATCAGTTTTGTTAGTTGACGGGACGGAAGCTGGCTATGCGCTCTGCATCAGCCGCATTATTTGCGCTACACGCAACACACCGGTAATTGGTGCCTCATACTAACTGACGGCTTACCATTTTCTCGAAAAGCTTACAGAGGCAGCTTGTCAGAGCTATTGGTCTGTACCTCGAAAAAGAGGACAGATCCTCGCCTTGCTTTAGAATAGAGAGTACAATGACCTCTTTCCATTAGGTAGAAATTACACCGGAACACCTAATGGCATAGTGTATTGAAAGAAGAGTTTCGAGAGGCAGGTGCACCAACATTGAATATGCTACACGATCGCGACCTAGGAATGATTTCTTGCAGCAGTTTAGCGATGCCTACTGCTCAGCTAGGCCAAAAACTTTATTGTATTCTACGTATTTTGTACACCTGCGTTCCAGTTTCTGTCCCTCTATTCTTGCTTTCAGAGTAATGCAAGCAGCTAGACAAGTGTTCGAAATGAGTGCCCAAGATGTTTGCTTGGTTCTCCAGCGTATTTCCCAGCATATCAGTCAAATAAAGCGGGTGTGTTCCTCGTCCATGTATTCTGTCAACCCTGTCCCATACTTTTCTTTCATCTTTATACCAGTTTATATTTGACAAGAAGTTTCGCAAGCTTTCTTTTCGAACCTGCCGGGTGTCCTCCTTGCTTGAGATTTTACGTTTTTTTAAATTTGCGAGATTCTTCGCTGTTAAAGAGTCCCGCAACAACCACCACGGTTCTTCTTTGTTCCGTGCCTTTCTACATACATTGTTTCACCAGAGAACACGTTATTTAGAAATGGAGATACTTGCTTATGAATTGCATTGAGAAGCAGCATCAAACAGAAGAAATGTAAAATACATTATGGCATCTTCAATTGCCAGACCACACATTTCCGCCAACGTTGCGTGAGTAACAGTTAAGAACCGTTTTCAGTCGCCCGAGTCAAGCTTGCACCGAGGGACCTGGGAAAGAAGGTTATTCTGGTTCGGCTCACTGAGGAATATCGGGAAATGGTTCCTTCCGTAAGGGTTTTCAGAAAATTCTCTTTAAAATGGTGAGAGCAATGGCGATGAAATGCCAAAGTGTATGGAGGAGTATGAAATATTTGTGAGGCTAAAATATGTGGGCTCATTTGTATTGAAAAGGCATAGCTTAGAAGAAAATGTATCTATTCAGTGAGACATCCTCAGGCATCGTAGCAAGAATCGGCCCAAGAACATTCTGTACATTCAAATCACCAAGAAGCAAATTGGGCTCTGAAAGCTCGTCTATTAGAAGTTCTCGCTCCTGTTTGTGGAGCTGATGATGAGGTGGCATGTACAATGGAGGTGGCGTGTACAATGAAGGTGGCATGTACAATAGAGAAGTGGCATGCACAATAGAGATAAGGTGGCATGTACAATGGATGGCAACTGCCTCAGGGGGCATTTGAAGTGGTAATTGAGAACACGCCACACTTCAATTTACAATATTAACCACATCACCTAATGACACCGCAGCATCACCGAGATCCTTTCGTAAAGGGCGTAGTGACGCAGAAAGCTGGTATGTTTGGACTTTAGATGGGTCTGCTGTACGCACAGCACTTTTGGGTCAAATTCGTGGCGGAGTCACTGTACGTCTTCGAAGTTCCTAAGACGACCTCTTAAGTTTCATTGTATTATTTGTGGATCCATATTGTACATGAAGTGGTGCTGGGTGTACTATAAGGACTTGTGTTGCAAAGGAGGAGACTGTTTAACAGGACCTTTGTGGGACCCTGTAATTGGTGTTTTGTCTTTTTCGGAGGGGTCGACGAAAGGTCGCCGCTCCTTTGGCGCTACCTGCGCCGCTCAGCTAGAAGTGGTGTTCATTGCATCCTGCGAAGCACTAGACGCCCGCTCCGCAGAGCGATCTGTTTCTCGCTTAGACTTCACCTCAGCCGACGGAGTATTTTTCGCCGCCGAGCCAGGCGCACACGGAATCTCCTTGGCCTCTTCATTTTCCTGGCTGCTGCCAGGTCTTGCAGAGACCATTGGTGTCGAGCGGTTGTTTTAGGCGGGCAGCACTGGCTGCTCCCACCATAGCGGCAAGTGGCTTTAACCTGGGCACGCTAGGCGTGAGTCAGGTATTCACCAAGGGCCGTTGTGGTGCTGTCCCTCATTGCACCACTTCTGTGAAAGATGCTCCTAATACAAAAGATAAATGTAGGACTCGTTTCCGTGCTTCACGAATTATGATATTTTCCTTAACTTTTATTGTCATAATTTTCTTTTCGCTCTTCCAGGCTCGACCCGCTGGAGAGTATGCAGGCCGCAGGTCACGGGTTCAAATCCCGGCGGCGGCGGCTGCATTTCCGATGGAGGCGGAAATGTCGTAGGCCCGTGTGCTCCGATTTGGGTGCAGGTTAAAGAACCCCAGGTAGTCAAAATTCCCGGAGTTCTCCACTACGGCGTCTCTCATAATCATATGGTGATTTTGGGAGGTTAAACCCCACAAATCATTTAGAGTATGCAGGACGACTACCTTCGCAGTTTTCGCAGAAACCCTCATCATGTTTGCCATCATCGGTACCGTGACCAGTCGTGGTGCACTTCGCGCAAGTTAGCTGATCTCAGCACATCTGTGATCCGTGTCCAAATCACCAGCATTTGAAACAACGTTTCAGATTCGGTATGTACGCACGCACAGGAAGTTTTACATAGCCGGTTTGATTATCTGAAGTGGAATGGTTGAGTTGAAAGTGAGTATTAGGAGCATTGTAGCAGTTTCAGTGTTGCGTCTGATTGTGATGCGCTTCAATTGCGTTATGCTTTCACCCTTCCATTCATCAAAAAGTTCATCTTCGGTTAAAGTCATCAAGTCTACATCGAATACTACGCCCTTCGCTGTGTTCATTGTACGGTGTGCGCTTACTGACACAGGGATATTGCCAAAAGCAACGAAGTGTACACGTTTGTCGAAGTGATCCTTGTCTTTTAGTCCGAGCAGAATATCCCCACTTGCCATCTCTGTAGCTTTAGAGTCTGTTCCGATGGTGTCATTCAGGCATTTGGCCACAAGAAAAGGTTAGATTGCTATGGATTTTGTTGAAGGTTCTTCACAACGAAGCACATGGTATTTCTGGAAGGTTGCTATGGTTTGGTGAAGAAAAAGAGATGCTAAATCAGTGCGTACCCCTTTTGGAGGCAAGATCAGTTACGGGAGGGCGGGGGACTCATAGGTTTCATAAAAAGTTTGGTTTCTTCGGCAGTGGCACCTACCACCCTACACAGAGCTCAACAAGGAACGTACCAGAACATGTTCACAAGTATGAACTACGCCAGCAGTACACCGTTGCTATACCCGAATATGGGTTATGCTAGGCAGGATAGCCACGCAGGATTAACCCTCGCCGCCAGGAAACAATGAAATAGGAAAGACAAAAGACAGGATAGATTTAAAGTGGAGAAAAAGACGAATATGTAAGGAGAGAGAGAAACGAAAAGGCGACTGCCGATTTCACCTGAGTGGGTCTGTCCAGAGGTGCCGTCTACATGAAGCTGGGGCCAAACGGATGTGTTGCCTTCGCCGGGGTGCCCTTAAGGTCCAAGCACCCAATATCAGCTCAACCCCAGGATGCTTGTTTCCCCGACATGGAAAAGCTACGCATGGCTAGGCGCGGGAGGAAGTCAAACCCGTCTCCCTTCCCCACCCCCCGTTTGCTAGGGTCCGTGATGTCGATACGCACCAAACGCCTGCTTGATTTTTATTAAAATACCTCCGAGATATATATAATGAAAATTTTAACTGGCAGCCTCATATTGAATATATCACAACAAAAATAGCATGGGCAATGGGGTATTGCTAATGCTGATCAGCCACAGATGGGGTATGTATGAGAAGAAAGCAATCTTGATGGTCTACGAAATGTACGTATGACCAGTATTAGAATGCGGCTGTGTTTTTACCGGTGCACCAGCATACAAGCTTCGACCACCAGTCCCATTAGAGCGAGAGGTTTTACGGCTGTGCTTAGGCCTTCCAAAATATGTGACAAATAAGGTACTTGGAAGCGAGAACACCACCCTTGTTAAGCCGATTCTACCTACTCCTGGTGCAGAAGTTTTTTACAGTCGTACGAAACTTTGTCTCACCATACTCAAATAATTTTCATCTCCAATCTCGACCTATTTTTTTTCGAGTACTGGCTCAGATTCCGCAAGTCACAAATCATATTTGTACAATCATGTAAGTGTACAAATTCTTGATGTGCGTTCTTTGAAGATGCAACAAAAGTTCGTAGACATTGTCTGTCACAAAATTTTTCTGAGCCATGCGAAATTATTGCTTCGGGAAACTTAAACAGGCTGTTAAAGCAGCATGTAAATCTACTGCAAACAAATATGGTTATAAAAACGAATGCATCGGAAACTGAGGAAAAAGCTGGCGTGGGAGTATTTTGTCCTGAAATTAGGTGGTATTGTTTTTACAACGGCCTGATTTCATTCCAGTTTTAGAACTGAATTTATGGCCATTATATTAGCTCTCAAAATGTTAGCCAGTTCAATTACCGTAGTAGAAATTATCACTGACTCAATATTCGTGCGTTCTCTCTCCGCTTCTATTGAAACGCCTCAACCAAAGCTTATCAGAATATTGTTCACGCGCACCTTCAATGCTTCCTTTAGTTTATGTAATTAGACACCCAGGTTTATTTCTAAACGAAAGCACTGATTCTTTAGCAAAGGCAGCGCTTTTGGTGCCAATCAGTCGGGTTTTCCTACTGAGAGAGTACATAGCGATTGCAAGATTCCACACGCTAACATCCAAAAAATGCTAGTCAGACCATGTCTTGACAGCTTCTCCAGATTGTAAGCACGTGCTATTTCCCTTGAACAGTGAGTTATTGCGGTTCAGAACAACAGAAGTGGCTATAACCAAACTTCGCTGCCGGATTACCTCCCTCAACTTTTACCTGCACAGAGCAAGTCAAGTGCTGTCTCCCCTGTGTCTCTGCCGTAATGAGAAGGGAACAATCAGACAATACTTTCTTTCTTGTCGCTGGTACATGTCATTGAGGAGAGGATTCAAAGAAACACTTCTTCAAAACTTGGGTCTGAAAATATGCGAATCAGTTGTTTTTTCCTTTGGCGCCTCGACTCTAGGTTACAGTCACAGGAGTGTTTACTACGGCATAGATGTATTTAATAAAGAGATTAAAAGAATAATGAGCAAAATCATTGATTCTTTTAAACATTTCAATAAACATATTCTGCCAATAAATTTGCTGTATTAGCCATTCCTATAAGTATTGCGAAGAAACACAAAAAATGAATTCAGCTAACACACAGCCGATCCCCTGCATTGGCTAAGAGCCATGAAAAGCACTGAAAAAGAAGAATGGCAGGTAGGCGAAAGTCATTTTCTTATTATTATTCTTCTTCTCAGTCAAACTCGAAAGATTTCTGCCCCTGGCGTGCTTTGCCTCCGGGAACAAAGAAACCGAAACTTCTTTGTCTCGGGGATCAGCCCACCTATTACAATGCGAAGGTGATATCCGTTGACGTCATGATTTTACGCTACTTTGAGATGTCAGTGACGGTGCAATATTTTTCATGATGCCAAATTTCTGGCGATATACGACGGCGCACGGCTTGCTTATATTAACATGATTTTTTGCAACACACGCCGCTATCTTCTGCCTCATCCGCACCGAAAAGCTTAGAGACAACGCCCCTTGAGACGGGCCTCCCGAGGTCAGCCACTTGGATCGATGGGCTCGGGTGGTTGGCGAGATCGTCATAAGACCCGAACTAGGGGTTCTTCTTACAAGCTTTATGTTTATTAAATCGTTTCCTTTCTCGCATTGACACTGAGCATTAATTTTCGTGCTTAAGGCCTTAACCACATAAGCAAAACACAATTGCAGAATTTTAAAGCCCCTATACACAATATAAATGGCAGACAACAGCGAAGAAAAAAATGGCAGATCCCACATCCAGCGGGAATCAGTAATACGCGAAGCACAACTAAGGAATGTTGGAATGTCACGTTAAAATCAGCACAGCTTTACAAGTTAGACCTAAATATTGCCGTACATGATTTCCATATCATGATTATCATGTTTGTGCCTCCTGGCGTTTGTGCTCGTCGTCTATTCATGACACGTAATACCAAATTTCTTATATGCAAAGCTTGCGAAACGGCCGTGACAGCCTATAAGCGTAGCATGTAGTCATGTTTTACGTGACATGCATGTCTTGACTATCATGTTTTGACGTGTAATTTATCTTCATCTGTTCACGTCATGGGATAGCAAATTTGCCTTATGCGGAGCCAGCGAAACGGCCATGAGTGCATGATTAGCACGGTTTGTACTCAAGGTATTACATGATACGCACATCACGATTATCATGCTTGCATCTGTCACATATGGTCATCTTCAAGTCACGTCACGTAATACCAAATTTGCAATACTTAAATCAGGCAGAACGACCACTGACGCATCATAATCGTGGCATGTAGTCATGCTCTTATATGACACGCATGTCATGATTATCATGTGCGCACTAGTCATTTACTGTCATCATTCATTCACTTCACTTGATACTAAAGTTTGTATATGAAGCTAGCGAAGTGACCGCGAGCTCATCATAAGCATGGCATGACACACGTATCACGATTTCCACAGGAGGGCCTGTCAGTTGTGTTCGCCAAGCAGTCACGAGATACCATACCAATTTTTGCGATGTTATGTGAACTAAACTATTACAGGAGCAGCAAGACCATGTGAATATGGCATTCATGGCGCGCATGTCATAATTTTCATCCTACGAGTAGTGACTTACGCTCGTCATAGAGTCCTGTTGTGCCATGGTATAGATCCTATGTTCCAAACAGCAAGAAAAACTAAAAGTCGTAGGCCCTAGAAAGTAGTCTTTCTTGGGTCTTTTCTAAACACTATTTTGGTAACTGCTACAAGAACACGTGCAGCAGCCATAAATCACCATATTGTCTGTTTAGTAGGGAGGAATACGCAAAGCAATACTTCATTCCTCTGAGAAGCGTGGTCTCCGCTACAAACTTTTAAGAAAATTTGTGCAATTTTTTTATGTTGTGGCTGACGAAGATAAAGAACTATGCGTGAAGCTTTTCAAATGGCTTGGAGCATTTAATGACCCACTTGTTACACAGTTTGCATGGTGTGACGCGTCATTGTTCAATTGCTGTACTGAAACATATTATTACTCATAATAATGCGACTGCTTTCCCCGACTTCAGGCCTGCCTGAGGCCAATTTGCAAATATGTCTGAAGCACTAACCTTGCTCTGGCCCCGCCGTGGTGGTCTAGTGGCTAAGGTACTCGGCTGCTGACCCGCAGGCCGCGGGTTCAAATCGCGGCTGCGGTGGCTGCATTTCCGATGGAGGCGGAAATGTTGTAGACTGGTGTGCTAAGATTTGGGTGCACGTTAAAGAACCCCAGGTGGTCGAAATTTCCGGAGCCCTTCACTACGGCGTCTCTCATATTCATATAGTGGTTTTGGGACGGTGAACCCCACATATCAATCAACCTTGCCCTGTGCTATATTAGTGGTCTTGCACGCAGGTGACCCCTGTTCGAATCGCATTGAGCCGCTGTCGTTTTTATCTACTTATTTATTTTGATTTGCCGCGATACTGGTTACGGACATCGGTGGCTGCAGCGGTGGCAGACGACTTCGGCGCGCGTGATCCTTGTTGGGATCTCGTAAGAGCTTTTGTTGTGAAACAATTCACACGAATGTGGGACGTATTATCTTTCGTCTTCCCCGTGCGCTGGTGACTTGTGAATCAAGACAACTGTAAATTTATTGAAACGAAGGGTTCTATGCATGCATTTTCCCTTGCGTATAGATTATTTTGTTTTCTTGCATGTAACTTAGCATTATTTTTTGGATCTCTTCAGTAATTGAGATAATCATGTCTTCAGGATTGGACATATGTCGCGCTGACCATCTACATTTCTTCCCGATAAGTGACGCGCAAAAGGTTGACGTTAACCCTTTCTATGAGGATTCGTATAAGCATTCTACTACCGCACGCTGTCCAAAATATTCTTAAAATATTCCGCAAGCAGGGTAATTACTTTTCTATTAGGAACCCCGATTCCGACTTTTCTTACTCGGCTCAAGGGGCCAGGGGTGTTTAAAAGCAATACAAGTCCACATATTTTGAAGGCACCTCTATTGTACACTCAACACATAGGGAGAATTCAGACAAGAACTAGCGCCAACTTACAACCAAATTTATTTTTTCCTCTTAGTCAATAAATACGCTAGACTGACGTGGTAGGTATTGAGAAAGCTCGCATTATCACAATCTGTAGATTACCACAGGCCACGTAAGAACGCCACTTCACCTTCCAATAAACAATTACGCTGGCTATAGCACTCAAGACTGTCGGAAATATTCCAAGACATTCAAGCGCAGTGCGTGCAAGGCAACGGTGACGCGTTTAAAAAGTCCATTACATAATAGAAAGCGCTCGTGGCAATATTTTGTTCAGTTCTCAGCAGCCCAAGTTTATTAACGCTCAACGTCGACTTCTTGAAGCTTCCTGATGACTTGACTACCTACGCACGCAAGCATGTACAGATAGAATTCCACTTGTTTAGAGCGGCGGAGCCCGAGGCTGCGGACACTCTGCTTAGCTGCACAATCGCATTTTGCCCGTTGACAATACCAATATCTTGAATACGGACTGATACTTACTTCTTCGACAGGAAAGACGAGAATGGAATTGTGCGGCTGAGCTCCAGACACCGTGTTTTGATCACGCATGCAGCGGTTGAATTTCGACGACAATACGTTGGTCCCCGTGAATCTGTATTGCCGCTTGCGGCAATTTATGCTAAACCCTAGAACACAAACGTGGAAGTAACGCGAAATCGGCCTGTAAAAGCGCGATTTTTTCCCTGCGCTGTCGCCTTCTGGGCATCGCGTAAGGTCGTGTAGCTTTGTAGTGCCGTTGTCGTCACTCACCGTTCTTAATCTCTCCATTCACATAGTAATTCTCACAGACACAGACAGCACTTTATTTCCACACTCACTAAAAAAGCGGAAGTGGTGTTACTCCAGTATCTTCCTGATCTGAGCGCTGAAGAGCTCAACATTCTTGGTGATCACGCGCACCTGGTTCTCAAAGGCCGCGAAAGCAGTCTGCATGGCATCCGACACCTGGCGACCAGTCTCCTCCACCCATGCCGCCACCTGCAGGCAAGAATCTTTTCACTCTCAAGGCTACATCACTTGCATACGATGAAGGGCAGTTCATCCCATATAAATCTAAGGAGCGCTTTACTGGCGAAATGTAGGTGCTGATAATATTATTCTTAATACTAATACCACTATTGTAACGACCATAACAATAATTATTTTAACATCTCTCATATGATTATGGGGGACGCTGAAATGTAGGGTTGAGGTAATTTCGACTACTTCGGGTTCAGTAACGTGTCTCTAAATTTATGCCCACGGGCCTGAAGCCTTTTCGCCTTCATTAAAAAAAAGCGGCCGTCGCGGCCTTTCGTTTAGAGTTGAAGCTTCTTGTCACCCGTTAGGTCCCGGGTCAGGTGGATGGTTTCAGTGATAGAGATATCACGTTGACATCAACTAATGTTATTTATATCAGCTAGTTATTTGCATCAACTGTTACCTGGATATCGCCAAAACTATTTAGAGTAATTCAATTTGTAAAACATATCCGGTCAAAATAAAATCAAGCAATCGGCCCGTGCAGTGTGGATGACGCAACACATAATAAAATGGGAAATATAAAAACTGTTGTCTCCTTAAATATTCATTCAACTACCTTTCTAAAACACCGATAATGTTATGTTATTGCAGCATGTACGCTAAGTAACAAAATGATTTATGTAGTTTACATAACACCAAACAGTGGTTGATCTCAAATATAAACGACACACTTGGAAGAAACTCGGTTTGTTCACAGAAGTTCTACGTTTCATAACAATAGAATGCATTTGCTGCAACGAGGTCTCATTCATGTCACCCTTCAACAGTACGGCAAGCGTTGACTGGAGTGTCTTGTCTTATCTAAATTTGTGTATCTGACGTAACTTGCTGCAACCTGGTATGCGGCACGACGGGGAATTACCCTGCGACAATATCTCGTTTGGAGATGCATTTCTTAAAAAAAGAAACTTTTCACCAAAAAAACCAACTACAAAGGACCTTAAATATATCATCCATTGGTAGAACAACCCTAGAGAGAAAAAAAAAGCCAGAAGCCACGTAAAGTGGGTATGAATCATATGCGAAGCCAGAATGATGAAGGTGTAGATGTTGTGTCGTAAATTTCCGTGTCATGATTATCACGTCCGTGCCTGGCATTGTGTTCCTCCTCCATTCAAGTCACGTATTACCAAATTTGGTATATGTGAAAGCTAGTAAAACGGCCACGAGCGTGCAATGTACGTAGCATGTAGTCATGTTTTACTTAACACGCATATGATTATTATCATGTTTGGACGTGTCATTTACCTTCGTCGTCAATACACGTCAGGTAAAACCAAATTTGGTATATGTGAAGCTAGCTCAACGACTGCGAGTGCGCTATGAGCGTAGCATGTGCTGAACTTTGAACTATGAACTTTATTTCCCATCTATACATGGCACAAAAAACAGAAAAAACAGAAAGAAGACACATAACGACTTGATGAGGTCATGGTCCCCCCTCCCCCAATATTTTTTGGCAACATTGAACGAGGAAAAAAGCACAATGCATAAAAAGGTATATTAAAAATCTATGTGCGTTAAAACACGGCTGAACGTAAATAAGCCCAAAGAAACGTGTTCGTGCAGTTGTCAGAAAATTAAAAAAAAACATTATTTTATAGACAATTGAAAAAACACTTGTATCTGAAAAATCAAACTAATTCAAATAAAATTTGAAACGCGTCGCTAGATACACTACACATAATAAAATAATATTATGCTTAATAAACAAACAAGCTTAACACATATTCACTAATGAGTATGCAAAGTCCACACACACATCACCGTTTACTTTACACATAAAAGGCATGTTCATTGTAAACAACGAGCTGTATGATCCACACAATAACATTATTGCAGAAAGAAAATGTGGCAAATAATGTAGCGAGTTAAATAAAGACGGTAAGACATCGTGTAGCATTTGTTTTCCATATTTTTTCGAGAGTGTGGGACAAAGAGGCTTTTTTTTTTTTACTAGTAGTGAGCATGTTTCGGTTTGACGTTAGCCGTGATAGCTGCTCTAGAAAACCCATGCTATTTTTTTTATTTCCATTAAGATTCCTCTCTTCTAAATTGTTTTATACACTGCCTTTATTTAATAAGACATATGCATGGGATAGTTGGCGATTGGGAATAAACATATTTGCAAAGCGCAAGACTACGAGTAGTTACGACGTAACTACAGAAAAAGAGACAAGGACAGGAAGAGCATTGACTTCAGTTGAAGTCAGCGCTCTTTCTGTCCCTGTCTCTTCTTCTGTAGTTACGTCGTAACTATTCTTAGTCTTGCGCTGTGCAAATGTGCTGCCTTTATTACCATGATGTCTAGCTGATCAAAAAGGGGATTGCTGTGTGCATTGCATAGAGCACTTCAACTTGTTCGAACAGCTTTTTTTGCAACAAAAATAAAATGTTTACGCTTGAGCTGGTTGTCTTTCCCTAGACGAGATGGCAGTAATTTATATGGGAGAGAAAAAAAATATTTAGTAAGAGTTAAACTTTCAATGGCGATAAGAGACGTAATCTTACTAGAATACCTGTAACTTGAGCAAGCTGGTTGGCGATAATGTTCACATGTTCTTCCCATAACATGTTTTTCTTTAAAATAACATATATGTTCTTGGCTGAAGGCACTACTTCTATCATGGAGGTTCCTATTTGAAGTCACCGATGAACAAGTTATTTTTTGTTCTTCGGTTGCAAAAGCATGCCAGTTGTTTTCGTAGCATCAATTCTTAGGAAGTTCGATGAACTTCAGTTGTTTATTTATTGTAGAGCATCATTGGCAATACTGATTAGCTGTGAAACCTTTATGGAAGTCAAATAAACTGGTGTCGCCCGCATGTATAACAAATCGCGTCATAGTGTTGATGTTCATCAAATGGTTTATATGAATGTTAAAGAATTGTAGTCCTAGTATACTTACCGGTGGAATCGCTGCACGTAGTGTAATTTTTTTTTGAATAGTGATTACCTATATAATAACACTTTATTATCTATACTGCAGAAAGCTTTTGATGAAATTCAGAAATGTACTTTAAAGCCGTAATTGTTCCGTCAGTGAAGTGCTGTTATTTCTGGTATCAAAGGCCTTTGAAAAATATTGAGTATGCCATGGCTAACCATATTTTCTTCAAAGCCTTGCACAATTATGTCTTTTTGAGTTAGTATTGCTAATTCAGTTGGGAAAGCTTTTTTAAATCCAAATTGAAAATAGTTTAGTAGAATGTGCTTGTTACAGAATGACGTTATTCTTACGTGTACCAGCTTTTCGAGACATTTAGAAAAAAATGGGCAGGTTTGCTCTTGGCCTTTAGTTCGAATACTTGTTTCTGCTGCCTGATTTGTAAAGTACTGCTACCTTCGTGATTGGCGTGCGCTTTGGTAATATGCGATTCACTGGCTAAATATTGTACTCATGCTCGAAGACGGGACTGATTATATCTAGTACATGTTTTGCTGGACAAGCCTGCAGATCATTGAAATCGCCAGTTTTCCTATGTCGTGTACTGCGAAACACGTTTTGTATCTCTTGAGTGTCAGGCGGGTTTAGGAATGCACTTTGAACGATTTTCAGTTTTACATAATTTATGCATTGGGGGTCATGAGAATATTTACAAGTGACACAAAATAGTTGTTAAAAGCATGAGCTAACTTCATGCATGATATGAGCTCACTGTTTACTGTTAACTCCTGTAGTTTATGTGGCTTTTGGTTCCCATGCAGTAAATAGTTTAGACTTTTCTATGTGACATCAGTTTCTGTCGTTCCTTCTTCAAGTCTAGGCGAATTCGAGACCGTACCATTCTATGGTCACTGCATCGTACCTTGCCAACCACTTCCACATCCTGCACGATTCCTAGGTGTGCAGTCATTATAAAGTCTATTTTGTTCTTATTTTCGCCATTAGGGCTCCTCCATGTCCACTTGCGGTTTTCTTGTTTTCGGTAGAAGGTATTCAAAATCCGCAAATTATTGCGTTCTGCGAATTCTACTAGTAGCTCTCCTCTGGCGTTTCTAGTGCCCATGCCATAATCTCCTACTGCCTGGTCTCCAGCTTGCTTCTTCCCTACTTTTGCATTAAAGTCGCCCATCACTATAGTATACTGTGTTTTTACCTTACTCATTGCCGATTCCACGTCTTCATAGAAGCTTTCAACTGAAGCGTCATCATGGCTGGATGTAGGCGCGTAAGCCTGTACTACCTTCATCTTGTATCTTTTATTCAGTTTAATTACAATACCTACCACCCTTTCATTATTTCTATAGTATTCCTCTATGTTGCCAGCTATGTTTCTGTGAATTAAGAACCCCACTCCCAGTTCTCTTCTGTCTGCAAAGCCCCGATAGCAAAGGACGTGCCCATTCTGTAGCACCGTATAGGCCTCATCTGTCCTCCTAACCTCACTGAGCCCTATTATATACCATTTAACACCCTCTAGCTCCTCGAATAGTACAGCTAGACTTCCCTCACTAGATAAGGTTCTAGCACTGAGCTAACACTGAGAGGGAAAGTACAGTAATTCAAAGTGTCGCTGCAGAACAGGTACTCGGCTCTCAGTGAGGAAACCAACTTTAGCGTAGATACAATGAATGATAATCTGACGAGTATCATTAAGGAGTGTGCAGTGGAAGTTGGAGGCAGGGTAGTTAGACAGGACACTAGCAAGCTTTCCCAGGAAACGAGGAATCTCATTAAAAAGCGTCAAATCATGAAAGTGTCAAGTACAACAGAAAAAATAGAGCTGGCAGAGCTTTCGAAGTTGATTAATAGACGTAAAGTATGCGATGTAAGAAGGTATAACATGGAGAGAATTGAACACGCTCTGAAAAACGGAGGAAGCTTCAAAACAATCAAGAAAAAACTTGGGATAGGCAAAAGTCGGATGTATGCACTAAGGGACAAAGAAGGCAAAATAGCTACCAACATGGATAGGATAGTTAAAATTGCGGAGGAGTTTTACAACAGTAGCCGAGACAACCACGACCTTAATACTATAAGAACTGGCAGTAACCCAGATGACACCCCACCAGTAATGATTGAAGAAGTCAGAAAAGCGTTGGACAGCATGCAAAGAGGCAACGCTGCTGGTGAGAATCAGGTAACATCAGATCTGCTGAAAAAGTGAGGACAGATTATGTTAGAAAAACTAGCCACCCTGTTTACGAGGTGTCTCCTGACGGGAAGGGTACCAGAGTCTTGGAAGAACGCTAACATCATCTTAATACATAAGAAAGGAGATGACAAGGACTTGAATAATTACAGGCCGATCAGCTTGCTCTCTGTAGAGTACAAGCTATTTACAAAGGTAATTGCTAACAGAGTAAAGAAAACATTAGAACTCAATCAACCAAAGGAACAAGCAGGATTTCGAACAGGCTGCTCAACAATTGACCATATTCATACTATCAATCAGGTAATAGAGAAATGCTCAGAGTATAACCAACCACTATACATAGCCTTCATAGATTACGAGAAGGCGTTTGATTCAGTAGAAATATCAGCCGTCATGCGCACACTGCGGAACCAGGGCTTAGGTGAAGTATATATAAACATTCTGGAAGAAATCTACAGGGGATTAACTGCTACCATAGTGCTTCATAAAGAAAGCAACAGAATACCAATCAAGAAGGGTGTAAGGCAGGGGGACACAATCTCCCCAACGCTATTTACCGCGTGCTTACAGGGGGTTTTCAGAAGCCTAGAATGGGAACAGTTAGGAATAAGAGTTAATGGAGAATACCTTAGTAACCTGCGCTTCGCCGATGATATTGCATTGCTGAGTAACTCAGGGGACGAATTGCAACTCTTGATTACGGAGTTACACATGGAGTGCAGAAAGGTGGGTCTTAAAAATATTCTGCAGAAAACGAAAGTAATGTACAACAACCTCGGAAAGGAGCAGCGCTTCGAGATAGGTAATAGTACACTTGAAGTTGTAAAAGACTATGTCTACTTAGGACAGGTAATAACCGCACAGCCTAACCACGAGATTGAACTAGAAGAATAAGAATGGGGTGGAGCACATTCGGCAAGTACTCTCAAATTATGACAGGTAGATCGCCATTATCCCTTAAGAGGAAGGTATATAACAGCTGTATCTTGCCGGTAATTAGCTACGGAGCAGAAACCTGGAGACTCACAAAGAGGCTTCAGCTTAAATTGAGGACGATGCAGCGAGCAATGGAAAGAAAAATGGTAGGTGTAACCTTAAGAGACAAGAAGAGAGCGGAGTGGATTAGGGGACAAACGGGGGTTAAGGATATCATAGTTGAAATAATGAAGAGGAAATGGACATGGGCCGGGCATGTAGCGCGTAGACAGGATAACCACTGGTCATTAAGGGTAACTAACTGGATTCCCAGAGATGGAAAGCGGTTTAGGGGGAGACAGAAGGTTAGGTGGGCAGATGAGATTAAGAAGTTTGTGGGTATACATTGGCAGCAGCAAGCACAGGGCCGGGTTAATTGGCAGAACATGGGAGAGGCCTTTGTCCTGCAGTGGACGTAGTCAGGCTGATGATGATGATGTGACATCAGTTTGCATTATCGTTTCGGCAGGGAACAGCTCCACGAAGTACTGTTTTTGCTGCCACTAAAAACCCAAGAACAATATCACGGAATTCTTTTGAAACGTGGCTAAATCTTCTGCATGTTTTGCGATAAGAACTGTTTAGAAACAGAATCTTCTTGCTCTATGAATTTTAGCGTACTCTCATCAGTACATGGTATTTCTTTGCGTTTATGGCTTTTTTTGGTCTTGAGCTTCAATGACGTTTTATAAGCAATTTTAAATGCTGATAAAAACTACTCGTATACTTTATCGCAGTCTATTTCGTCGTGCGCATCTTCCCAGCTTATCTGCAAGATTTTGCGACAGAATTTATAAAGTGGGAATAGGCTAAATCTTGAAATGTGTTGTGTTAATCTAGAAAGGACGCGAGGGCTACACAGATAAATTTGTAATAAAATATATTGGCAAGTGGTCACTCACCTGAGCGTGATCACACCTGACTCGACGTTTTGTGCATCAATACTTGTGACGCCTTTAGTGATGTCTTACATAAGAGTCTTATCACGATTATCATATTTGAACGCGTCACATACCTTCGTCATTCTTTTACATCACGTAATACCGAATTTGGTTTATGTAGAGCTGGCGAAACGACCACGAGCACACCATGAGTGTGGTATGTAGTCATGACTTACAAGACATGCATGGCATAATTTCCGTGTTAGGGCCTCTAACTTATGTTTGCCATGCAGTGATATCGTACCATACCGCTTTTAGAGTATGTCAAGTGAACGAAGCCACCGCAAGAGCAGCAAGAGCAACATGTAAATCACGACATTCATTACATACTTGTCATATGTTTTGACTAATCACTAATATGCTTGTCAATGCTATGCCATACTAATTTCGGTATATATCCAGTTATCAAAACGCTGGGAGAGCTAGAAAACATCGGCGGCTACATAGACAGATACGGACAATGTCGCCGAAGTTCGCTACGAAATGCTTCGCAACCAATAAGCTGCCCAGAGCTGATTATGGTTCGCACTACAGTAAGCTCTAAAATGTAAATATTATGAAGCAGCAATCGCAGCCACAAGGACGAAGAGTGGTAGTGCCGACTCGTTGCTGTTTTCTTTGAGTCGCTGTAATTGGAATACTCACATGATGCAAAACAATGAAGCCTCTAGCACCAGCTTCATCAAACCCTTGATAAACAATTTCTTTCTCAAGAAAGCTTACTACGAAGGCTCCTTATGTGTTTTGCGACACAATAGGTGTGGCAAACGAACGCTCGAATTTGTTTCCCAACCAACCTGTTCATTCGTCTTTGTACGTGTACATGCGATATACAGATGCAAAATTGTGAAAAATAGCAAGGGAGGGCAGTACCCCCCCCCCCCCTAGCAACGTCAACGTGCTGCAATGTACACATGAAAGGCACAGCCGCGTCCCCCTCAGTGCATCTCACGCAAGCAGGCGGGCTTGTAGGGTGACTTAAAACGCGCTTTGTCTGCTTTAGGGTGAGGACAACTGCGGTGCGGCTACCATACTTGCGCTTAAGGCACCTTCCTGCCGTCTTGATGCTATATGACGGCGCCATTCAGAAGCGCAGAAAACGGGGGGAGAAATGATGTCTCAGTGGCATCAACGCCTTCACCCCCACAGGGTAACACCCTGTGGGGGCGAAGGCGTCGAGGCACACTATGGCTTTGTTCTGCGGCGTGACACAGTGCGGCAGTTGCGGGCTCTGACGTTGTGTGCATAGGAGCACGCGCAATCTGACACGCATACTTGTTTTGTGCAACTCATGGCGTTGAAAGGTGTGCTTGTTTAAATGAAGAAGCACGCTCCCTCGGGGTGACTGATTAGGGCGAGTGTTATGAGTCGAAACGCTCCTGGACTTACTATACTATACGTCCGAGCCCGCAACTGGTTCAAGGTGTCGCGCAGCAGAACAAGGATGCCAGCTTGCGCACGCTACACTGACATGTTCTCCGCTGCGCATTTCGTGTGAAACTTTTCAACGGAGAACAGTTTGAGGGTCATTTCTCTAACTTTACATTGAAATCATGAGTCTGTATGCTACTTTTTTTTTAATTTTGCATTTCAGGCAAGCCTAATTGTACGGCAGACAAGGTGCCTCACTGTGACCTTTACGTGCAGGCATTCTTTATTTGTCTAGTTCCTTTAAGGAAAAGATTTTGGTGCGTGGTACTGTTACTTCTTGCCAACGCAAAACAATTACCACGACAAACAATAGAAACCCGTTTCCTGTCACGCGCGCTGTTGACCTCTGGTGAAGAATTTGCATGTCCCACAGCATCCTCGTTTTACTAAATGCTTAAACTTTCTCACTCTCCGAACCTTCGTCTGAGTAACAGGTAATACTATTTCTGGGGCACCTTCAGGCGATGTTTCCATAAATATTTGTGCCAAGTAGATACAAGCTGACTGCAGTGACCGTAGATTAGCAAGAAACTGTTTTCCGTAATTTTCTGTGACGATAGACGAATAGCAAAAAAAAAGGCATTATCAGCCACCTGAGAACAAATGTTTCGTGAAGCAGGCGGCGAAACATTTCTGTGGGTAATTTTTTATTGTGCTAAATGTTACGAAATGATCCTGAAGAATGATGTTGGACAGTCGCGTATGTTTCACATATTCAGTTGTTTAGAGTTGTGTAACGATGTCAACGACAACAAGGGCATTAACAGTGCGTTAAGCTTATATTACTGTCTTGTTTAACAATGCCCTATTACCCCCACCCCTCACACAATGTTTCAAACATAGAAACCCATGAGGTACTTGTTAAAAAATATGAATTAAACGTTTGTTCTTACGTAGAACCACTTGAGTGGATAGTGCTTGAAGACCATCTTCGGCATTTTGTCGATGTCTGTGGATCTCAATAAAAGTCGCTAAGTACGGGAGCCTTGCATACTTCCATAACTTGAACCAAACACCAGGCTTGAGAGATGCGCTGATTGTTTGCAAATGAATTTTAACGATTGCCTCGAACCAATCACATGGCTTGCCAGATTTATTGGTAACACTGTCTGAGTTACGTCATGTTTGGAAAGTCAATGAAAGTGACGCAGCCGATGGCATCGCTAACTTTGGACGCTACAGCGCCTACTGTGGTGGCCACAAAGCAATGAGTTAGCACGGAAATGCTTCCTTCCTTCCTCCGTGGTGCTTGCCCGGCGTTGCGCTGGTTTGGCACGCGATTTTCTGTTTCCCGTGGATGGGTGTGCGATGTGTGGTATTTGGTGTGACATTATAGACTGCACAAAGCATTCACAGCTGACGCATATAGTTCGCTTCAGTGCTCTATGTAAGAAGTGGACCAGTGTGATCAGGTGGGACAACTGGTTACCAAGCAAAATGATACGCATGTGTTCGAGGCCCGTGCTAAAAGAGAACGAGTCCTCGCGCCTCGTGGCTCGGACGCACGCAGCCGTCGACGCTCTGCTTTAACCTTCAAGAATAAAATGGTGAGATTGATCACGTCTGTGCCTCTTGCTACAGATAGATAGATAGAACGCAGAACGCTCGAAAGGCGTGGAGTTAGCTAAAAAAATGCTTTGTATTTGAAACAAAAAGGGCGGGGCTTTTTTTAGATGGCCTCAAGACGTCATCAGAAAGGTGCTTCTAAGAACTATGTGTCTGATTCCTTCTGGGGTTCTGATATTTATTTTTGCATTCAGCAGGCATACGGGATTGTGCAACATGGATTGAGAGAAAGGGTTGGACGACGTCCGTGACAGGATTGTAATGTTATTATCCCCACCCCTTGTCGTGACCAGAAGGACATATTCATCATACCCTCTTACCTTCCAGAATATTCTGGGAAAGACACATTCATAATCCGACAAGATAGATGCGTCACAGGCCACCATTCACCAGCGTATTATAGAGTAACATACACGAACATAGGTTGTGGTACTGGTGTGAACAAACTTATTAAAAACGCTAAAAGATGACGCGTAATATAGTGGTTCGCAAGAAAGGTCCTTTTCGGTGAGAGTTATGCGAGATGAACACTTAGAATTCGGGTTCTGCTCTGAATGGCTTCAAGATGTCGCGAACGTGGTGGTCAGAATAAAAATGTAGTTGAAAACAACATAGACGACTCCATGTGAACTGAAACACTCTTAGTATAATCCAGGCTAGAATACACGCCAGTATAGTCAGGAAAACAAGTCAAATTTTGCCGCTTATATTGAGCTGGTCACGTGGCTCCGTACCCGTGTCCTATTGTAACCAGCCTGATTTGAAGTGGCCTTCAGAAAAGGCGGGACAAGAATTAGCTGATATTTCAGGTAAACTTTTTTTTTGGCTAGGCGCCAGTGGTTACGCGTGATGTTTCCATAGGCGGCCTGGCTCTGGCGTGGTTGCGTAAATAGGAAGCATTATTTTGAGCATTAGAGCGCGGTTTCTCGCTGAAAATGCGGTGATCATTATGCTTCTAGGCAATTGGAAAACCATTGGCATTACCATCATCTACATGCGCGCGATTAACATGGAAAACAGACTCAGCACTAGAATTGAACTCGGGAAGGCATGCACGTGATGCAGATGTCTTACCTATTGCACCACAATGCCTCCGCATGACGGAGAATTTTGAGCTGGGGTATATATCTACCAAATGGCTTTTCGCAAGCCGTCGGCGGAACCTTGAGCTTTTCTGTGTCATATTCACTTCTTTGCGCACACATTTGATCAGAGAATAGTTTGTAGGGCTTCATGAACTCGAGACAACCACGGTGAGCGCTTTCGGCTCCGACTTCAACTGCTGGTGCGCCGTTCCGCAAGAACGATTAACGTGTGTTCGTGCGTCGTTTTAGTGCTTCCCCAGCAACCGCGGATGTATCACTCACCGAAATTCGCGGATACACGACGAGGCCGTGTTCGGCTGTCGAAACCTACGTATCTTTTTCGCACGTCCATGTGCTGTGAGCAATTTCACCTATTTAGGTCGCTAAATACACGCACGTCAGTGACAGCAGCCTGTTCTCCGCAATTTGAAGACAATAGGCTTTCGCACGTGAACGTTGCATAGGTATTTTAGCGTGCCTGCACTTACACTTGCATTTCGCAAGCGCGAACTGCTGTGAGCAGCACGCTGGGGCAGCAGTGCCTTTTTAGCATTTTGATTATTAATTATTTGTGCAATTAGAATTTATGTGCATTATTTCGCGATAGTGTGCATGGTTTTTACTCATTTTCAGTATTTAAGTGATCCTATTTATGGTTAGTGACTTCTCTTACATTCCTTCAGAATCACACTACTGTTCAAGTGAATGCCGCAATGCGCACCAAGGCCAATTATGACGTACACAAATCAGCGACGGCTGGTAGGTCTCCCTCCAAATAAACAATGCTTTTGAACATCTCTTCCGCGAACGTCTGCGTGCAGTTGGTGTCGATAAATGGTGTAGAAGTTTCCGTATTGACCTTTTTTGTTGATTAAAATTCACTTCAAGTTTGCTGAGCAATTCCACTATCGGGCGAGTAACAAGATTGTCATCAAAACTTAGGAGCACTATTGCGCTGGCATGGTCCCAAAATCGCCGGGCCTAATGCCCGACGTCGTGCTTACAAGCACGACGTCGGGAAGCACGACATAGGAGAATGTATAAAATATTTAGAAAATTAGATAGCACAGGCCACACAGTTGCCAACATTACGCTTGCATAGGATCGTTTTCAAACCTGTGGCGAGACCTCACGTGGCTATGGGGTATAGAATACGTATATAATAGCTACGCAGAATGCTTGGGTTCGATTCCTGCTTGTACCCTGATATAATTATTTGCATTCATTGAGCATACAGATGTGGGCCACGCACATCTGGAGGAAAAGGTTTAACGACGAGAGTGAAGGGATTTTCATCTTAGTCATGTTCTGCACAAAAGATATTCGTCGTACTTGACTGCTACTGCATGCAGTTGCTCTTTAGAAAATGGAGCCTTTTAGAGCTGGTACATTATATCCACAGCAGTACCCTGGTTCTCTTGGTCATTGTTCGCAGTCACAAATACATGCTGAAATATGCGAACTGTACTTAATATTGAAAAGAGTGAGCAATTGTCGGTGGCATACGCTCTCCTGCTAACTTCTGCACCTGACATCTGACTTCTGCACTTGATGTTCAAGTTCCTCATTAAATTACGCAACCACTAATCAAGTATTAACCAACCGACTTTCAACTTCAGTCTTTCGCTGTCTCGATGCCGTCCGATTGTTTCTTTTTGGCCATGCTTTTCTAAAATCCTCAGTTCAGCTTGTTTTGTGAAACACAAACATCAACACACAGATATGCCTGTGTCCCACGGCGTCTTTTTGATGCTGTGGCTGGTGGCCTACCCGGCGTAGGTGGCACCAGCTAATGAAGCGTTCATTTCGCGTATTTTCTGATAGGGGAGGCGAGCGCCTCTTCTAGCTTGCTGTTTCTGCGTGAAGGTGAGCAGAGCACAGCTAACTGGCCATCGGCGTTAGTACGGCCTTTAGCCGCCCCATGCCACCACGGGAGTAGAGCTCACGGAAACGCAGACGGCGGCTGCCCCAGCAAGCTTTACCTATTTCAGTTTTCAGCTGTGTTCGCACTTTTTTATATTTATTGAAAACTTTCTGAATGGTAGTCCTGAAGAGTTTGCCGCTATAAGCAACTAGGTTACTTTATGCCTATGCGTTAGAAGCTATTTGCACGCCGTCTACTCTAGGCTCTTAGGAGAGCACAGGTCAGTATTGCGTGAAATATTGTCGGCAGCCTTCCTGTTTACTTCAGTTCTTGTGACGAGTATTTTCCAGTACGTTATAATGGAAACTTAAGTGCTCAAAGTTCCGCGATGCACGCTATAGTCTACCAGTGAGCTACAACATACACAAGCCTATTCACCAGCTATTTCATAAACACTTTGCGTTTACGGAGAAATAGTAAAAATAATCATGCGACACAGTGCCCTGTTTGTTCACTGACGCACAAGACATGCAAAGTCGCAGTGTTTCCTCCTTGCCGGCGAGCAACAGTAAGGCTAGCACATCCGGACATGCGTTACGCGGTGTGATGTCCGCAGGCATTGGGAGAAATGTATTGCGTTATGCCTTTACCCTATCGGAAAAATTACCATGGTGGATACTGGAAAACATGGTGGGCGTAGTGGAAATAATAGTGGGCATGGTGGAAATAATAGTGGGCATGGTGGAAATTATGATGGCTATGGTGGGACGTAGTGGAAAATATGGTGGTTATGCAGGGACATACTGGGTGGTATGGTGTACAGATGATGGGTAAAATGGAAATGATGGTGGAAAGCAGAGGCTAGATAGTGGGCGATAATGGGACACTCTGCCCACCATTGCGATAATGCTGGGAAGCCCTAAGCATATGGTGGGTGGTGCTTATTATGGTGGGCTACATGGTGTACCAAGCTGAGAAACTCTTCCCACCATTGCGATAATGCTGGGAAGCACTAAGCAGATGATGGGTGCTGCTTGTTATGGTGGGCCACACGGTGTACCAAGCTGAGAAGCTCTGCCTACCATCGCGATAATGCTGGGAAGCAGTAAGCAGATAATGGGTGGGCTTATAATGGCGAGCAATTTATAGTGTACGAAGCTGGGATCTGTACACTACATGTTCTACCACCATGATTTCCACCAAAGGTTAGGCCTACTGACCGAGCCCGTACAATTGTGTTACCCGTGCTTCCGGGTTTCAGAATACACGATTACGACGATTAAGTATGACAATACAGCGCTGCCATATGGCATCAAATAACCTAAATGAAGCATTTTTCATTGTGTATGGTGTCCACTCAAGAAGCAACAAACATCGATGCGACGCCAATAAAGCACTCCCAGAGAACGTAATTAAGGGTCTTCTCACCGACAGCCGCCGGTCACACTCGCCGGCACTTCTCTAGCTTTTGTACGAGAACTCAGACGTGGCAATTCGTGTGCTTGGTGAACCAATATGATAGCGTAATGTTTCCGGCACACTGCATTCGTTTTGGCCAAGCCGTTATGTAGTTGTTGCTTTAGCGAAAGAGCTACAGCATTGCGCTGGCGCGACCGCCTTCTACATTGCGCGAAAAGCATCCCAATACTCAATCAAATAAATTAGGCGGGCGTATCTATGGAATGAGCCTAGAAGCGTCATAAAGCGTGAGCAGATGTCGCCCTTTAGAACGAGTGCGAAACGGATAATAAACTTGGCAGACCCCGCCGGTAAACTGTTGCTGCTCCCCAGTCCACTTGTTTTTTTTTCTTGAAGTTGTGAATTGTAAAAAAAAGCACTAGTGCCATTAACATAGTGGCAATCGTTGCAGGCCGCAGTTGCTTGTGTTTAATAAATGTGCAATTTTTAGGAGCAGGTGTAGATCTTGTCTATGTTGTGTACACCACGAACATAACTTGAGTTGAACCTTAAGTTTGTATGCCAACTAAGTATTTAACACACAATCAACGTCATGTTGGTGTGGCGCAGTGGTTAGCGTCTTCGAATTGGAATCCGCAGGTTGCACGTTTGATCCTTCGTGGCGCTTTGTTTTTTTTTTTACGGGACGGGTGTTTTTTATACCGTTTTTATAGAATTCTTTTTTATTTTTTGTGGCAGCTCGTCACGGTGATTCTGACGTCATTTCGCGCTCAAGTGTTGCCGGCGCTGCAGCACCCACCATGCGCCATGCTGGGCGTTTCCCACCATTCACCCACTACATTGATCCACTATAATGGTGGGTGGTGGTTTCCACCATGCCCACCATTCATTTTTTTCCGATAGGGTACTGATGCACTCTTGGTTGTAGTTCCTTCGCCGCATGGTATAAAGCAACTGAATGAAGCAATAAAGCAAATAGGCCTTCTTTGTACGAAGCTCAAAACATTACAGGTTAAATAACTCTGGCGGCTCTCATACACGTATGGTGATTTTGAGACGTTAAACATCATATATGTATCAATCAATAAATTAATCAATTATTCAGATAATGAAACATTGCACTTGAAAAATTGCCGCCTTCTTGGCAATGTGATGAGCCGGCTAAGGTAAGGGATATTGCATTCACAGCTGTAAGAGTCTTCTTTTGAAGAGTTATTTTAAAAAGTTGAAATAGTGTGCAGTCAAATGCCTAAGTTAGCAGTTTCAAGAAACACACATAGCCACGTATACGCTGAGTAAGGCCCTAGACGCGCTCCGAATTGCGAAAGGCGAGGGCTGGCATAGCTTGATGCAGCAAGCGCGTGTTTAAAAGGACCCGAAAGGGGTGCACACACTGCTTGAACCTACCTGATCGAGGTCAGCTTTGCGGTCAGGCTCAGCCTGTGCTGTTCGGGCGAGTTGCTCGATGAGAACACTGTACGTCTTGGACCATTCGAGAGTGACAGCCTTGTGCAGTGGCGTCACCATGTCCATGTAGAAACGCGCCCCGTCCCCGATGCGCGCCTCTGCATCCTCTCCCTGGTGCAGACTCATCGAGTACAGGGCCCGGTTGGCCCCGATGCTTGCACACTGCTCATGCACGCTCTCCAGGTAGGCGGCCCACGTGCCACGAACTTCGGTTTCTAGCTCACTGCTGTCGTAGCTCAGCTGTCGCCGCTCGAACTGCGAGAAACAATGAACATTTCATAGAATGCGACAAGCCTTCTTTACTGCTGTACCTAGTTGACCCTCTTCTGTATACTTTCTGCAAGTTGGGACGTTGAACGAAGTCAATCGTACCCCACTCGCTAGTAGCTTCACACCAAAAAATAAAAGGCACGATAACAGCTGCATATATGAAGCTAATAATCCATGGTCTGTGTTTCTCACTCGGGATGAACACATCAACGAAAAATTACCTCTGCTTTTGATGCTTCTGACGAGGGTAGTATAATCACAGCGTGAAAGCTAACTATTCGGCAACTACAAGTCAAGGAGTAGCCTGTTTGCACTCCTAGGGACAGAATAAATTTGCTTTTTTTTTCTTTACTTGGTGCTTTCAATGCGCGGGCAAGTCATTCACCTCGATGAACATCACAGAATGTTGCATGTGTCCACAAGTATAATTTTTACTTGTTATTATAGGCTTTTTGACATCAAATTTGACCCTTGTCGTCTCACAGATACAAGTGGATGGGAGTAGAACCATATTCATAACGACAGGGCTGTTCAGTGGCCTTACTGAACAGCGACTCCATTACAATACATACCGTCACAGCTCTGCTATCTCTAGTCTTGCACCACTTGAGCAAGACTTATACACCAGAGCTCATCAGCACCGAGCTGCTCCAGGCCTTTTGAGGCACTGGAGTACTGTTAAGCTTTTCAAAGAACGGTTTTATTAGTGTTTGTACGCATTTATTTGAATTTGAATGAAATTGAATTCAATTTTATGTTTGGCCCCACATGAAGAATGCCGAGAATAGAAACTGCACTATAACAGCTTAAAGAATCCCACTACTTGAAAATAAATGAGTCATAGAGTAGCACGCAAGTAAGACCATAGCGGAGTAATACGCACAAATAGGACAATGTGTATGCAAAGAACTGCATACTCTAAATGTCAACGGAGTACAACAGTTATTACGAATTAAAAAACATACATCAGAAGCTGGAACAGACGATACAATCATGTGTCACAAGAATGTATAATTGATCAAAAATAAAGAAGCGTAAATTACATGCATGATACAATTAGTAGGTGACAAGCATGATGTAAAACTTTTTGCAGTCATATTTTATATTAACATAAAGGCTACTTAGATAATTGAACATTCTGGTAATATTCGGCCACCATACCTTGTGCGTGATAGAGGCAATAACGCTATCTTACGCCTGTAGGTTGGCCAAGTCAGTACAGTTTGTGGCTTAACTCTTTTTATCGGGCTAAATGTGTAATTGTGAACATTTTGAGCCTGGCTAATTTATGTTTTTGCTGTATCTTAAAAGCCTGCATTGATCAGGCTTTTTTCTTACAATATTTTCAAAAATCAATTCATCGAGTGAGCATTTTCAGTATTTGCGTTGTGCCACTTCACGCTATAAACCAAAAGTGAACAAAGGATGTAAACAAGAAATGAGAAATATTAAGTGTTGTTTTTAGTGAAATAGATAACTGTTGGTACAAATTATTCCAAGAACACTTGCCATTTTGATGCCAACTAATATACTTGCCTCTCCAATAACGTGTCATTAAAAATATGGCACCGACGTTTCATGTTATCCACCATCTGAATCAGGCTTTTAAAAAAAGCCAACAAGTCATTGAACCTGCTTGCATTTTGTTAGAAAAATAGGGGCTTTCGTTTTTATGGCAACAATAATAGTGCATTGAAACATGCCTACTCGTATACGCTCTCTATTATTTCTTTTTTTAATCAACTGGTTAGTATAACTATGTGCAAAAGTGTGCTTTTGTCACCAGCATAAATAACAAATTCTGCTGAAGGATATTTACAAGGTCACTAATTTGCAATTTAACCGTAAACAGACCTACAATACTGCCCTGAGGTATTCCGAGAGAGCTTGGTTCAGTCGACAAAGAAAAATTACTTATACAGACCTAATGTTTTTTTTTTTTTACAATCGGTAAGATTAAAACTATTCGCAGTTGATAATGATTCCCATGCACTGTAAAAATTTAATTTACGTAAAAGTAATAGTCTATTCAGAGAAGAATGAAAAACATAAAAATATCGAATACATCTTGGTTACAATCGATGGTATTCAAAACGAACTCTTACTGAGAAAATATATCAAGCTCAGTCGATCGGTCTTTACTGAAGCCGTATTGTCCGTCACGCCATATATTCGTTAGTAATTGTACCAGTTGGGTATGAAGAGTTTATTCCGAAAATTTAGAAAATACTTCCAAAATTGACGTGGAAATTGCATAGATTGCTAAACTATTTTTGTCTCCTGTTTTGCAGGAAATGCGCAATTTAACTGCCTGCATTATTGCAGGACAGAATATTTTGGCCAGACAGCCTAATGAATTCAGAAAGTGGTTGGGCAAAAATTTCAGCGACATATTTGATAGGCTTGAGTACAAGATTACAGCACTCCCCACATTCAGTATTTCTGAGCCGCACAAGTATTGTTTTATGTAGGTCGCTTTCACAAGTAGGCCTTATAAACGTAGTAATTGGAGATTTATTCGTAACGTTTAATGTTCCATCAACAGAAGTTTTCGGAAAGCCTCAGTTAGCTATATATATTTTTCTATGTAGTAGATAAGTGGCTGCCACTAATAACACAATCAATATGTCTTACTTCTGTAATTACGCTTTTTAGGATTGGTGCTCCAGTCAATTTATATTTCTCCAGTGAACGCAAAATTACCAGCCAACAGCATAAACGTGTTATGAGAGCAGCTTTGCCCATCCTTTTGTATGCCCTTATTTAGACGACTACAAAATACTTTGAGGTAACAAGTAGCTATGGGTCAAGAGAAACTAGAAATGCATTATATAATACATTCTTTCAAATAATTTGATCAACATGTCACTGTGATCGATGCCATTCTAATATTTTTTACATGGGCATTGGGTGATTCGAGAAAGGTGCAATCATATAAATCCATGAATTGTATGGATCTATTGTGAGCGATGTTTGGGTTGTTCGGGTTGTAAGAAAGTTGTTGCAGTATGCATTAATTTGTTCCTGACGAAGTCTAAGGGGTATTGGCCGTTATAGAATGCAATGTAATAGAAAGTCACTCTTTTTTCGTGCCTAATAACTAAATTATAAAAAAGTGACCCCTAGTATGGCGTGGAAAGATCTCAGCTTTCTTATCCTAAGAAGTAATGTTTTGGAAAGACGCTAATTATTGTAAATGAAATGGCAGAAACAATTCTTGACTCATATATGCTAATAAATCTAAACCTATCAAACAAACACTTCATATGTATAGAAGTCTCGTTACACAGCATGTCAGTATTATTATTGCCATTAAAAACAATGGCAAGGTTATTCAGCATAGCAGAGTGAAATAAATTCTCCAAAAGGCCATGCACATTGCACTACTATCAAATGGGAGCTGGTACATAGTCGAGATGGCGTAATTGCTTAGGACAGCTGTCAGCATTTACCAACCATGGTCTGAACAACATAACTTCGTTGAGAGTTAAAAATCGATGGTTTCTCTTACAAATATGCAAACACCACCATCACTACTGTGGCCATGATTAACACAGAAAACCTTATAACGTGGCATAGAAAATGGTTTAGCGTTCGTGTACGAAGTTTAAGTCAGCAAGATTAAGTTAAGTCTAAGTTAGGTTTAATCAGAAGATGAGAGGTGAAGTGTTGACAGGCGAAGAGGTGAAGTGTTGAGAGGTTAACAAAATATAACAGGGAATCGTACCAAGGAATGAATAGGATATGTTATTAGTAGTAAAGAACCTTTCCGGAAATCGCAGTGCCACGCCTTTCTTTGATGGACCGGCGCTGGGGAATCATGGGGCAGCGGAGCGCCGGCGGGCACAGCAGATGACGCTTTCTCGCTTTCGCCATTCAGGATACGAAAATAATGCTTTCGCATGCTTACATCGCGTTCCGTTTGCGGTTTTGGCTGGCGTAAGAAGCTGATATTACGAAGAAACGCGTCTGACCACTATTACTTTTCTTCACGCATACTAGACTCTGTTGTCCATCGCAAATACCCTTAGGCTTTGAGCTTGCTGAAAAAGAAATGTGGTGTACACATTTTCTCGGTTATTGGATGTGACAAGACTAGAAAGTCACCAGGCGTTTCGTTTATTGCTTACCTGCCATGGTGGTCTGTAGCGGCTAAGGCACTCGGCTGCCGACCCGCAGGTCCCAGGATGGAATGCCGGCCGCGGCAGCCGCATTTTTTCATAAAGGCGAAAATGCTTGATATCCATGTGCATACATTTAGGTGCACGTTAAAGAACTCTAGGTGGTCGCCATTCCCGGAGCCCTTCATGACGGCGTCTCATAATCATATGGACGTTTTGGAACGTTAAACGCCAACAATTATATTATTATATTCGTTCATTGCTACGTGCGACTCCATGGCTTTGATTTTAGTGATGCTGCAGCTAAATTGGACCTTTGTTAAGATGCCTGTGTCCTCAGTGTAATTATGGGGCAGGGATTTCACACCTGCAGCTTACCAGGTAATTAACTACGCGAATTTATTACGGTGAGGGCTTTAGATACCTCGTTAAAACCTCACAGGGCCCCCTATCCATCCACCTAAGACGAATCGATGATGAAAGCCACCTTTTTTTCCCCTGTTGATGTACTGATCCTACCCCGCCAGTCTATGACTGTCAGCAGGACTTTGCCGGGCATGCAAAGCCGTCTTGTATCGCGGCTGTGGGAGAGCACTTGTGTACTTGTGTACCTCGGGTGTGGACAAGTGCTGGTGTGGCTTGAAGGAGGCCAGTACACCATTTGCAGCCCCCGGCCCTCACCATTCACAACACACTTTGAAAACATGCTGCACCTAACGAGGTTTGCACTGCCTCCAAAACCGAAGGCAACTAGTGCAAAACTTAATTTGCGTTGCCTCCATGATCAGACCACATTTGACCAAGCTCGGATGTCAAGCGATGACGTGATAACGTGAAGTCACGCGACGTTTTGATAACGTCAAAGTTTTAGGCAATGTCTGACGTCAAATGTGTTGTCGTCATCATGTGATCATTTTTTGATCACTTGACGCTGCCGACGTGGGACGCAAACGGTCAAGCTTCATGTTTGATCAGGCCTCTAAGGTTTTCAGCTAAAAACTAAAACAGACCGGCGGTGGCTTTGGCGTCCCACGGAAGCGACTTCAACAAGAGTGATGCAAAAATCTTCGCGTGTTGGCGTCGCCACACGACGTAATCATGCCATCACGGGTCAGCAGAATGTCTATCATGATGCTCGCGCGATCACGTTATCACACGATATCGTCGCATTGCACTGCTCTGTGATTGGCCTACCAATCACGAAGGCCGAGCAGAACCAGGTGAGGTGCTGAAAGTTTGGAATGCCTCAGATCCACTTGTTATTGACCATAAACCTAGAGGCCTCAACTATTTGGCTTTGCGCATCTCCTTTTTTCTGTTTCCCAGTGTTAAGACAAATAATGCTAGTTCTAGATTCAATACTATCAATAAAAGCTACACTCGCCGTCTGTATCTTTCATATTGTCAGTTGACGCAAGTGCTGCTGCGGCCTAATATACCTTTCCCACACTGAATAAGGCTTTCACCAGTCACCTTAAAGCTATTCTCACCATTAACAGCCTTTTGCAACAATACTTACCAAAGTTTTATGGCTTAACCGTGCTGTGCTCAGATAGTGAGTGCTTATTAGCACAATAAGAATGTTCATGCTGCGGAAAGTTTTCCTTTTGAATACGCATGTAACGAGTCCATGGCCCTCTTGGCAAAGGTGACAAGAAAGGTTGTCTGTATTCGGCAGCTTGGGTAGGCTACTATTCAAATGACAAATTACTAAAATAGCATAATCATAAACTGTATTTAAACAATGATCCTGGGAGCTCAAACAGTAAAACAGAATATTGTCTAAAGTATGCAGAGCGTATCTTACGCTGTTTGGAAACAAATACTGCATGTGAAGTATCCACTCTACGAACGCGCTCTTAGCTGGTTTTTACTACCATGAGTGTCTAAAAAGCTAAGTTATTCACACTCAGCATTCGAATCAGGCAAACAAAATTCTAATCTACACAGCATAGTGGAGCTTGAATCTATCTATAAGGGGGGGATTTTGACATTGATCATCATTCGCGAAGTGCACGGTGTTACACTGCGTATCACGCGGAAGAATACCACGGGTGATAGTGCCCGACATGAAGTACTAATATCGAAACTGAACGGTCATGCCGACAATAAAACAAACGAAGAAAGCGTCCGATACGGGAAAATGTGATCTACGAAGCATGGGGGACTCGCCGCTAAAGCCGAGAAAAGTTTCCAATTCAATGGGCCTTTTCACGGGTGCGTGAACATTTTTCCGGTTCACTAGTGTTTGCTGGCTCTATGTAGGTCTGGGTTGTGCCTGTTTTGTGAGTGCAGATTGAAGCAGGCTAATTACGCGCAATATTTCGGCAACTATGCATTCGTGTGCCCGGGCACTGGGGTGAGCCAACGATTTCGCGAGCAGACGGCCTTCCGCAGACAAGCTGGCTTCCCATAGTGCTTTGCAGCCGCCGTAGGGGGCACGTGCCGATTTCCGGAGGGGGAAGGGAATTGGAATGTAAATGTGAATAAAGAAAACGGGACGAAAGGAAAACTTACTGGGCGCAAGGACGAGTCCTGTGACCTTCAAATACCACGTAGGATGCTCTACCAACTGAGCTACTACGGCAGAAATCTCCCCAACTATTGTATGGGGTACACACGCGCCTTAAACGTGGGAGTGTCAGTCAGCACCGTCGGTACTCACTAAGGCAAATTGCCCGAAAAAGCAGTAACGGAGCCCAATAGGCGCACACGATGAACGAATAGACCGTTGAGAAGCAACCACAGAAGGAAGCCTGCCGCGCGAAACCACTTAGTCTCCAAACACGCTCCAAAGGGATGAACCACTCGGGGATTGCAGGCAGCGCGCAAAGCGTTGCCAAGTTGACCAGCCCTCCTTCTCTTTCTCTTCTGGCTCTGTCTTTACCCGTATTTTGCCGGTGACGGTTCACGTTGCGTCGCGCTCGGAGAGCTCGACCACGGCCACCTGGTTTCGACGATCTAACAATTACGACGTGGTGCTTGTGTGTACGCTTGGATGAGCGTGGGCTGCTGCTTTTGAGTTTCGGTGCACCCATGAAGTCTGGAGCAAGTCTCGACACGTCCCCACGCCGCCATGTATAATTGTGGCTTTAAGATAGTCACGACCAACACATGACAGCAACAGTTGGGAAGGCCAATATGGCGGCCGAGAAGGCAACAGGCCTATCGGATATAAACTTCAGTCCGGCTCAGGGTAGAAAACAGCGCTGCATTAAACGCAAGTAGGTCACCATTCTTCATTTTACTTTACTTGTCGCGTGTACGATACGGACTGCGCTTGCCGGCAGCGGGCTCGGTCGTATTGTATATCGCTCGCACGAATTGCATTGCGAAGGTCAGCTTCCGCGGCTGCAGTTCGCCTGTGCTTTGCGACCGCCTAGAAATTGGCCGACGTTGCCGTCGGCCTCCCGTACGCTCGCTCATCGAGTGCTCGCCTGTCTTCGCCGCCATGATGAGCTCCGGGCTGACGATATTGGGCTGAAACCTCGTCGCTGTGTTTGGAGTCGTCGAAAACACGTTGCGGGGTTTTTTTAAGATCTTGGTTGTAGTATGTCGAGCACTGTAAGTGCACCAGCACGGGCTAGCGAGGCTTTCGCTAGCGTCAGAACTCACTGAAGATTGGTCGCCATTACAGTTGGCTTTCCCGTCAGTTGGTCGCTAGCAGCTTGGTGCCATCTATTGGACGTGGTGGCGGACTCGCGTTTGCGCGCTGCACTTACTCGAGTTTGTATAAAAGGGCCACATCACTGTCGATTTCTTCGGCGCTAGCTCCAAACCAGCTCGGCGCTGTTCGTGGTGGCGGCCAAGCGTACGCTAGCTCTCCTGTTCGATGTTCGCTGGCGGCAGACACTCCGCGTGCAGCGCCGTCTCGGATCTCGCAATCGCTTGTTCGAGCTGAACGACGTCGCTCGCTTAGGACTCGCCCACTTGTTAGCGGCACAGTGGTTCGCGGAGTTGTGGCAGCGGCCGCCGCTCCTAAGCTGTTGCACTACGGGGATCGAAATGAGTCTGACGATGTGTGACATCACGGAGAATTATTAGCATGTCACATCTCACGCTTGTTTTCATTTTACCTTGCCCGTATTTCTCATACTCGTTTCTACTCATCCTCTGTCCCATGTGACTCACTATTTTACATACCTACTGCGCAGCCGCGGGCACACGCCGTGCTGAAGGCTGTGTGCACTGGCGTCTGCTATGTCTGTCATCCATCTCTTTCATCAGGGCAACTTCGGAAGACTTGGCGAGATATGAAGGTAAAGTTGTGTGTGATATGTTAACGCTTGTTTTTATAAAAACGTGCACGTACTTGTCATATGCATGCATCTTCATCTTCAATCACGTGTGTCTAACAATTTTTACTATGTTATTGTACGTGCGGCCGTGGGAACACAACAGGCAGAAGGCTGCGTGCGCTGGCGTCTGCAATGCCTGTCATCTATCGCCTATCGCTCCCGTCGGAGGAGCTCCCCATGGAGTGTACAAGATTTGACAACGAGACTGGACTTGTACTCTTCACCATGAATTCACTTAAAAGAATGAAGAAACTTCACATGTATGTAGAAAAATAAAAGATTTCAATGTCTCACTTTTGTCTTTCGTTGTTGCCGTGACTGTGAAAGCAGGAACACATAGGTGGCTAAGTAATTTTACGCGTGTTTTTTTTCGCGCAATTTGTTGCTCACTGCGCAGAAAAACAGGTGAAAAAAGTATTAGGCCAGGCCGAAAATAATAAAAAAACAATGTTTGAACTGGGGACAAAAAGTTCATCTGATCGGAGTACTTGAGTGGATCAACCGTTCGTCCGGCAAAGTGCAACTGTGAGGACTAACGGTTGCCTGGTAAGGTGTAAATGTGGGGATTAACAGTAGCTCTATAAGGTGCAAATGAGAGGAATATTAGTTAGTTCTTTCAGGTGAATTGTGGGACTAACGGTTACTCACTAAGGTGTAATTGTGAGGACTAAATTTTGGTCTTTTGAGCTCGTCTGTGAGGTATAACTGTTAGAATCGGTACCTTTAGTCCTTAAAGAGATTATGGTTGTGGCAGACCCTTTAGCATCCAAAAGGACGAACACTACACACCCTTTTAACACCCTTTTGCCTTACAGTGTAGCATTGACAGCGAGTGCAGTACACTCCTTTCGTGTCTGCTTGGCGTCACATGGTACGCGATCTTACCACGAGCTTGCAGGTGACCACTGATGCCTCCTTTACTGCCTGAAGGCACCGAGTCTACCAGAACTAGATCCTCGCTATGAATGAAGGAAAGAAGTGTTCAATTAGGGCTCATTTTTATTTTCCAGAGACAATATTGATGAGATATAACAGAGAATTATGCCAAGAAAATTATAGGGGATGCTAATATAAGTGAATGTATTTGTAAGGAAAAGCACTGAACAAAAATATAACTTGTGGATGTCGATACGAATGAGAATTTGTGAAAAAAAACACTAATATGAAGAGCAGTGCACGGAGAGGCGCAAAATTTTGCGCTTGTCAAAGCTCTTTCTTTTGTTGGTATATTTTTGCGCAATTTCAAATTCGTAATGCAATAGCTCGCCCTAAGCTCGGTTCTTTTAAGATGAGTGCAAGGACCGAACCTGCGAGCTCTGAATAACGCATCTGATTCTCTATCAATTGAGTTACCATGATGGTTATTTCTACGTCCAGTATATGGGATATATACAGGGTGTCCCACAGCAGTATAGTCGACTAAGGTTGTACGGTGGGCTTGTTGGTTATTCATGTTGTTCGAAGTATAGCACATCCAGGACGGGACAGAGAAGAAGACACAGAACACATACACGGCGCTAACTTTCAACAATGCGGTCTAATCCGAGAAACAGCAATACTTATACCCAAACAAGGCGCGTCACAACCACGTGCTAGAACCAGAAAACTATGATCTACTGCAACTCATGTGACATCCAAATAATGCAATTATTTTGATGATAATGAAATCAATGGCTTGCTTATACATTTGTACCCGCACTTAGCAATGAATTTTGCTTCTGTGATGAGCCCTGTCATTTGGTTAGTGCTTTTTCCAATTATGCTGGTGCGAATAAAGAGGGGTTGGCATCCGCATTCCTTGCAGTGAATTGCGAGAAAACCCTAAGACTGTGCCTTGGCCACGTTGTTCTTGTGTTCATTCAGCCTATAATTGCTGCATCTACCAGTTTCGCCTATATAGCATGCATCACACGTTAATGGAGTCCGGTAGATGACTCCTGTGATGCACGCAACAAACCTAATACGGTGGATCTTTTCGCACAGACCTTTCTCTGGGCGCTCCGGTTTCGTCTTTCGGCAAATACTGTTTAGCTTGATAGGTGCCGAGAAAACTACCCGCAAGTTGTAATCTTCTGCTAATTTTTTCAGGTTATGTGAAACACCATGAATATATAGGATCACAGCTAATCCTTTCCTTGCAGGCGTAGCACGCGGTTCCGTGGCTCCGTCGGAGGGGATTTTCCTCAGAAGGCTTTCCGCGACAGAAGTCAGGACGTGTTGTGGGTACCCCAAGTCAGCTAAACGTTTTGTTTGCTCTCTCATCATTAAAGGCAAACAATTCCGGCAGGATTTCTTCAAAGTCGGCGCACTCCAAGCTTGACGAGCTTGGAGTGCGCCGAGTTTTATGGCAGTATAGGTTTGTTAGCACGAGGGTGATAATACCACCAAGTCACAGTCCTGCCAGCAAACAATGCCAGCAGGACTTCTTCAAAGTGTTAGTAAGGCACATCTTAACAATCCCTCGCTTGACGAGCTTGGAGTGCGCCGAGTTTTATGGCAGTATACGTTTGTTAGCATGAGGGTGATAATACCACCAAGTCTGATCGTCATTGAAAACAAATCCTACATCTATAAACCGCATCACATTGTCACAAGGCATTTAAAAAGACACTTCGAGGGGTTCAAGGCTTTTTTTGAACAGCGACTTGGATGCTGGAACACACTTCCTCAAGCTATTCGGTTGAGCTGTCAACAAATAAAACAAAATCGTCTACAAAACGAAAAATTTTAAGTACATTTGACCCTTGTAGTACATCGTTGAGGTCTCTGTCTAACTTAGCCTAATAGATGTATCAATGATAGGCTGAATGAACACAAGAACAACGTGACCAAAGCACAGCTTGAGGGTTTTCTTGCCATGCACTGCAAAGAATGCGGGTGCCAACCCCTCTTTGATCACACCAGCATAATCGGAAGAAGCACTAACCAAATGACAAGGCTCATCATAGAAGCGGAATTCATTGCTAAGTTTGGGGACGCGTGTATAAGCAAGCCATCGATATCATTATCTTTGAAAGAATCGCATTATTTGGATGTCACTTGTGTTGCAGTAGATCGCAGTTTTCTAGCTCTAGCACGTGGTAGTGACGCACCATGTTTGGGTATAAGTATTGCTGTTCCTCAGATTAGACCGCATTGTTGAAAGTTAAAGCCGTGTATGTGTTCTGTGTCTTCTTCTCTGTCCCGTCGTGGAAGCGCTATACCTCGAACAACATGAGTCCCACAGAACTTCAGCCAAGAATTTGAAAATGAAAGACACTTAAGCGGCGAATTGAACCAATAGCGTACTACATGCACTAGCCTGGAGGCGCTCTGGCGTTTTCCTATTTATCCCCATACTGGTTAGTTATATTTATTAATGTCCTATTTTTTAAATTATGAGCTGCAGAAGCCTAAAATATGAACACTGAGATGTAGAGCACTTTCAGAAACCACCGTCTAAATTGTTTCGTGCACAAAAAGTTATTATTTGTTATTTTTTTTGCGTTGGAAAGAAAGCCTATAGCATCACTATAGTACTGCGCTCACGGTCCGTCACACGGCTTCTTTACACATCTCGCGGGCTTTCTTTACAACATGAAAAAAATAAAAGCGCGAGGCGTATTGTACAGGATACATTAGAGTCAGTAGCTTCCGAAAAGGCTCTACATATCAATGTTCATAATTTGGATTTCTGCAGCCCATAACGAAAATTTAGGTAATTAAGAATGATATAGTTATTAGGGCGATAAATCAAAAATAGCTTGAGTACCTACAGGCCTCCTAAGTGTCTTTCACTTTGAAAATTCTTGGCTCAAGTTATGTGGTACATCCTGTACGTACATTAAATGTGGGAGCGTCGGTCAGCGCCGTAAGCAGCCATGGGGGCGAGAGTGGAAAACTTTGTGTGTTAGATGTTGTCAGTAAGGCGCCCAACAAAAAGAACTAGACCTTATATGCACAGGTATTTTCCGCAGTTTTTCAAGAGTTTAGAAGTGATGACCAGGATTGCCAATTCCCACAATGTCACTTGAAGCTGGCGTTCTCTCTTAGATTACCAGTGCATCAGAGACCAGGGCATCGTTGCCGGCGGCCGCCTGCAACGATGCCCTGGTCTGCC
This sequence comes from Rhipicephalus microplus, assembly GCF_043290135.1. Lineage (NCBI taxonomy): Eukaryota > Metazoa > Arthropoda > Arachnida > Ixodida > Ixodidae > Rhipicephalus > Rhipicephalus microplus. The sequence continues at coordinate 274,566,040 of NC_134702.1, read as the reverse complement.
AAGGTCTGCCACTGCTTCGAGCTAAGATCCGCAAACTGTGAATCATCACCACTGTCTGTCTGTCTGTCTGTCTGTCTGTCTGTCTGTCTGTCTGTCTGTGTCTATCTGTGGCTGTCTGTGTCTGTCCGTGTCTGTCCGTGTCTGTCTGCCTGTGTCTGTCTGTCTGTGTCTGTCTGTCTGTGTCTGTCTGTCTGTGTCTGTCTGTCTGTCTGTCTGTCTGTCTGTCTGTCTGTCTGTCTGTCTGTCTGTCTGTCTGTCTGTCTGTCTGTCTGTCCATCTGTGTGTATTTTCACTCTTAACTGCATCGGGTATTTGAAACGGCCAGCCCATCCTCAGCGCCCACTTTTGATGCTCAAGATTCAGCGTTTATACTTGTGCAATTGTCGATTAAAAAACAATTATTGCGCGTGTCTGGTGCACCATAACAACGCGTATATGTTCTGCATGTGCGCCTTTTTCTATAAAAGGCGTACATAAGTACTTTTAAGGACCGTAGCGCTTATCACGCTGCGCCGACCATCCAACGCTTGCACGGAAAGCCGAGTATTTCCAACACTTTTCTAAAACGAGACGGTGGTGGCACCTACCCGTCGCCTTGCGTCTACACCTTGTCACCTCTGAGGCTCGCGTGCACACCCGTCTCAGAGCCACGCACTTTGTTTTTGAAAAAAAAAAACTGCCAGATGGCGGTCATGTCTCACGTATGACGTGACTTGATGCGCTCATTAGCCTCCGCTGCACGCTCGAGGCACTCTAACGCAGCGTCTCCAGGACACCATTCACTGATTTTCTTGAGCAGAACATCAAATAAATGTTTTGTTCACTCTCTCCACACACAAGACTATCGTCTTTTGATGACATTTGCAGATTTATTGCAGATACGGGGCCAATTTTTTACTACCAGTTTTATGCCAGGGTCAAACACGACTTTACTGCCGTATTTCTGTCACCGATGTGACATTGTCAATAAAATTTACTTGAACAGAATATCAGAAATTGAAGCACAAAAAAACAATTTGCAATCTTGGAGACCTTGGATTTGAACCCACGACCTCTTGAGTCACGGCGATAGCAAGCTCGTGCTTAATTAAGTGAGCCACCAGAGCATTTGCGAATTACTATTTGGACACGCCTTATCAATCTCACACTCCTTCGCTCGATTTTCGCTCTCTTTGTTTGTCGGGGTGTGGCCACCACCTAAGAGCGGAAAAAAGAACTGCTTCTTTATAACACTAACAACGGGAGAAAACACTGCGCTAGTCAGCCTTTCGGCGCCTCCATGGCAGCTTAAAGTGTTGCTTGATCGAGTTGGTTCATGATTAGCATAAATTTACCAGCGCAAAAAAACAGGACATTCAGAGAAGAAACAAATAAAGCACTGAACTCACAACTTACCTATTATTTCAGGATTAAAAATGGTAATAGCGCACTAAAACCGAGGACACCAAGAAGGAACACACATAGCGCTATGTATGTGTTAGTGTGTGTGTTTGTGTCATCTTTGTGTCCTCGATTTTAGTGCGCTATTGCCATTCTTAGTCATAAAATACTGACGTGCCCAGAAGTCCAACTTGGTTATTATTTCGAACGCAGGGTTTTCGTAGGCACGCGTTGAAACAACAAAACGAAATCAAAAGGAAAAAGAAGAGATCAACACCACGCAACTGCTGCTTGCCAAAAGTGTAAAGCATGGATTAAAACTATTAAAAAGGCATGCGCAGATGGTAGCTTATTTGATATTAGAGGCGAAGCTTCTCTTAGTCTAACCTTGGCCTGCGTGTCGCGTAACCGAGAGAAGAAGAGATGAGTTATCAATGGAAGAAGAGAGGAGAAAAAAAAAAGGAAGGCAGTATCTCTCGAACAGTATAACTGATGGCGCTTTCTATTGAAGTCCATACAGACTGCAGTTGAGTTAGGATATTTTAGATAGCACTGTACCGCTTCTCTGCGATTGGCTGCTGCGCGGGTTGTGCCTGGGTGCGTGAGGAAGGAGCGCCTCCCTCAGTATTCTGGATAGTCGGCGTACGTGGCGAATCGTTGGTGGGGCATGCACGAAGCAGAGTGGCGGGCACGTTGAAGACGCTTGCACACGGCTTTCTCGGCTCACGTCTGGTCGCTGTGACACGCGCGTCGTCTGCATTCTTGAACGTGATCGGACACATAGATTCATGCACGGACGGAGGGATACACGCATGGACGGACAGACAGAGAGACAAAGACGGAAGGGCAGACGTATGGACGCTCAGACGAGACAGACGGAAGGGCGGACACATGGACGGATGCATGGATGGACAAACGAGTGAAGGTACGGATGGACGCAAGGACGGATGAATGAACGCACAAACGGAGACATGGATGGACGCACGCACAGACGCACGGTCACACAGAAGCACGGTTGAATGTACGAATGCTTTGCCTCACTTATCATCATTCACTCCGTGAATATGCTTTAATTTTAGAGGGAAATGGAAGGCCTGCTTACGTATTTGTCACCCAGCCACTGAATTAAGGCTGCCTTGACATCTTTCTAAAAATTTGTTTGCCATGCCTGGCTAGGACAGTGCCGCCCTCAGAATGCCGGGAGCAGCTGCAGTTTCGGCAGTGAATCAATAAATGACGGCAGGGGACAAAATAAACCTGATCACAAGTATTTGTAATAAAGAACTTCAGATCGATTTGCACTCCATACAGAAGGCCCACCGCGTGGGCCGGTATACTTAAAGTGGGAAAAGACCTATTGTTGTCCATTTCTCTTCATACAAAGAAAAAGAAAGCGTACTAACAAAGGCAAAAAAGTTTAAGGGCTCGCCTTACAGCGTCGATCAAGACTATTCTCCCGAGACCCGGGACATACGTAAGCGATTGTGGGAATTCGCGAAAGCGAAACAGACCGATAAAGAAGAAGTAAAGCTTAAGAGTGACCGGGTTGTCATCCACGGCCAAGCATTCGTTTGAGATAAGGAAAAAGCAGAAGTTGTGAAAGTGCGCAAACAGTGACAAGTTGTTGTCAAAAGCAATGCCCGTCGCGACCTTGTCGCAATTGTAATCAATTGTAGGAGCCTGGTAAATAAAGTCGAAGAATTTGCCGGATTAATCCATTCTTTCAAAGCTGACATCGTATTTGGCACAGAGTCTTGGTTGAACCCGTCTATTCGTGATAGTCAAGTCTTCCCAGATGATTTTATAGCTTATCGGAAGGACAGGCCTAGCTTAGGCGGGGGAGTCTTTGTACTCGTTCACTGCTCACTGCATTCATCAGCGCTTGATATTGGCCATGAGAAATTGGAATCAGTTTGGTGCTCCGTCAGATTAGAAGATAATTCTTCTTCTGCCGCCGGGGCGTTTTATCGACCACCTGCCTCCGACAGTAGTTCATTACAACTTTTACATGAAACTATTTCCGATATTTCTGGCGAAATCTTTCTTCTTGCTGGAGACTTTAATTTACCAGATCTGCTTTGGAATGACAGCACATGCACGTGCAAAACTGGTAGCCGCGTTAACAGCGAGATGAAGAAAATTGTTAATGTTTTTTGGGCTCTACCAGTATGTGCATCAGCCAACCCGATATGGCAACATTCTAGACTTGATGTTTTGTAATGTCCCCACTATTGTAACTTCTGTGGATAACGTTACGAGTATAAGTGATCACACCGCAGTCGTCACGGGTATTAGATTTGAAAAGAACAAGCCAAAGAAGCAACCTACAAGGAAGGTATTTCTTTTTGGTAAAGGTGACTACTCAGCGATGTCACATGCGCTTTCAAATCATCTGCCTGTTTTCGAATGCCTTGCCGAATATTCTACCACACAAGAATTGTGGTGTGCTTTTAAAAGTAAAGTAATGGAACTCATAGATATTTACATACCAAGTGTGCATTCTCGTGGAATGAATAGCCGCAAGAAGCCTTGGGTTACCTCACAGTTATTAAAAATAATTAAAAACAGGCAGCGAGTATACCGTAGCTTCAAAAAAATGAAGGCAAAAAAAACACTTCGACAGGTTAAGCACCCTAATGCGTGAATACAAAGTTATGGCAAAAAACGCGAAGGCGGGCTACATAAATAGGCTAAACGAAGAAATGAAAACAAATCCCAAAATGTTCTGGCGGTACTTAAAACGTTGCGGGTCGGATGCTACCGGTATTAATGAAATCCAATATAATAATGAAGTGTTTTCGGAAGATATAAACAAGGCGAACTGCCTTAATGCATATTTTCGCTCTGTATTTTCGCCAAAGACTGATGAATACTGTGATATCCCATGTGTATATCCCGTACCCTTAATGCAGCCTATTGAGCTTAGCGTGGACGGCATTCAAGCCTTTCTCAGTAATCTCGATGAAACAAAAGCGAATAGTCCTGACGGCATTCCTTTGCGTGTTTACAAACTTTGTGCTTCTCCTGTTTCCATGTATCTTCATTTAATTTACTCGAAGTCTTTATCTACTGGTGTCTTACCAGATGACTGGAAGATGGCCCACGTTGTGCCGATCCACAAAGGTGGACCCAAAAAGGAAGCTGTCAACTATAGACCAATTTCATTAACATCAATTGCCTGCAAAGTACTTGAGCACATCTTGTACAAGGAAATAATGCGACATATAACGCACCACAAATTGTTAATAGAAAATCAGCATGTGTTCCGTAAAGGACTATCTTGTACCACGCAGCTGGTTGAATTTTATCATGATTTATCCTCTAGTATTGACGAAAATGGGCAAATTGACTGTATTTTTCTTGATTTCCAAAAAGCTTTTGATTCGGTTTCGCATGCGTTCTTTTTGCAAAAACTTAAGATATTTAATTTAGACCTAAATGTGATAATCTGGATAGAAAATTATTTAAAGTATCGTCGTCAATGTGTTGTTTTGAATGGAAAAGCATCCAGTTATGTTGACGTGACATCAGGTGTGCCACGGGGCTCCGTTTTGGGTCCTTTGTTGTTTTTAATTTATATCATTGATATTTCGGTTGGTATCTCATCGTCTATCCGGCTTTTCGCCGATGACTGTATAGTCTACCGGGAAATTAAGAGTGAGCAGGATTCTTCCCAACTTCAAAATGACTTGGTGCGTATCCATGACTGGTGTACAACGTGGAAAATGTCTAAATTTTAATAAGTGCATTAACCTTTGTTTTTCAAAGAAGACAAAGAAGATTGAATTTAGATATTGTATAAAGGGTGTGCCAGTTACCACGAAGACAACTAACAAATACCTGGGTGTGTTCTTTTCTTCTGACTGTTCATGGAATGTACATGTTGATTATGTTGTCGCGAAAGCTGCGAGGGTGTTAAATTTTATTCAGCGTAACTTACGATGTTCGCATCAGCGACTTAAAGAATGTGAGTATTGGACGTGTGTACCAGTCTTAGAGTACGCCTGCGCTGTGTGGGATCCGGCGCAGGTATATCTTAGTGATAAGCTAGAAAAAATACAGAACAGGGCGGCAAGGTTCGTCCTGGGACGGTATCAATGGCGGGAAAGCTCTACCGCTGTGAAACAAGAATTGAATTGGGAGCTGCTTTCATCGCGTAGAAGAAAATTGCGATTAAAACTTTTATATCTAATATTTATTAATAAAACTGGAATCAATAAGGATATGTATATACAGACGCCGTATTATTTGTCGAATCGAATTGATCATCCTTTTAAGCGGAGGGTATACCGTCCCAGGACTGGAATTTTTGCAAATTCTTTTTTTTTGTCAGAACAATACATGAGTGGAATGGGCTCACAAGTGTACAAGTGTCTGCTGTAAATGAAAATTTGTTTCTTTCGAATCTGTAACCCCCCTGCTATAACGCCTTTGGGCGCTGCAGGTATACTTCGAATAAAGAATAAAGAACCGGCAGTGGCCTTAAACGGGCAGGAGTGTGAACGTGCAAGGCACGGTTACACAGTCATGCTTAAGCCCTTGATGTTGTTCACCGAGAAATGGTGGCATGGTGTGAAACACTTTGCATCATCAAGGTAGGGCTTCTCCTGAGCTAAGCCCTCAGGGGAGGTCGAGTCAGGCTGGTAGGTAGCACATGGAATGCAACCGAAAGCAGCTATGAGGTTGGAGTTTCATTCTGCCTAGGACTGCTGCTTAGCCGCTTCATACTGGTGCTAAGCCTCTGAACTTCCCCGAAGGCGATCTATAGCTACAGTTTATTTGTGAGGCCTCGCGCAGGCCTCACGTTCTGCTACCGCATTGAAAGTTGCCACCCAGCCATCGGCGTCGTCCTGGAACCCGTGAAACTCTAGTTGTTCACAGATGGCTGGTGATGGTGGGGTGGCAGGTAGCAACGTAGATATCACCGACGCAAAGGAGCCCAGCTGGTGTGAAGGCTGGATGCAAGAAGACCGAAGCTCTTTGCGTTGGTCGAGTGGGCCTGCCTCAATATTGTGCGAGGCGGCTACATCCAACACTGCATTATTGGCACGCAATGCTGGCAACAAGTTAAGAGCTCACTTGGAGATTGATGCTGTCAGTTCGTTAGTCTCATCGCGGAGTAGTGCGATGGTACGCCGCTGGTCCCCTGTGCTGTCGGATGTGAAGCCACAATAGTCAGTGATCGCCGTCTTCGAGTAAGTAGCGATCGCAGCACTTAAGCCAGCGAGATCGAAGAGCAGGGAGGTCTGGCGCTCCGTGTTGGCGTTCCGTGTTGTGCAACGGAAATGTACGTGATGGAAAGTGTGAGCGGCATTGCCAGAATACAGGATTTCGTGCGGATCCCTGCCATGAAGCAGTGGCAGGCTGTCCATCAGGTCATGCACTAGAACCAAAGGGTGAGGCATGGACGCCACGCACTAGCGGTCTGAGGAGCAGATAAGCGGTAGTCAGGAACCCATGGCTAAAGAAGCATGAGCGGCGTTCCTCGAAGGAGAAGTCCACGCTGTCTGCGACCCACGAAAATATAATGTTACCAGAAGGTTATTTATTTATTACGAGTACTGCGTGAGCAAAATGGCACCACTTCAACAGCAACCAGCAGTCGTCGTCGTCTTCATATTTCATGCAACAAGGCTGCGGTAGCTGTTCTGTATTATAAGCTTCCGCCGGCAGAGACACTGTACCGGTGCTTGGTCTACACGCATGCGGTGGAACGGTGGAAGGAAAGTAATAAGGCTTGAATCGAGCTATGTGCCCAATGTCATTCAAAGCTGACAATGACGTGGTTGGATCGGCTGAAACGATCGTATATGTATCTTCAGTCACCTGGGGGACGACATGGCATAGTCCAGTATAGCACAAGAGAAGTTTTTCAGAAAGACCTACACGCAGAGTGCAAGGCCAGATAAGAACATTGGAATCAAGCGAAAACTTCACGTTTCAATTATGAGAATTGTATAGCTGTCTTTGGTGCTTTTTTAGATGTTTAGAATGTTGCGAGCGAGCTGGAATGCCTGCTAAGCTCGAGCCATGGCATCGCCGGCCTACTCAGTGACCGAAAGCCGCAAGGTATCAAAAATACGGCAGGTTTTGGGTCATATAGAATATGGAATGGTGAATAGCCGGCAGTGTTGTGACGTGCTCAATTGCATGCGAACGTCAGATGGGGCTAATGAATGCGCTAGTCCTGGTGGTCAGCCGCTACGTATTCTTAAAACATGTCGGTTATGGTAAGGCACTCCGTAAGACCATTCGTTTGCGGTTGGTAAGAAATTGCAAACTTGTGCTTGGTATAGCAAGATAGCTGAATTTCGTCAATGACAGCGGAGAGAAAGGTCCGGCCCCAGTCTGTTAGGAGTTGCCGTGGAGCTTCGTGCACTAAACTGATGTCTTATACGAGAAAGTCTGCCACATCGGTAGCGCAACTCGTCGGAAAAGCTAGTGTGATAGCATACCATTTCGCATAGTCACTCGTGACAGAAATACATTTGTTGGCGAAGCTGAAGAGCGGAAACAGGTCAAGCAGGCCAAAATAAACTAAAAAAACAAGTTTCACTTGCAACGTCGATTCGCTGAAGGCGTCCAGCTGGTAGGGAAGATGGCTTTCGGCTGCGCTGGCTGGGCTCACAAGCTTCGACATAGCGTCGAACAGAACGGGCAAAATGAGGCAAAAATAAACGACGACAGAACCAGTCAGATGTGCAAGAAACGCCCATGTGGCCCCCAAAGGAGCACCATGAAGTTCGTGGAACACAATCGCATGAAGGTGTGCTGGTAGAGCGGGGAGAAAGTCGGAGCCGTATGGATCGAGCTTATGGCTACCTAATGAATATCAGAAGCTAGCGATACGTCCACGAACGCATCCTGAGCGTGGTATGTAGTCATGTTCTTACATATTGCGCACGTCATGAATGACTGGTGTTTCCACCAATTATTTCCATTGGCATTCCATGGACGTCCTGTAATACAATACTTGGTTTATTTGAAGCTAGCGGAACGACCACATAATGATCATGACACGCGTGTCATGATTATTATGTTCGGACGTGTCATTCTTCTTCGTCGTCCGTTCGCGTAACATAATACCAAATATGGTGTATATGAAGTTAGCGGAATGGCCTCGAGCACATTCTGAGTGTGGTATGTTTTCTTGTTCTTACAAGATACGCATGTGATGATTATCATGTTTGCACCAGTCATATGCCTTCGTCATCTATTAACCTCGTGCAATACCAAATTTGGTATATGTAAAGCTAGCGAAATGGCATCATGAGCGCAGCATGTAGTCAAGTTTTACATGACAGGCACGTCATGATTATGATGTTTGAACGTGTCAGTTACCTTCGCCCTGCCTTCGCGTAACGTAATACTAAATTTGGTATAAGTGAAGGTAGCAAAACGGCCGCGAGTGCGTCATGGGCGCAACAAGTTCATGTTTTACCAGACAAGCATGTCATGATTATCATGTTTAGACGTGTCCTTTACCTTCGTCATCCGTTCGCGTCACGTCATTTATTGAATGTGAGGTTCAACATCCCGAAACCACCATGTCATTGTGAGACGTGTCGTAGTGAAGGGCTTCGGCAATGGACCACCGGGGGTTATTTGACATGCGCCCAAATGTAAACACAGTATCTGCAACTTTTCTGCCACCATCAGAAATGCAGCTGCCGCCTCCGAGTACCGATGGGCAGCAGCCGAGTACCTTAGCCACTAGACCACCGTGGCGGGGCACGCATCACGTCATACCAAAGTTGGTATATGTGAAGGTAGCAAAACGGCCGCGAGTGCGTCATGGGCGCAACATGTTCATGTTTTACAAGACAAGCATGTCATGATTATCATGTTTAGACGTCATGTTTAGACATCATGTTTAGCCCAAAATGGTCAAGAATGCATAATGAGCGCAGCCTGTACTCTTGATGTATGTGATAGGCGTGTTGTGATTAGCATGGTTAGACGTGTCATTTACCTTCGTCGTCTGTTCGCGAAACCTAATACCAAATTTGGTATTAGGTTTCGCAACCTATCTCGAAAAAATAAATATATTTATCCTTGTTGACAACGCTCCCGTTGTGCCATTACCCGTATATATATATATATATATATATATATATATATATATATATATATATATATATATATATATATATATATATATATAAATATGAAAGTAGATGCGCTTTCACATACCAACTGTTTATTGTGCCAACGTTTCGACAGGAACCCTGTCTTTTTCATATATATATATATATATATATATATATATATATATATATATATATATATATATATAAAATAAGGGAGAGAAGTGTATACCTAAGGGCTCGTATATATATATATATATATATATATATATATATATATATATATATATATATATATATATATATATATATATATAATAAGGGAGAGAAGTGTATACCTAAGGGCTCGTAGTTCCGTGTTTTAACACAATAATAATAATGAGATATAACAGACAGTAATGCCAAGGAATGTACAGGGGAAGTTATTAGAACCAATGGAATGTAAATAAGAAGAAAGAAGAAGAAAAGTGGATGAAAAAATTACCAGCTGTGAGCAGCAATCGAACCCACGACCTTCGAATAACGCGTTTGATGCTCTAACCACTGAGCTATCACAGCGGCCGTCCCTCCATCCACTTTTTGGGGTTTATTTGTGAATTTAGAAGTGGGAGTGACAGTCAGCGCCATCTATAAGCAAACAACGAGTGTGAAAACACTCTTATTTGCAAGTTTGGCGTCACAAAGCACGTGAACTTATTATGAGCGGGCACCTGATTGATTGTCCCTCTTATACAACCTAAACACACCAAGTCTGCCAGTACGAGACCCTCGTTCAATGAAATAAGGGAGAGAAGTGTATACCTAAGGGCTCGTATTTCCGTGTTTTAACACAATATAATGAGATATAACAGACAGTAATGCCAAGGAATGTACAGGGGAAGTTATTAGAACCAATGGAATGTAAATAAGAAGAAAGAAGAAAGAAAAGTGGATGAAAAAATTACCAGCTGTGAGCAGGAATCCAACCCACGACCTTCGAATAACGCGTTCGATGCTCTAACCACTGAGCTTTCACAGCGGCCGTCCCTCCATCCACTTTTTGGGGTTTATATGTGAATTTAGAAGTGGGTGTGACAGTCAGCGCCATCTATAAGCCAAACAACGAGTGTGAAAACACTCTTATTCGCATGTTTGGCGTCACGTAGCACGTGAACTTATTATGAGCGGGCAGCTGTACAATTGTCCCTCTTATACAACCTAAACACACCAAGTCTGCCAGTACGAGACCCTCGTTCAATGAAATAAGGGAGAGAAGTGTATACCTAAGGGCTCGTATTTCTGTGTTTTAACACAATATAATGAGATATAACAGACAGTAATGCCAAGGAATGTACAGTGGAAGTTATTAGAACCAATGGAATGTAAATAAGAAGAAAGAAGAAGAAAAGTGGATGAAAAAATTACCAGCTGTGAGCAGCAATCGAACCCACGACCTTCGAATAACGCGTTCGATGCTCTAACCACTGAGCTATCACAGCGGCCGTCCCTCCATCCACTTTTTGGGGTTTATTTGTGAATTTAGAAGTGGGAGTGACAGTCAGCGCCTTCTATAAGCAAACAACGAGTGTGAAAACACTCTTATTTGCAAGTTTGTCGTCACAAAGCACGTGAACTTATTATGAGCGGGCACCTGATTGATTGTCCCTCTTATACAACCTAAACACACCAAGTCTGCCAGTACGAGACCCTCGTTCAATGAAATAAGGGAGAGAAGTGTATACCTAAGGGCTCGTATTTCCGTGTTTTAACACAATATAATGAGATATAACAGACAGTAATGCCAAGGAATGTACAGGGGAAGTTATTAGAACCAATGGAATGTAAATAAGAAGAAAGAAGAAAGAAAAGTGGATGAAAAAATTACCAGCTGTGAGCAGGAATCCAACCCACGACCTTCGAATAACGCGTTCGATGCTCTAACCACTGAGCTTTCACAGCGGCCGTCCCTCCATCCACTTTTTGGGGTTTATATGTGAATTTAGAAGTGGGAGTGACAGTCAGCGCCATCTATAAGCCAAACAACGAGTGTGAAAACACTCTTATTCGCATGTTTGGCGTCACGTAGCACGTGAACTTATTATGAGCGGGCAGCTGTACAATTGTCCCTCTTATACAACCTAAACACACCAAGTCTGCCAGTACGAGACCCTCGTTCAATGAAATAAGGGAGAGAAGTGTATACCTAAGGGCTCGTATTTCCGTGTTTTAACACAATAATAATGAGATATAACAGAAAGTAATGCCAAGGAATGTACAGGGGAAGTTATTAGAACCAATGGAATGTAAATAAAAAGAAAGAAGAAAGAAAAGTGGATGAAAAAATTACCAGCTGTGAGCAGGCATCGAACCCACGACCTTCGAATAACGCGTTCGATGCTCTAACCACTGAAATATCACAGCGGCCGTCCCTCCATCCACTTTTTGGGGTTTATATGTGAATTTAAAAGTGGGAGTGACAGTCAGCGCCATCTATAAGCCAAACAACGAGTGTGAAAACACTCTTATTCGCATGTTTGGCATCACGTAGCACGTGAGCTTATTATGAGCGGGCAGCTGATTAATTGTCCCACTTATACAACCTAAACACATCAAGTCTGCCAGTACGAGACCCTCGTACAATGAAATAAGGGAGAGAAGTGTATACCTAAGGGCTCGTATTTCCGTGTTTTAACACAATAATAATGAGATATAACAGAAAGTAATGCCAAGGAATGTACAGGGGAAGTTATTAGAACCAATGGAATGTAAATAAAAAGAAAGAAGAAAGAAAAGTGGATGAAAAAATTACCAGCTGTGAGCAGGCATCGAACCCATGACCTTCGAATAACGCGTTCGACGCTCTAACCACTGAGCGATCACAGCGGCCGTCCCTCCATCCACTTTTCGGGATATATATATATATATATATATATATATATATATAATTATATATATATATATAAATATATATATATATTTATATATATATATATATATATTCCGTATATATCTATTGTGAGGAGGTTTATTGGCCGTTAAAGACAGCGACGAGACAGCGTGAAGAAGCGCCCAGCGATCGGCACAGCAACGAACCGAAGCACGAGCCGAGAGAGCCGGGCGTTGGCGATGCTGCTCGCTGCAGGCACATCATCTTCTTCTCAATCGCCCCCGCTGAAAAAGGAGCCATCCTGGCAACTTAAGAAGTTTCAGGCAAAGGCTCATCGTACGGTTTCAGTCGGGAAACATGGACGATGTCACGTGCACGCCGGCGCATGTTGTCCGATCGGGAAACTGGTTCAATCAGGAAATTTACCGAAGAGGTTTTTTCCAAAACGGTGTAAGGCCTCTCCTACCGGGGGACAACTTTCGAGGAGAGCCCCGGTGTTTGGTATGGGATGGCAAGCCACACAAGAGACCCTGGGGCATAGCTGGGATGCGGAAGAGAGGTGCTACGGGTTTCTTTGTGGCGTTGTTGCTCTTCCGAGGTAAACGCACGGGCGAGCTGGCGGCACTCTTCGGCTTGTCTAGCAGCATCGGAGATAGGTGGACACTCGGAAGCATCAGGACGGTAAGGAAGTAGGGTATCAATTGTATGGGAAGGCTCACGTCCGTAAAGAAGAAAGAAAGGTGAGAATCCCGTGGTGGTTTGTATTGCGGTGTTATATGCGAACGTGACGTATGGGAGAACATGGTCCCAGTTGCTATGATCAGATGCCACGTACATTGAGAGCATATCACCTAGCGTGCGGTTGAACCATTCCGTTAGTCTGTTAGTCTGCGGGTGATATGCTGTCGTTTTCCGATGAATGACGTACGTGGCATTCCAAAAGCAGAGTTTCGATGACCTCGGAAAGGAAAGCGCGGCCTCTGTCACTAAGGAGCTCTCGAGGTGCACCATGTCGAAGGATAAAGCGTTGCAAAATGAAAGAGGCGACATCCTGAGCTGTAGCGCTCGGCAAAGCGGCTGTTTCGGAGTAGCGTGTCAGGTGGTCAACCGCCACTATAATCCACCGATTACCATCTGGTGTCAATGGAAGGGGACCGTAGAGGTCAACGCCGACGCGATCAAATGGCTTGGCAGGGCATGGAAGTGGCTGCAATGCGCCAGTCGCACGTGGCAGTGTTGATTTATGACGCTGGCAGTCAGGACAGCACAGCACGAATTTACGTACAAAATTGTACATGCCGCGCCAGAAATAGCGATGGCGAAGGCGTTCATATGTTTTGAACACTCCGGCGTGGCCACATTGCGGATCATCGTTAAGGGAGGCGCATACTTGCGAGCGTAAATTGCGTGGAATGACCAGCAACCACCGGCGGCCATCGGGAGCGTAGTTGCGTTGATGAAGAAGTTGATCGCGGATGGCGAAATGGAAAGCTTGACGTCGGAGGGATCGAGATACTGGATGACGGGCGTGCCAGATAAATATTCGATAAGAGAGGCGATCCACGGGTCACGACGTTGTTCGGTCGCAATCGAGTCGAGATTTAGCGATGACAAGGTCTGGAGGCAAGTGTTTCCGCACGTCTGATCTGGTGGTAAAGGTGAGCGGGACAGGGCATCAGCGTCAGAGTGTTTGCGTCTGCAGCGGTATACGACGCGAATGTCGTACTCCTGGATGCGAAGTGCCCATCGCGCAAGGCGGCCAGAAGGGTCTTTCAACGTGGAGAGCCAGCAAAGCGCGTGGTGATCAGTTACTAGATCGAACGGGCGGCCGTATAAGTACGGCCGGAACTTTCCAAGCGCCCACACCAGAGCCAAACACTCTTTTTCTGTCACGTTGTAATTAGTTTCGGCTTTCGTCAGAGTGAGGCTAGCGTAGGCTACAACGTATTCTGAATAGCCGGGCTTTCGTTGAGCGAGGACCGCGCCTAGCCCGACGCCGCTGGCGTCGGTGTGCACTTCGGTAGGAGCCGTCGGATCGAAGTGGCGAAGAATAGGTGGGGAAGTGAGCAGACGGCACAGAGTAGTGAAGGCAACGTCACACGCAGGGGACCAGACGGTGAGGTTCACGTCACCGCGAAGAAGCTGGGTTAACGGTGACATGATAGATGCCAAATTGCGAACAAAGCGCCGGAAATAGGAGCATAGGCCTACAAAACTGCGAAGTTCTTTCATGGTCGTCTGCTTGGGAAATTCTGCGACTGCTCGAAGTTTTGCTGGTTCTGGTAATACGCCGTGCTTGGACACGATGTGGCCTAAAATGACGAGCTCGCGTGCAGCGAAGCGGCATTTTTTCAGGTTAAGCTGCAGACCAGCGTTGGTCAGACAACTCAAAACGTGCCTGAGGCGAAGGAGGTGCGTAAGAAAGTCATGGGAGAAAACCACAACATCGTGGTTTTCAGAGGCACATATTCCATTTGAGGCCACGTAGCGTATTATCAATAAGACGTTCAAACATGGCAGGCGCGTTACAAAGCCCAAAGGGCATGACGTTAAATTCATATAGTCCGTCTGGTGTAATAAATGCCGTTTTTTGGCGATCGGCTTCTGCCATTGGGACCTGCCAGTAGCCAGACCGCAAAAATATCGACGAGAAAAATTCTGCTCCGTGAAGGGTGTCAATGGCGTCATCAATGCGTGGCAAAGGATAGACGTCCTTGCGGGTTATCTTATTCAAACGACGATAGTCCACGCAAAATCGGATAGATCCGTCTTTCTTACGCACCAGGACGACGGGAGACGCCCAGGCACTGTGAGATGGTCGAATGACGTCTCTACGAAGCATATATTCGACTTGATCGTTGATGACGTGGCGCTCTTCAGTGGAGACACGGTATGGTCTTTGACGCAGTGGCTGGTGTAGGCCAATGTCAACATGATGTTTGACTTGTGATGTGCGGCTCAGTTGAGGTTGCGACACATCGAACGAACTCCTGAACTCATGCAGAAGATCCAGCAGGTCGGCATGTTCTGTGGGAGTGAGAGTTTCGGCGATGGCGCTGGAAAACGTATCATTGGACGACTCCCAGAGTGCCAACAGTGCTTTTGGGTGGTCGCAGTAGTCGTCCGGGACACCAAACAAAAACGAAGGGTCGAGATCCTGCACGCGGCCGACACATTCCCCCGAAAGCAATATGACAGGTGTGGAAAGCGGATTGCTTACGAACATGTTGCTTCTTCCGGCAGCAAGGTCAATTGTTGCGTGAGGCAGCGGCAAAGCTCGACGACATTTGAAGGTATCGGAA
The DNA here is from genome assembly GCF_043290135.1 of Rhipicephalus microplus. Classification (NCBI taxonomy): domain Eukaryota; kingdom Metazoa; phylum Arthropoda; class Arachnida; order Ixodida; family Ixodidae; genus Rhipicephalus; species Rhipicephalus microplus. The sequence continues at coordinate 274,550,405 of NC_134702.1, read as the reverse complement.
GGCATAAAAAGAACTGTAGCGTCAGTGTAGGCGTTGCATGAAACGGGAACAAGGGCGAAATTTCCAGGCGGAATATCGGTATCTTCATGAACGAGCAACATCGGCGGCTGATGAGGAGCGTCCAGTAATGGGACATCACACAAGGGTGAAAACTCAACTTCGGCGAGTGCGCAGCCTATGACGGCATTATGGCGGGATGGGAAGTCCCACCCGAGGATGACGTCATGCGAACAGACAGGAAGAACAATATACTCCACGATGTAAAGAATGCCTTCGATGGAGACTCTTGCAGTGCAGGCTGCGGGAGGCGTTACTTGCTGTGCGCTTGCGGTGTGAAGCGACAGTCCCGAAAGCGGCGTCGTTACTTTGCGTAATAAACGGCAGAGATTAGTGGCAATAACAGAAACAGCGGCGCCAGTGTCCACAAGGGCGAAAGTACAATAACCTTCAACAGTTACTGTGACCACGTTAGCAGAGGAGGAGCGAGGGCTTAGACAGTTCGAAAACGGCGCAGTTCTTGCCTCTTGAACTGCGTTGCTTAGATTTCCTGGTCGGAGGGTCCGAGCCGGTGACGCATGGGGGAGGGTGATCGCCGACGAGGAGAGGGTGCGCGTTGCGGCTGGAAGTCAAGGTGGTCAGTTGGCGCATAGCGAGGTGGCGAGACCGGCCCGTACTGGACGAAGGGTGGCGAGCAACGTATCCGGGAGTGAAGCAAGCGTAGCAAATCGGTCGGTTATCGGGCGTGCTCCAGGGATTGGCGACTGGTGCTGCCGCCCAAGGTGCAGTATAAGCAGCCGGGTGTGCGGGCTGTGAGCGCGTGGTGTAGGGTGGTTGCAGGAGCCTACGTACAGCGTCAGCATATGTGAGCGGCGCGGCTACGGGCTGCATCTCTTGCGAAAAGGCGACAGGAGGAGCCACAGGCTGCGTTGCATAGGTTAGGGGCGCAGCCACAGGCTGAACGGCTGGCGGATAGGTGACAGCAGCGCCTACCGGCTGTGTGACACCCGGGCAGTGACCACGGCTAGATAGAGGTGGCTCGTAGTGCGCAAGAGGAACAGCTTGTGCAACCTCTTCCGATATAGCAGTGCGAAGCGGGGCAGGTAGACGGGTGGTGGTCTCGTGAGTAAAGGGCACTAGGGAAAGTTGGCGGGCGACTTCCTCACGGACGAAAGCTCGGACTTGCTGATGCAATGGTGAATTGTCGGGCATGGAGTCGAAACTGGACAGCGACTCACCACCAGGCTGAGGCTGCCTAGTCAGAGTGCGTTGCTTCTTCAACTCGTCGTAGCTCTGACACAAACTGACGACTTCAGAAACTGTGCTTGGATTCCTTGCCAAGAGCATTTGAAATGCGCCGTTGTCGATGTCCTTCAGGATGTTTTTGACCTTGTCAGATTCGGGCATTGTGTCATTCACACGTCGACAAAGGTCGACGACGTCCTCAATATAGCTGGTAAAGGTCTCGCTAGTCTGCTGAGAGCGGACGTGCAAGCGCTGTTCTGCCCTCTGCTTGCGGACAGCCGGCTGACCGAACACTTCAGCACACGACGTCTTGAAGACGCTTCATGTGGGGATGTTTTGTTTGTGGTTATTAAACCACAATTCGGTGACGCCAGTGAGATACAATATCACGTGGCCCAGCTTGTCGGCTTCATCCCACTTATTGTTGGCGCTCACCAGTTCGTAGTGCTCGAGCCAGTCTTCGACGTCGGTCCCATCCACACCGCTGAAGACCTTCGGCTCCCGTAGCGTAGGATGGCCAGGGCAGTTGAACTGGAGCGAAGGCGTCAATGTAATGGCGTTGGCAGTCATGACAGGTGGTAGCGTGCGGCTTCGCAGCTCCAGGGTGTAGCAACGGGGATTAACAGCACCTTCCACCAAATGTGAGGAGGTTTATTAGCCGTTAAAGACAGCGACCAGACAGCGTGAAGAAGCGTTCAGCGATCGGCACAGCAACGAACCGAAGCACGAGCTGAGAGAGCCGGGCGTTGGCGATGCTGCTCGCTGCAGGCACATCTTCTCCTTCACAATATATATATATATATATATATATATATATATATATATATATATATATTGTAATGAATGAATGAATCTGAATAACGGACGCTCCGCTGGCAATGAAGAAGACGACGATGATCGGTGGCTGCAGTAGTAGCTCGCGCACGCCGTTCGCCATTAGCCAGACCTGCCTGTTAAAGCTCATTTTGCCAAGCTGCGTCTGAACCTTTCTCGACGTACAACACCTCTATTTTAAGTGGTGGAGGTGCTGGAGTTCCAATCAACCTGGAACTTCGCAATCGGACGCTACCCTCACCGTTCACCATGACTGCTCCTGGCCCTTCTCAAGCTGCCTTACCAACGCCAGTCTACTGTACTGGCGTGCCTCGGCAACGCGACCCACCAATTTTTCGCGGCAACGACCAACAAGACGTCGAGGACTGGCTCGTCGAGTACGAAATCGTAAGCGCTTCCAACAAGTGGAACGCCTGCGACCAGCTCACAAACGTGCGCTTTTACCTCGATGATGTGGCCAGCCTCTGGTTCAAGAACCACGAAGGCGAAATCACCAACTGGTCCGCCTTCAAGACCACCATCGCCGCGGTCTTCGGTCGTCCCGCCGTGCGCCGGCTTCGCGCGGAACAGCGTCTCCGTAGTCGAATCCAGCGCAGGGACGAGACCTTTACAAGTTAAATTGAAGATGTCTTGTCTCTTTGCAAGCGCGTCGATGAATCTCTAACCGAACGCGACAAAATCAAGCAAATCATCAAAGGAGTTGACGACGATACCTTCCAGATGCTCGTCGCTCGGAATCCACAGACCATCACCGATGTTGTCCAGCTCTGTCAGGAGTACGACGAGTTGCGTAAGCAGCGTGTCTCGATGCGCAGGGCCGCTGAAGATACGGCTATAGTTTCCGCCCTCGTGCACGATGTCGCTGCTGATCACACCGTCTTACTGCCCCACATCAAACAGTTCATTCGTGAAGAAGTTGCGCGTCAGCTTTCTCTTGTGGCCGAAGCATCCACGCCAGTGACATCGTTAGACCCACGTCTACGCCAGGTCATTGAGACACAGGTCACGCAGGCACTGCCTCCATCGCCATCTGTCCCTACGCCGCTGACCTACGCTGCCGTCGTTGCTAGACCCCCAGCCCCACCTGTCTCTGGCGCATACAGGGGCACCGGGTCCTCCTACCCTACGACGCTGCCTACATACACGGCACCCCATCCCGTTTCGCCCCCTGCACCTTCTGTCGTTAACCCATGGCGCACCTCGGATAATCGACCCATCTGTTTCTCATGCGGTTTCGTGGGACATATAGCACGCTACTGTCGCCGTCGTAACTTCCAGCCTCCAGACCACGGGAATTCTGCAAATTACCAGGCTGCCCAGAATTCCCGGCGACCATCTTCTCCTATCACCGACTCAATGTCCCCACGACGCCCCGTCGATTCTCGCCGGTCATTACCGCCCCGTCGCCGATCGGTCTCCCCGATGCTTCGGCGCACGAGCCCCGCTCGAGAGGAAAACTGACAGCCGCAGTTCCGGAGGCAAGAACTGCGTCGTCGTCGAACTTTCTAATACCTCCTCTTTGTCCGACCAACGAAATTGATGTGCTAGTAGAAGGTGTTGCTGTACGTGCACTTGTCGACACAGGCGCCGTCGTTTCTGTAATTAGTGAAAAACTGTGTCGCGATTTGAGAAAAGTTACAACGCCGCTTACGAATCTTGCTCTGCGTACAGCCACCTCCCATTTCATCGCGCCGACAGCTCAGTGCACAGCACGCGTTTTTATTCACGATGTTTGCTACGCCGTCAACTTTGTTGTTCTCCCACGTTCATCTTACGACGTCATACTAGGATGGGATTTCCTTTCTACCCATCAGGCCCTCGTCGACTGCGCTCGTGCTGAACTCACGTTGACGAATTTGTGCCTTGATATCGACCACCACAGTCCCTCCAAAGTGTTTGCCGCAGCTGACGTCCGCATCGCGCCGTTGTCCGCCGTCCTAGTGCCTGTGTTTTCCCCTGCTGCCACTAACTCGACGCTCCTGTTCCAGCCAACTATAGCTAGTGTGCAACACCGAACCATCGTCCTCCCGTTTGCCGTCATCAACTTTTCCAATGGTTCGGCGGTACTTTATGCGTGCAACGTTTCTGCATGTCCGTACATCCTGCTACGCGGCGAGTGTCTGGGAAGCCTCGAGACCTTAAATTGTATTTTCGAAGACCCGATCTATCCAGACAAGCCCTTTTTACCGACTTGTGCCATTACACCCGCAACGGACGCTAATGAACCTATAGATGTATTCCGCAAGTCCATTGATTGTAACCTCACCCCTGGGCAGCAGGAACAGCTGATCAAGCTCCTACAGCGTTTTCGAGCCTCGTTTGACGACAATCAGCCTTCCTTAGGTCGAGCGTCATCTGTTGTTCACCGCATAGATACCGGTCAAGAGACGCCAATACGGCAGCGTCCATATCGTGTGTCGACTACCGAACGCCGTGCCATCAATGAACAGGTTGACGACATGCTGAAACGTGGCATAATTGAACCTTCAAGCAGTCCCTGGGCCTCTCCAGCTGTGTTGGTGAAGAAGAAGGACGGATCCATAAGGTTTTGCGTGGACTACCGGCGTCTCAACCGAATCACGCGCAAGGATGTCTATCCGCTGCCACGCATTGACGATGCCTTGGACTGCCTACAGGGAGCCGAATTTTTCTCTTCTTTAGATGTGCGCTCTGGATACTGGCAGGTACCCATGGCAGAGGCCGATCGTGAAAAAACTGCTTTCATCACGCCCGACGGGCTTTACGAATTCACAGTCATGCCCTTCAGCCTCTGCAACGCACCAGCTACTTTCGAGCGGATGATGGACTCTATCCTTCGAGGCCTCAAATGGAACGTTTGCCTTTGTTATTTAGATGACATTGTCGTCTTTTCAACCGATTTCGCAACCCATTTAACCCGCCTCGAGAAAGTCCTCGCGTGTACTTCTGCCGCGGGGCTGCAACTGAATCTGAAGAAGTGCCATTTCGCTGCTCGAAAGCTTACGATCCTTGGCCACGTGGTTTCAAAAGACGGCATTCTTCCTGACCCTGCCAAACTTACAGCCGTTTCAGCGTTTCCCAAACCGACCACCATGAAAGAGCTCCGAAGCTTCATGGGCCTTTGCTCTTACTTCCGGCGCTTCGTCCGCAATTTCGCGACGATCATCGCTCCTTTGACCAAGCTCCTCGCCGGCTCTAGAGACCTTTCCGCCTGGTCTGCCACCTGTGACGATTCTTTCAATGAACTGCGCCGCCTCCTCACGTCGCCGCCTATTCTGCGACACTACGACCCATCGGCACCCACAGAGATCCACACCGACGCTAGTGGTGTCGGGCTAAGCGCTATTCTTGCACAGAAGAAAGACGGCTTCCAAGAGTACGTGGTTGCCTACGCAAGCCGAACTCTTAGCAAAGCCGAAACCAACTATTCAGTCACTGAAAAGGAATGTCTCGCCATTATTTGGGCGATAGAGAAATTTCGACCGTATGTGTACGGGTGCCCTTTTGACGTCGTGACTGACCACCACGCCCTCTGCTGGTTGTCGTCACTGAAGGATCCAAGCGGTCGCCTCGCCCGATGGGCATTACGCCTCCAAGAATATAATATTCGCGTGGTCTATCGCTCCGGCCGGAAACATTCGGATGCAGACGCCCTATCCCGTTCGCCGCTACCCCCTGACCCGGACTGCTGCGAAAGTCTAACCTGTGATGCCACTGCCGTCACCATCGCCGAGATGCCATCTGAGCAACGCAAGGACCCTTGGGTTGCTTCGATTCTAGACATCCTGGCTGGGCACACGGCTTCCCCCCCTTCTCGCACATTGCGTCGGCAAGTCGAGCACTTCGCCACTCGCGACGACGTGCTGTACCGACGCAACTACGCACCCGGTGGACGTCAGTGGCTACTCGTGATTCCACGTCATCTGCGATCCGAAATTTGTTCCACGTTTCATGACGACCCCCAATGTGGCCACGCAGGTTTCTTGAAGACTTATTCTCGCATACGTCTCCGATATTACTGGCGTGGCATGTACCGTTTTATACGACAATACGTTCGGGCCTGCTCGACGTGCCAGAGACGAAAAACTCCCCCTTGTCACGCCAGCGGTACCTTGCTACCCTTACCATGCCCGTCCCGACCATTCGACCGCGTCGGCATCGATATCTACGGTCCCCTTCCCAACACCGCTGACGGTAACCGCTGGATCATAGTTGCCGTCGACCATCTCACGCGGTATGCCGAAACTTCATCCCTTCCCTCGTCTACAGCAAAGGACGTTGCGACTTTCGTTCTTCACAACATCGTATTACGGCATGGAGCACGTCGGGAGTTACTGAGTGATCGTGGTCGCGTATTCTTGTCAGGCGTCATCACAGCATTGCTGCGTGAGTGCCACGTCGTTCACCGCACTACAAGCGCCTATCATCCCCAGACCAATGGAATGACAGAGCGCTTCAACCGCACCCTTGGTGACATGCTGTCTATGTATATCTCGTCAGACCACTCCAATTGGGACCGAGTGCTCCCGTTTATCACGTTCGCTTATAATACCGCCATTCAAAGCACTACTGGGTTCTCTCCTTTTTTCCTCCTTTACGGACGCGAACCTTCTTGCACTATGGACACCATCCTTTCGTACAAACCTGACTCCTCAGAGTCCACGACTTTGTCTCAAGCCGCTACATACGCTGAAGAATGCCGCCAACTGGCAAGATCATTCACAACTCAAGACCAAGGACGCCAAAAACACCACCATGACGCATCAAATAACACTACTTCCTACGATCCAGGTTCACTCGTCTGGCTGCATGTCCCTTCGGCTACACCTGGCCTTTCTACCAAGTTGGTCCCCAAGTATCACGGCCCATATCGTGTGCTACAAAAAACGTCACCGGTGAATTATCTCATCGAGCCACTGAAACCATCTTCTGACCAACGTCGTCGTGGCCAGGAAATTGTCCACGTCTCGAGACTTAAGCCCTGCTACGACCCTCCCGTGTTTACTTGTCCATAGGTCGCCAGGATGGCTCCTTATTTCGCGGGGAGTAATTGTAATGAATTAATGAATCTTAATAACGGACGCTCTGCTGGCAATGAAGAAGACGACGATGATCGGTGGCTGCAGTAGTAGCTCGCGCACGCCGTTCGCCATTAGCCAGACCTGCCTGTTAAAGCTCATTTTGCCAAGCTGCGTCTGAACCTTTCTCGACGTACAACACCTCTATTTTAATATATATATACTCACACACACGCATTATATACACTCACACGCACGCATATATATATATATATATATATATATATATATATATATATATATATATATATATATATATATATATATATATATATATATATATATATATTGTGGGCATTTAGTATACGCATCCTCTTCACCGGTACATTATCATCATTATCATGTGTGGCTCATGCATCCCCATCGTTGTCGCGTAGCATCATCATCTTGGTCCGATCATCTCAGCTGTCGGCTGCCGGTTCTTCGGGCCTAATAAAGGTCTTCCAAACCAAGACTCCATACGTGGTGGAGGTGCGGGGTAGGAACGGCTGCAGCACCGACCTCTTCTTGGTGCGACATATTTCCGGACACCTGGCCCAAGCGGCGACCTGAACGTAGCTCCAGGGGGTAGAGTGGTCGAGAGGATGGCGGGGGATCCCACTCCGCCACCGCGTGCCGCGCCTTTTCACGTCATTAACAGCCTCCAGCGTGAGCCCCATCCCTTCGCTGGTATGCGCGGGGAAGATGTGGAGGAATGGCTGGACGATTTCGAACGGGTCGGCGCTGCTAACCGGTGGGATAACACCTACAAACTCGCTTACGTGTCATTCTACCTCACGGGTGTCGCGAAGACGTGGTTCCTTAACCACTTCATGGACATCCCCGACTGGTCAGCCTTCAAAGATCAGCTTCGCCATGTCTTTGGCACACCGGCTGTCCGTTCAGCTCTCGCAAGGAAAGCTCTTGCGACTCGGAAACAGCACATCGGGGAGTCGTATACATCCTACATCGAGGATGTCCTTTCACTTTGCCGCCGGGTTGACACCCCAATGACAGAGTCAGACAAGGTACGCCAGCTTCTTAAGGGCATTGGACCCGTCGCATTCAATGCCCTTGCAATCCAGAATCCGGCTACCGTTGCTGACGTTGCGACAACCTGTCAGCGCCTCGAAGAACTTGAGTCGATGCGCCTACAACCGGACAGTGACGCGGCCCGTATTACGACTGATCCAAACCTACGAGAAACGATAAGGGTGATAATACGCGAAGAATTAGAATCAATGGGATTCACACTACCATCAGTATCTACCATTCAGCCTTCTTCAACGTCATTGCGGGATGTCATCAGGGAAGAGCTCACGTCCATGACCCACATGGCCAACCTGCAGCCCATTGTCTCTCGTACTCTACCATCGTTCCCGCACACCGCTGCCGCACCACCAGGCACCGTCAGCTCGACGTCCCCGCCACGAACGTACGCGTCGGTTGCTGCCGCACCTCCCACAAGCTTTCCCACGAGCTTTTCATCACCACCGCGTGAGCCGTCACCTGTCCCTCTGACTTCTCTCTCTCCTGGTGCAGTTAGCGCAAGCTACTACCCTCCTCATCGATCGACTCGGCCTACGTGCTATTATTGCGGCTATCGTGGTCACATTGCACGCTTTTGCCGCAAGCGCCAGCAAGACGAGCGCCGAGGGTATGACATACGCGAACGGGACTATACCGCAGGAGCCTTGTACCAGGGTCGCCGTTATTCGTCACCGCCGCGTCGGTCTCCATCTCCGCCAGCATCGGGTGAACTGCGCAGTAGTCACCGATCAACCCGACGCCGTTCACCGTCGCCTTACCGTCGCTCTTCTTCTCCTCTTCAGCCCGCTTCCCTTACTTCTGATCGGCGTCCGGAAAACTAAGCGATGCAGTTTTTGGAGGACAAACTGCATTCCAACACAAGACTCCAATTCCTCCAGCGCGCCCCTACAATATGATTGCGGTCACAGTTGAGGGAGTGGACGTTGATGCTTTGGTGGACACTGGGGCTGCGTTTTCTGTTATTCGTGCTGATTTGTGTGCCCGTCTTCGAAAAGTCACGACGCCTTATGATGGACCGACACTGGTTACAGCCCAGGGAACAATGATTCGCCCTTCCGCTCTCTGTACTGCCCGTGTACTAATCGACGAAATTCTTCATTATATAGAATTTGCTGTGCTATCCCCGTGCTCCCATGAACTCATTTTAGGCTGGGACTTTCTTTCCTCTGCTTCTGCGGCTATTTGCTGTGCACAACGTGTCGTCCATCTTACTAACACGGACCACTTGCTCAACGACGAAACCTACAGGCCACTTCGACTCATCGCTGCAGTAGACATCGAGTTACCACCAAACGAACATCAATTAGTGACAGTTTTGTCCAACGACGTCGACTCTGGTGACATTTTGGTCACTCCGTCACCGTATTGCCTTAATAAAGGCATAGCTCTGGCATCAGGTGTGGCTCGCTTCAACGATGGATCAGCTGTCCTCGCTGCTACGAACACCACACCAGATAAAATTTTACTGCCGCGGGGCACTACTGTCGCCTGCGTTGCCGATCTGGAGCCTGTATGCGTCGTGCCTCTTACCCCTGCCTCCTCTAAAGGCCATCCTGGAGAACATGCTGCTTCCTCGGCCTTTACAGCAGCCATCAACAAGGACTTGACAGACTTGCAGAAGCAGCAGCTGCTTGATTTGTTGCAAAAGCATGCAAACTCTTTTGACGTTCATTCATCCAGCCTGGGTCAGACAACTGCTACAGCACATCGTATTCAGACCGACGGAACATCCATTGTGCATCGTCGTCCGTACCGCGTCTCCCTAGCCGAACGAAAAATCATTGAGGAAAACGTAGACGATATGCTGCAACGGGAGATAATCCGACCCTCAACCAGTCCTTGGTCGTCTCCAGTGGTTTTGGTGCGTAAAAAAGACGGTTCCGTACGATTTTGCGTCGATTACCGAGCACTCAATAAGATCACTAGAAAGGACGTATACCCCATGCCACGCATCGACGACGCCCTAGATTCCTTACAGGGTGCTGAATACTTTTCGAGCCTCGACTTGCGTTCAGGCTATTGGCAAATCCCCATGCACGAAGATGATAAAGAAAAAACTGCGTTTGCAACGCCGGACGGCCTATACGAATTCAATGTTATGCCGTTCGGTCTATGCAATGCGCCCGCAACTTTTGAGCGCATGATTGACACCGTGCTGCGTGGCCTGAAATGGAAGACTTGCCTATGTTACCTCGATGACATTGTTGTCTTTTCATCGACGTTTTCTCAACATCTGCAACGCTTGGACGAGGTCCTGACTTGTCTTGCGGGCGCTGGTCTTCAAATTAACACCAAAAAGTGCCATTTCGCCAGCAGATCTATCAAGGTACTCGGTCATATTGTGAGCAAGGACGGAATTCGCCCAGACCCTGATAAAACTGCTGCAGTGCTTCGCTTCCCTCGCCCTGACAAACCAAAAGATTTGCGAAGTTTCCTTGGTCTCGCCTCTTACTTTCGGCGATTCATACAAAACTTTGCCTCCATAGCCGCACCACTTCATAAGCTACTTGCTTCCGGTATGCCCTTTCAGTGGTCTCAGGAATGTGAATCAGCTTTCGACAGGTTGAAGAGTGCCCTCACGACCGACCCTGTACTTGCTCATTTTCACGATGATGCACCGACCTTCCTGCACACAGACGCTAGCGGCCGTGGTTTAGGAGCCGTGCTCCTGCAACGCGACAACTCTTCGCGAGAGCGAGTCGTTGCATACGCCAGCCGCGTCCTCTCCGCAGCCGAGAGGAACTACACGATCACCGAGCAGGAGTGCCTCGCCATCGTTTGGTCAGTACAGAAATTTCGTCCATACCTGCATGGCCGCCATTTCACCATTGTGACCGACCACCATGCTTTATGTTGGCTTTCGACACTCAAGAACTTGTCGGGACGCCTCGGACGCTGGATTCTACGCCTTCAAGAATATGATTTTGAGATCGTGTACAAGTGTGGCAGGAAGCATAATGACGCCGATGCTCTTTCTCGCTGCCCACTACCAGCGACTCCACTCGGGGTTTCAGTCGTCAATTTGCACAACACGCCCTCGGAGTCCACGTCTACGGCGGTTTCCTCTCTCGCCTCTATGGACCAGCTGCCTTCGGACGACCCGCACGATTTTCCTTCTCGACAGTTGGCTGACCCATACTGTCGACGTATTATAGACTACCTCACTGGCAGTTCCCGTCCACCTAATGCAAGGCTCCGTCGCCAGCTCTCGCAATTTAAGCTTGACAACTCGGTGCTGTACCGCAAAATTTACCATCCTGACGGTCAGCGCTGGGTTCCCGTTCTACCCCGATCGCTTCGGTCCGAAGTCCTCAGGGCACTTCATGACCATCCGACTGCTGGTCACCTTGGTTACCATAAAACCTACGATCGCCTTCGAAGTCGGTTTTATTGGCCAGGCATTACCACTAGCGTAGCTCGGTACGTCGGGTCCTGCACTACCTGCCAATGTAGAAAACTACCAACATCTGCTCCCGCCGGTAAACTACAGCCTCTTCCGTGCCCAGCCACACCATTCGAAGTTGTAGGCGTCGATCTTTATGGCCCCCTCCCAGTCAGTGCTGCTGGAAACCGGTGGATAGTAACAGCCATTGACCATTTGACGCGCTACGCCGAGACGGCATCCGTTACTACAGGCTCAGCTTCTGAGATTGCCGATTTCATCCTCCGAGCCATTATACTGCGTCATGGTGCTCCACGTGTGTTGCTCAGTGACCGTCGAAGGGCCTTCCTTTCACAACTAGTGAACGAACTTCTTCAGGCCTCCGGCACAACTCACAAGACTGCCTCTAGTTATCATCCCCAGACTAACGGCCTCACTGAGCGATTCCACCGCACTCTTGCTGACATGATCGCCGCCTATATTCAACCAGACCACAAAAACTGGGACGTTGTTCTCCCATTCGTCACTTTCGCCTACAATACGGCCATTCAGCGAACAACCGGCTACTCGCCATTTTACCTAGTTTATGGACGCTCCCCTACTACTTTCCTGGACGTCTCCTTCTTTACCTGCCAAGTGAATTCATCTCCATCCTCTTCAGAGGAATACGTTTCACGACTCGCACAGTGCCGCCAACGAGCTCGTATAAACACTGAAGCCCGCCAGGAAGACAGAAAGCTAGTTTATGATGAATCGCATCGTGATGTATTCTTCCAACCTGGAGACGAAGTGCTCCTTTTGACGCCTGTTCGCACACCTGGTTTGTGCGACAAATTTCAGCCTCGGTTTATTGGACCGTACTCAGTTCTTGAAGAGACTTCACCAGTGAATTATCGCGTGACGCCACTTGTAGCCCCAGCAGATCGCCGTTATCGAACTACAGAGGTCGTCCATGTCTCCCGTATGAAGCCCTTCATGCGACGTTCTTTGTCCCCTTGACTTGCCGCGGCCAGGCTGGCCGCTTTCACGTGGGGGGAATTGATGTGGGCATTTAGTATACGCATCCTCTTCACCGGTACATTATCATCATTATCATGTGTGGCTCATGCATCCCCATCGTTGTCGCGTAGCATCATCATCTTGGTCCGATCATCTCAGCTGTCGGCTGCCGGTTCTTCGGGCCTAATAAAGGTCTTCCAAACCAAGACTCCATAATATATATATATATGCGTGTGTGTGAGTGTTTGTGTGTGAGAGAGAAACAGCAGTGTTTCTTTCGACAGTTTTGGCCAGAGTCAGGCCTTCGTCAAAAATAACGGTACTTGCTGTTCACTCTCATATTTATAATATTTTGTGCAAAAAAATTGGCAGGGGAAGAATGGCGAGAACAGAGACAAAAAAACAAAAATATAGCAATCTAGGAGTCGCTGCGCTATGCGAGTGGCATCATGAGTGCTTATTTTCTTGAAGCTGTCGCGTTCCATGTATTTGTGTGATGGTACCTTTAGTGTAGACGGTGGCTAGCTAAAGTAAACGCTCGTAAGTCGCGGAAGCCTTTTTTGATCGACCGTCACTAATCAGGCGTAGATGTTTTGGGCTGTGGTGAGAATGTGGGTTGGCGTCTATCCTCTACCGTGTAAGACAACTTCCCGATGCCCTAACGAGGAAGAATTTGTGCAGTAAGCCGGCATCAACGTAGCGCTATAATCTGGTTCTAAATTGCGCTCTTGGCCCGCATGTGTATCAATTGCCAGTCCTGACGGGCACTCGGAACACACACGCGCTGCAAAAGTGCCAGCCAGAACAAGGTTTTAAGTTGCTACGATGACGCCGGCCAAAAAGCACGTGTAGATTCGCCAATATAGTGACAAGCTAGGCATGCCGCAGTTCTACCGAGTCGAAAGCCATGCTTTCCGCACCGTTCACATCTCTTTGCACTGGGATAGTAGGCCGTTAAAGTTGCACTAAGTATGCATGGTTGTAGGCCGGAGTGCTCAGATTTGGGTGCACGTTAAAGAACCCCAGGTGGTCTAAATTTCCGGAGCCATCCACTACGGCGTCCCTCAAAATCATATAGTGGTTTTGGGACGTTAAACCCCACATATCAAGTATGCATGGTGCGTACATACATACGTGAGCCATAATGCGTAGATCCAATTATTGGCATGCGGCCTGCGAAAGAGTACGGCAATAGTTTTGTGCCTCAAACTACAGGCATACTGCACGCAAATCACTGCTGTAAAGTGAAACTGCTGGAGTCGCGCTTTTATAAACGCAATGTGTATACTTACTCGTACACTGCTCGTAGTTTAGCCTGCTGATTGCGAATATATCCTAATGTGGCGAAACTCGGCGTTTTTCGTTGTGGACGGATATCTGTGCAATCGCAAAACACCGCGCCGACACGATTCTCGCGATGCGCTGTGAATTTCACAGGCAGAGCTCACCAATCTTTGCCTCTTGCGCTGGTTTTTGTCGCATCAGATGACAGCGCAGTGGTAACATTTTTAGGCTGACATTTATAGATGACATTTTATAGGTGGGCGCAGTCTAAACAGGCGCTTTTCCACATCCAAAACTCCTATAGCCACTGCAATCGACGCTGACAAGGCGCACCTTGGCAGTTGCAAACAAATTATGGCGTCTCTGGGAACGAGGGTATACTGCCAAAAGCGCCTGGATGCTAGATAAGTGTGCTTTCGTCTATGGAGTTCTCACGTTATACTAGCGTAGCGTCGCTGCGCCCAGCGTGCTCACCCGTATATTAGGCCCTTTTTGACGTGCTCGCCGACACATATACCAAGTTTGGTATTACGGGATGTCAATGGACGACGAAGGTATGTGACTGGTGCAAACATGATAGTAATGAGATGCGTGCCATTTAACAACATGGCCACTTGCCATGCTCACTTGCCACGCTCATGGCTGGAAGGCTGGGAAGGTGGTCCCTGTGCACAAACTGGTGATTTACATTCCTCCAATAGCTACTGTCCCATATTGTTAACATACATTCAAGTAAAATTCTACCAGCAGGTCATATACTCGAACCTAATTATTTACTTGAATAGAATTCGTTCTTTAGCATTTACCAGCAGGATTCCGTAAAACAGCTTCATGCAAAACATAGTTGCTGTATTTTATTAACAGCTCGTTTATTAACGCAGATATTGAATTTGATGCTCACTGCATATACTTAGATTTCGCTAAAGCATTGAACGCCGTTTCACATGAACTATTGATTTTCAAACTTACTCAGCTGAAGATCGACCGCAATGTACTTACATAGATTAAATGATTCCTGTCCAACGGCAGCCAGTACGTCACAGCTAATCATTTTAAATGTGAAACTTTTTAGGGAGCTTCGATGACTTTGAGTGTATCTATCTATCTATCTATCTATCTATCTATCTATCTATCTATCTATCTATCTATCTATCTATCTATCTATCTATCTATCTATCACAATTTACATGTCTTGGTCAAGCTGCTTTTGTGGTGATTTTGCTCACACGACATTGCAAAACTGGTATGGTATGACGTACTGCGTGGCGAACATAAGTGGCAGGCCCTAACGCGGAAATCATGACATGCATGCATGTAAGTCTTGACCACGCGCACATGGTGCCCTCGCGTTCGTCTCACTAGCTCCACATGTACCAAATTTGGTATAACGTGACGTGAACGAATGATGAAGGTATATGACTGGTGCACACATGATAATCATGACATGTGCCTCATACATGCAACGCTCATGGAGCGCTCGTGGCCGTTTTGCTAGTCATCGTCAATAAGATATTATTGACGATGCCATACTACGTGCTCGAAACGGGAACAGGAATGGTATAATTAAGGGACCAAACAGAGTTTCTAAAACCGCTTCCCAAACGAACCTTGTACTAACTTACTCCTCATTAGCGCCACAAATCAACGACATACTTTCCCGCCATTTCAACATAATCAGGAAGAGCAAACGACTAACTTCTATTTTCGTGAAGCCACCTCACGTGGTGTACCGCAGGGATAAATATCTGAAGGACATTCCTGTCAGAACAAAAACAAACACCCCCAAAATTCAATCAAGGTGCCATCCCTGCGGAAAAGCTCGATGCAAGGTATGCCCACAGAAGGTCATAACACACGAATCCAAAGCGAACTTCTCGGATTTCAAATTCTGCATAGCTGAAAGCCTTTATTGTGACTCCAGTAACGCAATATACTTGCTACATTGCAACATCTGCGCACAAGAATATATCGGCCAAACAGACACGCCATTTCGGCTGCGGTTTCATAATCACTGGTACCACGCCACTTCACTGCCGAAGCTACCTTTATCTAGACATCTCGGCCTGACAAACCACAATTTTAAAAATATCAGCGCAACTTTTTTGCAGTCCGGTTTCTCAAACAGGCGCTAGCGCGAACAGCGTGAGGCATATTTTATTTTCAAATATCGAACATTAGTAACCGGCATCGACGAGTACCCCGGAAGACTCTCCTGTCTCCGAGAAGTAAGCCAGGAGGAAATTGGTGACAAAAATTGATAGCTGGAGACCATACTTGGTTTTTCTGGCTGACTCGTACGTGAACATTGTCCTTTCTTGTTTTTTTTCTCCTTTTTTCCTTTATCTTTTTTTTTCACATGCACATACACAGTGTTTATGTTCGCCTACCACTCGATGACTATTGTAGGGAAACGGATGAAGATGAAAGGTAAAAGGCCGACCGACCCATTAAGGGGAAACCCTTTCCTTACGCACGTCGTCACGGACCCCTCCCGCCACCGCGGCGACAATCTTGGATGGCCCGACACACGTCGAGAACTGACCGGCACGCGATAAGACCCGGATGTGGATGTACGCGGACATTTGGTTTCGTTCTCTGTGTCGAAAGCGGTTCTTCCTCTTTTTTACTTTCTTTATTTTTTTTCTTTTCTTTTTTTTTCTTCTCGTCTTTTTTTCTTTTCTTCTCGTCTTTTTTTCTTCTCTTTTTTCTTTTTTTTCTTAGTTCTCTCTCACTCTCGCAAACATCTTTCAAGGCGAGGGGGACGCAGCAGCAACGAAGTTTGGAAGTTCATGTCAGTATAACTCATTCCCTGATGAAGGGAGGACCCCTTCCGAAACTGTTGGGAAATATATTTATCCTTGTTGACAACGCTCCCGTTGTGCCATATCCCATACCTTCACGAAGACTAACTGGCCCAATAAATTATTACTCCCATTATATATATATATATATATATATATATATATATATATATATATATATATATATATATATATATATATATATATATATATATATATATATAGAGAGAGAGAGAGAGAGAGAGAGAGAGAGTTAGGAGTATTTAGCTGGGCTAGTAGGTAATCACAGATTACTGCCATAATACTAGCGACAAGGACGCCTCACTGAGACAGCACAACCACTAGCGGTTGTCCTGTCTCTGGTGTCCTGAGTGTTAGCTAGTCATTTGGGAGAAATGAGTTATACATAGAGACTATTCCAAGCGTACTTCGGGTATTTATATAATTGGCCGACCTATTTAGGCAGTTTTCATAAATAACTCGAGATGCTATGTGCAAGAGAGATATGCGAGCTGGAAGGAATAACCACGCAGCCACGCAGACAAAACAATTAATTCGTTTCATCAAAAACCTCAGGCAAGATACCGTTACGTGTTATTTTTGTACTTGCTCACCTAAAAAATTAGGCATAATGCTGGCATCTTCGGCGTTACAGCAGAGCTGTATTACTCAACTGAATAACTGAAAACGGACATGCATAGTAAAGAGATCAAGCGAAACCTTGAAACTAGTTCTAATGTTTCTCTCAGCGCTCAGGGTCTCGTGAAACAATGCGCTTAGCCAAGAAGCTTAGCCGAACATAGCCATGACGAGTCGTTCGCCACGTCTTGAGAAAATAGACGCAGCAGTATGACGAAACCAGTTCTGCCTTAAGCACACTACATAAACGCAACTGCGGCGGCTAAATCACTATTAAAGAGATTGTCTACCAGTCGTGAAAACATAACCGAATGTGGCGCAAGTTAAAAAATCGTTCATCACATGGGTGGCAACGAGCATGCTTTTAACCCAGCAAACAGGAATTATAATTTTAACTTGATGTTGAAAGTCGATAAAAAGTGACCACTGATGTCACCCAGCAGTGAATGTGATCAATCTTGGCAATCTATTTGTAGGACAACGAATCCTCGCTGGTAGACCTATTTTGCCTGAAAACAAACACGTTTATCTTGAAATTGTAGTTTAAGCAATTGAGGTAGCTTTAGGGTGTGCCAGAGACCGATTTTTTTTTTTATTGCGCGTTTCAATAGGCGCCTTGTGGCGCTGCCGGTTGTGTGTTCGCTTGCCTGCACGCCTGCCTGCAAACAGCGTAGAAACGCGACCATGGGGTCCACCGCGCTCATTAGAACATCAAAAGAGAGTGTGCGCGCCTAAAACAGCTACTAAGGCATACGTTTTAATAATAACCACACTTGATGAAGTCTGCAAAAAGTGCATGTGGTTTCGGTTTTTGACTTTCACCGGCACCGACCAGTGCTGTGGTCATTCATCCCACAGATGGAAGAAGACATAACGCGGACAGAAAATTCATGTGCTAAAAATTTCTACGCATTCACTTTCAAGCGAAACCGCTACACTTCACAATTTACGCTTAATTGCCACAAAAAACAAGAGAGCAATGAAGGACGGTAGACACTCCCTTCAAAAAATAGGAAAGTTATTAGGATCAACTTCAGTACTGGTGATATGGGTACTGTTGTGCTACAGCTCACAAACTGACGGGAGAGGAGCCCCTCCATCGGACTGAAAAGCCACCTCTGCACAACCCCTCCCCCCGCCTCAAACTTTCACCCCTGCGAATAATGATATACACGTGGTGCGCTGCTTGAAGGAGGCCATTTCACCATCTGTCAGCAATTCGGGGTTTCAGCGAAACAGTACGTAAGTCTCTTATGCCTATACGAATATGAAAAATAGGTTGTAATGGAATATTTCACTGCAATACAAGCTCTAGAAGTTGCAGGCCGTAAACTCCCCTCACCGTAGGCTACAGCCATTATTGCATGACGTCAGATGCTGAAGGAAGTTTAGCCGTCATCTTCTGTCAAAGTTTCAGCCGCGACAAATCACTCAGTTCTCGATGCCGAACTCAAGCTCGCTCTATTCGCTCCAGTGTAGGTGCATCCGACAAATAAACAAAATAGTTGGCCAGAATACAGACGCTGGCAAAGCTAACAGCTTGTTACATTACGGCTGGCGGGTGCAGCGTACTTGCCAGTGGTGTTGCCAGCAGTGTTACCAGACCATCGTGTTTTTACGTATTATCGTTATAAATTACCTTCTCGACCAAACACTTTGAGTTTTCGGCAGTTCATTTGCGAACACCCAAGGATGAACCCAGATAACACAGATTATGAACGAAAATTGGGTGTAACGGCCCTTTCAAAGTTTCGACGATTTATGTTGTAGGCGCTACCTTGAATGAATGATTGTATAAGTTGGTGCAGAAGTGTCTGCAACAGGCTTAGAAAGGCGGCTTTCTCGTTCAATTTTCTACAAACCGCGGTACTCCATTTCTTTCAAAGCTGACCTGTACACTGTATTGTATTGGACCGGCCACTAGCCACTTGAGGCTATTGGTCAGAATATCTTTGCATTTATATTCTTTTCATACGCAAAACGTTCCCCTTGACTGATTCCAAGTTGCAGCTATAGTCTAATTTGCAGTGTAGTGTGCATAGTTTTCTGAATAGCGCACCTCTTTTTGTATAGAAAAGATGGCGCGGTAGACAGTGTTTCCAGTCTCGAAGACGAACAGTGTCATGAGGGAGGAAACGTCACCGGTGAGCTGTTCGTCGACGAACACGCTCAGGAGGTTCGGCTGCAGGGCCTCGGGCCGGTGCTCGGAAGGGAACCGCAACGAGCGTGCCCATTGCCACAGGCCGATCTCGCGGTCCATGCGCTCGTGCGCCTCGATCGAGCCGCGCAGCACGGACACATTGGCCTCTTGCAGACGAGACTGCCAGTCGTCCGACAGGCCCTGCGAGAAACTTAAAATTGTACACCTCGGAGATGGCCAGAACCTCAATAATATGCTACGGGCTGAGCTTGTACATAAACTGCAGTTAGTACTTGTTGCACAACAATGTGTACAAATTAATAGCATGAGTGTGGGCACTTTCATGAGATGCGAGTGCAGCAATGCGCATTCCTACGCCTTTTCTTTCTTCACTTGAACGATAGACACAGCACTGTAAATATTTTTTAAGTAATCGTTTTGATGATTACGTTGGTTGAACTCTTCAAAACTACTAGTTCATTTTTGTGTAATTAAAATCAATAAACGTTTGCCCCAAGAAACGTGTTCGAATTTACCATATCTGCAGATCGAGCGCTTAAGTTTACGCTCACGCGAATTAACGCCGCTAGTGCGACGTGGCAAAAAAAATGGCAGCATATCCACGGGGTGAATGTTGGAGAGTGGGGTGAAGCATCCGTCGGTCCATTCGTTCTTGCTTCCGTCCATCCATGCGTCCGTCTGTGTGACCGTCCGTGCATCCATTCGCCCGTCCGTGCGTGGTTCTGTCCATGAGTGCGCACGTTCATCCGTGCGTCCGTCTCTCCGTTCATCCATGCTTCCACCCCTGCGTCCATCCATTCATTCATCCGTCCGTGTAGCCATCCTGCATCCGTTCATGCATCTGTTTGTGTCTCCGTTTGTCCATCTAGTCAACACTTTAGGTACCGCCACCTCGCATATTTTTATCATATATTCCGCATATAGAAATACCGCCATGCAACGGACACTCCAACGACTAAACGAGAGGTGCCACACGCACACTTTCTTACGGATTGCGCTTCGTGTCTACTTCCTATCTTTAACCACCTCGAGTTCATGGTATATACTAGTTCACTGTATTCATGGCACTGCGGCCCAACGCTCGCTAAACCTTTATAAAACCAAGGAGGTTACGCCAAGCGAGTATAACGTAGCAACCCTTTCTTGTCAGATAGTGCTCAATATACATGCCAATGGCTGCTAATGGGGAATGATGGACAAGAGAATTGGCTTTTAGTTAAGGCACACGCTGCAAACTTTTCATTGTTCAACAACGCACAGGAGAAATTTCCCACCAGCATGACCTTGCAGGTCAAAACGTAATACATGTTACGTACTACGACGAGGGCTGATCAGGTACCGCTTTAAGAAGCTTCACCCCTAAAAAAAGATACGGCATGGCGCACCCAGAAACCACGTTCTCGAAGATGTGAAGTCTTTCAGCACGTTGTCCTTCCTCTAGACTACTTCCTTGCAGGAGCGCATCTCGCATTTTTGGCACCCGGCAGAACAAGCACGGTCTCAAGCAGTAAGCAAAAGCATAAATTCTTCTCATCGCAAGCCCTACAGCTTTGTTGCCTGTCCTAGTGGGAGAGGCGCCTATCAAATGGCCACAGAACGCACGCAAAACAAACGCGCAGTCCCAGAAAATATGGTTGTGCATCTATTCTGCTGTCGATCCAGTTCTCTATGCAAAAAAAGCGCATAGGAAGTTGCACAAGTTGAGAAGAGTTCATTTTACTCGAGCTGTGCGGTGGCGCTATCAGCAAAAAAAAGTCAGAAAGATTGCGCTTACTTGTCTTGATTCGTGTCTCGGCCTACCACGCGGTTCAACCAAAACGAGTTCACCAGTGAAATGCTAATCTGAAAGCATGCTTTGAAATCTAGTTTTAGCGTGATAAGCTTTTGAGAACCGGTGCTGAGAAAAGGAGAAAATGTGGTTTTGAAGTGGTTTATCTGGAGGACAATGCTGCGAATTATGACTACGATTTAACTACGTGGACAGTCGCTGCTGATGTACTATTCGAAGGGCACTGGTTTTGTCTCTGCCCATGTCAACTTACCTTTTAGTACACTTCTCTTTGTTAAAGTTTTACATTACATTTACTAATAACATCCCCTATGCTTTCGTTGGCATTATCTTTTTGTTGTAACCAATATTTTGTCTAAGAAAAAACGAGCCCTTACAATTTCCGCTTGTTTTCTAAATGCATACTTACGAATTTAGAAAACGTTGACATTTAGGATATCGTTGCTTGCTGATATCCGCGTTCTTTTGAACAGCTTGCAGCATCAGTAGTAAAAGGATGGGCGATACCGGGCACTAGCTTGGTCCTGCATATCTCATTTTCATGTACATGCCCAAAAAAGTGTTTTTAACAACTTACATTTTGGTTTGGGATCATAGAATGAACATGGCTCTTAAAAACGTAAAGGTGGAAGGCATAACAAGCAACCCTATGGTATGAAAATATTTAGGAATAACAATTTCAAATGACCTGAAATGGGATACCCACATTGATAATATTGCTAGCACAGGCATAAGAGGTGTTCACACGTACAGTTCCTGTTTTTAAAACTGGCGATCGAGCCATCGTTACTAACTATCGCCCTATTTCGCTTCTCAATTCATGCAGCAAACTCATGGAGCATATTATTTCCAACTATCTGGTCGACTTTTTAAATTCCCGCAATATTTTAACACCTTTCCAGCATGGTTTCCGTAAGGGCCTATCTACTACCACTCAACTTGTTTCTATTGTGGATACCTTTTCTTCAGTTCTCGACAAGTCCGGCCAAGTTGACGCAGTATTCCTAGATCTAAGCAAAGCATTCGACAGGGTTTCGCATTCAGGTCTTCTCTATAAACTTAATACACTTAATGTCCCGCACCTTTTAATAAAGTGGATTGCTTCATACCTTGAACATAGAAAACAATTTGTTGATGTCGGTGGTCACGTTTCAGATCTTGGATCAGTTAACTCCGGAGTGCCTCAGGGAAGTGTCCTGGGGCCTTTATTATTTCTGGTATATATAAACGACATAACCTCTTGTGTGCACGAAAGCGTTGCTATTCGTTTATTTGCGGACGACTGTCTTCTGTACAGAGCTGTTGAATCAACTAATGACCAAATTACCCTCAACGACAGCCTGAATTTATTATCTAATTGGTGCGACACTTGGGGAATGAAGCTCAACCAAACTAAAACGGTGTACATGCGCATAAATAATAAAAAATGTCCTCTTATGTTCAATTACTCTGTAAAGGGAGTCGAAATTTCTCAAACCAATAGCTTTAAATATCTCGGCTTAACATTTACAAATAATCTAACTTGGTCAATGCATATCGACAAAATCTGTGCATCAACTCGGCGTAAGCTCGGCCTCTTACGTCACAAACTAAAACAATCCCCCTCCCATGTTAAACTTCTTGCGTATAACACGCTAATCAGGCCTCGTCTTGAATACGCGTGTATCGTTTGGGACCCGTTCACTAAAAAAGACATTAACAAACTTGAACAAATTCAGAGGCTGGCTGTATGGTTCATATATAATCGTTACCGCCGACATGACTCGCCTACCTCTTTAATGCAAACAAACAACATCATGACCTTACAGAGCCGCCGTAAAATAACAAGACTAAAATTTCTTTATCAGCTTTGGAACCGTAAACTTGCACTCGACCCCGCTCCTTATCTAAACCTTTTGCCCCATAGACCCACCAGGAACTTTCACCCTTTTAAATATAACTCGATTTTTGCACGCACAAACATATTCAAACATTCCTTTTTCCCGCGCACCATAAGTGATTGGAATGCCTTACCATCTGAAACCTTCTTATCAAATAATGTTCTTCAGTTGTTTAACCAGCTCGCAGAATAAATTTGTAACGGTGCCTTTATCCTGTGATTGGTTTCGCATGTCTAGTTGTGTAAAATCTGTGCTACGCTACTGTTATGATCATTGCTGCCTTGCTTCGTTTTTTTTCCTTCTTATGTGCCATATGTCCGAAATATGCACTAATTAGTCCTCTCCTGTTCTCTGGTGATTTCTTCGATTGTTCATTGCTTATTTCTTCTTGTTCTCAATTTGTATTTCTTTTTTTGTTTAAAACTGGTTTTCATCATTGATATACAAACAAACCACTCCTGCTTGGGCCGCCCTAGGCCTGCAGTATTGTATAAATAAAAATAAATAAAAAGAAGACTACTTTTAATTGAAAAGATGTCTTAAACACGCACCATGAAATACCAAACTCATAGCCTATACTACCCTCGTCAGATCTGTATTAAAATATGCCAGCCATGTCTGGTTACCGTATACCTACCAACAGATTATTAAAATAAAAGCGGTTAAAAGAAAAGCAATTAAGTTTATTTTTAGCAAGTATAGACTGACAGACTCAACGACGCACCTACTCAATAACGCTGGAATTCAACACTACTAAAAAGAACAAAACTAACCATACTAAAATAATGTTTTAACTTCTCCACAGCATAATATAAATATATACTTCAAGGTATATATTTTTTCACAGCAGACCAACCTGTCATAATCAATTCCATACTCTTGTAGAATACTCTTTTAACACTAATTGTTTTAAATACTCATTTTCCCTTCTAACCAATAAAATTGGAACTCACTGGAACCCCCCTTAGCCATTGAATTATCCTATAAACTTGCTTACAGCTGCGATTTAAAAAGAATCGCTTGCCTCGCATACCACACTAACGACGTCACATCATCAATAAACACAATAAATGATAAATCAGTGTTATGTTACTAGTACAAACTTTTTGTCTTTATGATCATCATAAGTGACATGTTTTCGATTAGTTTATTGTTCATAAAATTCTTTGAATAGGTTGTAAAATAAAGATGCCTACTTGTTGTTCCTACCCCCTATTACAAATGCATGCATTATCTTTTCTCAGTCGTTTTTAACGATAGCCTAGTTCATGATTTTGCTATTACTAAAATCGTTTGATTGTGTGTTCTTTATTGGCAATGTGTATTCTATGATTTGTATGTCATTTTGTATTTCCAGCTTTTTCTTGTGCTTTTTATCATTAGGACTTTGTGTAAACAATTATTTGCTTTTTCATATGCCCTCCCTGCTCTAATCTCTGATGAGATTCGCAGTATTGTTAAATAAAATAAATAACACATGTGGGCGCTAGAACTTTCCACATCGCTTCAGAAGTACGGTGTGACGAGGATAACTACAATAAAACTCGATCTTCAGTTGAAGAATTTCATCACGTAAGTGCCGCAGTACTCCTCCCCGAAAGCTGGCCCAAAATGATTGCATCTGAACATTCAGGCCCCATTAGTTTATGATGTGCAGTCAACCATGCATTTTTATGGACCACGCGAGCGCGTGCCTAAGGGAGCACTATCATAAAATTTCAAGATAGAGATGTGCTTATTATTCAATCCCTTTGTATGCATAGGTGTCCTTGGCCGGATTTGAATGGCGTCCATCGCGTCGAAGTTATTTTATTTCAATGTCCACCCGCGTAGAAAGGCTAAGCAGAAAAAAAAGAAAATTAGACTGCCCTGCGACATCAACACCAGTTCTACGTGTTCCATGTGACACATTCCACAAATACTCTCCTGAGTTACGATATTGTTACGAATAAATATAGCACCTGGTACTATATCAACTCTTTATTTAGGGTGAACTTGTGCCCGTAAACTCAAAACTAAAAATGATCAGCCAAAATGTCTCCTTCTCGCTGACTAAAACTTCATCGGTCTCCTCCTCTGCCCCTCGAGTCTCGTGCCGGTCCCGTGGCGTAGCATCGTGGCGTGTGCAGGACAGCCTTCCATGGCACAGCTTTCTTGCTACTTGCTTGGCGGCTTTTACAAACGCGAATTGGGGCACGCGTTTTCTGCGATGGTCGAGCTGTGGCACTAGTCCCCCTCCTAACACGCATCGCCCCGATGCGTAGAGCCGGCTGACAGTTTCTGAACAATATGACTTGTCCTTGTGTTAGACGACGTGAGTCAGCTCACTTGTTCAGTTCCTGTCGTAGTACGATTTCATCCGTACTACATGTACAACTTCCGGGAGATTCCTGCGTCGTGTTGTGCATACTTGACCTTCAGGAATTACTTCGTAGTTTAATGAGCCTAGCTGACGAAGAACCCTGTAAGGGCCAAAATAGTGCCGCATAAGCTTTTCGAATAGGCCACGTGCACGTACAGGCGTCCAGACCCACACTTGGTCTCCAGGGGAGTACTGAACGTCCCTTCGTCTTAGATTGTAATGGTGCGCGTCGACGTCCTGCTGTTGAATGATGTAGTTACGTGCTAGTTGTCGCGCCTCTTGTGCCCTTTCTACATATTCGCTTATGTCAGGGTCCTCTTCATTCGTGCTGTTGACGGGCAGCATCGCGTCTAATGTCATTATTACTGTTCGACCATAAACAAGTTGAAATGGCGTGAAGTGGGTTGTCCCTTGTACTGCGGTATTGTATGCAAATGTAGCATACGGTAATATGGTGTCCCAAGTCCAATGCTCGACGTCCACATACATCGCGATCATGTCAGCAAGCGTCCTGTTCAGCCCTTCAGTTAAGCCGTTAGTTTGCGGATGGTATGCGGTAGTTCTTCTGTGGTCGGTGTGCGTTAGTTTCATGACAGACTGTACTAGCCTGGCAGTGAACGCAGTTACTTTGTTAGTTATAAGGACTTTAGATGCGCCATGTCGCAGCACTATCTGGGTCACAAAAAACTGAGCCACTTCATTTGCCGTTCCTTTTGTGAGAGATGACGTCTCGGCATACCGGGTCATGTAGTCGGTTGCTACAACTATCCAGCGCTTCCCAAACGATGACATAAGAAATGGTCCTAGCAAATCCATTCTGACCTGCTCAAATGGGACTTTCGGTGGCTCTATCGGTTTCAAAAGACGCGTTGGTTTTAGGGGTGGTACTTCACGTCTTTGGCATTCTCGACATGATCTTACGTAATGCTGTACTCAATCCATAAATTTTGGCCAGTAATATCTCTGGCGGATTCTTGCCAAATTCCTACTAATGCCCAAGTGACCTGCCGATGGATCATCAGGACACGCTTCTAAAATTTCCGCTCGCAGTGATGATGGTATCAGCAGTAGGAACGTTTCACCGGTGTGTTGAAAGTTTCTCTTGTAGAGAAAGTTGTTGTGGAGGACGTAGGAACGTAGTCCACCAAAGAAAACTGGCGGTACTCCAACTTGCTGCCCCTCTAAGTATTGAATGAGCAGAAGTAATTCTGGGTCCATTTGCTGATCACGAGCCATCTCCGACACATTCACAGCTCCAAGAAATGCGGAGTCTTGTTCACGCTCAGGAGACGAGGTCTGGACTGGTGCTCGTGACAAGCAATTCGCGTCATTGTGCTTGTGGGCAGACTTGCAGACTGCGGTGATGTCATATTCTTGTAGACGCAGGCTCCATCTAGCAAGTCTTCCGGAAGGATTCTTGAGGTTCGCAAGCCAGCACAATGAATGATGGTCACTGATGGCTCGGAATGGTCTACCGTATAAATATGAACGGAACTTACTGATGGCCCATATAACTCTGAGACATTCCTTTTCCGTAGCCGAATAATTATACTCAGCTTTCAACAGAGTGCGGCTTGCATAAGCAATAACTTTTTCTTCTCCGTTCTGCCATTGAACAAGAATAGCACCGAGGCCAACGTTGCTGGCGTCCGTATGAATGTCTGTTTTGACATCTTCGTCAAAATGAGCGAGTATGGGAGGTGACTGCAAACGCCGTCGTAACTCAGAGAAGGCGTCTTCTTGCTATTGGTGCCAGATGAATGGCACACCTTCCTTCGTAAGCCGTGTCAGTGGTTCCGCAATCTTGGAGAAGTTTTCAACGAAGCGCCTATAGTAGACACAAAGCCCTAGGAAACGTCGCATAGCTTTATTGTCGCTTGGCCTTGGGAAATTTTCAACCGCAGTGATCTTATCCGCATCTGGGCGGACACCGTGAGAACTGACACTGTGCCCGAGGAAACGAAGCTCCCGAAATACAAAGTGGCACTTTTCGGGTTTGATTGTAAGTGCAGCCATGCGAATAGCATCCAGTACCGTTCTCAATCTCTGTACGTGCTGCTCGAACGTTGTAGAGAAAATTACTTCGTCATCAAGATAGACAAGACATGACTGCCATTTCAGGCCGGAGAGCACAGTGTCCATCATCCTCTGGAAGGTAGCGGGACCAGAACACAAACCAAATGGGAGTACTTTGAGCTCGTAGAGTCCGTCGGGTGTCACGAACGCCGTCTTTTCACGATCTCGTTCGTCGACTTCTATTTGCCAGTACCCGCTCTTTAGTTCCAACGATGAAAAAAAGGGAGCATTGCGCAGTTTATCTAAAGTATCGTTGACTCGTTGGAGTGGGTACACGTCTCGCTTCATGACAAGGTTGAGTTTTCTGTAATCAACACAGAACCGCAAGGTGTTGTCATTCTTCTTCACCAGTACTACCGGCGATGCCCATGGGCTTTTGGAGAGCTGTATGACATCGTCGTCGAGCATCTCCTGTACTTGCTTCTTTATCGCCTGTTTCTTTTGGAGCTACTTGGTATGGATGCTGACATAGTGGTCTACTGACATACTGACATACCGGTCTGCCATGCGCCATACATCACTTTTGCAGGGTCTCGCTTCTGGCATCAGCAGTGGCGTACTGCGAGAAAAGGTCGGTGGCATAACGGGAGCTTCTGCAAAGCTCGGGCGTCTCATGTCTTGCCGTACGAATTACGTGTACGACAGCTGTGGCTGATGTTCCGGTTGCGTGTGGTGTGGCACCTGAGGCTGCGGTTGAATAATTGCTTGCGGCACTTCTTCACGTACAACGTCCGCGATTGAGGGCATCGCTGGAGGACTTTGGGGGAGTTGTAGTTTCTGCAGTTCCTTCTTAACAATAGCCCTCACTATTTCCCGGAGGACGTAAACGTTGGTTGGGAGGGTTGTTGACTCCGCCCTGACTGAAGAGACGCTGAAGTCTCTGTTGTACAGTCGCACACGTTGTTGTAGTGTGTTTTCCATGGTCTTTGCCTCGGACCGGAACTCCGCCACAGTTCGCGGTAGATTACGCACCAGACCTGCGAAAATTTCTTCTTTTACTCCGCGCATTAGGTGCCGCAACTTCTTCTCCTCGGCCATGTTTTGGTCAGCTCGGCGGAAGAGCCGCGACATGTCTTTTATGTACATGACCACGCTCTCGTTATTCCGTTGGTTCCTCGCCTTAAGAGCAGCCTCTGTCTTCTCTTTGCGGTCCGTATTCGGATAGGTTGCGATTAGTTCTCGTCGGAAGTCGTCTCACAACTCAAGGACGCTTCGTGGTTCTCAAACCACGTACGTGCCGAATCTTGCAGGGCGACGTAAACGTAAAGAAATTTTCGGGCTTCGTCCCAATCATTCAAACGTGCAACGTGCTCGAAGCTTTCAAGCCAGTCCTCGGCGTCTTCAAAGGTCTCACCGTGCAAGGCCTCTGGTGTACGTGGTGAATCCACAATGAGATGAGATGGAGATGGCATCTACTGGGTGGCCATCGCAGTGACGCTTGTGCTTGAGGTCTCGACAGGTCTTGATGGGTCAATTAGGGGGCCAAACTCGGGCTGCTCACCACGTAGTCGGCGACTCGTGGGTTAGTGCACAGGTGTCAATTCTGCTGGCTCCAATCTTCTGGGATCTGGGCTTCTCTCCCTTGCCTGTGGTGCGCTTGGAATCATACCCCGCACCTCCACCAGATTATTACGAATAAATATAGCAACTGGTACTATATAAACTCTTTAGTTAGGGCGAACTTGTGCCCGTAAACTCAAAACTAAAAATGGTCAGCCAAAAATGTCTCTTGCTGCTGACTACAACTTCGTCGGTCTCCTCCTCTGCCCCTCGAGTCTCGTGCCGGTCCCTTGGCGTAGCATCGTGGCGCGCGCAGGACGGCGTTCCATGGCACGGCTTTCTTGCTACTTGCTTGGCGGCTTTTCCGAACGCGAATTGTGGCACACGTCTTCTGCGATGGTTGAGCTGTGGCAATATGCTATTAACCATGACGTCGACAATCTTTTACTGTGTTCAAAGCTGACTCCCAGCCATGCTCTCACTAGTGGCTCTCCTTGCTGTGTTGAAGCGTGCGTGCGATTCATCGTGTCGCATTGACAGATGTGCGTTGTGCTCAACGGCGTGTTAGTACAATCATTCAAAGCGACAATACGTGCCAGATGTCGGGGAACCATTCCGTAGTGAGAACCTGCACGTCGAGGCGCGCAAAAAGCGCATTTCCAAGCCACAAATCTCAACGCAGCAAGTGGATTTACTTCGTACGCGCCGTTGGACAGAGGGACTGGGTGCCTGTGAAGAACAGCTGCATTCGCTCCCATCACTTTGCGGTGAAATGGCCACTACACGGTGAATCCTTTGTTGGTGAACCAGTTGGGTTTCACTGGCAGTACGACGCCTGTTCTGGAGGCCAGGGCTATTCCTACCGTGTGCCCTACTGCAGCTGAAAGCAGCAGTTCACTCGCCAAACTTCCGTGACATGAAGTACGCAGTTGGAGTTCTTGAGCTCCGACAGTAGGGCCGGGACGGATAAATATATTGCATATAACGCGGAGCTTATGAAGCATGGATCAATGCGAATCGCAGCGATACCGAATTCCAGGTCCCTGTCATCATCACTTGCAGATGTTGACTGTGACGACGGCGAGAACAACGATGTTGGCGACAGAGTCATGATTACGCCTTCAGAGACACAGCTGGACTTCACGTGCGTGCCTAGCGGACGAAGCATCAGTGTGACGTCACCACTTTTTTATAAAAGCGGCATCAGCTGCACAGCGGCCTCTACGTGGCCATGAGGTAGTGCTGCCACCACTAGAATTTGGTGGGCTTTCCACTCATATTGAACCACGTTCAGTAGCGAATATATTAATCCTTATTGCAGATACTCACTCGTCACTCAGATGCCTTTTAGGTCACGAATCACTACTAGGGGGTTGATAGCTACTTCTTGAAGCCAAAATCTTGACATGACTAAATTTGATGTCAGTGCTCCTTTAACTTAAGGCCGTATGTTAAGCTGCTTGTCCGCGCTACCTACCGGTATGCAATTTGCCATCGACCGCATTGTCAGGCCGGAAACTGGCCTTGTTACTCACTGTCGTTTCAATTCGACACTGCTGCGCAGAGCATTGTTAGTTCACAGCTTTCAAGTGAAGAGAATCTCCAGAATGAACATCATATTTTATTTTCATAGCATGAACATACAAAGTTCACATGGCGTGCCTCGAACGGCGCTTCTTTTACTTGATATCACTTTGTGACAATGATTGCGACTGATAACAGTTATGCTCATACACTGCTCTCGAGGCCGACGTAGATAGGCGCCAATGCTAAAATGTATAGCAAGTATTGTATATAGGTTTAACAAAATGTACAACTTGAAGATGGTACATGCCTAACCGTCTACATTGACACATGATGATCATTTGGTTGAACGCTTTTACGAAAACGTAGGATCACCAATTCGATAAAGACAGGACGCGTTTGTAAAGCACGAAAGCTATTTTCACTGCTTATCTAAGCAGGGGAAGTTATTTTCACAGTATTTACAAGCAGACCCATGGCCGTGTTGTAGAACATTCATTTCTCAGGCAGACGACCCAGGTTCAACCCCCACTCAGACCCAAGCGACTCTGGTTTGGTCGCCACTCTATCATAGCATTTCTTCATCACTTATCATATGCGAAACAGCTGTTTGGTGATGGTGGTAGTGATTAGAGAAGAGGAAAGACGCCTAATTTTCTGCAGTTCGTGACTAGCCTGTCGAACGCTGTTCCTCCGTGTCTCCATGCCAACGCACCTCACCGGGCTCCTTCCACCGCAGTTCTTGGAAGAAAGCAAAGTACGTGAAGCCGCACTGCGCATCGGCATCACTCTCACCCTCAGTCGCAGATTCTGCTGGCTCCTTTTAACAAACCTAGGTGGTGATGCTCCTCCGCCCAATCATAAAACATTTCTTTCTCGCTTCACCCCATTCACTACCCGCAATGCTCGACCATACGTCGAGTAAAAACACTCGTTCAGCTCGTTAATCTGCGACGAAACTTACACGAAACCCAACCCGCCTTTCATGTCTTTGCGTTGCAAAGAAACGTTTACTCGAGTAAAGGCTACCTAAGGTCGCTTCAAACTGTACTTTCAGCATCCGAATTAACGCCAGTTTCAGCCGGGTCAACAACGTGCACAACTCCGCTGCTTTACATCCGGTAATGATTTTCTTCGGGGAGTTGGTTCATAACTTTTCATTTGCAATGTTCTTGATTATTTAGGTCACGCATAAGATGATTATTTTTTCCTGAGAACCAACAACTTCAACGCCGATGCCAAAATTTCTTTGAAACGAGCTCTTTACTGCCATCGCGTTCAAAAGCGGCAGACGCCCTAAAGCATCGAAGGCAAACTTATGCAGGACAACAATCGGATGTATGCCTTAAAATACAAGAAAGGTAGTTTCATAACTAATGTGGTGTAGTGACAGAAAGACGACGACTAAAAGCAAGAGCCAACAAGCAAGCACCAGCGTCAGCAGCAGCACCAAACTTGAGCTCACGTTTGCCCAGACATTGGTCGCTTGACACCCAGCGTTCTTCGACACCACAAGTTTACCTTTTGTCGAGATTTTGTGACATCCACAAATAATAAACAATTGCTGATCTGATGGAGGTACATTAATTCTCTGTGCCAACCTGGAACTTCGCTCCCGGAAGCCAGCCCCGCATCGTTACCATATTACTATCATGGTCAACAAAACCCCTTTCCAGCCTAGACCATAAGCCGTTCACGTCACCTGCAGAGCCATATATTGCCAGCGACAGCCGCCCCCCTTCACCGGCTGCTGGGAATCGGATGTAAATTATTGGCTATTGAGGTTCTAGCGTACCAGTGCCAGTAACAGGCAGGACAACCCAATGAAGCTGGGGTACTTCCAGTGTTATTTTACGCACATCACTCAAGTGTGGTACTACCACCATAAGAGTGACCTTCCCACTTGGTCTATCTTCAAGACTTACATAACGAATGTCTTCGGTCTGCCGTCGGCTCGCATGCTTTCGGCAGAACAGCGCTTGCGTCAACGGGTGCAGCTCCCCGGTCGGAACTTCAAACGCTACATTGAAGATGTACAAAACCTCTGCAACCATGTGAACTCCACCATGTCCGAAAAGGAGAAAAAAATGGGTAGATGCCACGTACAGTGGCAATCGATGATGTGCGAAGCACGAATGAGGAAGGTTGA
Source organism: Rhipicephalus microplus (assembly GCF_043290135.1). Lineage (NCBI taxonomy): Eukaryota > Metazoa > Arthropoda > Arachnida > Ixodida > Ixodidae > Rhipicephalus > Rhipicephalus microplus. Next base: position 274,517,697 of record NC_134702.1, on the reverse strand, counting down.
TATCGCGGTGAAATCAGCACAATTACCGTGACGAGGCGAATGTACATTATGCCGTACATGGCTTCCATGTCATGATTATCATGTTCGAACATGTCATTTACCTTCGTCGACTATTCACGTCACGTGATGCCAAATTTGGTAGAGCTAGCGAAACGGCTGTGAGCGTGCTATGAGCGTAACATGTAGTCATGTTTTACGCTACACACATGATATGATTATCATATTTGGACGTGTCATATACCTACATCGTCTGTTCACGGCACGTGCTATTAAATTTGGTATATGTGGAGCTAGCGAAATGGCCACGAGTGCGCTATGAGCGAAGCGTGTAGTCATGTTTTACATGACACGCATATTATGATTATCATGTTTGGACGTGTCACCTTCGTCGTTTATTAACATCAAGTAATAACATATGTGGTATAAGTGAAACTAGTGAAACGGCTGCGAGTACGCTGTGAGCATAAATGGTAGTCATGTTTTACATGACAAGCATATAATGATTATTGTGTTAGGACGTGCTATTTACCTTCGTCGCCTATTCACATGATGCGACACCAGAAGCGGTATATGTGGAGCTAGCGTAAAGACCGCGAGCGCACTACAAGCATAGCATAGAATTATGTTTCACATGACACGCATGCTATGAGTATCATGATGTAACGTGTCATATACCTTCGTCATCCGTTTTCATCACGTAATACCAAGTTTAGTATTTGTGAAGCGAGTGAAATGGGCGCGAGTGCATCATGAGTGTGGCAAGTAGTCTTGCTGTTACGTGCCACGCATCTCATGATTATTATGTTTGCGCCAGTCACATACCGTCATTGTCCTTTCACGTCCGGTGATGGCAAATTTGATATATGTGAAGCTAGAAGAATGGCCGTGAGTGTATTATGATTTTGGCATGTATAAGGTAGTCATGATCTTAATGACACGCATCTATTGATTACCATGTTAGCATCAGTCACATACCTTCTTCGTCAATTCACGTTAAGAAATACCAAATCTGGTATATGTGAAGCCAGCAGAACGGCCATGAGTGTATCATGATCGTGGCATGTAGTCATGCTGTTACGTGATACGCATCTCATGATTATCATATTTGCCCCAGTCACATTCCTTCGTCGTTCCTTCTTGTCCCGTAATACCATACTTGGTATATGTGAAGCTAGTGAAACGGCCATGAGTGGATGATGAGTGTGGTTTATAGTCAAGTTTTTACATGACACGCATCTCATAGTTATCATGTTAGCAGCAGTCACATACCTTCTTCGTTCATCCACGTGACGAAATACTAAATTGAGAATATGTGAAGCTAGTGAAACAGCCATGAGTGCATCATAAGTGCGGCATATAGCCATGTTCTTATATGACACGCATCTCATAATTATCATGTTAGCAGCAGTCACATACCTTACTCGTTCGTTCAAGTGACAAAATACTCAATTCAGTATATGTGAAGCTGGTGAAATGGCCATGATTGCATCATCAGTATGGGATGTAGTCATGTTCTTACATAACATGCATCTCATGATTATCATGTTAGCACCAGCCAAATACCTTTGACATTCATTCACGCGACGAATATCTATATTCGGCAGATGCGCAACTGGCGAAACGTCTGAGAGCGCATCATGAACATGGCATCTAGTCAGGTTCTTCCATGACACGCACCTTATGATTATCGTGTTAGTAACGTCACGTACCTTGGTCATTCATTCACGTGACGAAATACCAAATTTGCTATATGCGAATCTAGCTAAACGGCAGTGAGCGCATTGTGAGCGGGGCTTGTAGTCATGTTGTTACATGACGCGCATCTCATTATTATCATGTTTGCAACAGTCATATACTTTCGACATCCATTCACGTTCCGTAATATGAAACATGATAAACTTGAATCAAGTGAAACGGCCGCGAGAGTGTCATAAATGTGGCATGTAGTTATGTTACAAGACACGCATGTCCTGATGTCTATGTTAGAATCGGTCACTCGTGCTGACCATTTACTAATGTCATACCATAGCAGTTCTGCAGCGTGTAATCTGAACGAATTCACCGCAAGAGCGGCAGGACCATGAAATTTAAATCATGACTTTCATGAAGTAGATGCCTAGGTTTTCATGTTATGACTAGTCATTTATGCTCGTCATGTTATGCCCTACCAATTTTGTTATCCATACCATTATCAAAATGACCAGGAGAGCTATAAGTTGTTGTTTGATGGATAGATAGATAGATAGATAGATAGATAGATAGATAGATAGATAGATATATAGATAGATAGATAGATAGATTAGAAATGTTGCGCATTTATTTAGCACATCTTCCACCACATCGAAGATGACGCTTTTCAAACGCTGCTCGCAAGGAACACCACCACAGACGAGCAGTGATGTCCTTGTGTCAGAGTTTCGACTAGTTGCGTCGGCAGCTCGCAATCATACGCCAAGCCCTCAAAACGCCTGACACGATATCTAGCTTGCAGCTTACTGCTCACTGTGCCAACCAGCCGCTAGTGCTGTCTACCATCAAGGAGTTCATCGGTGAGGAAAAACACGTCCACTGTTATTGCTCTCTCTCACAAACGCACTGGCGAAGACCTCAGTCCTGACATTCAGAACCTTATTCGCAACTGAATCGCGGACGCACTACCTTCTATGTACCAGCAACCATCCGTCTCTGCGCCACTTACGCTGCCATCGCCTCTCGGCCCTCTCGGGAACCTTCACCATATAGTGACCCAGTGATGCCACCCTCGCTTAACAGCCAAACACAAAGTCGGCAGCGCAGATTCACTACGCCGGGCCTTCTGCTTCATAATTCCACCGCCCAGATGTGTGGGGAACGCCGGACAACAGGCACATCTACTTCACCTGTGGTGTAAAGCCATGACCATGCCCGATCCCTCGTCGCCAAGCACACCACCAACTGCCATCTCAGATAACCACCCAACCTGCTCCAGTGCCCGATCTTCCATCTCCTGGACGATGCTCCTCATGCGTGACCGCTCCGCTACAGAGGAGGGAAACTGGTTGCTGCCGCTCCGGATGCAAGAACTGCGGGCAAGTCAGACTGCGGAAGGACACTATGTGTTTCGCTGCAAAACACTGACGTCGATGTCGAAGAAACTACCATCGTAACGCTTATTGACACGGGAGCTGCCGTTTCAATTATCTCTGATTCACTGTGCCACAAGCTAAGGAAGCTGATGACGCCACCATCAGGACTAATGCTCCATACTACCAGCTCCCAGTGCATTGCACCGTGAGCTGTGTGCACGACGTGCATTACCATTCAAGACGCACTCTATTTGTTTGAGTTTTTCGTGCTACCGTCCTATTCTTACGACATAATTTTAGGTGGGACTTCCACTCAAGCCATAACGCCACCATAGACGGCTTGTACAAAAGTCACTCTTACTTATTTGGAGACCTCTGCTTCAAAGGATCCTCCTCCTCACAAACTTGTCGTCGCGGAGGCCACAGGTAATCCCCACACACGTGGACACTTGTCATCTTAACGTGTATGACTGCGCCGAACGGGACCGCACTCGTCGCTGTATCGGAAGTCTTCCTCTTTCACCGCGGTTTACGACTGCGCTTTGCAATACTCCCAGTTTAAAAAGTCAAAACTTCGGCGCAAGGGCTAAGCAATGAATACGATAGCAATAACTTCGAATGTAACGCTGAGATCGGCTAGCAAATCAAAACATGCAGTGCGCTGATCGTGCACAAATGACGCACGAACACGACATACACAGGACAAGAGAGAACTCGCAGCGTTTACCAGTCGGCACTTAATGCGCTGTTTAAAGGGACTGTCTAACCACCAGAAAACTTTTTTGATTGTGGCGCAAGTGAAAATATTGTTCATCACATGGGTGGCTCGTTGCCACCCATGTGACCACTAGCATCAACCAACACCAAATATGGTTAATCTTGACAATCTATTGGTAGAACAAGAAGTCTTCGCAGGTAGGCCTATTTTACTTAAAAACAAACATGCTTTACTTGAATATGTATTTCATGCACTTGAGGCAGCTTTAGGTTGCGACAGATACCATCTTTGCTTTCTTTTCTGACGCATTCACGTACGTGCCTGGTAGCACTGCCGGCGGTGTGTTCGCTTGCCTGCAGCCTGCCTGAAAACAGCGGGAAAACGCCACCACAGTGTCCGCCGCGCTCCACGGAAGAACAAAAAGGTGCCTGCGTGCCTAAAACTGCTACTAAGAAATTTGTTTCATTATGAACAGAACTTTATGAAGCCTGCAAAAACTGCTCGTGGTTACAGATTTCGACTTTCACCGGCGTTAACCAGTGTTCTGGGAATGCATCTCACTGATGAAAGAAGGCATAACGCGGACAGAAAAATTCTGTTCTAAAACTTTCTATGCACTTTTCAGAGAAACCACTAGAGGGTTGGACACTTCACATGTTACATTATTTATTGTGGCAAAAATCTGTAGATCAATGTAGGACGGTAGACTGTTTATTTTAAACAAAAATGAAGCGCGAAACATTATCACATGTACAGATATGAGTGCGAACCAACAAGTGCCCCACTTGTTACTTCGCTGTGTTCGAAAAGCGCACTCTTATCGAAAAGGGCGCCGGTCCAGCGAGCGAAGTGCTCTTGGTGTGCCCGCCAACTAAACGCAATCGTTCCAGTTAAAGTGGAAGGGGCACGATTCGCCCCACTGAAAACGCGCGCAGAAGCATACACCCCTCGTCCCGCTTGGCAGGGCAAACTACGCGTGAGAGATAGGCGCGCATTGGCGCATCGCGACGAGCTGGGCACCGAGCGCTGGCGGCTGTTTTTTTTATCGTTTTCTTACGAGGAGGAGACCAACTCGGAGGAGTACACACGATAAATTTACAGCCGGTTAAGCGAGAGCAGTGGTGTGGCAAAGGGGGGGGGGGGGGGGTCTGAAGGGGTAACAAACCCTTCCCCAATTTTTTTACGCGCTAACCTCCCCCCCCCCCACACACCCTCCTTTTTTTCGTCGCTTCTCGCTAAAATAATTTCAAAACTAAGTGATGCTACTATAGCAATATCATTTCTGGGCCCTTTTAGAGTGAATATTACCTGCACACAAAAAACTTCGCCCTGTATCTGCATGTTACACTGCAAATGTCGTCAAAAGATAATGGTCTTGCGTCTGGACAGAGTGAACAAAACGTCTACTTGATGTTCTGCGCAAGAAAAACGATGGATGGTATTCTGGAAGCACTGCGTTAGAGTGCCTCGAGCGTGCTGCGGAGAAGAATAAGTGCAACAAGTCACGTGACTTGTGAGACACGAGCAATATCTGGCAGTTATCTTGCAAAACAAAGCGCGCGGCATGCGTGCCCGTCTCAGAGTTGATAAGGTGTAGAACGCAAGACGGCGGGTAGGTGCCACAACCGTGTCGTCTTAGCAAGCGTTGAAAACACTTGTCTTTTCGTGCAAAGCATTGCGAGGTCAGCTCAGCGTGATAAACGCTATGGTCCCTAAAATTATTTATGTATGCCTCTCCTAGTTAAAAGACACACATACAGAATATTGACGTGTTGTTATGGTGCCTCAGATAAGCGCAATATTTGCTTTTTAATTGACAATCGCACAAGTATGAACGCTGAATCCGATGCAATATTGATTGGCGCTGCGGATGGGGTCAGCCGTTTGGGGTATCGTTTGGTGCCATTTAAGGTACCATTAAGGGCGGACAAACAGACAAATGTTCATACAGACAGACAGACCCACAGACAGACAGACAGACAGACAGACAGACAGAGAGACAGACAGACAGACAGACAGACCAAAATATTTGCGTCGAAGGTCCTCAAAGAAGACTATCCTCTTTAAAAAACCGTCGGGGTGTTAGTGAAATCTTTGGTACTGTGTGAGTGTCTTGGCGGGAATCTATGCCCCGAGTGTTTTCAGTTGGCGTGGTGATAGGATACATGACGTTGCGGTGGTCATAGGTGTGCCTGGAGTAACAGATCTCACCGGAGTCGATCACTACAACAATTTATACTAGGCAGAGAATAACTTTAGTAGTAAAAGCCAAACACAGTTCCTAGGTCTGATAGGCCACATTGAAGCATAATATAGTGCATCTCTTCGTTCGTACTCAAGGCGGAGAATAAGATTTCTATTAAAACTCCACACGTTCTTTTAACATCTAAATCAATACACACGTATGCAAACACAAACACGGGCGCGCTCACGACTGAGTATTTGGCTCATTCACCGAACTTCACTTGCATGCGAGTGTAGAATATAATGATGCATATCTTTCGTATACCCTAGCGGCTAAAGGCATGCCGAAATATCTAATGACGAAGGTGCAACACAGGCAAACGTGCAGGCCATTCATAACTTTAGAAAGGCCTACTAACATACTCATCGTGTAACCCATTAGCTGAGTAACAAAAAAATGGTTGTTATAAACATGATTGGTATGAGGGATTTAAGCTCCGAAAACCACCTTATCAATATCAGAGACGCTGTAGTTAAAGGGTCTAAAAATTTCGACCACCTCGAATCCTTTATGTGCACTGAAATCTGAGCACACGGGCCTACAGCATTTCGCCTCCATCTAAATAAAATTCAGCCGCCGCAGCCGGAAAACGTCAAGCAGCGTAATAATAAATTCCGTGAGGGCAGCTATAGTGACAGCACAAGTTTTATTGTTCAGCACTGTGGCAAAGAGCACTAGAATAAACAACGTAATGCTTAAAAATTGTACTATATATATATATATATATATATATATATATATATATATATATATATATATATTGTTAGGGGGAATAAAGTATACACAATTGATATACTGGCCAGCGAAATGCGTACAACGCTGCTGCAGCCCGAGCACGTTCCCCAGAGCACTTCGTCGTCATCAACCTCAGGCATCTACTTAGCCCGTGACATTACCCGCCGGCGGCAGAAGCACCGTCCCGGTGCGATCAATTCTCGGGGCGTGAGTAGTATGGTTTAAGCCGTGAGACGTGCACTATATCGGTCGGGAATGAAGCTGGTACTGACGTGGTATGGAGTGGAGCTATCTCATAATAAAAGAAAAGCGGCGCACAAAAAGACGGAGACAAAGAAGAGAACCACAGACAGCGCTGCGCTCACAACTGAAAGTTTAATCCGAGCAACAAGAATTTAAAACGTAATAGCCGCGCATGACAAGTGAAGTACAACGAGATTGAGGTCGTATCTTGAGGTCTGAACTGTGGAGGCAGGTTCGTGTTTTCAAGGATTGCATGCGTGTATCCTGTTACGCCTCAGGGAAGGATGCAAGGCGCCGCGGTTCTTCAGACTACCTGGACTGGTGTCGAACAAGTAAAGAATTCAGTGAGTTCCTTTGGAATACTGTGCGACCGACGCTTCCAGCAAAAAGAAAACGGGTGAACAAAGGTGGCAAATGTTTTGAACCTAAGTGCTTCCCCGTTGCCGGAGGCTGTTCAGTCAGTGCTACGTTTGGGCCCCAAGTTCGGGTTTGAGCCTCGAATGAACCCGGTTGAAAAAGTCGTGGTTGCCAAGACAGTTTCAAGGCGTGTGGAAGAAGACTTACGCCCACGGTGTGTAGTTCAGTGTGTGGATGCCTTAGCCAAAGCTGATAGAATTGCGCGGAATGTTTCACCTGTTTTTCATTTGGCTAAAGTGCTCGCAGGAAGGGATTTAAGACCGTTTGTGGCGGATAAGTAAGGTTTCTTTGTCATTATGGATAGTGGAATGTTTTCAGAAAAGGCATGTAATGCTATAGAGAACTTTAAGCCAGCCTCTGTGATGTTGTCCAAGGTCAGAGATAAGGCGGTTAACCTTTTGCGGGACCTTAATCTTGAGAGATTGGCCTCCTCTGTGGCAAAAAGCCAGGGTTTGGAACTGAGCCTGTTCTTTACGATAAAAACCCATAAGCCTGACATGCCTTTTCGTACCATAATTACGGAAACAGATACGTGGCAGAAAAATGTATCCAGGTACTTAGAAAGCCATTTGAAGCAGCTGGGCGTTCATGATCCCTTTAGAGTGGAAAATTCGGGTGCGGTGGTTCAGTTTCTCAGGGAGCGCGACACGAGCTCCTGTCTGGCGTTCAGTATAGATGTTGTTGACATGTTTTTTTTCGATTCCTAATCATAAGCTCCTAGTGTGCGTTCAGGAATGCATCAAGGAAGACAATGATGAGCTTCTTCTCAGAAGTAGTAGTGGTATATCTGTAGAATCGTTCACTGAATTACTAGCCTTTTACCTAAAGTCTACGTACATTGGTTGGCGAGGGAAGACCCTAATCCAGCGTTCAGGAGTCTGTATCGGTTCGTGCGTTGCACCTGTCCTTTGTGAAATTTTTTTAGCCAAAATAGATCGCATTGTAGACACAATCCTAAGCGGAACTGTGATGCGTATTTTCCGATGTGTGGACGATTTTTTAGTTGTTATAAAGGATGCCATGTTCCAGGATAATGTTTCCAAGGTGTTGAAGGTGTTCAGGACAGAAGGCATGGGTTTGTCCTCCACATCGGAGGTTCCAGAATCCGACTGTCTACAATTTCTCGATCTTAAACTTCGGTTTGAGAGTTCCCATATTTGCTGGTGTTTTGAGCCACGATCAGTGAAACCAATGCTTAATTTTGGATCAGCCCACTCAAAGGTGGTAAAGAGGGGCATCGCTTTCACCTGCCTTAAATTCGCTCTAGAAAAATCGTGCAGGCATGTGTTGGCTCGGGTTTTGCTAAGCAAGTTGCAAAACTAGAGGAAGCAGGATTCCCCCCTAACATAATTGTGGCTGTTTGCGATAAGTTACTTGGTGGTTTAAAAGGACGTGCAGCTAGGAAAATCAATCGGGAAAAAATGAAGTTCGCAGCAATTCCTTATATGCATAAACTGGCACAAGGGTTAAAAAATTTTGGTTCCCGCTACGGAGTTGGTGTGGTTTTTAGGGCACCCAATAAATTGGGAAAGATATGTGCATTAGTGTCAAATCAACTAGACAAGAAGGACAAGCCAGATGTAAAGAAATGTGCCGTAAACCATAGAAATAAGTATGTGCCTTGTGCTGTAGGGGTGGTGCACCGCATTCCTTTATCTTGTGGCCTTCATTATGTGGGACAGACGGGCCGCTGTGTCAATAAAAGGTTGCGGTAGCACTATCTCTCTTTGCATAACGGCACGCCTTCCCATTTGGCTTCGCATTGTGCCACGTGTGGGTGCACACCTGATCTGACTAACACTGTTATTTTTAAGCACCAGGATATATTCACCCGTGAGGTATCTGAAGCCTATCATATTAACAAGTCACGTGATGCTTGCGTAAGCCAGACCTCGGTTACATTGCACAAAAAAGAGTTCACTTTTACTGATGAGCGTATCATTTAATCTCGTTGTGCCTCACTTGTCATGCGCGGCTATTACTTTTTATATTCTTGTTGCTCGGATTAAACTTTCAGTTGTGAGTAAAGCAGCGCTGTGTGTGGCCTCTTCTTTGTCTCCGTCTTTTTGTGCGCCGCTTTTCTTTTAATATGAATATACACCAACTCGCCCAACTTTCTATTCTGTTACAATAAAGGAGCTATCTCATATGTCACGCTGGTGACCTTGCGTACGATGCGATATGGGCCAACGTAACGGAACATCAGTTTTTCGCAGAGACCAACACGACGCGATGGTAATCACAGCAAGACGAGCGACCCCGGAGAGTACTGTACGTCGCGGTGCCGGCGATCGTAAGCACTCTTTTGGTTAAGCTGCGAGGCACATAAACGATCCCGGGCGACTTGGCGGGCGATTTCAGCTCGGGCCAGGGCATCACGAGCATAAGCAGTCGATGAGGGGGCGTCAGATTAGAGCATGGTGTCCATGGGCAAAGGCGGCTCATAACCAAACAGTAGGTAAAAAGGCGAAAATCCAGCTGTATCGTGACGTGAACTGTTGTATGCGAAGGTAACGAAAGGTAAGTGGATGTCCCAATCTTTGTGATCCTTGGAGACGTACATCGCTAACATATTCGTCAGGGTACGGTTGAGGCATTTCGTGAGGCCGTTGGTTTGTGGGTGGTACGCTGTAGTGAACTTGTGGTTGGTAGAGCAGATTCGCAGGAGCTCGTCGACTACTTTAGATAGAAAACAGCGGCCGCGGTCGGTGATCAACTGACGAGGAGCACCATGACGCAGAATGATGTCATGAAGAAGAAAATGGGCTACATCAGTAGCGCAGGCGGTGGGGAGGGCGCGTGTAACGGCATACCGCGTTGCGTAGTCGGTAGCAATAGCAATCCACTTATTACCGGTGGCCGACACGGGAAAAGGTCCTAGAAGATCGAAGCCGACTCGGAAAAATGGCTAATCTGGTACTTCAATGGGCTGGAGGGTACCAGCAGGTCTCAGAGCAGGTGTCTTGCGGCGCTGGCAGAGGTTGCATGCCGCAACGTACTGTCGCACAGAACGGTAGAGGCCAGGCCAAAAGAATCGGCGGCGAACGTGGTCATACGTGCGTGACATGCCTAGGTGTCCAGCAGAGGGGGCATCATGGAGCTGGGCCAAAATATCTGAGCGAAGATGCGCAGGAACAACGAGTAAAAGCTCAGCACCATCTGGGCGGGCGTTGTAGCGGTGCAAAATGTCGTTGTGAAGAAGGAACAGTTGTAAGGAGTGGTCAGGGTGAGAGGAGTGCACACCATTGATAATAGCACGCAAAGAGGGGTCGCGGCGTTGTTCAGCAGCTATGTCGGTGAAGTCGATAATTGAAAGAACAAGTACCTCTTGTCCATCTTCCATCATGTCAGGGGGATCAACTGGGTAACGGGACAAGCAGTCGGCATCTTTGTGAAGTTGTCCGGATTTGTAGGATACGGAAAAAGTGTACTCTTGTAAGCGCAGCGCCCAGCGACCAAGGCGTCCCGTAGGGTCCTTGAGTGAGGAGAGCCAGCAAAGCGCATGGTGCTCCGTAATAACTGAGAATGGTTGGCCATAGAGGTACGGTCGAAATTTCGCAATTGCCCAGACGAGAGCTAAGCACTCGCGTTCTGTGATCGAATAGTTTTGTTCCGAGCGCGACAACAGTCGGCTTGCGTACGCGACGACGCGGTGCATTCCTTGTTGCCGCTGCGCGAGCACTGCGCCTATGCCATGGCCACTGGCGTCAGTACGAAGCTCCGTGGCGGCAGATGGGTCGAAGTGTGCTAGGACTGGTGGATTGGTGAGAATCAACGAGCGACGAGAAGGCGTTTGCTTGCTGTTGGCCCCAGGTGAATGCGACATCGGTTTTGAAGAGGCCGGTTAGAGGACGGGCTACTTCAGCAAACTTCTCGAGAAAACGATGGAAATAGGAGCACAGTCCCAGAAAACTTCGGACGTCCTTGGCTGAGCGGGGTGTGGGGAAGTCGCGAACTGCTCGGACTTTCGCAGGGTCTGGTTGAACGCCCACAGCGTCAACAAGATGGCCGAGTACGCAGATTTGGCGTTGCCCAAAGCGACATTTAGACGAGTTAAGTTGCAAGTTGGCACGTCGGAAAACATCAAGCACTGTGGACAGACGGGTAAGATGGTCGTCGAAAGTATTCGAAAAAACAATAACGTCGTCAAGATAGCAGAGGCAGATGGTCCACTTTATGCCTCGAAGGAGAGTCCATCATGCACTCAAAAGTCGCAGGGGCACAGCAATCTGCTAGTAGCCTGACCGAAGGTCTATTGAAGAGAAATATTTGGCACCGTGTAAGCAATTGAGTGCATCATCTATGCGCGGTAGGGGATAGACATCTTTCTTGGTAATATGGTTGAGATGGCGGTAATCAACACAAAATCTCCAGCTATTGTCCTTCTTTTTAACAAGTACAACGGGTGAAGACCAGGGACTAGATGATGGTTCGATTATGCCCTTATGAAGCATTTTATCGACTTCTTGCTGTATAATACCACGCTCCGGGGCTGACACACGGTAGGGCCGTCGGCGAATGGGCCGAGCGTCACCGGTGTCAATGCGATGAGTTACCACGGATGTCTGGCCCAAATTACGGTCGCCAAAGTCAAAGATCTCTCAATAAGAAGCAAGCACACGGCAGAGAGCACAGACTTGTTCAGAGGTGAGCTTGTCAGATAGCATTGGCTTGAAAAGGTCGGAACAGGAATTTGACGAGAGCGACGTTGAATGAAAATCGGGTGGCGGATTGGTGGTTAGGGCGGAAACTGTATGGTCAACCAGTGGTGTCAGATGCGCAAGTCACATGTCGCGAGGAATAACTTGCACTGAGAAGCCGAAATTGAGGACGGGAAATGAAGTTCGGTTGTCCTTGACGGTAACCACCGTGTTGGGGAGTGCAACATTACGTGTCATGGCCACGTCAGAAATTGGGGCAGCAACATTATCACCATCGGGTACTGGAGGATATGGCGAGAGTTGGACTTGGATTGCGGCTTGCGGCGGAAGTCTGGGGAAATTGACAGAGCGTAGACGAGGTGGGCTGGTGAGACGGTCTCTGAGAAGGATGGTAGCTCGAGCCGAAGAAGACCTTTGGAACAGTCAATGAGCGCAGCGTGTGAAGTCAGAAAGTCGAGTCTAAGGATGAGGTCATGAGGGCAATTTTCCAGTACAGCAAACAGAACTGAAGTTTGATGCTCAGAAATCGTTATTCGCGCAGTGCACATTCCAAGGACAACAGGAGTACTACCATCCGCTGTACGAACGGTAGGTGCAATCGCAGGCGTCAGAACTTTTTGGAGGCGGCGGCGGAGGTTTGAGCTCATCACCGATATTTGCGCGCCGGTATCAATAAGAGCAGTTACACGTAAACCATCAACGAGAATTGTGAGAAGGTTGCACCGCTGGTCGGGAATAATCAGAGGATTTGCAGTCCGAGTCGTGTATGCAGCGTCAACTCCGGGGGCTGCACCGGCTAGTTTTCCGAGCGACGGTCGTAGGGAGACCGAGAACGGGGGAGTTGGGGCGAGCAGGACTGACGACGCACGGGCGATGGCGAGCGGCTGGTCCGACGTTCTGAATTATGCTCTGCACCTGTCTCTGCACGGTAGGACGGGGCATAAGGTGCACGTTCGGAGCGAGGTCTCCAATCGTAGAATCTCGGTCGAGGTGATGAGGTCCAACGGCTACGGCAATGGCGAGCGATGTGTCCTATCCGATGGCACGTGAAACATATGGGCCGATCATCATGAGAGCGCCATTCAGCTGGGTTTCGTCTTGGCGCGAACGTGCGGTTCATAGTGGCAGCCGCAACGACTGGAGCCGAGCTGGAAGTAGCAGGGGCATTTTGATGAGGTGGCGAAATGCCTATATTCGCGATCTCATGGCGAACCACGGCCTGTATCATTGAAACAGCATCGAGGTTGTGTCCTGGCGCGCTGACGCTAGACATAGCGGGTGCCACAGCCTCGAGCTCCCGACGGATTATTCTAGTGACATTTTCCGGCGGTGGTGGTTGATGTAGTGTGGGCAAATCTTCGCAAGAGGACGTAGCAGCCGTTTTGAAAAGGCGTTCAAATCGGTGAACTATGCGCCTACTTTTCGCCTGTTCAAAGCGACGACATGCTACGATGACCGACTCCACCGTCGAGCAGTCCTTGCACAGCAGAAAATTGAAAGCGTCGTCGGCAATTCCTTTCAGGATGTGTCCAACTTTGTCTTCTTCGAGCATGCCCTTGTCGACCTTGAAGCACAAAGCCAACACGTCCTGGATGTACGCGATGTACGGCTCTGTGGATGTCTGGGCACGAGTCGCAAGCTCTTTCTTTGCGGCCACTTGACGTCCGACTGGTTTCCCAAACAGATAGCGCAATTTTTGCTTACAGACATCCCAGCTGGTCAACTCTTCTTGATGCGTCTCGTACCAGAATTTTGCCGTGCCATGCAAGTAAAAGATGATGTTCGCCAACATAAGCGTCGGATCCCAATGGTTGCTGCTGCTGACGCGCTCATATAGGACCAGCCAGTCGTCGACGTCTATGCCACTTGTGCCGTTGAGTTGGCCTGGGTCACGAGGTTGCACCACAACGATCGGTTGCGGGGCTGATGGCTCTTGCTGACATTGAGTAGCCTGGTCAGTCATCGTGGTAGCTGCAATGCACCGTCCGCTGCGAAGATCCAGCTCGTGGGGCTGTATAGCGAGTTGTACCCCGCACCTTCCACCAATGATGTTACGGGGAATAAAGTATACACAATGGATATACTGGCGAGTAAAATGCGTACAACACTGCTGCAGTCCGAGCACGTTCCCCAGAGCACTTTGTCGTCATCAACCTCAGGCATCTACTTAGCCCGTGACAATATATATTGATACGGGGTATCACTACCAGGAAAAACAAGGGAAGCGCGGATAGAGAAGAAAGACGACGTTGCCTACACTGCGATTCCCCTGAGTGGGTACGAGCCATGGCGGTGGAGATCATCATCGTTATACTGCGATCGCAGACTCAGGACCCATTAAAAACCCCCCATTATTTACCTTACCTTGTGTAACAATTTGGTGGAAGGTGCTGGGTAGGACGAACCTAAAGACGGGAGCTTCACTACCAGGACTTCGTCGCAGCCGCCGCCTCGCCGGACTTCCACCTTCGCTGATCGTAATGGCCCAAGAGCAGCAATCCAACGCTTCGAGGCCAACTCCGATAGGTTCCGTGCCGTACTACAGAGTGCCACCAAACTTCGGCGGGACCTCAGGAGAAGACGTCGACGTGTGGCTCAAGAACTACAAGCGGGTGAGCAGAAGCAATGGCTGGGACTCGAACGAACAGCTCAATCATGTCGTATTCTCGTTAACTGACACCGCCCTCATGTGGTACGAGAACCACGAGGACATGTTCACGACTTGGGAACGTTTTGTTGAAGAAGTGCAGAAGTGCTTCGGTGATTCGGACGCAAAAAAGAAACGCGCAGAGCAGACATTGTCTCAGAGAGCACAGCTTCCCGCAGAAACATGTACGACATACATTGAAGAAATATTGAAGCTGTGCAAGATCGTGAATGGACAAGGTTGGACACTTTCTCAAGGGTATAGCCGAAGACGTCTACAATTTCTTAATTGGGAAAGACTGCTTGAACTTCGTGTCCGACGTGATGAAGCACTGTCGTACCTTTGAATCTCTCAAGATGCGACGAATTTCTTCGAAATTCGGCCGCTTATCCAACGTCCCCACATTGGCCAGTGTTGAAACAGTGCGGCCTAACGACCTCGCTTTGACCATACGGCAGATTGTCAGAGAAGAGCTGCTTCGATGTCAGCAGACTTATCATCGCCCCAGCGCTTTTCAGGATGTGTACATAAGCGAACCAGAACGTGTGCGGACTCCTGTTTCTCTTTCACCATGGCAACCATCGATCAATGCAGCAGACACTTATTCATATCAAGGCACGCGGCAGGCTGGATTTCCCCGTCAACCACCTCCCAACTACGAACGAAGTTTTCGCCCGCCTGTTTACCTAACATCGCCTGTCTACAGTGCCCCCGAAGGGCGGCACCACTATCCCATTCCTTCCGAGAGCAGTCGTTACTCTGAGCAGCCACGTGCCCCTCGACCAATTCGGGTATGCTACAACTGTGGCGTCCCGGGTCCAATTGTACGTTTTTGTGACCATCGCCCATATCAGCGACAGTCTTGGCACATGTCTCACCTACCTTTCGACCATCCACTCTCCACGTCACGGAAACCACGGGCACCTACCGGGTCACGCTACCCCTCGCCGGCCTCTGATCGAAGTTTGACGCCACCACCAGCTCCCCGTGCTCCACGATCGCCGTCGCCACGGCGACGGGCACGTACACCGCCGCCGGAAAACTAGTCGGTGCGGCCAGTGGGGGTGAGGCCGCGAGATCACAGGTGCTATCTACAGATACACTCCCGTCAGTGTTTATGTTGAAGAACAAAGTTCAAGTAGTTGTCGATGGAGTGGCTACTATGGCACTTGTGGATACAGGCGCGACAGTCTCGGTGATGAGTGTAAACTTTAAAAACCTGCTAGGACCAAAAGTGATGTTTTGCCTGAACCGTGTGGTGACATTTCATGGTGTAAGTGGTGACGTGTTGTGTCCGGTGGGATATTGTACTGTGGTCGTCTCGCTGTGTGGCAAGGTGTTTTGCACAGAGTTTGCGGTTATTCCGCGGTCTACACAAGACGTTATCTTAGGTATTGACTTTTTGTTAGTGTGTGGGGCAACTGTAGACTGCAGAAGTGGGCATCTTTCTATACACGGTACTTTCCCAATGGCGCTCTTGGAAAATTCCTGTCCGGAGGAATGCACCTTTTTCGTCTCCGTGGACACAGTCGTTTCTGCATTTTCTGCATTTTCTGCCGTGTGTGTTCCCGTGACATGTTCCAGCAACAACTGTGGCACGTTTGACGCCACGCTCGAACCGATTCCCTTGGCATATGCCAAGAGAATCGGTTCGAAAAAGAACATGCCTGAAATGCCTGAAAGAACTTGCCTGAAAAAGAACATTCTCATTCCCCATTGTATAGTGTCAGTCATTGATGGACGGGCAGGTGTGTGGACAATGAACAGTTCCATGGAGCCTGCAATTTGCCGGCTCCACGGCAAACCTTTGCCAGGTGGCATGAAACTTGCAGTATTTAGACCCGAATCATGTACGACGCTGGTTGCGCTTGTTGAAGCTACAAGTCAAAATGAACGTCTAGGCTTAGAAGGTTCAGAAGATGCCCCATTTCTACAAATGGTCAGCAAGTCACTTGACCAAATCGAACGTCATACTCTGCTCGACGTTCTGTCTAAGCACTCGAAAGTGTTCGATTTTTCTTAACATAGCGAAAGGCCCTTAATCCCAGCGTCCCGGATACGTCATCATTTCCACACCGAGTCGGCGCATCCCATTAGGCAGAAACCTTACCGAGTAGCACCATCGAAGCGCAAGATCATCAACGAGCAAGTCCAAGAAATGCTGGAAAAGGGAATAATACAGGAATCGGCAAGTCCGTGGGCTGCTCCCGTCATTCTAGTGAGGAAGAAGGATGGTACGTGGAGATTTTGCGTTGACTACCACTGACTGAATTCTGTTACCAAGAAAGACGTCTATCCACTGCCGCGCATCGATGACGCTCTAGACTGCCTGCATTCCGCGTCCTACTTTTCATCTGTCGATCTCAGATCAGGTTACTGGCAAACTCCGATGCATGCAGCTGACCAAAAAAAAGACGGCATTTGTTACAACCGACGGACTTTACGAGTTCAACGTTATGCCATTTGGATTATGTAATGCTCCTGCGACATTCGAAAGTTTTATAGACTATATATTGCGTGGTTTAAAATTGCAGATATGCATGTGTTACCTTGATGATGTCGTAATTTTTGGACATACGTTTGAGGAGCACAACACTCGCCTAGACCTAGTGCTCAGCTGCATTGAAAAAGCTGGCCTTGTATTGAATAAAAAAAAGTGCCACTTTGGCGAGCGACAGCCATTGGTGTTAGGACTTCTCGTCGACAAAGATGGCATTAGACCTGACCCACAAAAGACAGCGGCCGTTGAATCGTTCGAGCGTCCTAAATCTGTGAAACAACTGCGTAGCTTCATTGGGCTCCGCTCGTATTTCCGCCGGTTCGTACCCAAGTTTGCGGATGTCGTTCACCGCCTGACGAGCCTTCTACGCAAGAACAGCCTGTTTCAGTGGACCTCCGAGTGTGATGCCGCTTTTCACAAGCTGAAGTGTTTGTTAACTTCGCAGCCAATACTTCGGCACTTCAATCCTTCGTTGCCCACGGAACTTCACACAGACGCAAGTGGCATCGGTTGGTCACCAGTTGGTCACCTGCAACCGGTAAAGCCTCCCGGTTCCCCTTTTGAAAAGGTTGGCATTGATCTGATGGGACCATTTTCACACTCCTCAAAAGGTAACCGGTGGATAATTGTATGCGGCGACTACCTGACGCGGTACTGCGAGACGGCTGCCTTATGCTCCGCCACGGTAGTCCAGGTTTCGAAGTTCCTGTTGCATTCAGTCACCCTTCGACACGGACCTCCTCGCGTGATAATAAGTGACCGTGGACGACAATTTACCGCTGATATTGTCGAATCATTACTTTGTTTGTGTGCCTCCAAGTTCCGACACTCATCTGCATATCATCCACAAACTAACGGCCTCACTGAGCGCACAAACCGAACGTTGATCAACATGTTGTCAATGTACGTCACCTCCGACCACAAAAACTGGGATGAAGTATTACCATTCGTCGCGTATGCCTTCAACACGTCGAAACACAAAACGACAGGCTACAGTCCTTTATATCTGCTCTACGCTCGCTCACCTCGACATACGCTGGACACTATCTTTCCTTTTGTCGTCCATGACGATTTAACAATTGCGGAAACTTTGTGTCGTGCGGAAGAGGCACGTCGACTTGCCTGCTTACGTACACTGGCAGCGCAAGAGCCCTTCAAAACTCGCTGCGACAGTCAACACAGGCATGTAACCTATGCCCCCGCTGATCTAGTGTGGGTGTGGACGCAAATACGCAGACGTGGCTTGAGCCAAAAGCTACTGGCACACTATGCCGGTCCTTTTGTGATAATCCGTCGTCTCAGCGAGGTAAACTATGAAATTGCACGTGTCACCACTAGTGGCCGACGTTCATGCAAGACAGAGGTGACGCATGTTGCCCGCCTGAAGCCGTTTACTCGAAGGATGCAAGAATGACTCGCCCAGAGGGCTTCGTCTGAGACGGGAGGAATGATAAGGGGTATCACTACCAGGAAAAACAAGGGAAGCGCGGATAGAGAAGGAAGACGACGTTGCCTCCACTGCGATTTCCCTGAGTGGGTACGAGCCATGGCGGTGGAGATCATCATCATTATACGGCGATCGCGGACTCAGGGCCCATGAAAAACCCCCCATCAAGTTACCTTACCTTGCGTAACGATATATATATATATATATATATATATATATATATATATATATATATATATATATATATATATATATATATATATATATATATATACGCATATAACTACGCAGTTATCTTTATGGACATGTTGGAAGCTAACCTCAAAGACGGCTAAATTCAGTGTGGGCAGCTATAGTGACAGCACAAGTTTTATTGTTCAGCACTGTGGCAAAGAGCACTGGAATAAAAAAAGTAATGCTTAAAAATTGTACAATATCTATATACGCATATAGCTACGCAAATATCTTTATGGGCATGTTGGAAGCTAACTTCATAGAGAATTCACCTTTGAAACCATGCTTCTACAAATGCTTAATCGAGGACATCTTCATGATTTGGCCACATGGCAATGCAAGTTTTTTAAGTTTCAATATACATTCGAACAATGCTCACCCCACCATTACTTTCACCCATAATTAGTCATCAGCAACAACAAACTTTCTTGGCGTTGCTGTCAACGCTAGCGAAGGACGGCTCTCCCCAAATCTCTTTCGCAAACCGACTGATAGGCATCAACTCATTCATTTCTACAGCAGTCACGTCCGACATTGCAAAACAGAGATACCGTACAGCCCAGCTCATAGGTTTAAAAGAATATGCTCCAACCACGAAGATTTCCTTTCGAATTGCCAGGATCTAAAATGTTCGCTCATTTAACGTAAATATCCACGGAGAATAATTTACGACACCATAAAACGCACTGACAAACTAAACCGTATTGACCTGCTTAACACCGACCCCAAGGCGTTGGCTACATCTCAGGTTAACCTTGTGCGGACCCATTTACCGCCAGATCCAAACGTCACCGCGATTTTTAAGCGACACCATAACATATTATCTCAAAATGAGCGCATTAAAATGCAGTCGCCGAACCACCGAGAGTCGTGTACAGACATGCACGTAACCTCTGTGATATTCTTTCATCGTCTAAGCTCGCTGCCCGTAAACCAAATGGCTGCACTCCATATAGGAAGTCGCGGTGCAAGGTGTGTGCGCACATGGTAACTACGCAAACTGTCACCAGTTCATCCACTAGCTTTCAGTTAACAATCAGGGGCAACCTGAATTGTGACAGTTCCAACGTAGTATACATGCTCGAATGCGATATCTGTAATCTACAATATATTGGTCATAAAGTAACACCGTTTGCAATTCGATTTATTAATCATAGGTCGCACGTCAAAACCCTTCCAAATCTGCCTCTGTCAAAACATCTAGCAATACCTGTTTTTTCTTTCGACAAGATTAAAGCAACGGTACTGAAATACGGTTTCCGCTCACGTCATGAGCGGGAAATCCGCGAATCATTTCTAATCTACAAGTTCGGTACACTACACTCTGTAATAAATGAACACACAGGCACACTCACTATTCTATCTACCACCACTTAAAGCGTCTCATGCCCTTCAGAGATTTCTAGTTCATTTTCTGTTATTTTACTCCTTATTTTTGTTTTCGGTAGATCCATCTTTATTCCCTGCTTAACAAACTCAGTTGACCTGGTCATCTTTAGTATGTATCGTTCGTTCATGCACTTCAATCTGCACGCATAAATGCCATAATTCTTTCCACACCATGCGTCATTTATATTTAAAATCTCTTTCTCTCGTACTGATGTCGCTAAAACGAAAAGAGGTGAACGCTGTGCCCATGTTACTTTACGCATTGTATCTTCACACAAAGGTATTTAGTCTTTTTGTGTAATCACGACAAATCACTTACGATTGCTATTGCGCCTGTCCCAAAACATTTTAGAAATGTATATAATAGTTACGACAGCTGAATTACATGTCACACTGACGAAGGATGGCCAACCAGACTAAACGTATGTGAATACTAAAAGTGTTTCGTCGTACGTCGTGCTTTCTCGCTTCCGCATATATAAACATATAAATATATATTTATATATATAAACATATATATATATATATATATATATATATATATACATATGTGTGTGTGTGTGTGTGTGTGTGTGATTTGTATGTTCGTTTTTCTACGCTGACATGACTAGAAGGGCACACTGATTGAGCGATTTCTGAAACTAGCGACATTGCTAGAAATGCACACCAAGAAATGTAGAGATTAAAGAAACATGGGTGGACAGGATATCATGTAAAATAAATATAATATACATAGTAACCGCAAATGTTTTACGAGAAATGAAATAAACACTGCGCAAGCAACGTTTCACGCCGCAAAGAGACACATGACATAACAGAATAATGCTGATTATCTTTTTTTTCAATTGAGACGAAGATTTATACGCGTTTAGAACAGCGGTCTTGTGATGGTCATACTCGTTGTGGCTTCAGTGACTTTCGAGAGTGTTTTTGGAACGCGTTATCGGAAAGTGGACCAAGGCACCAAAGACTTGGTGAGTCCCCTTACCCGAACTTTCTTCAAATATCAGGAGGTAGCAAAGAGCTCCGTCTTGATAAAGTGAAATTGCTGGAGCGTAGCTCAGTTTGAGCGTGAAAGAAGGATACTATGCAATTGAGAAGAGGAAAAGACAGCCGACAGTCTGAAGCGCTGTCAGCAATATCATTTTATCATGCACCAACTAGCCCTGTCAGCAGTACCTGTCGCTCCTGATATTTGAAATACACCAGCTAGGAAAACATTTCGAATCAGAGGCGTTGGAACTTCAGTCAGGACTTACTGAGAGGAAGGTGTAGTTATCACTTAGTTTTTATGTTGTCAGTAGCAAACGTCATCTGGTCTCATTGTTCTACAGCTTGTGGCGTCTCTGCTCGTTAAACACGTAAAGACCAATGTCGTTGTCAGGGATTGCGGTTTCCGTGCAAGCATCATGCTTCGATTGGCTTTCAGAAAATCTTTGTGCAGATGAGTCGTATTTCGGTAGTGCTGAACTACAGCTAGGAAGCGTTTCTTCGGCTACTGTAGATTTTCCCTCTTTGTAGATTGTGCACTGAAGTGTCACCTTTGGAGAAATAATCATCAAGAAGTGACCGTACGGTATTCCGTGCAGCCGTCCAGTCTCATTGAAGGGCGTTGATTGGTACAGAATACAAAACACCCACCAATTCGAGTAGAATGTGTAATTCAAGAGAATGATTTCACCTTGCTATATATGAAGCAGCGCGCTCAGAAAAGTTCAGGCGGTGACACTGAATGCGAGAAACGAGACCTTTAGCGACGATATGTGTCGGCTGGTAAAGTTTCAGCTTGAACAGAAATGCTCGTTTCTCCGTTGACAGAAATATCCGCAGGTATATAATTCTCGCGCTTCCCCTTAGATGCCTGTAAGTTCGTGCTTTCGTAGTACCTTACTCTGCGCGCTAAACGTCCAGCGTTTGTGATCGCGCCCCTACTGAAGGCTGCGAGTTCCTGTTGCGTTATGATCTCATACGACAAACGTGAATGAACGTGAACGAGTTGATGCCAGCAGGGAAGTTCGAACGATTTGCTTCTGAATGCTCAATACAGACAACCAGAAGGCATGGCTGGTGCACAGTCCAGTGGTGCTGCGTGCGCTGGCAGTTCTAGTCAGAGTTTACGCGCTCGAGAAATTGATGGCTGTGCGCTATGCTCTGAAAAAGACAGCAGTTCATTCCTTCATCGCTAGTGAACCAATCACTTAGCTCGAGATTTTGTGTGATACGAGGCTGTCTCTGTTCGTGCCGGTGTAAGTCCTGCAAGCACGAATACACGTACTAGTGGGAAAAGTGTGAGCATATCTATGCTGCGCGGTGACAGTACTGAACTGTTGACGTAAAAGAAAATGACACCTGCGCGTTTGCAAAACAATGGAAGACACCTTGCCGCAGCGCTATCGTTTCAGGGAGCAGAGCGCCAAAATCTACGATAAAAAAAGCGAGAACATACCGCGCTTTTGCGCGTATTCACGTGTTATATCATATATACGCAGCGAACAAGCTAAGTGAGTAGGTATAGTCTTGTTCCAGGTGTATTTTTGATCGAGACCAAGTGAACATTTCTCAACAATGAGCTGTAGGGATTGAGGCTAGCCCGCCACCTTTGCGCGGGCTTTGCCGCTTTTTCTGCCGTTCTCATGTCCCGACACGACTCCTATCCTCCGCTGTCTGCCGGGCTGGGAGAGCGAGGAGTGACGCTTCACCCCTCTCCCGGTAGCGGATGTAGACTGTGGCGCAGCGCGGAGGGTCTCTCGGGACGTTTCGCGCGTGCGTGTCGGGAGTGAGTCAAATTTTTCCGGGACAGCTTACGGCGAGCACGCATTCCCTTTTCCGTCCATGCGACTTTCGTTGTTTGGGGCTTGTCGGACTTCGCTGAAGGCAACTCGTGCCTGAGGCAAACGCTCAACTTTTGTTGCTCCTTTGCGTGCGCGCAGCCGAAGACGGCCTAGTGCGTGGCACAGCTACGCCGACCCGTACGTATCTCTCCGAAGCCACCACGAGCACCTTTGCTCTCACTCGAGCAACCGGGCCTTAATCCCGGTGTCTTCGTGAATCACTTTTACCATGGCGATGTGCTCGCGCACCCTTGTGTAGAACTTCTCGCCCGTGTGTGGATGAGCCCATTTGATTTCCCGCCGCGCCTTTGTAACGGGCTCTGTACTGCGTTTTTGGCGTTGCCCCAGACAATAAAGTGTCGGGACCTTGAGCAGTATCATGTTCTCGCTGCCGGACCCACGCTAGTGGCCGTAAACCTTCGAATACGTGTCACTACACTAGCACCCAACGCGGTATCAGAAGCTCTAAGCTTTTGACTGCTCTTGGCAAAGTAGTTCGCCTGCGCAATTCGGGCTTGTCACAACATGTCTGTTTCGCCGGATTTTTCGCCACTGTTCCTGCTACTGGGTGCCGCGTTACACAAGGAGGCAATTGCCTCTATTGACGGGAACCCTTGGCACCCGTCGGTGTTGCCATCCCCTATTGCGGTGAAGACACAAGGCGCCTAACTGCTCCCCCTCTTGCCCCACCCGAACGGTACGCACAAGCTCGCCTGTCTGCTAATGCGCCCTTCAACATGCATGGGAGTTCGTCGGCACAAAGCTCGCAGTCGGCTCCCCGCGGAAGTAACGGAGTGCAGCCTTTGGCCCTCACCAACTTTTGCCCGCCCTCAGCCGGGCCATCGACACTTCAAACGCACTCTAAACAGGCGCCTGAATTGTCGGCGGTAGCCGCGCCAAGTGCGCGTTATGTTTGCCAACAGGTCAATCACACAAGGATCGTCTTTTGCTCTGGAAGTGGCGCGAAGGGTGGCGGTCCGTTCAAAACCGCCCCGCTGAACGAACTGGGTGACTGCTCACCTTTGCTTGACCGCGCCTCTAGTGCACCAACAGCTTCCTGCGAACCCGCTGCGACGACACAGACGTTGCTGCAGAACGCCGTGCAGATGATCCAAGCACACTCGGGAACTGTGCAAACGCTTTCGGCTAGTCTGAAAAGCGGTCACCCCGCTGTTATATTGCCTGTGCCAACTAACAGCGAATACGGTGATCAGCTCACCACCCCTACGTTATCTCGACTCTCTGTCACGTTATCAGAGAGCAATAGGTTCGAATTATCAGGTGGTGCTCGAACGTGTTGTTTCAGCTGCACTGATTGACACAGCGGTGAGATGGTATCGGCTTACCGGTTACTGTGCAGCAACACTCGAAGAAGTTTCCCGCGGGCTTTTTGCGCGAATTCTTACCGCTGACTACGAAAATAAGATGCGGCGAAAGCTCGAGCTCTGTACACAAGCTCCTGACGAGTCTTTACAGGAGTATGTACGTGCGATGGATGAACTTTTTTTATCGCTGAGCCCCGACCTTCGAACGAGGAGCGCGTCGAACGGGAGATACGACAGAAACATACGACTTTTTCCTGCAAGGCAGGGAAACGAGTTTGCGGGTCGTTCGTGAATGCACGAGCGACCGAACTTTGCTTCTTCCCTCTGCATGCAGGGCAAGCACTTTTCTTGCTGAAAAGCAAATGCCATTCATTCTGGTCACTATTGCAGGTCATGAATTTTTGGCGTGGCTGAACACGGGCGCTAGCACATCGTTGTTCGGTGGACAGGTGTTGTCCCACATGCAGAAGCACTCAGTGCGCTTGCCGGACAACCTAGCGACATTCGCTCTTGCGAAATGCGTGGCCCATTCCGCAGGCGCTGCAAGGTTGATTGTCAGATGGCGAGATCGAATGAGACGCTGCCGTCTTGTTATCTTCCAAGGCTGAACGTTCAAGTGATTCTCGGTCGGGACTTTCTCCTTAAAACCGGTATTGTTGTGTACATTGCGAATGGCGGCTATTGTGATGGCCCATTTTGCCAACTCAATCCGTTCATTAGCCCAGTAGTGCTTACCGTTGTCTTGGCCGCAGAAGCGTCGGAAACGTGCCCTGCGCAGAGTTCCGGGCCGAGCCCCTGCTCAACGCACTTACCCTCTCACAGTCCCCTTCGGGAAGGAGAGGCGTGGCGCGAACCGTGGCGCGCGCCAACTTCGGGGTCGTACCCTGGCGTTCTGCGCTCTTAGGCTCGAAACCCTTGTGTATCGACTGACACGACATGAAGAGGCACTACATACTTTAGTCGCCTGCGTGGCTTAGTTCGGTGATGCACAAAAGGCTCGTCTGTCGATACTGTTTGAAGTGTAACCCCAGGCCCGTCAGTCTCGCCAAAAGGCAGATTATCAATTGGTTGCTAGACGGCATGTTTGCTGCTGGCTTATTCGCCACTCGTCTAGCTCCTGGGCGTTTCTAACTGTGTTGGTGCCTAAGAAAGATGGCAGTCATCGCGTTTGCGTAGACTATCGCCGTCTGAATAGAGTGATTCATAAGGATGCCTATCCGCTCCCCGCGATAAACTCCATCGCAGGAAACCTGGATAATGCACGACGTTTGACGCATCTACAGATTACCGCCAGCCCAGATGGCACACCGTGACAAGTGTGAAACTGCGTTCACGTCTCACAACGTGTTGTTCGAGTTTACTCGTATGCTTTTTTGTTTTTTCAATGCTCCTGCGATGTTTCAAAGGGTGTTCGGAAGCAGACGGTCGCATTCATTAGAAACCTAATAACATGGTTCGGCGAACGAAAAGAGAATCAATCCTGTTACTACGATTTGCCTTATCTCAATATACCCTGGCGCAAGCGTAGTTTCACTCTGTAAGCATGTGAACGGCATGCGTATTCCCTTTTTGACAAAACAACCGAACTCAAAATAGAATACATGCAATCGGTAGCACGAATCACAGTGTACTTATCTAAAAACTGATAAGTGCTTCCTTGTAGCAGAGTATCAATGATGTGTGAAACCACTAGCACCTTTTCAAGAGGCCTGGTACACATAAACCGCTGCCTTCAACTTCGCGCTCACCAGATAGATTCTTGAACTTGAAGTAAATCTGATGCGATTAGCCGATAACGCTCGATGTTTGCATGCGCAGCGCCATTATTTCCGCTGTTTTGCCAGTAAAATTTTTTATGCCGCCTGAGTCAGACGGTTCGTGGTAAGCACTTTTTCGACTTTAGCGAAGCAACGTTATCGGATGCCACAAATTTCCGCATAGTGTCAAGTGAAAGTGCCATGCTGACCATGTTAAGCACAGCCATCTTTGTTTTTTCAACCTGTGCAGCCATCACATGGCGCGTTTTACAGAGTTATAGGTCGCGATGAGATTGCTTTCTTCTAGTAAGTACAGCTGATTGGCCGAACACCAGACTCGATGGAAGTTTGTGTCGGCAAGTTCGAAATTATTGTTGATTCTCTCCCTGCCAGAAAAAAACTTGACCACTTTGTCTTATTCCAAAGGTAGCGCTGAAATACTATCGTCTTTTACATTGACCGGGTCAGAAGCACGCACACGAGACGGAAAAGCTGCCTTGCAAGCATGGTTACAGCACCCGATAAATAACGTTTGCAGCGTTAGTTACAATGATCTCGCTGAGCCAATTTCGCGTGGCACTCGCCTGCGCATGCGCAATGATACTCCGCCGCCGCCGCGCGCAGCTCGCCGCCGGTGTGCGCGAAGTTCGATGCGCTACGCTGACGATCAGTGGTGTCACGCACCGGAGCCGGCACCTCCCTCACACTCGGCCACGGCTGCGCGCGACTAGCAGCCGCCGGTGCGCTTTCCAGAGGAGTGCTGTCATAGCGTTGGTACACATATGGATGCCGGCGCGCGCGCCTTCCCTGTACAGTCGCCATCTGACACTGCGCCGGAGCCGCATGATAGTGCCTCTGACTGGCGTTTGCCACTGTAGTATAGCCATGGAGGAGAGTGCAAATGCTGCTTAACGGTGCAGTAGAGCGGTGAAGCTCAACTCATAGGATCCCGAAGTAGTTGCGCGGCAAAATAGATATACATGTTCCGCATAATAGGTATACCGTGTCTGTGTCATTGGAACAGCTGTAAGCATACCTGGGAAGCTAAGAGTAATCAGCTGAACCTTCGCTAACGCTACGTATGTCCAGGCATAGCTGAGCTAAGCCACTGCCATTTTTTTCTTTCTTCGTTTCGCCTGACTGAGAAACTCATATTTGCACTACTCAGACTTTCTCAGGTCATGTGTGTTAGGCAAACATTTAGTGCAAGGTGCACTTGTTTCCACTCATTGCTTGTTGTTGAAAGATGGGATGGCTGTTCCAAGGTGCAATGGTGCCAGCACCCTTGGTGTCCTCGCAGTGTCGCGCACTGTAACGTCTCGATGAACTTGCGTCCTCAATGAGAGGTAACATGGAATGTGCATGACAGACAGATTGAAAAGTTCTGAAGCTGTCTTCCACAACACCTCGGCTGCAGTTGAAATGGGCTCGTCCAAATACATGCTTTGCCTTCATTTATGTTCCCACCATTCTTTTTCTGATGGCGTGGTTCTACAATCACACGTCACGAGTTTGGAGATGCCACAAAGGGAACACGTACTCTCTAAAGGCCTTGAAGAGGCAGAGGGCAATGATGTTTGTGCGGCCAGTGCCTGGGCCAACGACAGAAGAGGTGGTGTCATGGTGTCCGCAGCCTTTGGGTCGCATGACGATGTCTTGAATTTGGTTTCTCACGTGACATTCGGCTCTCCTCTCTACCTTTCACTTTATCTTAAATGAACATCATTTGGTGTTCTCTCGATGGCCTTGTAGAGTCTGCAACGTTTCTGTCAGTCTTCATGTGCTTGCGGTGAAGGGTAACCTGGTCCTCCGACAATGAGCGCATAACTACTCGGGGAGAAAAACCTAAAACCATGTAGACAATATGTCATGGCTATCAAAGAATCCTGTCCGGAACTGGAATTGCTCATACACATTTTGCAGCTTTAATACCTACCACTGAATCTCGATTTGCAAACTGACAAAGAGGTTATTAATGTGGTCATCTATAAAATTTTTTCATCTAAACCAATAAGCCAGCACCTTTACGGAGGTTGTAGTTGACTTTTGTGAGGCGTATTCCTCGAATGGCCCGCTCGGCAGCGCCACCCAATCGTGCCTTTCAGTACTTGAACATTTCGATGCCAGCGAGATAAGGGTGCGTGTTCGTGGTCGCGTCGTAGTGCTCCCAAAACCCCTGCCCCTTATGAGTCTCACTGTTGAAGACCTGCACTTGAAGTTTAAGAAAAGCGACTCATGTCTAGTGCTCATCCTTTAATGAGAATGGCGATGTCTTGGCCGATGGCGTCCGTTTGAAGAGCTCCCATGAAGTTGCTGAATTCGCCACTTGTACCCGCATGCTTCTGCTGGTTGGCTCGAGGACTGTAGAACCAGCCGGTGAACGCATGGTCATCGTGGATTGACGCATGCTGATAGCTTTTGTGATGTTCTCATGGTTATTCAAATGGCCGAAACTTTGTGAAATTCTTCCCTATTGAGTGCTTCGGTGATCTGTTTGTCCAGTTCAGCGATGAATTGTCCTCTAGAAGAATCCCGCTGGCCTCGGAAAAGATTCATGTAGTGGCTCCGCGAAGCTTTCCATCCTTAAAACGTATTGGGGCGGAGGATGTCCGCCTTCACCCAGGTTTTGAACACCCATATTTTAAGAACGCTGTTGCTCTGGATCAACCGTTCTCTTTTATACGTAACCCCAACGTTTCTCTCGTTTCATCAAAACCTTTGTGCGCAGCATGACAACTTTGTTTACGTATTACACTTGTAGATGCAACCTACACTATTTCATATTTGCCACAAGTCAAAAATATTGTTTTATGGCGTTCTGAACATTTTTGTTTTGCGATTACAGCAAGCCTTCTTTTTTGCTGAAGAAAACGAGTATATCATAATATTGTTTGTCGTTTCCATCAAGACGGCTGTACGACAAAGATGCTGTTTTGATTCAAGTGATTGCAATTACAGCGAAAAAAAAGCGATGACACTGTGGCCATACCCCTTGGGCATGGTTTCTTTCTCGCTTTCTCGATTTCTATGAGAGGTCCAGGAGCATTGTTCACATTTAGGGTGTCTCATACACCTCATTACCTTGGTGTAATAAGGTAATTCCTAAGTATTAATGCTTGCGTTTAGACGTTAAACAGATGTTAGGTACCATAGAGTGTTCACGCAGGTCTATGTGACACCACTTTCAACGTAATTTGGCAAACTTCCTATAAGTCGACTCACTCGTGTGCAGACACAAGCCGTGAGTCTGAATTGGTGCGATTCTGGGTGATTGTTATTTTGATGAGGACGAGCCCGAGTGAGTGCGCTTGAGCGAAAATGCACGATTGTCCGCTAAAGAGAACCATTTATAGGTGCGAAGCAGTGCAAGGACGCGAACGCCTACACTGGCGGCGACAACGACGCTGGCACTCATCGTGGCGTTGCGCAAGAGAGAAACCGAGGGAGGCGTAAAGCACGCAGTGATGTACTAGTTTTTTTACAGTGGAATAGGCCAATCGCTGCTTATGGGCAATGAAGAAAAGAAGGCTCTGATTGGACACATAGACACGCAGTCCACTTTTAGTTCACGTGGACGCTGCGAGTTTTCAATGTTCAATAATGCACAGGAGAAATCGCCTACCATAGCCACTTGGAGGTAGATCCTGTGCATATATAGGCGGGGCGGCCAGTGACGGTTGTGCAGCGGAAGCAGTTGAAAACTGTAATAACTCGTCGGCAGACTCTACCTGCGTCGGTGTTGCGAAGCAGAGAGGGAAGCGTAGAAGGAGTGATAAAGCGGGAGAGGATGCACATGTGCAACGGCGGCGAAAACGTCTTGAGGCGAGAGAAGAGAGAGTGAGCGTACGTTAGCAGAGGCTCTCTGCATCGGCGTCGGGGGGAGTTAAAGTGGGGAGCGTGGTATAGGAAAGAGAGGGAGCGAACGCGCATGCACGGAGACGGTGGTCACGCCGCAAGCGAAATTAACTCTACCCCACGCTGCTGTGCATATATATAATCACCGCCCAAACACCCTGTACTAATGGGTAACCAGCAAAAGCCTAAACGTGCGGCTCCAGTGTTAAGCAGTGGGTTTAACCAGACATGGCTCTGAAACGTTTCATATTTACTGCTTACATGTTCGTGCTTCTTATTAAAATTATGTTTTTTTCCAATTTATTTTGTTTTTTTACTGACGGTTCTCGAGTTGTCATGGTTGGACATTTTACCTTCACACGCATGCGTTGATGTTGGTTGCCTCCTTATATGTTCTTCTGTTTCCATTAAATCTTTTAGTGGCGAGAAAGCACTTGTCCTTTGCTCCATTGTGTTTCTTCGTGCGAATAAAGTGTAGTTATACGATGTATATCCAACTTGCCCAACGTTCGATTTGGTTCAGATTACACACACCTTGCGCTGGAGTTTACCACACTGTTTCTTTTATATGCCGCACATTATACCTCGCCTGATCATGGTTATAGAGGAACGTAATGAGCAGTTAAATGCGTTTCGCGATTTGTTAATCGCGGTGGTTGTTTTGAACCACAGGCGGTCGCAGACGTTTCAGCCTAAGCCAATGTGCGGCTGGTCATCGTGTTGATAAACATTTTATTTTTCATTTTGAAAAAAATGCAGAATGGGACAAGACATGAGACGAAGTTTCTACACGCGTAACTCCGGAACCCTTTCTGTTCAATCCAGGATGGCCATCTTTACATCGGCTTTCAAGCTACGCAAGGCGGCCATCCACTGCCCCTCATTACTGGCTGTTGTTTGGAGGGACGGGGCAGAGGGTGCTAAGGGCACCTCCACGTGACATGATTAAGATTTGATTTTCTTGTGGAGCAATATATACAGGAAGAGGACAGATAAAAAGAGGGGTACATGAAGTGAAGAAGGTGAGGAGAAGGAAATGAGTGAGTCCGCAGCTATCGTCAAGGTACTTCGCCCCTTCGCGGGCACATTAGTGGCGGTAAGGTTAAGTGGCCAAGGCGGTAGTGGTTGCTGATGTCGTGAAATATTGGAAGACGATCCCGCGCAACAAGCTGTGCAATAGTCGAAGCGAAACTTGTCTTTTCCAAAGCCCGTGCGCGGATCGTAAACAGTCGGGTGGTGGCATGAGCCGCTTCGTCATCTGCAAGACCCGCGAGCGCGGCAGTCCATAAAAAAGTGGTGTCTTGTTGCGGACGATGAGCCAAGACAAGGGAGAAGCCTGTTTTGGAAACCCTAACCTTTGCAAAATTGTAAATGGCAGTGTTTGAATCACAATTAATAGGTAATAATTTGGAGCTGTACAAACAAAAGCAATGACTGCTTCCTCCGACTCCTCAAAAGAGGAAGCAGAAATGGAAGCTGAGGTAGCTATCTGACCTTACGAGAGGGCCAAAAGATTTCAGGAACTGTATATGGCAGTGCCGATGTAGAACACTTATTTAGAAGTAGAAAATTGTTTTTCAAGAGTTTTTACACGCTGTCGTCGACGTTGCTCGTGGTTAAGAGGGTACATGTTTTTAGGAAGCGGTGGAACGTGCGGATTCATGCGTATTTTATCCGGAATAGTGTGTTTGACTTTAGTCGTTGGAGTTGACCTGATACTGAGAGTGACGAGTAGGCATCTTGTGGTCTGTAGGTAGAAAATACGGGCATATTGTGGGGTTAAGTACACTTCAATGAGTTTGTTTATGATGTTGAATGTGCCTGACTCTATGAGACATGCGGTGGGCGTTCTAATGGGGACTGCGAGGGCAAATTTGTAAATTTCGCGTTACAAGGGGTCTACGTCATTTTCTTCCGTTTTAAGAAGGGACACATAAGGAAAAGAATAAGTCACTTTATTGGGGACGAAGGCTTGAATAAGGCGGACGAACTCTGCGTCTCTCACCCGACCATGCTTATTAGATATCCTGCCTATAAGGCTTATATATAGTGTGGCCCACGGTTGCTCGAAGTACTTTAGTAGTTTCGTGTTATGTCGATTTCATTGCATGTGTAGTCCAAGCATCCTAAGCACTTCAACTTTGGGTGCGCGTGTTACTTCAGTGTTACTTGTCTATCGGAGATGTGCTTTTCAGAGCCCTGATGGGCAAGGAGAAGTTTGGATTTAGTGGGTTGAGAGGTGAGATTCATATTATCCCCAGAAACCACCACATTGTCAGTGGCAGTCTGCAGAGTATTCTGAATGTGACAGTCAGAGTTGCCTGCCGTCAAGAAGGTAATAATATCCGCGTAAGTTTTAGATGTGGTATGAATGTCATTGCTCTAGCCAGCGATCGCATAGTGAGAATGTATAGGAAAGAGGGTAACACCGATCCTGTAGGTGTGCCGAAAATCTTTAAGGAGTAAGAGCAAGTGTGCTTCATACCCAACGTGGGCACGGTGGCACGGTGGGCACGGTGGCACCGAAGAAGCCATGTCACCTGTAACTCGTCTTCTGTTCCTTGAACAGGTGCTGTTGATCGCGCATCCCGCCATAACATATCCAACACGTGTATCGCTGGACCGCACCCTGATAGGACCATCGTCGACTGGGAAGTGCCTGTCAGCGACGGCATCGCCGCCAGATACTACGGAACGAAGACGGGAACGTCGTCCAGTCCTATAAAGGCAGCGGACTCACCAGCCTGCATCAGTGGGCACGGTGGCACCGCAAAAGCCGTGTCACCTGTAACTCGTCTTCTGTTCCTTGAACAGGTTGGTTTCTATATGCACTATGGTTACAAGAATGATAATCGCTTCATTGTAGTGCTGCCGTGCCCAAAAGTGCTTTATTTGTCATTCGCTTCTTTGTGTATGTTGCTATCTGGTGACATCGAAACAAATACAGGTCCTAACACGCCAGCACTCTTGAAAGAACTGCTTGAAGGGCAACAGGCCATCAAAACAGATTTTGCCGCGTTGGGCGAAAGAATAAAACAAGTTCAGAAAGTGGTACAGGCTGTCAAGCACCAAGGCATATTGATAGCCGAGTTGAATAACACAAACAAAACACTGAACGCGGCTGTAAAAACGCTGCACAATAGGCTTCTTTTACTTGAAGACAGAAGCCGACGAAATAACTTAATGGTTTTCGGAATTCCAGAGGGCGAAAAAGAAACAACGGAGGAACTAACTACACAGGCGCTTAGCGATTTATTTGATAAACAGCTGAATTTAACCCTGCACACAGTTGAACGAATACACAGGATCGGGAGGTGGCAGATCAAGCCACGTCCTGTTATTATGAAGGTTTACGATTCGAGAGAAATCACAAAAATATCTAAAAACTGTAAGAAACTGAAGGGAACTGGCATATCTATTGCTGATGACTACAGCATGGAAACAGTTGCCAAACGCAAGCTTCTCTGGAATTCTGCGCAGGATGAACAAAAATGAGGACAGCGTGTACGTCTTGATTATGATAAACTGTTTATTGATGCTTATATGTTCACTTTGGACGACGAAAAGAATCGTCGAGTGAAAATCAGGCGTAATAACAACGCGCTGTCAGCGGCAAGCCAGGATTGAACAAAATGAAGACAACAACAGGAATTCCGCATGGTCAACTTTAATGCTAGAAGTATTGTCAAGAAGACGGCAGACTTAGAATACATTTTAGTCAATTATGATCCTCACGTAGTTACAATCACGGAGACGTGGGTACATTCAGAGATTCAAGATAATGAGATCATGCCTCCCGGATACAAGATAGTGGGTCGGGATCGACAGTCACGAGGAGGCGGCGTTGCAATAATAATGAAGAAAGATATTGAATTGAAAACACTAGGCGGTATTGCAGGGCACTATAGTGTTTGGTGTGAAATGCATATTGGAACGTCACTAGTCCTTCTCGGTACCGTTTACCGACCGCCAAACTCACCTGTCTCATTCTTAGAGTCGATAAAGAGTTACATAGAATCAAACAAAAAACACAAATGCCGGCTGCTCCTAACCGGCGACTTCAATTTACCTGCAATCAACTGGGACACGTTCACAGCAAAGTGTTGGGAACAGGCACACTGCAATTTACTCCTAGACATTGCATTCATCTATTACCTCTCACAAGTTGTTCGCCAAAGTACGCGGAAATCAGGGGAAAGTCCGTCTATTTTGGATCTGGTATTCCTTGACAGGCGCTTCGAGCAGTTCAAAGTGTTAGTTGATAAGGGTATCTCAGACCATGAGGCTGTCTTTGTCGAAATAACACATATTGAAAGAATGTCAAAACATAAAGAACCAATTACGAATGTTCCCAACTTTTCTGAGGCTGATGACACAAGTATCATTGACTACTTGTCATTTGCACTGGACAGTTTTGATTCTCAAGGTGACGTCAATGCATTGTGGGAATTTTTCAAGGATATTATCTTCCTTGTATCAAAAACTTCGTATCGTTTCGGAAAAGAAGGAAAGCTAAGCGGAACCCTTAAATAAGGAGAGAAATAATCCAACTGAAGCGTAGAATAAGCCGCCAGAGACGCAAAGAAACAAAAGACCGCGCAAAAATTACTGAATTGTCTGCACAACTGCGTTCCGTGATTATAGAAGCCAAAAATAGATATTACAAGAAACGCTAACAGAGTTCATGACAAAGTCTCCTGATAAATTTTGGCGTCACAGGTCGAAAAAAGGTAACGAGTCACTTAGCATTATAGTGGATAACACAGTGGTTACTGATCCTGCAGTAATCGCTTCTTCTTACAACAGATTCTTTCAGTAGGTGTTTTCTACTCCGTCACAAACCGGTGTCGAATCCGCTCCCTCTCCATTGCTTCGCTCGGAAAAAATGCCAGATGTTGAAGTTTCTTATGAGGGGATTGTGGTCCAACTACTGAATATTGACGTAAAAAATCATTAGGCTCTTATGAAATACCGAATGCGTTTCTGCACAGGTATGCGAAATGGGTTGCTCATTACTTAAAGATTATATTTGACACATCACTCGCAGATTGCCGAATCGCTGATGATTGGCTTACGGCAAAGGTTATATCTGTGCACAAATCTGGTGATAAGCAATTCATCGAAAACTATCGTCCAATATCGCTGACCTGCGTTTGCTGCAAGCTCCTAGAACACATTATAGCCAAGTCAATTTACACGTATATTGAAAACGGCAACAAAGTTTTTCCCAACCAACATGGATTGAGACAGCGCCTTTCCACAGCAACACAGCTTCTTGAAACAATTAATGACTTTGCCATGACGTTCAACAAAAAGAAACAGATAAATGCCATCTGTCTTGATCTGTCGAAAGCATTCGACAGAGTGCTACATGCAGAACTGCTTCTGAAACTGGCAGTTATGGGAATAAACAAACAAATAGTAAAATAGATAACCGCGTGCCTTCGGGGCAGAACGCAGTACGTAGAACTAGAAAACATTAAATCAAAACCGTTGAACGTGACGTCAGGTGTTCCCTAGGAATCTGTGTTAGGCCCAGTGCTATTTCTAGTCTATATGAATAATATCGCCTCTGAAAATGACGAAAGAATCACTGTCCGGCTTTTCGCTTATGATTGTCTATTGTACAAAGAAATTAATAGCCCGGTTGATCAGGAGTTACTCAGTGACACTCTTAGGACAGTAGAAGAATGGTGCGACAAATGGAAAATGAAAATAAATGAGAATAAAACTGTTTTATTGCGCGTAGCAAATAAAGAAATAACATCTTCTACTTTAATTTTTTGGTGCTTTCTACGGTTGACGTGCTGAAATATTTAGGCGTAAATATATCAACGAATTTAAGCTGGTCTTACCATGTTGGCAAAATGTGCAAAACTGCGGAAAAACAGCTCTGGTTCTTGTGACGGAAACTGCAATTAGCCTCACAGTCAGTAAAACTAACAGCTTATTTGACCTACGTTCGGCCCACGTTAGATTATGCCAGTATAATCTGG
This sequence comes from Rhipicephalus microplus, assembly GCF_043290135.1. Taxonomy (NCBI): domain Eukaryota; kingdom Metazoa; phylum Arthropoda; class Arachnida; order Ixodida; family Ixodidae; genus Rhipicephalus; species Rhipicephalus microplus. The sequence goes on along the minus strand of NC_134702.1, from coordinate 274,481,632 downwards.
GACTCTCATCAGTCAAGGTTAATTCAGAGACTGGAAAGAGTTCAACAACGAGTAGCAAGGTTTATTCTAGCACGATACTCTCGTACAGATTCAGTCACCAAAATGCTCGGTTTGCTAAACTTTCCCACGCTTGCTGAACGCAGGCGCATAGCAAGACTAAAGTTTTTTTTTTACCTTCTCTCTAAAAACAAGTTCAACAACAATAGCAGTCAGTACTTGATAGCACGACAAGGTAGAGCATTGCGAAGAATCAAAGATGGTACTTTCGAAATACCTCAGATGCACATTAACAGTTACGCGTTTTCTTTCTTCCCAAGAACCATTAAAGAATAGAATCAATTGCCACTACAAACGCGAGAAAGTAATAGTGTAGAACAGTTTGAAATTAACCTAGTAGGTCATTAAAGGCGCACGCCTTTACGCATGCTGTATATTTAGTGTTTGTCCGAGTTCAGTTGTTGCATTGTGTTGTTAGCTTTGTATTGTTTGATTGGTGTATTTACGGATTATTTCGCATGTACTGCTCTGTGTTTTTGTACGGTAATGGTCGGTTATCTTTTCTAAAATGGCTTGTTATTTGTGCATTTATGATGTCGTATAATTTCATCATGTATACAGGAACTATTTCGCTTATGTACGCTGTTTTCTTGTGTGTGGTATCTTATGTACGGTTTCTTATGTAGTATGGTTTCTTTCTTTTTTATGTACGCTTGTGTTTTTTTCTTATGTATAATGGATTCTTATTTTTTTTCTTCTCAAGTCAAACGATGTTTACCATGCAAATGTCCCGCTTTGACCCACCCTGTAGCGGCCGACAGGCCAACAGTATGAGTAAATAAAAAAATAAAAATTGTGACCGTATGGTTTGAAAGGAGCGCAGATATGCAATTATTTTTTTGCCAAGGCCTATAACGCTGAATGCACTATATATGGTGGTGAGGCGGATGTTGTTGAAAGCCACGTGAAGATCAAGACTGAGATTGCTTGAGTATCGATTCTAGAGTTTGGAATATTGGAGTCACACTTCAGCCGAAGCGAGACAACTTTGCTAGAGAAATATTTATTAAAGCCTATTATTTTGTGAGAGCGTAAGTTGTGTTATATGAATTTTAGGGTGGTTGAGAATGACGTTTGCAAGTGGCCTGCAGATGCATCAAGTGAGAAAAATCAGGCTTAGGTTGGCTGCGTATATGGGCTTACAATGTTTTTGGTGGGAAAATTAACTCTGACGTCTTTCTACGTAGCCGGCAAGGCAGAAGTGTCAAGGCAGTGATTGAAAAATTAGTGAGGGCTATATTTGTGTTTTCATCAAGGTTGCAAAGAAGTTTATTTTTGACGAGGTCAGCACCTGCTAGGAATGACGCGCGAATGTGCACAAGCGTGTGTCTACGCTCAGCCTCCGTTACGCGACTACTGAGATAATCATTTCGTGTTCTGACATATTCAGGTGCATCGCATTGACACGCGCTAGGTAGGTCTTTGACCCAGACATGATTAAAAAGGTTGTGTAGGTTATTTTGTGCGAGTAAAGTAGTTTGTTAGTGTGATGATTGTTTGTTGTGGGTGATATTTTCTGCTTTATTATTTGCAACAGGAGCTGCCATGTTTTTTGCTGTCTAGGTGGCCATGCTGCTTTTGAATTTTTGGACCCATTGTTAGTCAGCAAGCTGTATAGCATATTGCTCAAATTGCAAATCGAGTCTGGCAAATGCCAGTCTTGTCGACGATTGGGTCGCTTTCTCTTTCAGCGTTTGAGAAGAGATTGCTTATCTTCCCACATGTGAAGTGAGGCCTCAAGTGTTATAAATGGCGTATCAGGTGGTAACGTGGTTGTATGCACTTTTGTGTCAGTGTGCAAAGTTGTACCCATTGCGAGGTATCGTCTATCTCGATAGGCACCGAGCAGTGATAGACCTCGCGGAACTTGTGCTAGTTGATGAGGCTCAGGGTCTTGAGAGCTTGGCGTTTGTGTCGAAAACGTATTGATAATGTAGTGTCACCACCGGTGTTAATTTTCAAGTTAGTCCTTGTAACACAATCAACGCGATGGCTGAGTGCAAGGGTCGGAGATGTATACTTAGCTAAACTTTTCTAGTGGGCATGTCTATATTGTTGTGTAGGGTTAGGCGGGGGTCTTGTATGTGAACCCATAAAGCCCTACCCTTTGGTGTAGAAACAGAGTGGCCCCCATACTTCTTTTGGTGCATTGGAATCAACAAGTATTACGAGAGGGTTCTGTTGCGCGGCCACTATTACACAGGCAAAGAAAGTACTGAAGCGATGGCATTTTGCCTGTGGTCAACTACAGACGTCTAATACGTATCAAGGTGACGCTCGAATTTTAAAAGGAACCACTTCGAAACGTTGTTCTCTACATCGATGCTGTCGAGTGAGTTACCTTAACGTTTTTTTCCGTCCTATTGCACTATCATAAGAATGCAGACATTTAGATAACCCGGAAAACGTCGTGTGTCCGTGGGTCTACTGCAGGACAATCACTGCAGGCTGATTAGAGCAGAAGGCTAATTGTTGTAGAAGAATCGCTTTCTTTTTCCCAAACTTCCTGCAGTTCCTTGCCATACAACTAAGTTTGAGTGACTAGTGTTTCTAGAAATTGTCGGGAGGGGTCGTTACAGGTCGGTACGGCGATGTTTGGTTCGTTGGCCGTGAGAGAAGCAACCGATGCAGTTAATTTATGCATGTGCGCTTGTACAAAAAGTAGAAAATTGTGATGTTTTTAATTTATCGCATTCTCCAGAACCGTGAATTAGCCCTTTATGTGAAATATCCTGCTTTATTGACAGCAAATTTATTCTGTTTATAATTTTCGTTTATCTTGCCATTGTCGTTTATGTTGTCATTGAGTTAAAACTGAGTCACAGAGTTTCTTCCTGGCGCGGTGTAGCAGGGGTTTTGCACTTATTTGGGGGGTGACAAGAAGGTGTCTCGAGACATTAGGTATGCAGTGTTCATGCCAAATGGGGGGGGGGGGGGGGGGTAATGTGAGTTTAATGGTAGGAGGCGAGCCACCAGGAATGAATGATCGTGGCTCGAAATGCTGTGAAAACTTGCTAAGAGACTGTCGAGACTGAAGCGCGAGCTTTAGGTTTTGGTTTTCTGCCTTGAAATTACGTTTTCAGCTAGACCTTTCTCTAGGCAAATGTTTTAAGAGGAGGAGCAGTTAGAGAAAGCTGCCTATGCCCAGCTTACATAAATGAGTTTGGGAGACATTTGGTGGTATGGGGAGTCTGCTGAGAAGGTTGGAAAGCCAAGGTCTTTGGGAGTCGAGCTTATGCCCCGTTTTTTGATCTTGCTATGACTTCATTGTGGGCCACGGGCTTCCGATCAATGAAGGCAGGGTGCTCGGGATCAAGGAACATCCCAGGGCTTATAAGGTGTCTGATACTTAGGTGGCTTGGTTTTTGTAGCGCTATTTGTATAGCATTGAACCAGTGAGGTGAGCTCCAACAAGTGCGACACAGACCGGTTTGCATTGATGGTTCACTGAAAAAGCTTCAGTCCACATTTGTTCCGAATTGGATAATAGTGTCACGATGAATCACAGCTACTGGGGGTTTATGAAACCACCGAATAGCTAGCGCTGGGACGATGCGTCAGTCGTGGCTGGCTCTCGAGTCGAGAAGAGGCAGGCAATCTTTTTTCTTTCCTCCAGATGGTTGAGCCGCTCTTGCAGTCGACCCACTACGTGTGGGTGGCATTTTCCCCCTGTTCGAAAAGAAGAAAAAAAGTCCCAAAAGAGGAACAGAAAAGTACATAGCACCACCCCGATGTTATGACATAGGCACGTGAAAAAAAAAGAAATTGGAAATTTGGATAAAGATAAAAGTAGAAATTAACGAGCGTGCCAATATAGGAAAAATCAGTGAAGGAAGAAGCAAGTTCACAAAAATAAATAAATAACACAATGAACAGTGTATGGCATGGAAAAAGTTACGAACAACGCGCAATAAATGGTTTCATACGCAAAACATAAACGACGTCCGGCCTCGGTCGTGTCCTGCTCTGTGCCTGCGATGTTGTGTCCGGAACCACTTCGTAGTTCACGTCCCTGACGCGGCGTAGCACTTTATATGGGCCCGAGTATCGGCTCAGTAACTTTTCACTAAGATCACGGTGGCGGACGGGCGTCCACACCCAAACCTGGTCTCCGGGGTTGTAAAACACTTCTCTGTGGCGGATGTTATAGCGCCGTGCGTCTGCCTGCTGTTGCTGCTCGATGTGTACTCGCGTGAGCTGCCGGGCTTTCTCAGCGCGCTCTGCGAATTCATCGGCGTCAGCTGCCAACTCGTCTTCGTCTTGACACGGTAGCATAAAGTCCAGCATGGTCTGCACTTCGCGGCAATGGAGAAGTTGAAATGACGTGAATCGCGTGGTCTCTTGCACGGCGGTATTATACGCGAAGGTAACGTAAGGTAAGATCCGGTCCCATGTTCTGTGCTGTACGTCGATGTACATTGAGATCATGTCTGCGATGGTTTTATTGAGTCGCTCAGTAAGTCCGTTGGTTTTCGGGTGGTACGCAGTTGTCTTACGGTGTCTGTTGTTGCTCAGTTTGAAACCTTCGTCCATAAGCTGCGCCGTAAATGCCGTCCCTCCGTCCGTTATTATACTGGAAGGAGCACCGTGTCGTAACACGATGTGGCGCATGAAAAATTGTGCTATCTCAGAAGCCGTTGCTCGTGGGATCGCCTGCGTCACAGCGTAGCACGTCAAATAGTCGGTCGCGACAATCCCCCATTTGTTGCTGTCCGCAGACAGGGGAAATGGCTCGAGAATGTCCATGCCGACTTGGTCGAATGGCGTGCAAGGTGCTTCAATGGGCTGAAGCAAACAAGCTGGCTTAACAGATGGTTGCTTTCGGCGCTGACATTCCCGACAGCTCTTGACGTACTTCTTGACGTTTGCTGAAAGTCCTGGCAAATAGCACCTCTCGCTCACTCTGGCAAGTGTCCGTGAGTAGCCTAGATGACCAGAAGTGGGTTCGTCATGGCAAGCGAAGAGGACGTCCTCTCGCATGTCTCGAGGAACCACCAGGAGGTAGGCAAGGTTGTTTGAACGAGCATTCTTCTTGTACAGCACATCGTCTCGGAGGCAGAACGACGGCAACGAGCAGAATAAATGACGTGGTATGATTGTGCCCTGGCCCTCTAATTGATCGATGATCGGACGAATCTCTGCGTCATCCCGCTGCCGGTTGCTCAATTCTGATGAGCTAATGGCGCCCAGGAAGCCTTCGTCTTCCTCTGCTTCCTGACTGACGACATGATCGGGTGCACGTGAGCGTCTTCATGCTTACGGCCGGACTTATGGATGATGGTGACGTCAAATTCCTGCAGCCGCAAGCTCCACCATGCTAGCCGTCCTGAAGGGTCGCGCAGGCTTGCCAACCAACAGAGGAAGTGGTGGTTCATCACTATCTCTGTCCGTTATTATACTGGAAAGTGTTTTTGAGCGCTCCCGATCTACGGCGCAGATAAGCGTTTTTGCATGTTTTGAGCTTGTATTTATAATTATAAGGCTGCGGTTGAAATCTTCGTAGCACTTATTTTATGGTACGGCTTTTTCGGGGGCCAGTCACCAGGTATTTATTAGTTAGCGTGGGTATTTGTGTTTGAATTTTTTGTTGTTTTTTGCCACCCCGTGGGGGAGAGGCGCGTACATGGAACACGCAAATTTTTGTAGTAGAGCTTAGACTTACTTTCTTTTTCGTAGTGTAAGGTTTGAGTTTAGCAATTATGGAGTACAGGGACAATTGGTGTCTGAAAGACATGGTTAAATAGACTGTAAAGTGTTCGGGATGTGGAGTGGGTTTGAAAGTGGACCCAAGCGTAGAAGCGGATAGAAAAGAGGCTGACGCGAAGTGTAGGCAATGTGAAGTTGAGGAAAAAATGGAGAAAATGATGGTTGCCCAGAGTTACCTGCTGATGAGAATCGCCGAGCTCGAGACTGCGTTGGCAACAGAGCAAGAGAAAACGAGGGCAATGGGAGAAAGACTGAAGTCCGCCGAAAAAGCACTAGCGAAGCTGAACAAAAAAGCGGCCTACGGAGAGAAAAGTAGGGAACCGGTACCCAGAACGGTGGAGAAGGAAGAGCAAGCAAGTTTGTAAAAAACAGGATTAGACAGTTCAACTGTCGCAAGGCCCAGCTTCAGCGAGGTAGTGGTGGGGCTGGGATGGGACAAAGCAGCCGGCGTCACAGGTGCAAGTAGCCCCCAGGTGCAGGACGCTCCAGCTGAGAAGTCACAGCATGTGATAATCACCGGGGACTCGAATTTAAATCGATGCACAGAAGCCATCAAAGAGAGGGTAAGAGGTGACAAAATGGTTGCAGTAGGGACGTTCCCAGGACGCAAGCTTGAAGCAGTCATGATGCAAGCGAGCGCAAAGCTCAAAACTACAGCTAAAAGACAAAACCTCGTGATTATTTCAGGCGGTTTAAACGATGTCTTAAATGAAGATACAGCAGGACTAGAAACCACACTGGCGAAAGGCGTCGATGACATGCACGCCACTTCTCCTAAGGTACAGGTAGTCATATGTACGATACCGGAGGTACCGGTGCGTGATAGCAACCTGCAAAAAGCGGTAGTCAACGCAAACCAAGAGATATGGCGGATGAGTCGAGAGAACGGCTTTGAAGTGGTGGAAATAAACAGAGAGGTGCATAGGTGGGGTGGTTTTAACCGGGACAGAATTCACTTCGATGGGCGGCTAGGTCATGAGGTGGGTTGGTGACTTGCAGGACGCACAGTAGCTTTTTTGGGGGACAAGCGAGCCCTTCGGGGTGCAGGATGGCTAGTAACGAGGAAAAGAACCAGGGAGACTCTTCGACAGGTGGTATGGACAGATACGATTTCAAAGTGGCACCAATATCTAAGTTAGGTAGAGTCCGGGACATAAATAGACGTAGCCACGAGCGCCGAGACAATTCAGACATAGAGTATGTTAACATGCAAGGTGGTAGGAACAGGCTGAGGTGGGAAGAGATAGAAGAACAGCTAAGGACAGAGAGGCTGATGGTATACGGTTTTGTCGAAACACATCTCAGGGACATGGAACAACCTCCGAACAATCCAGATTACGCGTGGGAATATTGTAATAGAAGAGAAGTCAACAGAAAGAGGGATGGTATTGGGGCATTTATTCATAAAAGTACAGACTAGCAAAGGGTCAGGCAGGAGTGCAAGGAACATTTATGGCTACCTTTTAGTACACAAAACCAAGGAGTGTCATTTGACCTGCCACTTTACCTTTTAAGTGGCAGGTCAAATGACAATCCTTGGTTTCGTGTACTTGTAGACGGGAGGAAAGGCCAGAGAGGAAAACCAGGCAATGGTAGAGTGTATATCAAGGGACATTCAGGAGTTAGGAAGTGAGTGCGAGATTATTATACAGGGACACATGAATGCGCACATAGAATATATAGATGGGTATACCTGCCCGACAGGCAAAATGATCATGGATATTAACGCGCGTATGTGCCAGTGGTGAGGACAACGAAGGAGCGCTAGTGTCTTTGGCTGAGGGTAAAGGATGAAGAAGTCGTTGCAGTCTGTTTCCTGCGATCGATAAATCGTATTTGTTTGAGGCGCTTTGTGTGCTCGTCAATCTCGCGTCGTCACACCGGTGGAAGTGCTGGGTACGTCTTCATGCTTGGCACCCCTTCGCGGACTCGACATTCAAGCCCGGAATCACTACCACCCGTCGACACACCAGTCCACCGTTCCAGGCGCCGTCTGCGAGGCCTAGCTCCCGAGCTCAATCCCTTTCCAGAAACTGCCAGCAATCGCTTGCCTCCTTCAACCACCATGGCCACTGCAGCTACATCGCACATGACACTTCAGAATCCCATGATTCCTGACTGCTTTCATGGCGAGACCTATGAAGATGCACAAGACTGGCTGGACCAGTTAGAACGCTGCGCGAAGTACAACCAGTGGGCCACCTCCAAAGACAAGCTCTTAATGTGTACTTCTACCTGAAAGACAACGCCCAGACATGGTACATTAACAGGGAAAGAAGCATGGCTACGTGGGATGACTTCCACAACCAGCTAATTGACACCTTCAGTAGTCTTGACAGAAAGGAGAATGCGCAACGTCTCTTGGAAGCTCGAATTCCAAAACCAAACGAGAGCGTCGCTATGTTCGCCGAGGACATGACCCGTCTTTTCGGCAGGGCGGATCCCGAGATGCCGGAAGACAGGAAGCTCCGGTATCTAATGCGAGGCGTGAAGGAGGAACTGTTTGCTGGGCTTGTGAGAAATCCGCCAACAACAGTAGCGGAGTTCACGAAAGAAGCCACAGCTATTGAACGGGCCCTACAGCAACGGTACCGCCAGAAGAACCCGGTCAACGTTGGAGCGAGTAGCCCTGTCACGACTGCGGCGAGCCTCTGCGACAATGACAGGCCTCTGCGGGAAGTCATCCGGGAGATTTTGAGGGAGGAGCTTCGGCAGCTTGGTTTAATTCCAGCAACTGAACCGACGCCGGCATTGTCTTTTGTCGCTGATGTTGTCCGGGATGAGGTCCGCCATGCTCTCTCTTCATCCGGCTATAATGGTGTGCGACGACATTTTACTAATGCTGATGCAGTCCGACGCCCCGTCGTCGCTCCTTCAGCACAGCAGACCCCAATGACTGGACCACCACCAACCCTGCAAACACAGCCACTGTCAGCACCGACCACTTTCGCAACCTCACCGATTCCTCCGACAAGACGAATGCCGTATAACCAACAAGCCCCACAACCTCGCCCCACAACGTGGCCCAATAGTGAGTCTCCACTTACCTACCAGCGTCGGAAAACCGATTTGTGGCGTACCGCTGACCGTCGACCGGTATGCTTTCATTGTGGCGGTGCTGGGCTCGTCTACAGAGTTTGCCGTTATCGCGACGCTCAGTACTCGAGATTTCCTCGCTACCCTGATTACGTTGCGTACGACGATCAACGCATGTACAACTACACCCATGTGAACACACCGCCGCAGAATCCAGTAATGCCCAGATCACGTTCTCCATCTCCTGCGCGACCCAGTTCACCTAATCGTCGCAGTTTTGCCGACGTCACCAGGGGCAGGTCCCCTAGCCCACGACGGGGAAACTAGACGCAGCGACCTCGGGGGGTGGGGTTGCCAATATTCGAAATTCCGAACAGCCCCCATTGCAGACAAGTGACAGCTCGAAGCCATCGATACCGAAGAAGACGACAGCAACGACTAATTTGACGATTGAGACAACTGCCGACGTAACCAACGTTATCAGCGCTGACCTCGTCCTTCACATTGACGGCCACCAAGTGACGGCACTTATGGACACTGGCTCCCACTTTTCTATAATAAGCCTACAGCTAGCCGAAAGACTCAGGAAGGTGAAAATGCCATAGCCGGGACCCAATAAAAGAACTGCAGGAGGTCAGTTGATGACACCGGTTGGAAAGTGCACGGCCCGACTCTTCATTGCTGGTTCCACCTTTGTCGCCACCCTCGTCATTCTCCACGAGTGCTGTAAACAGCTCATATTGGGAATGGATTTCTTTCGCGAATACGGGGCTGTGATTGACATCCGTGACAGAAGCGTAACGTTCACTGTAAGCTCGGAGACTGCTACAGATGAGGAACACCAGCCACCTCACTTCCGTATTGCCGATGACGACGTCATACTGCCGCCACGAAGTTGTTCTCTCGTATCCGTGCACTGTGATAAATTACGAAATGGTACTGGCGTCGCTGAACACATCAAGGAGCTCGCATTCACTAGCGGCCTTTCTGTTGCCAGGGCTGTCATCACTGTTATTGACGGATGCGCTGAACTGCTATTGACAAATTTCAGCAGAGAACGCCGACACATAGTTAAAGGCAAGGCTATTGCCTATTTTGAAGAACTCTCGCAAACAGAAGATTGTAATTTAGTGGAGGAAGCAGCAGCGTCTACTATCACTACACCGACACCTGTAGACGTTGGTCCAATGTTATCTCCCATTGAGCGAGACCGCCTTCTCACGCTGATCAAGTTCCACGGCTGCTTCTCATCCACATCAAGAGTTGGTCAAACGGCACTGACGAAACACCGCATTATCACGGATTCCAATGCCAGACCCATCCGGCAAAATCCTTATCGAGTCGCCCCAAAGGAGCGTGAAGTAATTAAAAAACAGGTGAAAACGATGCTAGAAGATGATGTTATTCGGCCGTCTAAAGGTCCTTGTGCATCACCTGTAGTACTCGTGAAAAAAAAGGATGGTAGCTTGCGTTTCTGCGTCGACTACCGTAAGCTTAATCAGATCACAAAGAAGGACGTCTACCCTCTGCCGCGTATTGTTGATTCATTGGATAGACTACGAAACGCACGCTACTTTTCGTCTATGGACTTAAAAAGCGGCTACTGGCAAATTGAAGTGGATGAGAGAGATCGTGAGAAGACCGCCTTTGTTACGCCCGACGGACTTTATGAATTTCAGGTTCTTCCTTTCGGTTTGTGTTCGGCGCCAGCAACATTCCAGCTTCTCATGGACACGGTTCTGTCGGGACTTAAGTGGCAAACCTGCTTGGTGTACATCGATGACGTGATTGTCTTTTCGGCGACTTTCGAGGAACACTTACAAAGGCTCGAAGCAGTTTTTGAAGCGATACGCTTGGCCGGTCTTACTCTAAAACCAGAAAAGTGCCACTTCGGCTTCCACGAACTTTAATTCCTCGGTCACGTCGTGAGCAGCCAAGGGATCCGACCCGACCCGGATAAAATTGCCACCGTGGCAAACTTCCCGACACCATCAGACAAAAAATCAGTGCGACGTTTTTTAGGTCTCTGTGCCTACTACCGGCGGTTTATTGCTAATTTTTCGCGCATCGCATGGCCACTGACACAGCTTACTCGGGAAGATACCCCCTTCAGATGGGGCGAAGACCAACAGCAGGCATTTCACGAGCTTCGTCAGCGAATGCAAACACCCCCCGTGCTGGCCCACTTCGATGAAGACGCACCGACAATAGTTCATACAGACGCTAGTAATGTGGGTCTTAGAGCAGTGCTCGTACAGTCGAAACACAACAATGAAAACGTGATCGCCTATGCCAGCAGGACGCTGTCCCGAGCTGAAGCTAATTACACTACGACGGAAAAAGAATGTCTTGCAATGGTATGTGCAGTGCTGAAGTTTCGTCCTTATTTGTACGGCCGCCCATTCACCGTTACCAGCAATCACCACTCTCTCTGTTGGTTAGTCAACTTGAAACATCCGTCTGGCCGCTTTGCACGATGGAGCCTTCGGCTCCAAGAATTAGACTTCACTGTTGCCTACAAGTCGGGAAAACGACACACCGATGCCGACTGTCTTTCTCGGGCTCCTGTTGAGACGGCATCCCCGGACAACGACGATGACGACACGGCCTTTCTCGGAATTGTGGACACTGCCACCTTTTCTCAACAGCAGCGTGGCGATGCTGAGCTGCTACCACTTATAGATTACCTACAAGGGCGAGCGAACAGCGTTCCGAAGTTATTTGCGAGAGGGCTGCCGTCGTACTGCTTGCGAAATGACGTTCATTATAAGAGGAACTTTTCACCCACCGGCAGCAGTTACTTGCTCGTCGTTCCTTCTTCGCTTCGCCGTGAGGTACTGCAAGCCTGTCACGACGAACCTACCGCTGGTCACTTGGGTTACGCAAGAACATTGGCGAGGATAAGGCAGAACTATTACTGGCCAAGATTTGCCGAAGTTGTCAAAACTTACGAGCAGGCATGTCTAGATTGCCAGCGCCGCAAGCCACCATCCATCAAACCAGCTGACCTGCTGCAGCCTGTTCGAGGGCCGGCGACACCGTTTGCACAAATTGGCATGGATTTTCTGGGCCCCTTCCAGAAGTCTGCCACTGGAAACAGGTTGATAATCGTCGCCACGGATTACCTGACCCGATACGCGGAGACAGGCGCTCTGCCACGGGCAACGGCAGCTGAAGCGGCGCAATTTTTCATTGAAGCCATCGTCTTAAGACACGGTGCCCCCGCAATAGTAATCACCGACAGAGGTACTGCGTTCATGTCCGAGCTTTTGGACACCATTTTCCGACTAAGTGGTACAGCTCAAAGGAAGACAACGGCATATCATCCCCAGACCGACGGGCTCACCGAACGCCTCAACAAGACCCTGGCTGACATGATAAGCATGTACGTAGATGTAGAGCACAAGAACTGGGACATCATTTTGCCCTACGTCACGTTCGCCTGCAACACAGCTCGTCAAGAGACCACTCGGAAGACACCCTTTAGTCTCCTCTACGGACGCGAGGTTACAACAACGTTAGACGCAATGCTTCCTCATGAAAATGATGGCAATGAGACAGACGCCCAAGAGTTTACCCAGCTAGCAGAAGAAGCCAGACAACTTGCCAGGTTGTGAATCACCAAACAGCAAGACGACGATGCCAAGTATCACAACCTCTGGCACAGACCCGTCATATACAACGTGGACGACAAAGTATGGGTCTGGACACCTGTTCGTCAGCGTGGGCTTTCCGAAAAGCTGTTGCGAAGATACTTCGGACCCTACAAGGTTCTGCGACGCATTAGTGACGTCAACTACGAGGTTGTTCTGGACGGTGTGCAGTGTTCAAAGCGGCGCAGACATTCACCAGAAATTGTCCACGTGCTTCGGATGAAGCCTTACTTTCAGTGACTAACTGTGCAGTTTTGGTTTCGCCTTGCTTCTCAAACGTTTAACATCGGGACGATGTTTTTTTAAAGGGGGAATGATGACGCGCGTATGTGCCAGTGGTGAGGACAATGAAGGAGCGCGAGTGTCTTTGGCTGAGGGTAAAATACGAAGAAGTCATTGCAGTCTGTTTCCTGCGATCGATAAATCGTATTTGTTTGAGGCGCTTTGTGTGCTCGTCAATCTCGCATCGTCACAATATGGGTGAATGGTTGGATTTGAACATGTGCAACAGTACCGAGAAGTGTGAAGGGCGAATAACATGGGAGGTAGGAAGGCTGCAGTCGACGATAGATTATGCACTGATGTCACATAGGATGTATGATAAGCTCAGGGGAATGCACATAGATTAAGGTGGCTCCAGAAGTTTGGGTAGTGGTGACAAACGTATCAAGCTAAGTTTTGGAAGAGCAGTGAAAGTGGGAAGGGGACAAGATGAGCAACTAAAGGAAAATTTTTATCCAGAAAGGCAAATTGAAATAGCCACTAAACAAACAGAGAAAGTAATCACGCAGAATAATAAGACAATGTTGACATACGCGAGTCTAAATAAACTCTTTGAGCTAGAGCTTGCTAATACGCGTGACAAGTCACCCCGGGAAAGAAGACAAAAACCGAAAAGTTGGTGGAATGAGGAAGTTAAGAGAGCCGTAGCAAAACGTCAGGAAGCCTCTAGTGAACACATACATGCTAAGCAGCGGGGTGAACCGACAGATGATGTTGAAAGAAAATGGGAAACCTTTCAAAGCTGTAGAAGGGATGCATGCCGTCTGATCAATGAAAAGATTAGAAGAAAGGGTGCTCAGTGGCTGGAAGAAGTACATAAAAAAGATAGAAAGGCAGCTGCGAAATTTCGGAACAATCTAAACTCCCTAAGAAACGAGACGAGCCTAGAGAAGAGTTCTATAACTACAGCCCAAGGTGCTAGGCTAGAAGGGGACGAAGCTATTGAATAGTTAAAAACAAGGGTGACAGAAAATTTTCAACAAAGAAGTACTTTATGCACCACAATAGACAAGGACGAGTCAAGTGGTTCAATGGCTCCATTTTCCTAACGAGAGTGGGAAAGGGCTGAGAAAAGGATTCGTAGTAGTACATCAACAGGCCCAGATGGCATTCCTATTATGCTGATAAAGACATTAGGTCCGAAGCTTAACCCTTTCGGCCCTGGCGGTGTCAATTGACACCACCGCACAAATTTTCCTCTAGTATCTCGGAAACGTAACCAATACGGCTCATTCTTGTGGGCGTAGTTCTTCAATGATCCCCACTGCAATTGGCACCAATATTGCGTCACGTTTGTGGAGGTAGCAGCCACAAAGAAGAAGAAGTGTGACCGAGGTCATCCGTGAAGCCGAGGTGCGTAAGTTGAGGCGGGTAAGCGCCATTTTCGGGACGACGTACCGAAGCTGTTTCAGTGAGTATTAGGCTGAAAAGTAAGACGTTGGTTTCCGTTTTGTGTGCACCATTGATTGTAAGAAAAAAATAAGCCACTTTTTTCATTTTCCAATCACGGGGCCCTAATTACCTAATTTGATGCCACATTAATTAATCCGAAAATGCTTGTAGCAGTGGCTCAATTTTTTGTTTGTGGTCTTCTGAGGTCCTAACTACGAGAAAAACGCGCACAAAAAGTGTATCTGACCAAAATAAAAAATCCAGGGCTGAAAGGGCTAAGCAGGCTTTGAGAGAGACAGTGAGCAAAATAATAATCGATGGTGAAGTTCCAAATGGATGGAAACTTCCCAGGATGAATATAATCCATAAATGAAAGGGGGACAAAGCTGAGATAAACAACTACCGTCCTATAACAGTGACATCAGTGGTCTACAGGCTGGCGATGCAGATTATAAATGAAAGACTGCAGGCATGGATAGAGGATGAGGGGGTGCTGGGGGAACAGCAGAATGGGTTTCGGAAACCCAGGTGGTTGGAAGACAATCTGTTCTCACTGACGTAGTGCATAGAAATAGCAGAAAAGAAACACAGGCCCCTGTGGCTAGCATTTTTGGATATCAAGAGAGCGTACGATAGCGTCGTCAAGAGGAATTGTGGGGAATACTGGACACACTAGGCGTGAAACATGTAGGCACTAATCTTTTAAAGGGTATCTATAAAGGTAACAAGGTGGTTATAAAGTGGGAAAAACATGTATCCAAGCCTGCAGAGGTAAAACGGGGGCTTAGGCAAGGGTGTCCCCTGTCATTCCTAATATTCATGATGTATCTACAAGGATTAGAGGCCAAATTACGAAGAAATGGACTGGGCTTCAACCTAACTTTACAGAAACAAGGAAAACTCATTGATCAGGCAGATGATATTGTGCTAACGGCCAACAACAAGGAAGATTTGCAGAGATTGATAAACATCTGCGGTAATGAGGGAGATAGATTACATTTTAGATTCAGTAAGAAAAAATCAGCAGTTTGATTTTCAATGACAACGTAGGTAGTGAGCTTAGAATACAGGAGGTCTCGCTAGAGATAACAGATAAATACAAATATCTGGGCGTATGGATAAGCAATGGGACCGAGTACCTGAGGGAACACAAAATATACGTGACGACTAAAGGTAACGGAAATGCAGCAGTGATGAAAAATAGGAAACTGTGGAATTACAATAGGTATGATGTTGTGAGAGGAATATGGAAAGTGGTCATGGTTCCTGGGCTGACATTCGGCAATGCGGTCTTGTGCATGACATCAGAAGTTCAAGCAAGATTAGAAATTAAGCAACGTGGAATAGGTAGGCTTGCTTTAGGAGCTCACGGGAATACACCAAATCAGGGAGTGCAAGGTGATATGGGATGGACATCATTTGTGGGCAGGGAAGCTAGCAGCAAGATAAAATTTGAGATGCGATTGAAAGAAATGGGGAAGGAGCGTTGGGCTAGGAAGGTTTTCAGCTACTTGTACATGAAGAATGTCGATACAAAATGGAGGAAGCAAACCAGGAAATTGACTGGTAAATACTTGGAAAACAGCAGGTGGCCAAACCAAAAAGAACTATCAGTTAAGAAGAAAGTGAAGGAAACGGAGACTGACGTGTGGAGAATGGGCATGATTAAGTAGTGCGGACTAGAGATCTATCGAACTTTTAAGCAGGAAATAGCCAATTCAAGGATCTATGATAATACTCGGGGTAGTTCTCTACTGTTTGAGGCCAGGACAGGAGTACTGTGAACCAAGACATATCGGGCCAAGTACGAAGGGGTAGACACGGTATGCAATGCGTGTGGAGAGGAAGAAGAAACTGCCGAACACTTGATAATGTTCTGTAAAGGGCTTCACCCTATAGTTCAGGATGATGGCGCAGAGTTTTCCAAAGCACTGGGGTTTAGGGACCAGGAGGGCAAAATAGACTTTAAGCGGCTAGACTTAACTAGAAAGAGGTTATCTAATTGGTGGCTAAAGTCAAGGCACGTGTGAAAATTTAACCCTTCACTGCAAAGTACAAACCCTGAAACTCACTTTTCAAAGAAAAAATTGAATCTAGTTTTTGGTTCATTAGGTATTCCGGCTTGGTGGCGCTAGCCACCGCCCAATCTAAAGGGTACAGCCATATCCATCCATCTATTCATTCATTCATCTTGAAGAGACGACCATAACAGTACGAGAGAAACTTGATGATTGCCCACACGACTGCGAGGCACTCTTTCTCCGTAGTAGAATAATTTGCCTCGGCACGGGATACACAGCGGCTGGCGTAGGCTATCACTTTTTTGATGTTCTCTTGACGCTGAACGAGCACTGCACCAAGCCCAACGTTACTAGCGTCTGTATGGACCTCCGTGTCAGCAATATCGTCGAAATGAGCGATCACGGGCGCTGATTGCATGCGCTGTCGCAGTTCATTAAAAACTGCTTGTTGCTCGTTTTCCCAGATAAACGGAGTGTCGTCCATTGTGAGACGAGTCAGAGGTTCTGCTATCTGTGAAAAGCCATGAATGAACCGGCGACAGTAGGCGCACAAACCAAGGAAGCACCGGACGGCTTTCTTATTGACAGGACCTGGTAATTTGGCAACAGCGGCAAGCTTGTCTGGATCGGGCCGGACTCCTTCGGCGCTAACTACATGTCCAAGAAATTTTAGTTCTTCATAGCCGAAGTGGCACTTCTGTGGTTTTAGTGTGAGGTCCGCCGATCGGATAGCCTCCAGCACGCTTCGCAGGTGGTGAACGTGCTGTCCGAACGTGGCAGAGAAGACCACCACATCATAAAAATGGACAAGACAAGTCTGCCAATAGAGCCCTGTGAGAACAGTGTCCATCATTCACTGGAAAGTTGCCGGCGCTGAACACAAGCCGAAAGGGAGTGCTCGAAATTGGTATAGGCCATCTGGAGTCACGAAGGCTGTCTCCTCGTGGTCTCGCTATTCGACCTCGATTTGCCAGTACCCGCTTTTCAGATCGAGAGAAGTGAAATAATGGACACGATGAAATCAATCCAGCGAATCGTCGATACGCGGCAGCGGGTACACATACTTTTTGGTCACGTTGTCAAGCTTTCGGTAAGCGACGCAGAAGCGTAGCGACCCATCCTTCTTTTTGACAATCACGACTGGAGATGACCCTGGGCTGTTGGATGGTTCGATAACGCCATCGTCAAACGTCTCGCGAACTTGCGTACGCATCGCTTCACGTTCTTTAGCCGACACGCGGTAGGGGTTATGGTGTATTGGGCGTGCGTCCTTGTACGTGATGATCCTCTGTTGAGTGATGGACGTTTGGCGGATCTTTGAGCAACTTGCGAAGCAAGACCTGTACTCGGACGAGAGCGCTCGCAGCGCAGTCTGGTTACCGGTGAACAGATCAGGATTGATGTCAATGTTGCTCATGGGCGTGTCTGCGTTATCCACTATTTCTGACGTGAGACAGTTGGTTAGGTTTGATACTTCGTGGGCAAACGCTATCGAAGTGCCACGAAAAAGGTGTCGATGCTCGTTGCTTAAGTTGGTAATGCGCAATTCAGATCGGCCATCACGAACGTGTATTACACTTCTCGCTACACAGATGCCTTGCTGCAGGAGGTGTTCATAATTTGTCTCGGCCACCACATCGCCATCGCTCAAACCACAGCATGTTACGTCGACTAGAAAACTTGCTCGGGAAGGAAGCGTCACGCTCTGTTCAGAAATACAGAGTACGTCGACACGCCTTCCGTCGACCTGCACGTTGACGGCTCTCTGGCCTGAGAACGTGACGCGGCGCTCTTGCATATCAATGATAGCTCCATTTTCTTGTAGAAAGTCAACTCCCAGAATGACGTCACCGGAGCATTCACGTAGAACAAGGCAGCTTGCTAGGAATGTATACCCTTTAATCTGTACTCTAGTTGTGCAGGCGCCCAGTGGAGTAACGACATGGCCACCAGCTGTCCGAATCTGCGAGTTATGCCACGGCGTGATTACTTTCTTCAGCTGCGTTGTCAGTTTCCCACTCAGTATGGAATAGTCTGCGCCGGTGTCCACTAACGCATTAACTACACAACCATCAGTTGTCACTGCTATGTCGAGTGAAAGCCGGCTATCCTTTGCAGCAGCAGATGATGTCGGACCAGTTTCTGTACGGTTCTGCGTCAATAGGAGGTCTTCAGCGCTTCGACGTTCAGCGACCCCGCCCCCAGAGGTCGCTTCGGCTAGTTTTCCCGGCGGGGGCTGGGTGATCGTGTGGTAAAATACCGCTGGGGCGTTGATGAAAATCGCCTAGGTGATGTCGAGCGCGACTGGCGCCCGGCAGATGGTGGTGCATGCAGCTGGGAGAGGTAGTTTTTGATGTCGCATGGTCTCTGGCCGTAACGGGGTGGCGGCGAGTACGCAGAGAAGCCGTGAATCCCAAGACGGTGGTATGGGCACTGGCGGTACAAGCGATCAGCTTCTCCCCAGTGAAAGCATAGAGGCCAGTGATCGGGTGTGTGCCAGACATCAGACTTCCGAGAAGACGAGTGCCGATCGTCGATGTACTGGACCGGTTGCACTGAACGATGGGCGACAGAAGCACCACGGGCAAAGGGCAGGGGCGGTGACGTGTACGTGCCTCCGTAGTTGGTATGTGCTGCGCTGACTCGAATGAAACTGCAGGGACAGGATGAACGAGCAATGGCGACGATGCAGCAGGGCGTTTCAAGGCTTCCGCGTAGGTTGTCCCACGGCGGCATTCAGCAGGAGCTGACGCAGCTGTATCAGGAGGCAAGGTGTCCCGGAGGGCCTGGTGCAGCTCATCCTTGATCACAGTTGCAATAGAGCTAACCGTAGGATGAGGTGTTACACCAGCCTTTTGCAACTCTTCACGTACGATATTACGAATGAGTTCACGTAAGGAGTCATTGCTGGTCTCAGCGGCGGTGAAAATGTCAGCAGTGGACATGCCACTGACTTGCCTGTCGTATTGGCTTGATCGCTGCTGCAGCATTTTTTCCATTGGCACGGCTTCGGACAGGAAGTCCGCAACCGTCTATGGTGAGCTTAGCACGAGGCCGGCGAAAAGCTGGTTCTTGACACCGCGCATCAAGTGACGCAACTTCTTGTCCTCCGCCATCCTTCAATCTGCCCGTCAGAAGAGGCGCGTCATGTCTTTAACGTACGTGGTCACAGTTTCGCTTGGTGACTGGACGCGGGCAAGAATAGCTCGTTCAGCTCTTTCTTGGCGGTCAGTGCTGGCATATGTCTGTAGTCTACGAGAGAATTCGGGCCACATCGTCAGTTCTCCTCTCAATTTTGATACCAAGTGCGTGCCCCGTCTTCGAGATAGAAGTAGACACGACCCAGTTTTGCCGCGTGGTCACTGATTCAAGGTGGCTACGTGCTCGAAGTCCGCCAACCAGTCTTCAACGTGCTCGCGCTCCGTACCATGGAACGTCGCCGGTGCCCGTGCGCTTTCCAACGTATAGTGGTTCGACGACGTGCTTCCCGTGCCGGTTGGCAAGGTTTGTACCGAAGTGCTGGTCATGTTTGTTGACGTGGTGGAAGCAGTATCGTCGACTTCCGGAGGCAATCCCCTGATTAGGCGGCTGGTCTGATGCACGGGAGTATTGACTGGCACTGGACCCGTATTACGGCTTCCTGGGGGGGGGGGGGGTCTGTAGCATCCGTGAGACTACTCCGCACCTTCCACCAATTGGTCATGATGAATCACAGCTACTGGGGGTTTAATAAACCACCGAATAGCTGGTGCTGTGATAATGCGTCAGTCGTGGCTGGCTCTCGAGTCGAGAAGAGGCACGCGATCTTCTTTCTTTCCTCCAGATGGTAGAGCCGCTCTTGCAGCCGGTCCACTACGTGTGGGTGGCAATAGTATAGGGGTAAAACGTCATGTCGATGTCGAATTTTGTGTCAGTGGTGTTGTAGACACTCGCCTTCACTCGGAATGGTAAGCAGCGAAGTACGCAACTTTTTTTGTGTAAAAAGGAACACGCGAGTCTTCAAATACAACTAAGATAGTTTCGGTGTTGCCCAGTCAGCACGCAGCCCTAATGGTCAAGGTTGAATTGCATTTTTAAACAGATAGGATGATAAGCTCTTGAGGGTAATACAGAGGGAGTCTGACTGCTTCGAAAACGAGTTGTAAGATGCAGGGCCGCAGCTTGGTACAGCTATGACCCCGGAGTATCTGTAGAATCGCCTCGCATTTCATATCGGACAGTGTTGGGGCTGTCGGCTTCCATGTGGATAGTTTCTGCAGAGCCGTTGCGCAGGTGTAAACCGACGATATGTGGCCAGTGGGACGAAGGAAGTATGCACAGCACGCTATGAACGAACGGCATCATCTTAACCAGTGGCGCCCACTGGGACGCTAACCTCGTCGCGCTGGGCGTCTCCGATCATGCGAGGCAGGCGTTGAGGCAAACGCGGAAGTGGTCAAGCTGGACAATAAACAGTAAGCACTGTTCTCAAGGAGGATTATCACATCCAAACAAGGTGTCGAATAGGTTCCAGGTGCACTCACAGTTGGTGCGATCTGCGATCCGCTGTCCAAGCACCTGAAGAAGGGGTCATAACAAGGAAAAAACGCGGAGTCAAAGGAAGACACGTCAGCGCTTTGTCAGGAAGACGCTTCCCCTGGGCCGCTGGAGAAACTCCCGCCGAATGTAGCATTCGCGCTGCCTATGGTGAACTAGAACTAGCCCCGGTGGAAGCACTCTCGAAATCATCACATCGACGCTGCAACGCCAGTTTTTTTTAAGTGTATGACATCGTGAGCTAACTCGATGGGGACGTCCCAGGACAAGCTGTTGCGCGTGGGCTAGGCGCCACGACTGCGACGACGTCACTTACAAAGCAGCCAACGGCTGTAATGCTTGGAAACGACAGAACTGATAACACAGCCAACGGAGACCGCTCATGACACCGCTGCGGAATGAATTTTCGCTTCTCATAGCCATATACAGCTTTCACTGCAATACTTCAGTGAGGGAGTTAGAGTGAGCCCTAAGCAATATTTACATTTCGTGAATGATTTCAATTAACGCCCATGGTTTTGTGGGTGACCTCTGGTGATAGCTACTCATTTTTAACATTTCAAATAAACTTAGCTCCGTTCCCGTTTAGCTGATAATTTGGTCCACTCAGACTCGTATGAAGACAAATCCGTGAACCTGAGTCTGTGTGGGTCCGGGCAAGTAATATTTAGATGAGAACGAGTCCGAGCGAGTGCAATTGAGCAAAATTCGTGGGGAATCAAAAGGCTGGTTTCAGCCGGCGACTAGCAGCGGTCGCGCGACTCTTTGCGACTGGTCGCAAACAGTCGCGAACGGTCGCAAATGGTCGCTTCCCACAGACTTTTCGGTCGCGCGGCTTCAGTCGCAAAGCTTCTGTAACCAATCAGGGATGCTCAATTTTTGTTTTTCGGCTTTTTTATTGCGCTGGCTTCGTTTTGCCAGACATGAACGAGTGCGTTACTCTGGGCCTGTGGCACCATGGCCATCACAGAATACTTGGCTTGGAGATGGCAGGGCGTAGCAGCTCGAGCAAAGTGTCGAATTTACGTGGCCGCATTCGCAAGAAGCTAAATTGATTGATATATGGGGTTTAACGTCAAAAAACCACCATATAATTATGAGAGACGCCGTAGTGGATGGCTCCGGAAATTTCGACCTCCTGGAATTCTTGAACGTGCACATAAATCTGAGCACACGGTCCTACAGCATTTCCGCCTCCATCGGAAATGCAGCCGCCGCAGCCGGGATTTGAACCCGCGACCTGCGGGTCAGCAGCCGAGTACCTTAGGCACTAGACCACAGCGGCGGGGCTGCAAGAAGCTAAACACCGTCAAAGTAAAGAGAAAATAAATTGTTCACTATCTTTTCTCCGTATTCAGAAACGTTTTATTGTCTTGAACTTGACTTGTCACTGCCTTCAATGCAGTGAGTTTGGAACGCGTTTGTGCTTCATGTCTTCGCAACGATTTAAGACACTGTGTTTAAGACGCGTTTGTGCTGTATTTTAGGCTGTGACAAGTCAAGTTAACTTTAAAGACCGTTTCTGTATACGTACTACTCTCGTAAATACTCCTCATCTTCTACAGCGCAGCTTAAGGCAGGCGGCTTGCATTGCCGGCCAACTCCCGCGATTGAAAGAATGGTCACATCCACATGCGGCATTTTTTTTTCTTTGGAGGCATCTGTGATGCTAGCGCTGTCAACATGGCGCAGCGCACCAGCACCATGACAATGTCTTGTTCCTCGCTTGAATCGAACTTGACGCTGTTGGGAACGCTGTGCTAGAAGGGATGAAAACAATAAATGCCGCGCGCTTGGTTCGCTCCACTCACTCAGCTGGCGGCGATCAGATGATCGGCGCCGGTCTCAGGAGTTCTCGCTGATAACGAGATCCGGACGTGACTCCAGTTTTGCAACTTCCGGTCGCTCACATGCAGCCTCTGTCGGTGTGAACATCAGTCACTTTCTGGCCGCCATTCGAGAATGGTGACGCGACCGCTGCTAGTCACTGGTGTGCACCAGCCTTAAGTTCGAGTAAGGTTGGTTGAAGAAACATTTTAGAAAAACTAAGCGTTGGGCGAGCTGGTATTCAATTGTGGATAGAACTTTGCGCAATAAAACACGGGCAAATAAAGAAGGAAAGCACAGATAGTAACAGTCTGTGCTCTCTTCCTTTTCGTCCGTGTTTTACTGCACAAAATGCCACCCACAAAAAACTTTGGTGAGCGTGTTCAAGTGGGGCCTAAGGGAAAGTTTTATTTATTTATTTATTTATTTATTGAAAATACCTTACAGGCCAGAAGGCATTGAGTAAGGGGGGTTACAGTGAAAAATCGCATGTAAATTTCAAAATAAAAACGGTACAATGTCGGTAAGTAATAACAAAAAAAAATTAACAAAGCAATAAGTCAGCAATACGTAAACATGGCGATGAAGTATATAAGAACACTCCGTAACATAAAAACCCTCGGAAAAGAGGTAAAAGAACGTCAAGATGAAATATTAAGGAAATGCGTCTGAACTTTTTGCCGAAACGTGTTGGGGTTGCTATCAGAGGCGATATCGTCGGGAAGATCATTCCACATGCGGATGGCTTGCGGTAGTGCGGATGTGTTGAACGCGTTCGTGTTTCCAAAAATGCGAGTGAAGCTGAGATGGTTATGTAATCTGCGTGACGTGTAGAGCGGACGTTGAAGGTGCAACGACGATGTTTTGTTACTGTAGACGTACTTATGAAATAGGCATAACAAGGACACGTGACGACGAACATTTAATGCTTGGAGGGAATGATGGAGTTTAAGCTGAGTCACACTGGAATTGATGTCATAGTTTCTAGAAATGTAACGGGTGGCTCTGTTCTGGATTGTTTCCAGCATGTTAATTTGATACTGAGCGGAAGGGGACCAAACAGATGAGGCATATTCAAGTTGCGGGCGGACGAAAGTTAGGTAAGACATTTTGCGAATGTTAGTGGGACAACGACGAAGGTTTCGGCGTAAATACCCCAATGTTTTGGAGGCTTTTGCACAAACGTTAGTGATGTGATCAAACCAGGAAAGCCCTGGTGTAAGGTGGATGCCAAGATACTTGTAAGAAGTCGCCGTGGAGAGCCTGTCACATTGCATATGGTAAGTGAAATTAGATATGACCTGTTTACGTCCAAAAGAAACAACTTTACACTTATTAGTATTCAACCTCATAAGCCAAGTGCTGCACCAATTAGAAATAGTGTTCAGATCATCTTGAAGGATGGAGTGATCGTTAGGACAGTTTATAGGTCTGTAGAGCATGCAGTCATCAGCGAAGATTCTGATATGCGATGATATGTTAGTTGGGAGGTCGTTGATGTAGATAAGAAAAAGTAATGGGCCAAGAACGCTCCCCTGTGGGACGCCAGAAGAGACATACGAAGAGGGAGAGGAAGAATTATTAACGATTGTGAACTGCTTGCGAAGTGACAGAAAATTGCGTAGCCAAGATAAAGTGAGGGAGTCTAATCGGAGGGCAGATAATTTTGAAATAAGGCGACAATGGGCGACACGATCGAATGCTTTGGCGAAGTCAAGAAATATGCAATCAGTCTGTAGGCCATTATTTATGTTGTAATGAATGTCTGTAGTGAATTCTAGTAACTGTGTTTCGCATGACATGCCCTTTCTGAATCCGTGCTGGTTTGAAAAGAAGAATTTGTTAGTCTCGAGGTGACTGTATACGTGGGAGGCGATTATGTGTTCGAGGAGTTTGCAACATATGCATGTGAGCGAGATTGGGCGATAATTTTTAGGTGAGTTCCTATCTCCGGATTTAAAAATGGGTACTACTTTGGCTATTTTCCAGTCGTCTGGAAGTTTTCCAGACGATAGCGACTGTCGAAAAATGTGGTATAATGTAATGCTAGATATGGAAACAGTATTTTTAATTACCTTAGAGTTGATATCATCTATACCAGCTGATGAGGATGCCTTAATCTGTTTAATTCGACACGCGATACCCTTCACCGTAATTTCGATAGGCTGCATGTATTGGAAGTTGTAATCAGGGATATGTGGTACGTCAGAAGATTTAGTGATTAGCTGGGAAAAACGGCGTAAAAGGGCAAGGACACAGAAACACAGTACACACACGAGCGAATATGTGCGTCGCGTTTCTGTGTATACGTCTGTTTGCGCTGTTTTTCCAAGACAACAATGTACCATTTCACCCGAATCAAAATCCTGCTCAAGAATACTTCATGAAAGATTCTTCGTCTATGAGTAACATAGGAATTATATCCGAATTATTTGTGTATCAGAAATTTCCATTTTCTGGAACTTACGCAGCTCAATAATCCTGCGGCTCACTTATACCACAGTTAACAAGTAAAGTTCCCGCTTAGACTGCTTCCAGTTTTTGTACCGTCAAACAAGATGAGGAGGAAGAAATAACTTTATTTAAGAAAAAAAACGGCAAGATGTGGAAGATTTATCTCCTTCCCCTAGGTGGCAGCCATGAGTGCTTGCGCTCGGGTGGTATCCTCGGCTTGCCGAAGGACGTCGAGTTGCACTTGCTGGGTCGGCGCTTTGCAGTGTTGTCTCCCACTTCTCTCAATTGCTGTACTTTTATACTGCCCTGTCACTGAGGAGCAAGTCCACACTGTACGATTGAGATCCGCCCTTTGATTTCAAAACTTGCACATATCTCTGGGTTGATTTAGTGAAAAGTTACCGGGTTTGGAAAAGTGTTGGTTTGTAAGAGGTGCCATGCCATCGCCTGCTGCTTGTTGATCGAGGTGAATGCCTGGGGATATCGGACCCTTCCTAGCCTGTAGTGTGTTGTGATCTCTTCATAACTAATTATGCGGTTCCTCTCCGTCCCCAGACTTCGTGCTGCGCCGGCCGGCCAGTTTTTAAGCCAGGTCATGCGCGATTGCGTTCCCGGGGAGTGAGGAGTGAGGAGGTGCCCATATAATATGAACTGCCCGCTCGTCGCAAAATTCAGCCAGAATTCTTATCGCTTCCGGTGAGATGTTTCCCTTGAAATAATGCTTCACAGTGGTTTTGGAATCGCTGATTACGACTTCGTCTTTTGTGAAGGCTAGTGCGAGTGATATAGCCGCCTCTTTCACCACTTCTGCCCTATCTGTACGTACACTGCCACTGACGTTGGACTCCCTTTGAATATTCGTAGCTACGATTACCATGTTTCGGCAATTTTCGTATTTTGCTGCATCTACATAGACCACGTCCCGGGCGTTGCTAAACATTTGTGTACGCTTTTCGCCCTTTCTATCCCTCTAGCGCGGTGATGCTCGGGATGCATATTTCAAGGTAATGGAGGCCCCAAGATATGCCCCCTTGCTTTCCACGGAATGTCTTTTTTACCCCATGTTGCACGTTGTACGGGACGCCAGTTGTGTCCAAAATATGCCCGCCCGTACGGCTTTGGGTTAACCGATCATACTGTGCCATCGTGTGGGCCTCTATTAGCTCTGCGAGCGTGTTATTTAGCCCTACAGCCAAGAACTTGTAATTCGACGTATTTAACGGTAGATATAATGCTTATTTATATGCTTTCCTTCTGATGTAATCTATTTTGCTCTGTTAGGCTGCGTGTAGTTTAAGCTATGCGGCGACGTACACGATGCAGCTGACTACAAAAGCCTGGAGTAAACGAACTAAGCTGTGTTCCTTCATACCATAGTTTTTGTTGGCTATTCGTTTGAACAGCCTGCTTTTTTGGTGGACGCTGTTCTCTAATAGCCTAGAAATTTTTTCATTGCGCCAATTCTGGGATATACGGAGGCCGAGAACTTGTAGGTTCGCTACCGTGGGTGTTTTACTTCCCTCTGCAAAAATCGTGATGTCTGGCATTTCCTGTAAGCTTTTGCGCCCCCGACATGTGGGCCTAAAAAATTCATGATCATATGTGAGGTTTAACGTCCCAAAACCACCATATGATTATGAGAGACGCCGTAGTGGAGGGCTCCGGAAATTTCGACCACCTGGGGTTCTTCAACGTGCGCCCAAATCTGAGCACACGGGCCCACAACACTTACGCCTCCATCGGAAATGCAGCCGCCGAAGCCGGGATTTGATCCCGCGACCTGCGGGTCAGCAGCCGAGTACCTTAGCCACTAGACCACCACGGCGGGGCCGGCCTAAAAAATTAGCAATTCCGACTTTTCGGGAGAACATTTTAGCCCTTTACTTTCTACATATCTCTCTACAGCCTCAACAGCCTCTTGTAACATGTTTTCAATGTCGCCGTCACTTCCACACGTCACCCAGAGGGTGATGTCATCTGCGTATACGTTTTGCTTAAGGCCCTCGCTCTGGTCAAGTTTTGAGGGTAGACCAATCAGCCCCACAATAAATAACAGAAGAGACAGCACCAAGCCACCAAAACCTGTGGCGTCGCCATACTACCCGACAGCACGACGCAGGAGAATGAAGAACAAAAAAAACCAGTGAGACATCACCTGCCTCTTAATCGCTGTGACCATTTAATACGCTACGTGAAACCGCCACCCTTCCAAGTGCCACTGCGGGCGACCTAACGTATTTTGTCCTCCGTCGCATCACACTTCGACATGGTGCACATCGAGAACTACTCAGCAACAAGAACAACAGCGCTAGAAAGGAAACAATGTCGAGTCACCACGAAACCAGAACTATTTTCTGGAATCTCTTGTATGACTAGCTTTTCCTCAGGAAACTACTGTAATTTCTTCACAAGTCGTCGCAAAGTAGGGGGTCCCTACGACGTTTTGGAAGAAACCTGCCCGCTAAATTTTCTTATTGAGCCTGTTTGCCCATCTGATGACATGCGCCGGCGTGCACGTGACATCCTCCACATGGCCCGCCTCAAGCACTATTATAGCCTTTTGCCTCCAGACTCTTATGTAGCCAGGCTGGCTCTTTTTCAGCGGGCGCAAATTGTTACACGACGCATAGTTGGCAAGCAGCACTGCCAACGCTTGGGTGCTGGGTTTTTGGCTCGGCTCGCTCACCTCGCACTGATCGTTTGTCACACGCATCTGCCTGAATGCTGCTCTGTTCCGCTTGTGTTTTATTCGTAGAGCCATCATCCGAACACACGCCAATAAATCTCTTTTCAAAGGTTAGTTTGCGTAGTACTAGAATAATTGCCAAGAGTTCAGCTCCACGAACAGGCGTGAAACCTGGTAGCCCTATTGAAACCGACTAACCAATTCAAGCAGAGTAAATACCTACTCCTGCCTTTTTGTTTTTAACTGAAGCATCACTGGCTACTACCCCATTTGTTTCTACCTGTGCAATATAACCCTGCAACCAGCTATTTAGGACTCTCTATGGCTGAAACTTTGTCTCATAAGGTAAAATATTGCCATCGTCTATTATAAAATTTTGATTTGGCATATTTGCTGCTGAAACACTTCAAATTTTCACATGTTGTCTACCAATTCGCTTCTAAAGAAGCATATTCTGTGGTGTGCAAAGCTTTGGCTTGTAAACAAGGAAGAAGCATCTGGGTCGTTGATAAATATATATTCTGATCGTCTTAACGAATAGCTGTATATTTTAGATATGTCTGAACAATCAGGATAAGAAAACTACAAGGCAATGTTCGCAATCCCACCTCCCAATACAGAACAACGTTTTCAACGAACTCTGAAAGTCCTATACATATACCCAGGGTTTCGCACTCCAGCATAATCGAAGGCTTCAGTTTCTAACTTCCCTCTTCGTCCTTGTCTGTTGCAGTGCTTTAAAAGATGAATTCAAACCATTCTAGGCACTGTTGCAAACAGACTAGGGGGGGGGGGAGGTAGTCTTGGTGGTAAGGATTGGGACGAGAGGAACAGAGCGACGAAGTGGTTTTCTGAGATAACCCCTTCGTGCAGTAAAGACGTGTCCAGTACCATCACAACGGGTCTTCGTTATTATCATGTGGTGCTGAAACCCGGGGACCGGTAAGTGCTGAACAACGATGTCTTCGACAGAACTGCTTCGAAAGGTGCGTGAAGCTGTCAGGGGCAGCGACTCCCAGAATATTACGCTCCTGACGGGACTGCTGCAGGAACTCGTCACCGAAGCACGTAAAGTCAATGGGCAAGTTGCCGTTTTAAAGATGAAAGAAGCTGAGCTCCGCCAACTAAATAAGGGCGTTCTCGATCTCACTGAAGACGACGTTATTGAAGAAGTAGAGCACGCTGCCGAACACCACAAAAAGCACCACGGGATTGGTGATGCGGAGTTCTTCCTGTCACAGCGCCATCACGTGACCGTTATCAGTGACTCATTGGTGAGTAAACGCAATAGCGACCGAGTGTCAGCAATGAAGTGCAATATTGGACCCGTCAGTACGCCCTGCTACCGATCGGTCGCGCTTCCGACGCTTCCGATTCCGACGTATGCCGGAGATTCACGTCAGTGGGAAAAAATCTGGGACCATTACAGCGCCACAATTCAAGAAAACACAGAGTTGCCGTTCTACCAGATATTTAGGTATATGCAGACGTGCCTAGTGGGAGTGGCCAAACAAGCTATAATAGACATCAGGCTGGCTGACAAAAACTATGAAATTGCCTTTACCACACTGAAAAAGCACTTAACGTAACCACCATCAAATTGGAAGCACAGGAAGTGTCTAACGTGTGCATCGTGACGAGTCCACCACTGAACAGTAAAGTGCTTGAGTTGTCGATCGTCCGAGGGTATGATGTTGCGGACATGTTTGACCCAAAATCTGGGCACCCAGAGGACGTCTTCATAATAATTGGCTCGGATGATTGTTGAAAGGAAGCCACTGAAAAAATTGATCTCCTACACTAGTAAAGTACTGCCGTGAATATGTCGTTCCGTTGGACTGTTCAGGGCTTTAGCTAATGCTACGAAGCT
Source organism: Rhipicephalus microplus (assembly GCF_043290135.1). NCBI lineage: Eukaryota > Metazoa > Arthropoda > Arachnida > Ixodida > Ixodidae > Rhipicephalus > Rhipicephalus microplus. The sequence continues at coordinate 274,452,112 of NC_134702.1, read as the reverse complement.
ACAGCAATTAGTGCCCTCTTTTTATCAGCTGATGGTTTTCCTCAAGAGTGCGATGAATCAGCTATGTAGCGCCTCGACACTATTAATACTGAGAACTGCAGCTCAACTACTGTAAAAGACCACCCGGACCTCGACAGATTTGAGCAGTGTCTGAACAAGCAAGCTTGACGTTACCAAGTGCCTCTGATGATACAACATTCTGGTATTTTTGTCGGTAGTGACAGCAGACAGCTTGGAGCTCGTCGAATAAATCTGCAGCTGTGGCGATGCAGGGGCAACCCGACCTGCCGAAGCAGTACGAAGAAGCCAGCACTGCTTATTTCAATGATGGTCATGCAGAAAATGTTGATCATGAGAAGATTCCAGGCCCTAATATTTATTACTTGCCGCATTAAGCTGTGATTAGCCGAAATGCAGTGACCGCCAAGCTCCGTGTTGTCCTTGACGTGTCGTCTCATATCGTCGAAAAACCGTGCCTGAATGACTTTTTATCAAAACAGGTGAATCTTGGTGTTGACATCGTGCAAATATTGCTGTCCTTTCCTTGCTACTCAGCGATTCTTGCAGCCAATATTAAGAAAGCCTATCTGCGAATGCTCATTTGACCAGAGAACTCTGATTTACTACGCTTTTAACGGGTTCCGCAACTGCCAGCCAAGAAAGATCCCCGCCCACTCATTGTCGCACGGTGGATGACTGGGGTCCTTTTCGGAGAAGCATCAAATTCCTTTCTGCTTGCCGCCACAATACGCTTTCATTTTGTGACGTGTCGGGAAAAATTTATTGTGCTGGTGGCCCTCCTGGAGAAGGCATTTTGCATAGATGACCTCATCCTTGGTGTGTCCACAGTGGAACAAGTCATCACTGGGTACAAGAAACCACGCGCCCTTTTCGCTGAAGCAAGCATGTACCTACGTATATCGGCATCTAACTCCGACCTGCTAAAGCAGCAGTTTCTCCAAGATAACGCGGCTTTTGAGTCTGAAGCAGGAGACGACCATCTCATGAAGATTTTGGGCGTGCTGTAGAAAGGTAAAACATCGCGTTGACAGTGCGCAACCATCACGTTGACAGTGTGCAACGCAGCCTCCTTTGCCGAAAACTGACTGGCCACCAAGCGCACGATCCTTCAAACAGTGGACAGAGTTCACAATTCACTTAGATATTTTTCCTCATTCACCGTAAAAGAGAAGCTGATTTTCTCATACTTGTGAAACTGGAAGCACTTCTGGGATGATACGCTGCCAGATCAAGTACAAGCTGCATGGAACGCCTTGTGCGCCGAGTTGCCAGATGTCCAGGCCCATATACCTCGCTACATGTGTCTGCACAAGTAGCAACATTGAACTGCACATATCTACTGATTCCAGTCCTAAGGCTTATGGTTCGTGCATCTACGTTCGGGTGCTTTCCGCTGACGGGGCATGCGTCATACCATTGCTCATAGGACAAAGTCGCGTCACTCCGCTTAAGACGGTGTTCCTCCCTCAACTGGAGTTGATTGCCTATGTTGGGTGGAGCATGGCTACGTGAGTACATATAGTCTGTCCCACCTCTTCAGCAGGCATCTGCTCGTCTTATAACCAACTTGTTCATCGCTCTTCACGGGATAAGAGCAAAGACAAGGAATAGAGATATTTTCAACAGCAATCGGGTCACCGAGGTATCTAAGCTCACCATGCCCAACACCTAGGCGCATTGCAGCAGCGGCGAGAATCCTGCCATTATACTCTCCTGCAGCGAGTCCGCAAAGGTGCTGTTGGTGTCGCATAAATAGTGGCATGGTCCTTCTTGGCTTTGAATGCAAGGACTGATTTTCAGCTTCAAGTTGGTTGACCTTCTGAACGACAAATCATTGAACTTCTCTTTGAGATAGCCACGACAATCTGTCCATCGCTTGTTTCGTCGAAGACTTCTATTGTGCCTGCGGAAATGTTTCAGCTCACTGAATAGGACTTCGCTCATAACTGCTTTTGTGCAGCGTTTCATTTACAACGCTTCGAGTAGGAGCCTTCGCCATAGTAGAACGCTCACGACTTTAGAATTTGAAGAGGCCGAGATTCATTGGCTTCGACTCGTGCAATACAAAAATTTCGGAGCAGAAATGCGATTTCTTGAGAAAGGGAAAAAGCTGTCTTTAACGTCACTGGTCCTTCGCCGGACATCTTTCCTTATAACAAAAGGACTCCTCCGTGTCTGTGGTCTGCCCAACCAGTGACGTAATCCTGCTGCATTCTGTGGCTGCCTGTTCCTGAGACAAGCGCCTAGACACGCGCGCTTTTTTGCTTCCTTCATCCGGTTATCACAGGAGTCATGTGATGATTCGCACAGTATATATTTCACGACGAAACACAAATAGGGGCTATTTTCTTGGTAACAATAGAACGATCGTCTATCGATTACTTTGACGAGCTTGACATCACCTCAGAAGTGAGATGCCTCGCCAGCTATCTGTCTGAGCTGACAGTGGTCTTGATCTTCTCAAAAGCTGCCTCTTGCTGAAGTCCCCAAGACCACTCGCTGTATTTGTTGAGGGGGCTGCGTAAAGGAGCAGACATTGAAGCAGCATGATGAACCACCTTGTGAGGTGGTTCATCATGCCTAACAAGGATTGAACCTCAGCGACGTGTTGAAGTCTGGTCAAATGCTTGATAGCTCTTAATTTTAAGGAGTCTGGACGCACACCGTTGGTATCGAAGATTATTCCCAAGAATGCGACTTGTGCAACTGAGAAACAACACATTTCCATGTTGAGAGTTACGCCTGCTTGTTGAAGCCATTCGAGGGCGTTCCAGAGCCGCTTGTAGTGTTCCGTTTGGTTCTTGCCGCGCACCAGAATGTCACTCATTAAGTTCAGTACGCCCTCTAGGCCTTCTAGAACTTGTGAGAAGCTTCTTAGAAATATTCCTGGTGCGGATGTAATCCCGAATGGCAACCTGCAGTAGCAGTGCCACACGTACAGCCAAATGAACGTCGTGAGCCTTTGACATTCCTCTGAAAGCTTTAGCTGAAGTAATTCAGAATGCGCGTCCAGTTTTAAGAAGACTGACTTCCTGGACGCTTCCCATAACTTGCTTGATTGTTGGCTGTTGACGACGCTTTTGTCTGACAAACTGGTTCAATTGAGTCAAGTCATGAACACAGATCCTTACTGCGCCAGATGGTTTCTTTACAAGAACGAACGATAGGCGCGCACCATTCAGCCGGTTCTTTTACCCTTTGCATTATTCTTTCTCCTTGTAGCTTGTCCAGCTCTTCTTTGACCTTTTTTTATAGCAGTAGAAACCCGTCGCGGTGTTGAAAAACTGTACGAGGTTGCGAGTGGTACAAGGCGTAAGATGTGTTCTCTTGATATGGTGCCTGTGCCTCGGAATATCTTGAGATACTTGATAGAGATATCGACAGCAGTGTCTAACTCATCTAGGAAGCGAACAATTACCAGATCTTTGATAACTGGTAGTCCCAACAAGGGCGTGCGCTTGTTCTGCATGGTGTAAATGATTTGTTGTGAACAGCTGTCTTTGCAAGATATTCTAGCATTCAACTTTCCGATCATGCGGATGCTAGTGTTGTTCCGTCCTTTAAGATAGGCTGCGCTTTCAGAGAAGGTGGATGCAAAGGACAATTTTTCCCGAAGACAGGCACCTCGGCTGGCATACCTACGTTCATGCGAAGTGTCTGGTTGTTTATCTTTACCGTGACGGAAGCTAAGAGTGTGTGTTCGCACACTGCTTGGCCACACCAATCAACTTGCTAAGCTTCGGCAATGCCATCTACGTTTGTGTATGTTTGCTTCTTTTTTTGGCATGCTTTTTCATAGTGGCCCAATTTCCAACAAAATCTGCACATTTCTTTTTGCGCTGGACACTTGTTTCTCGGGTGAAAATGTCCGGCACAATAGCTGCAGTTATTTTGATGACAAGTGTGCTTGTGACAGCGAGTAAACGTGCTGTTAGCGGTTTAGCGGTTTAGCGTGTTAGCGGTTTTCCTTGGCTTTACTTCGGTGATGCAACCATCTGAGACTGTGCTCTCTTGCTCTTTTAGGTCTGCTGGCTGTTGGTTTCGAATTTCGCTCGTACGCGCTCTTGACAAAGCAGAAGCTATTTCAGCTTGGGCTCCAGTTGTAGTTCTTCCGAAAGAACCTGGTTCCGCAGTCCGACTTAGAAGCGGTCTCTTATTAAGCGTTCCTTCATGCCTTCGAACTCGCAATTGTCTGTTATTTTGCTTAGCTCAATTGCGAACTGCTCGAATGTAACCCCCACTTGTTGACGGCGTATACTAAAGCGAGAACGTTTGTAGACTATATTCTTGGTGTGGACAAAGTAGTCGTTAAATTTTGACTACGAGCTTGAAGTCGTTTATTTCAGCATATTTTACGTCTGGCGACGAAGAATCTGCCTCGACATTCTGCCCATAGAATAGAGAAGAGTCCTTACTTGAACTTGAGCTGTTTTTTCATGTAGCTCGGACGCGAATCTGTAGTCGTCAAATTCGTCCAAACAGGAGGGTTAGTCCGCTGCGTTCTGGAAGTCGAAGAGCTTAGGAGGCTTGTATGGTGCCATTCTCAAGCGTTGTCAACGATACGTCTTGTTGTAGTAGACGCAGCTGTCAGTCGCTCGGTTGTAGACGGGGCCGTTGAAGCGCTACTTGGCTACTTCAAAACCACTTCTGACATCATGTCAAATTCGTCAGAGTAGTCGACAGACGCTAGCTAGTTCCACAGTGACCAAGAAAATAAGCCTTCTTTATTGTTTCGTCGTGAAATATATACGGTTCGAATCATCACATGACTACCGTGATAACCGTATGATGGAACCAAAGTGCGCATGTCTCAGCGCTTGTCTCAGGAACAGGTGGCCACAGAATGCAGCAGGGTGACGTCACACAACCTGCTTAACGTCAGTCCTAACATTCAGCATCAAATTTTGTTGTCTGCAGAAAGAAACCAAGTTGGCCACTTTGATTGTGTAAGCGACTGAAGCCAATTACGAATTTTTTATGGTGGAATTGAGGTCACCCTGAGCTAAACCTGGGGATGATTTTGTGTGTTGAAGCTAAGGAAGACCGTGAAAAAACTTGCTGTATCAGTGTTTACCATACAGAAAACGACGACTGAAGGCAGTGTCTTCTCACGTAGCACTATTGCCAACAGAGAGAAAAACTGAGGTTCGAGCATTTTCAGTTGTTGGCATCAACTATTGTGGGCCATTTTAAGTTCGCACGACTGAAAATTGCAACAAGTCATCTATACCAGTATTTTCATGTGTTGTGAACAAGCTATTTACGTCTAACACACATCCGACTTGACAACAGCTTCCACGATTCTCGCTCGTCGTCGGTTTGTTGCGCGGCGAAGTGTATCAGCTGTTGTGCACTCGGACAACGCCCTAACATTACTTTCTTATGCACGCAGCTTCAAAACGGTCATCCCTGCCTTGCAAGAGCACGCCACCACTACGCGCACACTGCAAAATTTATTGTGGAACGAGCTCCTTGGTGGGAGCGCCTTATTCGAACTACAAGAGATCCTCCGACCATCGATGCACTTAATCAAGGAGCTCGTTTCACAGCGAAATTTCCACTGCATACGCGTAGTGGTGGCGTACTCTAAAGCATGCTCCGTACGTTTGCTGCGGGTCACGTGGTCAACCGGTCGCTGCAAAAGCTATGTGTATTGGAAGCTACAAAATGACTGGCAGGATGTTTCGCTTCCACCCTTCGTAGAATTTTGAAAATGAACTAGTGGGTGATAGTCTTGGTGGTAGGGACTGGGACGAGAGGAAGAGAAAACTAGATGCCCTTTGCGCAGTAAAGACGTGTCCAGGGCCACGACCACGAGTTGCCGTTCTTATCAGGCACAGTGTTACGCTGAAAACATACGCTAGACACATATGGACGCTGCAAAAGGACAGAAACTCCTAGACATATATGACTGTTAGCCACATATGAGCGCCAGCTTGCGCAAAACCACATCCCTACGCTACAAGATACCGACGCTCGCCGTTACACCAATGGAACTTCCACTATCAACCAGGTGACGATGTATGAGTGTAGACCCTATACACGACATTGTTGACTTTCGGAAAAGCTGTTGGAACGCTACTTTAACCGTCATGAGGTTGTGGGCTCCTTCAGTGGCGTGAATGACGAGGTGGTGTCCCAAAGCTCCAATACTAGTTTAAACTTGCGACGTGCACGTGCGGAGGCAATTCACGTAGTGGGGATGAAACCGTAACACAATCCTCAATGATGAAAAATTCAACCCGTTTTTATCATCTATGATATTACTGCGGTTATTTTTGGAGTTTCTTCATTATGCTCAAGTCTTGTCCATCCATCCCGCCGTAGTAGCCATGCTCCCTCTGGAGTCAACGACATAATTAGAACAGAACGCGATGTACACCTCTCTTCTAGCAAGATAGGGCACGCTGAGCAGAGACTCTACGCTATCAAAACACCAGCTCTGACGCAAGACAGAACCGACGCAAACAGAGACTGTTAATTCGCACTGTGACTTCCAGTCAAATCCGCCCAATTTCACGGAGTCGTATAGAGAGGGAATATAACCTAGTGACGCGACCAGCTAGGCTCCGGCGTCAGCTTTTATGCGGGTGTCGTTAGGTTGTGCCGCTGCTACTTTTCATGACGACTTAAGATAACAGCAATGCAGCAGTGTTGAAAAATAGGGCATTTTGAAATTACAATAGGCAAGATGTTGTGATAGGAGTATGGAAAAGGGTCATGGTTCCTGGTGTGACGTTCGGCAACGCAGTCTTGAGCATGAGATCAGAAGTTAAAGCAAGTTTAGAAATTAAGCAATGTGGAATAGGCAGGCTTGCCTTAGAAGCTTACGGGAATACACCAAATCAGGGATTACAAGTTGATATGGGATGAAAATCGTTTGAAGGCAGGGAAGATAGCAGCAAGATGAAATTTTAGAATGAATTGATAGGAAGGAGCGTTGGACTAGGAAGGTTTTCAGCTACGTGTACATGAAGAATGTCGATACAAAATGGAGAAAGCGAACCAGATAACTGACAGGTAAATACTTACAGAACAGCAGGGGGCCAAACAAAAAGAGATATCGGTTAAGAATAAGGTGAATGAAGCTCACACCGATATGTGAAAAATTGGCATGAATAAGAAGTCCACACTAGAGATCTAACAAACTTTTAAGCAAAGTATTGCCAAGGAAAGGATCTATGATAATACTCGGGGTAGTTCTCCACCCTTTTAGGTGACGACGGGAGTATTGCGAACCAAGACAAGACATATCGGGCCAAAAACGAAGGGGTAAACACTGTATGCAGTCCGTGTGGAGAGGAGGAGAAAACTGCAGAACACTTGACAATGATCTGTAAAGGGCTTCACCCTATAGTTCAGGATGATGGCGCAGAGTTTTTAAAGGACTGTTGTTTAGGGACAGAGAGGGCAACGTAGACTTTAAGTGGGTGGGAATAACTAGAAGGTGTTTATCTGATTGGTGGCTAAAGTCAATTCACGGCAAAAAATTACACCCTTCGCTGCAAAGTAACAGTCCTAAACCTCACTATTTGAAGAAAAAAATCTAGTTTTTGGTTCACTAAGTACTACTGCCTGGTTGCGTTAGCCACAGCTTGATAACGTGGGCACATTACGTGGGAGGTGGAAAGGCTGCAGCCGACGATAGATTATGCAATGATGTCACATAGGATGTTTAATCGGCTAAGCGTGATGAACATAGATGAATATGGGTGCAGAAGCTCACGCAGTGATCACACACGGATCAAGCTGTCTTTCGGAAGGGAAATGAAAATGGGAAGAAGGTATATAAGCAACCACATAGTAATATTTATTCAGAAAGGCGAATGAAAATAGCAACTAAGGATATTGAGAAAATATTCACAGAGGATACTAAAACAGAGCAGACGTGCACAAATATAACTTGATTGCTTGTGTTCGAGCTTGCTAAAGTACAAGTCAAATCAACCGAAAAAAAGAAGACACAAACCCAAGAGATAATAAAATGACGAAGAGAGCCATGGTAAGGCGTCGGAAGCCTCCAAGAAAACAGGTATGCTAAACAGAGTGGTGAACCGAAAGATGATGTCAAAAGAAAATGGGATAACTTTTTGCGCTTCACAACAGAAGCGAGCGATCTAATCAGTAAAATATTAGAAGAAAGGGTCCTAATGGTTGGCGGAAGTTAACAGAAAGAATAGAAATACAGCCGCAAAGTTTTCGAACCATCTTAATTCTCTGAGTTTTAAGACATGCATGAAACGAAGGTTCATATTTACAGTTCAAGGGGTCGGACTAGACGGGGATGAGGCAAATAAATATATAAAAACAATGATGCTAAAAAAGTTTGAACACCAAGAGTGCGCTACATGAACCCCACCAAATAAAGGCGGACCAATTAGCACAGTGGCTCGTTTGGGGCAACGAAAGCGGGAAAGGGCAGAGCAAAGGGTTCTTAACAGCACATCTACAGGCCCTGACGGCATCCCAATCATGCTAATAAAGAAACTGGGACCTAACTCTAAGGAAACACTGAGAGAAGCAGCAACCAAAGCAACAATAGATTGTGAAGCTCCGAATGAATAAAAACTAAGCATGACGAGTATGATCTATCAAGGAAAGGGGGACAAAGCCGATATAAACGACTACAATCCTCTAACAGTGACATCAGTAGTTTAAAGGCTGGTGATGCAGATAGTAAAGGAAAGACTACAGACATGGGAAGAGAATGAGAAGGTGCTGGGAGAACTAGTAAATGAAATTGGGCTGCGTAGAGAAGGAGGTTGGAGGAAAATCTGTTTTCTTAGACGCAGCGCATTGTAATTTCGGAAAAGCAACACAAGCTCATCTAAATTGCATTTCTAGATATCAAGAGTGCTTACAATTGTGTGATGCAAGAAGACTTGGGAATACCGGACACACCAGATGTGGAAGATGGAATGACAAATTTCCTAAAGGATATATACAAAAGTAGCAAAGTAGTTATCAAACGGAAAGAACAGGCATCTGAACCTATAGAGATACAACGCGGACTTCGACAGGGATATCTCTTGTCGCCTTTGTTATTTATGTAGTATCTACAGGGACTAGAAGATGAATTAGAGGGGAGTCGACTCGGCTTCAGCGCCTCGTTTGCCTAGTAGAGAAAAGACATTGAACAGTCATTACCAGCACTGTGTATGCAGATGATACAGTATTAATAGCTGAAAACAAGGAAGGACATCTAGACGTAATTGATATACATGATTGACGTAGTACTAGGGAAGCTAGGTTAAATTTAAGTACAGGAGCAAAAATTTTGTAATCATGATTTATCAATAACAAAGGCAGTGAGCTTAAGATACAGGAAGTAAAACTAGACATAGTGCATAAACACAAATATTTGGGCGTATAGAAAAATAATGGGGCTGATTATCTAAAGTAGCACGAAAGATACGTAATGACGAATGAAACCAGAAGTGCAGCTGTATTGAATAGTAGGGTTCTGTGGAATGAGACATCGTTTCTCGGTAAGTTTGTTAAACGACGGGCTACTTTCACGAAATTGTTCACAAAACGTCGAAAGTACGAGCACAGACCGAGAAAGCTACGGACTTCCTCAGTGCACATCGAAACGGGGAAGTTCCACACGGCTCGCTCTTTCTCGGAATCAGGGCGTAAACCAGAGGAGTCGACAAGGTGGCCCAACAAGGTTAGTTGCTGGCATCCGAAGGGGCACTTTGACGAGTTCTGTTGGAGACCGGCATTGCGAAAAACAGCCAGTATTGAGGATAGGCGGTGGAGGTGGGTCTCAAAAGTCGGAGAAAAGAAGATAACTTCGTCAAGGTAACATAGACGAATTGACCATTTGAACCCACGCAAAAAAGAGTCCATCATCCGCTCGAAGGTGGCCGGAGTGTTGCATTACCCGAAGGGCTTGACCTTAAACGGGTAAAAACCGTCGGGCGTGACAAAAGCGGTCTTTTCGCTGTCCATGTCATCGACAGCAATTTGCCAGTACCCTGATCTTAGACCGATAGAAGAAAAATATTGAGCGCCGTGAAGATAATCCAGGGCGTCGTCAATGCGCGGTAGCGGGTAGACGTCTCTTTTAGTGATCCTGTTCAGATGTCGGTAGTCAACACAGAATTGCCAAGTGTTGTGCTTCTTTTTGACAAGAACTACAGGGGAAGCCCATGGACTACATGATGGCTCAATTATGTCTCTGGCGAGCATTTTGTCAACTTCTGCTTGAATTATGTGAAGCTCGGTTGAAGACACGCGGTATGGCCGTCGATGGACAGGGGAGGCATCGCCGGTGTCAATACAAAGGCTTTACAGAAGGGTTTGACGTAGAGGACGATCACAAAAGTGAAATACCTCTCAGTATGACTCAAGGACGTAAAGGAAAGCGTCAGCTTGATGCGGCAAAATGTCTGACGCGATCTTTTTTTTAACGTTAGCAGACGGGCTTGCTTGCGAAGATCGAGTATGCGTGTAGCTGCAGTGTCCAGCATCGCTCGAAGACAGAGCTGAGATGACGCATTCGTCAGAGGGAGTCAGCATGGCGAGGGCAATTGCACGCGGGAGCACTTGTGGACACAGAGAAAAGTTGACCACAGGAATGCAGGCGCGGTTTGCACGTAACTGAATAACAGTGTCTGGTAAGGTAACGCTGTGAGTCAAACGAATGGATGTGATGGGCGCGAGCACATAGTCGCCGTCAGATACAGGTGGTGAGGGCATTACGGTAATACAGGTCACAGTTTGCGGTGACAAACAGACATGTTCAGCAGAGCTCATACGAGCTAGTTGTGGACTGGGCGAATCAATCGGACACGGAAGGTCAAGTTGCACAGCACCAGCTGAACAGTTGCTAATGGCGGAATGAGTGGACAAAAAGTCAAGACCGAGGATCTCATCATTGGTGCAGTGAGATAGAACAGTGAAGGGAACAGAAGTTTGACGGCCGGCTTCAGTAACGCGTGTAGTAGAGACGCCAATAACAAAAGACGTACCACCACCAGCAACACGAACACGGCGAGAAGGGGCTGTAGTAAGGACTTTCTTTAAGAGGTCAGGAATGTGCAGACCCATCACAGAAATATGGGCGCCAGTGTCTACCAAGCTTTTAACAGATAAACCGTTCACTTTAACGTCGATCAGGTTAAGGTTGGTCGGCAGCATCGACAGAGGAATCGAAGAGCAAGTCGTATACGTATTGTCACCTCCAGGAGCTGCAGCCGTTAGTTTTCCGAAGAAAACCGCCGGAGAGAGGATGGGGACGGGGAACGAGGTGGCGGCGGAGACCTGGAAAATCTTCGTAGAGGTGAAGGTGAGCGACTGTACTGGGCAGGGGTCGTAGTAGTCGGGTTGTAATTATCTGAGCCATCATGAAGTCGTAGTTCCTGGCCATAGAGATGGGCTGGTGAGCGGAGGTTGTGGAAGTTTTCCCGATACTGTGAGGTCCACGTGCTTCGGCAATGACGGGAAATGTGTCCCACTCGTTCACATCACAAGCAAATCGGCCTGTCGTCAGGCGTCCTCCACGCATTTGGGTCACAGCTACGTGGAGCAGGGCGGCGATAATGCTGTGGGTGGCTGGATGTCGATGAACTTATAGCGTCGGGACGGTGCACATAACAGACCGTGTGAATACATGCATTGGCTAGTTCTTGGCGAACAGTCTGTATTAGCGATACGGTCGGCTGATGATCACTTGGTGGAAGTGCTCGCAAAGGTGCGGGTGATATGGCCTCAATTTCGCGGCGTACGATTCTCGTAATGTCACCGGAGTGTGAATTGGGCTTGGTCACTCTACGGAGATCCTCGCAAGTTGACGTCGCAGCCGTGCTGGGAAGGCGCGTAAAGTGGTGGGCGATGCGACGGCTTTTAGCTGGTTGAAGGCGTTGGCCCTCCAAGATAACATCCTGCACAGTGAAACAACCTTTGCACACAAGGAGGCTAAATGCATCGTCGGTGATGCCCTTGACCAAGTGCGCTACCTTGTCGGCTTCAGCCATGGTTCGTTTAACTTTACGGCGAAGAGTCAGCACATCTTGTATATACGCCAGGTAAGACTCCGTAGATATCTGAACACGTATGCGAAATTCTTTCCTTGTGGCCTGCTTGCAGCCCGCAGACTGACCAAACAACTTGCGTAACTTGGTCTAGCATGCGTCGATGCTCGTGATCGCGTCCACATTGTTATTAAACATTGCCTTGGCCATTCCTTGCCAATAAAAGATGATGTTTGCCAGCATCAAGGTTGGGTCCCACCTGTGATTTTCGCTGACGAGCTCGTAGAGTTTAAGCCACTCATCCACGTCCTCGCCGTCCGTTCCCGAAAAGTTGCCAGGATCGCGGAATGGAGCGGCCACGAGAAAAACAGGGGATCTTGGCGCCGTTGATGCATTGGGCGCGCAAGTTGACGAAGCGTCGCTGCCGGGGGACATGTTGGAATCAGTGACTGGGCTACAACGCATTCCGTCGTGCGTTGTAGCCTAGCACCTTCCACCAAAATGTTACGTGAAGTCACACGATGAACTAGGGTTTTGTAGATATATTTATACAGAGCCAACGCGCAAGCCAAGATGGAGAACAAGAGCTGTGCCCTACACTGAAATCACGTCGTCTTTCTCGGCACCTATCTAACCACTTTAGTAAGACACTGTCTCATAACAATATCATGAAAAAGGACAGCCCGACAAGTGACGGATATTTGTTGTGCGAACCTTCTACCTTCTGCGATGGACGCCATGTTGACTCCGACTTCGCCTAGTGACATGGCCGGCCAGTGACTCCTCACGTATCTGACACTAGACTGGATAATGGAGGCCCTCCATGAAAGGCGGAGTCAAACACGCAAGGCCGTCACGCAGATCATCGCACACGTTGAACGTCTTCGGCAATAGTATCACCCACCAATTGGTGAATTACGACGTATTCACCGAGTTTTGATTGAGCAGTATGAGGAACTTACAAGATTCGACAAGGAAGTAGAGAATGCAGTTGACATCGATAATTTTGAAGCTCAGATTGAGAAGACGGAAATTTATGAGCGGCAGATCATTCTAGCGAAAGTCAAAACCAAATATAAAATCGCTCACGCATAAAGACATGGCATGCTAGTTTCAAGACAACAAGACTACCGAATAAAACGAAAGCAGAAAGTAATGCGCTCTCTGCGTTTGTGTCACCAGCATCCAGCCATGAATATTAAGCAACAATCTTGTAGCACAGATGCCAGTCGAGCCAGCCTCAAGACATATTCTTGAGCGTGGTGAAAGCTAATCGATCTGGAACTTGACTGAAGCAACGACCATCAAAGGAGTCTGCACACTACAACCGCTACTAACAAGGATCTGGCCTCTGCCTGTAGAACTGCCATCAGCGTGCAATACCCATGAACTGTTGTCAAGAGATTTACAGTAACCCCAGTGTTCGAGGTGGTTGGCATTCCCATGATTTAAAAGGGGGAAGACTTTGTAGACCCAAAGGGCCACCCACTAGCAGTTGAGGATGCGTCCAAGCCAAGGCTGACTGACTCAGACGTTATAAGGTCTTCATCACCCTGTGTCGAAGTGCCCGATGAAAAAATCAAGGTCAATTTGCAAAGCGACAAGAAACACAATAAAGAAACAAAAAGCCACGACGACACAAAAGCTAGCCCCTTGCGCTGTTGAAAGCTTAGGTTCTTCGAGAAAGCTAGAAAAGTTAATATTGGAGAGAGTGAGGAAGGCACATCTTATTTCCGCAAAGTTGATAGATGCCGACTCAGCGCAACTGAGGGAAATGAGAGAGGGCAGACGAAGGCAAAAGCAGTAGGGTTACAAAGTAAATGCAGCAACAACCAGAAAGCCAACGAAAAGGTGACTTGAATACAACTACACGAGATCTTTCTGGAAAAGCCTTATCTGTGCATTTTTATGCCAAAAAAACTTGCTCAGCGACAATGCAGGTTCACCAAGGTCAATGCGTTCAGAAGCAACAGTGCGGAACAAGCGCCGAAACACCGCTGGAAAAGCAGACGTGGTTGGATATCACGAATTTTATCGCATGTACTGACATGGACTTATACAAACACTCTTGAACAGCGTGTGCTTCTAACTTGGTGTGTGATAGTGTTCTTCATCAACAATTGTTAATGCGGGGGCACGGACAATGTTAAATATTGTGTAAACGACAAATACAGTCGCTATCATCAATAGGGGATTATACCAGCATTCGGCATAAAAAGGGATGGACGAGTGGGCTTCGTCATGGGCACGGCGGCTCGTTCTTTCCTCTATAGGTGTGGCGTTGTGAGAGGGATTTAGAAAATTGTCATGGTCTCGGGTCTGACGTTCGGCAATTCGGTCTTGTGCATGAATTCAGAAATTTAACCAAGACTCGAAATTACACAACGTGGCATGGGTAGACTTGCTTTGGTAGCACACGGGAGTACCCCGAATCAGTGTGTACAGGGTTACAAGGGATGGACATCGTTTGAGGGCAGGGAAGCGAGCAGCAAGATAGAATTTCAGGAACGACTGCGAAAAATAAGAGAAAAGCGTTAGGCCAGGCAAGTTTTCAGCTCCTTGTACATGAAGAATGTTAATAATAAATGAAGGAAGCGAACTCGACAGTTGTCAAGCAAGTATTTAGACAGCAGCAGAAAACCAAGCCAAAAGGAATCATCGGGTAAGGAGAAGGTGAGGGAAACAGAGGAACGTGTGGAATGTTTGAATGCTTACGACATAATCACTGAAGAGCTACCGATCTTCGAAGCAGAAAATTGCAAAAGAAAAGATGTACGATAATTATCGGTGTATTTCTCTGCCGTTCGAGACAAGAACGAGAGTATTGCGGACCAAGACGTACCGAGCCAGAAAGGAAGGCACAGGCACGGTATTTAGTGTGTGGGAAGAGGAGGAGGAAGCGGCTTGACATTTTATAGTGTCCTGTAAAGGGCTCCACTGTATAGTCCAAGATAATGATGGCGAATTTTAAAGCATTGAAGTTAAGGGACATTGAAGGCAAAATAGACTTTAAACGGCGAGAAATAACCAGGAGGAGACTAACTGATTAGTGTCTACAATAGAGGCGTGAGTGAAATTCAATCCTTAAACACCCAGTGATAGTACATAACTTTATGGCTAGTTGGCGTCAGCCACCGCCTAATCTAGAGGGGACAGGCGGATACATCAATCCATCCATCTTTGTCAGCTTCGGCTCTTTGTCGGGTCGGCGCGGACTTCTGCAGAGCTGCGGATCTGGTTACTTCTAACGCGCCTTTGCTTTCTGGTTCATGCAAGCGTAAGTTTACCAGGTTATTCACTGCGTGGACAACCTGGAAAAAGCGTTTAGGCGGTATCTGAAACCAGTGATGGTTTTTCCTCGGGGATAGCACACTTCACTGCGTTTATCACGAGCTTGTCTTTGAAACTGTTTAAGAAGCAGCGTTTGTGCGCTTGCGTTCGAAAGCTTGTTTTTTTTATGCAGTGTGAGAATGGTATTCCAATCTACCTCTTTGTCGATGGCAGCGGCTGGTGTACGGGAAACGCTCATCTTCACATGCTAGTCTTGGGCGTCTCTCGAGGTACTGGGCCCGTTTGAGTACATTGTGTCATCACTGCGTGCGTAATGGCTTGTAAGTATCGAAGCACAGGCGTTCGTCGTCTTGCCTGTTACTATTGCGAAGTCGAGTCACAAAATAAAACCCACACAGCCAACGAAGCTTCGACGCCAAACCGGCGTTGCAGCTTCGTCGGTTATGCAGACATTCGTGGGCTATGAGCCCACGAATATGTGCATAATTGCTCAGAGACGATAGTTATAGCGCGAGAAAAGAACGAGCATACAGAGGCAAGAAGGACACGAAGGACGTGATCCTTCTTGTCTCTGTGTCGTCGTTATGTTCTCGCGCTATAACTATCGTCATGTCATACGAACAAGCCGAAGCTACCACGCTTCTGTGCTCAGAGACGAAGATCCTTGTCAAAATAACCCAAGTCCGTGATGACTGTGTCCTCAGACATCTTGTGCCTTCTCTAGTCGACCGTTGTCATTTTCGTATGTTAACCTCCAAAGCAAGCTTCTTTATTCATAGAGTTTCCTATTTTTAAACTACTCTGGTGCCAGTGTCTGTGGGAGTTGCAACGCATGGCGCTTCAGGGAGCATGTGAATTATGGCTAGTACAAGAATTTGCCTAGTCTTCGAACTTTATGGTAGGTTTAGCTTTGCATGGCTTGAAGCGGCTTTGCCACGAAGCAACGATCACCATTATGTCATCACTTACCTATCACCACTTTCCTCATTTAGGCTCCTTTATTCAAATTGGGTCTTGAAGATCAAAATTGTTTGTTCTTTTATTCGAAACAAAACCAAACAGTCCAATGAAGGAAGCCAAAAGTGCGATTTGAGCCCTGCAAGTACGAAGTCTAGGCAAACTCATGTAGTTCACAGAACTCCCGTGGTCGCTGAACAGTCGCAGCGCCAGCGTCCCCTCTAGTTAGTTTTAACTCATATGTGCCTAGTGTCCTACATGTAGGACGCTGAAAAAGTTCATTGTAAGTGAAAAGTTTTTTTTTTGCTGTAAAAAAGCTTGCGCTACCCGACGTGTTTTGACGACGCCCTGCCCTTTTCACGCGCAAGTCTAAGCGATCACCGGGTCATCCGAGGAGGATTAAAAAAATTGCTGGAGTGGAAATGTTTGCCCAGGAGTGAAGCCGAGCCTATGGCAAGAGGGCGGCTTTGGCGGCCATCTTACTAAATGCATAATGAAGTATCAACGTCCAGCGATTAAGAATGAAGCGTTTCCATCACCTACCCAGCGAGTTTAATGTGGAAACTTTTTCGGGTGACATAGTGCTTCAAGTGGGTCTTAGGGTTACTAATTTTCCTTAGCAAGCCTCTGATTGGAGGTAAAGTTCTTTGGAGATTCCGTTGCCCATATTCGTTTCTGTGTGTTATTTTGTCGGGAACAACTATATTTTAGTGTAGAACTAACGTAGCGCTTACATTGACATATCAAATCCACTTGATCTTCAAGAGGGCACTACCAGAAAAGAACCTGTTTCCGCCATCTTGGCAGTGGCAAAACCTGGCATCATTTCTGCTAGCAAGGCATTGCGGCTGCTTCCACTCAGGCAATTTTTCTTTATTCCTTCTTGGGGCCATTAGTCGCTTCGTGAGCGCAGTCGCAAAATTGTTTCACGTGCATAAAACAGAGCACCATGCCGAGGAAGGAAATGCAACAAATATCGATGCAAATTGCTCCCGATGCTGCAAATAATTTTGGAGATTCTTTATTGGTTATTGAATGTGTAATAAAATTCGTATGACTGTGATATGCAGTAAAATTTATTGTTTGCGATCGGTCGAACATTGTTGCCCTGCCTATGGGCGCTCGGCACATGGGAAGTCGGGCTATGTCACTTTGAAACGTGTGCCACGTCGAGCTCGTGAAGCTTTTAACGCAATGACGCGCATACGAGTGCATAGTACGTTCATATTTTCATTTTATTTACCCTTAGGAGACTCACTGCAGCTCATTTCACTCAGAAAATGCCCGAAGATGCCCAACGACATTTGCATCATATAGACACTATGATATGCCTTCAGTTGTCACCATTCTTCTGCCCGACAATTATGCTGATGCAGTTGCAAGTGAACAGAGCGGTGAATAAAAAAACGCGCAAAAACAAATAAAAAATTTTTGAGGCTTTCACGTATACAGAGTCGACAAAGAACCAGCAACTCTTGTGTGCCGTGGGATTAAAGGATAACAGCACGAGTATCGTGATATCTAATGGTCATATGCTTGAGCCGCAGCAAATGGTGAAAGATACTCTAGATAAAAGTTGTACGGCAAGGGAACCAAAAATTTCGATTTGAAAATGTTTCGAAAGGCCATAGCAATGTTCTACGAGTCATTGCATGAAGGAAGCCCTCAGTCTCCACTGAATGCACAAAGTTGATTTGACCTTGGAGACCAATTGGTGATTTTCCAGAAAGGCAAAGAAGCACGGTGCACTCATAGCCATGGGAAGACCACCACATATTGCCAAAAACGTGACATCGCAGTGCATGCTAAATGGTTCATGTTATACCCTTCCAGTAAGTAAGTATTGTGGCACGCGGCATGCGTTCCAAATTGACAATGCGACACCTAATGTGCCATGTGTCCTATATATAGGACGGTACCAAAACCGTTGTTAAAAAATGTTTGCTTCTGAATGGAAATTTCAATCTCTCTTCTTATTTATTTTATTTACAGAATACTGCGGTCGAAAGACCACGCAGGCGGGCATAATAAAAAGTGATTCACAAAGTAACTTCAATAAAAGAAAGTTCAAGCAATAAAAATATGTTAAGGCAGTAGAACACAGGATAGCATTTGAACAAAGTTAAATGGCAGCAAGAAATTGCAAATTGCAACCGGAGAATGCAAATCAAATACAACGTGAGACAGTCCGAAATCTTGAGTTGTACGGTTAAAAACGGAAAGATACAAAGTTATCGAAGTCAGAATTTTCATTATCACAGAATGCTTCAAAAGGTAACGCGTTCCAATCATTGATCGTTCGAGGAAAGAATGAGTTCATGAAAAGATTAGTACGTGCGAAGTAAGGTTCAAGAGTGTAGCTGTGAGTACGTCGAGTTTGTCTTGAGATTCGATTTCTTATATAAGTTTCTGGACAAGTGTTAAATTTACGGAAATAAAGTGAGTGTAGAAATTTCAGCCGGGCAACAGCTCTTCAGTATTGTAAGGTGGGGATATCATTAATAGCCGTGATCGTTGTTGGCGAGTCATTTCTGCGGTAGGCGTTAAAGAGAAAGCGAACCGCCTTTCGCTGCACCATCTCAAGCTTCTTAATATCTTTCTTTATATGTGGGTCCCAAACAACACTAGCATAATCTAACTTTGGTCTTATAAAAGCATTGTAGGCCAACATTTTGATTTTTGAGGGCGCTGTTTTTAATTTGTGTCTCAAAAAACCGAGCTTTCTAGAAGCAGATGAGCATGTTTTATTAATGTGGCTTGACAATGTTAGGTGGTTGTAATTGTGACGCCCAAATATTTATATTCGTTAACCTCAGTCAATGGACAGTTGTTGAGAGAATAGGTATAATTAAAACGGTGTTTCTTATTTGTTATATGCATGACAACTGATTTATCGCTATTTAATTTCATTGACCAATCTTCACACCACTTAGAAATGGCACAAAGGTTGGATTGCAGGCAATTCTGGTCATTCGGAGCAGTAATCGTTTTATAAAGTATGCAGTTAAAGTTAAAGTACTGAGAGGGAAAGTACAGGAATTCAGAGTGTCGCTGCAGAACAGGTACTCTGCTCTTAGTGAGGAAACCAACCTTAGCGTAGATACAATGAATGATAATCTGACGAATATCATTACGGAGTGTGCAGTGGAAGTTGGAGGCAGGGTAGTTAGACAGGACACTGGCAAACTTTCCCAGGAAACGAAGAACCTAATTAAGAAGCGTCAAATTATGAAAGTGTCAAGTACAACAGACAAAATAGAACTGGCAGAGCTTTCGAAGTTGATTAATAGACGTAAGGTATGCGATGTAAGAAGGTATAACATGGAGAGAATTGAACACGCTCTGAAAAACGGAGGAAGTGTGAAAGCATTGAAGAGGAAACTTGGGATAGGCAAAAGTCGTATGTATGCACTAAGGGACAAACAAGGCAAAATAACTACCAATATGGATAGGATAGTTAAAATAGCGGAGGAGTTCTACAGAGATCTGTACAGTAGCCGAGACAACCACGACCTTAATACTATAAGAACTAGCAGTAACCCAGATTACACCCCACCAGTAATGATAGAAGAAGTCAGAAAAGCTTTAGAGAGCATGCAAATGGGCAAAGCTGCTGGTGAGGATCAGGTAACATCAGATCTGCTGAAAGATGGAGGGCAGATTGTGTTAGAAAAACTAGCCACCCTGTTTACGAGGTGTCTCCTGACGGGAAGAGTACCAGAGTCTTGGAAGAACGCTAACATGATCTTAATACATAAGAAAGGAGATGACAAGGACTTGAAGAATTACAGGCCGATCAGCTTGCTCTCTGTAGTATACAAGCTATTTACAAAGGTAATTGCTAACAGAGTAAAGAAAACATTAGAATTCAATCAACCAAAGGAACAAGCAGGATTTCGAACAGGCTACTCAACAATTGACCACATTCATACTATCAATCAGGTAATAGAGAAATGCTCAGAGTATAACCAACCACTATACATAGCCTTCATAGATTACGAGAAGGCCTTTGATTCAGTAGAAATATCAGCCGTCATGCAAACACTGCGGAATCAGGGCGTAGATGAAGTATATATAAACATTCTGGAAGAAATCTACAGGGGATCAACTGCTACCATAGTGCTTCATAAAGAAAGCAACAGAATACCAATCAAGAAGGGTGTAAGGCAGGGGGACACAATTTCCGCAATGCTATTTACCGCGTGCTTACAGGAGGTTTTCAGAAGCCTAGAATGGGAACAGTTAGGGATAAGAGTCAATGGAGAATACCTTAGTAACCTGCGCTTCGCCGATGACATTGCATTGCTGAGTAACTCGGGGGACGAATTGCAACTCATGATTACGGAGTTAGACAAGGAGAGCAGAAAGGTGGGTCTTAAAATTAATCTGCAGAAAACGAAAGTAATGTACAACAACCTCGGCAAGAAGCAGCGCTTCGAGATAGGTAGCAGTGCACTTGAAGTTGTAAAAGACTATGTCTACTTAGGGCAGGTAATGACCGCAGAGCCGAACCACGAGATTGAAGTAACTAGAAGAATAAGAATGGGGTGGAGCACATTCGGCAAGCACTCTCAAATTATGACAGGTAGATTGCCACTATCCCTCAAGAGGAAGGTATATAACAGCTGTATCTTGCCGGTACTTAGCTACGGAGCAAAAACCTGGAGACTTACAAAGAGGGTTCAGCTTAAATTGAGGACGACGCAGCGAGCAATGGAAAGAAAAATGGTAGGTGTAACCTTAAGAGACAAGACGAGAGCAGAGTGGATTAGGGAACAAACGGGGGTTAAGGATATCATAGCTGAAATCAAGAAGAAGAAATTGACATGGGCAGGGCATGTAGCGCGTAGACAGGATAACCGCTGGTCATTAAGGGTAACTGACTGGATTCCCAGAGAAGGGAAGCGGGTTAGGGGGAGACAGAAGGTTAGGTGGGCAGATGAGATTAAGAAGTTTGCGGGTATAAATTGGCAGCAGCAAGCACAGGACCGGGTTAACTGGCGGAACATGGGAGAGGCCTTTGTCCTGCAGTGGACGTAGTCAGGCTGATGATGATGATGATGATGATGATGAAAGTATGCAGTCATCTGCAAAAAAGCTTTATGTGGACTTGTGATGTGTCTATTGATTCAACAGTGTCATTTATATACACTAGAAAGAGAATAGGTCCCAAAACACTACTTTGAGGAACTCCTGATGGTACTGGTAGAATACCAGACATGCAGTCATTTACTTTAACATACTGCTTGCGATTGTGAAGGTAAGAACGGATCCAGTCAATGAGGTTAACAGGTAGACCTAGGACATATAATTTAGAAATGAGTTTGCTATGCGCGACAAGATCAAAAGTTTTACTAAAATCTAAAAAATTAGCATCAGTTTGATTCCCCATATCAAGCGACGACGTAAACTCATGAGTTGTTGTAACTAGCTGCGTTGTGGTTGATAACTTTTTTCTAAATCCCTGCTGTAATGGCGACAGTAGGCGGTTTTCAAGAAATGTTGTGATGTAATGTGCGACTACGTGTTCTAATAGCTTACATGACGTACACGTAAGAAAATAGGCCTGTAGTTTGCAATGTTTAAACCATCTCCTTTCTTAAACACCGGTACTACACGTGCCATGCGCCAGTCATCAGGAATGAAGGAATTTTTGAAGGAGAGGCGAAAAACGCTTGTTAAAATGTGCGCAACCGGTTCAGCATATTTACGCAAGAATGTGTTTGGGATATTATCTGGACCAGCGGAAGATTTATTTTTCATTTTAAGCAGCAAAAAAAATATGCCCTCATAAGTTATGAACTCGGAAGACATTACTGGAAAAAGATTGTCATGTGGTGATTCATGTTGGGGAGCAGAAAATACAGAGCAGAACTATCTGTTGAACTGATCAGCGACAACCTACGCATCATTTACAATGGAACCATCAACAGTTATTTGACTGGGCGTAGCATCTGTTTGTTCTAAATGTCGCCAGAATTCTTCAGGGCTTTTTGTCAAAAAATTCAGGTAATGAATGAGTGAAATACCTAGTTTTTGCGTCGGAGAGTTTGGAAGCAAGGCTGACTTAATTTAGATATCTCACTAACTGGTTTTTTATGTTTTTTGGCTCGTTTTAGCCTACGGTGTAAATGAATGATTTCTCTTGTCATCCACGGGTTATTTTTGTTAGTACGAACATATTTGGAGGGGACAAATTTTTCAATGCAATAATGAATAGTTTCTTTCAGAGCATCCCAGAGAGTTGTGACGCAGCCCGGCATGTTATCACAAAATTCCCACAAACAGTCAAGTATTGCATGGTCATCGGCTTTAGCGAAATCTTTTATTAACTTTTTTTCCTTGTTTTTTGTGCAACTTCGCATCACCAAGCGGAAAGGAAAGGTACACCGCCTTGTGGTCCGACACACTATCAACCCCAACCACAGAGTATGTAGAAATATCATTACTAATAAAAACTAAATCTATTACCGAACGGGCTCTTCCAGCTTGTCTGGTGTACTCTGTAACAGTTTGTTTTAGATCACACATAATCATGATATCCACAAGAGGGTTTATATCCACATCGAAAAAAGAAACGGGGTCACGCCAATCAATGCACGGAATATTAAAATCACCGGCGAGTATCACCCTGTTGCTCGAAAACTGACCGATATGATCGCACAGTTTAGAAATGTATTCAGGGGAAGCCGATGGAGGTCTATACACCGCACACACGATAAAGACATGGCCCCAGCAGTTTACTCTGAGGAACAAACTTTCTTGACCATCGATTTGGTTTATAACAACACCTGTCAATGGATGCCGTAAAACAATGGCTACGCCACCGCCCCTACTTGGCCGATCACAACGAAAAATGCTATAGTTTGGCGGTATTAAAACGGAATCACAAACGTTGTCATTTAACCAGGTTTCCGTGATTACTGTTGTGTGCGGATCATGTTCAAGAAGCAACCGTTCAAGTTCGCCAATTTTATTTACAAGGCTCCGAGCATTAAAATTTAGTATCCTTATATATTTTGCCTCTGCACGCGTTGTACGTCAACGAGTGGCGTCCCGCTGCTTTGGAAGTGCTACACGTTCATTTCTGGTATCGTCCCATACAAAGATGGTGTCATCAATTTTCAACTTATCATGCAAAAGAGATACGCGCTTCTTATTCACCCGGTCAACTTTGGCGCTATCCCAAAGAAGCTTGCGCACGCGTAGTGTTTCATGGCTGTAGTCATTTTGAATGAAAATGTCTGTCCCTTTGAGTTTGTATATTGAATAACAGCCTGCTTTTCATTAAAATCTTGAAAATAGGCTATTACTGGGCGTCGGCCGGCGCGGTGGCCAGGGCGGTGAATACGGCCTATAGATTCGCATTTAACTCAAAGTTTTTTCTCAAAAATGTCTCCAACAACGCTTTTTCTTAACGATGCCTCGTTTTCCCCGCTATTTTCCAAAATGCCATAAACGATTATGTTTGAACTTCAACTGCGATCTTCAAGATCAACAAGTTTTCTGCTTTGCAAGGCCACTGAATTTTGAAGGGATAATGACGATGATTGAAGCGCTGTAATTTACGGCAAGCTTTCCTTTGATTCTTTCATAAGTTGCTCTAGTGATTTTAAACGTGAGTCAAGATCATGAATGAGCTGTACACACTCGCTAAACCTATTTTTCATTTCAGTAACCTCGGCGTGAATATCGGCCTGTCCCTTCAGTACGTTCTGTAAAATATCAGCTGTGGAGAGACCCGGGTTGCTTCCAACATCGCCACAAATGAAAATTCCAAGAGCTACGTAACAGTCAAAGGCAATACTCAAACAAGCGCCTGGGCACGGCAAAACCAATAAAAAAACTCATCTCCGCTCCTAATTGTAGCGAATGAACAACTAACCTGCACAGCGAGAACAAACTTCTTGGTTAGCGGCATGGTCGCAGCCGTTTCACCGTGCCCACTGGTGAAGTAGTTCTGTGGTAGTGCTTTTATACCGTCCATGGTGCATGACGTCACTGACATGCGCAGATCCTGAAGAGGGGTGTGCAACATGCCTGGCGTCAGTGTTGATCTTGATTGCTGCCGTGTCTCTGAGCTTGCGTTGGTCGCACTGGGTCCAAGGCACACGTTGCACGAAATTGGTATGCCGGCGATCGCTAACAGGAAAACCTGCACAGCGAGAACAAATTTCTTGGTTTGCGGCATGGTTGCAGCCGTCTCGCCGTGCCCACTGGTGAAGTGGTTCTGTGGTAGTGCTTTTATACTGTCCATGGTGCATGACGTCACTGACATGCGCAGATCCTGAAGAGGGGTGTCCAACATGCCTGGCGTGAGCGTTGATCTTGATTGCTGTCGTGTGTCTGAGCTTGCGTTGGTCGCACTGCTTCCAAGGCACACGTTGCACGAAGTTGGTACGCCGGCGATCGCTAACAGTAAAACCTGCACAGCGAGAACAAATTTCTTGGTTAGCGGCATGGTCGCAGCCGTCTCGCCATGGCCACTGGTGAAGTAGTTCTGTGGTAGTACTTTTATACTGTCCATGGTGCATGACGTCACTGACATGCGCAGATCCTGAAGAGGGGTGTCCAACATGCCTGGCGTGAGTGTTGATCTTGATTGCTGTCGTGTGTCTGAGCTTGCGTTGGTCGCACTGGGTCCAAGGCACACGTTGCACGAAGTTGGTACGCCGGCGATCGCTAACAAGAAAACCTGCACAGCGAGAACAAATTTCTTGGTTAGCGGCATGGTCGCAGCCGTCTCGCCGTGGCCACTGGTGAAGTAGTTCTGTGGTAGTGCTTTTATACTGTCCATGGTACATGACGTCACTGACATGCGCAGATCCTGAAGAGGGGTGTCCAACATGCCTGGCGTGAGTGTTGATCTTGATTGCTGTCGTGTGTCTGAGCTTGCGTTGGTCGCACTGGGTCCAAGGCACGCGTTGCACGAAGTTGGTACGCCGGCGATCGCTAACAGGAAAACCTGCACAGCGAGAACAAACTGCTTGGTTAGCGGCATGGTCGCAGCCGTCTCGCCGTGGCCACTGGTGAAGTAGTTCTGTGGTAGTGCTTTTATACTGTCCATGGTGCATGACGTCACTGACATGCGCAGATCCTGAAGAGGGGTGTCCAACATGCCTAGCGTGAGTGTTGATCTTGATTGCTGTCGTGTGTCTGAGCTTGCGTTGGTCGCACTGGGTCCAAGGCACGCGTTGCACGAAGTTGGTACGCCGGCGATCGCTAACAGGAAAACCCGCACAGCGAGAAGAAACTTTTTGGTTAGCGGCATGGTCGCAGCCGTTTCGCCGTGCCCACTCAGACCTTAAAATCTACTATTTTGAGAAAACATCGTTTTGTTAGTATCCTAATGTTCAGGCATATACGGGTCAAGAAACTTTATGCCTTCATATTGTTCACTTCGTGAATATTGTGTCATTTTATCCCTTTAAGTGACAATCTTGTTCCATAGTCACTCCTGGCACCTCAGTTAATCGATCGCGACGGCCACTTTTGAGAGGGAAGAGTGGATGCAAAGTAAGCTGGAAATCACAGTGGCCTGCCTCTCAAAGGGGAACAATAATGTTGTTGGTTGTGTGCGTACTCTGGTGCTAGTCATTTTAACAGGAGTAAACACCATGTTTTTTATCTATGTTCTTGCGTCTTCTAGTGCCCATTAACTAGACTGGTGCTGATATTACGTACGGTGAAGAGCCACAATTCAAGCGCCAACTGAACAGTGGTGTCTTCTACAAAGCGTTTCTCTTCATAGCGCCAAAATTTTTGGCATTTTTGTGTAAAACTTTGATGAAGCCTCTTAACCGAGGTGTTACGCGCTTTTTTAATTACCGGTCATATCAGCCGCATTTTTATAGGTGTGATTTGCTCGTCTTATGCGATGCCACTAAGTAAACTCACAAGTTCAAATTGATGCGGTTTGGGCATCAACGGCAGATTAACCTCCAAACAGAATGAATGAAAAAGCACAAAATATTTTAAATAACTGAAGCGGCCGTGGTGAGTGCCCTTAGAACTCGCTAAGGTGTCATAGTAGTAAAAGGCTTGGTATTTACAAACAAGGCGCTTGCTCTTTGTGAAGCTTGTTTAAGATACTCGTACGATGTGGTATTTGATATTATCACATGAAAGCGTGATGTGAAGATTTAGACTGAATCTTGCATAAATGCGTGTACAGCCACGTCCACGTCTGTGTATAGTGCGCGAGCAACCAGCCTTCCTCTGCAGTGCGACACTTTGCGCTATTGGCAGCCTCCGACCTGTGCCTAGGAGCACCCAGGTCCTATCAGGCATGCTCACCTGCTTCTCACGAGTGACATCGTTGAAAGTTCGTTGGTTTAGCTAAAGGTGCGTGCTCCTTCAGAGCGCTTAATCCAAAAGATGACCTAGTTCGACTTATTGCATGAACTGTGCTTATGAAATATATTCAATTTTGGCGGACAGTTGGCCAGCTCGTCACCTGCAATGTGTGCGAGAGCTGGCGAATACATAAACGTGGACAGTAGCAGACTCACCTGGCACCTGTTGAAGAAGCGCAAGAAGTACTTGGCCAGAAAGAACTCGCTCCTCCACCAGGTGTCCCGCAGCTTGAGGCAGGCAGACACGATGCGACAGAAGAGGTACTGCTCGGACGTGCCTCGAGGCACAGTGCGGCTTGGCTCGGCGATGTCCAGAAGCACCAGTGAGCCCCAGGTCATGGCCACCCGGCGCAAGTGCGACACGGCAGCCTCCACGGTGTCACAGTACAGCTGCACCTGCTCGCATGCCATGGCGCTTAGTCGAGTGTATGAAATCTCTTTTCTTAAGCCGTTACTACACTTACAAACGCACTGAGGCAATATAAAATGATTTTGAATACCACTGTATATTACCTTTCCACTGTACCAATAATACCTCGCTGCCCGTGACGGGATACTAAATAAGCTATAGAATATGAGAAAATCACCGCGCAAGCACGTGCAAATGAAGTGAAAAAACTGCGCATGATACAGGACGGTGACAGCACTTCATTAGTCTCTCACAGTCCTGTATTACGCGCTGTTTTTCGCTTCATTGATCATCTACCAACCGGCCCAAATATGCTCTTTAGTTCGTGCAAATCGTTAACCAGGCTAAGCTCAAACCTGCTGCCCCGGTAATAAGTATTTGGTTCAACCTGACAGTGCAAAGAAGCTATCCACAATTACATTTTCGTGCTCCATCATTAGGTTAGAAAGAAGTTTCGTTTCGGTTTACCACACTGTATTTAACACGCCGCACACAGACGTCACAGCCGAAGCAAAACTGATGCAGGATAAATTCCTGCGAAAGGGGGCGTTAGGCCCCGTGATTGCCCTCGGAGTGTCTTGGTGGATTGGTTCGGACTGTCACGGTGGATAGACGTGTTTTTGAGCGCTCCCAATTGACTGCGCAGATAAGTTGTTTTGCATGTTTTGAGCTTGTTTTATAATTATAGGGCAGCAGTTAAAATCCCTGTAGCACTTATTTTATTGTACGGTTTTTGTTGATTTTTGGGTTTTTTGTTGTTTTTTTTTCTTTTGCCAACCCGTGGGGGAGGTGCTCGTACATTGAACACGCAAATTTTGTAGTAGAGCTTAGACTTTCACTTTTTCGTAGGACAGGGCTCGAGTTTTGTAATTATCGCGTGAGACAAGCCATAGGGACATTTGGTGTCGGAAATACACGGCTAAAGAGACTGTAAAGTGCTCCGGATGTGGGGTTGGTTTGAAAGTGGACCCAAGTGTAGTGGCGGAAGGAGAAGAGGCTGACGCAAAGTGTAGGAAATGTGAGGTCGAGGAAAAAATGGAAAAAATGATGGTTGCCCAGAGTGACCTCCTGATCCCCGAGCTCTAGGCTGCGTTGGCGACCGAGCAAGAGAAAACGAGGGCTATGGGAGAAAGGCTGAAGTCCGCCGAGAAAGCACTAGTCAAAGTGAACAGAGGAGCGGCCTACGGAGAGAACAGTAAAAAAAAAACAGGCAACCAGAACAGCGGAGAAAAAAGCGCAAGCAAGTTTGGAAAAAACAGGTTCAGCCGGTTCATATGTCGCAAGGCCCAGCTTCAGTGAAGTAGGGGTGGGGCTGGGAGGGGCCAAAGCAGCTGGCATCACAGGTGCAAGTAACCCCCAGGTGCAGGACGCTCCAGCTGGAAAGTCACAGCATGTGATAATCGCCGGGGACTCGAATTTAAATCAATGCACAGAAATCATCAAAGAGAGGGTGAGAGGTGACAAGAGGGTTGCAGTAGAGGCGTTCCCAGGACGCAAGATGGAAGCAGTCTAGGGGCAAGCAAGTGCAAAACTCAAAACTACAGCTGATAGACGAAAGCTCTTGATAATTTCAGGCGGTTGAAACGATGTCTAAATAAAGATGCAGCAGGACTAGCAACTACACTGGCGAAAGGCGTCGATGACATGCGTGCCACTTCTCCTCAGGTACAGGTAGCGTTATGCACGATACCGGAGGTACCGGTGCGCGATATTAACCTGCAAAGAACGGTTGTCAACGCAAACCAAGAGATATGGCGGATGAGTCGAGAGGAAGGCTTTGAGGTAGTGGAAATAAACAGTGAGGTGCATAGGTGGGGTGGTTTTAAGCGAGACAGAATTCACTTCGATGGGCGGCTAGGTCATGAGGTGGGTTGGTGACTTTCAGGACGCGCAGTAGTTTATTTGGGGGGAAGCAGGCCCTTCGGGGTGCGGGATAGCTATTAAAGAGGAAAACAACCAGGCAGACTCTTTGACAGGTGATATGGAGAGATACGTTACCAAAGTGGCTCCAGTATCTAAGATAGGTAGAGTCCGGGGAAGAAATAGACGTAGCCACGAGAACCGAGCCAATTCAGACACAGGGTATATTAACACGCAAGGTGGTAGGAACAGGCTGAAGTGGGAAGAGAGAGAAGAACGGCTAAGGGAGGAGAGGCCGATGGTATACGGTTTTGTCGAAACACATCTCAGGGACATGGGACAACCTCCTAACAATGCAGACTACGCGTGCGAATATTGTAATAAAACAGAAGGCAGCAGGAGGGGGGGTGGTATTGGGGCGTTTTTCATAAAATTTCAGACTGGTAAAAGGTCAAGCAAGAGTGCAAGGAACATTTATGGCTAAAAGGGAATTTGGCAGGGCAAACGACACTACTTGGTTTTGTGTACTTGTGGACGGGAGTAAAGGCCAGACAGGAAAACCTGGCATTGGTGGAATGAATATTCAAGGACATTGAGGAGTTAGGAGGAGAGCGCGAGATAATTATACTAGGAGATATGAATGCGCACATAGAAGGTATAGATGGGTATACCAACCCGACAGGCAAAATGATCGTGGATATGTGTGAAAGGCTTGATTTATCATTTGCAACAGTACCGAGAAGTGTGAAGGCAAATAACATGGGAGGTAGGAAGGCTGCAGTCGACAATAGATTGCGCATTAATGTCACATAGGATGTATCGTAAGCTCAGGGGAAAAGACATAGATGAAGGTGGCTCCAGAATTCTGGGTAGTGATCACAAACTTATCAAGCTAAGTTTTGGAAGAGCAGAGAAAGTGGGAGGGAGACATGATGAGCAAATACAGAAAAATTTCTATTAAGAAAAGCAAATTGAAATAGGCACTAAACAAATTGAGAAAGTCATCACTGAGGATAACAAAACAGTGTGGACATACACAAATATAATTAGAGTGTTTGAGCTAGAGCTTGCCAAGGCACGTGACAAGTCACCCCGGAAAAAAAGACACAAACCCTAAAGTTCGTGAGATGAGGAAGTTAAGAGAGCCATACCCAAACTTTAGGAAGCCTCTAGGGATCACATACAAGCTAAGCAGCGGGGTGAACCGACAGATGATGTTGAAAGAAAATGGGAAATCTTTCTAAGCTGTAGAAGGGATGCATCCTTTCTGATCAATGAAAAGATTAGAAGAAAGGAGCTCAGTGGCTGGCATAAGTACGTAAAAAAGATAGAAAGGCAGCTGCGAAATTTCGGAACCGTCTAAACTCCCTTAGAAATGAGACGAGCCTAGAGCAGAGGTTTAGAACTACTGCTCAAGGTGCTAGGCTAGAAGGCCACGAAGCCATTGAATATATAAGAACAAGGGTGACAGAAAAATTTCAACAAAAAACTGCTTTATGCGCCACAATTTACAAGGACGAATCAAGTGACGCAATGGCTCCATTTTCACAACAAGAATGGGAAAAGGCTGAGAAAAAGGTCCCTAGTAGTACATCAACAGGCCCAGATGGCATTCCAATTACGCTGCTAAAGACATTAGGTCTGAAGTCTAAGCAGAATTTGATAGAGGCAGTGAGCAAATTAATAATCGATGGAGGAGTTCCCGATTGATGGAAACTTAGCAGGATGAGCATGATCTACAAAGAAAAGGGGGACAAAGCTGACATAAACAACTAGTGTCATATAACAGTGACATCAGTGGTCTAGAGGCTGGTGATGCAGATTATAAAGAAAAGACTGCAGGCATAGATAGAAGATGAGGGGGTGCTGGGGGAACTACAGAATGGGTTCCGGAAACACAGGAGGTTGGAAGACAATCTGTTCCCACTGACGCAGTGCATCAAAATAGCAGAAAAGAAACACAGGCGCCTGTGGCTAGCATTTTTGGATATCAAGGGAGCGTACGATAGCGTGGTTCAAGAGGAATTGTGGGGAATACTGGACGCACAAGGTGTGGAAGATGTAGACACTAATCTTTGAAAGGATATCCATAAAGAAAACAAGGTAATTATAAAGTGGGAAAACAGGTATTGAATTCTGCAGAGGTAAAACGGTGGCTTAGGCAGGGGTGTCCCCTGTCACCCTTATTATTCATGATGTACCTACAAGGATTAGAGGCCAAATTAAAGGTAAGTAGACTGGGCTTCAACCTGTCTTTCGTCAAACAAGGAAAACTCACTGAACAGGTACTACCAGCATTGAAGTACGCAGATGTTATAGTGCTAATAGCCGACAACAAGGAAGATTTGCAGAGATTGGTGGACATCTGCGGTAATGAGGGAGATAGGTTGGATTTCAGATTCAGTAAGGAAATATCGGCACTCGTGATTTTTAATGATAATGAAAGTAGTGAGCTTAGAGTACAGGAGGTTACGGTAGAGATAACAGATAAATACAAATACCTGGGCGTATGAATAAGCAATTGGGCCGAGTACCTAAGGGAACACGAAATATACGTGTCGACTAAAGGTAACAGGAATGCAGCGGTATTGAAAAACAGGGTATTGTGGAATTACAATAGGTGTGATGTTGTGAGAGGAATATGGAAAGGGTTCATGGTTCCTGGTCTGACGTTCGGCAACGCGGTCTTGTGCATGAGATCAGAAGTTCAAGGAAGATTAGAAATTAAGCAACGTGGAATGGGTAGTGTTATGCTTGCGAGTCCACAGTGAACGGCCGTGCCTCTGAAAAAGGCAATCTGTGTCAAGGCCAGCCCGCCTGACGCGAACAACTCAACGGCGTCAACAGGCGGACGGCGCCTTTCTGTCGTGCACGTGCAGTGAGTCATCCCAGCAAGCGAGCCCGTCGAGTAAACAACGGGCGTCTTCATGTCTGGGGGTCTGACGCGGCCCAGCGGCGACCCCATTGGAGGAATCTGCCCTGACGACCAGCGGCGCCTCTGGTTGGACATTTGAGTGGACCCGGTGCATATAAAAGAAGCCCTGCGGCGCGTCGCGATCGGGGGTCCTAGGTGAAAGCTGACATGTGTGTCAGAGCAGATCCGTTTGAGAGCAGACGTTTGTCTTAGAGAGAAGAGCTCGGCTCTTCGAGTCTCTGTCGGCCCCAGTGCCGAATTCGTAACGCCTCTGTATATATGCTGTACATAAACCTTGTTTAACTCACCGTCGTCTCGTCCGCTCGTCTATCAGCTCTGCGCAGAAGCAGTCGCGAGCTGAGAAACCTACGCTACCAAACGGCTGGTGACCTTCCCGGCGAAGTTCGAAGCAGTGGCGCCTTCGGGACCGTGTTGGCGTCGCCGTCTTTCTCAACAGTGGTGGCAGCGGTGGGATTTCGAGGCGCCCTTCGTAACGTCGTCGGGGGTGCGCTTCGCAACAGTGGTTGGCAGCTGCGGGATCGGCCGGCGTCAGCGACATCGATGCGGTGAGTGCCTGATGTTTTCCCCTCAGTTCACCAGACTACTCTAGCTCAGGTTGTAGTAGTTTAGAGAAGGGCTGTGTGAAGCATTGAAGTGAGCTTTGATCGTTTCAAGCCAAGTCGAAGCGCTTTGAAACCAAAGGTAATGCAGAGGGGGTAAACTTGGGAGTGTGAAAAATGGCTTGCGCGTCTTGCTAGTAGGCTTATAGTGGGTACGGCAAGTAGATTCTTAACAGGGGCAAACAGCAAGAGGCTAGTGTGAACGATGGAGAACCTTAAAGTGAAGGAACTCATCGAAATTTGTGAGGAACTCGGCATTACTTTGGGCCGTGCGAAACGAAAGCAAGCGATCCTTGAGATCATGAAGCATGAGGGAGTGTCGGCTGAGGAAGTCGATGAGGCCTGGGTGGATATCAAAGCACGCCGCGAGGAGCCTGAAAGGCGAGAAGCTCGCGAACGTGAGGAGGCTGAAAGGCGAGAAGCTCGTGAAGAAGCTGAAAGGTGCGAAGCTCACGAAGAAGCTGAAAGGCGTGAAGCTCGCGAAGAGGCTGAAAGGCGCGAAGCTCGCGAACGTGAAGAAGCTGAAAGGCACGAACGTCGCGAGCGCGAGGAGGCCGAGAGACAGGAGCGCCTCGAGTTGAAACGAATAGAATTGGCAATCCTACAGTGTTCGCAGGCGCCTAGCGTAGCTTCTCCGACGATTCAGGTCAGCGGTTTTAGAATTCGGGACCAACTGCCACCGTTCGTAGTAGGCGAGGACATGGCAAAGTATCTCGTCAAGTTTGAACACGTTTGTGAGCGAAACGCTTTGGAGCGGTCTCTTTGGGCGCAGAACCTGTTAGCTCTTCTTCCCGGCGAAGGGTCCGACGCGATAACTTGCTTGTCGAGGGAAGCGTTTGAGAGCTATGACGAGGTTAAGGAAGTGCTCTTGAGACGTTATAGGTTGTCGCCCGAGGCTTTCAGGCAAAGGTTCCGGTATGCTAAAAAGGGGAATGAGTCACACGTTGACTTCGCGTTTCGTCTTAAAGCTGATTTAATTGAATGGCTCAAGGGCGAAGGTGTTTATGACGACCGCGATAAAGTGGTGGAATGCGTTGCATTGGAGCAATTCTACCGCTGCATCGAAGAGATGTCAAACTTTGGCTGCAGGACAAAATTGGTGAAGTACAGCTAAACAAGGCAGAGAGTTAGCTGAGGAGTATTATACTCGTCGAAAGTTGCACAGCAGGGCAGTGCGCGTTGAAAAGGATGAGAGAAAAGAGGGCTTTTCAAAGAAACCTGATCAACGGAGACCCGCTCCGCACCGTGATTTCAAGAAGGACCCGTCTCTTACGAAGGACAGTGTAGGGGAAGGGCAAACAGAAGCGCAGAAATCGAGTGAGGTTTCTACCACACAGGCATTTTAATCGGAAAACAAACGGAAGCCGCTAATCTGCTACAACTGCAAAAAAGAAGGACACATCGCGAGAAACTGCCAGGGAAAGTTTGCCTTCGCAACGATCCGAGAATCAGAAAAAAACATGTGGTTGTTGGAGCCGTATCTCCAAGAAATTATGGTGAATGAGAAAACGTGCCGAGCACTTAGAGACTCAGCGGCAACCATGGACGTTGTCCATCCTTCATTGGTGTCTCCGGATGACTTTACAGGAGAATGCGCGTGGATCAGGCAAGTCGCCGAGGAGCAGAGTGTTCGCTTACCAATCGCCATGGTTGTCATTGAAGGCCCGTTCGGTAAGCTTCGCACCGAAGCAGCTGTGTCTGCCGCGCTAAATGATCGTTTTCCTTATCTTTTCTCCAACAACTCAGAGCAGCTTCTCAAAGAGCAGGGCAAATCGTTCTTCCCCAACTTAGCGTGCATGGCCCTCACGCGATCGCAAGCGCGGAAGCTTTCGCGGAAGCTTGACCTTGTTCGATGCGGTGAACTCTCAGGTGACCTTGTCGGCGGGTCGACGGAACCCCAGAAAGGAAATTTTCCGCGTGAGTCATCTGAGCAGTCACGCGAGCGGCCCGTCGCCGAAGCGATCAGCGCGGTATGCGTAGGGGGAGACGACATGGCGCCATTGAGTCAGAGTGAGAGGGTTGCAACGCTCTCGCCTGTAGCGGAAAGTTGGAGCGAGCTGCCGAGAGTTGATCGAGAGACGCTCATTCGAGAGCAGTGTGAGGACCTCACGATTAAAGCGCTAGTGGAAAGCCACAAAAACGCGGCACAAGTGCTGTCGAAGGAGCACTACGAGAAATCGGTGAAGAAGCGTGCTTTTGAAGTAGGAAGTCAGGTAATGCTGCTGCAGCCATCCGAAAGGAATAAGCTTGAGGTTGATTGGGAAGGGCCTGCCAATGTGATATCGAAGCTTCCCGATACGAATTATGAAGTGAAATTAGGAAGGCGACAGAACAAAATTTACAACTTGATGAAACCCAAAGTTCAACATCAAACGGTCGTAAATCAGCTGTTGAATGCTTCAGAGGAAGAGGAAGCAGAAATTTTTAGTTGATGTGAGGTAATCGAAGGGGGATCCAAAGTAATCTGGGAGCAGATAAACCTAGAGCCTAGGCTAAGTGAAGTCCGGAAGGAGGACATGAGAAGGATTGTTTCCGAGTTTGGAGACGTGTTTTCGGACCGCCCCGGAAACACGAGGGTGATCGAATACGATATCGAGCTAAGCGGTCAGGAGTCAATCCGTAGCAAGCCGTATCGTTGTTCCCCTGTGCAGCGTCGCAAGTGTGAGCCGCTCTTGGTACCGCATAGGTATCGTCGCCTAAAAGTGGCCGGTTACTGAGATGGAGCGTGATACTCCGACAGCGCAACTTTGACGTTCGCTACAAAAAAAAGGGAAAGCTATACGCTAATGCAGGTGCATTGAGCAGTGCGTTCTAGCTAGTACCTTCTCAATCTTTCGGTTTCTCGCTGGCTATTCGGGGCAAAATTTTGACCTCATCACGACCTGGGCTGAGCGCTCTCGTTCAGAGTGATCTCATGGGGCCAACTTTATGTGGTATTCTAATTCGCTGCGTTGTAAGTGTGAAAAATTCAAGTTCTTGTTTTAAGAGTCTTGTGTCCCACATGTGCCTCTTGATGTAGAGGGAACGGAATTCCGATAGGCACGTAGATAGGTATATGTTGTACTATACTTTGTCTGGTGTTCTGTCGGGTGACCGAGGGCACTTGCTTGTGTCGTGTGTTGTCTGTTGTCGAACCGTTCTTAGCAAGTTGCAGAACCATCGACAAGTGCTGAAACCAAGGATCGTCAGAGACGAGCGAAGCTGGTCGGCAAGTTGTGGCGACAAGCCAGTGGAGCTGGGATCCGTCGTCAAGAATGGGATGTGTTCCCGGAACAGAGTCTGGAGCTGTATTCTCCCCATGGCCCTGGAGGCGAACCTGGAGGGACCTGGCGAACGAGCGCGCCTGTCATCCGAGCCCCGTGGAAGCAGCTCGTCTTTTCGGCGCATTGTCTGGCGGCGGGGGTGCTGTTATGCCTGCGAGTCTACAGCGAACGGCCGTGCCTTTGAAAAAGGCAATCTGTGTCAAGGCCAGCCCACCTGACGCGAACAACTCAACGGCGTCAACAGGCGGACGGCGCCTTTCTGTCGTGCACGTGCAGTGAGTCATCCCAGCAAGCGAGCCCGTCGAGTAAACAACGGGCGTCTTCATGTCTGGGGGTCTGAAGCGGCCCAGCGGCGACCCCATTGGAGGAATCTGCCCTGACGACCAGCGGCGCCTCTGGTTGGACATTTGAGTGGACCCGGTGCATATAAAAGAAGCCGTGCGGCGCGTCGCGATCGGGGGTCCTAGGTGAAAGCTGACATGTGTGTCAGAGCGGACCCGTTTGAGAGCAGACCTATGTGTTAGAGAGGAGAGCTCGGCTCTTCGAGTCTCTGTCGGCCCCAGTGCCGAATTGGTAACGCCTCTTTATATATGCTGTACATAAACCTTGTTTAACTGACCGTCGTCTCGTCCGCTCGTCTATCAGCTCTGCGCAGAAGCAGTCGCGAGCTGAGAAACCTACGCTACCAAACGGCTGGTGACCTTCCCGGCGAAGTTCGAAGCAGTGGCGCCTTCGGGACCGTGTTGGCGTCGCCGTCTTTCTCAACAGTAGGCTTGCCTTTGTAGTTCACGGGAATACACCAAATCAGGGAGTACAAGGTGATATGGGATGGACAACATTTCAGGGCAGGAAAGCTAGCAGCAATATAAAATTTGAGAAGCGAGTGAGAGAAATGGAGGAGGAGCGTTGACCTAGGAAGGTATTCAGCTTCTTTTACATGAATAATGTCGATTCAAAATGGTTGAAGCGAACCAGAAAATTGACTGGTAAATACTTGGAAAACAGCAGGGGGCCCAAACAAAAAGAATTATCGGTTAAGAAGAAGGTGAAGGAAGCTGAGACCGATATGTGGAGAACTGGCATGAATAAAAAAGTCCGCACTAGAGATCTATCAAACATTTAAGCAGGCAATTCCCAAGGAAATGATCGACGATAATACTCGGGGTAGTTTTCTACTGTTTGAAGCCAGGAGGGGAGTATTGCGAACCAAGACATACCGGGCCAAATACGAAGGGGTAGACAGGGTATGCAGTGCGTGTGGAGAGGAAGAAGAAACTGCCGAACTTGATAATGTTCTGTAGAGGGCTTCACCCTATAGTTCAGTATGATGGCGCAGAGTTTTTAAAAGCACTGGGATGTAAAGACAGTGAGGGCAAAATAGACTTTAGGTGGCTAACATTAACTAGAAGGAGTTTGTCTAATTTGTGGCTAAAGTCAAGGCACGAGTGAAAATTAAACCCTTCATTGCAGAGTGCGAATCCTCAACCTCAATATTTAAGGGAAAAAAATAAATCTAGTTTTTGGTTCATTGAGTTTGGTGGCGCTAGCCGCCGCCCGATCTAAAGGGTACAGTCATATCCATGCATCCATCCCGCCATCACGTTGACACTGTTGTGCCCACAATGTCGCTAGTTCAGCCCGCCATCTTCGGAAGCGTCTGATATCGCCACCTAGCTTGGCGCGATGATTCGCCGGAGCCGCCCACCAGCGGCGCTTGCACTTTTTTTGTGCTGCCGGATCATCGGTACGCAATTGCTTCCGGCACTTGGCCTCCCATTCCTTCTTTTTTTTTTGTCGAACTGCAGCATCGATATCGCGAATCCGAGCTCCCTCACGTTTTCAATGTCGCCGCTTTACTAAGGTATCTCCTGTTCGGTAGTTCGCAGGATCTGTGGCTCACCATGTGAAATCTCTTAGTAGAAACTGCTGCGCGCATTCTCGGCGCCACAGCTGCGACGGGATAGATGACGTCACTCACAGCGCAGCCAATGCCGCGCATGCTTTGGTACGACGCTGATAACGACTAACAGATGGAGACCATTCGGGACACCGATGCCGAACGGCTGTTTTAGTTTCCCCTAGCCATATACAGCTTGCGCTGTGAAAGTAACAATCGTGACGCTGTCGTCGAGTACATGCCTATTTATAGGGGTGAAGTTCTTATGGTTGAGGTTTGTCCATGAACGTTGCCGCTGTGTGCCATAGCGGCCACTGACGATGACGATGATGCTAATGACGACGAAGAACAAGCGTGTTCCTAACCAAACGTTCTCTCTCAGCCATCATGACACAGCACATGCAAGGCACTGTAGCGTAGCGCTAGTGGCAGCCAGCCGTCTAGAGAAAAAGATGACGAGCGCCAGTGGCTCGTGGCGCGAGGCGCCTTGAACGTTCGTGTGTGCTTCTGGTCGGCTGGTCGCCACGGCCGCTGCTCTACTTCAGAAGGTCACTTCCCTCCGAGTCGTCCTTTCATTAAATCAGTGACGACGGCACGTGTACATCAGACGCCGTCACGTCACTACAGTACCAGCTAAACATCATGACTATGAAGTACAAGAGCTTTCCAGTCCACACGGTTTCTTTCGGCCATCACACCCAAGCACATGCAAGGTGCTCGGGCGTGATGACCCACTATACATAATAGCTTGCAGCGCTGTCTGCGATACGGAAAAAGGAGGGGCACACGACGAGAAGCCCTGTCTAACAGCCTAATATCATTTCGTAAGAACATACGGGTACAAATATATAGAACTGCCAATCCGCAATTGTATGCCGCCCGAAACGTCCTTTCAAATTATAGCATGTTCTCCTGCATGTCACGCAAAGTGGAGATAAGAGTGCAAGGGAGGTCGCTTCCCTCAACTCCTTTGTGAATAGCTTTGTAACAGGTTTAGAAATTGCCTTTTAGAGCTTGCTCATTTTTCTCGCGGTTCGCCTGATGGCGTCGGCGTGGGGTATGTCAATACTTTTACTATGTACAGCCACGGCCAGTTTTTGCTCCGTGGCAAGAAATCTTCAGACAGTTTCGGGCTCTCAAGTAGTGTATCAGAAACATTCGTGCCCTACATGTAAAGTTGGCCTCATCAGAGCCCTGTACAGCCTCAAGGTTTGTCCCCGCAGAGCAATAAACGGCTGTTCGCGTGCTCTACACAGACGTGGTCGTGGCTGTACACTTCTACGGTCGTGCTCAAGTTCGACTCTCTGGCGATTTTTACAATGCTCAGTAGATGACGCGTCGCCTTCCAAGACGTCGATTTTCGATTGCCCGTGTGCTGTCTTCCTCTAAGTAACTTTGTGGTATGTCTCGTGAATAGATGGAGGCCTCGAAACATTAAAAGTAACTGGTTATTAGCATGGTCACGGCAGCGTGGCGTGCCTACCGACGCTGCGCTCGAACAATTAGAGAAAAAATGAATATCTTTGCAGCTTGGCAGCTTGATTTCATAGGCACTGGTGATGACGTAGGCCTTCGGTGGCACTGCGGTGGCGCTGTCTCTTTATCGAAAGAGTGTTGCAGCATGTGACCGAGTTGAAACAACGTGTATCTAGGGGCCTTAGGAAGCGGCGATCTGTGCGCAGTGTTTCGCCACATCACCTCCCTCTTTCTCTCAGATTTCGGCGCCCTCGGGGTCTCCAAAGTCTGCTCTGAGAGGCGTACCAGACGTCAAAAGCGTGTTGTGAAAGAAGCGGGCTGTGACTTCGCCATCCTGTACATAGACTGGCCCTGCCCGGTTCATTCACAGCGATGTATGCGGGCTTCAGCCGGTCAATCGAGACGCGGAGGTTGTTCGTGTTCAGGCATAGGGTGAAGTTTTTGCATTCGCGATGAACGGCCGGCTAGGGTTCGCTATAGGTTGGCTAAAAAGGCGTGCAGGCGATGTGATCTCGGAGAAAAGCGTGTGGGCACGGGGATAGCTCCTTGAACACAAAATGTGTAGGCTTGCTGTGGTAGGCTGCAGGTGACGGGCGTACAGCAGCGATAGTGCGTCGGAGCCGGGTGACAAAGTCGGTGGGATCTGACGTCGTAGTGCTGGATGGCAGTGCTGCGAGAAATTCACCTGGGAGACGAAGTGGTTTGCCGTGGACGCGCTGTGCTGGTGTAGCGTGTACGTTCGGCTTGATGGTGGTGCGCAAATCGAGGATGGCAACTGGCATGGGGTCGAGCCAGGTTGACTGCGGGTGGCATAATGGCTGCGTTGAAGTGCCGGTGGAAGCGCTAGATGATTCCGTTGGCACCGAGGTGGTAGCTGGTAGTCCTTTGGTGTACAAAACTGAGAGCAACTCCGAGGTGCTGTAGTAGGTAATACTCAAGCTGTCGCTCTTCGTCAGTGGTTAGCAGAGGGGGGCACTAAAACGGGCAGTCTAGCCGGCGAAGAGAAGGCCGAGGCAATGCGTTCCGCAGTGATTCCCCAGGAACATGTCTCGGGTGATTGGGTGTACAGGTCGGTGGCGGTGTAGCAGTAGTGGAAGGGTCCAGCCAAAAAAAAAGGGCCTTATGATGTCGAGATGGATGTGCTCGAAGCGATAGCGCCTCCAGAAGTATTCCTAGGGCAGATTTGACGGGCCTGGTTACTTGAGCGCGGTGGCTGTGAATGCAGTAGCGCGCCTACGTGCGACCCTGCTGCAATGAGGGCCATACATAGTGGTTAGCCGTGAGGAGCGTAGAGGCACGTATGCCGAGATTGCTGACGTTGTAGAGCTAGTTGAAAAGACCACCGCGATGATACACGGTTACATGGGGCCTTCTTAG
The DNA here is from genome assembly GCF_043290135.1 of Rhipicephalus microplus. Classification (NCBI taxonomy): domain Eukaryota; kingdom Metazoa; phylum Arthropoda; class Arachnida; order Ixodida; family Ixodidae; genus Rhipicephalus; species Rhipicephalus microplus. The sequence continues at coordinate 274,411,694 of NC_134702.1, read as the reverse complement.
TGTTTTCTACATGTAGCAGCCAATTGTTCTTGTCATCCCTGTAATGCGAACTTTTTGCTGATGTAGCGAAGACGTGACCTTGAGAAGTGACTGTAGTTTGTCATTCGTGGTATGAGCCTTGACGAGGATGTCCGCTGTTATATGCAGTGGGCTCATCACCGCTACGCGTGAAAGCGCGTCGACGACCACCTTGCCTTCACCGCTGATATCTGTATTGGCAGTGGTGAACTGTTCAATGAACAAGAGTTTTTTTCTTCCGAACACACGGTAGTTTAGGGTGACGTTGAGAAAGGGCAGGTAACAGGCTTGTTTTCGGTATAGATATCACCGTTTTGTGGTTCGACTATATGATGAAAATGCTGCACTGCTGCGTATATCGCCAGAAATACTATGCAGTTTGCTGACAAATTTGTTGGGGTGGTGGTCGTGGCTTTGTCGGTGGAACTGCCGACTGAAGGGGTCTTTTATAATGTAGCTAGATTTAATTATTCTGGAAGAATGCTGAGGAATGCTAGGTGTATCCAAACGTCACATGAGGGCGGCGCCAATACCAACGCCAAAGCAAGATGCGTCCGTGAAGAGTACCAAGGAAGTGTCTGGCACGGGATGAGTGAGGACCGTGGCGATGCAGACGGCGGTTTTTCATTCTTGATAGGGTTCCGCTGGCATCGGTGTCGCGGTAACGGGTTGGTTTCCTCGTAGCCCAGTCAAAGCATTGTGGAGGTGAGCCTGGTGTTGACTGCCTGTACAAAAAACGCCTGTAGAAGTTTAGCATGCAGAGTAAATGGCGGAGGTCTTTACTGGTCGTGGGTCGAGGGTATTTCGCAGGTCCGAGAGGCATTGAGACAACGACCAAATTCCCCGAGATAAAATTTCGTGCACAATGAAGCGAACGATGGAAGCGCCTAGCACTCTTTTTTGGATATTGGTGAGTAGACCATTATAATCAAAGCGTTCGATCCGCAGGCGCAGACGCGCGTGGTGGTCTTTGGCGTCGCGGTAAAATACCAGTATGTCGTCAATGTAGACGAAGCAGAAGTCGAGGCAGCCGACGAATTCGTCGATGAAGCGCAGAAAGGTTTCTCAAGCGTTCTACAGGCCAATACTGATGAATGAAAAATCGTATAGTCTGAAGGATGTGATAATAGCCGTCATCGGGACGTTGTCTGGATTCACGGGTGTTTGTGTGTAGGCCTTCATCCAGTCTAACAAAGAGAACATGCGCCACCCTTGAATGGGATGGCTGAAGTATGTATGTGGTAGACATTTAACCTGTCCGTCAAGGAGCATGTGTTGAGAGTGCAGTAGTCCCCACAGTGCTGTTAGCCTTCGATTTTCTTCGGAACAAAGTGGAGAGGCGAAGCCCATGAACTGTCAGAGCTGAAGGCAATTCCTTCTTGCAGCATGACCTCGAACTCGGCTTTGGCTATGCGCATGTGATCCAGGCAAGGCGAAAACTGGGGGGCGGGCAATGGTCCGATTCTAGTGCTCGGTGGTGTTCTGCTTTTTGGTGGCAGCCAGCTGGGGCACCTTGAGCCCGGGAATTGGGCGAGGATGGCAAGCGTTATGTTATAGTAATATTCTGTACTGTGTTACGTCATTTGGTCTCTATGCGATTCGCTGGAAAAACATAACATACTTCAACCTTTGCTCTATACTGAAAGTGATTAGCTGTGATTTACAACTTCCCTCAGGTACAGACCTTTTTTAATCACTACGATTTCCTCATTTTGATGCCATTCTTACTGAAACGGCTGTCCTTAGGCAAGTTTGGTTCAAAATATATAAAACCTAGTATGTCCCAACGCGTTGCCTTTGACCTATAAACTCATTTCCGGTGATTCGCTACTCCATCAGGTATAGTCTGCGCACTCCAAGTTACTTCATACCATCTTGCTTTAGTGAACTACCCGCAAGTGGTCGCGTGCTGAATTAACATTTGAACTGGTACAACTTCTTCATCACATTGTTCTATACCTACTTGGATGTACTTGTTGTTTACCTCGGGTAAATGCACCGGCTGGCTCAGAACCTAAAGGTTGCCATGTTGCATCAGGCTATGCGTTGCCCTTGGTGTATAAGGGAAAGCATATTTCATCTCTCCTTTTTTTTCCCGCACGCTAGCCCTGCGTAATATCAACGAAGTGGCGCACGCGTAGGCATGAGGATTAGTGTGCCCTGCAATCCCTGGGGTGGCTGAATCTCCCGCTCCGGAGTGTAGGGACCAGCTGTTAATGCACACGGTTAGCTAAACAATATTACTTAGAGTGCACGGAATTCTCTTTGTCATATTCTAGACTCAACTAGCCACAGGCGGTTACATTAAAAGGGCCATAAAACACTTTTTCAAGTAATTATTTAATGAATTCGTTAAAAAAGCCTATTGGTTCACAAATTCAACGTCACATAAATTTCAATATTCCGGCCAGTGCCAGTGGAGTTACAAAGGTTTGTCGCATGTTACAAAGCTTTGTTGCATTTTCTGTTCTCTCGTCTCGATGAAAGCGGTGGAAGCCAAGCAGGATGGGATGGCAGGGCCTCAAAAAAAAAAACCTCACTTGCGCTTCACGACCTTGAACACTTTTTTTGTTTTTTTCGAATACGCGGCTTTCCCGGTATGATTGCGCGCGCACGCGTGGACAAGTAGAGGCCTCCCGCGGCAATCTCTGTAACGAGCGAGCGCGCCATGTTCTAATGAGTCAATGGCTGATAGATGGGTTGTTGACCTAGGAGGATTAAAGAAAATTGCAATTTTTTAAATCCTACTTGTTGTCGACATGGGATTTTTGGGCATTTACCGTGATTTGTCGAGACAAGAGATAGCAATATTTAGCTGACCTTCATCATTTATTTTTAATGCCAGGCCACGTACTGTTGGTTCGCGTGTTGTCGGGAGCCTTTATTACTGATCGGCAGCTTTTATGAGTATGCTCAAAAATTGTTGTAGGACCCTTTAGGACTTCTGCAGACGCGCACGTAGCCTAGCCCGGTCATCATGAATTAAGTTATTCTAGACTGCGGGGTTTCAATTTATTGCAGTAAGTGCGGGAGTCTGCTCGAATTAGAACGAATGCTGGGGCGTTGCTCCGCAATGGCTGGTGGGACTTTTCACGGTGAACAGAGGTGGTAGCGAACGCTGTAATGTGATGCACTGGCGGGCCAACTCGGAGCTGTGCAGAGGGCCCATGCGGTGGAAGAGAGGCTTGGCCTCTCTGTCCCGACGTGGAAGCAGCCAGCTTCAGCCTAGACTAATCCTCAGAGCCTTATTAAAAGTTCTTCAAGCAATACCATACTAAATTTGAACGTGGGTGCGTTTACGTTGAACGTGGAGATATGTCGTTATAGCTCTTATATCAATAAAGGCACTCTTAAGTTTTAAATGCGAATGCTATCTTTGGTTGGCCTATGTCACGTGTCCATCGGGATTCGCCCACTGCCTTCTCCGATAGCGAAAGCAGCGCGCACGCACCCCTATCAACTGGAGCCCCCACCATGTCGCACTTCGGCGTGGGCAGCTTTCAGCAACAGCTGAGGTCAACGCAGTGCGTTCGAAACGCATTTGTAGCTTAGAAGTGTGGCAGCTTGGGCTAGTTGGTCTGACATGACGATAGTTATAGCACGAGAACAGAACGACGACACAGAAATCTTCGGGCGCTTCTTGTCATTTCTTTCTCTGCGTCGTCGTGCTGTTCTCTCGGTACAACTATCGTCGCGTTTGTAGCGTTTGGGCTGCCAGTGTTTGTGTAGCGTTTGTATTGATAAGACGACGAAATTATGGCCGCCAGGTACAATAACAAGTCCGGTGTTCTGCCGCTCCTTCTCTCGCCGTTCAATCTCTCTCCGCCCTGCACCCCACTTTCCTGTCCGCTCGCGTTTCACTCTCAACCTTTCGGTGGGTTGGGCGCCTCTCAAGAACATCCACAAATGTGTGCTCGAAATGCCGCTGTGAAGTGCTAACGCGGAGCGGAGAGCTATGTTTGTTTTAAGTGCGAAGCATTTTTAGTGAACTTCGGCGACTTTGGATCTATCTATCAATCTATCTATCTATCTATCTATCTATCTATCTATCTATCTATCTATCTATCTATCTATCTATCTATCTTCTCTTTCTTTCTCTCTTTCTCTCTCTCTCTCTCTCTCTTTCTTTCTTTCTATCTATCTTTCTTTCTTTTTTTCTTTCTTTCTTTCTTTCTTTCTATCTATCTATCTATCTATCTATCTATCTATCTATCTATCTATCTATCTATCTATCTAGCCGCTTACAACTTTTAGCTCTCCTGGCCGTTTCGATAATTGTATCGATACCAAACTTGGTATGGTATAACATGACAGCATGAAGAGCACATTTGACTAGCTAACACATGAAAATTGTCAGATGTACGTCATGTATGTCATCATTTATATCTCATGGTCCTGCTGCTCTTGCGGTAGTTTTGTTCACGTGGCATGTTGCGAAACTGGTATGGTATGTTACGATTGCATGGCGAACACAAGCGACAGACCCTAACATGAAAATTATAACATGCGTGTCATGTAACAACATGACTACATGCAACGCACATGATGCGCTCGCGGCCGTTTTGCTAGCGCCGCATATACCAAATTGGGTAATACAGTACGTGAATGGATGACGAAGGTATGTAACTGGTGCAAACATGATAATCAAGAAATGCGTGCAATGTAACAACATGACTACATGCCACGCTCATGATGTGCTGGCGGCCGTTTTGCTAGCTTCACTTATACCGAATTTCGTATTACGGGACGCGAATAGATGGCGAAGGTATGAGAACACGAAATGCGTGTCATGTAACAACACGACTACATGCTACGCTCATGATGTGCTTGCGGCCGTTCCGCTAGCTTAACATGTACCAAATTTGGTACTATGTGACGCGAACTGACGACATAGGTAAATGACACATACAAACATGGTAATCATGACATGCGTATTATGTAACAACCTGACTACATGCCACACTCATGATGCGCTCACGGCTGTTTCGCTAGCATCACATATGCGCAATTTGGCATTACGTGACGTCAATGAATGACGAAGGTATGTGACTGGTGCTAACATTATAATTATGAGATGCGTGCCATGTGGGAATATGACTACCTATCACAGTAAAGGCCCCAATACATTTCGATGTGACCCGGTCGAGTCACGCCGGCGTTGCCACGCAAGGTGCTGGTTTCGCCATATACTCGCAGACGCGCGCCGCGCTGCGTTGCTTTGACAAATGCACGTTTGAGCACGTCCAGCGTCCTTCCATCACGAAAAGAGGGAGATGCAGTGCTGTCTGGGTAACGCATTGGCGCGAAAGGCAGCATGTCGCACATCTCACTAGTTGCCTCGGGCCGCGCCGACGGACGCTGGTCGTGGTGCTCACTCCTGGCTTCAGGCAACAGAGTGTTCACGTGTGGCTAACGTAGCGTCACTGTTCTCAGTGTGCGCGCGCGTCAACTCTACATTGGAGTATATTGGGCCTTTGATAATGCGCTCGCGACCGTTTCGCTAGCTCCACATATACTGAATTTTGTATCAGGTGACGTGAATAGATGACGAAGGTAAACGACACAACCAAACATGATAATCATGACACGGAAGTCATGCGTGGCATAATTTACCTCCACCTCGTAATGTTGGGCTGATTTTAAAGAAACATATCAACCTTTTTCATTTGTGCTTCACATATCGATTCATACAGTACGTGGGATCTGCCATTTTTTGTTTACTTAATTTATTTTAACCGTGCACACTAGCTACTAGAGCTGAAAACGCGTACCGCGTTTGTGGCGACAGAAAACGCCACGAGCGGCAAACAACGCTATTGGGTGCGCGGTCTCATAATAAAGAGAGAGAACACATTACTCTTCTAACGTAGCGTTCTCACGTGCGAAATTTGTTATAGACCTTACGCATTGCATTCGAATTTTCTCACAATTCCCTTCGGGGAGGTGGGAGCATATTAAATATCTCCGGTGTCAATATGCAGTAATCAGTGGATGGATTGAAACAACTTTATTGAGCGTCCGGCAAGGTTTAACGCTACTCTAACTTAGGTCTCTCACGGGGGAACGCCAAGGCCACGGAAGAAGAGTAGACAGGACGGGAAACTCGGCTCCTTTCTGCGCCGCGATACTGTCACCCCCGAAGCGGCAGCGAATGTCGTGACAGCACGACCTAAAGAACCTCGGCTCAACTGCCACGCCAAATCAGCAAACGCGAGAAGCGTGGAGCCCGCTAGTGTCGTCTGCTTGCACGCTTACTTTCGCTGCTTAGTTTATTGGTGCACAGCTCAGATACACTCGCTAAACGAGACGGCAAATCGTTACGACGATTTTTTGCTAAGCTAGCAAAAGTGCTTTGGAAAAAAAGGCCATACCGCGATCATTTCACAAAGCTTTCCACAAGCATTGAACAAGTTCGCTTTCACTCTTTCTCCTTCGGATGCGAGGGTAAAAATATTTGTGTGAGCATGGCATAAAGTGTGTGCTAATAAAAAAACATAGAGGGAAATTTTTTCATAATAAAAATTGAAACAAAAAACTGTGAAAACGTTTTTGTCATGTGTCGGCTCTCTTTCGAAGCTCGTTTATGTTGGAAATTTCTGGAAACCAATCGTTCATGGGAAGTTACAACAACCAAACACGTAAAACTGAGAACCACGCTTTTTTTAGCGAAGTGGCTTACCTGGGAGTTCGGAGGTTTGTAAAATATTCGCCGAAGACTTCCGACTCGTCACATGTATTCTGTACCTTCAATCGTTCGGCACTTCTTTTATCGGTAATTACAGTAATATTCCGGCTAGCAAGAGGCTTCATCTCTAGGCTCGAGTAGGTAAAACATTCGCTAAAAAATTAAGATGTGGATTTAGTGAGTCACAAGACCTTGGCTGGTCAGGGATGTCTGTAAATTTCAACTTAACGTAGTGTCTTGCTACTGACCGATCCGCTGCGAAAATAATTTGCTTAGACGCAGTTGCCTCTCTTCCTTTGTATATCGCATCTTCAAATAGCCTTCACCAAATCTTGCTATTGTTCTTGGTCAGATTAATTTTTTACCTACACGTTTACCTACAACGTCCAAGGAACACCAGTACGTGAAGTAAATGAATATAAATACCTAGGAGTAACCATTACAAACACACTTTCTTGGTCCGCACATATAACAAATGTCTCCGCATCAGCTTTTCGTAAGCTTGGTTTTCTGAGGCACAAACTGAAAAAAGCCCCTCCGAAATTAAAAATGCTCGCGTACAAAGCGTATATTTTGCCTAAACTTGAATATGCATCAGTGGTTTGGGACCCTTTCTACAAAAAAGACATTCAAAAACTTGAAATGGTTCAAAGACGCGCTGTACGTTTTATTTTTTCTAGGTTTAAATCATCTGATTCTCCGACAAAATTAATGAAAGACAACGATATTCCTGTGCTTGAAGATCGCCGCAGAATCGCACGCCTGAAATTCTTGCATTTCATTTATAATGGTAAGCTGAATATTCCTGCCCATAAATACATACAACCATTCTCTCCTCGCGCATCTAGGCATCGTCATATGCATAACCTGCTCCCATACACCACGCGGACTAACACCTTTAAAAATTCTTTCTTTCCCCGAACAATTATTCAGTGGAATAGCTTACCACCTGATGTCATTTCATCTGATGACTTCGAGAAAGCGTTGCTCGGAGCATCTCAACCGTGACATAAGCGCATCTTCTCTGTACTGCTAGTGCTTAATATAATGTTTATACTCTGTATTCATGCAGTATCACTTTTTCGGATTGTTGGTGCTCAGTACTTGTAATAGTTGACGCGTTTCCATGTGTATAAATTTGTCTGTACGTATGTGTATATTCTTTTTTTCTGTGCTTTAAGACATCACTCTATTTTCGCCATTATTTATTATTTATTTTTATATGGTCTGTTATATTTTTTCTTAAATTCATTGTATCATCCATTTTGTATTCTTGCAAATTGGATTATTCCTTTAATTTTTTTCTCGATGTTTGCATATTTGTTTATTGTAATGTTCCCCACCTGCTTGGTCTTCAGTGACCGCAGTATTTTCTAAATAAAAATAAATAAATAAAGGTAGAAAAGTTGAACTTTTTTATGCTAAATTGATTCACAGTACGAGGCACTTTCCGCTCTTCCGTTCAAAGTATTGCCGTCTGCTTGAACGTGCTTTATCAATGTATGTCTTTATTTCGCGCACAATAAATCTGAATGACACTGTTATATTAAAGAACATGCAAAATATATCAACAATTTACACAATGAGTGATGTTAGACACGCGCCTGTTTACGAGTACAGATCGTATGTTATTTTAATTCTACCACTTTATTCCTTTCGTTGTTTGATGAATATCTGATACAACATATTGTCGCGGTACAACGCGAACAAAGCAAAGGTACGCCTTGAGACAGCGAAAGCAGCGTGTTCTCAACAGCTGAGCCGCAAAATTGTCTTCTTCGTTCTCGAGTCAAGCCATGAGGCCCACTACCTGGTGTCCGCTAAATCCTCCCATCATCGTTTTCGTCCACATGTAGACACGGGTCATTTGCCTACCTCTCAAAGAGCATCGACCCGATGCGAAGTAAATAATGCAGTTTTTTTAAAGAAAATTCTCACGCAATCACTTGCTGAGGTAAGGCTCCATGCGCACTACGTGAACGAGTTCAGGATGGTGCTGGCGACGCTTCGTACTACACGAACTGTCGGGAACAACTTCGTAACTGACATCACTCAGTTGTCGCAGCACTCGGTATGGTCCAAAGTATCTTGTTAAGAGCTTTTCAGAAAGTCCTCGTTACCGTACGGGTGTCCGAACCCATACTTTGGCGCCAGTTTGAGAGACGACTGTTCTGCGGTGAGCATTGTAGCGGCCTGCATCGTACGCTTGCTGCTGGCAGATCCGTAAACGTGCAAGTTGCCTAGCTCCTTCCACGCGTTCTGTAAACGTGTCGGCGTCTGGATCAATGTCGTGACCTTCGTGCAGTAGCATCGCATTCAACATAGTTCGTACTTCTCGTCCATGAACGAGGCTGAACGGGGTCATGCGGGTCGTTTCTTGCTTGGCCGTGCTGTACGCAAACGGTATGTATTGCAAGATTTCATCCCAATTTTTGTGTTCAACAACTACGTACATCGAAAGCTTGTCTTCAATTGTTTTGTTTAGACGCTCTGTCAGCCCATTCGTTTGTGGGTGGTAGGCGGTGGTTTTACGATGCTTTGTTTCATTCAGCATCAGGACATAATTTAAAAGAGCTGCCGTAAATGTGGTTCCTCTGTCTGTGATCACAACGGCTGGTGCACCATGCCTCAGTACAATATTCTCGATGAAAAATCTTGCCATTTCTGCTGCTGTTCCTCTCTGGATAGCCTTTGTCTCGGCATAACGGGTCACATAATATGTCGCGACGATAACCCAGTGTTTCCCTGCAGTAGAAGTAGGTAGTGGGCCCAAAATGTTCACGCCAATCTGGTAGAATAGAGCTATGGGACCTGCACGGGTTGCAGAAGGCCAGCTGCTTTAGTCGTTGGTGACTTGCGTCACTGGCAGTCGAGACAAGTACGAACGTGGTGCTTCATGGCTGTGGTTAGTCTCGGCCAAAATTACCTTTGCTGTACTCTGGCCAACGTTCTCATGTAACCCAAATGGCCAGAGTTCACCTCGTTGTGGCATGCTTTGAGTACTTCGGTTCGAAGGGCTGCTTGGATGACGAACAGATAGGCGGATCCCGTCGACGAAAAGTTTCTTTGTGGAGTACTCTGCTCCGTAAACAAAACGATGACAGCACTCTTGTGAAAACTGTTGGCGGCTTCTGAGATCTGCCATTCAAGTAGTTAATTAGGCCAAGCAATTCAGCATCGTTGTTGCTGCGTAATTGTGGTCGTGTTGAGGACAACGAAAAACGCCGTTACCTCCTCCTCGGGTAGGGTTGCCAACTCAATGGCTGAACGGGACAGACTGTCAGCGTCCATATGTCGCTTGCCTGACTTATGCATGATTACCAAATCGAACTCTTGCAACCTGAGACACCAACGCGCTAATCGCCCTGTGGGGTCTTTAGGACTTGTTAACCAAAACAGTGATTGGTGGTCACTAATTACCATGAAGCGGCAGCCATATAGGTACGGCAAAATTTTGTAACCACCCATACCACAGCGAGACATTCCTTGTCAGTCGTAGAGTAATTACCCTCAGCACGTATTAACGTTCTGCTTGCGTAAGCGATTACCCTTTGTGTGCCCTCTTGCTGCTGCACAAGCACAGCTTCCAGACCAACATTGCTATCATCGGTGTGAAGTATCGTAGGGGCTCTCTCGTCAAAGTAAGCAAAGCTGGAGGTTTTGTAGTCGCTGACGAAGATCGTTAAAAAAGCAGCTTTCTCTTCGTTCTTCCACTCAAAAGTGACGTCGTCTATAGTGAGGCGAGTTAATGATGCTACTATGCGTGCGAAGTCACAGAGGCCGAGAAAGCGTCTGACAATATGCACAGAGGCCGAGAAAGCGTCTGACAGCCTTTTCATCGATTGGCACAGGAACTCTGCAACGGCTGTGATTTTCTCAAGATCGGGACAAAAACCTGTATGACTGACGACGTGACCAAAAAACTGCAGCTCTTGTTAGCAAAAGTGGCACTTCTCAGGATTCAACGTCAAGCCCGTGGACCGTATGGCTCTGAAGAGCACTTCAAGTCTTTGAGGGTGCTCTTGGAACGTTTCGGAGAATACTATGATATTGTCCATATATACTAAGCAGGTTTTTCACTTCAGCTCGGAAAGCATGGTATCCATGAGTCTTTGAAAGGTAGCAGGCGCGGTACATGAACTGAATGGCAAGACCTTAGATTCATATAACCCATCTGGTGTCACAAAAGCGGTCTTCTTGCGGTCTCTCGGGTCCACCTGGATTTGCCAATATCAACTGCACAAGTCCATTGACGAGAAGTATCGAGCATGTCGAAGTCTGTCGAGAGAGTCATCTTCACGAGGTAGTGGATATAAGTCTCTTGGTCACCTGATTTAGCTTCCAGTAATCCACACGGAAGTGCTGGCTTCCGTCCTTTTTTGAACGAGGACCACAGGCGCCGCCCGGGGGCTCTGTGAAGGCTGAATGACGTCATCTTCAAGCATTCTGTGTACCCGCTGTTGTATCGCTTCGCGTTTTTTTGGTGCTACACGGTAAGGAATCTGATGAATAGGTCTCGCCGTTTCCTTGGTAATTATCTGATGCTTGGTTAGAGGCGTGCGGCCAACTCTTGATGTTGTCGAAAAGCAGTCTTGGTATTTCGGCCAACGGCTTAAGGAGTCTGCGTCGCTCGTCTTTCCACAGAGTAATGCTAAGGTCCAGAACATGTGCCTTATCGAGCTTTAGCGCCTCATCGACAACCGCCAAGCAGCGTTCGGCATCTGTCACATTGTCGAAGTAAGCGACAGCTTTGCCTTTTGGAAGGTGCCGGCGCTCAGCGCTAACATTGGTCAGCAGTAGGTCCGTGCGTCCAGCAGCACTTCTTACGATACCTCGTGCGACAGAAATAACGTGGGTGAAGAGAGGCAAGCTTATTTGGTCTGCAACTCCTTCAGTGTCAAACTGGACAGTGGCGGCCACAGAAACGAACGTACATGACCAAAGAGGGAGGACCACGTCGTCATCAGTAAGACGCAGTTGGTTTGCTCGCGCCTATGAAAAATCGGGAAAGCCCGTACTGTTGCAAAAAGTAATCAAACTCTTTGGGATGTCGATGATGGTGCCATGTTTTCGTAAAATATCCATGCCAAGGATTATATCTCTGCAGCTTGCGGCGATAACGACAAACGACGCAGTGAAAAGAAAACCTCTGATGTCAAATCTTGCTGTACATCTTCCAGGGGGCATCAATAACTGCCCCCCTGCCATTCTTATATGAGGGCCGTCCACGACGTCCTCACTTTTCTGAGGCTGTCGGTGAAGTCCTCACTGATAATAGACTAGTCGGCACCGGTGTCGACTAAAGCTGTTAAAATCTGGCCGTCAAGAAGAATACTTAGGGCGGCAGTCACAATTTCTTCGCTTTCACGGCTTATCGGCTGTACGACGTCATGCAGGGAGTGCTTTTTTCGTCATCTTCGTGGCCTGCAACCTTGCCCTCGGAGGTCGCCGCCCTCAGTTTCCCCGGCGCGGTCTAGGTGATCTTGTATTAAGGTCCGCATAGGTGCGGCGGTGCGACAAAGGCGAAGACGCGGGAGACGGAGAACAGGATAGGCGTCCCAGACCAGGCGGTTTAGTAGGCATTGCCTCCTCTGCAGTGGTACGGCCGTCCTCAAAGTAGGAACGGGCTCCGTAGAAGGAGGTGTCGTCGCGGTGTGGAGTGTATTCGTCGTTGGCACGTCGACCGTCAAACCAAAGTCGAACCAAACGGAATGAATCGCCTCGATGCCAGCATTGATGGGCAATATGGCTTGCACCACCGCAGTGAAAGCATAGCGGACGCCTGTAGACTGTGTGCCATGCATCTGTTCTTCAGGTCAGTGGACGTCTGAGCATCTCCCCCGGCGTCGATGCCCATGGTGTGGCTGTGAATGGCTGGTTGTATGGCTGTGGCAAGGGTGGTTGCTGTAGTGTCTGCTCTTGCGGTGGCGACCAAAGGGCCATTGGTGCCTGGCGGTACGGTGTCGGCGTAGCGGGTGGTTGACGTCGAAAAGTGGCAACGTAGTTCATGGGACGCTACTCAGCTTCAAGACCAGCCGTAGACAACGCTTGGTAGACATTGTCGCTTACGACTTCAACGACCGACGCAACGCGCGTTTCAGCAACCGGAGTCCAGAACTTCTGTAGTTCTTGGCGAACAGTCTCCCTAATCAAATCTCGCAATGAACTCTGGCTCTCTGACGTCATGGCGATAGTGTAGTGAACAAGAGGGGCCTCAGCGGCATTTTTCGACGCCTCAGTGACATCGCCATCAGCATAGGTTCGTGCTTGCTGCGCTTGGCCAGACGCTGGTGACTGCTTCACCTTCTGCGTTCTGCTCTGCAAATAAACCTCGTTATAAGTGGTGGAGTCTGTTGGGTCTTGATCACCTTGGAGCTTCGGAATTGCATTTTACGGTCCATTACGCCTACCTACGCAAGCGCCGCTCCAACTCCTCCACCGGCCCCGCCTACGGTCCTCTGCGCCAGTTCTCTGCGTCTGCGAGATCCCCCTGTTTTTTCAGGCACAGAAGACGAGGACTTTGATGACTTGATTTCTGTGTACGGCCCCGCCACGGTGGTGTAGTGGCTAAGGTACTCGGCTACTGACCCTCAGGTCGCGGGTTCGAATCCCGGCTGCGGCGGCTGCATTGCCGATGGAGGCGGAAATGTTGTAGGCCCGTGTGCTCAGATTAGGGTGCACGTTAAAGAACCCCAGGTGGTCGAAATTTCTGGAGCCCTCCACTACGGCGTCACTCATGGCCATATGGTGGCTTTGGGACGTTAAACCCCACATAACAATCAATCAATTTCTGTGTTCGAGCGAGTGAGTACTGACAACAAATGGGATGATGCCGCCAAGTTGGCCTACATCTCCTTCTACTTGTCAGACGTGACCACGCTGTGGCTCATAAATCACGAAACGGAACTCCCTACGTGGTCTGTCTTCATAAAGCACATCATTAAGGGCACTGAGGACGACGCTTTCCGAATGTTGCTTTCTAAGAGTCCTCGCACTGTCGTAGAATTGACTGAGTTATACCAGAGTTTCGACGAGTTGCGCAGGCAACGTCTTTCCACCCGACGTCCTTCGGTGCTCGACCACTCGTTGTCCAGCCTGTATGCCCTTGGCTTAGGAGAAGACCATGCCCCTCTTCTCTACAAGATCCAAGAGTTCATCCGCGCTGAAGTCACTCGTCAACTCTCTTTGATGTCTTGTGTACCTGATAAACAACGCAGATTGACGTTTACACTCCGTGATTTCATTCAAGACCAGGTCGCACAAGTTCTTCCTCCCACACATGAACCGCCGCCAGTCGCCACACCTCTCACGTATGCCGAGGCCGTTGCTCGACCTTCACAGCCTGCGTTCCCGCCAGCGCCTATGTATTCGCCGCCACCCTTCTTGCCGCCGACCTATTCAGCGCCGACTATGCCGAAACCACCTCGGCCGCAGTTTTCTGCCCCCTAGCCAAAACTCGGCGTCTACTCCGACCAATGGCGCAATAACGACAACAGTCCGATATGTTTTGTTTGTGGTGGTGTTGGCCATTTAAAGTGTTAATGTCGTCGTCGCCAGGCTGCTGAGAACATTCGACGAATGCCCTCTTCCTACCCTCAGTTTTCTTCTACGCCTTCAAGCCCTCCTTCTTCCTTTCCTTCTGATCGTCCACTCGTCCCCACTCACCGCTCCCCATCTCCACGTCGCCGTTCGCCTTCCCCTATGCGTCTCAGTTACGGACCCACCGACCATGAAAACTAACGGCCGCAGTTCCCGAGGCACGAACCGCATCCCCGTCGCCATGCACAGGTCCTCGCCCCTGTCCAGCTAACATCATTGAAGTGTCAGCTGATGGTATCGTCATCATGGCGCTTGTCGACACAGGAGCCACTCTATCCGTCCCTTCCGCTCACCTGTGCCGCAATGTTCTGACGCCATTATCCGGCCTCTCTCTTAGAACGGCTAACGCACGAAGTGTAACACCTCTCGCAGCCTGTACCACACGAGTAGTCATCGAAGGGATTGTGTATATCGTCGAATTCGTAGTGCTGCCCTCGTGCTCCCATGACATGATACTCGGCTGCGACTTCCTTTCGAATAATGATGCCGTCATAAACTGCTGTCGCGCTGAACTTGAGCTGTGTGCACTTCCTCTGTCGAAACCCCCCTGTCGTATTATAAACTTGTTTCTGGCGACACCACCGTACCGCCGCGCTCTTCTCTGCTGCTGACTGTGTCGTGTGACGCTATTTCCAACGGTTATGTTCTATTTACGCCCTCTGCCCTGTTCATTCAACGCAAATGTTATCCACTGCCCGCTGCTCTCCTTACTTTCCACCGTGGCATCATGAAGACGCTCGTGCACTTTACGCTAAAAGGGCCTTTACCTTTATTACATGGTGAATGTCTCGGTCAAGTGCATCCGATCGACACCCGTCACATTTTTGACGCTTCGTCTTGTTTACTGTCTATGGAGCTCAGTGCACTCATTTCTGACTCTGTTGTTGACCAGTCCCTCCTTGATGCTCTCCACCACTCCATCGATATCGCAACGTCTTCTTCAGAAAAAAAGCAAGTTGGTCAACCTGCTGCAAAAGTTTCGCACTTCTTTTGACAGCCACGCTTCTGGCCTCAGTCGCACATCGAACATATCACACAAGATTGACACAGGAAGCCATATACCTCTACGGCAGCGTTTCCACCGAGTCTCAGCGTCGGAGCGCCGTGTTATTGACGACCAGGTTGCTTACATGCTCCTGCGGGGTATTGTACAGCCTTCTAACAGTCTCTGGACGTCACCGGTTGTTCTTGTTAAGAAGGACGGCTCCATTGGGTTCTGTGTCGACTATTGACGCTTAAACAAGATCAACCGCAAGGACGTTTACCCGTTACTGCAAATAGGCGGTGCCCTTGACTGTTTGCAGGAAACAGAATACTTCTCTTCGCTGGATTTACGGTATGGATACTGGCAAGTTCCTATGGAAGCATCTGACCAATCGAAAACAGCATTTTTCACACCTGATGGATTATACGAATTTACCGTTATGTCTTTCGGCCTGTGTAATACACTAGTCACTTTTGAAAGAATGATGGACACTATTTTACGAGGCCTGAAGTGAAACACATGTTTATGCTACCTCGATGACGTAGTTGTCTTTTCCACCAATTTCGACACCCATTTAGGTCGTCTCGAGCACGTCCTCACACGCCTCACCAACGCCGGCCTTGAACTCAACCTCAAGAAGGGTCGTTTTGGTGCCCGGCAGCTCACCATTCTTGGCCACGTTGTAGTACCGGACGGCCTACTTCCCGACCTTGCTAAGTTTCGAGCAGTCGCCGATTTTCCGAAGCCAAAAACCTAAAGGAACTCAGAAGTTCTGTCGGCATGTCGGCCTACTTCGGACACTTTATTCGAAATTTTGCTTTCATATGTGCGCCCCTTACGGACCTTCTTAGCGGCGACAAGGACCTTTCCACCTGGTCACCATCATGCGACGATGCGTTCACCAAATTACGCCACCTTCTAACTTCACCACCCATCCTCCGCCACTACGATCTTGCCGCTCCCACGGAGGTTCATGCCAGCGGTGTTGTACTTGACGCTGTTATCGCGCAACGAAAGGCTGGGTTTGATAAATATGTTGTTGCCTTTGCAAACCGAACTCTGACGAAAGCCGAGGCTAACTACTCTGTGACCGAGAAAAACTGTTTAGCTATTATTTGGGTCTTTGGAAAATTGCGCCCCTACCTGTATGATCATGCATTCGACGTCGTCACTGACTACCACGCCCTTTGTTGGCTATCCACACTCAAAGACCCTTCCGGACGACTTGCTCGCTGGGAGCTCAAACTTCACGAGTATGACATCCGTGTTATTTACAGATCCGGTCGTAAGCACACGGAAGCCGACGCCCTTTCTCGCTCACCAATATCGGATGAAGCCTCTCTTCCCTCGAGCCTGCACATGCGTCATCCGCCTGGTGCAACATGACGGTGGAACAACGAAAGTATCCCTGGATCAATGGACTCATAAGCATTCTTTCTGATCCTCTCACTTCTTCGCCGTCTCGTGCTCTCCGCCACCAGGCTAGCAACCTTTGCCTAAGGGATGATCGTCTTTCTCGACGCAGCTACCTTTCCGACGGTCGCAAGTGTCTCCTTGTGATACCCCGCCATCTTCGAGCTGTTATCCGCGAAGCTTTTCACACTGACCCAAAGTGCGTCCACGCAGGCCTCTTCAAGACATACGCTAGGCTTCAACTCAAATTTTATTGGCGGGCCTTATATAAATACGTGCGGAAATTCATTCGCACGTGTGCTCAGTGCCAACGACGAAAGTTACCTCTCGGACGAGTCTACCCGTCACAACATCTTCATTGTCCTAGTCTGCTTTTCGATCGCGTCGGCATTGACATTTACGGACCACTACTGTCAACTCTAGCTGTTAATCACTGGATTATTAATGCGATAGACCATCCTGCACACTATGCCGAAACAGCCAAGCTGCCGACTGCCACAGCCCGTCACGTTGGAACATTTCTGTTGCGACGTTTCGTTCGGCGTCATGGGCCCCTCATGAGTTTTTGTGTGACAGAGGCCATGCCTTCCTTTTTGACGCCTTTAAGGGATTACTCAACGAATGCCGAATCGTGCACCACACAAGTACAGCGTCCCACCCTCAAATGAATGGCATGACGGAGTGCTTCAACCGTACTCTTGGCAATATGCGGCCAATGTATGTCGCCTCTGATCATTCAAAGTGGGACCAAGTTCTCCCGTTCGTAACCTACGCGTTTAATACTGCCGTACAAGCTACTACTGGGTTTTTGCCGTACTTGCCTTTATACGAACGAGAAAATTCCAATACTTAAGACACCATTCTTCCATATAAACCTGATGAATCTGAGAGTACAACTCTGTCAGAAGCGGCCCCGACATGCTGACGAATGCCGCCAGCTTGCCCGCTCTTTTTCTACCAAGGACCAGTGGCAGCAGCAATCCCGCCAGCCTGCGCACCGTTCGGCTTCAAACTTTCCACCTGGTTCATTGGTATGGCTTCGGGCACCTGCCACCTCACCTGGCCGATCCGCGAATCGTCTTCCCAAATACCTCGGGCCATATCGTGTTTTAGAGCAAACGTCACTCGTCAACTATATCGTGGAGCCCATCATCCCATCCACAGACCTACGCTACCACGGCCGCGACACTGTCCACGTCTCTCGCCTCAAGCCATACTATGAACCATTAGTCGTTTTTTCTCGCTAATCCCCCAGGATGACGCATTTTCCTGTGGAGGACAATTATAGTGAAGAAGAGGGGCCTCAGCGGCATTTCTCCGCGCCTCAGGGGCATCGCCATCAGCATAAGCTCGTGCTTGCTGCGCTTGGCCGGACGCTGCTGACTGCTTCGCCTCCTGCGTTCAGCTCTGCAAATAAACTCCGTTACAATAGTATTGATTGAGACATTGCTCGACATGCGTTCATATTGCCTGCAGTGTTGATTAAGGGCCCACTCGATAGCCGTAGCCTTCTTAATAAAGTCAACCACAGTGTTTGGAGGGTTACGCAGTAGGCTGGCGAAAAGCTGTTCCTTGACACCGCGCATGAGGTAACTCAACTTTTTATCGTCTGTAATGTGCGGGTTGGCTCAACGAAAGAGACGAGTCATGTCTTCGGCAAACATTGCAACGGGTTCATTAGGTGTTTGAACTCGTAGCTCCAATACTTACTGTGCACGATCACGTAGATAAACATTGGCGAAGGTATTGACAAACTGCTGTCGAAAGTAGGGCCAAGTTGATAGATTGGCTTCTCTATTCTCATACCAAGTACGAGCCCCATCGTCAAAATAGAAGTAGGCTAGAGAAAGCAGTTTCTGTTCCGGCCACTGATTTATCATGGCAACACGCTCGTAGTGGTCGAGCCAGTCGTCAACGTCTTCATGGGCGCCGCCACTAAAGCGATCAGGAACGAAAGGTTGATAGATGGTCCCCTGAGATGGGTGCATCGGAAAGCTGCCTTGGGGCACCTGTTGAGGGCTTGTCTTGGCCATTGGCCAATGTAAGCAATGCCTGGGAGGTTCCGGCGAGAGAGTGAGCTCTGGCGCGAGGCCTCGTAACCGTCGACTGAAACGATACACAGAAGTTGCAATCGGTGACAATGCGTCTGAACTGGATGAATGGCTCCCAGTGGGAGTGCGGAGCATCAGGCAAGGTTGCGATCCAGCACCTCCACCAGCGTCGTCGTACAACGCGAACAAAGCACACGTACGCCTTGAGACAGTGAAAGCAGCGTGTTCTCAAAAGCTGAGCCACAAGATTGTCTTCTTCGTTCTTGAGTCAAGCCAGAGGCCCAATACCTGGTGTCCGCCAAATCTCCCATCATCGTTCTTGTACACATGTATTCACGGGTCAATTTATAATTGAAAATGCTGGTGATAAGAGATTTTACCTGCTTATTTTTGTTTTGGCAAACCGCGCCGGCAAAAACTTTTATAGCCGCATCCAGTAGCTTAGTGCAGTCGGCGAGACGCAGATGTAGTAGACGACACTCGGGTGTTTCGGAGACCGTAGGCGCGCTCGCTCTCCCCTATAGTAGAAGACGAATAGCTCTGGGTGTCACCGTATGGATCGCTGCGCACTCGTTTGCCATAGAGTTGCTGTATATGTTACCTTTAGGTAGCATATTACCACAACTCAACCATCGCAGAAGACGCGTGCCACAATTCGCATTCACAAAAGCCGCCACACAAGTAGCAAGAAAGCCACGTCATGGAACGCCGTCCGGCACACGCCACGATGCTACACTACGGGACCGGCACGAGACTCAAGGGGCAGATGAAGAGACCGACGAAGTTGGAGTCAGCGAGCAGGAGACATTTTGGCTGACCATTTTTAGTTTTGAGTTTACGGGCACAAGTTCGCCCTAAATAAAGAGTTTATATAGTACCAGGTACTTTATTCGTAACAATATACAGTAACTTGAGTTCGGCAACCTCCTCTCTCAGGGTGACGTTATCGCAGCCCTCGCTCACACCAGTGCCGGCCCGGAGTTTTTCCTCCTGTGTTTCTTGCTCCATGGTCAATGTCTTGCTCCATGGTCAAGTCTCCCTCGTGATCTTGATTAAAAGGAATGCCAAGCTTTTTAGGGGCTTGCTACTTATGCTCGAGCCAAAGAGGTTGTATATTATGCCTTGTGTTGTGGAGGTGCGCCCCCATAAGTGACGCCGGTCGCAGCCATGTTAGAAAACGCCGGTCGCCGCCGTATTGAAAAAGGAAAGACTCCGAAGCAGACGACAAAGTGTGATTCGTAGCTCCGCCCTCGCTGTGACCTTTGGAGACTGTGACATGCTTTTGTAAAGCAGTTAAAGATTTCACAAGGCCATGGTGGCTTGATAAGTCACTTATGGCTGCACAGATCACATCAAGAATACGCCTGGGATCACTTTTAGCGTGTAAGTATCCTCGCTTCGTTCACTGAAAATCAGCTGTTTTCCGCGGATGCTGTTAAATGGGAAACAGTATGAAAGGTGCGCATGCGTTTAATACATACGTATAGCTGCATGGAAGGTAATTTGAAGCTTCAAATGCTCGATGACCTGACGTTGTTCATTAGTTTCAAGCTCATGAACCAAGCACTTGCGGTCTATGTCTGCATGTATGAAACATTGAAACGGGTTGGATGCCTTGAGGCCCTTTAAATTCCAACTTTTCTGGTGTTGCCTTAAGAGACAAAACTTACGGCGAACATGCATATTTCTTTAGCGAGTGAATATCAAATTTGGTGCATGTTAATTGAGGAAATGAAAAACGTAGAGAATCTTCCGAGCCGTAATTCTCCATGTTACAGGTTTTCAAAAGACAGTGCACTGCGTTCTGCCGGGGAACGTGCTGTTCGAAGAAATAGTTGGAGAGCTAAGGACGGTGACCACCTCTTTTTACACACATTAACTTCGAATGATGCTGATTCGGCAGAACAGGGCTGACAACCAGACTGCGGCCTGGCAGTGTACTATCGATTTTTTCTGCTTTACCAACGAATCTGCAAAAACTTGTTAGCTTCTACTTCCTTGACGTAGCTTTAATAAAATGTATTCACGAAAATGATCGATTGCGTCTCAAACAACATGAGACACCTTTGAAATTCGTGCTATCTTGCCGATGAAACCGAAACCAAAACGGCGATAGACGAAGTTGCCAGAATGAGTGAGTGGCGTTATTTCAAATATTGAGCTACCTCGTTTATAGGCTCTGAAAGCTGCACTTGCCATTACAACACACGTCGCCAACGGAAGGTAATGAATATTATGCAGAACTAACGCCACTGCAATCATTCCAATAAATCGTTCATTTGGTGTACGTCTGCTGGAGTTTGTCCGTTGCAGGCGAATAATGCTTAGCTTTTGGTTCCAATTGTATATTGGTTAAACTTCAATAACTGTAGGAGAATTACTGGCGACTCCCAGTTTACTTAATTTCATCTCTACTTTAACTTTATCTTCTGTTATTTTAACTTCCTTATATAATATCTGGTAATCTGCTGATACACACACACAAGCACATAAGAGGCGATCGAGTGTCGCGTTCCCCTTGATATTGAGTATGTGCAGGCACTTTTCTTAAAACACCTAATATATACTACAACCCTTTAGCACCACAACAGTGCGCAAGCAAGCTCGATATGCAACGTATTCTTCGACAACAGATTGATCTAAAAGCGAGCAGCTGACAACGGGTGCACGAAATAATTTATTTCATAAAAAGAGACATTTCTTCGTTGGTGCAACGTAAAGTGGTTTCCATCTCATTTTTTTATAGTGGAACTGCAAACCGACGCGTGCTACGTGCGTATTCTATTGCCGTCTGTGTCAGTTCCACCCTGTTTTTTTCTCTAGCAATATGGCCGCCGGCTACTCAGTTGCTCCCGTTGGCGGCGGCCGGGACTGCCACTCAAGAGGTTCTATAGAACCTTCTTGCCTCGAGCGGGGTACATCCTTCTCGCCGCTGTAGCCACTCTAGTTCTCGATGCTCCAGTTAGAAACGCATCTGTGCTCTCGGTTGGTTTCAGTGTCACGCCGCTAGTTAGGCGACGCTGGCTTGAATTTCGGCGCATGCTCTAGTTTGATGGGAGCACCCCTACGTATAATGCTCGCTCGTGCCCTTCCTCTTCTTTCGCCAGACATCACCTAGTGCAATTCGATACTGTTACCTACCATGAACTTCGAACATGCCAAGGCGGTGGAGCGAAGAGCTCGCAAGGTGGCTGGAGTGCTGCCTCCTCCGGTTTCACGTTGATTTAGAGGGGGGGGGGGGGGGGAAGTTGCCCCCACGTCACCTAAGAGGAGGGGTGGGACTTTGATCATACATTGACGTGGGGGGGAGGCGCTGCAACGAACCTTTACATAATATTGATAATATTACTAGAAATTACAATGGTGACAATAATAATGTTGTCACGCAGCAAAGGACGACGTCGGCGATCAAAATGTCGCGGCATCGGCTGTGCGGGAATTTATATCCCTCGGCGCCAGCGTTTCTAGAAGAGTCGAATTGTATCGAGAACGCTGTGATAGCATTTCTTTGAAACGCTGTTTGTTCGGAACGCTCGAAGCGCTGTTCGATAGCGTTTGTTTGAAACGCTGTTTGTTCGGAACGCTCGAAGCGCTGTTGGATAGCGTTTGATCGAGAACGCTGTGATAGCGTTTGTTCGAAACGCTGTGAAAACAGTGATAGCACAGGCCAGCGCAGCCAGGCCGAAAAAGCAAAACACAAATAAACCAACCGAATGCATGGTTCGCGGCAATATATAACGAGAATAATAACAGTTGTTGGTGTTCAACGCCATACAACCGTCGCTTCCTTTGATAGGGCACGACGTTGTATGATAGCCGAGTGGATGTATGGAGGATGCACGGCTTATCAGATTAACCCTCCGGAGCTAGCTCCTCCATCATCGTTAACTTCGTCGATATTACGTAATTTTTTTCACCTAAATTCTTTCGGCGAAGGTGCAGCACTCAGTCCCGGGCCCGGTAGCCTTAGGAATCTGGCGAGCTCTGTCGAGAACCTCGACATGTTCTTCAGGCTTTGAGAGATTAACGCAGTTTCGCACTGCTCCAGTATTCGTGTGAAGTTTCTCGGCTCTGTGAGTCGTGGCATGCCCAGATAAGGCGATAAAGGGTTGGGTGTTCTGGACTGCCCACGTTTAGTCTGCGAGGTCTAAGGTGTGCTGATGGGTGACCTACTTCGATGACAGGGCCTCTGGAGCAACTGCCACCATTCTGGCAACTATACGAAAACTGCCAACGTATGATGGAGTACTGCAGGTCCTTCCTGGCATAATATGCACGTGCCTTTTTGGTGTTCGTCTGGATATTTCCGCTTTCGGCGGACTGGGTTGGGAAAGGCGTTCGTCTGCAGCTGTCTCCAGGTGACGGTCCGCCTTCAGTTTAGCTTAGAACTTGGTGGTGGGAATACCTTTGTGGCGTTAAGAAATGCATTCGTTATTTCATTTTAGCTAGCGATTCAGCAATGAATTATTTCTGCAAGGACAAGTGTCACTTTTGTATTATACAGACATATATCAAGGAGGAATCACCATGTTTTCTAAGCATCTGTCATACGCACTCATCAAGTGCAATGGTGACAGCTTGTTTTACACATCATCCAGATAGAAAGGGCCTTCATTATTTTCCGCCAATCCTACTGAAAACAGTGTACACATGACCACAAAATATGCCTTCGAGGCAAGTGATAAATTCCGCTTTTTTGGCGGACATTTACAGTCACTGTTTACTGGTAAAGTGGTCTACGGCAGCATTGATGCAACCTTGCTCTGTCATAAATCATACAGGTTTGATTTTGCTATTTGGAAGTATGACAGATTATTCTTGTAGCTGCTGAAATGCTCACATTTTAAAGTGAAACGCTAAAAACCCCTCACCTGTTTTCAATTAGAGCAACAATTCAAAAACATGTAAAATTCGTGTCAGTACTACTTTAAACGTGAATCTGACTAGACTTTTTTCTTTTCTGGCAACTCATCACGTTTTCATTTTGTTTTTACTTCCCGACAGCCCCACACATTCCAAGTGAGGCAGCTTCAGGAGCAGCCTCACATAACTGTGAATCGTTCGTAGCCTGCACCTATGTTTTCGTGTTGTGTCTTCTTCAGAAATTCTTACCTTCCATAGGTGTTTTGTACTGCCTATGCAGTGTGAAGCCTCGCAGCCTATGCTCAACACGTACAAACTTACCAAAAGGACTGCTGTGCTGGGCCCTACTGTTGCCAATAGTATGCATTACAAAATAATGTTTTATCGAATACCAGGCGAGTGCGGAGTCTCATCGAAAGCGTCAAAAAGTGCCATTATCTTGTAGCAGCATGGCGGACGTTCGCTCACCTGTATGCGCCTGGCGAGGTCAAGCCCGAGTGCCTTGTCATGAATTTCCTGCACCTTCTTCGAGAAGGTCACGCCCAGGGCATCGATGTGACGCAGGTATGACTCGTACACCCTGGTGGCATGTGCCGTGTACGTCTCCACGAGCGCCGGGTCGAGCGGCTCTCGCTTGGCCTCCTGCGCCTCGTTAGACAGCGGATGTGGCTCAGTAGCCATGCGCGCCAGCAGATCCTGCAGGAACTTGTGCGAGTAGTAGCCGTCCACCGCCTGATAGCTGCTGTCGTCCGCCAGGCTGCTGCACCGAGACCAGCGGGAAGAACGGCACTCAGATCGATGACGGCCGCTAGGGTGCGATAAGTGAGTGGGCTTGCCGGTATGGCCTTTCTTCATTTTGATATAGTTCAGGCAACAACGAGGAACTAGAGACCTAATTTAGCCGCCAATTAAAACACGCACAAAAGGAGGGAACATGAACATGGGGTGAGCGGCCATGAGATATGGTTTTTAGTATTTGCCTATTCATCGTAAAGCTTTCAAATGTCAGCCGTGTTTAAAAGAGATTAAGATTTTAAGTAGAAACAAGTATCACACTGGGAGTAAGTTGAGGTAAGCCCACTGCGTATGTAAAAAACTGTATTACCGATACACCTCTTGCGTTGTACAGACCGGAAGAAAAATTTATTGCTGAATAGCTTTGGTGTTGTTGAGAGCACACATCAATGATGCCTATTTCTGGACTGCCTCTCACAACAATTTAACAGAAATTGGATTGCGCTTGTATGGCTCACTTCTTTTCACGTCATCTCTCGAACATTGTATTTGGCATTATGTTTTTTTTCGCCAAGAATAGGAAGAGCCAAAAATTCTTTGTGTTATTCCCCTTTGTGTGCATCTTGATTTGTGGCTGAGTTATGATTTCTAAGTAGGTACCAACTAGGCCTGCAAACAGTCTTGTTAAAACAGCCTGGCACATAGAAAAAAACATGTTTTACTGCAGAACTGCGTGTTGTACCCACGTGCCTTTTTTGCTACGCGTGCTTGTCTTTCCCTGCCCTAGAACTATGTCATCAATGTGACGAAAGGGGTGACTGGTTCAGGTTGGCGTATCAATGCGCTTGAGTATACACTCTGTTGGAGGCCAATAGGGGAGGCTTTGAAAGCCACGCGTGGTGCCCCTTGTGGTGCGGTTGGCGCACATCATTCACAGTCTTAGCAGACAGCAGCGCCTCATTACTTTGATCAATATGGTGGCACAAGCGCCCATAGTCGGAGCGTTAGTGCTTCGGGCAGCATTAAAAATACCGCAAGGGGACATTTTTCTAAAGTGCCGTCATAAATAAATAGCAAAACCTGCACAGCGGCCACGATTTCAACGTTAGTGAACGCCTTGCTGTCCGTAGTCATTACTGACGACTAAACGCGTGCGTCAGGTTTGCGTAATGCTACATGCCTACTTCATATCTGCCGCAGTAGGTTGTCATTCTATACACCAACACGGATGTGGTTGCCATATACACCGACACCCACATCTGTCTTTACAGCCTTCACGAAGCTTCATTTTTTACCCTGTAGTTCTGCTACTTTACGCGCCCTGTACCACTTCTTCCTAACGTTCAGATTATTTGCCAATGAAAGACTTCTAAATGAACAACTCCGAAGTATGTGATTAAATTTATCACTTACGGTGGATCATTCCTTTGTGGCTACAGCAGTGGGTTGTAGCCACAGGAGTGTTCGCGATGCCATTTGTAAGACGAAAATAATTGAGTGGTAAAGTTATCAAAATAAAGTTTATTCCTCAACAGACGTTTTTTGCTTTCTTGAAGTGGACAGATCAAATCCCAGCTGCGGCACCCGTAATTTTCATAAATAAGCTTGAGGCCTGCGTGCTTCGAATTAGTTGTTTATTAAAGACCCCGAGGTGATGGAGAGTTCCGGAGAATCCCACTACGGTGTCTCTTATGATCAGATGGTACGTTTCATACGTTAAATCCCAACAGTTATTTTTTTCGAGAATAGTGCTTTCGCAAATGATTCATTGCTCAAAACTCTCATAATATCATTACCTTGATTTATATAACAAGGTACCATCCAATTAAGGGCTGGTCCCCCTTGGTGGGTTGCACGAGTTTTGTAAGCTTCAATCAACCAACCGTCGTCCTAGGATGATCTTAACGAATGCGCATAGTTCTGCTGGGCTGGTTGTATTTGCCGTACTATGCTGCGTAACTCGATCAGTTCAGCCCTTGAATGGTGGGCCTATCGACCTGACAAAGCATTAAATGACCTCGCATTGTATTCTTGAGAACTGGGAAGGGTATACGGCGGCAAAATAATTAATATGGTCCATCAAACGTTCCATCAGCCTTCAGCTGAACTGAAGTGCCTTGCATACGCTTATCTTCTCTCTAGCGCTGTGCCTATAGGAACGGTATGCACGCTGGATCATTGCACGTGCACAGATGGTGTCCGAGACCGTGGTGTCTGAGATGAATTCAAGCATCCAGCGGCAGAAAGCGAGACCACAAAGAGAGCGGGAACGAAACACTTTTTACGTCACACAGCCGGGATCAACTTTTATTGCTGCTCAATAAAATATGCACTAGTCGAGAAACTATAAAGCGTCATTCCCCCAGCAGTTCATGATTCCAATGAACTACGTGCTAGCCGGCCTTGGGAGAGCATTTATTTCTCCTCGGGTGCACCACAACGGTTTGCTCTGATAGCCGCATGGCGGCGTGCCACTCGAATAGCATGCAGGGTACTTATAGTGAGACGCTACGAAGAACAGAGTACACAGAACACTGTTGAACACAACCAGCGCATACGCCAACTGGTTTCAATAGATGCGAAGGAGATTTTCGACTAACCCATGTAACGCTTTCTCTCTGTCCGCACCGCGCTCCCCTGCCCACATGTTTTAAGGCAATGCCAAATAGGTCACGCCTTCCCTTGCAATGTGCGTGCGTAGACGTCACTCTTTCCCTAGCCTCTCACCGCTCGCAGCGTGTTATCTACCTCGCTTCACCCTCTTCGCCCCTCACAATGTTTCATCAATTCACCCCCTTCACCGCTCGCAACGCTCGAGCCCACTTTTCTCGTGGACATTATCTGACTGGCTCCACCTCTCTTCATCTGTCGGCGAGATGCCGCGAGCGAGCGGGTGCGCGCACAGCACACGTTTGAATAATGTCGCGGCGCCGACACTGTGGACAGCGTGCTGCTGTTTGCCGCGTGATTGCGCCGACATGCTGCACACCGTCGCGACATGCCTCCCGCTAGTGCGCGCATACCTTCCCCAACTGTCACCGGCGTTGCGAGGCTTAGCGAAGGCGATTGCATTCGCGATTGCAACGTCATCAATGAGAAGGTGCGACCCAGGAAAGGCGAACGCAAATGCTGCATGTGGAAGACCAGCGACATTAAAAAGGGGCGAGTCAATGACACTGATCGCTTTGAGATTATAGGCGGCGTGGTTAACACTGACAAGACACGAGCCAAGGAAGCCGAGCGCAAGCGTCCTCAATGTGTCCCGCCTTCCGTGTCTTTGCGTTTCAAACGAACGTTCACTCGACTAAACGCTACTAGCCTTTCTTTCAGCACCCGCATTAACACCCAATTCAACCGAACGAATGCGTGCCAGCGACTCCTCTTTTTAATCAATGTCAGTGGGTGGTGGTAAAATCAAAGCTTCAACAACAGAAAAGAAGGTGTGCAATGACCGCCTTATATAAGAGGACGGTACATACAACAAGTAGATGGGGATCCCTAATACGGGACCCCATTGACGTCGGCTGCTGCACGGACTCGTCGAACCAAGACCTTTAGGGCCTCACTCGCACCTGAATTGGCGCAGTTGGTCCCCCCTGTTTCAAAGAATTGTTGTGCGAAGCTACTTGTGGGGCAGTGCTGCTTGTGTGCCGCTCTCGTCTGAGGGAGCATCCCTGTCGTTACCTGGATACGCAGAAAAAGCTGTTTCCTTCATGATATAGCGCGTCTTCCAGATTTCCCGATTCGCCCTTCTTCTTTGGTAGCTCTCTCTGTATGCGCTACGCGGCGCTTTTTTGCGTTTGCGATATTCTAAAGTGGCGTTCGAGTAATCGACAGCAATCAGGCACCACACGGCAGCTCTAGTCGTATTTCGTAGTGGTCGTGCCACTCAAAGTTTATCGCTAAACGTATCCTGCACCATACGTTGTCACGTTTATGTTTCCAGGAGCCTTGCGCACGAACATCATTTAGTGCGTGTTGTTAGTATGGTTCAAATAGAGGGGAAGCTGCCTTCGCTTCAGGAGAAAAATGGAATCGGTTATATCACAAGCGCTTTTTTTAACCGTGCAACGTTCTGTCATTTTTTTATAGCGAAGCATTTCTTAGCGAATTTTGGCAACTTTAAGCCTATCTATCTATCTATCTATCTATCTATCTATCTATCTATCTATCTATCTATCTATCTATCTATCTATCTATCTATCTATCTATCTATCTATCTATCTATCTATCTATCTATCTATCTAGCCACCTACGACTTTTAGCTCGCCTGGCCGTTTCGATATTGGCATTGATTCCAAACTCTGTATGGCGTAACATGACTGTATGAAGAACAAACTTGACTAGTCATAACTTGAAAACCATGACGTGTATGTTGTGAATGTCATGATTTACAATTCCTCGTCCTGCAGCTCTTGTGGTGGTTTTGTTCACATGCATGTCGCAAAACTGGTATGGTATGGCATGACTGCATGGCGAACACAAGCGACAGACCCTAACATGAAAATCATGACATGTGTGACATGTAACAAAATGACTAAATGCCACGCTCATGAAGGCTCGTGGCCGTTTTGCTAGCATCAAATATACCGAATTTGTTAATACAGTACGTGAATGGATGACGAAGGTATACGACTGGTGCTAACATCATAATCATGAAATGCGTGTCATATAACAACATGACTACATGCCGCGCTCATGATGGACTAGCGGCCGTTTCGCTAGCTTCACTTTCACCAAAATCTGTATTACGGGACGTGAATGAATGACGAAGGTATGATACTGGGGCAAACATAATAAACATGAGATACGTGACATAACAGCATGAATACATGCTACGCTCATGATGCACTCACGGCCGTTTCGCTAGCTTCATATGTACCAAACTAGGTATTACGCGAAGCGAATGGACGACATAGGTAAATGACACATCCAAACATGATAATTACGACATGCGTGTCATGTAAAAACATGACTATATGCCATACTGATGCTGTGCTTGCGGCCGTTTCACTAGCTTCACATACGCAATGTTTGATATTACGTGACGCCAATGTATGACCAAGGTATTTGACTGGTGCAAACATGATAATTATGAGATGCGTGTTGATGCGACAAGGGTTTGCGGCAAGGGAGATCCGGGATCAAGATGTCGAGGCAGGTGGAGGTTGAACTTTGTAGGGAGGGTTTATTTAGGTTCTTTACATGGCACGGGCTCTCAGGCCCGAAGCTCTACATTGAAAGCTCTACATTGAAAAAGGCTGTCTATTGAACAAGCTCCGTAAATCGCACTAAGCTGCCCACGAGGGCTGTTTAAATACAGTCTCATCGACAAACAGGTCCATACGGCACTGTCCAATAACATGTCCCACAGCATACACGAGTATCATTATGCCGGCACCGCCCCCAACAAACCCACATACACAAACCGAACATGCGTATGTTCTCGAATATGCTGCCTCCTCTGGTGAATCTTGCTTCCAGCGAGTGGGGTAAAACGTGTTTGTCATCTCGCCGCTCGCGCTGACAACCCAAGCTTTGTCAAATGGGGATCGTGGTCTAGGCGCCTCCGAGGGGCCATACCTGGACATCTGTTACTGATTTGAACGTCGGCGGCTCACTAGTCAGAGATGCGCAGCGTGGTGGTCCGACGTCGGTACGCGGCGGAAGCTCGGCCTTGTGGCTTTTACCGGGGCGCGAAGACGTCACGTGTCGCATCTCTGCGCGGACCCGAAGGACAGTGGTGCTCCATAGAATAAATTCTGCCACGCAGTGCGCAGTACACGGAAACAGCAGGACGTCTTGGCGCTGCTCCTTTTGTCTACAAATTGAGGCGGCTTCCTTCCTTCCATTCTGGCCGCCTGCACGCAACATTGTTTTGTGAGAACATGACTACATTCCACAGTCAAGGCGCCAATACTTTTCGACGTGACGCGGTGCGTTTGCTCGCCGGCGTTCATATCGTCCCGTCATGCCGGCGTTGTCCCAATAGGCGCTGGTGCTGCCAACGTTACTATAGATTCTCCTTCAGTTTGCAAACTCCACTGGGACGAGGTGGCGAAACGCAGCCTCTTTCATTTCCTGCTCCCTAGGTGGCACTTCCGATCCCATTTGACCGGTCGCCACGACGTAATGGATCCATGTACAGCGTTAAACGGAGTTCTTGCGCTTAATTTCGCGCTGCGGGAGTTATTTTCCGTGATAGTGCACTAAGGTTAATACGAGTGGGCAATTAAAGCACCAGTTGTGTGACTAATGCGGTGCCACATGGCGGAGATGCCAGTGCGATGCCTGAATCTTGCGGGCATTGTCTTGATGTAGCCGTATTGCGTTCTTGTTTTTCAAAATTCAACCGTACATATTAAAAAACTGTTGCAGTGGGCTTAAGGGTAAATGCTTGAGGACTATGCACTTGAATTCAGACGCATGTTGGAGAAACCAGAGAGGGCTAAATGTTTCAAAGCTCATCAACACGACGTGCTTCGTAATTGTATAACCTTAGTTAATGGTATATTATGAAGCACACACCACATCCATCTGATTCCGCCGGAGATATTGGAAGTGTAAAGTCTAGAACGATTTGTTCGTTCCAGATAACTCAGACTTACGATCCGAACGTTTTTTTTTTTCTTTCAAGGATAGATAGCACACGAATTCAATAAATGCATGTCCCTTATACGGCTATAAAATGCATAATACTGTAGCGGGCGCTGAGGCCGGTGATGGCGATAATTTTATTTGTGTGCGCATATCAATTCGTATGCCGAGGCGCACGGCGCAGATGCAGCCAACATGCCTCACGTTATCTCCGGAGGGCCGCGGAAGATACGCAGCCACGCCCCTTTTGGTTGTCGCTTTCGAAGCCTCTTTTTCTTAGAAAATAAACTAGTCTTGTTCCAAACTTCAAGGGTATAGGTGCCTTCTTTTCGCGCCTCCGTGGGGCGAGTGCGCTACAATACAATGAGTTCAGCAAAGTCTTATTGAATGAACACAATTTATTGGACGCTACGACAAACAAACTGGAAGTCACTTTTGTTCGCACGGTGTCAAACCTACTTCCATGTGGTCTGAAAATTACTTCACCGTGGGCACTGTGCACGTAGTCAAGATATCGTCCTCCTGAAAGTGGAAGTCACACACCGCGCAAATCCTTGATAGTTCCTTATCTAATCTCGGTATTGCTCGTTGTCACTGTTTAAGACCCACCTCATCAACAGGGGGGGGGGGCTTGAAAAAATACTTTTTTTCGGTCACAGATTTTTTTTTAGTCGTAGCCCCTTCGGTAACCAGTGACAAAGCAGCGAGGCATGTTTTATAACATCGAGAAACCGTCCCACGAAGCATGAGAGCTATGCAGCTAACACCCGGCACGATAACACAACAAAGCTGACAGCAAATGATTGATTGATTGATATGTGGGGTTTAACGTCCCAAAACTATCATATGATTATGAGAGACGCCGTAGTGGAGGGCTCCGGAAATTTCGATCACCTGGGGTGCTTTATCGTGCGCCCAAATCTGAGCACACGGGCCTACAACATTTCCGCCTCCATGGAAAATGCAGCCGCCGCAGCCGGGAATCGAACCCGCGCCCTGCGGGTCAGCAGCCGAGTACCTTAGCCACTAGACCACCGCGGCGGGGCTGACAGAAAATGAGACACAACGTCAATTGTCACCATGATATCGCAGTAAGCAGCAGTGGAAGCACAAACGGAGCGAGTGTCATCGATCTCGCTGAGACACATAATGATAGCGATTGCCACGGAAACACTTGCCCTATACTTGCAGGCTATGAAGAAGCACCGGCTGTTTAACTTCGCTGGCGCGGTCGGAGGCGTGCGCCTAACCGCGGTGATCATCGTCAGACCAGTCAAAAAACGACGAGCGTGCCCCCTCGTGGTGGTACATAGAAGAGTGACACCTGCGGCCGCGCAGTTTGCAAACTGAAAAAAGAATCTGGTAACGTTGGGTCCTGCCATATACTCGCAGGCACGCGCCGCACTGCGTTGCTTTGACGCATGCGCGTTTCAGCGCCTCTGGCGTCTCTCCGTTACGAAAAGAGGGAGACGCATTGTCTGGATAACGCATCGGCGCAAAATGCAGCATGTCGCATTTCGCGTCGGTGGCACCCGGGCCGCGCCAACGAACGCTGGTCGCACCTGGCGTCAGAATTTACGTGATGATGATGATGAACAAACTTTATTTAATTAGCAGAAAGGTCCTCTTCCCCTTTCAGGTGCGAGAGGAGAAGGAAGGACCAAACCTAGACGACGGCCATGATCCCATGAGCCCTGGCGGCGTCTTCGGCCTGCCGTATTAAGCGGGCTTGTAATTGAGAGTCAGAGCTGAGGAGCGCGGCATCCCATCGACTCCCGTCTGGAAATTTGCCTCTCATGGGGGCCTGCGGGCATGCCCATAAAATGTCACTCAAGTCCGCCCTGTTGTGGCAAAATTTACACTTGTCCGAATGAAGTTCCGGCACGCAGCGGTTCATTGTTACCGGACTAGGAAACGTGTGGGTCTGGGGTAGGCGCCACTCCACCGCCTGTCCTTTGTTGATTGACGAGTTGTCGGGAGGATAAATTTTCCTGCTTAGCCCGTAATATCTCTGCAAGTGGTCATCCGCTCAAATCTCTCATCGTCCTCCCCGTTTGACCAGGGCAATCCAGAGGCGCGGTCTGTAAGTCTTCGAGCTGTCTGGTGTGCAGCCTCATTGCCGGGCAAGGAGGAGTGAGCGGGTGTCCAGACTATTTCTATTGTTCGTTGGTCTTTGCATCCAACCAATATTCTTAAAGCTATTTGGGATATTCGCCCTCGTGCAAAGTTTCTCACAGCCATCTGCGAGTCGCTTACAATGAGTGAAGTCGAGGTGGATGCTATGGCCATTGCAATAGCTGCTTCCTCCAGCTCTTCTGCAAAGCTCGTCCTCACCGAGCCGCTGACCTTATGAGTTCCTTTGTAGTCCACCACTGCTATAGTCATGTTGTCATTTCCTTTGTATTTGGTCGCGTCTACATATTTTGTTTCCGGTAAATCTTTTACATTGTTATGTATATTTTTCGCTCTTTCAGCTCTCCTTGCTTTGTGATGTTCGGGGTGCATGTATTTTGGAATCGGTAAGATTACTAAACATTTCCTGATTTCATACGGGATATTCTTTTTGGCGCCAAATTGATTTGCGTAGTTTATACCCAGTTCCTCTAGTATGGCTCTACCTGTTTTACTCTGCGTTAGTCTTTCATATTGTGCAATTCTTTGAGCTTCTATAAGCTCTGCTGGTGTGTTGTGAAGCCCTAATTGAAGTAATTTATCATTAGAGGCAGTAATTGGAAGTCCGGTTGCCTGTTTGAAAACTCGTCTAATGATTCTGTCAATCTTTTCTCTCTCGGCCACTTGCAGTCTGAGCTACGGAATCACATATACAATACGACTGATGACAAAAGCTTGTACCAGTCTTACCATAATATTTTCCTTCATACCATATTGCCGGTTTGCAATTCGTTTAAGTAGACGCATAGTTTGCTGCGCACTGGTTTCAAGTATTCTAATCACCTCTCCGTTGTGCCCGTTTGAGCTGATTCGGAGTCCCAGAATTCTTATGCTTTCGACCGTAGGTATTTGCGTTTTTCCAACAAAGACTTTAATGTTAGGTTTTTCCTGGATGCTTTTCAGACCCCTACATGTCGGGTTATAGAAGAGAAGTTCCGATTTTTTCGGTGAACATTGTAATCCTGTATGGATGGCATATTCTTCTACAACATTCACTGCTGTTTGTAATATTTCCTCTATGTATCCGTCACTACCCTCTGCTACCCATAAGGTAATGTCATCTGCATAGAGGCTATGGTGGAGTCCTGGAATTTCCTTCAGTCTGGTAGAGAGACCTATCATGGCCACGTTAAAAATAAAGGGGGGTAGGACTGAGCCTTGCGGCGTACCTCTGCTGCCCAGAATGAACTCTTGGGATTCTGCTTCGCTTAGTATTGTTCTTGCAGTCCGGTCAGTTAAAAGGTCTTTTATATAACCCTATACTCTTTTTCCTACCCCTAACGCTTGAAGATTGGCAAGTATAGCTTTATGTGATGTATTATCGAATGCCTTTTTAAGATCTAGGCCAACTAATATAGAATTTTAAGAATTACCTGTTATTACGAATAGCAGCTTCTGTCAGCTTTTAAATCAGAAATACGCAGAGGAAGTATCTTTTTACGCACCTTGGCCACCTTGCATCCAAATCCTGCCAGTCATGTTACTCGCTGTACGGAGACTTGGCACGTACTTTGTCCTCGCACAAACTGTGGATAACCCCTTTGGATGTGTTTTCTGGTGCTGTTACATAAGCGGCTGTAGCATAGCTCTTGTCATTGATCATAATTTCCTTGATGTTGCTGTATTCCTTCGCATTGGCCAAACTAAGTGTGCTCATGATCATGGTATTTTGTCGCATGTTGATTCTGAGAGTATCTTCCCCAGCAATGTCAAGCTGTACTTTTGCCGCTCGTAGAACACAGTCTCTTATGACCGCCAGACTCCGTGGCGTCAAGTTGAGACCTCCTCCTGGGCGTATTACCACCTTCTAATCGTCTTCTGGTAGTTGCGGTCCCTATGGCACTGGCCGGCGATGCAAAAAATCCTTCAGTCTCCGAGACGCCTCCATGAACGCACCTCCCGCGTTCTTGGCTGGTTCCGCGTTTTTCTTGTCTTTTGCCTTCTTTCGTCGTTCATGGGCCACAACCCATCCTTGAGTGTCGTTGTACTCTTTGGGAGACAGCGTCTCCCCCTCAAGTTCCACAATATCCATTTCGCAGGCTTCGAACAAGCCGGGGGCCTGGCTTGTCGCCTAGTTGCCAGCGCGTCGATGGCAGTGCGTCGGCACTGCGAAGGCGTAGCTAGGGCGACGCCGTTGTGGGAACTTAAAAGAAGTGTCACGGCTCAAAAAAAAGTAGGCCCACCTGGTATATCCTGTCATCGGACGAATCGGGTGATCGTCTGGCGACAGCTGTGATGGTCTTGAATCCCGTGGTTGTCCTTATTCAGCCGCCAAAGTGAAAAACTGGCAGAGCCCATTCGAGGCTTCCGAGTGGCTCAGCCCCCTAGCGGCAGACATCAGAATTCAGAGCACTCGCGTTTCGCTATAGCGTCGCTGGGCCCAGCGTGCGCGTGCGGCAACGATACGAAGGAACACATTGGGCCTTTTTTTGATGCGCTCGCTGCCGTTTTGCAAGCTGCACGTAATTTGGTTTCACGTTACGTCAATGAATGACGGAATATATGATTGGGGCGAACATGCTAATCCTGACACGCGTGTCATGTTGTACACGCGTGTCATGTTTGCAGTTCGTCCTGTTTATTGTGTGGTTAGTAGACTGAATGTAAAATGATTCTAAAACAAGATGGGCAGATAAATGTCTTTCCTTGGCGATATTGTTTGCTGCGTCCCAGTCATTACTGTGGCCAGTTTCTTTGTGGTGTTCAGACAAGGCATTCGTAGTTGTGTGGCCCTTGGCGACGTCGTTTTGGTGTTGTTTTAAACGCCATTTAAAATTCCCACTCATGCCGATCTACGACACGTCCCATCCCCCTCCCGGTATCCTGTAGATAACTACCGGGAAATCCATGCGCTTCAAAAGATCCTTTGCGCAAACTAACTGTTGTCGGAGTTTTCCAGTAGACACGTGGGCTACTTTAACACCATAGCTTT
The DNA here is from genome assembly GCF_043290135.1 of Rhipicephalus microplus. NCBI lineage: Eukaryota > Metazoa > Arthropoda > Arachnida > Ixodida > Ixodidae > Rhipicephalus > Rhipicephalus microplus. The sequence continues at coordinate 274,375,644 of NC_134702.1, read as the reverse complement.
CGAAAACTCTTGCAAGCGCCTCGTTTGTTCCCGCTGCGTAAGAAAGCGCTGCGTGCTTCACGCATTTCCTTTCGCCGTTTCATGAAGGGCTTACATGCTATACGCACCTGAGTCCTTAGAAGTTGATCAGGGTAACCACTCACGAACCCTTTCTCACCCTCTGCAGTTCTGGCGTACAGATGTTCTCCGCTACAGAATTCTTCAGAAGCGGTACCTAGGAGCCCAAACTCTGAACACCTTTACATACATTAGCAGGATTTATCGGTGTCTTTACAATGAGCTATCTCGTGGTTAAATTTGAGTTGTCGCATTGTGTGGGAAATTGGAGAAACGATGCTCACCCATGACATAACCAACGAATTGTCATACCAAGATTCCCCGGTTCTGTTAAACAGTAAATTCACGCCTGTTCAACAAGATTATGCCAATGGTCTGGCGGATCCTAAATGTGGGCATAAAAAAACTCTTAAAGCTCATTTCTTGAGCGAATAAATAATGATCACATGTACTGAGTTCTTCTAGTGCTCTTTTTTTCTTTTCCTGTTTATTGACATAAAAACATTATTCTAGTTCAATTTTTACTACTCATGGTGGCTTTCGCTGCATGTTTTTATTGTCGGAATGAACATATATTGCTTTATTCAAGTATATTACAAAATAGTAACCTTAAGTACTAAAATGTCTCATTAGTGTCACCTATTATCACAGAATACGTTCTGCGTAACGTTTCTACCTGTGTTTTTTTTTCTTTGGTTGACTTAGATATTTTTACGTTTTGGTGCTTATGTATGTGATCATTCTGTAAAGAAGATTCTCTAACCTTGGAACCCTCTTCTGCATATGCGTAATGCTGTAGCAACGCTATGCAAAATTAACTTTAATTTGATATGATAATTTTGTTAGAAACAAACGCATGCGTTCTTCTTAGTAGCTTAGAATGAAAGAAAGCTGTTCTATTTGGTACGTTTACAATCTAAAAGAGAAGGCGTGCAAACACTGACACCCGGCCCCGCCGCGGTGGTATATTGACTAAGGTACTCGGCTGCTGACCCGCAGGTCGCGGGTTCGAATCCCGGCTGCGGCGGCTTCATTTCTGATGGAGGCGGAAATGTTGTAGACCCGTGTGCTCAGATTTGCGTGCACGTTAAAGAACCCCAGGTGGTCGAAATTTGCGGAGCCCTCCACTACGGCGTCTCTCATAATCATATAGTGGTTTTGGGACGCTAAACCCCACATATCAATGAAACATGGACACCCGAAAGCAGTCAGTACTTTACAAGTGGTGGGGTTTGTGGCAGCTCGACTATTTTCTTCTGTCCGGGTTTACACGCCCTGTCTTTAAGTCGGAGACTAAAATATACGATAGCGGGATATTTTAGTCCCCGACTGAGTAATGCGTCCTCTTCACACCGTTCAATCTTGTTCAATTATTTTTAAACGCAGGAGGTGGGGGCACTTGCTTTGATTCTACTCCTTTGTTATGTTTGCCACTTCTATTTTGTGCAACAATGTTGCTGGTTTTGCACGTGACGTCAATACTGAGCGTGCAATAAAAGTTTATCTGATGAAATTGTAATCCAGATTTCGAAAACACCGTTGTTTTATCAAAATCTAATTATACGAAGGAAAGAGAAATCATGATGAAACAAGCGCAAAAATACACACACACAGGACACAGACAAGTGCTTACTGGCCACTGAAAGTTTTATTTCGAAGCGAACACTAATAAATACATCACACGCATGTACGTCATTTCCGACTTACCCTGTCATCCCCAACAACGTGATATATTAAAATATGCACGCCCCCAAAACCGGAAACAAACACGTGTCAAGAACAAAAAAAAGAAAATGTAAAAAAAAAACTAAAAAACTAAAACTAAAATCAAAGAAACAAAAAACGTAACACAGAGAAAAACACTGGGTTATGTGACGTCCACTGGGTTTTGAACGTCACACAACCCAGTGTTTTTCTCTGTGTTACGTTTTTTTGTTTTTTTTTTGTTTTCTTGTTTCTTCAATTTTTGTGTTTTTTGTTTTTGTTTTTTTACATTTTCTTTTCTTAGTTCTTGACACGTGTGTGTTTCCGGTTGTGGGCGCGTGCTTATTTTGTTATATCATCTTGTTGATGATGACATAGGAAGTCGGGAATGACGTACATGCGTGTGAGGTATTTATTTGTGTTCGCTTCGAAATAAAATTTTCAGTTGCTAGTAAGCGCTTGTATGTGTCCTCTCTGAGTGTGTGTATTTTTGCGCTTGTTTCATCATGAACCTTTACCAACACGCCACACTGGCAGTCATCCTAAAGAGAAATCATAGAAGCTTTCACGATGCGCTGGCTTGACGAAGACAGGTGTGTTAGCGTGCCATCTATTCATTTGTTGAACAATGCATTTGATTTTTACGTTGAAATTTTAGATAGTTCACAAAAGCAAATTTGATATCACACAGATGGTTGTTTCTTGTAGTGGGCAGTGCACAGTTTTAAGTTCCTTCTATCCTTTTTCCTTTCACCCTATACATATTTTTCGAGTTTCCATCGAACAAACAGTTGTAAGTTCGTGTTCGTGCTTGTCCTACCTTTGCCTTCATGTCTCTTTTTGGTATGCAATTTAGTGTGTTGCGAGTGTCAACCAAAAAACAAGACTGACGTACTTTTCATCCGACTCCACGTAGCTCACGTCGTCATCCTCTTCGACTGTGTACTCCTCCTCTGGCTCGGCTGCACAGAAATTGCACTCAGCACATTCGTTCATGTTGTTGATATGAGATGGTCAAGATACGCAGTCGAAATACGCGAAGATCTAGAACAAGAAATGAGAATGAGTGGTATGATTTCTCTTCTACAAGCTGTGTGTGCTTGAAAGTGTAAAGACGCTCTAACGTCTCAACATGTCCCGTTCCCTTCCCCATACTTTATTTTTTTTTCGTTGCTCGCACTGTCATCATTCAAAAGAAGAGACCCTCGTACTGCATGGAAGTGCAATATCGCTGGTAAAGCACTTCACGTCACACTGCCACGTACCGGACCCCTAAATTCTAAGCACCCCTTTTTATACGAACAACGAAAGACTGGACTGGCCTTCCTCAATTTATTCTTGTCATCATTAAACCTGAAGATGTCAAAAAGATATCAAGGAATAATTGATATTTTCTGTGGTTACATGTTGACAGGAGATCCCCCCTGTGACGTTGCAGAGGTCAAGAATACCTGCGGGGCGTGCTCAATACCCCAACTACCAACTGGCGAGGACTATTTTTCGTCACCCCTCTCACTCATTTGTCGGAGTGCTCTTGCGGTGGTTTGGGCTGTTTACACCAGGAATGCTTTTCTTTTTATGAGGGAAATATGCTCACAGCCCTCACGCCTTTTTATTCTTCACCGCCTGCGGATCCCCCTAGTTTAAAACAGTTTTTTTTCAGTGTCACTAAAGCTTGAGCCCAAGTAGTTTCCGCCGCTGCTCCACTCTGAGGTGCTATTTTCTTATTCTATTTAGGCGGGCGTTTTGAACTGACACAAAATCTTTCTGAATTAACGCCGATAGTAATAATCATACGATGTGTTCGAGCATCTACGGTATAGTTTGCGCCTTACCAGACGCAACGCTACAAATTAATTAAAAAAAACTCAGACAAAACTTTTGATATCAGGTGTCCTTTAACAGGGATCATTTTCCATAGCTTCATGGGGCCAAACATATCATTGTCGTTTTTCTTCCCTCCAACATGCACAAAATCAGGCCATTCGCATTATCACCTAGAGTTGCCTACGCTCCCATGTTACTGATTCGTACCGAGAACTAAACATAGTGAAAATTGACAACCTGAACAAACTTGATGTCTACACATTAACTTATGAAGTGGTTAGAACTACACCCTTCTAAAACTTGTTCTCATCCAAGGCCTTTTAATTCGAACATAACCCTATTTATCTCAAACAAGAACTTTATAGTTCCCAAGGTGCGCACAACCTATTGTTCGCCATGACTAGCTTTGTTTTAATGGAACTCTAGAATTCTTCGCCATATGATATTAGGTGTGCATTTTCTGCTTCGTCGTTCAAAGATGAGCTTCGAAAATTACTGTTTAATGAGTAGCACCATTTATTGAATGATCTTTCAATACAACTATAAGTATGTCGTTGTCATTATTATCTGCTTTTTATTATATCTCTGGACAACATTCTCCCGAGAGTTTTGTTTTACACAGTATAATTGTTAGAATGGACATTTTTCCGAATTTTTTACTCTGTACTATGACTAATATGCTGCATCCATTGTGATGTTAAGTAGTATTTCCTTTTTACCATCATAATAAGGTCCCCCCATAGTGTTTTCACTGTCGGACCTTTTCTTGTAGCAAAATGTCTATATGCTGCTTATGTTTTGAATACTGAATAAACTTCGAACTTTAAACTGAGACACACACGCACATGCGCGCAAACAACCACTCACGCAAATACGTGCACCGAATGCAAGCTGGATAAGGACATGGATAGATACGGCAAAGAGACCCTCACATTCCAGTCTTGTTGGTTGAGTCCGCAGTCAATGCATTCTGCGAAACGAAAGCTCCGGCGTAATCACTGCTTTTAACGTCACATCTTTGGATGCAGCAACAAACTGGGAACGCCAGCTGTTGCACAGTAAATTTTGTTTTGCTCTTGCGTTATTCTGATAATAAATTAGATCATTTCAGATGCGTATCACCACTCACCCGTAACCCTTCTGTTCTCTTCCGATTTTGTCATTCTTTGACTACACTCAAACATCTTAGAATCACAAACACACAGCTGAGCGTTAAAAAAATGAGGAACTGAAAAATGAAGAGACTATAGCCACAAGGCCGAAGCGCACGTGCGAAAGAGTGGAATGTAAACACAGCGTGCGCAAGCAAGCTTTCCTTCTGTCGCGGAGTTGGCTACACGCAACTCAAGCACGTAATGGTTCAGGCGGCAAGTCCCAAGGACGTCATCGTTCGGAGGAAAGAAGGAGATTAGTCTAAGACGCGAAAACTCTAATGAGGGCGCCTCACGACCTTCCACTCTCTCTTCTCAACGCCCCACTTTTCTTGTGAACACGCGGAAGTGGTCACTGCTCTGCAACAAATTAACAATATACAATTGCATGGGAAAGGTACATTCTCACGGCGTATGCCGAATTCATTTAGATAAACGACGCTTCTAACAAAATAAAATATTCTTTCAATCCTTTCGCAACAGAAACAAAAGAAGAAGAACTTGTCAATATTTACGAATATATTTTGACGTGAACGCTTTAAAGAGCTCGTTTCCATAAAATATGGCATGGAAGTCGTTGGTTGTGAGCAAGAAATCATCTTCGGCATGACTAAAATATTGAGAACGATGCGATTGAATAAAACATCCGGCGTCCAAGCGAGCATCAAACCAGGGTCGTTTGCGTGGCAAGCTGATGTTCCGCCGAACGGCCACGTGCCAGTTTGTGAACACACAAAAAATAACTTGCTCTGCTTGGAAATGCAGTGAAAGTAACATGCATTTCAAACACATGCCTCGAGCATACAAGCTGCACAATACAACATATAATAATGGAGTAATAATGCATGGTACAAGTAGACGGACTTAAAACTGGGCCAGCTACTGGCAGTAGTTGAACATATTTTCAACACAGCGCACAACAACGCGGACACAATACGCTGTGGTTTTTCTCTTCTTCTCTTCTGTCCCCGTAGTCATGCGCTGTGTTAATATGGTAAAGTACATTGTACAAGTGCCCATTGCCAACGGGTGTCAGAACACGGGATCATCATAATGACTTCCTGGTTTTATGCTTGTAACCCTTACACACAACCCACATGCAACTACGTTTGTGCCCTTAAGGTCACGTTGTGAGTGAATAGCAAGTTATAGAAGGTTTCATGCACTAAGTGCTTCAAGTACGCACTACGAACAGAGTATTACTATCGTGTACAACCCTGAAAGGCGAAGCTTTAGGGTCACCTCCTTTTTCTTTTGCTCATTATCGTCACGGGGTCGTGACGTGGACGAAGGTGGCAGGCTAAATGTTCAGATGAAAACTGTTTACTGGGCCGAACTTGCGGCCGGTAAACGAAAGTCAGATTACAGTAACAAAGCGGCACCGATAGCTGCGAACAGAGCACCGGTTGTCGGTCGACTGACCGGCGGTGAAGTGCATCCGTATTTACACACGTGCGGTTGAATATTCTAGCCTTTTCGCCATTGGCCACGTAGGTTCCAAAATTATCTGTAATGTCCGCGAAGTGGGCGTAATCTTAAGAAAATGATCTACTACAGCCCGGAAGCTTCTCAAGCTCTGCAGGCGCGATTCGTGCTGAGAACTACTGACAGTGCAGCAGAACCTGAACACAACTTGAAAGTATTGTGGCAATATGTAATTCTTCTTTTTCTGAATAAAACAGTACGTATCAACTATATGTTCGGGGCACGCGAAGGATGGCCGGTCGGTAGACGGCGCCCGACGAGAAGGAAAGTTAATGAAAAGAGGCTGCCCATACGTGGACAAAGCCGTTCTGCTCGGAACGCGTCTTTGTCGTTAAACCCCGTGAGCCTTTGTTCACCACACCTTGTGCTGAGGAGTCACCCAGACGGCGGTAGCGCTCTCACGGTGAGCCAGACTGAGAAATAAGTGGTCACTGTTGCTACATGGCCCCCGACAATATAATGTGGCGCCTTGCTGTAACGATACGTGTGGCTGTACACCAAAATCATGTCTACTAACGCCAGACAGCCGACTGATATGCAAGCCGTCTAGACAGGCTTGTTGTCGCACGAAAGTATCATTTAGGCTGTACGCCGATGACATGACGGAGTTCCTCTTAGCCGATTCTCGGATGATAGCAAAGTGTGGGAACGCAGAGGCGGAGACCCATCTATGAGGAAAGGGCATTTGTTTGCTCCATTGGTGGAGCATCGAGTAAGGGTTCGTCCCACGAGACTGTCTCAGATGAGACGTCAGGTATTTAATAAAAAATGAAGAGAACGGGAGCTTGGTGCTCGCGAACGAGACCGGTATAAGCATGTACAGAGGTCATACTTAGCGCAGACTCTGATCCAAGATTGATACTACATCGAGAAGTTGGTGTAGATGTGTGGAGTATAACGAAGGGCTCGGCAACTAACGCCGACGTTAATAATAATACAGCCCAGAGCTTACTGTGCTGTCGGTTTTGTGGCCAGCCCGGCCTTTGTTTGTGGATAAGTGTCAGTGTGCAAATTTCAGTTTGCAATAAGTGTCAGTGTCAGGTGTGCAAGCAGTTCAGTACTTCAACGTGTCGTCGTGATCATCTGAATCACTGAGATTACATCTTCACTATCTTTACTATCATTCTTTCAGTTTTTCGATGTCCCATTAATTCATAACCCACAAAAAAAGGTAACTCAAAGAGGGCTTCAGAACATGGCCACAAAAATAGAGCCAAATAAAAAAAAAGCCGGAGCACGACTGACCTTTCCAGAATAAGTGCGGATATCTAGCGTCAAAAACGGAAGTATGAGAAGTAACAGTTGTCATTGGTTTTGTGGGAGACTAACTTTTGTGCATGACAAGTATGACAAAGTTATTTTGTGAAATCTCCTGACGAATATGCTCGTCCATGGTCGCAAAAGAGTTAAAATATTTTAAATTCATAAAAAAGCACAAAAAACGACCCGGCGTACACGAAGAAGTACACACCGCAAGCGCTACTAACGAATTTATTGAAAAAAATTGGAAGACACGCAATATATTTTGCAACCACGCAGGCGTGAGGGATACATCCGGCAGACTACAGGGGGCGCTAGGCAGAAATCAAAGACCAACAGTGGAAAAAAAGAGAACGTTATAAGGCAAACAAGACAACACACGTCTAACTAACGCAGTCACTACCACATTTGTTGACAAAGAAAGCTTCTAAATATTCACATGCTTTCATGTATTTTCTTCTACTCATGCTCATGACATCATGAAAACTCAGAGAGCATGCAGAAGCTTTGCAAGCGCACAAAGATGCACACACATGTCCCATTATTCACGTGCTCACTCATACCGACGCACCGACCAGTTTTCCCTGCGTAGACGTTGCCACATGACAGGGGAATCCTGCATGTGATAATATGCAATGCGCGGGAGAGAAACCAGAACTGAAAGTGTCGTGCAGTGCCACAGTGCGTTTCTGTAACCGAAACTCAGACTTCGAGTGTTGGCCGTGTGGTGGCGAAGATGTGATTTATTCGCGTATGTGTACTGTGATATCGAAGACGAAGACGGTGAAAGCTCGTGAGCCACGGCCTTAACATCACATCACATCGCTTTAACCACATAGGTAGTTAGGGTATTAGAAAAAATACTTTACATTAGAATTATGAAGTTCATAACAGATAATGCAATACTCAGTGCGTGCCCAATTGGATTTAGACCAGGTTACTCTACGTGGTGGGCGCACGTTAATTTAGAGGCTCGTATAAAGCTTGCTCGCCACAGGCGACAATATGCGGCCCTAGTAAGCCTTGATTTAGCCAAGGCATATGATAGTGTTGAACATGCTATCTTTATCAATGCCCTAAAAGACCTAACCTTCCCGCAGTAGAAAACAAATTAGATTTACTAATTTTTAAAAGACAAGAACTTGTATTGCTCCGAACGTTGTGTTTCCACAGCGAAGTATAGCTAAACAAGAGGTGGTTCTCCAGGCTCTGTTTTATCGCCAGTGCTATTTACCATTCTGTTAAGTTCAATACCACTGAGTGATAAGGTACAAGTATTTGTATATGCAGATGATGTAGCGTTTTCTGCATCTGACTGCGATATTCATTTACAACATTCGACTTTACGGTTTTATTAGGCAAAATTGGAAACCTGGTTTCAGAAAATTCATGTGAAACTGATCGTAACTAAAAGTGCTATAATAGTTTTTCATTGGACGTACCAGTTACTATATTCTTCAGTGCCATCAAGAAATAATTCCCCAATTTAACCATAATAAATATCTGAGTGTTGTGTACGATCAAAAACCGAGCTGGCGCGATCCCATTGAACATATAAAATGTAAGGGTACACGCGCTGCTGGGATGATAGGTAGGCTTGGCCACTTCCATTCCAGTCTTCGCAGAGATACGCTGATCATGATTTATCGCATGTACGTTCGTCCGATTCTTGAATTTTAATGTGTACTATTCTCTCGTGAACTAGCATTCAAAATAAACCCCTTGATTTTCTTGGAACGGGAAGCTCTTCGAAGTCGTTTAGGTGTGCCAAAATTCACAGCTAACAATGTTTTGTATCAAGAACATCGGATACCCACTCTTGCTAGCAGATTCCGTAAATTAACAGTTAAAACCTATTTAAAATTTTCTGAATCCACTTTAGGAAGGCGACAGTTTATGTTTTTTGCCGAACCCGCTATCTTTATCAAGGAGCATTGATCCCATGTATATAAACCCCAAGTGGTATTTGTTCAAACACTTCTGGATGCTTCAAATGCTAATATATTCGAGATCACATCATCTGACAAACCAATCGGCCAAGTGCAAATAGAATTTGACGATATCTTCTCAATGAATGCTAAACACTTGCCTTATAAATATTTGATTGGTTCATTAGAATAACACCTGTCTCAATTAGGTTCTAATATAGTAATTGCAACGTATGCATCCCTGAGTGGCAAAAAGGCAGGTAGGCATTTTTTCTCTCTAATTATTCTTGTCATTTTCATTACGCCTCCCAGATTATACACCAGTATTTGAAGTAGAATTAACGGCCGTTATACTAGCTCTTTGTAAACTTCGAGTGACTCATTCGACAGCTGTGGTAGTGACTGACTCGTATTCCGCGTGTTCATTTTTATCATCGTGTGTTGTGGTGGCGAAGGGGATGTGATTTATGCGCGTATGTTATGCGCGCTGGTTTGTGATTTAGATTCGGCAGTTCGAGGTGCAGCGTTCGAGGCAGGTCTACCTCGTTGGGCTTCTAGCCCATAGGTTTCACCCCGGCCACGTCGCTACCTTTTTACCAACTGGTTGTTCGGCGTCCGCTAGCTGACAGGCCTAAGACAGCCGACGTGGCGTTCGACCCGCTCTACCGCTGGACGACTGGTCCAGGAAAGCTGGCGCATAGTTCCTGTGCCGGCCTGCCTCTTCCTGAGTCAGGGTTCCTGAAATCTGGCCTTGCTGCGCCGGTCTAGGGGGCTAGCTTGGATCTTCGGGCTGCACTGCTGGTGCTCAAGGGCACAACTACATTCCTCCACAGCACATCTGTCGTCGACTCTGGTTAGCCGACCGCAGCTTGAGCGAACAGAGTTGTTACCGCATGCGTCGGCACCGCATCAATGGAACTTCGCCACCACAAGGTTTCGACAAGACTACAACGACGGCCCAGGCAACAAACGTCGCCAACCTTAACTGTATGCCGGACGTTCTCTTTATTTCCGTAACTTATCAGCGTGCATGTTAACCCTAGTGTGTATATATGTACAGGTGCGAAGTGTAAATTATATCTGTGACGTGTGTTTGTGTACTGGTGTACTGTTGACTTCTTTCTGGACCGTTCTTGCCCCAACATATCATAATAAACTGGCAAGCCAGCCAGAATTCGGTCGTTAAACCAGTGAAAGAAGACAGTTGCGCTCGAGTGCAGACACGTATGTCAGAGTGCACCATGGAACTAGATAACTCACCGTTGTAGCGCTCCTTCTAGGCTTCGTAGGTGCAGAACTTCACAAGTGTATTGATGCCCAGCAAGCTATAGGCTATGAGATGAGAAAGCTTTTGATGGAGAGGCCACCAAAAAAGCTCACAAGAGGCAGCGCGAAGTCGCTAAAACTTCAGGAAGGAGCCAAGAATGTGCCTGTAGCAGCAAGTGATGTTTTGCCTACGCCTTGCACCTGCTTCTCTGTGAATTCACAGAACTTACTGTATTTGTTTGAAAAAAAAAACGCGATGATATGCATGCGTACCTTCAGCGTTTCGATCGAGGAAAGACCGGACGAAATTTTGCCTAACGGGACACGCTTTAACCGTCATCAGCAGAAGGTAAAGAAACCGCTACTGCAGCGATTTCAATTTACGACTCAAGATCATCAGAAGTTCAGGAAAGCATGAGCAGCAGATGGCGAAACTGGGAAACAGTTAGCACCAAGAATTTTCAGCTGTTTCGACCAGTCGATCCGACCCTGAAACCCACTTTTGCCAAAGTCAATAAAGAGTTCAAATTAGGAAAGGGCCTCTACTACAATTTTATTGAAGTTAAAGGATTGCTTTATCGTCGCGACCGCCATGCGACAGGCAGATCGTTTAGACAAGTCGTCACTCCGAAACCTTTCCGAGAAGGCATCCTAAACATTGCTCATGCAAGTATTATAACGGGACACCAGGGCATCAAGAGAACTACTGACCGCGTTCTCGAAGAATTTTATTGGCCTGACCTGACCGGAGACCTCAAGTCAAAGAACCACTCAAAAAGGGAATGCCGAAAGAAATGCCAAAGAACCACTCCGCAAGGGAAAATGGGAGTTGCACCACTAGGCAACATGCCTCTTATCTGGACACCTCTTGAAGGGATTGCGGTTTTCTAATCGGCCCCTTTCCCACAAGATCAGGCTGTGGGAACCGATATGTCCTAACATTATTCAATTTTGCTACTCGGTATCCTGACGCTGTAGCAGTGCCCGCAATCGATGCAATTCACTATGTGGAAGCACTTATTGAGATTTTCTCTCGTATCGGCTTGCTAAAGAAAATGGTTACCGACCAAGGGGCAAGTTTTACCTCAGAACTGATGAAAGATGTTAGTCGCCTTCTCTCTGTGAAGTTACTGAAGACGAAGCCCTATCACGCGATGGCGAATGGTCTCCTAGAGAAGTTTAATGACACCTCCAAGACAATGCTGAAGAGAATGTGCCAAGAGAGGCCTCGCTATTGCGATAAGTACCTCGCCCCACGGCTCTCAGTCACGTATAGGGAAGTCCCACAGGCAAGCCTCAGATTCTCTCCGTACCAACTCATTTACGGCCGCCACATTAGAGGACTACTTACCGTGTTGAAAGTGCTGTGGAACTGTGGATGAATGAGGTGCTTGAATCTGAAACGCGGATGACGTACACCTAAATCTTCGATCTGCGCAATCACCTAGACGAGACTTTCAAAATAGCCCACGAACAGCTGGAGAAGGCTCGGGCGAAACAAAAGACCTACTATGTCAGGAAAAGTCGCCCAAGGAAGTAATGCTCAGGCAAGAAGGTTTTAACTTTGCTGCCGACCGACTCTAACAAGCTTTTAATGCAGTGGAAAGGGTCATTGCCCAAAACAATGACGTTGTATATGTTATCGAAGGTTGCAGAAAGAACAAGATCTTTCGCACAAACATGCCGAAAAAACCGGGACAGGTATCAGTTGTTGCAGAGACCCATGGGAGTTTCTCTGAAGAGGAGCAAGTAAAAAAGCTGCCAGTGGTGTTGAACTTGCATTCCACACAGTTACGCTGGAACGTCTATCTATCCACGCACGTCACTGCTGATCAAGTTCAGAAGCTGCAGACATTTTTCCAGGAGCATGCGGTCTTTTTTTTTTGTAATTACTAGGAAACTGGTGCTAGTGGAGCGTTCGCTATGTCTGACCTCCGACAAGCCCGCCCATGTGCCACAATACCCTATGGAGCTTTCCATGTTTTGGAAAGTGTTGTGACAACGCTGGAGCCGACCCCTCCAGTCGTGCTTAACTGCCATTCGGCTGGCTATGTGGCTTTGTAAAACCACTAGCCCAAAATTTGAACTAGGTTATCGTACTCCCCTAAAAAAACAGCGTTTGCAGTGTCTCCTAGTGCGCTTCAGCGTACTGGACGACACTGGAAACGCTGTACAGTGTGTCTCAGTGTACTGCAGCGCGCTGCAAAGCTGTGGGACACACTGTATGGCGTGGCCAGTGTGGCCCAGTGCGTTTCAGCGCACTGGGCGACACTAGCCAGGCCGTACAGTGTACAGCGCCCACCAGTGTCTTAAAGCGCGCTGGGTGGCATTGGTTACGCTGCACAGTCTATGCCGCACAATAATAACGTTAGCGGCACATTGGAAGAAACTAGGCGCGATCGGCGCACTTTCTGTAAGACTTCATATTGAATCACGAGACAAGCGTAAAATTTAGCGAACATGATGGTATTCTGATCTATGTGCTACACATATATAGCTTCAGCTTTAGTGAGGCAATGAATGCGCGTATGCTAAAGCATTATTATGTCGAGCGAAAGGGTAAGGGGCGCCACCAGGATTTTGCTTTGAACACCAACGACAATTGTGTTCCTGCAAAGGGGCAGGAAGGCACAGAACGTATGCGTCGTGTTTTAATTAAGCTCGCTATCTTGGGGAGGGGCGCAAAGGGGGCGTGAAAGAATTTCGAGAAAAAAGACTCCAGCCCTCCCATAGATGCCCCTCCTGGCGTGGGTGCACTTTCTTTGACGTTTGATCGACTTTCGTCAATGTATTCCATAAACGGCACCGATAGAACTGATAATTCGCAAGCAGTATGAGAGTAGTATCAGTCTGATAATCAGGACCAACTGACTCTAGCAGTGAGTTGTTGCGGCTGGTACCGTAGAAAGCTGCACGTCTCCAGCAGAAGTCATCCGCTGAAATGCCCGTTCTCGGTGTTTTTAGATTCTGATTTCTATTGTCGATGGTGAAAATATCACCACTCATGGGCCAGTTATGATCTAAAGTACCATTTAACGATTATTAGATTACTTCTAACTGATTATCTACACTTTTCACAGCAACCGTAGCACAAGAAGTATGGCCCTAAGTTTAATAGCAGTTCCGACTAGACAGAACTGCTGCGGCTGTCATACGCGGAACGCGAATGAGTAGGACATAAAATACTTCCGCAATATCGAGGGACGAAATCTACAGTGCTCAGTCAGCAGTTAAGATGAACGCTGTTTTCTACATAGGTATGACTAACCGCATAGCGAGTCACTACGATTGCAGTAACACATCTTCAGCTACGCGAACAAGCTTTGTGGCTAAACGTGCAAGATGGATGTGATCTAAGGCAACCCACAAAAAATAAGCCAACAATCACCTGTTAGTTTGGTGCGAGCAAGAAGAAACGAAATATTGCGTATGTAAGCATAAAAATCAAAATATTTGATGCCTGAATTTTTTTAGGAAGAAGAAAATACACACAATTCTGCTTTTCAGGTGGGCTGAACTGTAAAAACTGACCGTTAGAGGCACGGTAAAGATTGACGTAAATCTCAAGAATGTCTCTCAGTTCTTAGGAAGAAGGAGGAAATAGCCTCGGAGGCCAGCAGACGTAGTGCTGTTATTGTAGGTATGGATACAATGTCCTTTTTCAGTGGACCTTATGGAAAAGTCTAGATGTTGGCTGCTCTGATTAATTAATTTCTAGCCGAAATGCCACTACCAGGCCACTTTTTTCGGGGGCACGATATGTTGACAGAGAGCCTAGGTGCGTGTAACTAACATTCGTTTTTTTTCATAGTTCGCTTTTAATCGTTTTACTGTGATATGAATACTCTCGACGTGTTACCGACATCGGCGTTGCCGTAACGCCTCATATAAAGTCCAAATTGATAACAGCCCCCCGGAAGTTGTGCTCTAGCCGCGGGTAAATGAACGCGAGTGAGCACTACGAACGCGGCTGAAGCAAAAGGGAAGCAAGCCGATCCATCTCAGTCGCACAAAGGGCGCATGCAATATCACCCGCGTGTGAGGCATGTCATTGATTCATACTCAGGCAGAGAGCAAACGCTCTGTCTGTGTTGAGGATTGCCGGGGCCACGGCGAACAAGAGGGAAGCTGCCTTATAACCGAATGGGAAGATAGCCGCCTATTGGAAACTTCAAAAATAATTTCTTTCATGAAACAAAAATTGCAATGAAAAAACTTGGAATATCAAAAGAACTGCCTAATTGTTTTCCAGTTGTATATAAATGTTATCTTTAATTAGACCATCACATGGTGCCGATTGGCCCCAATGTGGACAAAGTTGATGATTTTGGGAAATTTGTGATTTTTTTCTCCTAAATTTTTTCGACTTGAGGGGTGCAAAGGTACTTTTTTGCAAAATATACCTTCTATGGAGTAATTATAGTTGCTCAGATATTTATTAAAAGAGCAGTAATGCAGTATAAAAACTGCAAACATAACCCTTCTCGGCTAAATTCTTGTTGGTGTATGTGGCCAAAACATTGCACTAATAATGATTAGCATAAACACCTTGCACAGTAGCCATTACTTATTATATAAACTAAATTTGGTATTGAGAGAAGTGACACTTTCACGAACAACAGCCATACGACATTTGGATAAATTTCGCAAGCACTCACGTGACCACAATTTTTTTTCTTCCTGAAATATTCTAGTTATTCACTGCTTTCATTGCAGTAAATCAGCAGGCTATTTCTTTGAATCGATTTGAGGTGGTTGCCAAAATAGCTGGTATGTTTGGCGTGGAATGACCCCACTACGAACGGCAGTGGCAGCAAGTAATGCTCCCGGCTTGGAGCTAAAGCATCAGCGCTTTTGTGTAAGGAAAGAGTACGATGCAAGGAGAGATGGAAAAAGGGAAGAGAAGGATCTGAATACGTGCACCGTGCGTGCGCCTGGGAAAATGTGACGTCAAGGGTCACGTGCTGCCGCCGCGCGGTGACAATCTACCAAAAGTACAACCAAATTACTCAAAAATACGTGAACTTTGTTTAGCGGAACATGCGCGCCTTCCTAACAGAACTTCCGTGTTTTTGTCAATTTTTCATCATTTTTATTCATTATCTCCTTAAATGGTAGATAATGAAATTTCTAGAGACCACTACCACACGGAGTCCATCATAATGATTGAGGGGTATTGGGACGCAAACATTTCTCGTTTTCTTCTTGCTTTTCGAGGATTACACGCCACGCGCACTACCCCCCCTCCCTTTTTTTTTGGCACGAACACACAGCAGCCACACTTGTTTGATATAATTGATAATGCGGCACGGCGGCACTGTCGTAAGCAAGTTGTTTTGCTAGAGTGAGCATGTAAACATTGGTGGTTTCATTTCATTATCATCACTGATATGTCGTTGAAACCAGTATCGATGTAACGGTGAGTTCCACACGTTGTTGTGAGGTTGCGTAAATTTTTAACTATTGTGATACCTCTGATGTGAAAATAATATGTCCTATCAACAGGCATTTCAGGGTTGACAGATTGCGCGTACAACAATAAAATAAAAAACCAAGTGCTTTGAAATTAGCAGAGCTGGTGCACCATCTTTTTTTTTATTCTCGGAAAGTAAGTTTTTTCTGTTTTATTCGCTTCACAATGAAAAAAGTCGTCGGGATTGCAGGCAAAACAATAGCATATACGTGCTTTACACAACTGAATGCGTGAGTTTATCTCGTCAGTCAAACTGTGCGTACGTATAATTTTATGGTGTACTTATAATGTTTTTGCATGTGAAAGTTAACTACGACAGGCTCACCATTTCTACAAACTGTCTTATTCTCAAGTACGGAGGATATTGTACTGCAATGGAGGTGTAGCGAATACGCGAGCTTATACCACAACCGCAAAGCATCGTTTTAATATTCTTTCAACAAGAAACACCTCCGACCGTGGGCCCCTTCGAACCACTAAAACACAGCCTCGCGCGCCGGCTTGCGATAACATATCTCCGTTGTGGTCACGTGATGTATGTAGCGGCGCATCAAGGAAGGAAAATTCTATGACCCGGTGCATGCATGACGTAGCGTTCGCCAGCCAACATGGACGCTTGTCACAGCACTTGTCACGGCGATTTGCGACACCAACACGCGCATTCGTTATCCTATTCTGATCGGCTAACCTGTGGTTGCGTGAAGTCGGACAATATGCCACCACAAGTTTGCACAGGAGGTCGTTAACTTCACTGCTTCGAGTCACCATTGTGTCGTAGCTTTTCCGCCATGCGAACACGTTTTGTGTATTTCGCTATCAGGTTAGTCCTATCTTACGGCTCTCATGAATTTTCCCCTCCTTCGACCTCTTCGACTGCCGACAAAATGCTCATGCCTTGAGGGTTTACGCTGCTTCGAAGTCGCATACAGACTTACTCGAAAGCGGCTTTTTTTTTGGGGGGGGGGGGGGGGGGCTTTGGCGTGCTTGCGAATTTTGTGCAACGGTGTTGCGTGCCCCTGACCGTGAAGTTGGTTACCAAGGGTTTTGCGGTGTGGGCTTGATAACTGCTGTCAGGTGTCTTGTAACAGTACGCATTGCGTTATTGTTGAGAAAATTCCTCTACGTCCCGGGTGAGTGACCGACAAAACTGCGAATTCCATCCTCTTCGTTGCTGTTGCATTATCAGGCGACACGACCGAAGTTCAGTCGGTGTGTTCCGTGTAGATAAACGAGCCACTTTGATTAGCAGGGGTGTGGCAGCTGGGCTGTATCTGATTGCAATAATTCACTTATAAATATTAGCGCGGCATATTCTGCCGGCAGCGTTTATTTTACCGTTTGCAGGTCTTGTGCAGGCAGTAGTTGCTTAAGTTACGTCCACCTTGTCGTCCTTTTGGCTCTGGCAATTTTCGCAGTGTCGTTAGTGATTTCTTCGTCTCAGCTGGGCGCCAGTGACCTATCCTACGTTGTGGCGCAGCGCAGCTCTCGCTGTTTGGCTATCAGAAAAAATGCATTAAAAAAAGAGCAAAACGGAAACACCATAAGGAAGAAATAGCCTGATTCGACCAACCCCGAGGGATGCACAGCGCGTTAGCACGGGCGCTTCCCAAGCTCATAGGGCGAAAAGGGACGAAGAAGCTGCCTTCGCTGTAACGGTTTGGCAAGAGTGCCAGTGAATCAACTCCGAGCGGTAAAGTCCCCGTTGCCGGGGCTATATCTGCTTTCGTCAATGTCTGCACCTTGCACTCGCAAGTTTTTTGAAAAAAAAAGCAGCTCACTCGGTTTCTGAAAAAAGGGGTTTAAAGTTCATTTATCGGCTGGCGCCTTTAACTGCAGCTCAATGAAAGACTGTGAAGGTCTCCGAGATTTGCCGTTGACATTGCTCTGAATGTTAGCAGTGATATCGCTAGCTCTACTTGTTATAATGTAGTATGGCTGTTGCTGGTAAACATATTGTAATACTATATTTTAAAAATATTTTGCCTTTATCTCAATACCCAGCATCAGATAAAAGGTGACACGCGGAAGAAATAACATTAGAAATCGAACATGAAACTGAAATATACTTGCATTTTTTTATTCAAACGCTTAGGTACTTAGCATTAGTCGCATGCCACTATTAAAAGACTTAGTTTGATGCTGTCACTTGGAGTTGAAACCAGCGGTGCTTGTTGGAATGGGTATACTTAAATTTGGCCAGACCACTTTGCTCTCTGTGCAACTTCAGGAAACTTTGGAAGCACCAGCTGGACAGTGAAGCGAGTGCAATACGTTGTCTTATTAGTGTGCGAGTGTTAGTGAAATTCAGCATTTTGCATACTTTTTATATATGGCACAGAATATATACTGTAAAATCCCAAGTGAGTGTTCCTACCTTTTTTGGAGTATTTCAAATATGCAGCCGCTGGTTTCCTCTAACCATTTTCACTCATTTATACTGCTTATGCGCCAAACTAAAACAGTTAATGCATGTGTGTGTAGCTTATGAAGAACGATGCTGCACTACCCCTCCCCCCTCTCTGTCGCCAAAGGACGAAATGCTGCTGTCATACTTGCTTTATTTTTGTTTAAATGCCTAAGTTTTTTGCTGAGTACTGCAGGTAGCAAACAGAAGTGCCCTGACGAACTGTGCACTGTTGACCAAACGGTGAGTCAAGCATCCCACAAGAGGTGCTTATTCAGCATTTGTGGCTTACTCAAAGGTAATGTGCAAAGTTCCATTTAATGAAGAAGAGTGTTGTTTTGTGCTAGTCATGTCGAAGTGAAAGTATTGCAAAATAAGTAAGGGTATACAGAGTAACATCAGGATATATGCTACCTAGCAACTTAACATTATTCATACCAAAGCGTTAAATATGTGCAACTTTTATTTGAAGAAGTGCAATGGTTTCCATGAATGAGCATAGTTGGAAATTACTGCACAACCAGTCACTGCGCTTTTTCCGCTAATTATTATGTGGCCCTCATTGTTGTGACTTCCCACTGACATAATATTGCTTCACATAAACAACAGTAGAAAGGCTCTTGCTAGCTATAATAAAAAATATTGCTATCTTACTTTTAGTTCAAATAAACTTTGCTGTACACGAGTACTCCACCTATTTGTCAACATAAGTGCATTGCGTCTGGAAACTTGACTTGGCTTCGCAAAGTGTTCCCTTTCTGTAGAATGGGGTACTGACTTGTGGAATTTGGCAAAAACTGTAAAAATTTATTGTTTCTTGCAGTAAGCATTGTTATATTTCTTGTAAATTCATGCATAGTGTGAAGAATATGACCCATTTTGAAATATACAACCTTATCATTGCAGTGTCTTGGACTGGCTTTACTGTATGCAATTTGATTCTGCCAAACATAAACCGCTCAATTTTCACGGTCAATTGCCAATTTTTCTGTGTATGTTTGCACGCACACTTTCACTTATGATGCTTAACGACAGGCTTGAGTGATGTGCCTGATTGTTGCCTATGAATTTTATGATATACCTAAAATGCGCTCTTCTACTTGGCGCAGTTATTGGCTACTGTGAGCACGTTCAATTCATCTATGTATAGAAATAGAGAATGCAGCTGGTAGCATTGAATACTGTGTTCAGACGCTTGTATACACTGCGAAACATTGCTGGTGCCAAAAGTTCTTATTGGTGTACGGTGAAGCGACTTGTAGCTAGCAACACTGCATTGTTACAGCTAATTGCACAATGGAGCATTTTTCAGCTGCTCGATGTCGATCACATTCACTGTGATACGACATAGCCACAAAGTTCAGGCATCTGCATCCTGCATACCAGGAACCTTTACGGGAAGCAATATGATGCTGTGATGGAGGCAGCTAAGTGAGAGCGGGGTTTTCTCTGTCAGTATCATTATACAGGCTTGCTAAATGCACTCGAGTAGATTCAGCAGGCACTTGCAGCTACAGAGTCAGAAGTAGCAGCACATTTCAATAGCAGTTTTATATAGCTGTATATTACATTTTCAAGAAACTCCATTACTTTGTGACACCTTAACGTCACAGCTTGCTCACTGAGTTCCTGATGGTGGGACATAAAAGAAATATAATTTCATATATCATGCAAAATTATTCAAATTATTATATTTTATATTAAATTTATGCTTTTGAACTGCTTCTTCCCCAACTAAAGCTTAACTTCTGTTGTATTGTCTCATGGGTGAAAACAAGAAACCAGGCCAGGGAAAGCAATAAGGTGTTCCTTATAACAGAATGGAGTATTGCTGTGGTTCAGTCTATAGCTGAAAAAAGGCACCAATGTAGATTTCATGGGAGTGTTTACAGAGCATAATTGTGTTGTGCTACTTTTTTTATCGCAGGAAGCAACTCCCAAAAGCAGTGCTACAAGGTTGTGAGCCACAAGTTCTTTTCAACGAACGGATCAGATGCCTGAGAGCCACGGGCCGGCTGCTTCTGGCCTACTTAGACAGTGCCGCCATCGCAGTAAAGTTCTTGCTAAGGTGTGAGACATTCCTTTGTTGAATAGAGTAGGCATGTTATTGTCAGTTTTATACCTTATAAGGATAAGTCTGCAAAAGTAATTCCCCGCACAGTGTGTTTTACATTCTCTCAAATCGCCATTAGGCAGCTTCGGCTCTGTCTTTCTTTTTTATCACCTTCCAGACCATCGTGCTAATTCATACAGAGTGCTGCAACAATCGCATTGTGTGAGTATCACAGAAATTTCATTTCGGAAAACATTTATGGTGACCCCTTCATGCTGACCAGTGTATTTTCTTTGCTAGTGAAGTTATGTGATTTTGCACTGACTGTCGGTTTGATCTCCCTGCAATATGAAATATAGTTTTCTCCTTAAAATTATGCTGTATAGATTGTGTTGTTGTGAGGCGTGCTGAATATTTGTTTATCTCATCTATGTTCTGCACAGTATTTGCTCAGCATGCCAATGTAGCACAGCGGCACATCAACGAGGCCTTGCTTAGTTGATGGCTGTATGTTGATTGCACAATCACTGACGTCATGCTTTGTTGCCATGTGACTATAGTCATGATGGTAATATGTGCGCACCCCTCTTCACGATGAGAACGATGGAGAAGCCGAGTGAGAAACTAAAAACAGCTACAATGTGTGTTTTATTGGCTGTGACTTTATCATTTCATCATGTGAACGCAATATTTGTGGCAACCTGCTTACATATTACAATTTTGCGGTTATCAGAAATTTTAGATGGTGGGGTTGTTTAGTAGCTTTTTACTTTTCAAATATGAATGGTCAGTTTATACACTGCATGGTTTTGTTGATTTATATTTTGCAATGCTCATCTGTGAAATAGTCTGCAGCTTCTGTCAATAATTATGTATTATTCATACAAAACATTCTTTATGTTAAATATGTACCTTCAACAGCAAATGTTTGCGGGACACGAAATGTTCGATTAAGCTAAATTCTCACTTTGTCTAAGAATGAATTTTGAAAGAAATATTTTATAGTGCACTTCGCATTCCGACCTATGTAGTCACCAGTCTAATTACAAGCTTTAGGTACCGACGTAGCGGAATATCGCAATTGTTCTGGATTCAACATCTACCAAGGTTTTGCTGTTGATAGAACTTTCATGGATTTTTCATGGCATGAGAGCCCCCTTTTTTCTCCGCTTTGGCAGCTACATAGCTGGCCGGTCAATGCTTTGCTGCTTTCTTTACCTAATATCTATTCAACTAGCACATCTAAAACAGTGTTTTCGGTGTACTTGTATCATTAAGGGTTTATTTTTTTATTAGTCGTGTAACTTGTTTCGGTCTTTTGGATTTTACTGTTTGGCAACTTATCTGCTGTTTTCAGAGTAATCTGTAGATATCACTATTGATTTTACTAAGCTTTGGTTCACAAAGAAAAGCTGAACAGTTGCTGAGGTGCATGGCCTGTGCCACAGCGTTCTAGGTTACCTGAAATAGATTCCATGCCGGATAATATGTGGCTCCTTGCTAGTTGCGTGTGTTGCTTTTACTTAGAGCTCTTGGCTTAGAGCCATGCTACCATGTGAACAACCCCCGCACTGAGTGTATTGGATCATTGGGGCAGCAGTTGCAATTTTGAAGGAGGCAAAAATGCTAGTAGTCTTAGTGCTTTTCAATTGACATTCACACTCAGAACCCCATTATTATTGTTACATCAAATGAACAAAGTGGTAATTCTAGATTATATACATATTTCAAATAGGAGAGGTGAGCTTCTTAATAGGTTGGTATTCATGTTAAAAAGTCAGGGCATGCAAACATGGGCTTGAGAGAGTAGTAAAGACATTGCAAACACCCACCGGAAAAGTTGACATTAAGCTACAAACAAAACAAGGCAAGCGGAGATATCGATCAAGGCGACATGCCGGTTGGTGTATGTGAGAGATAACTGCTCAGCATTTGATTTCTTCGTTGAGGTATTCAATGGTTGGCTCACACATGCACTACCAGATGTCGCTATGCCAAGCCTCAACCATTAGATGCATTCTTCATTTCTGTGCTTGTATGAAACATCATGATTCGAATTTTGGCATTTATTTGCGCCGTGATATAAAGATAGGTTTAATGATGGGCCTCTGGTTAACTGTCTTATATGTTTCGTTAGTCTGCCTCCTCATTGTTAGTTGGCATTATAAGTGTCCTGACTCACCTGCGGCCATGTTTGCAAGCCCACTCTTTTCAACATGTATGCATATAATGCGTAAGGAAAATAGGTTATTGAGTGAGTATTAGGAAGTTAAATTCATGTCTAGTGTAAAATGTTGTTCTGTATTTTTCTGTTAGACTTAATGCTTAACAATGGCTTAGCATTCTTTTGGAGCCTGCTAAAGGGGTATGAGGTATACATGCATAAAGCAGCAGCTGTTAGCATGCTTTCGAGACTGCTACCTCATGAAGCCAATGATGTTAAGTTGTGTTACAAGGGGCATGCTAGAAAAAGTGAATTGTTTCTAATATTTTTTTTTTCTCGGCAGACATTCTACAAAAACTGGCCCAAACTTGGACGGAAGACAGTTCGAATGGACACACAGAAGCCATCGGTCTGGCTCAGAAACTGTGACTGAACATTAACCTGTAAGTGTTTGCGAGTTCATGGTCTTGTCCTGTTAACCTGTGAAGTCGCTTTTTGAACAATAGCAATATTTTTCGAAACTGGTTCTTTGATACTCCAATATGAGAAGTAGTTCCCGCGCTATTTCTGAAGAAAAACTTTTTGATACAGTAGAGGCCTTTGAAACCACGTGCTCGAAAATTGAGTTATGGGAGAAAAATAACTGACACATGATTGTTGCTTCATGCTTATACCACAGTCTTTGTTTCTTTGTCAGCAAAATTTCAAGATTATGATATCGAAATAACTTTTGTTTCCATTCATGGTGATGTTGGTCTTGAGGAAACATGGCAAAATGGTACTCGCCCGTGACCCGCAGGTCACGGGATTGAGTTCTGGCTGCAGTAGCTGCATTTCCGATGGAGGCGAAAATGTTTTAGGTCGTCGAAATTTTTAGCACTCCACTACAGCGTGTCTCATAATCTAGGGGTGGTTTTGGGACGTTAAACCTCACATATCAATCAAATCAAACACGGCAAAACGCTGTGTTTTTGTATATTTTTACAAGAGTGATTCTTTCTTGTAGAATAAAATTACATTGTTTGTTTTAAGGGCATTTACCAAGAGATAAAAATACTTCTGACTCTAGAAATTAAAGACGCCTTCACACATTTTTACCCTTGGTTCTTAGGCTGATAAGACAGTCAATAAAGCATAAATGTAAAGGGTGAGCATTAAATTGAGAAGATTGCCAATATCTTAAAATTCTATCAAAGACAGTTGTCTCATTAAAGCAGAAATTAAGGTGATGAAAGGGAGGAGGGGCTTGAATGAGGGTCAAATCATTCAAGGTTTTTCAGAGGAAATCAAGATTTTTCAAAGTTAGGTTGGTTTGAATGTTTGAACTAAAAATCGTTTGTCTAAGTTGGGGCCGCAACCTTGATACGGTTTGCTGCTCTGGTATATTGATGTCCTCTTGTCGAATCACTCATCTTTAGCATCATGGACACAGTGTTATAAAACTGTTGAGCAGCTAGACCCCTGCTAAATGTTTTGTCCTCTGCAGCTTAAGTTTTGCACCCAGTATCATTACAATAGAAGCTTTTGGTGAAGTTGAAGATTTGTAATGAATGAGTGGAGATGTATACCTGATGAAACAAATCATTGAATGAATGTTAGAGCTTGTTACTCGACAACAGAACTTTTTTTACCAAGGCAGCAAACTGCATCAACGTTGCTGCCAAAATTTAGATAAATTGTCTTATTCAAACTTTGGCTCAAACAACACACTTACTTTAGCGAAAACTCTCATTAAAGCCCCCATCTTCATGTTAGCTCCTGCCGTAATGAGATCCAAAACTGTCATGTAGTGTATATTGAATTTTAAAAAATTATATATGCAAGCTTTGCTTCTTAATTTAATGCTCAACATTTGTGTTGATGCATTATTCTTGTCTTCATTAGGCTAATATCTCCACCATGATGTTATGAATAAGGCAACGTGTAGCCATCCAGCCCTCTGTCCCGTGCAGTGATAGAGTGCTGGATTGGTTGAGCCTACGGAAAAGACAACGAAGTCCTGATCCTCTCATCTCACAGCTCCTGTTTCTTGCTTCAAAGGTGCCGTTTCAATACTTTCCCTGCCACAGGTAGGCATTTGCAGTGGTCTACAATATGCTTTGTCTTGTGTAAAATTTCATAATATAATGCAAAATTCTTTTGTTCACCCCACATAACTCCCCATGGTGTTAGTACTTACAGAAATTGTAGCTGCCACACCATGGCACTAATAAAACAGAATTTGTTATGCCAGTCTATAATTTTTTTGCAGTTAGTATAAAGTGTGCCTAATGTTGAGTTCTTGTCTACTATAGCAATAGGTCTTCGTATCATCCTGCTTCTTGTTCTGCATGTGACCTGCTCTTGTCCAGAAATATCGTCTGCTTTTGTGATTCATGAAAAAGTTGTGTGAACAGAGGTGATGTATGTAGTAGACACCATAGTGGTTTAAAATCTGAACATTTCTGCTGCTACAATAGTTTATTGGTACTTCCTTTTCAGTAATACTGAAAGGAGCCAAGTGGAGCTGTTCATGGGCCATGCACAGTTTTAAAAGCGGCCTTCAGAACTTTTGACAATTATGTTTCTGAATACATCGGTCAAAGTTGTGTTCGAAGAAAAGTGTAGTAGTGCATTTCATTGTTCATTTGGCATGGTGCAGCAGGTATGACTCACACATCTGCAAGATAATGCAGCACAGTGCATACACACAAACTACCTCAACATACACTGTGCATTTGTGGCTTAAGTGTAAATTGTTTACTCTGACCATGCACAACAAATAATAACGAAATGACATGAAAACTTTGCCATCTATGCAGGTAGTGTTCTCAGTATATTGCTGCGTGCATAGCTGCATTTAGCGGCGAGATAGCGACGACAACGAAGAACGCGGATTCGCTCGAGAGGCGCAGCGCAGCAGAGTGAAGAAGAGGACAATCTTAGCGGCCTTCTCTGAGAGCGTCTCTACAAGTCCTACTGTCCGTGTTTTTAAATAAACCCCCCTGTCATTTATAACCCGCGACACTGGTGGAGGTGCGGGGTACTACCACCCCATGATCAGCACCCCTGTGAGAAGCCCCGAGTCCAGCCCTACGAGACAGCCACGCGGGGAGACGCCTGTGCACCGCTCAAGCCGTCGCCTTCAAGGTCTTGAACCAGAATTTGGCCTTTTAAAGGGAGCAACACTTCCGACAACCACCCCTACTCAAGAAATGGCAAGGAGTCCTGCATAGGTGACGGTCCAGAATATGCGCATTCCTGAACCATTTCATGGCCGGCCGAACGAAGATGCACAAGACTGGCTTGAGCAGTTCGAACGGGTAGCTAAATCGAACTACTGGAGTCTCGATGGAAAGCTCTTCCACGTATACTTCGCCCTTGAAGACGGCGCGAAGACATGGTTTATAAACCGGGAGGCAACATTGACGACATGGGAGGAGTTTTGTCGTCGGTTTCTTGACACCTTCGGTAACGCGGACCGACGCGAAAACGCACAACGCCTTCTTGAAGGACGCACCCAACAGCTGCATGAAAGCGTCGCCATGTTTGCTGAGGATATGGTGCGCCTGTGCCACCGCGCGGACCCCAACATGCCCGAGGCTCGAAAGCTAACCCATCTCATGAGGGGCGTCAAAGAGCAGCTATTTGTTGGTCTTGTGCGCAATCCACCGACAACAGTGGACGAGTTCACCAGGGAGGCCACCGCAATAGAGCGTGCGCTACAGCAACGGTACCGACAGTCTGATCGCCCGGCCACCGGCGCAGCTGCAGGCGCCGCCGCACTTACCGCAAACGACGAGTTTGCTCTACGCCACCTGATTAGACAGATCGTGCGTGAGGAGATCGCGAAGGAGAACGCGAAATACACATTGCAGTCACAGGCGCCCCCGCAGCAGGAGTCCACGGTAGCCTCCGTCGCTGAAATAGTTCGCCATGAACTTCGACAAGCGTTTGCCTCTCCTCAGCAATATTCTGCTCCACCGCACCGTCCAAACTCGTATACCTATGCAGATGCTGTGCGTCGTCCATTGGCTCCAGAAGTATCGTACCAGCCGAACGGATACAGCTATGCAGACGCTATTCGTCGACCCACGCCCATGCCAGCGCCGCAGTACCTCGAACCGTATCCTGTGGCAGCCTGGGCTCAGCAGGATTCTGTCAGGCGACCCTATATGCGGAAGACCGACATATGGCGCACTGCGGATCGTCGACCACTCTGCTACAACTGTGGAGAGCCAGGGCACATTTGCCGTTTTTGCCCACATCGCCGAGCTGAATACCGCGGTAGTGCACCTACAGCTACGCGTCGACAGTTCGACGAAAGCCGTGCCCCCATCGTCGACGACCAGGCTGGCAGGCGGGAAGGCTCTTCTACCTTCCGGACGCGGTCACCATCACCGGCTCGCTTTGGTTCACCAAGCCGCCGTAGTTTTGCTGACGCCGTCAGAGGTCGGTCTCTCAGCCCACGGCGGGGAAACTGAAAGCAGCGACCTCTGGGGGGAAGGTTGCAAGCCGTCGAATTGCCGAAAAACCCCCACTGCTGCCGAAACACGTGAGAGACGACAATGAAGACTTCGCCGAAAAAACTGTGACTGCCGACCTTGCTGTGACGATTGACGGCGTTGAAGTGACGGCCTTAGTCGATACGGGTGCAGACTTCTCCATAATGAGTGAACGATTGGCAGACGAACTCAAGAAAGTCAGGATGGAATGGACGGGCCCTTATATCCGAAGTGCTGGAGGCCAGATAATGACTCCCACGGGAAAATGTACAGCAAGACTCACTATTGAGAATGTGGCTTTTGTAGCCACATTTCTGATCCTACCGGAGTGCTGCAAACCTATGATTCTGGGAATGGACTTCTTAAGAGAGTACGGTGCTGTGGTCAACATACGCGACGGTGTGATCACATTTTCCGCTGACAAGTCTGTGACCACTGATCCAGACCAAGAACCCAGGGTGTTACGTGTGGTCGACGACGACGTCTGCGTGCCACCACTGTCATGTAGTCTTGTTTCCGTGTGTTGTGCCGTGCACTGTAATGAAGACGCCATAGTCGAACGCATCACTGACCTTCTTTTTCACCAAGGCATCGCCATCGCTCGCGGTATTGTCAGCTTAGTGGATGGGCGCGCAGACGTGCTTCTGACCAACTTCACGAATGAGCGCCGGCACATCGGTAAAGGCACGGCTGTGGCGTACCTCGAAGAGCTGGACTACTCTCACGACTGTCTTCTAATGCAAGGGAAAGCCACAGTTCAATCACCTCCACATACACCACCAGTTGATATCGGTCCGAGTCTAACACCGACTGAAAGATGCCGTCTTATGGAGCTGCTCGACCAGTTCAAGGACTGTTTCTCATCGACATCACGAGTGGGTCAAACGCCTCTGACTAAGCATCGTATAATTACAGAAGACACAGCAAGACCGATCCGACAGAACCCTTATCGCGTCGCTCAGAAAGAACGTGAGGTAATCCAGCAGCAAGTCAAGAAGATGCTAGAGGATGACGTTATCCAACCATCAAAAAGTCCTTGGGCATCTCCAGTGGTACTCGTGAAAAAGAAAGACGGCAGCTTGCGTTTCTGCATCGATTATCGTAAGCTGAACCATGTTACAAAAAAAGACGTTTATCCATTACCACGGATCGATGACTCTTTGGACAGGCTACGGCATGCACGCTACTTCTCGTCAATGGACCTTAAAAGTGGATACTGGCAAATAGAAGTAGATGAGCGCGACCGAGAAAAGACCGCCTTCGTGACGCCAGACGGGCTTTATGAATTCAAAGTCCTCCCTTTCGGTCTATGCTCAGCCCCAGCCACGTTTCAGAGACTAATGGATACCATTCTGTCCGGCCTGAAATGGAAAACATGCCTTGTGTACCTCGACGACGTGGTCGTTTTTTCGGCCACGTTTGAAGAGCATCTA
This sequence comes from Rhipicephalus microplus, assembly GCF_043290135.1. Taxonomy (NCBI): domain Eukaryota; kingdom Metazoa; phylum Arthropoda; class Arachnida; order Ixodida; family Ixodidae; genus Rhipicephalus; species Rhipicephalus microplus. The sequence continues at coordinate 274,346,955 of NC_134702.1, read as the reverse complement.
AAGCGGCTACTGTCAGTCCTGCAAGCCATACGGTCCGCTGGACTCACACTCAAACCGGAAAAATGCCACTTCGGCTTCGAAGAACTCCAGTTCCTGGGACACGTGATCAGTCGCGAAGGTGTGAAGCCTGACACAGATAAAACAGCAGCCGTCGCAAAGTTCGCAAGGCCTGTTGATAAGAAAGCGGTCAGGCGTTTTCTGGGTCTCTGCGCCTACTACCGGCGATTTATAGCAGGCTTTGCACACATCGCCTCTCCACTCACCCGCCTTACAAGGGAAGACATCGCATTTGTATGGGGTGAAGAGCAAGAAGCTTCATTCAACGAGCTGCGACAGCGTCTACAAACTCCACCTGTCCTCGCTCACTTCGACGAGAATGCACCAACAGCCATCCATACAGACGCCAGCAAAGTGGGCCTAGGTGCTGTTCTTGTCCAGTGCCAAGATGGTGTGGAGAGAGTGGTTGCCTACGCTAGCAGAACGTTGACACGTGCCGAGTCCAACTACTCAACAACGGAGAAGGAGTGTCTGGCCGTCGTTTGGGCAGTTGCGAAGTTCCGCCCGTACTTATATGGCCGCGCTTTCCAAGTCGTAAGCGACCATCACTCTCTTTGTTGGTTGACCAACATGAAAGACCCATCTGGACGTTTAGCACGGTGGAGCTTACGGCTCCAAGAGTACGACATGGCCATAGTGTACAAGTCCGGAAGGCAACACTTAGACGCCGACTGTTTGTCAAGGTCACCGATTGAATCACCGGCTATAGAGGATGATGATTTCCCAGGTTTTTTAGGAGTTGTTGATGCAGCTATTATTTCTCGGCAACAACAAGATGATCGGGAGCTCAACTCGCTTATAGAATTCTTGAATGGACGAGCCGCCAATGCACCAAGAGTGTTTTCGAAGAACTTATCGTCATTCTGTTTACGGGACGGAATTCTGTACAAAAAGAACTTTTCATCAACAGGTAGAAGCTATCTGCTGGTAGTTCCTGGAGCTCTCCGCAGCGAAATTTTACAAGCCTGCCATGACGAAGCCACTGCGGGCCACCTCGGTTTCACAAGAACACTGACACGCATCAAAGAAAAATATTACTGGCCAAGAATCGCAGCAGAGGTTAAACAGTACGTCCGAACATGCATTGACTGTCAGCGGCGCAAGGTACCACCTGTCAAACCCGCTGGGCTATTACATCTTGTGCCCGTGCCAGAAACCCCGTTTTCTCAAATCGGAATGGATCTGCTGGGCCCATTCCCAACATCGGACAGCGGCAACAAATGGGTTATAGTGGCGACGGACTACCTCACCCGATACGCGGAGACCAAGGCAATCGCGAGTGGCACTGCAGCTGAAGCGGCTCAGTTCTTCATTGAGAACATTGTTCTGAGACATGGTGCTCCAGCTGTCGTCATAACAGACAAAGGTACCGCGTTTACAGCCGAGCTTTTGCGCACTGTGCTTACGCTCAGTGGCACAGCGCATAGGAAGACGACAGCTTACCACCCACAAACTAATGGGCTTACAGAAAGACTTAACAAGACAATCGCTGACATGCTTTGCATGTACGTCGACGTAGAACACAAGAATTGGGACCGAATATTGCCGTACATCACATTCGCGTATAATACGGCGCGCCAGGAAACAACAAAAATGACGCCGTTCGCACTAATTCATGGCAGAGAAGTTACGACAATGCTTGACGCCATGCTGCCTTACGATTACAATGATTCAGAGACAGACGCCGCAGACTTCACTGAGCGCGCCGAAGAAGCAAGGCAGCTTGCCCGCGTCAGAATAATGAATCAGCAGCAACTTGACGCCCAACGGTACAACCTTCGCCATCGATTCGTCATTTATCAACCAGGAGATAGAGTCTGGGTTTGGTTTCCTGTACGACGACGAGGCCTCTCAGAGAAACTTCTACGCCGATACTTCGGACCTTACAAGGTTCTGCGTCGTCTTAGCGACGTGACGTACGAAGTCGTGCCCGACGCCTCCTCCTGTTCAAAACGTCGCCAGCGTCTGCCTGAGACAGTGCACGTGGTCCGCATGAAACTTTACCACTCTCAGTGATATAAACACTCGATGGCCGCATCTCTACCTGTTGAGCGTCGGGATGACGCTCACTCTGGCGGGAGGGTAATGCTGCGTGCATAGCTGCATTTAGCGGCGAGATAGCGACGACAACGAAGAACGCGGATTCGCTCGAGAGGCGCAGCGCAGCAGAGTGAAGAAGAGGACAATCTTAGCGGCCTTCTCTGAGAGCGTCTCTACAAGTCCTACTGTCCGTGTTTTTAAATAAACCCCCCTGTCATTTATAACCCGCGACAATATGCTGGCAATGAGTGTGCAAAGTTCAACCAATTCACTGGTCACATATTTTCTTGTTAACATTTATAGATAAAAGGCCGCAGTTGTTGGAAGCTGATACATGGTAACGAATGGACCGCGACTTCAGAAGTTTTACGTTTTCTCACCTTTGTACAAGGGGTGGCAGAGTCAAATTGTTCAGGCTGCAGCTATGTCTCGTCACTCAGCAGCGTTCAACAAGCTCCGTGTCAGAACAAGTTGCATGGAAAACTTAAGCAACGTCCCCTTTACGTTCTTTTTTATTGTAACTTTCACATCCATGTAACAAAAACCTTCGCAAACACTTGTTTGGTCCCATAGCCTAAATGGCTAGTAGAGGGACCAATTGTGTGACATACCTACATACTTGCGCAATCGGTTACACAGCGACAAAGGACATCAAACTGGATACAATGTTTGAAAATAGAAAAAAAACAAAAAACACATGATTGAATCATACAAAGAAGCTTAGAGTTTCGGTGACCATTTTTTATTTGTTTTGACCATGGAAGTTGCGTCGCAATTTTTGCTTTATATTTTACTGATTACCTCACTCAAATATTCAGTGCTTTTCGGTATACCTTGGGATATACGTTCATGGACCGCACACGTGCTCATGATCAGAGGGAGGTCTTCAACAAAGTACACTGCGGCATTGCAACGGCACTCCTATTGACAAAATGGGCAAAAAGAGTTCAGAGGTTTAAAGACTGCAAAAAGGGGATGCTGCTATTGCCAGCAGTGCAGCTTGTTCCAAGACTCAGTTCAACTGCTGGACAATAAGGCTATAGCATCCATACAAACAGTGCTTGAAAGTGGCTTAGTGACAGATCGGTGGGGGGAACTTAAAAAATTGGTTTATTTGTTGTCAACCAATAACTTCCAAGAACAACTTGTTCACGAGCATGAATATTTGCTAAAGAACTGGCCAACCTTCACTGACTTGTTGCCAACATATGCTGCAACTGCCATCTGCTTAGGTGGGAACACTTCTATGCAACTTTAATAATTGAAAGTCCAAGTAAACTTATTAGACTTATTATTTCACACGTACTTTGAAAATTCTCCGCTTGTACAGATTGGCACAACAAAAAGAAATCTTCAAAATTGGGAAAGGGAGGGTGTAATGTGAACTTAGCATGAGTAAATATTAAGCCTTGTTGGCGTAACATTTTCATTAGGTTCAGCATATCAGTTCAAATCACAAGGATGGGTTAGGCTTGTGTATGTTCGGCCAGTCTTATCTTCATCATTTCAGTGTGGCGATTAGCTCTATAAACATGTTAAGTGCTCATTGTGCCTGTGTTTCCTGCACACTTTATTCCTGTGTTATTTGTGTAGAGTTCAGTTCAAATGGACTCCTGTTCAGTTTGGTGTTGTGTACATAACAAACAGGTACTTTAGGGAGCTGGCCATGAGTAACTGCATTCATTCCACAAAATCACGCTACCTGTGCAAAACGTATTGTAGGTTGTAATCATTCTATGAACCCTGTGTTCACTTGCAGATGAAGGTGTGTCCAGAAACTAAATTAACAGCGTGTCCAGCCAACAAAACTCTCCATCAAACAACACAAATAACTCACATTCACAGGCACACAGAGCATAAATGAAATCCTCCCTTGCTATATTTTGCAGGCAGGCTGCATGGCACAGCTGTGGTGCGGCATACTGTTGTGCGAAACAATACAGCACACTGTTGTGCAGAACAAACAATACAGCAGACTGTTGTGTGGAACAATACAAACTGTTTTGTATTAGTTGCAATAATGTAATGAATACGCAAGAATGATCTGTTCGAAGGAAATTGTCGTATTTTGGTCACGGTATAATATCTGTCGTCTTAATAGAGTGACGGGTTCTGTGGTAACTGTGCTGAAGCATGGCTTCCGTGAAGAGGCTACGTCTTAATGAGATAGTTGTATTCTTGCTCATGGAATTGCTCAGCACCGCAATCCCTTCGGCATTTTCCGTGATTGAGGGTCCACATTTTTTACAGTGTGTAGTGGGCGGCGTGTCAGGCGCACAAGGTATGATGTGTAGAGGTAGCAATTTCGACTTCAGCTCACTCAATACTTTTTTCTTTCAATTTACGGTGTACGAATAATTACGGCGTACGCAAGGCTAAAATTGTTAAGACAATTCAAAATACCGATTCAGCCGATAATAGGTGTCCCAATGTGCAGCTCCAGCGTGCCTCCTGCAGCGTCGCACTGTCTTAGTGTCAGCGCCATACTGGTCCAGTAATCAGGTATTGTGCTGGGCCAGCGCCACTGGTTTTTGCGATATGGTCCTTTGCGTTGGAGTTGAATAACTGAGCTGTGTGCATTGTTATAGGTCTGTTATTGTGTCCATGAGAACACTAGGAACAGCGCAGTGTGTAGTGGTCCTCCCTACAGCGACTCATTCCTCCCGCGCGCTATTCTGCTCGAATAGTTGTTTGTAAACAACTTCCTCTGAAAATGGAGGAGGGGTGCGTGATAATATGTGATGCGCGGGAGAGAAATCAGAACTGAAAGGGTTGTGTGGTGGCACAGTGCGCTTTTCACTGCAGTAATGTGCCGTGGTTGTGAAACCAAAACTCAACCTCCAGTGTGTGCCGTGTGGTGGAGAGGGGGATGTGATTTATGCGCGTATGTTATGTGCGCTGGTTCGTGATTATTATTCGGCAGTTCGAGGTGCAGCATTCGAGGCAGGACTACTTCGTTGGGCTTCTAGCCCATAGGTTTCACCCTGGACACGTCGCTACTTTTTTACCAACTGGTTGCTCGGAGTCCGCTAGCTGACAGGCCCAGCACAGCCGACGTGGCGTTCGACCCGCTCTACCGCTGGACGGCTGGTCCAGGAAAGCTGGCGCATAGTTCCTGTGCCTGCCTGCCTGTTACTAAGTCAGAGTTCCTGAGTCAGAGTTCCTGAAACCTGGCTTTGCGGCGCCGGTCTAGGGGGCTAGCTTGGATCTTTGGGCCGCACTGCTGGTGCTCAAGGGCACAACTACCTTCCTCCCGAGCAGATCTGTCGTCGACTCCGGTTAGCCCACCGCAGCTCGAGCGAACAGAGTTGTTACCGCATGCGTCAGCACCTCATGAACGAAACTTCACCACGAGACTGCAACCACGAGACTGCGAAACTTCACCACGAGACTGCAACGACGGGCCACGCAACGACGTCGCCAACCTGAACTGTAGGCCGGACGTTCTCTTTATTTGCATAACTTATTCGCGTGTGTGTTAACCCTAGTGTGTACTTATGTATATTTGCGAATTGTGTGGAATATTTCTGTGATGTGTGTGTGTACTGGCGTACTGTCGAATTCTTTCTTGATCGGTCCTGCCCCAGTAAACTTAATTCCCATTGTTAGGATACAAGTAAATAAAAAATAAAGGCATGGGAAACTCTGTTCCTGCAATGTGAATGAAGTTCTCTGGAGAGGGACCACTCCAGAAAAAAGTCGACATTACGCCAGTACACAAACACACGTCACAGGTATATTCCACACACTTCGCACCTATACATAAATTCTGGAGTGGTCCTGCCTCAATATAATGTCACAACTGCATACACCAACCCGGTGGGGGTATGCACATACGGTTTGGCATGTCCAGCTTGGCAGCCTTTCAAATGGCTACTCACATTCGGGGACGCAACTTGGCGAGCCTATTGGGAGCAGGAAAAGGAATACCGACATTATACCTACTAGCCACATTTTTTTACATTGTGGCTCATTTTGTGCACAGAAGGCACAACTTCAGGCCTAGAGCCTCATAGGTCGGCAATATTGGAGGAGCCCACTCAGACTCTTTTGATGGATTCATTTTTTTTTGCTCAGGACTCACTCAGACTCAGACTCACAAATGTTTGTCCAACAAAGCTCACTCCAACTGACACTCACTGAACTGTTCCTCAAACGTGCTCACTCGGTATCAAACTCGTGAATATTTTTGCCAACCTGGCTTACTCGGACTCAGACACCTAAATTTTCCTCAAATGAACTGACTCGGGCTGAAACTCACGAAACTATAAGTGAACCTGACTAACTAAGATTCAGAGTGACGAAAATATTAATCAACCAAATTCAGTTAAGCTCAAGCTCGCGAAAATATAGTCTAATTATAACTCGGCTGGACTATCAAGCTCACCAATATTTTCCTCGAACGAACTCACTCGGACTCTCATACTCACCAAATTTTTCTCCACCAGACAGGAACGATTAGCAATATTCGATTTGGCCCGACTTATACAATTCAAGGAGCAGCATGAAAATCATGTGGGAAATACCACATGTGAAGAGTAAAAAGTGCCAGGCATAGAGTTTCGAGCAATAATGCCTAGAGAGGAATCTGGCGCTGCAATTGTGTAACTCAATGGGAATTACGGTAAGAACTATCAGCGTCAAATGAAACCCTAAGAGCAGCAAGCCATCCCGATGGTATAGTGCCCCCTGTCCGCTTATCACTTCGAACAGGCATGCAAATATGCGCTAAGCTGCTGAACAGGATGCGCACACCTGTCAATGGTACGAATTGGATGGCACGTACACACTATCGCAAAGGGTTGCCACTGTTCGGGTTTCATTTGACGCTGATAGTACAGGCTTCGGATTGCAAAAGTGTTAGACAGCGAACTGTCTACAGAAATTTTTCTAGTTTGTTTCGTTCTTCGTGCAGCACTTGCAGTGCGGTGTGGCGACAACGGCCGAAGCAGTGCCTTTGCTTTTCGAAGAGGCTGAAGACTGCTAGAACTCCTGATTTTCTGCGACAATGGAGCTTCACAAGTCGTAATTGACAGTTCAAACGAAGCGTCGTCCACTCATTACTGCGCTTAGATGTAGCGTTTCATGCCAGTGCAGAATATTTCATGAAGCTGAGGTGTTTTTGTCGAACGCGTGTGAGCTGAACTCATTTTAAATTGACTGCAAAAGAATGATAAAGCTATGTAGATGCTTCGTCATGCTCCACTGACTCTACTTCACAACAAACCAGAGGTGCGTTGGGGGCAGATAAAATGGGCAGACGCACCTAGCATCGCAGAAGACGAAACGATAAGTGTTTTTCACCTAATACTGTACTGTTAATGCCATAAATAGATAACACGTAGTTTCGAGAGAAAACCAACCTTGTTTGCTTTTAGGCGTTGAAAAATGTTCTTGATGCCTAATCTGGAATGGAATGGCAGAGCACTGCATACCCTAGTAGTCGAATTCGTCCGAGTTTAACTTTTGCGGCTTTTTGCAACAAACTTTGCTTAGAAATAAATGAAGCAAGTTTTAATTATTTATAGCTTTATATCACTGGGTTTTACACTACGAAGAAGCGTCGCCAATCTCAAGAACGTAATCCTTCTGAAGCGGAACGTAAGCACGTACTTATAATAATTATCATGGGTGTACGAGCGTCGCTGAGGTACCCCGGGTATACACAAGTGCAAGATAGGTATTATTGTTTGAAACTCCAGGGTGCCAGGAAACTGTGAAAAACATGTATTATGTGCCACTGACCTGGAGGTCATAGAAAAAGAGAACGGGTTGTCTAGTGTTTTAACTATCTTGGCTGCTGCAGTCCCAATGATTTTGTTCGTGTAAATATCGTAAATAAACCAGTCATTTACCGTCTCTCGTAACATTTTGGTGGAGGTGTGAGGTACATTCGATGCCCACATGCAACTTCGCACACTTCTAAACTATTATTCGCGAAATCACACAACCACGCAAAGAATTATATTTCCGCCCTAATACACTCCATAACATTATGATGTGCACTTTGGAAGTATGCAACATACGTTGCATGAGATTTCAGATGTGCGAAGCCATCACTATTTCAAATAATATTGCGTTAGCATAAAAGCAGCTTTTTAGTCACGTTTTCGATGCTCATTATTGTAAATATCTCCCATAATCAGCGAATTTTGTGGTGCTATTTAGTTTTCATTTGGCCTTCAACCAAGTTATGAATAGTCGCTTCTCTGCAACGATACTATTAATAAAATATGTGAAGGGATTCGCAAATCCCCTCTCGTGGAATGAGTACCGGGGATGTAAAGAGTTGACTTTTACTATTCAAAAAATTATTCCTGAGTCTACACAAGCCGAAACATCTATATGATTACAATGCATGCCATAGTGGGAGACTCTGAATTATTTGTAGCTATGGGTTGGGTAAATAAATAGAACTCACTGTCACTTACTCTATGAACGTTTTTCGATTACGACTTATTCAGACCCGGACAGCCGGAGCAAAACATTTCACTAAAACACTCACTTTGTAACACTCACAGTTTGTAACAGGAAACGACAAATGCAATCCAAACTCACCACACGGAAAGAATCATCAATTGTTAGTTGCTTCAAAACTTTTAGGAAAAACCTGCTAACATTATGTTGCCACATGCCGCTCTCACTTACAATTGTTCTCAACGACATATATTCTTATGAGTTTCTTACAAGATTTTAACAAATTGCGTGCAGTACTGTTCTTGAAAACATGGCTTTTCACATAGCCACAAAATTTCCCTCCTAATCAGCCTGCGATAGACTAGCCTCCTTTTGTTTGAAGTAGACAGTACTCCTCTTCAAGGACCGCAAGTAAGAATCGTTGCATCTTGTTCGCATACCTTGATGCCAATTCTATATTATCAGAGACGCAATATGGTTTTAAACAAGGTAAATGCACACAGGACGTCTTAGAGAATATTTCAGACGTTATGAATTCTGATTTTGAAGCTAACCAGGTGGTGTGTGCTTTATTCGTGAATGTTAGCAAAGCTTTTCACAGCGTGTGTCAGGGTATTATTAAAAAAACTCTATGGTTAGATTTTATGGGCTTTTCAAGATTACTTGCGGACGTCAGATAATGGAACGAAGTATTCATAGGGCAGTATTGTTGCATTTTAACCTGTGAAGCCGTAGTACCAAAGGGATCAATACTGATTCCTTTCTTTCAAACCTATACAATAATCCTGCCGCCATGGCTGTATCTACAAGCGTATTTCATTATATTGACGGCACGGTCATATTGTTTGATACGTTCGATGAACTGGATCCCTAATATTGTGAATATTGTAAGCGTCTCTAAAACACAACTAATTTTTTTCCACATTTCACTAAAAAAGTTAAACTAGGCGTCCCATTGTTGACTCACTGTCCATCGTGTTCTGCGTGCTTTTGCGTAGCTCTTTCGTATGTTTCATCGGTTAAATACGTTTGTGTGCTTCACGAAAGCGACTCCTGAAATTCTCTTCTGGCTTAGGTTGGTTCAAGGTTTTCGGCCAGTCTCTTGTACATTATACACTGTTAGATACCAAACGCAGCTATCAGTTGGCAAAATGATTCTGCAAGCATTAGGTTATAGTGTTCTTCGGTACGATGTTATGTCGTTCGTTCCCTAGACAATTCGTTAGAAAAAGAGAATGAACTGCATCCGTTGTTCTAAAATGAAATTGCTTAGCTATGATTTGCAACAGCACTCTGGAACAGTTCTTCTTGAATCACTAGATGCGCTTATTCAGATGCTCCCCTTACTAAGACTGCTGTCCTGAGGCAACTTTCGTTCAACAAATATAAGCTTTCATTTATCTCTAAAAGCTACTTTCGGGTAATTTGCTGTTCCATCACGTTTGGTAAGTGCACTCGTAGCTGCTTCATACCATATTGCTTTATTAAACAACCCACGACTGATTTTCGTGCTAAATCAACATTTAAACTAAAGCAACTTTTTCGACGCATTGATACGTAAGCCTTTCGCAATCGTTACTTTTACCACGTAAATCATCGGTGGCACCTTATAACATAAAGGTTGCCATGTTGAATCTGGTTATGCATTGTCCTTGGTGTACTAAAGTAATTATAATTTATGTTTTAAGGGTCAAGCTTCTTGAGCCGTGGGTCAGCGTCTGCAATGTAGTAATAATAGGTAGCCACCTTTCGTTTAGTCCTTGGAATGTCCGCTGGATCGTGGAACTTGTACATGATGAATATAAGATGAAAAGATGCGAGATGGTGGTACTTGAATTGTTCACTAGATGGACGGATGGACGGACGAATGAATGGACGGACAGACGATGAACGGACGAATGGACTGACGAACGGAAACATGGACATATAGACACGCGGATGGATGGACGGACAGATAGGCAGATGAACGGATAAATGGACGCACGGATTGACAGTTGCACGAACGGATGCACTGACCGGCACAGACGAACAGACGCACGGACGGATGGATAGGACCAAGGGCGCTCATTGACGCTTTCCAGGCCAATTTTTTATCATTGTGCAGCTTCTTCAAAATGTGGGTAAACTATTATTATTATTATTATTATTATTATTATTATTATTATTATTATTATTATTATTATATTATTATTATTATTATTATTATTATGATTAGTATTATTATTGCAAAATTTTGAAGACATCTAGTTCAAGAGCTGGCACTTAAGGCGTGCCACATCATACTTTGGACCATAGCACCACTTGAAAATGCATCCAGGTGTACTGGCACCACCAACCTCATGTATTTGTGGGGCACTGTTCTCTTGATGTTTCTTCAGTTGTCTTATCAACATATTTAAGATGCATGTTAATCTATCTTTAGCGCACACTGACACACAGACACAAAAAAGAAACGACTTTCAAGATGTTTCTCCAAATACTCTCGGTGTTATCATGGACGAGACGTCTGAGATTTTCGAGCTCTCTACTGCCAGCCACTGAACCCCTCGCATAAAATAGATCACTCTGTTCAACCAGTTGTTTAAAATACATGTCTGGCGTAACAGTTCACAACGCAAAATTTTGCTCACCCACTTGACATACTGCCATAACGGAGAGATGGCACTGAAAAAGGAGACGACTTCTGGCAGGTACAGGCCGTTCTTTTTACAAAAACCGAAGTACCTACCACGACGTTGGCCACACGCGAACCGCATTTCGAAGACCGGAAGGAACACAAAGAAAAAGAAAGAGACTGTCCACTGTACGCGAAATGCTCTCTAGAAGGACATGTTTCTAGGCTGATTGATGCAGGATGAAATTTTAATATAGCGACCGACACAAAGAAGTGGACACTGCAAGCGCTTGTGGTGCGTAGTTCTTTGCGCCCATCGATGCATCACGAATTTCTTCCGGCACCAACTAGTGCAGGAACAAATACTTCTGAAGAATGGTAGTATATCTGTGGAAGACATAATGATGTCGGTTTCGGTGAAGTGTGAATAAAAAAACACCTTTTTGGTTTTAGCATGCGCATGGCATAATTACACCAGTGCTATGATCATCATCATCATTCTCCAACTACCACACCCCGTCTCTCCCGCAGCTGATACCTCGCTCGACGCGTCGACATGACGCGCAAGCTACGCTGGCAGCCGCCGCCGTTCTGCTCCAGCCCAGGGAATAAAGTGGCGATATTGGCACAGCCACGTCGGCCTTCTTTCCGGCGTCATCTCACGTTTACCTCTCGTTATAATTACATGAGGCAAGTCAGGGTGCATCACTTGAGATTATTTGCATCGGCTGATAATAACAATCTAAAGTGTGTGACTGAGTTTCGACTCAGACATGGACTTCCAATTTGTGCAGCTATTTTGATCTCTTGACGAATAACGATAGTTATAGCGCGAGAACAAAACGACGACACAGAGACAAGAAGGATACGAAAGACACGAGCGCTAACTTGGAAGTTAGCGCTCGTGTGTTTCGTATTCTTCTTGTCTCTGTGTCGTAGTTTTGTTCTCGCGCTATAACTATCGTCATGCCATACCAACTAGCCCAAGCTGCCACACTCTTGACGGAACTTGGTTGTTTCTCTCCGTGACATGGTGCAAAAGCATCCAAATTTTGCATACTTTTTAGGTGACAGCTGGTTGGTTAGCCGCCACACCATGGCTTTTTATAAATCCTATAGTTCAAAAGCTACTTTGAACAGCAAAAACTTTTTACAAAATTTTTATCACAGTCAGAATGCTTTCATTTCCACGCACGAAGTCTATCTATATCTAGGGAGAAATGTGTTATATGTATTAGGCGTGCTTAGCGGTGTAAAGTAAATTGATAAAACTCTCGTACAATAATTTTTTTATCATTGACTTTAGGGCAGTTTGTACTGGAAACTCGAGGTCACTGACAATGTTTAACATACTCTTTTTTTTCATAAATCGCAATATTTGCAGCCAGACAAATAGTATGATCAAAATTTCATGGCAATTTGAAACTGACCTGACTGGTTCTGCCGGAGATGCCGGTACTATGTTACGTTAGACAGGAGCTTAACACCACCATGGAGCGTCAAAACTTCAAATTATGCGTGTCGCGAAAGTACCTTGTCGTTTTAAAAACAAAAAGTGATCGCACTTGCACCAGCGAATCATCTAACTTTTCCCTAGACAATTCTCTAGCCGAAAATCTGAAGAAGTTTAAAAATCTAAGCATACAAAGCACGAACATCTATTCAATATACAAAAACAACTTCAAGATAGCGCAATGGCTAGGTTGTGTTGCCCACGTAACTTAATGTTGCACTCACTACGTGGGTCTACAGGAGCTTGGCTGTTCGCCAGAAGGTGATGAAATCGAATCCAAACCGAATGGTGACAAAGGCGGAAATTATCGAGGCCAGCGTATATGTAGCTGCACGTCAAAGAACATCATGTCGTTGAAATTTCCGAAGTCCCTCACTTCGTCTTAGCTCACAACCATATCGTGGTTTTGTGACGTAAAACACCAGGTATGTTATGATATTAGTAATGGCTATAAATTGAAATGTATCGATGAAGTGCCAACTAACACTGGCTAAAGACTGGGTGCTTTTGTAACAATGTAATAAAAATACCAAGTAGTCCTATGCTACTTTCCCACTCCTTTGCACGACACTGCCGTTTTCCTTAAGGAACATTACCACGACTTCTTTCGCTATGCCCCTCCACTTATGCGCGGAATAAACTCCTTCTTTGTACTTGGGCATGTAATTGACGGCGGTATTGTTAAAGTAACAAGGCGAGCTAACACTGTAAACAAAGCACCCGCCTGACTAACATAACGCACCGCAGGCAGCTGTAGAAAGCAAGACTGTTCCTAAAAGCACTAAGCCTGTCGTCTTCACACAGCATACTTATTTAGATGTGATTGTGTTTTAAATTTGAATTATTATGTAATTCAAAATACTGAATGAAGCTAAGACTTGTTATTAGAATGTCTTCATAGTAAGAAACAATAAAAATACACTATTAGGTCGGAATTACTCAGCTAATTCTTCTTAGGATTGCAGAAAAACTGAAATGTTCTTCTTTGAGGGTTACTGATTTCAACTACAAAAAATAATATCCAGGCTAGCGCGGAACGCGCAACCAACCTCTGCGAATGTTGGAAGGACGGCCGTTCTTAAAATTTTTAGTGCTCTTGGGGCGAATATTATGCACAAGTACTCTCGCACGGCACAACTACGCCATTCAGACAGACAATGAACTCTATTGAAGTTCTAAGGGGTGACATAGAAAGTACCCTTATCGGGCAGGAGTCGCTGCGGTCAGATCCCACGCCGGAACGGGCAGGCGGTGTCGGACCATCGCGTCGTGGGCCCTCTGGACTGCCCGGAACTGAGCGGTGGCTTGGAGTCCTTCAGCGTTTCCTCCCACTCTACTTCTAAGGTGAGCCGATCCCTGTACCATAAAAAGGGGCATCGCCAAAGCAGGTGTTCTGAAGTGCAGAAGGGATCTCCGCCATCTAGGAAATCGGGCTCGTAGGAATCCGCTTACCTGCTGACTCTGGCTAAGCTTGGGTAGAACCCAGTCTGTAACGCTCAAAGGATGAAAGACTGAGACCTGATGAGCTTGGTGTGAGGTAGGGGATCGACCCTACTGCTAAGCTTATAGTGCCTCGTCCCCTCGTTGAATTTTTCGAGTGAGTCCTTGTGGAGCCCCGCGTCCGCACCGGCGAGCACCGCTTGTCGGCGTGGTGAATATGTTCGCACGCGTTGGCATGGGGCAGCTCTTTGGCGTTCGGAACGTCGGAGGATATCGAAGTCCTCAAGTGGCCAGGGAACCAAGCGATGACGTCGGGGCCAATGATAGTGGCGCTAAGCAGGCAGGCCGCTGAACCCGAGGCGAAAGCCCTTTAGCGGCGAGAGAAGAGAGACGTGAGACGACGTCGAAGGCAGTGTCGCGATCTCACCGCTGATCACCAGTTGTTGTGATCCCGGGGTGCTGTGGTAGCGTGGTGTAGCTTCGGGTTGAGGAAACGACCGCTTACAAGATGGGGATACGAAAAACAAACAAGGTTTATGGCACTATTTACAAATATTTACAGCATGAGGTTAAGAGTTCACAAACCACGAGCGTGGTGGTTGAACCTTTACTTGGTCCAGAGCGACGTCCTGCACTCTGCGGCGCCGTTATAAGCCCTGTCGGGCTCCTCCTTCTTCAGTGGAACACCAATCACATACACACACAACAGGTGAGGGGTACGAGCATGCACGGCGCACGTGAACAGCCAATTTCGAGTCAAGATCACTGCATTTAAAGGTGGCGCCAGAGAGTCTCTTGCTCGTCGTGTATGTCGCTGGTCGAGGGGTTCCAAGCTTCGGACAGCAGACATCAAACGGTCCGCCAATTTGTCCGCTCAATTAGCAGGGCACTTTGTGGCGGCGGTCGCCGTTTCTACAAAGGAAGACGCTGTCTTTGTTGTCCCCTCTGGAACGGCTTACCGCTTCGTGGCGACGTGACGTCTCATCCGCCGGCTAGCCGGGACAATACCTGGCGGGCATAAGCATTCGGCGAGTCGGCTACTTGTTTGAGGGTTAAAAGAGCGCCGCTCCCCCGTCAGATCTCGACGCTGGTTCCAAGAAAACCTGGGTTCCAGGCGTGGGAACGCGGCCCGGCTACGCTTCTCAGCGACAGCATGGCGCCTGCTGACGCCGGTCATAACAGCTTCCCCCTCGCCAGATGAGTCACGGAGGGCAGCGGTCAACACTGCTGCTCGCAGGGACGACGAAAGGGTCCGTAGTCGAATCCCAAGAACTCGTCTTCGCTTGTGGCATGGTCTGAGTAAAGGCCGAATCTTCGACACCGTTTCTGCAACTGGACCACATGCACAAGCAAGCACTCGGCCCCCTTCGAACAAACCAAGCCAAAAGAGGGATGACAAACCAATTTTAATTACTAGCTTTAACAAAAGCTCACTCTCAGAACTCTCAGGACTCACTTGAGCTGAAAAACCGGACGTGCTACCTTACAAATTTACATAAGATGCACGAAAAAAACTAAAATATCAATTTTGATACAGAAAGAGCACCCCAGAATGGCTTAGAAAGGGCGGCTAAGCGTGTCAACGTTTCCATTCAATTTGCCCTTCTTTTACCTAATGCCAAAATTGTATTTTCGAAGAATCAAGCTCTGCCTCACAAGGCGACTATTCTTTTATGTCACGGTTTGCAGCCAAGTAAGGGGAAAATGGTCTGTCCCTACTTTAAATTTAGCACCTCTGAGATAACCTGCAACTGATGAATGGCCTGCACAAGGCAAGCGCATTCATTTCCTGAAGCGCAGTACGTTATCTCCTGTAGCCCAATTTCTGGCTCAAGTAAAGCGCAGCTTTGCTTGATACCATTGTCGTCCTGATATAAATCAGCAGGCTCTTTTTCATCGCTTGACTACTTTCATCGGTTCTGTCCCGCTGAGAGCATCAGTCAGGAACTCGGATTCAGTGAGCGCTACTTTTGTCCGAACGTCCGTCTTTGTTTACGGCCGCCCATAATTGTCTACCACTGAGACATAAAGCTCACCAGCCTCCCGAAAGCATAACCTAAGCCTTGACCTAACGGGCTACCTCAACGGTTTAGGAAAAGCTTAAATGATCCGCTCATATGATCAATCATTCTTCAAAGAAGACAACAACAAAAAGCAACAAACACTGCCTTCTAGCAGGTTAGTTCGGTTAGTTACCTGCCTTTGCCAACACCTTTGAATAAAAAACAAAACACTGAGTTCTTTTGAGCGCTTTCAATTATTCTCATTCTTACGGCGCTGCGAAATTCATGGCACTACTAACCAAAAGCTTAATCCTTAACAATTTGTCTTTCTTACGTTACGTTGTAACACACCGTGTACAACACAAAAATAATCCTGGGTGCGATACTCATCAAAAGCACCTCACAACAATTGCATAGGGTTTCGCTAAAACTGTGCACCAATGGCTCTCAAATCTCATAACGCGCAACGACAACTGCACTGTGTTGCGCCAAACTTAACCATTTTACGAAATCATCTGGTCTATGTTAATATCTTCTTCCTTAAATGCCAATTCACGCCACATCCACATGACAGTAAAGGCATACGATAATAAACTAAACCTTTGAAACACTAAAAAAAACAACAATTTTTTTAGTTTTTACCTTCTCGGTATATTCGTACAAATGATTAATGGACTTCAATTTTCAGCCTTTAGTTCGGTGGTTTTCCTTTTCAAAAATTTACACCGCATTACATTACTTACAAAATTAAAAGGCTCAAATCTGCATTTCCAATGCAACACTGAGTAACAATATTTGACACGCCTGTGCAAAAGTTACTCGAACTGACCGTTCCCCCCTTTTCTCATGGTTCCTTTATTCGTACACGATGGGGTCGCGGTCCCGGCGGTTTTCGAGCACGCCAGAAGCTACAAAATGCACAAACTCTAAGCAGTGCACTGCCGTCATGCCTCATTTTCCACTTCTTCCTGTTCCCCTCAGGAATGTGAAAAGGACGCCAGAAGCTCGGAGGGAGCCTGTGCCATTTTCTCTTTGTATTCAACCCTGCGCGGTATTTAGCCACTCTGCCCTTTCGACTTTGACCCTTCGGGCAAGGCCGCTTTCTCGAAGTCGTCGAGCGCAACCGCGCTTTTCGTTCGGGTAACGCACCTCGTTTCCCCCCTCTACACCTGGCTTGCTGCCGCTTGTGCCTCTCGGAACGCCACCATGGACGTTTCCTGGAACGGATTAACGGCTTAGCCTCTCGTCTTTCTTGCGACTGAGTGGGGCCTGACCTAGGCCTGCGCAGTGACGAACGCTTCTGCTTCTTTCTTTTTCTGCGATGTTTGCAAACCAGCTCGGTATTACCGCTGCACTGCTGAAGCGTGGCGCTCTTGCTCTCATCAGCCACTGCGCTAACCATGCCTAAATCAGACAATGTCGAAAGGTCCCCCTGAGGCACGAAGAAGGTTTCCAGCCTCTTACTGGGCCCATTAGGGCTGCTGGCACCCTCTTCATCCACGCAAGGAGCGTCTTTCGACATCGTCCTCACCTCCAGACCGGCCACGGCCTCGTTCTCTACATCATTTACATGAATGCATTCGAGAATATGCGGGCCCTTCTCTGGCGCAATCTGTTCCTGTCGCGCTTCATGACGCGCCACAACTTCCAGCGCTTTGTGACGCGCCTCACTTTCAGACTCCGGTCTGATTCTTTCTTTATTTTGGCTAACAGAAGTTCCGAATCTTCTGATTAGCTCTGATTTAACAACTTCGTAGTTGTTCGCGTGCTGCTCACTGAGTCGCGCAACAACATCCGCTGCCTCGCAGGGCAGAACCGTGCGTAGCTTCTGAGACCAGGTGTCTCGCTCACACTTAAGTTGACTACACTTTCGTTCAAAGAGTCTAAGATACAGGCCCATATCCCATGATACCTCATATGGCTGCATGTACCTAGACATCTCGAACTCTGCCTCATTTTCGAGTACTCCTTGCTGGCGTCCCAACCTCATACTCAACTCATAGTCTTGTTTGAAAAACTTTAGCTTGAGGCTTTCTCTTTCGTCTTCACTCTTTCCTTCCATCTGAGCTGCTCTTAGTTTTCTTTCGATGATGAGGTCCCATTCTTCACTTAGTTCCTCATCATCAGCCCCCAAATCATTAATCGCTTGAATGATTATGGGTTTTCGTGCCAAACCCTTTGTATCGATCCCCAATTCCTCACACAACAGCAACAAGTCTGACATCTGCAGCTCCCGTAAGTCCATGATCGTACTGAGTGCTCGCTACTTCCAAAATAACTTTCCGAAACGGCGAAACTGAGTCTTTCGGCAAAGTTAACTACCAGTTCTAAAATTTAACCCTCTTTTAGAACCTGGTTCACTCAAAGGAAAAGCCAAGCACTCACCCATACGTGATCCATGTCCCGAGCCAACTGCTTCTCTTGGGCCGACTGTTGTTGTCACTTGTAGCTTCGAATCCGACCGCTGCCAACCAGTTGTTGTAACTCGGGGTGCTGCGTCGTATCCCACCGCTGCCACCAGTTGTCGTGGCTCGGGGTGCTGTGGTAGCGTGGTGTAGCTTCGGGTTGAGGAAACGACCGCTTACAAGATGGGGATACGAAAAACAAACAAGGTTTATGGCACTATTTACAAATATTTACAGCATGAGGTTAAGAGTTCACAAACCACGAGCGTGGTGGTTGAACCTTTACTTGGTCCAGAGCGACGTCCTGCACTCTGCGGCGCCGTTATAAGCCCTGTCGGGCTCCTCCTTCTTCAGTGGAACACCAATCACATACACACACAACAGGTGAGGGGTACGAGCATGCACGGCGCACGTGAACAGCCAATTTCGAGTCAAGATCACTGCACTTAAAGGTGGCGCCAGAGAGTCTCTTGCTCGTCGTGTATGTCGCTGGTCGAGGGGTTCCAAGCTTCGGACAGCAGACATCAAACGGTCCGCCAATTTGTCCGCTCAATTAGCAGGGCACTTTGTGGCGGCGGTCGCCGTTTCTACAAAGGAAGACGCTGTCTTTGTTGTCCCCTCTGGAACGGCTTACCGCTTCGTGGCGACGTGACGTCTCATCCGCCGGCTAGCCGGGACAATACCTGGCGGGCATAAGCATTCGGCGAGTCGGCTACTTGTTTGAGGGTTAAAAGAGCGCCGCTCCCCCGTCAGATCTCGACGCTGGTTCCAAGAAAACCTGGGTTCCAGGCGTGGGAACGCGGCCCGGCTACGCTTCTCAGCGACAGCATGGCGCCTGCTGACGCCGGTCATAACAGCAGCCAACGGGCCGTGCTGATCTCGCCACTTTATTCCACACCTGAAGCGGAGCCGCGGCGGCTGTCAGCGTCTGACACCAAGCGCGCTAGCTTGTTCTAATCCTCGCGCAGCTCGAACTAGCGTCAACTGCGCGAGAGCAACGGCACAGTGATCAAGAAATGATGATGGTGATGATGGCACTACAGCCCAGATACCACCAGGGAATTCATATACAGGTATGGTCTGCTTTGTCTTGCAGGGTGACAGCCACCGCCTCCTGCTCAGCCAGCACCGAAGATGAGCCCGGCCCCGAAGCAGCGTTAACGAGGTTGCTCCTGTAATTTACCATGGTCGCCACGAACCGGTCGCACAAACCGTATCAGGCTGCGACGACGAACGAGACGAATTGAGGATCGGTGGCTACAAAATTCAGAAGTGCGGCCACCCCATGGTCTTCATCTGCGCTTCCAGCACACAGCGCCTCTTCCTGGCGGCAGTGGTATAGGAGTGACATTGCAGACGAGAACCTGCAGCACCCTCCCCTCCACAGGCAAGCAAGAGAGCCTTGCGAGCTGGACCGTCTTCTGTGCCTCGACAACCTCGGCGATGGTACTTTGAATGCCATGCGGCATACCCTCATCTGTGCTGGCTCCCCTGGGGACAGCGAACACCTTTTGATGTTCTTACGCATCGGCGCTTCAAGCTTTGCCTTCTCGTATCCATAGCAGTGATGCGCGGCGGCCACATGCGTGATATGGCTCATCATGAAGGTGTGGTACAAACTCAAAAGGTTCTGCTCCTCTAGCGCCCCACAGCTGTTGAAAACTATAGGGATGAGCCTGACTAGGTTATTCGTTTTGCTGGCGATACGAGTGATCGTGTTCCGTTGCAAGCATTTGACTCAGCCAGCATCAAAATTTTTGTGATGAAGGCAAGCACTCGCAAATGCCCTTATTTGTCATTTTTCGAAGAAGCCTGGTGCCTGCTGGACACTTGTAAGTCAATTTGTGCAGTTTGCTAACACTGTGGCGGACGACGATGAAAAATTGCAAGGCATTTGTGAGCAAACTTCAGCAAGTTTGACCGTATCTATCTATATATCTATCTGTCTATCTATCTATCTATCTATCTATCTATCTATCTATCTATCTATCTATCTATCTATCTATCTATCTATCTATCTTTCTATCTATCTATCTATCTATCCATCTATCTATCTATCTATCGATCGCACTCATACCAAAATTCCTGTGGCATTACATGACTGTATGATGAGCATAAGTGACTAGTCGAAACATGAAAAAGCCGCAGCGTTGCCGCAAAGGCGAATCAGTGAACGCAACAGCAACAAACTGGAAGGTCACGCGCAGAATGGCAAGCAGATTGGATCGAAACGTGCCCCGCGTTTCTCACGCACAAATGACACACAAAACATACTCACAGGTACAGGTGTACGCAAATAAGCGCTTCAGCTGTGACTTCACTGTGTCGGAAAAGCGCGCTTTTTTCGCAAACGGAAGCTGTGAAACGAGAGCAGTGGCCTTTATGTGCCCCGTAACGACGACAGAATCGTTTCAGTGCAAGCCGAACGCCAGCCAAAACGTACGATCCTCCCCACCGGGAGATAAGGGTGCATGAGAAATGGTCCAAGTCAAGATGGCGCATTGCGCCATCCTGCTAATAATGCGGCTATCTTGCTCCTAATGCGCAAAACGCGATACCTCCCCCCCTTTCCCGAGATGTCTGGCAGCAGCGGTAAGTGGTAGATGTAGACAACCTGCAGTATGAATGTTGAAGGAGGTACTCCTCGGCTGCTCAGTCATCACGCCTCGCATTCACGAGACGAAGATCCCACGTTCGATTCCGTGCGCCGGAGTCCTCTTCTAATTTTTTTCTTGCGTTTCGATTTGTATAAATACCAACACATACATGTTGCATGACATCGATGGCGGCGTCCACGTCAACGCCGATGCCGCCGGCGAAATCCAGCCGAGAGTGTCCATATAGTTACGGGGATTACAAACACGCAGAAGAGAGAAAGGAGTATATTTCCAATACTTACAGGTAGGTGTGACACACCAGTGCTGCCAGCATTTCGTGCGCTGAGCCCAGTTCATCTTCATCGATTCGTCTACGACGGCTGAGCCATTCCCACTGCCTCGTAACATCACCGCCGGCGGACGAAGCGCGGTCACGGCGCCTCTAAATCTTTCAGGACTGGCAGTATAGTAGGCGTTTCCGTCGCGACACATGAACAACATCAGTAGGTGGCGTAGCCGAAGATGAGTGCGGTTGAACGGGAGTGATGGGGCAGTCAACGTCAGTGACCTTGCTGAGAACTTTGTAGGGCTCTGTGTATCATGGAAGGATCGTCTCGCACAAGCCTTCACGACGATGCGGCGTCCAAAGTAGGACGAGAGAGTCAGCAGGGTAGCCAACGTCACGGTGCCAGTCATCGTAGCAGATTTTGGTGAGACCTGAAAAGCAGTGAGCCTAGTGTGCGCGATTTGGCGAGCGACGCGGGTTCGAGAAGCAACGTCCTGATCATACACCGTTGGTTCGGTAGTGTCAGACGAAAGGAGTGTCTTGAATGACAACACAGGGTTGCGGCAGTACAGAAGAAAAAACGGAGAATAGCAGGCGGTGTCATGCCTTGACGAATTGTGTGCAAACGTAATGTAGGGGAGCGCTGCGTCCCAGTCACGGTGCTCAGGAGAGACGTACATGGACAATATCTCTGTAAGAGTACGGTTGAGGTGCTCCGTGAGACCGTTGGTTTAGGGATGGTAGGCAGTAGAAAGGAGATGTCCGGTAGAGCATTTACGGAGAATATTATCGATAACTTTTGCGAGGAAGCAGCGACCACGATCCGTCAGAAGCTGGTGCGGAGATGCAGCAGAATGACCTCATTCAGTAGAAAGTCTGTGACGTCAAAAAACGAGCCCTCAAAAGGGGCGCGCCGCCAAATTCTTGCGATAACGCGCGGGAGAGACGCCGCGAGGTCAACGGAAAAAGAAAAAAAAAGAAGAGAAAACAAGCATCCCAGGACGCCCCGGGTGCGCGACCCTCCCCTCTCGGAAGCGTAGGTTCGCCGACGAACCTCCTCACCCCGAAACGCCGGCCGAGCAAGCACTCGAATGTTCTAGATGGAAAGGGGCGGGGTGATGCCGCGTTGAGTCATCCGTCGCGGACGGCATTCGAACCATCTCGCCCTCTCCCCAGCCTTCGCTGCGTATCGCGCCGACGAAATGAAGAGAACTTTCTGGAATCTCGCACGGAAGGTATTTAATCGAGCAGCCGAGATGGGAAAGCAGGAGAAAACGGAAGTTAGCGCCAGAGCGCGTAGGGTATCCCGCCGCGTAGTCGGCGAAGGTTTTGTCCCTAGAGACAAAGCAGGAGAAGAAGATGATTTCCACCTGAGGGGTGACGACTCGAGCTACAGGCAAGAGTGTGTGTTTACCGCTATCTAGCGAAGACGCGTGGCAACAGCTGCGTGTGTGAAGCCGACATGTTTCCGACGAAGAAGTTTGAAGCTTTGAGAGTGGCCAATTGAAGACGCGAGGTTTCCTGGAAGAGAAACTTCGGCGAGGTTTCCTGGAAGAGAAACTTCGGGGCAGCGGAACGACAGAGGTTTCCTGGCAGAGAAACTTCGGGGGCAGCGGAACGACAACAACGCTGGACCTTGAGTGAGTGATTCTCGGAAGAGTATCATCCAGACTTTTGTTCCAAGAACTTTGGACTGAATAGGTTTCCTATCTCTTTAGTCTTTAGGTGTCTTGGTTGTTCAATGCATGCGACTGCATTGTAGTGCGTATTGTTGTCTGTGTCCGTTGTTCCGAGTGAGGCTGATTGTACTGTGCAGTACGTTGTTTGATTGGTGACATATTGTATTCAACGATTGTTGAGTGTGCATATTTGTGTATTGTTTTTGTCTACCAATATTGAGAATATAATTTTGTTTTGTTTATCAACTCTCGGCTCTGACTTGTTCTTTGGGCCACAGACGGCGAGCCAAAAAGGACCACTTCTAAATTGTCCACGCTTTCGTGATGCGGTTTGGGGGGCCGATGCTTCGGCCCTTGGAAGTAGCCTGGTGATCGCCTCCCGAATTAACGGGACCTATGTGACAAATAATCTGGCGTCCGCGACTAGGACCTTTTTGTGCACAGTGTGTCCAAAGTAGTGAGAAAGAGCCTCAAATTGTGCATAGGGCTATCAGAACAATTTTGTGTGTTGCTCAGTGTTCTCGTTAACGAGTGCAGTGGAGTGTTCCGATAGACTGATTTAGGCAGATATTTTTTGTACGCGGCAAGACTTTATTTGCGAGACACCATGGATCTCGAAAAGTTAGTAGCTCTTGGTGAGAAGATGGGTCTTTCTGGCGCCGAACTACGGAAGTGGGTCACCCAGAAGGAAAAAGAAGAAAAAGAGAGGGCCAAAGAAGAAAAGGCAGTTGCGCTGGAAAAAGAAAGGTTGACGGTCGAAAGAGCCAAAGCGGAAAAAGAAGCTGAGTTGGAAAGAGAGAGGTTGGCAGCTGAGAGAGCAAAGGAAGAAAAAACAGCTGAGGTGGAACGAGAGAGGTAGGTGGCTGAAAGGGCGAGAGAAGAAAGAGAGGCAAAGGAAAGACAGCTGAAAGAAGGAAGAGAGGAAAGGGAACGGCAGCGGCAGCACTAGATGGAACCCGAGCGGCTCCGTTTGCAACAGCGAAGTGAAACTCCCATCCAAGCTAGAGTTGTAAGCAGCGAACGGGAAGATCATGGCTTCCGCTTCAATCCAAGCAAGCTGCTCGTAGCGTTTGATGAAAGGAAGGACGACCTTGACGCGTACCTTCACAGATTTGAGACGATTGCAAGGAGCCAGAATTCGCCGGAACATCAATGGGCAACTGCTATGAGTACTTGCTTGAGTGCAGAGGTAGGTGGCTGAAAGGGCGAGAGAAGAAAGAGAGGCAATGGAGCGACAGCTGCAAGAAGAAAAAGAGGAAATGGAACGGCAGCGGCAGCACTAGATGGAACTCGAGCGGCTCCGTTTGCAACAGCGAAGTGAAACTCCCGTCCAAGCTAGAGTTGTAAGCAGCGAACGGGAAGATCATGGCTTCCGGTTGAATCCAAGCAAGCTGCTCGTAGCGTTTGATGAAAGGAAGGACGACCTCGACGCGTACCTTCACAGATTTGAGACGATTGCAAGGAGCCAGAATTCGCCGGAACATCAATGGGCAACTGCTCTGAGTACTTGCTTGAGTGGTGCAGCGCTCAGTGTGTACGGTAGGCTGACGCCGACCGATGCAGCCAACTATGCAAAGGTGAAAACTGCTTTGCTGAAGCGATTTAGATTTACTGTGGAAGGATTCCGGGACAGATTTCGGACAGGAAAGCCAGCTGATGGTGAGACGTCTACGCAGTATGCCGCCCAAATTAGCCATTATTTCGACAGATGGATTGAACTTTCAGGGACAGAGCAGGAGTACGATGAGCTTAGAGAGCTCCTAATTAGAGAACAATTTCTTACTAGTAACCACCCAAGCCTGTCGCTGTACTTGAAAGAGACGAAGGCTGAGTCACTTGAAGGCATGCTTGAATCGGCTGATCAATTCTTGGAAGCGCAAGGTGGCACAAATTTGGCCAGAGTCAAGAAGGAGTGTCCCGAAGATTCGAAGAAATCGGCACCCGAACAAAAGAAGCGTGCACCGGAAAGTGTTCCGCGATGTTTTCTGAGTAACCGAGTGGGTCATCGTGCGAACAACTGCCGTACTAACTTTACGAGCCCTACCGTAGTAAAATGTTTCAAGTGTGGTCAGACTGGGCACAAAGCAGACGCTTGTCGGAACGGAGCAAGTCAAACTCACCAGGTATCCTGTGCGCAAGTGGCACCAAAAACCGTTGATGACGTGACCGATGGATTCGTAGAGTTGAAAAATGGGGAGAAAATCCCTATGGTGGGGGCTATAATGAAAAAACAGCCAACCGGGGTTACGAAGGGAATGCCTACGCTGCCTGGAAAAGTGGCGGGCAAGAAGGTTACAGGGTTGAGAGACACCGGTAGCTCCACGGTTATCGTGCGGAGAAATTTGGTACGGGAAAGTGAGTTGACAGGCAGAACGAAACCGGTTTGCCTAATTGACCATACGGTTCGGATGCTTCCCGAAGCAGAAATTGAGGTTGAAACCCCGTACTTCAGCGGGAAGGTTACCGCTCTATGTATGACGACCCCCCCGTACGACCTCGTCAACGGAAACATCGACGGGGAGTGAGGGCCGAACGAACCAGAACGTTTCAGGGAAGACCCGAAGATGGAGCCCCCGCCGACACAGGGGCCGCAAGATACAATCCTGTGAAGGATCCTGTGAAGAAAAATCCTGTGAAGGATCTCACTCGAGCCCAAGGTGAAGCCTGGGCGCAAGAGACAGTGAATGAGAACATCATCGTATTGAATGAGTTCACGTGCTGGGCAGCTGGACTTACGTCGGCACGACCTCAACCGACCGACAGTGCAAAGGGGACGGAGTCGGCCAGCCAGGCCAAATAACGGGACATGAACAAGTGGGTGAATAACCGGACAGGATCCGTTGAGGGTCATGACCCATTAACAATGTTGGAAGTGACAACGATGGCTGAGACGCCGCCTCAGATACCGTCGTTTTAAAGGGCTCGCCGAAAAAGAACGCGGAAACACAAGAAGAGATCGAGCGAGCACCGCAAGAAAGGGCGCAAGCGCCATTCGAAATGCACAGGATAAGTGTTGAGGTCGAACCGGAATGTGTTTGACAGTGCTATATGATAAGTTAATGTGGCTGTTGTCCAGTGTCACAGCTGTATGTCGAGCGAGTCAAAATGTTTGTTTCGGTGATGTGATGTATAGTATTGTATAATTGTTGTAATGAGAGAACTTTGTACATTTGTATTGTTTGGAATATGAGGTGAAGTGTTGTACTCATGTACCTGAGGTTATATTTCATGAGTGTGAAATCGAATTACAATGTACAATTGAATAGAGTGATCCATTGTGAGTGTGACTTGGCTTGAGCGACGGACTATGTTACAGTCCTTGAGAGTGTGGGGACTGTTCGCGCTCGTTCTGTGGTTTTGGATATTGTGACATAATTTTTTTAGAGTGGGGGGCAGTGTCACAAAACGAGCGTTCAAAAGGGGCGCGCCGCCAAATTCTTGCGATAACGCGCGAGAGAGACGCCGTGAGGTCAACAGAAAAAGAAAAAAAAGAAGAGAAAACAAGCATCCAAGGACGCCCCGGGCGCGCGACGCTTCCCTCTCGGAAGCGTAGGTTCGCCGGCGAACCTCCTCCCCCCCCCATAACGGCGGCCGAGCAAGTACTCGAATGTTCTAGATGGAAAGGGGCGGGGTGATGCCGGGTTGAGTCATTCGTCGCGGACGGCATTTGAACCGTCTCGCCCTCTCCCCAGCCTTCGCTGCGTATCGCGCCGACGAAATGGCGAGAACTTTCTGGAATCTCGCACGGAAGGTATTTAATCGAGCAGCCGAGATGGGAAAGCAGGAGAAGAGGGAAATTAGCGCGAGAGCGCGTAGGGTATCCTGCCGTGTAGTCGGCGAAGGTTTTGTCCGTAGAGACAAAGCAGGAGAAGAAGATGATTTCCACCTGAGGGGTGACTACTCGAGCTACAGGCAAGAGTGTGTGTTTACCACTATCGAGCGAAGACGCGTGGAAACAGCTGCGTATGTGAAGTCGACGTGTTTCCGGCGAAGAAGTTTGAAGCTTGGAGAGTGGTCAATTGAAGACGCGAGGTTTCCTGGAAGAGAAACATCGGCGAAGTTTCCTGGAAGAGAAACTTCGGGGGCCAAGTGAAGACGCGAGGTTTCCTGGAAGAGAAACTTCGGCGAGGTTTCCTGGAAGAGAAACCTCGGGGCAGCGGAACGACAGAGGTTTCCTGGAAGAGAAATTTCGGGGGCAGCGGAACGACAACAACGCTGGACCTTGAGTGAGTTATTCTCGGAGGAGTATCATCCAGGTTTTTGTTCCAAGAACTTTGGACTGAATAGGTTTCCTATCTTTTTAGTCTTTAAGTGTCTTGGTTGATCAATGCATGTGACTGCATTGTAGGGCGTATTGTTGTCTGTGTCCGTTGTTCCGAGTGAGGCTGATTGTACTGTGTAGTACGTTGTTTGATTGGTGACATATTGTATTCAGCGATTGTTGAGTGTCCATATTTGTGTATCGTTTTTATCTTATAATTTTGTTATGTTTATCAACTCTCGGCTCTGGCTTGTTCTTTGGACCACAACCGGCGTCCGCTGGCGCGCCAAAAAGGACCACTTCTAAATTGTCCACGCTTTCGTGGTGCGGTTCGGGGAGCCGATACTTCGGCCCTTGGAATTAGCCCGGCGATCGCCTCCCGAATTAACGGGACCTATGTGACAGACGTCTGTAGCGCAGATACATGGCAAGTCACAAGTTATAGCGTATCTGGTTGCCCAGTCAGTTGCGACAGCGATACATGTGTTGCCGAACACGGACGTCGGCAAAGGTCCAAGCAAATCAAGGCCGACGCGGAACAACTGTTCCGGGGGAATGTCGATAGATTGGAGCAGGCGAGCCGTATGGAGAGCAGCGCGTTCGCGGTATTGGCAGCGCTCGCAAGCAGTAATATAGCGGCGCACAAATTTATACAGGCCAGGCCGAAAACCGTTGCCGCACGCGTTAATAGGTGCGTGAAAAATGCAGGTGTCCTACCGTTGGAGTGTCATGCAGATGTTAAATAATGGTGAGACGCAGGTGTCAGGGATCAACTAAGAAACATTTCGAGGCATTAGGCTTCATGCTGTGGCGATAGAGAATTTCGCTGCGGAGGACATATTGACGGAGCGAAGGGTCGGAATGTGTTAAAGATTTTCACTCAATGACCATCTTGAGGGTTGCGTCCCGGTGCTACTCTGTGCCAATGTCACGCTAATCTGATATGGCGAGCACACAAGAATCGCTTTCATGGACAGCTAGGCTAGCAGGAATCACCAGATAACGCGAGAGACAATCAATATCTTGGTGCAACCTGCCAGACTTATAAATTACGTCGATGTTATAATCCTGGAGATGCAGAGCCCAGCGACCCAGGCGACCAGTTAGGTCCATGAGCGGCGAAACCAACACAAAGCGTGGTGTTCCATAATTACTGAACATTCCCAGCCATAAAAGTAGGGGCGAAATTTCGCTACAGCCCAGACCAACGTAAGACACTAGCTATTCGTTATCGAATAATTTCGCTCAGATGTGGAGAGAAGGCGGCTGGCATACGCAATTACACACGTTTGGCCTCCCTGGAGTTTAGTGAGTACGGCTCGAATGCCATGAGGATTGGCGTCTGTGCGAACTTCAGTCGTCACGGACAGGTCGAAGTGAGCCAGAATTGCTGGTGAAGTGAGCAGGTCGATCAGCGCAGAAAACGCAGCTGCTTGGCCTTGGCTCCACGAAAAGGTCCCGTTCTTTTAAAATCACTTAGTGGTCATGCAATTGTAGCGAAATTGCGCATACAACGTCGGAAGTAGGAGAAAGCCCACATTACAACGAGCATCTTTAGTAGAAGAAGGCAGGGGACAGTTCTTGACAGCGCTAATCTTGTTAAGGCTCGGTTGGACTCCAGCAGCACTTACGCAATGATCAAGGACCCTGATTTCTCGTCGGCTGAAATTGCACTTTTTCGAGTTCAGCGGGAGCACCGCTCGTCGGAAAACAGCTAGAATGGTCGACAAAGAAGTTAGGTGGCTTTCAAATGTTGGGGAAAAAACTATCGCATCGTCGAGGTAGCAAAGGCAAATGGACCATTTCTAACTAAGGAGGAAAGAGTCCATCATACGTTCGAACATTGCCGGGGCGTTGCACAGCCCAAAAGACATAACCTTGAACTGATAATTGCCGTCCGGTGTGACAAAGGCAGTTTTTTCTTGGTCAAAGTCATCGACGGAAATTTGCCAACAGCCTGAACGCAGATCTATAGATGAGAAATATCGCTAGCCATGCAGGCAGTTAAGGGCGTCATCAATTAGTGGCAGTGGGTATACGTCTTTGCGGTGTATCTTGTTCAAGGCATGGTAGTCAGCGCCAAATCTCCGACTGCCATCCTTCTTTTTGACTAAAACAACAGGCGGCACCCATCGACTTGAAGAAGCCTTAAGACTTCATTGGAGAGCAACTTTTCGACTTCTCATAGTGTGACCTGGCGTTCGGACTCGGAAACACAATATGGTCGCCGTCTAACAGGAATAGCATCGCCGGTATGTAATTGAAGACGCACGATGGACTTTTTACCTAAAGGGTGGTCATCGATGTCGAAAATATCTCGGCAAGTGTTCAGAACGTGGTGGAGTTGCGCAGCCTGACAGGACAGAAGATCAGGGGCGATCATCATCGTAATTTCACCGGTATATGCGTTTGCTCGGCTGGCTGCAATAGGGGACTAGCAGTCTTCAGGGTAGAATGCCACGACGTTACAAGCATCAAGCGGGGAAACATGGGCTAACGAAATGCCTAGCGGAAGAACTTGGGTCGAACTACTAAAGTTGAGGAATGGTAGCTGAACGTAGTGTTCCACGATAATCACGATGGTATTCGGCACGGCAACACTTAGGGCCAAGAGCGCATCCGCTAGTGGAGACACTACGTAGTCACCGTCAGGAAGAGTTGGTGATATTGTTGAGGCCACAAACGTGGTGGCTTGGGGTGACAGCTGAACATAATCAACAGCGAAGAAGTGGTGTGACAGTGAGGACGACACAGCCCCAAGTCGAGGCAGTTCAAGTTGGAGAACGACGGTCGCACAGTCAATGAGAGCGTATGAGAGGACAAGAAACCCAATCCAAGAACCAGGTCATTGGGGCACTGCTCAATAACTGCAAAGAAAACAGATGTGGGGTGATCGGCGATTTTGATGCGTGCTGTGCACATCCCTATGATGGCAAGGCTTCTTGCATCGTCGGCACAAATAGTGTCAGGAGCAGCCGGTATGAGCACTTTCTTCAGGTGGCGACGAATTCGGGCGCTCATTACAGAAAATTGCGCCCTGGTGTCAATAGGTGCAGAAACAGTCAGGCCATCAACGTCGACGTCGATCAAATTTCATCGTGTCGGCAGTAAAAGCAGAGGATTTGAGGTCGATATCGAGGATGCAGCTTCATCTCTAAGCAAGGTGCATCTCTAAGAGCTGCACCGCTTATTTCTCTGATGGGAAAGGAGTCGGGAGGTCGGGCATCTTCATAGAGGAGAAGGGAATGACGGGAGAGGTCCAGGCGGCGAACGAGACTTGTGACGTCGAGGTGACAGGGAGCGGTGGTGCGGCGTACTAGGGGCATCGAAGGCGTAGGAATCGAAGGAGGAAAAGTGGTGGTAATTGTGAGGGATCGGCGCAGGAGGGTGGAAAAGCGGTAGCTATCGGCGCGGCGAGTAGTCTTATACTGGGTTCGGGTCGAAGACCTATGGTTGTGGCAATACCGGGCTTCGTGACCTACGCAGCGGAAGTTAAAGCAGATCGGCCGATCACTTGCAGTTCGTCATTCGGCTGGATTGCGAGAGCGTGGATAACCCGTTCGTGGGGCGGTGACCTGGGGCGGGACAGTGAACTTGAACGAAAGCCATTTGGTCAAGACTGAGCAACCGCGCAAGCATCGAAGCCCGAACTGCTGAGTTCTTCCCGCAGAATCGACTATACCAAGGAAACTTGAGGTACTTGTGAATCGATGTGGCCGTTGGTAGGAAGAGCAGGTGTAATTGCTTCGACCTCCCGCCTGACGATTCGCGTAATTTCATACGCTGGTGAAGACTGCCGACGAGAGATCACTACATTTTCACAGGAGGACGTCACAGCGGTGTTCTTCAGTCGAGCGAATGATGTCAAAATACGCCTGCTTTTGGCCAGTTTAAAACTCTGACGTTCCTTAAAAATTTCCTTGATGGTCACACAGTTACGGCACATTAACAGGTTGATCGCATCGTACGCTATACCCTTGAGAACGTAGCCAACCCTATCAGACTCCGACATGTCGTTGTTGACTTTACGACAGAGAGCCAGCACGTCCTTTATATTGTCGCAGTGCAATGCGAACAAAAGATGACAGCAGCTTACGGCAGCAAAAAGAGCGTATTCAGGATCAGCTGTACAGCAAGATGCCTGCTTCGTTGTCGTCCCGAAAAAGCACCTGACCCACTAGCTGGAATCTACGAAACATTCCTATCATCGTTCTTTTTCATATAAACACGTGTCACTTGCCCCTCCTTATAGGAGCATCGCCCCGATGCTGATGCAGACGTACAGTATTTTTTTTAACGTGCAGTCAGTCACTCACGTACGGCTTCATACACACTACATGAACAAGTTCAGGCTGGTGCTGGCGACGCCTAGGGCATTGGGGACTGTCGGAGACAACCTCGTAGGGGACGTCACTTAGCTGGCGCGATACTCGGTATGGCCCAAAATATCGCCTTAGCAGCTTCTCGGACAGTCCACGTTTTCGTACGGGTGTCCAAACCCACACTCTGTCACCAATTTTGTACGTTACAGTTCTATGGCGAGCATTGTAGCGGCCTGCATCGTAGTCTTGTCGCTGGTGGATCCGTAAGCGGGCGAGCTGTCTAGCTTCTTCCGCGCGTTCAGTGAACACGTCAGCGCCTGTGTCGGTAGCGTCCCATTCATGTGGCAACATCGCATCCAGCATAGTCCGTACCTCCCGTCCGTGAACCAAGCTGAATGGAGTCATGCGAGTCGTCTCTTGTTTAGCCGTATTGTATGCGAACGTGATATAGGGTAAAATCTCGTCCCAATTCTTATGTTGGACGTCGACGTACATCGACAACATGTCTTAAATCGTCTTGTTGAGGCGCTCCGTTAGTCCATTTGTTTGCGGGTGGTACGCAGTGGTCTTACGGTGAGTCGTTCCACTAAGCATCAGGACGTGGTCTAAAATAGCTGCCGTAAATGCTTTTCCGCGGTCCGTGATCACGATAGTCGGAGCACCGTGGCGTAGCACAATATTTTCTATGAAAAATCTCGCCACTTCTACTGCGGTGCTCTTTTGGATAGCTTTTGTTTTGGCATACCTGGTTAGGTAGTCTGTTGCGACTATAACCCAGCGATTGCCTGCTGTAGAAGTAGGAAGTGGTCCCAAAATATCCATTCCTATCTGTTGAAACGGTGTACGTGGAACCTGAACTGGTTGCAGCCGACCGGCGGGTCTCTTTGAAGGCGACTTGCGTCGCTGGCAATCGATGCAAGTGTGAATGTGGTGCTTGACGGCTGTTGTGAGTCGTGGCCAGTAGTATCCCTGCTGTACTCTTGCCAATGTGCGAGTGTAGCCTAAATGGCCAGACGTCGGCTCATTGTGACATGCTTGGAGCACTTCAGTTCGAAGAGGTGCAGGAATAACGAGCAAATAGGGAGCTCCGATGGACGAAAAGTTTCTCTTGTAGAGGACGCCATTGCGTAAGCAAAACGACGATAATGTCCTTGCAAAGACTTAGGGTGCCTTCGAAGAACGTCCGTCCACGTAATTAATCAAATCAAGCAATTCAGGGTCACTTCGTTGTTGTTGGGCAATCGTGGACGCGTCGAGAATCCCAAGGAAGGCCATATCATCGTCGTCAGAAAGAGAAGCTGACTGTACTGGTGATCGAGACAGGCAGTCGGCGTCCGTATGGCGCTTCCCAGACTTGTGTATGACCGTCATATCAAACTCTTGTAACTTCAGACTCCACCGTGCTAATCGGCCGGTTGAATCTCTTAAATTAGTCAACCAACAGAGGGAATGATGGTCACTTATAACTTTGAAAGGGCGGCCATACAAGTACGGGTGAAATTTCATAACTGCCCAGACCACGGCGAGGCATTCTTTCTTAGTTGTTGAATAATTGGCCTCAGCGCGTGTTAGCGTCCTGCTTGCGTAGGCGATCACTCGTTCCGTGTCTTCTTGCCACTGCACAAGCACAGCTCCGAGGCCTACATTGCTTGCGTCAGTGTGAAGCATTGTTGGCGCTTGTTCGTCGAAGTGAGCAAGCACTGGGGGTGTTTGAAGACGTTGGCGGAGGTCATTAAACGCTGCTTGCTGTTCGTGATTCCACTCAAAGGTGGCGTCGTCTCTAGTGAGGCGAGTTAACGGCGACGCAATCCGTGCAAAGTCGGCGATGAACCGGCGATAGTAGGCGCATAGGCCCAGAAAGCGCCTGACTGCTTTCTTATCGGACGGTACTGGGAACTGTGCCACAGCCGCAAGTTTTTCGGGATCAGGCCGAACGCCGGTACAGCTGACGACATGACCGAGAAACAGCAGTTCTTCAAAACAAAAGTGGCATTTCTCTGGTTTCAATGTGAGGCCTGCGGAGCGTGTGGCTCGTAAAACAACTTCTAGCCTTTTGACATGCTCTTCAAAAGTTGGGGAAAACACTATGGCGTCATCTAGATAAACTAAACAGGTCTTCCATTTTAACCCTTAAAGTACAGTGTCCATGAGCCTTTGAAAAGTAGCGGGCGCTGAGCACAGACCGAAGGGTAGAACTTTAAATTCATATAAACCATCCGGCGTCACAAAAGCGGTTTTTTCCCGATCTCTTGGGTCTACCTCGATCTGACAATATCCACTTCTGAGGTCCATTGAAGAAAAGTAGCGAGCGTTTCGAAGCCTATCGAGAGAGTCATCAATACGTGGAAGCGGATACACATCTTTCTTAGTCACTTGATTCAGCTTCCTGTAATCCACGCAAAAACGCAGGGTACCGTCCTTTTTTTTAACTAATACTACAGGCGATGCCCACTGGCTCTGTGATGGCTGAATCACATCATCTTCAAGCATTTTAGCGACTTGTTGCTGTATCACTTCCCGTTCCTTTGGAGCCACACGATAAGGATTCTGGTGTATAGGCCTTGCTGCGTCGTGGGTAATTATTCGATGCTTTGTTAGCGGCGTTCGACCGACCCGTGATGTCGATGAAAAGCAGTCCTGGAATTCAACTAGCAGCTCAAGAAGTCTAGTTCGTTCGTCCCTTGACAACGTAGTACCAACGTCAAGATTAGGTAGTGATTCTTCTTGAGGTGCCTCGTCTAGGGCCGATAAACTGCCTTGGATTTCTGCAGTAGTGTCAAAGTAAGCGACGGCTGTACCCTTCGGAAGATGTCGGCGCTCAGTGCTGAAGTTAGTAAGCAGCAAGTTTGTGCGTCCAGCAGTGACAGTGACAAGACCTCGAGCAACTGAAATACCGTGGCTAAATATCAGTGAGCTTATTTGGTCAGCAATGCCGTCGCCGTCAAACGGCTCATCCCCTGCCACCGAAACAAGCGTACACGATGGTGGCGGGACGACCACATCGTCATCCGTCAGACGCAAAGGCCCTGAACAAGACGTATGTCTCGGCTCTGAACAATCGACTAAAGTAGGGCTGTTGTTGCGAAATGTAATGACACTCTCAGGGATGTTGATCACGGCGCCATGTTCTCTCAAGAAATCCATTTCGATAATCAGGTCTTTACAGCATGAAGCGAGAACGACGAACGTCGCCACGAAAGTAGAGCCACCCATGTCGAGCTTGCTGTGCACATTCCGACAGGCATCAGTAATTGGCCGCCTGCCGTCCTTAAGTGAGGTCCCGTCCACGCTGTCTTTACTTTCTTGAGGCATACGGCAAGGTCATCACTGATAATAGAGAAGTCAGCCCCGGTGTCGGCTAAAGCTTTGACTTGCTGTCCATCCACAAGAACGGTAAGGCCTGGGGTCACGGTTTCGTCGGTATTACGTCTTGTCGGCTTTACAGTGTCCTGAGGTGGGAGTAATGGGGGCTTTTTTTCTTCGTCTTGACAGCCTGCAACCTTACCCCCTGAGGTAGCCGCCTTCAGTTTCCCCGGTGTGGGCTGGGTGACCTCGCTGCTCTGGTGTCGACAAAAGTGCGGCGCTGCAACGAAGGTGACTGGGCAGGTGAAGGAGAGCGTGGTCGATGTCGGAAGACCGGCTCGTAATCAGTTGTAGCCTCGTTATCATTGTTACGGCGGCGGTCGAATGGGTGTCGAGGTACCGGAGGTCCTTGAGAACCGACATCTCCACGGCGGGATACGTACTCGTTGGCATGTCGAATGTCAAACCGTGGCCTGAGAGGGCGAGACGGATCGGCGCGGTGCCAGCAATAGCGGGCTATGTGGCCTACACCTCCGCAGTTGAAACAGAGTGGACGCCTGTCGGCAGTGTGCCAGGTGTCTGTTCGGCGAAGCTGTGGTTGCCGTGATGACTCCTCACGTGACGAAGGCCATGGCAAGCCAGAAGACGACTGGTCGTATGGGGGCTGGATAGATGGGCACCACGATGTCTCCCCTTGTGGTGGTGACCAAGGAACAGTTGCAGGTGGCGGGTAATAGGAAGGCGGAGCGGGTGGGGAGCTTCGAAGGGCGGCGGCGTACGTCATGGGACGTTGTTCGGGGGCAGGATCAGCTGTCGAGCATGCTTGGCGGATTTGGTCACGGACGACTTGAGCGACGGATGCCATGGGTGTATCCACTACCGGAGTCCACAGCCTTTGCAATTCTTCACGAACAATGTCTCTAATCATGTCACGTAAGGAGCTATGACTGTCAAACGTCACAGCGGCGGCCTCAGTTTGGGGGCTGCTGCACAAGCGGTCATATTGTCGGCAGCGTTGGTGAAGGGCCCGCTCGATAGCCGACGCTTCTTTAATGAAGTTCTCTACAGTGCTTGGCGGGTTGCGCAGAAGTCCGGCGAACAGCTGCTCTTTCACGCCACGCATGAGGTAGCGCAACTTCCTATCTTCAGTCATCTGCGGGTCAGCCCTCCGAAATAAACGTGTCATGTCTTCGGCGAACATGGCAACCGTTTCATTGGGTTTTCGGACCCTTAGCTCTAGTAGTTGGTGGGCGCGGTCACGTCTGTCGACATTGGCAAAAGTTTCAACCATCTTCTGGTGAAAGTCGGTCCATGTGGACAGGTTGCCTTCTCTGTTCTCGTACCTAGTACGAGCGCTGTCATCGAGATAGAAGTAGGCCCGGCCGAGCTTTTTCTGTGCAGACCAGTGGTTGATCTTTGCAACACGGTCATAGTGGTCTAACCAATCTTCTACATATTCGTGTGCGCCACCACCAAAGCGTTTAGGCTCCAGCGATTGAAAAAACGTTACCTGGGATGGAGCGGGAGCACTGGTGCCGAGAAGTACAGGCTGGGGGCTGGTGTTAGCCATTTCTAGATGTCTGGTAGAGGTTTTCTGCGAGGGGTTGCAGTCTGGAGGAATACCTTGTAGCCGACGACTGAATCGATGGACAGGGGTTGCAGTAGGCACGTCCGGGCTAGATGAACGGCTCCCACTAGGACTGTGAAGCATCGGGCAGCGTCACGGCCCAGCACCTCCACCATTGTCGCAGTGCAACGCGAACAAAAGATGACAGCAGCTTACGGCAGCAAAAAGAGCGTATTCAGGATCAGCTGTACAGCAAAATGCCTGCTTCGTTGTCGTCCCGAAAAAGCACCTGATCCACTAGCTGGAATCTACGAAACATTCCTATCATCGTTCTTTTTCATATAAACACGTGTCAATATACGAGATATACGGCTGTAGGGACGTGTGTACACGTGTAAACAACTCCTTCTTTGTAGCCGCCTTTTGGCCGATGGGCTTCCCAAATAAGTCGGGAAACTTCTTTTAGGTGTTCCAACTGCCTATCTCCTCCTCATGGTTCTCGTATCAGACTTTGGCCGTGCTTTTAAGTAAAACAGCACGTTAGCCAGCATGAGAGTCGGGTCATACCGGTTGAGCGCACTGGTACGTTCGTAGTCGGCTATCCAGTCATCGACATCAACTTCGTCCGTACCGCAGATCGTTCTTGGATGCTCTGGGTTTGTCAGCACGTACGTGGGTGGAGGTGAGGCCGCTGGAGGCGTTGCCGTGAATGGTGCAGGCGTCGCCGAGGCCGATGAAAAGGTGGACGGGGGATCAGTCCCGTGGTCCACCACAGAAACTCCGATTTGACGACCACTGTGGATCTCCGTCGTATAGCGCTTCGTTACCCAGCACCTCCACCAATTTGTTACGGGGAATACGAACACACGGAAGCAAAAAACGAGTGTGTTTGCAAGATTTACAGGTAGGTTTGACACGTCAGGGCTGCCAGCATTTCGCGCGCTAAGTCCGCGTCTTCTTCATCCATTAGTTTACGACGGCGGAGCCATGCCCACAGCCTCGTAACAATACAAATGCTGTCGCAATAAGACATACCCTGTATGTCATAAGTAATATTGGTTACATATGATAGTCTTGCTCTTCCTGCGGTGGTTTCGTTCACATGTCATATTGCTAAACTGGTATGGTGTAAAATGACAGCACGGCGAACATCATTGAGAAGCCCTCACGTGTAAATCATAACACGAGTGTCATGCAAGAGCAGAATCTACATGCCACACTCATGATGGCTACTTGTCGTTTCGAAAGCTTCACATACAAAAAATCTTGTCCAATGTGACTTGAATGAATGATAAAGGTATATGACTGGTGCAAACAAGATAATCGTGACATGTGTTTATTGTAATAACATGACTAGATGCCATGCTAAGGAGGTGTTCGCAACCGTTTCGCTAGCTTCCCATATGCAAAATTTAATATTACGTGACGCAAACGGACGACAGAGCCAAAATAACACGTCTGAGCACACCAATCTTGACATGCGTGTCATGTAAAACATTACTAGAGGCTACGCTTCTCGCGCGCTCGCGGTCATTTCACTATCTTCACAGATAACTAATTTTGTATTATGCGACGTAAATGGAAGATCATGGTAAATGACACGTCGCAACGGGGTGGTTATGACATGCTATGCATGCCATGTAAGAACATGACTACATGCCATCCTCATGGTGCTCCCACGGCTGTTTCGCAATCATCATACACACCAAAATTAGTATTGACTTGAACCAACGACGAATGGTAAGTGACACATCCAAATTTGATAGTCATGACATGCGTGTCATGTAAAACAGACTATATGCTACAGTGATAGTGTGCTCGAGGCTGTTTTGCTAGCTTCACAATAAGGAAGTGGCGGCCACGAGCCTGTGGATTACAGAAGTAGGAGAAGGACGATGATCGGGTGTGCGCTCGGTGGCATGGGGCACATGCTGGCAGCGGGCAGTTGTGGCCCAGAATCCAGTCAATATAGAAGGTTCCTGGTCTGGCTCCGCGTCTTCTATGTGGGGTTCACGGCGAAGTAGCCTTGAAAACTCCTACATTTTGCACCCAACAGAAGGAACCCCGCCCCTGGGCCACGAACAACGAGGTACCTGGCAGTCCGCGACCATGGCCCTGATCACGCCACTGACCGTGCTCTTCTTTTCAGTGAAGACGCGAGGGAATCGGTCTTCGATTTTATTGACTTTTTTGTATACTCGGCTGTTAGCGGCATCTCGGAGTCCGACGTGCTTCGACGGGTCCTTTCAGTTGCCCGGCGTGGCGCGTTGGAACAATGGCGACGTCTTCAATCGCCCTTTCTCTCTTGGAGCCAGTTCGTCGCGGTATTCCGGGAAGAGTTTCTGCTGGTCGCCTATGAATGCCTAATCCGGCGTGAGGTCGACGTGTGAACGGAATATCCTGATGGTGGTCTGCGCGATTATGTTCTGGCCATGCAGGAGCTCTTCTGTCAGGCAGACCCCACTACTCCTGAAGCCGTTAAGGTCTCGCATGTGTTTCGGTGATGCTATCCTTGTTTTCAACTACACCTGTTGGGCTGCTTCTTTTCTTCCCTCGAGGAGCTTCGCTCAGCAAATTGGCGAGCCGTGTTCTCCGACTGTACGCATCGTCGCGGAGGAGGGAGGTGAGCTCCGTGGAGGCAAGCTGAGACCCGTTGGTGTCGACAGGGATCATGGGATATCGCTGACGTTCGAGTGGACGCTGACGTGAGTTGGGACATTTACGCAACGCGATACAGCCCTGCAGAACAAGGGCAGCGATCATGAATGCGGTCACAAACTAATGGGATGACGAAGCAGCATACGTGAAGAAAAGAAAGAAGACGAGGTATATGAGGAAGAAATGGAGAGTAACAGAACGCAGCGACATGACAATAACAGCAGATGAGTCTGGCATCGAAGTGGCCCACGCTCGTGAGCTGGAGAAGGACAAGGATTCTGTTGAAGAACGTGCAAAGGGATCCACCGTAATGGCGGCGCTCATCATTAGGCACACCGAGGAGGTCTAGAAACGCTCCTTTGTACCCTAGGAGAAACAGAAAAAATACTTATACACTGCAAAGGGCATTCGGCTCTCTAAAAACGGTGAGGGATGAGATTTTAGAGCTTCTGGAGAGCATCGGGAGCGCCAGCTCGGAGTGCGCACTCGACCCGAGCACCGCAATTCGACGACTTGCGGAAGAGAATGCGGCGCTGTGATGAGAGGCTGAGTCCACGCAAGCTGAGTATGAGAAGCTGCCCTCTGAGAAGAAGGCAAGACTGAAATGCATAAATGACGCCATCCGCACTTTGTACAAGTCCATGTTATAGAATTTCGGGAACAAGCTTCGTGAGACTGCGGCAGAGCGCAGGAGGCCTGTAGAACTTCTTGCGAGCCACGAACAGCACCAGGAAGAAGTGAAGTTAAAAGATAAAGAGCTGCTTCTTCTGAAGCATGAAGTAGACCAGTATGCCGACACGCTGGGCTCCCAGAGGATCGAGTATGGTTAGGAGTTGGAGAATATCAGACAAGGCACGCCGCAGATATGGTGGCACTGAAGTCGGAGCACAGGGCCAACATTGAGGTGCTGAGAGAGAGCCTGCGACAAGAGCTGCAGGACGTCAAGGCCGGCTATGAGGAATAACAGTAGAAGCTGCGCAGAAGCCTTGAAACCAAGCACAACTTGGGGGCTAACTCACAGAAGGCACAGTTCGGGCTGGGGCTGGAGGCCCTGTAGAAAGCACACAAAGCCCAGATTGAGAAGATGAGGGAAACAACACGTGAGTGTTATAAAACAACTGCCCAAGGAAAGAGCATAGCTTGAACAGCACATGTCCGAGGTGAAGGCGTCTGTCATCCAGGAAACGAAAAACAAACTGGGGGCTCAGTACACAGAGATTGTGGGCACGACATGGATTGAGTGTGCCGCAAGAGTCACGTGGCGTGGCTGCAAGACGAACTGGAGAAGGCGGAGCAGCTGGGCTCCTTGTGGCCACGACACGAGAAGGACCAACCGATGGAGGAGGAAGTGGTTGCTGCTACAACCAGTCTGTCTACGGCAGAAAAGCCTATGATGGCAGTGTCGCTTGATAGTTTAGATGGAAATCTTCCCTCAGGAAAAAGTGAGAAAAGAACCCCTCATGAAGCAGTTCAGTCAAAAGGTCGCGCCACCACTAATGTTGCATAAAATAGAGAGACCTTGGCAGAATATTCGAACCTTCCAGTGGGGGACATCCTGTACAAGTGATCTAAACTGATGAAGCAGCTGAGCAGTCACAGTGCCACTGTGGACAAACTGCAGGCAGAAAAAAAAACTTGTAAGAGCAGCTTCAGAGAACAAAAGATGATCTCACGTCTAAGGAAATCACGGCCACTTCACGATCATGCACATTGAACAAACACGCATCTGTTCAATGTGCTGTCTGATCTCGTGAAGACTTGCCAGGATACTGAGCAGGAGGTCCAGGATAATCTCGGTCAGCTGGGGCTGTCACGCGTCGATTCACCGGCCTCCAACATGGCTGCTGATGAAGACTATTTTAGCCTGGTGGGTATGGGCTGCCAAACCCAAGGCCTAAAGAAGATTTTGCTGAAGGCTTCCTGTCTGAGCTATACAAGGATAGACCTGGCCTAACGCCGCGTTCATGAGATAAGTTTGCCTTGGCCATCAGAATGCAGGACACCTCAAAGAAGGGTGAAGAGGATGTTTTTTTTGGGGCAAGTCGCTGCCTGCACACCGCTGTCGACCGGGTGCTGCGCGTGAGCACCGGATGCGTATGCATTCAGAGCTTCGGCGGAGATGTCACAACCCCTTGACTGCCGACGTCGCCAGCGTTCGACGACTTCCACATGGAGGAATGACCACCACCTATGCGTGACTGGTCTTGACAGCCACAACGGAACCGACACATAACAATGCCTTACGACTCGTCAGAACCGACGCTGCACAAGCATCGTCATTCCGTCATGTGCTCTCCGACTACGCTGCGCGTCGAACTGAGCGAGTCTGGTGCGCCTCCGTATTCGGGTGGTGGCGGAGTTGTTCCTTGTGCACAGATTCACTGTTCC
Source organism: Rhipicephalus microplus (assembly GCF_043290135.1). Classification (NCBI taxonomy): domain Eukaryota; kingdom Metazoa; phylum Arthropoda; class Arachnida; order Ixodida; family Ixodidae; genus Rhipicephalus; species Rhipicephalus microplus. Next base: position 274,305,405 of record NC_134702.1, on the reverse strand, counting down.
AGCATGTGGTCTGAAGTGGCTCGTACAGTCAGTCGTGGCCAGGGCTAGCAGCTACCGCATCACGTCCCCCTTTCCACTTTCGCCAAAAGGAAGGGAGCAGTATGGGAGTGGTGGCCATGAGCCTACGGATTACAGAAGGAGAAGGAGGACGACGATTGGGTGTGTGCTCGGTGGCATGGCGCAGCCGCTGGCAGTGGGAGTTGCAGCCCAGGTATCAGTCAGTAGAGAAGGATCCTGGTCTGGCTCCACGGCTTCTCTGCGGGGTTCTGAGCCAAGTAGCCTCGAAACCTTCTACAAATTATGCTAAATTTGGTATTGCATGACGTGAATGAACGACGAACACTAAAGTCAGGCGCAAACGTGATAATCGAGTCATAGAAGTAATGTACGGCATAATTTGCGTCCGCCTTGTAAATTTGTGCTGATTTTATTGTGACAAATCAACCTTCCTTATTCGTGTTTCGCATATCATCGATTGCAACTGTAAGTGGGATCTACCAATTTTTTTCGTGCATGAAGCCTGCTTAGGGTCACTTTGCTAGGGTGTTTCAAGCACTGGTGTATCTCGGTCATATATTGCTGTGCTGCCTCACCGGGATACGCGAGTGTGAGTCCCAGGCTCTCCTGGTTTTCTAGATACCAAACAGCTTTTTGATTAGCCTGTGCAACGCTGTCCCTCCATAAACTTCTACTGTGCATGCCCGCGTCTCGCGTCTGAACTCACATGCTCACGTCTCGAGTGGGCTTAGGAAGACCACCACAAAACTGTCCCACCCCTCTCCCTCTCTCGACTCACATGGATGACGCAGGCAGCGTCTTCTCGTAAAAAACCGACCACTGGCTTTGAGCAACCATCCACTGGGCACCAAGCATATGCAGTACTGAATCAATGTAGGTTAGAAATGGCGTTCACGCATTCAGAAGGGCGCGTTTGGATGGCCGTTTTAAGTGTGAATACACTTTATAGGCGACCCCAAACCATCCACCGCCATCGGCGACGTCCGCAGTGTTCTCTCTATCTTTAAAAGAAAGAGGACTTGGCGGGCCGCAGCGCGACGCTCTACCGAATAAGCCACGGACGTGACGCTGATATCGGTGTCAGTAACGCGCCTTATACCCCCTCCCCCTTCGCTCGCTCCTCCGCTCTCTTCACTCGCTGCAGCTGCGCGCGCACCCCTCTCTCTCGCGCGCCCGACTTCTCTCTCAGTCTCCCGTCGAGAGCGGGCGGTGAGGGGGAGTAAAGTTAACATCCGTTGGCATTCGCCAGTGAGTTAACGTAAACTCCCCCGTGTGATCAAATTGCGATTCCCAGGAACCATTACACCATGAAGGCACTATAGTGTGAATAATAAATATAATAGTGCGAATTATTAAATACCCCTCATAGCATCACCCCGTGTATTCGCACTTAACCATGTTCACCCTCGGGGAAATGCTTGGGAGTTTTTTTTTTTTACTTCGCTTTCGATTGATGAGCGTCAGTGTCAATGTCACCACTAATATGAATGATGTGTGGTTTAACGTTTTCAAACCACTATATTATTATGACAGACGCCGTAGTGAAGAGCGACGGAAATTTCGACCACCTGCGGTTCTTTGACGTGCATCCGAACCTCAGCACACGGACCTACAAAAATGTCGCCTCCAACTGAAATGCAACTGCCGAAGCCGAGATTCGGTACCGCGACTTGCGGGTCAGTGTTCCAGTACTTCAGTCACTAGACCACCACGGCGGGACAACGTTGTCACCAGGTTAAGCGTTAGCGCCCGCTGCTTCGCATTTGCACATGGTTCCTATCAGCGTAAGATTATCCAAGTTTTTTTAAGGCGAATGCATTTCTTTGTCGAGCTAAGTCAGGCATCCGGCGTTGTGTGCGACGTCCGCAGTGGTGTTCGCACGAAGGTAGGTGTTATCCACTCTCACTCCCTTTCTCATAACAACAGCTGCGGGTGAGAGCGCTTATTCTCGTCCCTAGTAACCGGAGCATGTGGTGGGAAAGATTGTAGGGGAGGGCAGGTGCAGTGCTTGGCCACTATTTCTGTCGCCGTTTGCTCTCTCCTCCCCCTGCACTCTCCTCTCCCTGCACTTCGTAGCACTTATTTTATGGTACGGCTTTTTCGGGGGCCAGTCACCAGGTATTTATTAGTTAGTGCGGGTATTTGTGTTTGAATTTTTTGTTTTTTTTGCCACCCCGTGGGGGAGAGGCGCGTACATGGAACACGCAAATTTTTGTAGTAGAGCTTAGACTTTCTTTCTTTTTCGTAGTACAGGGTTCGAGTTTAGCAATAGGGTGAGTATAGGGACAATTGGTGTCTGAAAGACATGGTTGAAAAGACTGTAAAGTGTTCAGGATGTGGAGTGGGTTTAAAAGTGGACCCAAGCGTCGAAGCGTATAGAGAAGAGGCTGACGCGAAGTGTAGTCAATGTGAAGTCGAGGAAAAAAATGAAGAAAATGATGGTTGCCCAGAGTTACCTGCTGATGAGAATCGCCGAGCTCGAGACTGCGTTGGCAACAGAGCAAGAGAAAACGAGGGCAATGGGAGAAAGACTGAAGTCTACCGAGAAAGCACTAGCGAAGCTGAACAAAGTAGTGGCCTAAGGAGAGAACAGTAGAGAACCGGCAACCAGAACGGTGGAAAAGGAAGAGCAAGCAAGTTTGGAAAAAACAGGTTTAGCCGGTTCAACTGTCGCAAGGCCCAGCTTCAGCGAGGTAGTGGTGGGGCTGGGAGGGGATAAAGCAGCCGGCGTCACAGGTGCAAGTAGCCCCCAGGTGCAGGACGCTCCAGCTGAAAAGTCACAGCATGTGATAATCGCCGGGGACACGAATTTAAATCAATGCACAGAAGCCATCAAAGAGAGGGTAAGAGGTGACAAGAGGGTTGCAGTAGGGGCGTTCCCAGGACGCAAGCTGGAAGCAGTCATGAGGCAAGCGAGCGCAAAACTCAAAACTACAGCTGATAGACGAAACCTCGTGATAATTTCAGGTGGTTTAAATGATGTCTTAAATGAAGATACAGCAGGACTAACAGCCACACTGGCGAAAGGCGTCAATGACATGCGCGCCACTTCTCCTAAGGTACAGGTAGTGATATGCACGATACCGGAGGTACCGGTGCAAAGAGCACCGCAAATAGCGGTGCACCGCAAAGAGCGGTGCAGGTTACCGCAAAGAGCGGTAACCTGCAAAGAGCGGTTGTCAACGCAAACCAAGAGATATGGCGGATGAGTCGAGAGAAAGGCTTTGAGGTGGTGAAAATAAACAGAGAGGTGCATAGGTGGGGTGGTTTTCAACGAGACAGAATTCACTTCGATGGGCGGCTAGGTCATGAGGTGGGTTGGTGACTTGCAGGACGCGCAGTAGCTTTTTTTTGGGGGGGGGGGCAACCGAGTCCTTCGGGGTGCAGGATAGCTGGTAACGAGGAAAACAACCAGGGAGGCTCTTCGACAGATACGATTCTAAAGTGGCACCAATGTCTATGATAGGTAGAGTCCGGGGCATAAATAGACATAGCCACGAGTGCCGAGCCCATTCAGACATAGGGTATATTAACATGCAGGGTGGTAGGAACAGGCTGAAATAGGAAGAGATAGAAGAACAGCTAAGGGAAGAGAGGCCGATGGTGTACGGTTTTGTAGAAACACATCTCAGGGACATGGAACAACCTCCGAACAATCCGGACTACGCGTGGGAATATTGTAATAGAACAGAATGCAGCAGAAAGGGGGTGGTATTGGGGCATTCATTCATAAAAGTACAGACTGGCAAAGCGTCAAGCAAGAGTGCAAGGAACATTCATGGCTAAAAGGGAAAGTGGCAGGTCAAATGACACTCCTTGGTTTCGTGTACTTGTGGACGGGAGCAAAGGCCAGAGAGGAAAACCAGGCAATGGTAGGGTGTTTATGAAAGGACATTCAGGAGTTAGGAAGAGTGCGAGATAATTATACTAGGAGACATGAATGCGCACATAGAAGGTATAGATGGGTATACCGACCCGACAGGCAAAATGATCATGGATATGGGTCAAAGGCTTGAATTGATAATTTGAAACAGTACCGAGAAGTGTGAAGGGCAAATAACTTGGGAGGTAGAAAGGCTGCAGTCGACGATAGATTATGCACTGATGTCACATAGGATGTATGATAAGCTAAGGGGAATGCACATAGATGAAGGTGGCTCCAGAAGTCTGGGTAGTGATCACAAACGTATCAAGCTAAATTTTGGAAGAGCAGTGAAAGTGGGAAGGAGACAAGATGAGCAACTTCAGGAAAATTTGTATTCAGAAAGGCAAATTGAAATAGCCATTAAACAAATTGAGAAATAATCACGGAGGATAATAGGACAGTGTGGACATACGCGAATCTAATTAGACTCTTTGAGCAGGAGCTTGCTAAGACGCGTAGCAAGTCACCCCGGAAAAGAAGACACAAACCCAAAAGTTGGTGGGATGACGAAGTTAAGAGAGCCATAGCGAAACGTCAGGAAGCCTCTAGGGAACACAGACATGCTAAGCAGCGGGGTTAACCAACAGATGATGTTGAAAGAAAATGAGATACCTTTCTAAGCAGTACAAGGGCTGCATCCCTTCTGATCAATGGAAACCATCTAAACTCCCTAAGAAATGAGACGAGCCTAGAGCAGAGTTTTATAACTACAGCCCAAGGTGTCAGGCTAGAAGGGGACGAAGCTATTGAATATATAAGAACAAGGGTGACAGAAAAATTTCAACAAAGAAGTACTTTATGCACCACAATAGACAAGGATGAATCAAGTGGTGCAATGGCTCCATTTTCACAAAGAGAGTGGGAAAGGGCTGAGAAAAGGGTTCCTAGTAGTAAATCAACAGGCCCAGATGGCAGTCCAATTAGGCTGATAAAGACATTAGGTCCGAAGTCTAAGCAGGCTTTGAGAGAGGCAGTGAGCAAAATAATAATCGATGGTGAAGTTCCCGATGGATGGAAACTTAGCAGGATGAGCTTGATCTATAAATGAAAGAGGGACAAAGCTGACATAAACAACTACCATCCTATAACAGTGGCATCAGTGGTGTACAGGCTAACAATGCAGATTATAAAGGAAAGACTGCAGGCATGGATAGAAGATGAGGGGGTGCTGGGGGAACTGCAGAATGGGTTTCGGAAACACAGGAGGTTGGAAGACAATCTGTTCTCACTGACGCAGTGCATCGAAATAGCAGAAAAGGATCACAAGCCCCTGTGGCTAGCATTCTTGGATATCAAGGGAGCGTACGATAACGTGGTTCAAGAGGAATTGTGGGGAATACTGGACACACTAGGCGTGACACATGTAGTCACTATTCGTTTAAAGGGTATCTATAAAGGTAACAAGGGAGTTATAAACTGGGATAAACAGGTATCCAAGCCTGCAGAGGTAAAACGGGGGCTTAGGCAGGGGTGCCCCCTGTCACCCGTATTATTCATGATGTACCTACAAGGATTAGAGGCAAAATTAGAAGGAAGTGGGCTGGGCTTCAACGTCTCTTTAGTCAAACAAAGAAAACTTATTGATCAAGCACTACCAGCATTAATGTACGCAGATGATATAGTGGTAATGGCCAACAACAAGAAAGATTTGCAGAGATTGATGGACATCTGCGGCAATGAGGGAGACAGGCTAGATTTTAGATTCAGTAAGGAAAAATCAGCAGTCATGATTTTCAATGACAGCGAAGGTAGTGAACCTAGGATACAAGAGGTCACGCTAGAGATAACAGATAAATACAAATATCTGGGCGTATGGATAAGCAATGGGACCGAGTACCTGAGGGAACACGAAATATACGTGACGACTAAAGGTAACAGGAATGCAGCAGTGATGAAAATTAGGGCACTATGGAATTACAATAGGTATGATGTTGTGAGAGGTATATGGGCAGGGGTCATGGTTCCTGGGCTGACGTTCGGCAATGCGGTCTTGTGCATGAGATCAGAAGTTCAAGCAAGATTAGAAATTAAGCAACGTGGAATAGGTAGGCTTGCTTTAGGAGCTCACGGGAATACACCAAATCAGGGAGTGCAAGGTGATATGGGATGGACATCATTTGTGGGCAGGGAAGCTAGCAGCAAGATAAAATTTGAGAAGCGATTGAGAGAAATGAAGGAGGAGCGTTGGGCTAGGAAGGTTTTCAGCTACTTGTACATGAAGAATGTCGATACAAAATGGAGGAAGCGAACCAGGAAGTTGACTGGTAAATACTTAGAAAACAGCAGGTGGCCAAACCAAAAAGAACTATCGGTTAAGAAGAAAGTGAAGGAAACGGAGACTGACATGTGGAAAATGGGCATGATTAAGAAGTCCGCATTAGAGATCTATCAAACTTTTAAGCAGGAAATTGCCAAGGAAAGGATCCATGATAATACTCGGGGTAGTTCTCGACTGTTTGAGGCAAGGACGGGAGTACGGCGAACCAAGACATATCGGGCCAAATACGAAGGGGTAGACACAGTATGCAATGCGTGTGGAGGGGAAGAAGAAACTGCCGAACACTTGATAATGTTCTCTAAAGGGCTTCACCCTATAGTTCAGGATGATGGCGCAGAGTTTTTCAAAGCACTGGGGTTTAGGAACCGGGAGGGCAAAATAGACTTTAAGCAAGTACACTTAACTAGAAGGAGGTTATCTGATTGGTGGCTAAAGTCAAGGCACGAGTGAAAATTAAACTCTTCACTGCAAAGTACCAATCCTCAAACTCACTTTTTAAGAAAAAATATAAATATAGTTTTGGGTTAATTAAGTATTACGGCTTGGTGGCGCTAGCCACCGCCCGATCTAAAGGGTACAGTCATAACCATCCATCCATCCATACGGGTGACAAGAGCGTTTCAGTAGGAACGTTCTGAGAAGTGAGCTGGAAGCAGTCATTAGGCAAGCAAGCGCAGAACTCACAACTCAAGTTTATTAAAGAAACCTCGTAATAATTGGGGGTGGTTCAAACAATGTCTTAAATGAAGATTAGGCACCACTAGCGACAACACTGGCGAAAGGGGTCGATGACATGCGTGCAATTTCCCCACAGGTAGAGGTAGTTATATGCATCATACCGGAAATACCGGTGCGTCACGGCAACCTGCCGAGAGCGGTTGTCAACGCAAAGGAAAAGATATGGCAGATGAGTTGAGAGAAATGCTTTGAGGTATTGTAAATAAAGAGAGGTGCATAGGTGGGGTAGTTTTCAACAAGACAGATTTCATTGTGATTGGAGGTCAGGTCATAAGGTGGGTTGGCGACTAGCAGGATGTGCAGTAGCTTTTTCGGGGGGCACGCGGGCCCTTCTGGCTTCAAGATAGCTAATAACGAGGAAAACAGCAAGAGGGACTTTTTGACAGGTGGCATAGGAAGGTACGATTCGAAGGTGGAACGAATATCTAAGACTCGTAGAGTACGGGGCAGAAATCGATGTAGCCACGAAGGCAGAGCCAAGTCAGACGTAGGATATGTTACCGTGTAGGTTGGCAGGAATAGGCTGAAAAGGGGAGAAAAAAAAGAATAGCTAAGGGAAGAGAAGCTCATGGGATATATGGGTTTGTAGAAACACATCTTAGGGGTATTAATCAACCACCTAATGATCCAGACTACGCATCGAAATATTCCAATAAAACAGAAGGCAGCAGAAAGGGTGGTGTTGGGCCATTTATTCTTAAAAGTACAGACTGTCAAAGGGTCAACCAGGAGTGCAGGGAACAATTATGGCTAAAAGGGAAGGTAGCAGGGCAGATGACGCTCCTCGGTTTTGTGTACTTGTGGACAGGGGCAAAAGCCAGAGAAGAAAACCGAGAAATGGCGCAGTCAACAGAAAAATGGCAAACTAGAAGAGTGAGGGGTAATTAAATTAGGAGATACGCATGCGCACAAGAAGATATGTATGCATATACTGAACCAACAGGCAGAATGCGAATGCATATGTGTGAAAGGCATGATTTATTCATTTGCAACAGCAGTGAGAAGTGCGAAGGGCAGATAACGTGGGAGGTGGGAACGCTGCAGTTGACGATAGATTACACAATGATGTCACATTAGATGTATGATCAGCTAAGGGTGATGAACATAGAGGAATAAGGGTCCAAAAGCTCAGGTAGTGATCACAAATGTATCAAGCTGAGTTTTAGAAGAGGAATGAAAATGGAAAGGAGGCGTTATGAGCAACCACCTGGTAATAATTATTCAGAAAGGCAAATGAAAATATCAACTAAAGATATTGAGAAAATGATCACGGAGGATACTAAAACAGAGTGGACGTACACAAGTCTAACTTGATTGTTTGTGTTAGAGCTTTCTAAAGTGCGAGTCAAATAAACCGAGAAAAGCAGACACAAACCCAAGAGCTAATCAAATGAGGAAGTTAGGAGAGCCTTAGTAAGACGTCGGAAGCCTTCAGAAAAACAGGTATGCTAAACAGAGAGGTGAAACGGAAGATGATACCCATAGAAAATAGTATAACGTTTTGAGCTGCAGAAGGGAAGCGTCTGATGTGATCAGTGAAAATTTTAGAAGAAAGGGGGCCCGATGGATGGCGCAAGTAAACAAAAAGTGTAGAAAGGCAGCGCCAAAGTTTTCGAACCATCTCAATTATTTGATTATTAAGACAAGCCCCGAAAAAGGATTTTAACCATTGTTTAAGGGATCAGTCGAGAAGGGGATGAGGCAATGAAATGTATAAGAACAATAATGACAGACAAATTTTAACACCGAGAAAGGCGCTGCATGCACCATATCAGATAAAGATGAACCAGTTAGCGCAGTGGCTCCATGGGAGATCGAGAGAAGAAAAGGGCAGAGAAAAGGGTTCCTAATAGCACATTAACAGGCCCTGATAGCATCAATAAACAATTGTATCGGGCCAGTTGGTAAGGATCCATCTTGCTAAGAAGCGCAGCCACTATAACAAAGAACACACAACACAAGCGCTTAACTTCCCCTTTATATACTCTGACGTTTGAAATAAACGTTTAGTTGAAGTTAAGCGCTTGTGTTGTGTGTTCTTTGTTATAGTGGCTGCGCTTCTTAGCAAGACTGATAGCATCGCAATTGTGCTAATAAAGCAACTAGGACCAAACACTAATCAAACGTCAAGACAGGTAGCGAGCAAAGCAATAATAGATTATGAAGCCCCTAATGGGTGGAAACTAAGCAGGATGGGCATGTTCAATCAAAAAAAGGGAACGAAGCCGATATGAACAACTACTCTCCTATAACAGTGATATCAGTAGTTTAAAGGCTGGTGGCGCAGATAGTAAAGGAAAGACTACAGACAAGGATGGAGAATGAGAAAGTTCTTTGAGAACGACAAAATGGGCTCCATAAACGAAGGAGATTGGAGAACAATCTGTTTTCATTTATGCAGTGTACTAAAATAGCGGAAAAAACGCAGGCCGCTGTGTCTGACATTTCTAGATATCAAGGCAGCATACAACAGTGCTATTGAAAAAGAGTTGTGGGGAATACTGGACACACTAGATGTGGAAGATGGAATAACTTATCTTCTAAAGTACATCTATAAAAGTAACAAGGTAGTTATCAAATTGGATGAACAGGTGTCTGATCCTATAGAATTACAACGTGAGCTTCCACAGGAATTTCCCTTGTCACTTTTGTTATTTATGCAGTACCTACAGGAACTAGAAGCCAAATTAAATGGGAGTCTACTCGGCCTCAGCCTTTCTTTTGCGAAGCAAGGAAAATCTATTGAACAGTCATTACCAGCTTTGATGTATGCAGATGGTATAGTATTAATAAAATGCCGACAACAAGAAAGATCTGCAGGGACCGATATACGTGTGTTGTAATGAGGGAGATGAGTTTATTTGAAGATCAGCAAGAAAAAATTGGCAATCATATTTTTTAAAGGTACAGGATGTTAAGCTATAGATAGTTGATAAATACGAATATTTGGGCGTGTGGATAAATAACAGGGTGGAGTATCTAAGGGGGCACGAAAGAAGCATAATGACTAAGGGTAACAGTAATGCAGTACCATTGAAAAATAGGGTACTGTGGAACAACAATATGTATCAAATTGTGAGAGGGATTTGGAAATGTGTCTTAGTCTCTGGTTTGATGTTCGGCACTGTGGTCTTGTGCATGAAACAGAGGTTCAAGCAAGATCGGAAACTAAACAACCTGGCATAGGTAGACTTGCTTTAGGAGCACACAGGCATGCTCCAAATCAGGGGGTACAGGGTGATATAAAATGGATATCCTTTGAGGGCAGGGAAGCTAGCAGCAAGATGTAATTTGAGGAGTGATTGAGAAAAATGGGAGAGGAGCGTTAGGCTACGAAAGTTTCAGCTAGTTGTACATGAAGAATGTTGATACTCAATAGAAGAAGCGAACTCGAAAATTGTCAAACAAGTATTTAGACAGCAGCAGCATACCACGCCAAAAAGTCACATCAGTCAAGAAGAAGCTGAAGCAAGAAAGAAGGGACATGTGGAATATTGGATTGCTTACGAAATCACCACTGGAGACCTACCAAACTTCAAGCAGGATTGCAAGGGAAAATATCTACGCTGATTCTCGGAGTAGTTCTCTGCTGTTCGTGACCAGAACGGGAGTATTGCGGACCAAGACGTACCGAGCCAAATACGAAGGCACAGACACGGAGGAAACTACTCAACATTTGACAATGTTCTGTAATAGACTCCACTCTATAGTGCAAGATAAAGGCGTTGAATTTTTCAAAGCATTGAGGTGTAGGGACAGTGAAGGCATAATAGATTTTAAACGGGTAGAAATAACCAGGAGGAGGCTAACTGATTGGTGGCAAGGCGCGAATGAAAGTCAATCTTTAAACACATAGTGATAGTTCTTAAGTATATGGCTAGGTGGCGTGAGCCACCACACGATCTAAACGGCACAGCCGGATAAATTCATTCATCCATCCATACGGGTTGCTGGCGCTGAACAGCCGCACGGGTGAGGAAGCTCGTCAATTCGTTTTTGCTTGCGAGTTAATTTGCAGCCGTGCTTCTTGACGGCTTCACGGATGCAGGGAGGATGAGAAGTAACACGAACATCGGCACGCTGTTTTTATCGGGCTCTGTCGGGCCGTGCGACTGATTCAATATATGCGTTCGAGCTTTACATCATTCGCGTTTTGTATTCTTTTTCAAGCTATTGAAACCTTAATACTTGCATGCCTCAGTATATAATACTGCTGTGTACCACTCTGCATATCTGACGAAAAAAAAACCGATTGTCTTTATTATTTCTCATTTGTTAAAAAAACAATCTCGCCGGTCCTTTTAAGTATTCGCCTGAGACGGCTTGATTGTTTGTTTGTTTGTTTGTAGCCTGGCAATTACCCTTTCTTCCAATCAGGCCAAGAGAACATAGTATGCTAAAGACGGTGACTGCACTTTTGCTTACAAAAAAAGACAGAAAAAGATGTCAATGGAAGGCATTAAAAAATTTAAAGAGCGAGAAAAAAATATATAATCAGTAATATAATAATTATACCTTAATTTTATGAGCCGACTAGACAGCTGAGTGTGCCACATTTTGAATGTATGTCCCATATTTATTGAAATTTCAAAAACTACTTTCGGACTTTTCTTTGTTTTAGTATTTGTTAAAGGGGACCTTATTTTGAAACACGTTTAGCGTCTGGAATGAAATTTCAAACCGCACAATACATCTCTGTGGCGATATGCCAAAACAGAGCCACCAGAATTTATATGTTTCTCTGGTTAACCAATACCTAGCCTCGCAAACGGAACAGCTATAAGTCTTCTCCTAATTACTTCGTAGTTATGACATGAGACAAAATAATGTTCACTAGTTTACGATTCTTCGCAGAATGGACAAGGTTGGCGGGGAGCGTCAGGCTAGCTCTGTGTAAATAAAAATTTATTGGGGAACATGGCACTATAATTTGGAGATATTAAGTTCAAGTTTTTTTGGATGGACTCTATCAAGATTTCTATAGAAATTTGAGAGGACTGAACAGCAAAAAAACTATCCTCGTTATGTTCTGATTCAATGCACTGAATGTTTCCTACTTCCCTCCGGCTGTTTCTGCACCCAACACGGTTCTCTTACTGCCTCAAGGATTGGAGACAAAGCTAGCGTTCTGCCCCTCAACTGGTTAAGCACTGCCTTCATGATCAGTCCATTTCAACCAAGCAAAGATGTTATATGATGCCGTCAAGTTATGTGACCTTCCGATACATGGCAAACATTTATATTATGTGATACCGTGTGATGAAGTTTACCCATATTGATGATTTGTTGCATCACTTGTGCTCAGGCTGCCAAAGCGAGAAGACGCCGGACGCCACCGGCGGTCAATTTTCATTTTTGATGAGAGATTTAAAGCCTTGATGCGTTGTATGGCTGTAGCTCCGTGAAATTTCAGCTTCAGCGGGTGTCCGGGGAAGCGTGCTTGCGGTAATCAGGCCGAACAGTTGGCCTCCTAATAAATCTTCGCACTACACTATAATCTGCAGCCGTCGTTCACATAATAACCTTGTGTTTTATAGATCATGAGTAGTGGCGGCTGAAGACTACCCTTCACGTTTGGCAACATGGCAATTGGAATCACTAAACGGTATTCAAGTCTGGCCTTGTGGTAATACATTAGGATTTCTCGAAATTTAACCATTTCGTCCCTCGCATTGTCATGAAACGAGGAGACCATCATCTCTCGCTCAGCTGCGTCAAGTCGCGAGGGGTGGTGCTATGTTAGATGACGCGCCCGGTGGACGAGAGCTCGGGCAGCGTAATGAGCATGAACGTTGCCCACGAGCCCCGAGTGGCCTAGAGTCCAGATGATCTCAACGCGGCGACGACGTAACAGAGGTGCGTAAAGATGGTGTAGCATTGCATTTTTTCCAAATTGCCGCCGTTCTGCTGAATGCGGAAGCCCAATAGTCGAATGGTAGGGACTGTTCGTATAGAGTGATGTTGCACATGCATATTTATCGTTGGAAGGCCTCTGTTGTAGGGAGATCTAGGTCGATAGACGAGTAACTCTGACTTTTGGGGTGAGCAGAACAATCCTCGTTGTTCAGTGTAACTTGTGTTTCTATCAATCGCCAATTGAAGTGCGTCTTGTATCTATCCGTCGCTACCTCTGGCAATCCACAAAGTGATATCATCCGCGTATATGCTATGGTGGAGGTGGAGGATATCTTCTAGAAGTGGCGGAAGGTGAAGTATGGCCACGTTTAAAAGGAATCGACAAAGGACCGACCCCTATGGTGTCCCTTTCCCACCGAGAGTGATGGAAGGTGCAGGCAAATCGTTGACCGAGAGTGTAGCTCTCCTGTCCGTTAAAAGTTGCGGATGTAGCGGTGGTTAAGGGTGCCTGCGTTAGGCGTGGCGAAGGCATCGAGGATGGATGAATGTAGTACATTATGAAATGTCTTGGTAAGGTCTAGCACCAGAATCGCACGCGTCCCATACCGAGAGCAGTCTTCACCATCAATAATGTGACTCTTCAGTTGCAGCATCACGTCTTGTGTCGAAAGTTTACGGCGGAATTCGATCATTGTATGCGGGCAGAGGACATGTTTTTCATGTACGTTTGTAGTCGAGTGTGAATAACATGTTGGAGTACGTTGCCGACACAAGATACGAGAGATATTGGCCGAAGGTTCTCGATAGTGAGTAGTTTTCCTGGTTTAAGTATCAAAACGACTGTGGCGGTTTTCCATACTGTTGGTATTTCTCTCGACTCCAAAACCTATTTCAGATAAGATGTGAGCGTTTCAAGTGATTCTTCGTCAAGGTTTCATAAGATTTTATTCATAATTTTATCCGAACCAGGCGCTGATTGGGGTTTCAGTTTTGAAACTGCGGACCTCACTTCCGCTTTTGTAATCTGGGAATCGAGGGCTGGATTATCCACCCCAGTGTAGCATGGGAAATCAACCGAAGTAGCACTGACAATGCACCGACTAGACAGAAGCCTATGGCCATGGTCATCATCTCCCAGCAATAAAGACATAGTATCTCACCCCCGGGTAGGGAATTCTTAAGTGGCTTAGCATATCCTTCACGGCCCCAATACAGTGACGAGAAACTTGTGCCCCTTTCCGCTCGTATCTTTGCGCAAATCTATATTGCTCCTATGCGAAAAACACGCATCCTTTGTACCACCGAGCGCGTTCCAACGCCAGCCTGGCAACTCACCAGACAGTTAGGAACCGACCGAGACACGCTTTATGCGGACGCAGCCCAATGCGGCATGCATGGCTCTCCACTGGCCTCTGTAGGCCTCTGTTGTGTTCAGCTAAGGCGAACTCGGCGAACACGGCGGAAATCCCCGCTGTAACACTCGCCAACAAAACCAAAGAAGTTATGGGACAGCGATTTTATATCTTCACGGACTCTCGAATAGCCTGTCGTTATTTCACTAACTGCCATGTACCTGCGTGCGTCACCCGCCTCTTAGCTCCAACATTCCGCTGCATCATATGGTGCCCCGGATAGATACAGCCATCTAGAGTGTACTTGTCCGGCGCACAACATTCCTCGAGATATCTTACAACTCCAGCGTTATGTTACAACTCCAACGTAGTCAACGACAGCGATACTCCCCACCCTACTCTCGGCTGAGTCTAAAGAAAGCGCATGGCGCAGCCTGCACACAAATACGTTTCCGCACCTGCGTTTAAAACATGTGATGATCCAACCGTATACGCCGGTTCTTGCCCTTGGTGTGGAGGACAGTCAATACGTGCCCACGTTACATGGGAACGTAAGTTACGGCCTGCCAAATTATTTAACCTTGGATTCCAGCGAAAAAAAGTCAAGGAGAGCAGTGGGGTTCCTTGCTCACCCTCGAGAGAAACTAGGCCCAAGTGTAGCTCCTAGACAAGGCGCGTCGGGCTTCTGAGTCCAGTAGAGCCGTGGAAAAGGGGCCCCACCCAACCACTTCTAACCATTTTTTTTCTTTTTTGTGTGATGAACGTTTTTCCGTTCAAGTTCGCTGTAGAAAAAACTGGGCGCACGTAAGCAGAGTTCTACCAACTGCTGTTAACGAAGGCTTTCCCCAGCCGAAAATCGCTGCCGACACAAGGGCACAAGAAAATCAACCTGTGTACATTCGGCCTATCTCTCAGCTTAACCTGTCTGCTCACGTCGAGCGCTTGCGAAAATCGCAGCAGCCAACACAAACATGCGACGCATGTGCCAGTTAATGAAAAAGCAAATGTGCGTTTCACTGACGATGCCGTGACACACACTGTGAAAATGATTTGCAATATAATCAAAGTTATAATATACGTCGATATTTTGTAGATTAAGTGTGTGTTTGTTCACATAAGTCTGACCCCAGATTATCTCACAATCAAAATTTTGTGTCAGTACTCCAAGTGGTTGAGGAAAGCTTTAAAGCACCTTCTTGGTAGGAAGTGCAGCAGCTATTACACGGAACACACAACACAAGCGATTAGTTGCTGTGCTTCCTGCTAAGATGGATTCATACCAACTGACCCCATACAATTGTTTATTGATTTTAAAGCACACCACGATAACAGGTCTATGACTACGGTCATCACCGTCTACTGCGAAACGACGTCACAGACCTCAATTCAGCACCTTCTATGTAGCATGAAGCAAGGTGTGGGAGTGGGCTAGTTGTTATTCGATGTTTTTTCTTACAGCTGAAGTACCCTTTTGCACTTAAGCTGTACAAAACATGTACAGCCATTGTCTCAAGCATGCAGCTCTTGGAATACCCGCACACAGCGGCAGCCGATGATCACAGGCAGCACTGCTACGTACCATCAGGAATGCCTAAGCACGTCTTACCGTGTACGCTGAGCAGCACGAAAATGAACCCAAAGAACGTTTTTGACCGCCATTACACCCTTCCGCACCCCATTAAAAAATTTAAACGATTCACGTCGTCATGAAATGTGAACATGATTCCCTAAAGGCACCACAAAGAAAAGTGCCACCTCATAGCAAGTCTGACAATGACGCAAGAAATAGTATTAGAACTAGCAAGATAGCGTCTATAAAGTATGAATGTCAAGACCGTGCGCAATGTTCCTATATGCTGCACAAGCTAGTCGTTGTCCGTGATCATCATCGTGATAATCTTCGTCGTCATCACCACCATCTTCATTGACATGGCGTGAAGTGTGCTGTGCCGTGTTTGGCCAGAAATGCGCTTTCTCCCCGCTATTAGCATTATCATTATCGTCATCATCAGTGGCCTTTACGGCACACAACGCTAAAAGACCAGCATCAATTATGAAAAGCTTCGCCCCGAAAACACTACCCCACTCGAATTTGTCACTAATTACTCTCTCACGCCCAACGGCAATTTCGGGAGAAAGATATAGCTTGGAATGGGATAAGATTGCACAATATAGACGAAAAACATTCAAGTAGGGCATATTTCAAGTTAGGTATAATAGCTGAGCCAAGTGGTTAGTGTTCTTTAGGCTTTTCTGGTGCCTCAAAGCATTGGAGCAGCCCATTCAGCGTGCTCTATTCTCATCTAGTGCTTTCAGACAGCACGAAACGCTTAGTTTACGTCTTCGTACCTCACTGCAGCCAACTTTACACGACCGGAACCTAGCCAGCTATCGCTCTGCGAACGCCGGTCTCGCCTTATGTTTTTAGATTGCACCCCGAATAGGGTTACGAACGAACACGTAGACGTTGAATCTGTTCCGTTCACTGAAGCTTGCAAATAATAATGTCATTATTTGATATTGAACTTACAAAGCACCCACTAAAACTGCTTACAGGACGCATTAAATTGTCGTTTAGGGGTCTCGTGGCACGGTCAACACATGCAGGCGAACTTATCCCAATTGTGGTGGAATATCTTCTTTCATATATCTTGCCAATAAGTGAAAAACTCTCAAGCAGATCTAAAACTGGCACCTTCTTATACTATCCCCTAGAACTATATAGAAATTTTTGCACTCATATTAAGCAAAGGCAAAACATCAACCAAGCAATATTCAGGAACACAAAACAATTCGTAAGATCTGAAGCGCATCGCAATGTGCTCACCATAGGCAGAAGTTCCGTTTTCTGCAGTTGCGATGGGCACCGCTCGCTCCGAGGCCTCACCTGCAATTAAAATGTGCACTCGTACACTAGTTGCTATCTTTGTAGCAATGATAACATAACCCAGTTTTTAATCAAGGCTTTGGCGGATGCCTGTATAGTGAGAAAAAAATCACTGAATAAAAATATGTACGCCTACCACAGGAAAAAATAATAATATAACGTATCGTTTGGGCACCCAGAACGAGAGCCTTGTTTACAATTTTGTGCACAAGGATCCAGTTCTGGCTCCCGGAACGTCTTATTGGATAATCGACTTTGTACTGTGCATAACCCTTTCTGGGCCGTATCGATCATTCATGGACCTCTTAAACTCTCTTGGATACTTTTCAAGCACTTCGTGCACTCTTAGAAAAAAAAAATGTAATCAGTTAGTATGTGTGAGTGATTTAAGAAAAGAAAAGTGAGCCCCATAACTGTCGGTCAGGGGGAGAACACCTCAACAGTAGCTCACGAGGGGGGGGGGTAAAGGAGGGATTTAAAGGATAGCATTAAAAGGTAAAGCGATAGAAAGGAAGGAGAGAGCGAGGCGCAGGGATAGCGAATAAGAGAAAACAACCGAAGAAAGGAAGATATAGGAAAGATGGACACGGTCGCAGGAGTCCGAGGACGGGGCACCACTCGGCGAGAGCTCTTGTCGGCGTCAAGAGATGGCGTAGAGCTAGATAAGTCGGCCAGAGCTGCACTGTCGTCGGAGATCGCGGGGGCACGTCTGGTCGGCACAAAATCCAGAGAGAGAGAGAGTCCCAATGAATAAGTAAACGCGTGTGTTTAGTAGTTTCCGGAGTATTTAACTACCTTCGCTACATACTTTTACTAGGCACCAGCTAGTAGAGCTAGTAGCTTTAGCCGTTACTAACCAGGGTACCTTTCTTATTGTTTCTAACTAAGCAAATACTAAGCCACCTACGTTGCCAAATCTTTCGTAGATTCCGCAGTATATTTTGCCGTAATCATAACATCATAAGAAATATTTAGGCAAACTCTATTTTACCTTGGAATAGAAGTTTTGTGCTACGTAATGGCACACATAGGTAAATACACGGGGCCATGATGATGCATAGAAAACAGTAATTATCTTATAAACCCTGTGACTGCTATCCAGTACGCCGTGTGGTGTCCCAAAGCAGTGGTATATATAGTCTTGAAGCTGCTGCTACAGTATAATTCTGCTATGTCCTAGTCTTGAATATTTGCTTCTGCATGTGTTCTCGTGATCCGCTGAAATGAGTTCTCATACTTATATGAGCGGTCCTTGGGTGCAACCCAGCGCAGCAGCTCCGGATTTGATGATCATGACGCACCCCAGTGGAGGGTTCCCATTGGAGGATTCTGGCGTCATGGCCAGCGGCTCTTCTGGTTGGACATCGGTGACGCAAAGGTTTACCTGGTGCATATAAAATAAGCCAAGCGGCGCGTTGCCAGTAGCTGACCTATGCGTCAGAGAGAATACATTTCGGCTCTTCAAGCCCCTAAGCAGCCGGCCCAAGTGCGGAATATGTAACGCCTCTGTTACTATGCTGTACATAAACCTCGCCTTAACTCATCGTCGTCTTGTCCGCTCGTCAATCAGCTGTGCGCAGAAGCAGTCGCGAGCTGAGGAAGCCACGCTACCAAATGGCTGGTGACCTTGAAAGGCGAGTTTTAGAGCTGTGGTGGCTTCGAGACCATGTTGCCTTCGCAACTTCGTAACACGCGGGTACCAAGGTGTAAGATACAAACACTTTAGGTGGTGTGGGTGAGCACGCGCGCCCAGCCGCCCTTTCCTTTTTTTACGGCGCGAAAGCCGAGTTGCGGCCGCACGGCTGGCGTTCGCGATCCCCCTTTCCAGGCGCGCGGAACGGGTTTCCCCCCTCAGCGAGAAAAGGCATTATTCTCGTCAGAGAGAGGAAAACTGTGCCAGGGGACAAAACTGGCGAGTGGACGGCCGCACGCGCTCTCTGACACGGGCCTTGGAGGAAAGAGGTCGAACCCGCAACACCCCGCCCCTCCCCCCACCCGGGAGCCGAGGAAGACAACGACCGAGAAGTAAGCGTCTACCCTAGTTTTCTCTACTGTCTCCCCGCGACATTTGCGCGCTATTGCTAACGCCTAACAATAAAGTGTTGTTTTGTTAACCAAGCCTGTTGCCTTATTCGCCTGAACCCGTGTAGCTGCAATGAGACGAGCAACAGATAGGGGAAGTTATTCGTGCACGGTACGACTGCGTGCGGCTGAAAAATTAGGCTTCTGCGTCAGCCGTGCATAGGACGGACCCCCTACAGTGGGGACACTTCTCGGCTTTCCTATGGGGCGCGATCAACCAGATGAAGTAACAACACGGGCGTCCGTGTGACCGCTGCCGGCAGCGCACCTATAGTCAAGGCAGCGCAACGTAGAAAA
Source organism: Rhipicephalus microplus (assembly GCF_043290135.1). NCBI lineage: Eukaryota > Metazoa > Arthropoda > Arachnida > Ixodida > Ixodidae > Rhipicephalus > Rhipicephalus microplus. Next base: position 274,285,972 of record NC_134702.1, on the reverse strand, counting down.
TGAAAAAAATTTCACGCACCGTTGCTAAACCAACCGTTGAGGCTAGTGACAATGCCGGCATTCCGAAAGCGTCACGGTTTTTTACTCGCAATAATAATAATAATAACAAAACTTGGCATTCTGCCGCATCAGTCACTGGCGTGTCTTTGGCGCGTTTCATGAAGTCACAAGTGGCATTTTATCATTACCGCCTGCAAAATGAACTTGTGATGTGGTGAGCAGCCATGAATGAAATCTGCTGAAAGAAGACGTCCACAAAGTGAGTGAATATGGAGAGAAAGTGCTTCGTTAGTGGTTGCCTGTCAGGAAAATACTACGTGCCAATAAAAAAATTGGCAGATCCCACGTACATTGGTGCTTCAGAATCAATGATATCCGAAGCACCATTGAGAAGTGGTAATAGGTCACTTTAAATTCAGTACAAAGTTATGAGGCGGAAGTAAATTATGCCGTAAATGACTTCGATATCCTGATTATCATGTTCGGACGTGTCCGTTACCTTCGTTATCTAATAACGTCACCTGATACCAACTTTTGTATATAAGGAGTTGGTGAAATGGCCACGAGCGTGCTATGAGCCTAGCATGTAGTCTTGGTTTATATAAAATCTACATCAAGATTATCATGTTTGGACGCGTCATTTACACTCATCGTCCATACATGTCACGCAATACAAAATTTATATGTGGAACTAGTGAAACGGCTGCGAGAACGCTAAGAGCGTAGCATGTAGTCATGTTTTACAAGAAACACGTGTAATGATTATCAGGTTTGGAGTTGTCATTTACTTTCGTCGTCTATTCACGTGATACCAAATTTGTTACATGTAAGGCTAGCGCAATGGCAGTGAGCGCGTCAAGGAGGGCCAATATACTAAAACACAACGTTGATGCAAGTGCAGGCTAGGCACAGCGACGCCGCGCTAACAAAACGTGAGCACTCTATAGTGTGACGCCAGGCGCAACTGGTGCGACTGGCGCGATGAGCGTCCGGCGGCGCGGTCAGGTGGCAACCGGTGCGAAATGCGACATGCTGCATTTTTCGCGGACGGCGTTACTTAGACAGCATCGCGTCGGCCTCTGTTCGTGACGGAGGGATGCCGTGAGCGCTGAAACACGCGTGCGTCAAAGCAACGCAGCGCGGTAAGCCACTGCGAGTATATGGCATGCAGATCCACAATGAAGGCCACTGTGCAGATCCACTTGTCTCTACTAGGGGGATATTGGCGCCTGGCGTGGCATCGCCGGTGAGACGCGATAAAACAAACGCCGGTGCGCACGCCCGCCGACTCACGCCGTAATGTATTGGCGCTTTGAGTGTGGCGCGTATTAATGTTCTTACATGACACGCATCTCATGACTATCATGTTTTCACCAGTCGCATACCTTAGCCATTCATTCACGTGACGAAATACTAAATTTTAAATTGACGTAATAATAAATTATTTCTAAGCGCATCATGAGTGTGGAACGTAGTCATGTTCTTACATGACACGCATGTTATGATCATCAAGTTTGGACGTGTCATTTACCTATGTCGTCCGTTCGCGTCACGTAATACCGAATTTGGTGCATGTGAAGCTGATGAAACGGCCGTGAGCACATCATGAGTCTTGCATGTAGTCATGTTTTTACATGACACGGATCTCGTGATTCTTATGTTTACACCAGTCACATACCTTCGTCATCCATTCACGTCCTGCAATACCGAATTTGGTTCATGAGAAGCTAGCGAAACGACCACGAGCGCATCATGAGCATGGCATGTAGTCATGTTGTTACATGACACGCATCTCATGATTTTGATGTTAGGGTCTGTTGCTTGGGTTCGCCATGCAGTCATGTAATACCATACCAGTTTTGCAATATGTCATGTGAATAAAACACCGCTAGAGCAGCAAGACCGTGACATGTAAATCATCATATTTATGACAAACATATCATAATTTTCTAGTTATTACTAGTTAGTTACGTTCATCATACAATCCTACTATATCATACTAAGTTTGGTATCAATACCATTATCGAAACGGCCAGGACAGCTAAAAGTCGTAGGCGGCTAGATAGATAGATAGATAGATAGATAGATAGATAGATTAGATAGATAGATTAGATAGATAGATAGATAGATAGATAGATAGATAGATAGATAGATAGATAGATAGATAGATAGATAGATAGATAGATAGATAGATAGATAGATAGATAGATAGATAGATAGATAGATAGATAGATAGATACGCTCAAAGTCACCGAAGTTCGCCAAGAAATGCTTCGCATTTAAAAAGTAATATTATTCAATGTTCTTTCCAATCCCGAGCGCCTCAAAGCATGAACTCAAGCGGTTACTCGGAAGGACCGCTCTCTCAGCACGAAGGATGCAGTCTGCGGCAAGCACTATACAGATGAGATTTGTCGTTCATGTGAATAATTTTTGCTGCACGAACATGTCTTCAATGTTTAAGTAGCGCACTAGTACGTTGCATTCAATAGTATTTTTCTGTTAGAGGCGTATTAGGGTTTTTTTTCCTGTATTACGTTGGGATTTGAGTGCTTTTTGTAAGCAAGTTTCCAGCGACATCCCTAAAAAGGTGCGGTGATTGTTTAATGCAAAAGAATACCGTAATCTTCTTTTCGTCTACGGTAAGAAGGGATGGCGACACCAGCGAGAAGGTATGCGCAGGGCCCCCCGTAAACTTGTTTCCCAGCGGGTAATCACGCGGTCGTCAACTTTTTGCCGTAGAGGTATTATTAAAGCAGTGAGAACAGAATTTCGCGAAAACTGCCGCGGTGGTCTAGTGGCTAAGGTACTCGGCTGCTGACCCGTAGGTCGCGGGTTAGAATCCTGGATGCGGTGGCTGCATCTCCGATTAAGGTGAAAATTTTGTAGGCCCGTGTGCTCAGATTTGGGTGCACGTGAAAGAGCCCCAGATGGTCGAAATTTTCAGAGCCCTCCACTACGGCGTCTCTCATACTCATATGGTTGTTTTGGGACGTTAAACTCCACATATCAAAATAGAATTTCGCGCAACACTAGACGGTATCTATGTAATACACTCCAACAAATTGGTCGAGTTATTTATGTGGTTGCTCCTTTTTTATGAGCAGTCACGTGGTCTTATTCAAGTTCTCTTTTGCTCGTCAATAAAAGCATGCGCGTCGCACTACGCCGTTCGCGTGCTTCGCAGATCCAGCTTGCCGATACGAGTGCCCACCTACCATCAGCGAGTGCATGAAAACTAGTTCATTCAAGTTGAGAACCGCTTGATACAAATTTTGGAAAGCATGTCAATTATGTGCGTATCTGTTCCACCCCAAGCAGTATTGGGTTCACAATACGTGCGAGAATCACTTAAAATATTGGTATGTGTTTCATAGAGAGGCTAAATACAGTCCTCTCCACATCACTGAAGCATCCGTCATGCTTGCACACAACAGTAATCAATTTCACTCTTTGGCACGAACAACGTTCTTGTGCCATTTATTCAAATTCTCGCGAAGGACCTGTTATAGCAACGTCTCTTACTGTCTTCAACTTGCGTCTATACTCGACAATAGGCACGCTGCCGGCAGGGGCTCTGACGTATAGAGTTTCCTGATATACATTAGAGGAAACTCTGGCGCTAGTGTCTATGAGATCTGCGACGCACAGCACTTCAGCGAGCATGGGAATGATGGGTAGTACATACATTTATCTAATTTTTGTACTTCTGGCCTACTTCTGGCTCTGTGTGTGTTCGTGTGGCTCGGAGCTGTTTCTTCCCACACACACAAAAAAACTAGCAAACGTTCAGAGTTTGCGCTTCACAACCTTATTCTTTTAGGCTTACCAATTTTGAATCGGGTCACAAAGTATTAAAAGGATTCGTTCTTTTCTTCAAAACAAAACCGTAACCAGCAATAAAAGGAGCCGCAAGTATGATTCGCCACCCGCAAGTGCGAAGACTAGGCAAGTGTGTGGGGTATAAGCGTCCCCACCTAAAGTGTTTTTTATCTTGCACCATGGCCGCTACTTAGCGAGCGTTGTCACGTGATGAAAAGTGACTTCAAATGTTCAAATGCACACGGCGAAGTTACTTTTACATGCATGATGGCGCGGCGCCTGCGCGTTCCTGGCCGCACCGACTAGTTTCCGTCAGTTGCACCATGATCGTCGCTAGCGGTCATATAGCATTTAAGCGTGTGTGCGCGCGTCGAGTGCGCACTTTGCTTATCGGCTCGATACCTTGGCGATGCTTTCGAAGATTGGTCGTAATTCATAATGCGGTGTTTATCATCCCAGAACCACCCTATGAATGTGAGAAACGTCGTAGTAGAGGGCTTCAAAAATTTCGACTACATGCAGTTCTACACGCGCCCCCAATTCTGAGCACATGGGCCTAGAGCGTTTTCGCATACATCGAAAATGCATCTGGCGCAGCTGGGACTCGATTCGGCAAACGGCCCTGCCGTGGTTTTCATGTGGCTAAGGTAATCGGCTGCTGACACGCAGGTTGCGGGATCAAATCCCGGCTGCGGCGGCTGCCTTTCCGATGGAGGCGAAAATGCTGTAGGCCCGTGAGCTCAGATTTGCGTGCACGTTAAGGAACCCAGGTAGTCGAAATTTCCGGAGCCCTCCACTACGTCATCTCTCATATTCATATGGTGTTTTGGGACGTTATACCCCACATATCAATCGATTCCATGAACTGCGGGTCAGCAGCAGTGTACCTTAGCCACTAGGCCACGGCGGCAGGGAGGTCCGTCGTATTGAGAGTTGTGCGCTACACAGTGTGCGTAGTGCACCTACTGTCAGCATTCATTTTATTAGAAACCTCTAGGGTCCGTATGTTCCGCAGCATAAATTAAAATTTTCAATTAACAGTGTTTCTTATTGCATGCTAAGTTGACTTGACGACGAAAGCCACCATGCATTTCCAGGAAGATTTGCTGTGATGTTGTTTGCGTTCTCAGTTCAGCTATTGCATACTTTATTCGCCCTTAAATATATTTGGCTTACTTTTTGCACTAAAGTGACATCGGTTATTTCAACATTCATATTATTCTCATTAATTTTCTTCAGTTTGCGTTAAGCTAATTATTTCAGCAGCATCTCAATACACTCGGACGTGCTTTAATGGATATTTGGTGTATTATATCACGAATAACGAGTATTGGTAGCACCAGTGTTGTCGTCAAAAAACGGTCTTTCATCGTTTTTCAAAAGACGTACAAAACTTTTGTCTTGATTATTAGAATGTGTGGTTCACAAAATGCATGGGGCACGTGGAAAATTCAAATGAGTTATATGCTTATTTCGTGCTTCAATTTTTTGAGCAGTGAAGCAGTTGTGAATGATGCTTAATGACAAATGAGAACTTGCCAGCGGCCCAGAGCGCACACGAATACGCAATAATAATTTGTCGACGGCCGCCGATCAGCTGGCATCGGCAGCCAATGTTCATCCCGATTCTCGACCATACGGGCGTAAATTTTGTTCAAATATCCTTCAAAACCGTTATTTCTTGCCATCCAGTAAGGGGAAAAAAGGCCGTGTGTGTATTGAAAGTAATCGCACCACTTTTCGTGGCAAATTACTGCACAATAAAGCGAGCTGATCTATCGTAGCATCAATATGAAAGCTGGGATAGTGGAGTCTGCCCACTGCTGCAAAACTATTGTTCACTTCGACGTTTGTTCGTGGACGCTATTCGTTAGAACCTATAGCAATATACAGCTTTACTGCAAAAGTACAATCTTGCTTGGCGCGTGCTTTGAACAATTCGGCGGCACGTTGCCTGCGCCGGAACTTCGCGCCCTATTGGTCTACTGTACGCGCGAGGAGTGGCTCCACTGCTCAGCCGTTGTACCTAATGGCGGACCTATGCGTAACGCTGCTCTCGCAGGAAGTATTCACTCTGGTCAATTGTGTTGCTGCTCGCTCTATAACAGGGTCACGCGAAGTATCTTGAAGCGTAATAAGTAGAATGTATATTGTTCTTAAAATTTAAGTGCCTGGAGTGAAAACTGCTTTTCCACTTAGTACACAATACCTCTTTCTTAAAAACGCAAACGCAGGCGTCAAAAAGTGATATCCCATTACATTTCTTTGGCTGTCCACCTGCCAACATGTCCTTTAGTGCCCGTACACTGTCACAGCTTAAGTGGACAAAGCAAAACTGCTCACTGCAATATGACAGTTTCTACAGTAGTAGACCAAGTACTGGTTTCATGAATTTAGCTATCTTGCACAATATACAGCCGCGTTCATGTCTGTCTATAGCGCGCAAGCAGGCTGCCTCAGTCTACGTCGAGACACCTTGCGATAGTTGCGAGCTCTATGTCCTGGCGCATGCACGGCCTAAAGGCCCAACCGAACGTACCTGATTTTCCAGGGACAGTGAGAAACGACAGCGACGAGTGACTGAAATTCCTGTCACAGAGACTCGTCCGTTGCCATCGCTTGTCACGTCGCGCATTTCGAGGAAGCTTACAAAGATCGCTTGTCGCGCGGAAGCCAGAGGGACTATTTTCGGCAACATGACTACGCCCCTGATCCTCGCTTTGGTTCAAATTTTTTCTCGATGCTCGTTATCCGCACGTACTGCAAGGAATTCAAGGTATCGATCACCTTTTTTTACGCTCGCATCTAAAGCGGAGAGAGAGAGAGCGGTCGTATTTTGTCGTAAATTTCGTTATCCAAGGTTCCTTTTGATGTTTGCTCTAGTCTAAAATTGCATTAGTGCGTCGTAATGGTTGTGGCGCACTCTTCTGGGCATGCTGTCGTGCGTAAACTGAATATTACGAAAGAAAAGTCATGAAACGTTTTTGTGGTTTCGTCATGCCACACAAGACAGCAATAAATTTGTCGTAAAATATCATCTGCATGCAATTCGGCCTTAACAATTACACTGACCTGAATTTCACGAGAATGCAGACGTTCGCTTGTTTAAACAAAGATGCTTGCACGCTCAGGGCACTTTCGGCACCTTGATTCCGAAAGATGACACTTCTTGAAAGATAACACGCGCGTTTCCAACTGTATTTTAATAGTAGAAATAATAATAATAATAATAATAATAATAATAATAATAATAATAATAATAATAATTAAATAATAATAATATAACAATCATAATTAACCATTCACTTCACGTGTTTTGGAACAACCATGGCGTCTTAGTGCAGATGTACGCAAAAGCAAAAAAAAAATATGAGCACGACAATGCACACAGTGTCCTGAAAAATCAAATGAAGAGAGTGAAAACACAGATACAAAAAGATAGCGTGAAATTGGAAGAATAGACAGATTAGACGAGAATCATAGAATGAGAGTGACAAATAAAGAAGGATATACAGAACTATCCAGAAACCTTTCCGAAACTCGGAAAAGGCAGGAGTCTGCACAATGTGAAACAATACGTTGAGACAGTACATATAGACAATACATGCGAAAAACATCCAGATCATAAAAATTATCTTTATTCCATTTTTATATTCTGTGAATATAATGTTGATAGTTGTTGGCAGGTACGTGCAATGGCTAATTCTTTCTGATTAATTTACACGGAACTAGTAACTTTCGAAAACTTAGAAGTAATGAGCAGAATATCATACCGTGAACAAGGTTCTAAAGAAAAAACAGGTAAACATAATTTCGTCGGAAGTGAAGTTACAATGATAATCTGGAAGTGTTCAAGCGTGACCGAGAGTCATTTCTAGCGAACCGATGATTGTAAATGTTTCTGAAGTTTTTCTGAACTCGCTCAATGGTGGCGGCCATATTTAGCAATGCCATTCCAGATCACAGATGCATATTTAGGTTGAGAAAAACATATTGTGGTGTACAATTTTTGCAAGGTTATGAAAAAACTGAATTCTCCAGCGATTCTGCAAACACAGCCGAGAAAACGAAAACCACGCATGGCAGCACGCTTAGTGTGAGCAGGAAAATATAGTATGTTATTAGAAATAACACTAAGATCACTTATTCCTAAATGTTACAAAAGTACGTGGTATTGACAGAGTACGAAAATGACACGATGAATGTTTTGTGGGGTATACTCAGGAACTTGTTCCTTGTGTTATTCAGACAAAGGTCACACCATTCGGAGAACAGAAAACTTCATGTAGCAAGTGACAGTTAACTGATTGAATTTCCTTGAACATCTCGATGTCATCGGCATACAAGAGAGAAGAAGAACGAAATATAAGAAAAATATCTTAACATAAACTAAAATTAAGAGTGGGCCTGACATCGACTCTTGACGGACCCCACCAGTCGCTGAATGGAAGGAGGACGTTTTGCCATTTACGGCAACATAATTATCTTTCAAGCAGATTTACAACATCAAAGTTTGCAAGTTTAACTAAAAACAACGTCAAAAGCCTTGCTCAAATCACAGTAGACTACGTCAACCTGCCTTGCCTGAGAAAGAGGTGGGGCGAATCGCGTCTTCAAACCAGCAGGTTTTGTGGTAGTTAGTGGCCAAGGAGAAACCCGTGTTGATTAGGAATATATCAATTTCTCATGAGCCTTTCAATTTATGCTTTTTTTCCTCTTTCAGTGCGTTAAAGTGATTGCCAACCCAGAAAGTTCTTTGCCTCTATTTCTTTGTCTTAGCCCTATAACGTCCCCCCTACCCAACCTTTTCCTTTTTTATCTTTATTTTTGTATTTCTCTCGTTCTTGCTCCTTTCTTTCGCATTTCCAATTTTTCTTTTCTCCGCCAACATGGCGCCAAATTGGTGGGATCTAGCGTGCTTTGTTGGTAGACACGCGAACACACACAACAGCGGTGCACTCACCCCTCCCGGCGCGTGCAGCATGGCGCACACTAAAGCACAGCGCTGTCTACGAGGGGGCGTGCGCACGCTCGGAGCATCGCTACGGCCGTAGAGTTTTCTATAAGTACACTAAAGAGAACTCTGGTGCCAGTGTCTATGTGAGTGGCAACGCATGGCGCTTCCTCTAGCTTGAGAATAATGGGTATACATATAGTGCATTGATTTGCGTAATCTTCGTACTTTGTGCATCATGCGGCGTCGCATGGCTTGAAGGTGCTTTGTCATGAAACAACAATGAGCAATGGTTAACAGTTACGCTTTACCACCTTAATTTTTTAGATGCGAGAATTCCATACTGGTCACGAAGTTACAAATCTTTTGTTTTCTTACTCGAAACAAAGCCGAAATACTGCAATTGAAGCCCGCAAATACAAAGAGAGGGCAAGTTTGTGTACTAGTCATCGTGGTGACTGAAGAGATCGTAGCGCCAGAGTTCTCTCTAGGTAATTTTAGGAAAATCTGTGGCTATGGGCGACCATAAAAACTCGTGGTATTGCTGATTGTTGCTTGTGTACACTCGAACGAAGCTGATGTCAATGTTCGATTGTGCTCAGTTTAGCCTTCACTGGCACAGCATATACTTTGAAACAGATTTTAAATATATTCTAGGTTATCTTTGATGTCAATACAATGATGTGCGCATGTGTTCACACTAATCAGTCTCCCTGGTTACCTCACCTTCCGAATTTTGCGTGAGGTCATCTTTACGGGTACCAAGAAGAAAACAAAAATGGGGAATTTCACTGAGAGAGCAGGATAATTCACAAGCATGTTTAAAGTGCTCTCTTCAGAGCCGGCTTGTTTCAGAGATCAAACAGAAAAGAAGGCACACTTATCTATTGGTAGAGCGCCAGTACTTTTGCTGCACCGAGAGCAGCCAGGAGCAGTTTGCAGTGTTCTCACATGAAAAGCGTAGTAGGCGCAGTGCGACTAGTCACGTGCCTTTGAACATCAGCGTCTCTGAACTTCACCCGACAAAGGTATAAATCATGTGTTATTTGCCATCGATGCTTTGTCCTGGTGGTGACAATGACAGCAAAATGTCTTCGAATAATGAAGAACATGTGACTGACCGATGTCGAGTGTATTTTGCTGCTGCGCCACAGAAAATGCTGGAACTTTGAATGTTCCCATTGCATGGTCTTCGTCACCCCCTCACCTGCTCTCTGAGAGCGAGGCGCATTTCAGTGGCACATCGACTGCCCTGCTCTCGCCCTCCCACTCTTCACTGCACTACCCCTCCAATCATGATCTCTCATCAACGAAATTCCCCAAAAGAGTCTCACCAAGCAGCTCGACGCAAGGCTTGTTGATCTCGGCAATGTCTCCACACACGGCGCCGTCGCGCATCTTAAACGCCTTGTCCCCGTCGACGCGCTCCTCCTTTCCATGGCTATCTGCGCCAAGTTGGCCCGAAGTCTCTCTCATAACAGCATTCTGCTCCATGCTCGCCTCGAATCCACGGACCGGTTTCAAGGCAGGTGCGAAGTACTTGCCTGAAAACAGGAACAGATGAGTCACAACGCAAATACTGCGGGACGCACTTGTTACCGCTTCGATTACCCAGGTCGCATGCAACATCCCTTTCTTCTTGCACAACTCGCGGCGTTAGAGCATCTTCTTGTTACCTAATAAACGTTGTTGATGAAACATTAGGTAATGCTATGTTGAACAGGGATGTTTACACTACGTAAAGCGTGAGTACTTTGTTTCCGCTGATGTAAACAACAGGTGTACTGGTAATTGAACCTATCAGCGTAAACGAATACCTCAGAAGTAGCACCAGAATCTGTGAAACAAATACACCATCTGCCGCTATTGGGAACTACATGTAGATGCAAATCAGTGGGCCCTAAAGCCCATAACATATGCAGCATTTCTGCCAGCGTTTTCCCAGCGCGACGCTTGCACTGGTGGCGACGTTGGCGCTGGCGCTCATCGCAGCGTTGCGCAGAAGAGAAAGCGGGCGAGGCGTAGAACACGCAGTGATGAACTACTGTTTTCTACTGGAACATGCTAATTGCTGCTAATGGATAATGAGAGACAGGCGAGTCTTATTGGACAGAGAGACCAGCGGTCCACTTTTAGTTAACACGCACGCTGCAAATTTTTATTAAATGCCAAGCATTTCTTAGCAAACTTTGCCGACTATAAGCGTTTCTATCTATCTATCTATCTATCTATCTATCTATCTATCTATCTATCTATCTATCTATCTATCTATCTATCTATCTATCTATCTATCTATCTATTTATCTGTCTATCTAGCCACCTTGGACTTTTTGGTCTCCTAGCCGACTTCGATAATGGTATCGAAGATACCATAAATAGTATGGCATAACATGACCGTATGATGAACATAATTGAGTCGTCATAATATTAACATCATGACAGGTATGTCATGAATGTCACGATTTACATTTCATAGTCTTGCTGCCCTTGCAGTGGTTTTGTTTAAATGACATGTTGCAGAACTGGTATGGCATGGCATGACTGTATGGCCTACATAAGTGAAAGACCCTAACCTAAAAATCATGGCATGCATGTCATGCATGTGACATGACAGTCATGACTACACCTCACGCTCATGGTGCGCTCGCGGTAATTTGCCAGATTCGCATATACCAAACTTGGTATTACGGTACGTGATCGGATGACAAAGGTAAATGACTGGTGCAAACATGATAATCATGAGAAGCGTGTCATGTAAGAACGTGACCACATGCCACGTTGATGATGTGCTCGCTGCTGTTTTGCTAGCTTTTTGAACATCGAATGTGGTGTTACGTAACGTCAATAGATGTCTAAGGTACATCACTGGTAAAACATGATAATCATGGCATGAGTTTCATGTAAGAACATGACAACATACTACACTCATGACGCCCTCGTGGCCTTTCGCTAGTTTCAAATATACCAAATTTTGTATTACATGAAGTGAATTGATGACGGAGGTAAATGACACGTCCAAATATGATAATAATGACATCCGTGCCATGCAAAACATTACTGCATGTTACGCTCGATCATAGCGCACTCGAGGCCGTTTCGCTAGCACCACATATACCAAATTTAGTATCACGTGACATTAAAAAACGATGAAGATTAATGACACACCAAACATGATAATCATGATAGGTGGGTCATGCGAAACATGATGACATGCTACACTCAAAGCGTGCTCAAGGCCGTTTCACTAGCTCCACATATCACGTGACATGATTCTTAGCTTTATCACGCAACGTGAATAGACAACGAAAGTAAATGACACGTCTAAACTGGACAATCTTGATATTCGTGTGACGTAAAATATGTCTACATGCTACGCTCATAGCGCACTCACGGCCGTTTTGCTGGCTGCACATATATGAAATTTGGTACCGCATGACGTCAATAGACGACGAACGTAAACGATACATTCAAACATAATATTCATGGCATGGCAATCATGTGCGCCATAATTCAGGTTCGCCTCGTAACGTTTTTCTGATTTTAAAGTGACACATTATCGTTCCTTATTCGTGGTTCGCATATCATCGATTCACACAGGACGTGAGATCTTGCTCCTTCCCTGTTCTGTGTTTTCTGGTGTTGCGCTGTAAATAAATTCACGACGGACCCACGATAAATCTCCCAGTGGCACTACCTAGAAGGTTAAGATACAGTACGTATATATACGGGGTGGCCCGTCCGCGGTAGTATCCGTGCGACGACACGTGTTCTCTCCGCTCTGCCATAGAAACAGCTGTGGGAACGCACGCCTATCCTCACCCCTAGCAACCAGTGCATGTGGTGCGAGAGAGTGTAGGAGAGGGTAGGTGCAGTGCTTTGCCGCTTTTTTCTTGCCATTCGCTCACTCTCCTCCCTGCATCCCACTCTCCCGTCCTCTCGCTCCTCACTCTCTGCCGTTCGCTGGCTGGGCGCCTCTCTATGTGATAGATTGATTGATATGTGGGGTTTAATGTTCCAAAACCACCATACGAATATGAGATACGCCGTAGTAGATGACTCTAGAATTTCGACCACCTGGGGTTTGCTGAAAGCTATGGCAGAAGTCGGCGAAGGTGAATGTCTGACGGCATCACTACCATCTCTCCTCGAAAAAGCTGCATTCGCATTTCCTCAAGATTTCCTTCGGTGAGGTGGTGGCACGTTTTCTATCAAGAAACTCGCTAGTAGACGCTGCCTGCATTGGTGCAAGGAGCCGAGAAGGGAGAGGACTCGCATGTGAAATGGTGGTGCTGCGCAAGCGTAGTGTGTGTGCGTACACAGACGCCGTGGGACATAGATTCGAGCAAAAGAGGCTTCGCATCGAAAATTTGCCTCGACATGTAAGTTTTCGTCGAAATTCCAGTTACTCGCAATATGCCTGCATGGTAAAATAAAAAGCCTGTGCCCATTGTGATGGTGTCCATCAGAATGCAACACGACGTGCACGTCTTCCTGTTTGCATATTTGGACACGCTGGGTACAGCCCCATAACGCTGGGCACAGCGATGATAAGCAAGAAAAGCTCAAGCGCCGTAGAGTTCAGGACCGATGCGACAGAATTCCATTGGCGTGCTACGACAGCCACATAGCACTGTGTCATAGGACAGGTGGATTAAGAGAGGCGAGAATGATTAAGGCTTTTCCCTTTTAATACAAATTACGCCTAAGTGCTTGACCTCATGAGCGATGACGAAGCCCCCGTGCCGATTATGTACGGGTGGGACAGCCAAGGTTGTGTGTGTTGCTTGTATCATTCCTTAGGCTGTAACAGATGCCCACGTTTGTTGCGTGGGTACGTAGAGTAGTGGTCAAAATTTTGAGAACCACCAGAGCGCTTGCCATACAGCACCGCTGCGCCTGCTGAAGGCTGCCAGTGAAGCTCAAAAGCGCGCACTGAGCACGCGCGCCCTTTTTTATTTACCAGGCTGCCCTTTCGCTTCCTTCAACTGCTTTCGCACGGGAACACTACATGAAGCGCAAATGTCACTCTGGCTGTCCACGCACGAACCTTATCCCAAAGCTAGATTTTTGAAAACTGACTTTGTATGCACGTTTTCGACAGAGCGGAGTGTCTTGGACTAAGGCGCAGAATGCGTCGCGCACCGATTACTGCCAGTACACGTGTTTTCATCACAATCTCATCTCTCGGTGTTTCCGCAGCAACAGCAGGAGTGACACCTTGCACTTATGGCGTTTTGGTGCGCGTGCTGTTCAAGAGAGCGAATAAGCAGGCTGGCAGCTAAAAAGGGCACGAGTGGGCAGTGCGCGCTTTCGAGCTGTGCAGGCAGCCGTCAGACGGCGCCTTGTTTGACCTAAAGACCCTGAATAAAATGGTTCACCATGCGCTCCTGTGCTCTGAAATATTTTTGCTGCCACTGTATGTATGAATTGTATGACTGACAGGTTTACATATTTAATTGGGCGTCCGTACAAGATCTACCGACGGCGCCTCAAAGCAATTTCTTATGGTAGGCTCCGTCCACAAGCGTGTTGCGGACGCTAAAGCTAGACCTGTCCATTAAACGGTCATGGCCGCACTTCGTATATGCTGGTGTATCAGTAGCAGCTGTCAACTAATTTAGTAGCATACTTAGGGTCAAGTATAAAACCAATGCACACTCTCGTTTTAAAGAGCCACTCGCCAGGCCCCATAACAAATTTTAGTTAGACCGTGGTAGTTGTTGTGCATCAAATGAGAATTAATATGCCACAAAAAATCTTTTGAGTGGGTAATTACGAGCTGAAAAAACTGTTTTTTAAGCCGCGCAAAACTAGCAAGCGAGCTCGAAACCCTCGCCGCACCCCCGCATAGCCTTCTCAAGCCAAATCTCTTTCGTATGCCATTTAGGGCACCCGAATAAGAGGTGACGTGCGCATGCCGTTCCCGAATAAGCCCAAGCCCCGAGCGCGCTTGTGGCGTTGTTTTGTAGACCAGCGCTATTTTTATGTCTACCGGCTGTTTCTACGGGACGGTTTGGAAACACTGGCTTAGCCGTGGTAGAATAGATGAGCACAATGAATGCGCGAACGCGCAGGAGCGTTACTTTTGCTTCCAAGGCTGTCGTCTGCTCGATGCACTGACCGCAGAGACTCGAACGTATGCGAAACACCTGCTTATTAGCTGTGCGTCTTGTTGCAATTGACAAAAAATCAGAAAAAAGATGCGCAAATAATTCTATTGCATCTCAATATTTATCTGAAGTTTTATTATTTTTTGAAGGAACAATTTACGAAAACTACGCATGTCATGTTGCATGTCATCACTCTTGCAGGTGTCCATCTGTTGGTGCACTACTGAAATCGACAACTACTACCTTACTATACGTTTGACTGCAATCAATTTGTGCTATCAATTGAGAATAAGCCCTATCTAATAGTCTACTTTCTCATACGACAGCGTTGAAACTGCAAGAAATTGAAGTAGACTAGTACTCTGCGATTGCAGAAGTGAAATGTTTTACCGACGTGAATTGGAGTTTAGCACACGCAAGGTCAAATACAAAATGAAAAGGCGTCCTCGAACTTAACCTCAACGTTCATCAAGTTCAAATAAGGTGACAGGAGGAGGAGGATTAAAAGGAAGGACAGGGAGGTTAGCCAGTTCTCGAACCATAAAGTGACAGAGTGACTTGTATGCCACCATGGAGCCCACAGGGCGTATACGCATGCACTTCCAGCGAGGTAAAATTGGTGTAGGATGCGACAGCAAGATCGGTAGACAGTGGAAAATCAATTTTTTTCCCGCAATGAAAAAATGCTAGCGACCTTTCAGCGCGGGGGCCTAACGGTAAAACAGAACGCGGAATTCCTTCGCATGGTTGCACGGGAAATTCGCTGCCGCGTACAAGCAGGGACCAATCCACCCACCTTCAGTGTGTTCTTCGGTCTGTCGGAAAAGTTTGACGGTGGGAGAAAAATGTGCCACACGCTGCGACCCGGGGTCCTTGAGAAGAAGACAACTGCGGTGACGTGTCTCAAGCGTAGAACAGCGGGTCACGAGCACGGCCCAGAGAACGCGTTGTCGTTTTCGTCACAGTGGTTGAGCGCGTGAACCATTGTCACTGACGCTGGGTATTCATAATCGTGCGTTAAGAATGGCCGCTCGAGAAAGTGCCAGAAGGGGAAAGGCGTCTGCCGTAATGCAGTGATAAGCTCGATGGGGCAGGCGTGAGTACGGAGGATTTTAACCACAATTAGGCGTTTATTATTAATGGGAAACCCTTTCTTATTCTGTTCGATGTGCAGTTCAAATTTATTTATGTTGGCAACTATCGGCAAGGGCATTGAATTTCAGTACAGCTCGACGCTAGCAGATCGCTGCTGACATCAACAACACAAAATACAAACGATTGAATAATGCAGTTTTATTTTTGACAATATACTACGTTACTACCATGACAAATGTATTCTGTAGGCTTCTCTTGAATAGGATTCATTCGTTGCACTGAAAGTGGAATCACAGAAGTAATTGGGGCTGTGTTGAACATTAAGAAATCGAAATCACAAAGTGTGTGAGATATGGCCAACGTTTGCTTGGTGCGTCCCCGCCAACACCGACCAGCACAGCTGCGTCTAGCATATGACTCCTCAGTGCAACCCAGTAAAGTACGTCGTGCTCAGCTTCGGGAATGAGGGAGGCGTGGTTTGTGGTGCGCGCATAAAACCAACACCACCTAGACTTTTTTTCTAGTCTAGGTGGTGTTGATAAAACGCGCCAAAGCATTGCGTTTATCGCTGACACACGATGCATCGCTGGCCGGACGCACTCGGGACTGTGCCAGGCCAATGGAGGAAAAAATATACCGACAATTTACCACAGCGGCACCCAAGCGCTGCCACGTTTGATGACGTGAACGTAAGGTGACCTTCACCTAGCCGTAGTCGCTACCTCCGGTAGCTGGGTTTACAAGACAACATGGCAGCACCCGCGCAGACGCCACAGCCCACTTCGATCCAAACTAACGCTTTCTACTCACCCACTGTAATCACAGTAATAAATGAACGGTGAAATGAGCTACTTCTTTGTGTCATGTCACTTCAGGCCAAGACGTCTTGTATGTGCTATCTTCATTAGGAAGATCAGCTGTGTTTATTTAGTCATGCCTGCTAAGGCTTGTCTTCAAAAATTTATAAACGAATTAGGGAAGAGTGCAAAATACTGACGAATACATTGCTCTTGAAGATTCAGGACGTAAATATAAAGCACAAAAATGCTTGTGTTGCAAGCTTACGTACCGCACAGCCCAGGAAGACAACATGATAAGATAGAAGTGGAAAGAAATTGCGCCCATATGTGCCGACATGTTAACTTTCCTTATCTTGGACGTCTTTCTACCGTGGCCTTTTGCAGCATTGTGGTGTTCAGTCACGTCGCTCATCTGCTAAGTGTCCACATAGCGTCTGCATCGCTCTTACTTGCGTGCACGCAGACGCTACGAGAACACCGAGCAGGTAAAGCGAAGCGTTCGTTGAGCAGTGCTGCAAATACATTTTCTTGCATTAATACCTAGAGGGGAACCTGATGATAGTGTGTACGCAGGATCCTTCAGTGGCCTTCGTACCCCCATGGGAATTGTAGAAAGTACAGGCTTCGGACCCGCTTCGCATTGATTAGGTTCTTGGAATTTGCGACGCTTCTTTTTTTTGTGTGTAAAACAAAGCAATATGATTTTAGGTTTATAAAAAACTTGCATCAATTATTCGTACGCTAACTTCATTAAAAAGGGATATTTTCGTGAAACGTCGGGAAAACTCAGTTATCAGGGTATGCATTTGCTCTGCCATTGCATTCCATATTTGGCACCGATTGATTGACATGTGGAGTTTCACGTCCCAAAACCAGCATTTGATTGTAAGAGACGCCGTAGTGAAGGGCTCCGGGAATTTCGACCACCTGGAGTTCTTTAACGTGCGCCAAAATCTGAGCACACGGGCCTACAACCTTTCCGCCTTCTTCGAAAATGCAGCCGCCGTAGCCGGGATTTGATCCCGCGACCTGCGGGTCAGCAGCCGAGTACCTTAGCCACTAGACCACCGCAGTGGCGCGTTGGCATCAATATTTAATCAATATTTTTTGCAACACTTGAAAACACACATGCTTCTTTTTCTCTCGAAAGTGTGCATTAACTATTTATAGAAATGACAGTAGATATTAAGTCAGAAGTACCTACAGTTTCGTTCTCTGTGATGCTAGGTGCACCTGTTCAAGTGGCCTGCCCCCAACGCACTTTTGGTTCTGTAGTAAAGTCGAGTCAGCGGAGCGTAACGGTGCGTGTACGTCATCGTCATCGTCATCGTTTTGCACTCGATTTAAAGCGAGTTTAAGCAAGACGTGCTAGTGAGAAAACATGAACTCGACGCAACACTTGCACTGACATGAGACTCTACGTCTATGTGCACCGGTGAGTGGACGACGCTTCGTTTAAGCTGTCAAATAAGACTTGTAAAGCTATGACGCCGCAGAAAATCAGGATATCTATTGATCTCCAGTCTCTTCAAAGAACAATGTAACTGCTTCAGCCTTTTTCATCGCACCCCACTACCCATGCTGCACGAAAAACAAAACTGAAACTTTAGAAAAACGTCTGCAGTGTACACAGTTCACTAGCTAACTCTATCCAATCTGAAGCCTGTACTCCCCATAGTTCCCATGAAGGTACGTGATCGCAGCGCCAAATTCTTCTCCAGGTATTAAGGTGGTAGGCCACCTTCAAAAGTAATTTTTTTCGCAAAATAAATTTTTAGGGTTTCGCTTTTTTTTCATGCCCAAACATTCACATATATGTTGCAACAAAAATTATCCTCCTAGCGTCAATAGTTTGCGAGTTACAGCAAGTTTTCTATACCCTATGCTCCTATAGCGAAACCGAAACCACATTTCCAACCGCGGCGTCGGTTTCGAAAAATTGCTTTAAAAAACAAGTGTTGTTTCGTCTATATTAATGCTATTCAAAATACTTTATGAATTTTATTGTGGCTGTGATATAAGATGATGTCATTAAATACAACTTTGTGTTTAAAAGTCTTCATTAATCTCGAACAACAGCCACAAGGGGGACGCACAATGCTCGTTGGAATTTTTGTTGTTTGCCTTGATCAGGCTACATCAGGCTTCGTTCTGCATTTGTTCCACGTGTCAACGCTACTAGGGCTGTATCCTTAGGCCACCTGGACCATATTACGACCAGCATGGGGAAGTGCAGAACACAAAAGATGAGGAAGCGCAAGTTTGCTGGAAATCGCAACACGACGATGAGGCTGCCCACTGACATAGACGACACAGACGCCGGTATTTCGGCGACCGCGAAGAAGCTTGGGGACATGAACAAGGCGTACCAGGCTCCACTAGAGAATTCTGCGCTCCAAGAAACAGGATGATGGACATTGGTATTCTTTCTTCAGTGTTTTCATCGCTGGCATATTTTGAATGCTTGAACACAACACTGAAGCTCAAGGAACGCTCTCACCAAGGAATATCCTCGGCTTGTGCGGTCGTGTGTACCGACTATGGGTTCAAGCGCCAATTTCATACGTGGAGAAAGGTAGATCTTGTCGATGAGAACAATATACGTCCTGTTTACGCGATGCGCCAGTTAGGAAAAGGGCACGCTGGTGCGAAAACTTTTTTCAAAGTGATGAACATGCCTGCTCCTCCACGTCACTCCTCCTACGACGAATTGTCATCACGGCTTTCTGCAGCGGCAGGACAAGTGGCGTCGAAGTCGATGACTGATGCTGCTGTGGAAGTTTGTCGTGTTGTGGGGAGTGCCGAGTGTGGTGTTTCAGATGATGGCACGTCGCAGAAGCGTGGCCATTCATCTTTGAACTGTTGTGTGTTTGATTTCTGTTGACACGGGGAATGGTATTGATGTTGAGGTCCTTTCTAATTTGTGTAAGTCTTGTTAAACAAAAAGCAAGTTGAGGCAAGATAGTGCTTCGTACCAAGAATGGAAGGCGAACCATACTTCCTGTCAAGCAAACCATGAAGAAAGTGCTGGCAGTATGGAGTTGCTTGGTCTATACCGAATATTTGAAAGGTCGAAAGGCAAATGAGATTTGAAGTACCCGCAGTACTACGGTAATGGTGATTGCAAGAGCTATGCCACTGTCAAAGACATGTATGGAAAGGACCATGTACAGAAACTGGGTTGTATTGGGAGTGGGCAATGCACTAGCAGCAGCAGCAGCCTCGGCATGTTGCCTAAATGCATCTTCTTGTTTGCACAGCTCCTGAATTTCATTGCTGGCCTCGCCGCTCATGTCCAGTGCCCGGCGATCTCTAGTTCCGACGCACTCGTGGCGATCACCGGTGGTTTGCTGTAGGATAGCCCCCTCAGCGAAGAGCAACATCGGCTTGGTTTCTCGGCGTGTTCGCTTGACACATCTGGGATCTTGCGCACACCCGTGGACGCTACAATCATCACAGTTCCGCTAAGTGACGCCACCTCATCGGTGACGTCAGGCATCACCAGTATAAAAGCCCGGTCGTTCGCACATCTCGGCAGTGGGCAATGCAGCAGCAGCCTCGGTATGTTGCCTAAATGCATCTTCTTGTTTGCACAGGTATGTTACCTCGACAAGTCATGCTGTATCCGGTCTGATGATCGATTCTTACTGCTGCTGTGTCGCCCACATGGTTATTCGCGTATTGGCCTTTTGTGCTACTGTTCCCATGACGTTGATTGCCTCAGTCGCCTACTCCAGAGCGGGAAAGTTGAGCTTAACGCAGGCCCAAAGAAAGTGGCCGCTTCACAATTGAGTAAACCTGAC
This sequence comes from Rhipicephalus microplus, assembly GCF_043290135.1. Classification (NCBI taxonomy): domain Eukaryota; kingdom Metazoa; phylum Arthropoda; class Arachnida; order Ixodida; family Ixodidae; genus Rhipicephalus; species Rhipicephalus microplus. The sequence goes on along the minus strand of NC_134702.1, from coordinate 274,265,388 downwards.
GAGTCACGTGAATGTTCCCTAAGCACTCTTGAGTCGTCGGTTGAGCTTGCAGTGTCAGATTGTGATAACCCTTCCCTCGTGAAGGTTCTTTCCGATTTATTTGCTTGCCAGAAAAATTTATCGCAAGACATATGCAAAAAAATACCGTGAAGACACGTTTTGATGCCTTGGAACTGCGTGTGACTGCTCTCGAAAACACATGCTCCAAAGCTCTGACTGAGCAAGATTCCGGGCAGCTTCGTTCCGAACTCGTTTGCTTAAAACGCACAGTGGCTGACATAACGGCTAAGTTTGATGCTCTTGAAAACTGTTCGCGAAGGAACAACATCATTATTTATGGTATACCAGAAGATAAGGATGAGAATCGTGACACAGTGCATTCCAAGGTAGTGAACGTGTTCAACAGGCTTGCCGTTGATTGTCCGCGTGTTGAACGTTCCCATAGATTAGGTAGAACACGTCCTGGACGTTCTCGGCCTGTCATTCTGAAATTGCTAGATTTCAGTGACAAACTATTACTGCTAAAGAATGCTTAAAAGTTGCAAAATTTTGATATAAAACTGTCCAAAGACTTTTTCTCGAAAGTACGCGCCGTACGTAAAAAGCTAAGGGACGCTTCAGCTGAGCATCGTGATAACGGATCAATTGTCACGATGAGGTTTCATCATTTATATATCGATAACGTTCGGTGTAATTGAAATGGCCCCTCAAACAGACTAATAATAATTAATTCATAACATAATATTACCTCGTGGTTCTGACAGCAATGCCAGAATGACTAACGCATCTGCATCACTGCCTTGACTATCCTATCAACCCGCCTCCAATCTTGCGTTTTTGAACGTTAATGGCAGAAGCATTACTAACAAATTCCCCCAATTTTTTTCGCTAGTTCCTTCATGTTCTCCTCATGTTATAATGTTTCATAACACATGTTATGTGCATAACGAAAACATAGCTTCGCGATGAAATTCACGATTCTGAATTCACGCCTCCTGGTTACCTTGCTCTCCGATGTGATCGCCGGAATAGAAAAGGGGGCGGTGTCGCCTTGCTTTTACGCTCAGATTTTAGTTTTAAGGCTCTATCTGGTCCCCCTTACGTTGAATCAGTTTGATGGAAGCTAATAATTAATAAGCAGAGTTTAACCTTATGTGGTATTTATCGCCCTCCTGATGGCCCTAACGATCTGTTCGACAATCTCTCACATTTCATACTTGAGCATCACCTGGATAGTTTGAATTTGATACTTCTAGGGGACTTCAACATCACCGGCATTCACTGGCCTTCACTTACGTATTCCGCTTCTAGTGCCCCTGTCTGTAGGGATCTAGTTACATTTTCCTTGTCACATAACCTAATACAACAAGTCCATGAAAATACTCGGCAGAACTCCGTTCTTGATTTAGTGTTTGTTAGTAACAGTCTTGCTCATTTAAGTGTCACATACGAGATCTTAGACGGTATCTTTGATCATTATGCAGTCATCGTGCACATTAACTGTCCCATTCCACATGAACGTTTCAGTTATACCACTTATCATGATTTTTCTAGGGCTGATGACACTATTGTCGACGACCTGGCAGATAATCTTGATCATTTTGTGTCGCTCAGTACCGAGTGTCATGTTGACGTGCTTGTCGATTACTTTGAGTCGCTATTGAGGTCATGCATAACTTGCCACGTTTCACTGAAAACAAAAAAGATAAACGATAACCTTCCTTGGATTAACCGCGTTATCTTGCACCTATCACGACGTGTTAGCAGGCGGCGTAAAATTAAACAATCTAATCCCGAGGCTCGCGTCTCCTTTGAAAAAGCTAAAGATGAACTTCGCACTATTACTAAAAACGCTAAAGACTTCTATTTTTCAGTGCAACTTCCTCAACTAAAATTGAATCCTCGAAAGTTTTGGACGTCAGTATCGCCTAGTACGACTGGCAGTACTAGTTTTAAGATTAACGATGCTATAACCAACGACCCTGATGTCATTTCGAATGCTTTCAACTCATACTTCCAATCTGTTTTCACCCTCGATAACCATGCAGTTCCGGAGTTTAGGTATGTTGCTCAGAATAATAAACTAGAAAATATCGCAATTAGTTGTGATCGTGTCTTAAACCTTATCCTCAAATTGATACTAAAAATGTACCGGTTCCAATGGCATTCCTAATTCTTTTCTCTCACGATACTCTTTATGGACAGCAAAATACCTTACCTTAATTTTTCAGAAATCCTTGGACTCTGGTGTAGTACCACGATCATGAAAATCTGCCAAAGTTCTTCCCTTGCATAAATCAGGCGATAAACAACTTCTTTCTAATTACAGACCAATATCTCTTACACCTTATTCTTGCAAGATGTTAGAAAGCATCAATCACAAACATATAATCAAATTCCTTGACTCTAATAATATCCTATCATCAGCTCAACATGGTTTCCGTCGCGGATATAGTACTGTAACACAATTAGTCGATTTCATGCATGACGTTGCTTATAACTTAGACCTAGGTAACCAAATAGGTGCCATTTTCTCTGACTTCTCCAAAGCTTTTGATTCCGTCATTCATTCTAAGCTATTGTTAAAACTAAACCTCATTCTCGATAACCCTTGCATTGTTTCTTGGATAGCTAGTTTTCTTCATTCGCGCTCACAACTCGGTTCTTTCAGCTCGACAGATTCATCTCCCATTAACGTCACATCCGGTGTTCCTCAGGGATCCGTTCTAGGCCCTTTATTATTTTTACTTTTTCATAATCATTTACCTCATAGCATCTCATCTAAAATAAGACTCTACGCAGATGATCGCGTCCTCTATGAAACTATCAACTCCATTGACGATCATTACCATCTCGCGCAATCACTCACGTCTTTTAGCAACTGGTGTGACACGTGGCAAATGAACGTTAACTGCACTAAAACAGTCGTAATGTCTTTTACCAATAGGTGCAACCCCTTCTCTTTTGACTATTTTCTAGGTGGCACCAAGCTCAATAGATTTTCATAGTACAAATATTTAGGAGTAATTCTAACCAAACACCTTTCATGGACTAGCCACATTGGTCATGTATGTCGTAAAGCTCTAAAAAAAATAGGTTATTTGCGCCGCACTTTACCTAACGCCCCTCGAGATACTTAACTGTTTTTATATAAATCACTCATTCGCCCTATTCTCGAATATGCATTCTTAGTTTGGTTCCCTTACAAACACTGTGAAATAAGCTTGCTAGATAAAATTCAGCTAAAATCTATCCGTTTCATTTTTCCTAACTATAGCCGCAACTTCTCGCTGACCACAGCCCTTCAATCATTAAATATTCCATCACAACTCTGCGATACCAAAACGAAGCTTTAAAATTTTTATACGGAATTATTAACTCCTTCTCCGGCCTTGGTCATGGTAACCTCATCACATTTACTGATGATAGTTGTACCCACAGTTCCCACGCTTTGAATGTAACACCTTTTTTTGCTTGTACTAATACCTTTGAATACAGTTTTTTCTGCGTGCAGTAGAACTGTGGAATTCCCTGCCTGGTAGCATTCGCTCCTTACCAATAACCGACTTCATAGTCGCTGTCGATGAATATCTTACTGACGCGTAATTAACTTCATTTTTACTTTTGCTTCACAATTTGTATTATTTGTTTGTATTTTTTCTCTCTTGCCTAGTATTACATAACGTCCCATTCCTGCGATAGCCTTGAATAGGGCTGCAGTATGTATAAATAAATAAAATAAATAAATAAGTGTCCAGAAGTGTGTTGGCTGCCAACTCAGAAAACTAAAGAAGACAGTGCGTGGACTCGGTGGTAAGGGAAAGCTCACTGATGCCCTCATTGACTGCCTGCAAAACTACTATGGCATCGCCATAAGGGCCAATGTGGGGAACCTTTCTGCAATGAAAAAGGCTGTCCTTGCCAGTCTTTTTCATTGCAGCTCTACTGACAAGCAGCCAAGACATGGCCTGTGTCCAATTGGACCGAAAAGCTGGTGCGGATACCAAAGGGTCCAAGCACTCGGCCAAGGGAAATATATACACAAAGGAGGACTTTCAAATGATGTGCTCAACAAAGCTAAAACTATCTACAGTGATCTGTGCTCTGAAGAACTTCTAATGAAGTGCCTTCGTGGAAAGACTCAAAATGCTAATCAGTGTTTCAATGGTCTAATATGGCCACGGGCACCCAAAGAGGTCTACGTAAGCTTGCCTACAGTAATGTTTGCCTTGAATGAAGCTGTGGCACAAATTTAATGGAAGTGTAAGCACCCTAAATATTCTGAGGCAAGCTGGCATAGAACCAGGGTACCACACGACGAAAGCTTGCATCGCCAGGGATCACCTGCGCATGCAGAATGCTAAACGCAAGTCAGCGGATGGGTCAAAACAGGCCAGGAAGAAAAGACGAGCAGCCACCCGAACAAAAGAAGACAATAATGCTTCCGCAGAAGGGCCCAGCTATGAATCTGGTGCATTTTAGACCTGCATGCGAAGATGGTGACCCTTTTTACAAGCTCGGAAATCTTTGTTTACGTTTTTCTGAAAATATTAATTTGCTCCAAATGTTGCCACGCAAACTTTAATAACGTACTTCTCAGCGTATACTTTGAACTGAAATTTCGCACACTGATTTACAACATATATATCTGTGCAGTGAACGAGATTGAAAGAAATCCATCGAATATTTTTCACTACACAGCTGAATTATCCAACAGGTTCAGTCTAAACTGGCTCTTTTCCCCCGTCTTTGTGGTTTTTAGCATTACTTCCTTGATATTCACTGCATATTATTTATGCTAGCTCACTGCATAGCTTCAGCCATTAGTTACACAAATGTCAAAGTTTAACTGAATAAAGCCACCCATTAGTCACTTAACACAGCTGGCGTGGATAGCACATTTAATGCAATATTTGACAAAGATTACCTCCCAATAAATAAATATTCAATATTTTGCACTGTAAATAGCTGGACAAATTAGTTAGGACATGCTGGTTTTGAGGAAATACTTATTTAAACGCTGCCTGCCCTTAAAAAAGTTTTGTTTTTGAGTGGCCTACCACCCTAATGCAAGACTTTTGTGGTGCTGCAGAACACCACGGCAGAAAGACAGCGTTAGAAGACGTCCATTGTGTTCTGGTGCCATCTAGATTTGAATGAACAAACCAGAGGTCGAAAACTCCCGTGAGGACAGCCGTCAGCGGCCGTTGATTGTCTCAGTCATCGGGCCACTGGTCTCTTGGGGGGCACACGAACTAGCGCGCGTAGTTTGAATACTGAGTCTGTCTTGCGTCAATGTCAGTAATTTACACTACACATGGATCTGCCAATTTGTTCCGTGATTCTGGCTGCTGCTGCCCAAGTCGCCTGCCAGCTTCTGACTGTCTGCGTCAGAGCAGTCCTAGTTGTCTTTTAGGAATGAAGCTACTAAATCCGTGAGTCTGTCATGTCATGTCTGTTGTGACTTGTTCTGTTAGACTCCTAGTTGTATCACTCACTCTGCAGATGGTGCTTGTGTGAGTGACAGATAGACAAACGAACAGGTGGGCGGATGGACAGACAGAGACCTGTTCGTTTGTCTATCTGTCACTCACACAAGCACCATCTGCAGAGTGAGTGATACAACTAGGAGTTAACGAACAAGTCACAAACGACATGCATGGACCGACTCACGGATTTAGTAGCTTCATTCCTAAAAGAAAATTAGGATGCTCTGACGCAGACGTCGAAGCTGGCGGCGACTTGGGGCGCGAAGCCAGAATCACGGAACAAAATTGGCAGATCCCATGTGTAGTGTAAATTTATGACATTGACGCAAGACAGACTCAGTATTCAAACTACGCGCGCTAGTTCGTGTGCCCCCCAAGAGACCAGTGGCCCGATGATGAGACAATAAAAGGCCGTGACGGCGCGTGTCTCCTCAGCATGGAAGTTTAACGAAAAAGAAGTGGTGCACCGCTCGAGGTCTTCTCAGAGATTGATTCCTTTTGCTGATTGCCTCTTAGAAACGCTGCTACATTTTCCTTTAGTTTTCAGGCACACGTAAGCCCCATTAAACAGTTATTCTTACACGATTTGGGTTTTGCGTAATAATTCTGGTGGAGGAGCCGGGTAATGATCTCAAATCCAGTTGGACTTCGAGGAAGCAGCCCGGAACGACGACTAGTCGAAGCAACCAAGCTCACGCCACTTCATCAGCGCTCCAGCCGTCATCTATGGGGTGAGCCGCCAGAATTTTCTCTGCCACCAGAGTCTAGAGTGCCTCCAGCTTTCTCCGGTGAGAGTACCAAAATGTCTCTAACCGCCACCGCACACGTCGTTTCGTCTCCAGTCACTGCCACGCACGTCGTTGTCGATGAGTCACGAACGCCCGACCCTTTTCTTGACAATCCTCATAAAGACGCCGAGGATTTGCTGAGGGGTTTTGAGCGCATCGCCAACTGCAATGGATGGACCGAAGAACGGAAGCTCCACCGCGTTTATTTCGCGTTGCAGGGCAGCGCACGAACGTGGTTCGAAAACAATGAAGGTGCCATTCAGTCGTGCAATTACTTCCGATGAGAGCTACTGGCCACATATCCGAGCACAGACCACAAGGAAAGAGCTGAAGCTGCCTTGGGAGCAAGAAAATAGCGCAACAATGAAAGCGTCACAATGTATGTGGAAGACATATGTCTTATTTCGCCGGTCTGATCAAAATATGAGCGAGGACAAGAAACTTCGGCACCTGATGCGCGGCGTGAAGCAGAAGATTTTTGCTGGTTTATTCTGATGCCCCCCGTGGAACCTTGCCGAATTTGTTACCGAGATGACAGCGGTTAAAAAGACTCTGCAACAGTGAGCGAGGCACTACAATCGGGATATGAACGTCGCATCTGTAGACGCGGTGTCAGAAGTCTTCGGAAATGGCGTCGACATATTACGGGAGCTCATCCGATCGGTGGTTTGAGAAGAGTACCAGAAGCTAAACGGCAACCCCTCAACGGTCTCGTCATTAGAGGAAGTTATTCGGAAGGAAGTGAGACAGGCGGTCTGTGAGCAGCAGCCACAATCGCAGCCGGTTCAAGCGTCGGTTTCAATGCAGCCCGCAGTCTCGTACCTCGAGGTGCTGAAAGGCGCCCCCGTACCTCCTTTCGTCACCCCTGAACCTTATTTACCCACAGCAACAACGCATCTGCCTAAACCTCGACTCACGCCGTCCCAAGCCGAGACGAGGATTAGAAAAGCTGATATACGGTGCACTTCTGCTTGAATTTCGCTTTCTTATCACTGCGGTGAAGCTGGCCGTTTTTGCCGAATGTGTGAATATTGCCGAGCTGTACTTCGGGGTTTTCCCGTAAACGCTTCTTGTCCAAGAAATGGGGAACGACCGTTTGAAATAGAGGAGTACTTGTCAACATGTCAAGGTGCTCACTTCTCGCCGCAGCATGCAGTCTCAATCGACAGGGCCACTGTGGTATCGGTCACCGATTCCGCGCCCATCTTCAAACTCTCGGAGGCGACTTCCCCAAAGCCTTCCCCAAAACTAGAATCCCCCAAAACTAGAATCGGCGACTTCCCCAAAACTAGAATCGGCGACCTGGGAAGGTAATTCCACTGCCGACAAAAGAAAACAACCTCCAGTGCCGATTTCATAATGTCATGATGGACACGAGACTACGTGCGGAAACGGTAACGTCACTTCTGATTGGTCGGTACTTATAGACGGCTACGAAACGAATGCTTTGGTATACACAGGCGCTGACTATTCCGTCATGAGCAGGGGACTTGGCAAAACACTGAAAAAAGTGCTGACTCCTTGGATAGGAAAGCAAGTGCGAAGCGCTGGGGGACATCTTATCGGTCTGGCAGGCTTGTGTACCTCTAGTCGGAATACGTTGCTTCACCTACGTCGCCAGCTTCAATGTCCTGTCGGAGTGCTCAAGAGATGCAATTATCGAGATGAACTTTTTTGCAGGCCAATGGCGCAGTGATAAACTTGCAGGAAACGTGCGTCTTGTTCTCGACAAAACATGCCATCGTGACATTCGAGAGTGAAAAACGATTCGACGCGCTCCAGATTGCAGGTGATGATGTAACAGTACCTCCATGATTCATCATCAATGTCACCAAAAAAGCAATGTACACAATGACTATGAAAGAATAGCAAAAGGCAATACTGGGCTATTACTCGAGAAAGGGATCTGTGCAGCAAGAGGTCTTGCACGACAGCGTGATGGGTGTACGAGTGCCTTCCAGACTAATTTCCTAAATGAGGTGCAACATCTTTCGAAGGGAACTGTAGTTGGTCACTAGCATGGTTACGTTTTCAATATGAATTTGAATTCTTCCAAGACTGCACCACTACACCCTGACGTTATAGATTCCCTACTCGCATCTATCCACAGCGAAGCAGCCCTATCACTGAACCAGAAACGAGAAATCGAGAGCCTTATACGGGAGTGCGCCTCGTGTTTTTCCACGTCATCGAAAGTAAAAAAGAACATCCATCACCAAACAACGCATAATAATCGATCAATCTTTTATACATATTTGCCAGCACCCGTACCGAGTGTCATCAAAAGAGAGAGGTCATCAGAGGCCAAGTTGAAGAAATGCTTAGAGACGACGTAATTAAACCATCGGCCAGCCCATGGGCATCACCTGTTGTGCTGGTAAAGAAAAAGGACCAGTCTTTGCGCTTCTGCATTGACTACCGAAAATTGAACGTCGTCACAAAGCGGGATGTCCTTTCCAAAGATTGATGACACCCTTGACAGACTACGAGGCGCGAAATTCTTTCGCTCTCTAGACCACAAGAGTGGATACTGGCAGATAGAGGTGGACGAACGATATCACGAGAAAAGTGGTTTCGTCACACCAGATGGGTTATACGAGTTCAAGGTTCTCGAATTAGGCCTGTGTTCCGCACCCACCACATTTCATCGGATGATGGACGATGATGATGTCCGGGTTAAAATTGCAGTCCTGCCTTGTTTATTTCGATGACTTCGTGATCTTTTCGGCCACCTTTGATCAGCATGTGGAACGACTACAGACTGTGCTCGAAGCAATTAGTTCAGCAGGGTTGACTTAAAACGCCAAAAGTTCCACTTTGGTTTTGATGAACTGCCTCTTCTCGGTCATGTGGCTAGCTCTAAAGGCATTCGACCTGACCCCGAAAAGACAGCAGGTGTAGAAAAGCTTCCTGGACTAACGGATAAAAGGGCTGTGAGACAATTTTTAAGACTCTGTGCCTATTACAGAAGATTCATCAAAGATTTTTCGAAGATTGAAGAACCACTGACCCGGCTGACGAAACAAAACACGCCTTTTTCCTAGACAAGCGAGCAAGAAGACGCGTTCAATGAGCTACGACAGCGACTCTTAAACCACTCCTTCCTTGCACATTTCGATGAAGAAGCCGAAACAGAGATTCACACGGACGCAAGGAACTTGGGACTAGGTGCCGTCCCCGTGCTGCTTCGAAACGGAGAGGAACGAGTGGTCGCATACGCTAGTCACACTCTTTCGGGAGCTGAAATGAATTATTTGGCGACGGAGAAATAATGTCTGGCGGTAATATGGGCCATACAGAAATTCCGCCCGTAATTTTATGGTAGACCATTTAGGGCAGTGAGCAAGCATCACTCGCTGCGCTGGCTCGTAGGCCTAAAGAAAACTTTTGGGCAACTTGCTGAAAGAGCCTCTGGTTGCAAGAATACGACGTAACAGTCAAATACAGGTCGGAGTGGAGTAGACTACGCACCAGGCAACCATGCTTGGACTTGGACTCCCGTGCGGACGCTTGGCCTTTCCGAAAAGCTTCTGCGCCACTATTTCGGCCCTTACCATGTCCTTCGTTGCGTCAGCTCCTTGAACTACGAGGTGTCACCGGAAGAACAGGTGAGCTAATCAAGATGCCGAAGGAGCACAAAATCGTGAGTATAGTCGGAATGAAGCCATATTATGACAGGCTATGAACATAGAGCTATAGACACCCAATCATAAAGAACATTTATCTAATGAAAGCCACGCACTCAGACTATCTCAGCAACACTGCTTTTACGTATCGGGACGATGCGTTCTTGAAGGAGGGATAATGACGCAAGACAGACGCAGTATTCAAACCACGAGCGCTATTTCGTGCGCCCCTCAAGAGATCAGCGGCCCAATTATGAGAGCAGAAAAGGCCATGACGGCGCGCACCTCGTCAGCACGGGAGTTTTACGGAAAAGAAGTGGTGCACCACTCGAGGGCTTCTCGGAGATTGATTCTTTTTGCTGATCGCGTGTTAGAAACGCTGCTACATTTTCCTTTACTTTTCGGGCACACGTTAGCCTCAATGAACAGTTATTCTTGGACGTAATGTTTGATGACCAAAATGCCACCGATCTCGTCCACACTGAGGCCAACTATTCCGTATTCAGTAGGCGTTTTGTGACGAAGTTAAAGAAAGTGAAGACTGCTTGACAAGGCCCTGAAATCCGGACCACGAGGTTCATGAAATAACGCAGGCTGGTGTTTGCACAGCAAGCTTAACCATCAATAACAGGACTTATTCAGCCAGCTTTCTAACTCTTCAGCAATGCTCCAGGGATGTGATACTTGAGATGGACTTCCTAAGTCAACACGGTGCCGTCGTTGACCTAAGGTCAGAGGCAATAACGCCATCTGCAGAAAAATCACTGCCACCGCACACGCCATCAGGGAGGTACGCTTTAAATGTGCTTGAAGAGGAAGTCATCGTTCTTCCTCACTTCATTGTCAGCATTTCCGTCGGCACTCAAGAATCAACAGAAATGCACGGTGTCGTTGAAGGCGACCAGCACCTGTTGATCCACCACGAAATTTTCGTCGCAGGAGGAATAGACGATCTGTGGGGAAGTAACGCGAGAGTGTTGCTTACAATCTTTAGCAGTGAGTACAAGCACATGAGCGAAAGTACGAGGGTTGCTTGCATCGAAGAAATACTGAAGCAGGCAATGTTTCCGCCATCATTGATTTAGCCTAATGCGCTACGGCGACTTGAGCACTTCAACTCGCTCTCGCCATAAATCCAAGCCTTACAGCGTATAAACAAGACCAGCTCAAAAACTTGCTCCTTAAATACAAGAACTGCTTTGCGCCTTCGTCAAGAATTTGATATCTCCCGGCACGAAACATCGAATCGTAACCGAAGAAAGTATTAGGCCACTCCGTCAAAGTCCGTACAGGGTGTTGACGGAAGAACGCGAGGCCGTAAAGAATAAAGTCAACGAAATGCAACGTGATGACATCATTCAGACTTCGAAGAGTCCATGGGCGCCATCAGTACTGTTAGTGAAAACGAAAGACGGAACTCTACGCTTCTGCGTTGACTATTGCCGCCTGGACAAAATCACAAAGAAGCTAGGACGTGCACCCACTCCCAAGGGTAGACGACGGCCCGAATCGCCTTCACAATGCGAGGTACTTTTCTTTGATGGACCTCAAACGGGCTATTAGCAAATCGAAGTTGACAAGAAAGATCGAAAAAAGGCTGCCTTCATGACGCTAAACGGCCTGTTTGAATTGAAGGTGATGACTCTTGGTCTCTACTTGGCATCTGCGACTTTACAACGAGCCATGGATACGGTCCTGGCTGGCTTGAAGTGGCAGACTTGTCACGTTTACTTGGATGACGTCGTTGTGTTTTCGTCGAGCTTCGACGAGCACCTCCAGTGCCGCGAATCTGTTTTTCAAACAATCAGGAGGACTTACACTAAACCCTAAAAACTGCCGCTTCGAGCGCAAGGAGCTCCTGTTTTTGGGTCTCGGGATCAGCAAGAAAGGAATGCACTCAGACTCGCAAAAAACAGCCGCCATCACTGCCTTCCCGCCAATCACCGACAAGAAGACCGTGCGCCGCTTTCTCTGCTTGTTTGCCTATTGCAGAGACTTTGTCAAAACTTTTACACAGATCGCCGAGCCACTAACGCAACTCACGAAGGTTGACGTCGATTTTAAATGAGAAACAGCGCAAATTGAAGCATTTCAGAAACTCAAACGATGCCTGCAGACACCGCCGGCGCTTGCGCATTTTGATGAATACGCCGAAACAAAAGTACACACCGACCCGAGCAGCGTAGCACTCGGCGCCGTCCTTGTACAAAAGACCAATGGCCTGTAAAGGGTTTACCGTTATGCTAGCCGGTCGCTATCAAAGGCCGAGCCCAACTTTTCCTGAACAGAAAAAGAGTGCCTTCCCATCATCTGAGCAGCGTCGAAATCTCGCCCTTATCTCCACGCCAGGCCTTTCAAAGTTGTGAGCGACCACCACGCTATGTGTTGGCTGGCTAACTTGAAAGTCCCTTCATGTCGCCTCGAACGATAGAGACTAAGACGTTGAGAATTCGACATTACCGTCGTGTACAAGTCTGGAAGAAAACACTCCGACGCAAACTGCCTGTCTCGTGCCCCAGTCGATCCCCCACTGCTGGAGGACCAGGATGGTGAGTACTTAATTCTTGGCAATCATATGTACCAATGACTTCGCCGAGCGAGAGTGAGGCAACAAGGAACTAAGCGGGCTAGTAAAACACCTCGACGGCGAACCGGCGTTGTTCCAAAAGTCTTCAGGCGAGGACTGACGTCATTTTTAAGAGCAACGTCCTCGTGAAGAAGAACTTCTATCCTGCCCAAGCCAGCTACCTTATCGTAGTGCCTTAAGCAAAGCGACCGGAAATCATGCAGGCACTGCACGACGACCAAGTGGCTGGCCACCTTGGGTTTTACTGCGCACACGCGAGAAGATAATGGAAATACTACTGGCCGCGCCTTGCCACCGACGTCGCTCATTACGTGAGGACATGCCGGGATGGCCAGCCATGAAAGACACCACCGATAAGGACATCAGGACTTCTGCAGCACATCGAACTACCTCACCGTTCGTTCCAGCAAATCGGTATGGACTTACTTGGGCCGTTCCCGACATCGGCTGTGGGAAACAAATAGATCGCCGTACCTACCGACTATTTTACCCGCTTTGCCGAGACAAAATCCCTACCAAATAGTAGTGCATCTGTGATGAAGTGCGCGAAATTAAAAGTGGTTGGAGTGCACGGAACTTGAAACGGATAGAGTGAGCACAATTTGAAGCGCGCGCCATGAACCAAGTTCGAAGTCGGCAAGGAAGAAGAAGCTAACCCGAATGTTAATGAACGTCAAAATCAAACATATTTTCTATACAAGTAACTTTAATTTAGATCTTCAGATGGAATTTAGGAATATTTACCGCTCTAACGCAAAGCAAATGTCATTTCAATATTTAAATGATTGTCTTCAGGATTACTTGGCAAACGTGAAAATGAACAATATAATTGAAACTGATGCATCCATATCAAATGTAAAGGCTGGGGCAGGTATCTTCTAACGTTTCCTTGACTGGTCCTTTTCGGTTAGACTTTTGGATTACACACCAATTTTCATAGCAGAATTATTTGCTATTGTACTGGCACTACGGAAACTTCCTTTTGGTGAATCGGAAGCAGTCGTAATTACAGATTCTTTTTCTGTATGTGCTGCTTTGTCTTCAGGAGCCAACTTAACACTTATGCACATGTTCCGACAACTCATACCGACAAACTTGCAAAAACTGCAGCTGTTATGGATACGAAGCCATCGTGGCGTATATCTCAATGAGATAACGGATGCAGTAGCCACAGTATTTCTTAACGGTCCCCTTATCCCGATTTTGCCTGATACGGCTTCCGCGACAGCAATAATGTTTAGAAACATCTGTTTGCATGAATTCAACTGCTGCTCATTGGATAAATTTCGAGATTTCGCACATCTAAGATGCTGCTTGAATAGACAGTGGTGTGCAACACGGCAATTGGAAGTTACTTACCAAGATTGCGTTTTAGAATTCCGCAACTAAATTATTATTCACATAAAGTTGTTCTGAAGCCGTCACCTTTATGTAAGGTTTGCAAAAAAAATGAAAGTGAGAGATCATTTCTTTTTATTTTGTCGCCGTTATTCTTATCGGTATCTCTTGTAAAGGCATCTCTTGTATATAGTTGAGATTATGAACTCGCATACAATCTGCAGGGCGACATCATGTATAGTTTTCCATGACAGTGTATATATGTACGAAACAGTGGTGTGTGCAACAAATACACATTGAGTTTCAGAATTTAGAAGTCCAATTGAGTGTATGTAGTGTTTCCGAATGCTTGGTGTTTAGTGAACGATGTTTCGTGAACTGTGTGGGGGACTCTATATGTACTGAATTGGTGATGTGGTGCAAACGCGCACTTAACAGCAGTTTTTTTTTAAAAACTTAAATGAAAAGGGGCCTTTGTGATGGAGTGGGCGGAATTGAAAATGGTTGGACTTCACGGAACTTGAAACGGATTGAGTGAGCGGATTTTGAAGTGCACGCCATGAACCAAGTTTGAAGTCGGAAAGGAAGAAGAAGCTGGCCCGAATGCCAATGAATAGCAAGAAATGAATGAATCGCTAATTCAACGCAGACGCCGCATGGTTCAAAGCACGCGCGAGACAGAAAAAAAGGAAGAAGAATTGCAGCGGTGGCTGGAGCAGGACGAGCTTAATGTCAGCAAATGTGCTCTGCTTGTATTCCCTCTCTTTGTTCCCGTATTTCTTTCACTGCATTATCGAAATGATCCGATTCCACAAGTAACGGCACTAAGAGATCTTCGCATTGTTTACGTAGACAATTTGAATTGGCAGAAACAAATAGAATTGAACAATTGTAAAGCAGAAAGCGCCGTAGGATTCTACGCCGGTTTTGCAATGAGAATTCAGAAATGCGCAGGGATACGTTGCCTATGATATACAAACTATACGTACGCCCAATTCTAGAGTTTGGTTGCTTTCTATTTTCCGGAGGTGCTAAGTACATATTTAGACCTCTTATATTGCTAGAAAGTCATGCCCTGCAGCTGTGCCTCGGGCAGCCTAGGTGTGTCGCGAATAGCTTGCTTTATTTAGAAGCTCGAATAATTCCACATGATGCTATATTTCGACAGCTTACCATGCAAACGTTTTTAAAACTCTACGATGCGCCCCTCTCTGGTCCACAGACAGTTTTATTCACATATCCAGCTTCTTTTTGTAAGCGCCCGTGGTGTCGTTATCAAAGACCCCAAGTCATTTTCATCGAGTCTCTGTTGTCAAATCTTCAAGTTTTCCTCCAGCATTTAACTCCCCAAACTCTATGCTCGGTGCCAGTTGACCTGATTTTCGGTGTCATTTTTCCAACAATTGCAAAGTTACTTCCAAAGCATGTTCTGGAGGGCCTCCTTCAAGACCATCTCAGTCATTTTCCCAATTACGCAGTAATTTCGACGCATGCAGGGCAAAACCTTCAGATGGCTGGAGTATGTATTTTTTTTTCATTAGCTTAATTGATCTTTCGCGCTCCGATTGTCTGACTTCACACCAATTTATCTCGCCGAATTCCTGGCTATCATATTGGCTCTTCGAAAGCTAAATTCTCGAGAATCAAAACGCTATTATTATTTCGAATGCTTTATCTATTTGTACAGATCTAACGTCCGCAAAGCAGTCTCCTCTTCTCAGAATATTTTGGTCTCTCGTACCACGTAGCCTATCAGAAGTTCAGTTTATTTGGGTCCCCGGGCATGCTGGAATTGTACCAAATGAAATTGCTGATTCGCTGGTTTCGGCATCCTTATATTTTCCGGTGGCGCCAGCAGCTCCACAGTTTCCTTTTATTACTGGCGAACGATTCGAACGCCTGTTAATCTTAAAAATCAATGCAACATCGCTTCTACAATCTGAAGAATTTCGGCACTTGCAATTCACATGGAACACCGCAAAATGCCTTTCCCGTCAATGTCAGGTGACCCTCACAAGCTTTCGCTGTAGAGTACCTTGGTTAAATTCTCATCTCCACAAATCTGGATTTTTATTAACTAACCTATGTGCAGTTTTTAATGAACCGGGACCAATAGATCACTTTCTTCTCACATGCCGCCGCTTCACCTCACCGCGCAGAATAATTTGTCGGGAGACCGAGTGGTATACTCGGATTTCCAGTTAATACATTCACTCTTTTATTGATCAGAGCCAGTCAGTTGGGTGCGGGCCGCAGAGCCATTCTGTCAGCGCTACATTAATTCATTAGGCCAACTGGAAGGATTTGCTGCGAGTGGTACTGCCAGATATATTCAATTCTTTGTCCCCCTTCTTCATTCTTGCTAATTTGTTTATTTTGGTTTATCGAATTCTTCTGCATTTTTCACGTTTTTTCAAAGGAATATTATTATTGATCTTATCTACTTTCTCTTTTTTTTTAGCAAGCGTTGTATAAAAAATTTCATTAAAAGGTACAGTGTGCCCGATCCCCCATGTGGGTATGAGCCATGATCTTCTAGGCGACAAGACAAGACAAGACGAGCCACGCATCAAAGCGATCGGGGTCGGACCCTAGTCAAGGCTGTTACCTCTATCGTCTGCTGACCTGAGAGGCTCCAGGACTACCAGGCTGCGGTGGCGTTCCCGTGCGCGTGGAGAGGTCTGAGCTGTCGATCTTGGGGCTCGAGCTCAGGCGAGGCTGTATGGCCGAGAATCTACCTCGAGGCCAGTGCGTAAAATGCAGCGTCAACTGGTGTAGCGTCCACCGACAGCCAAGTAACGCTGATTCTCCTGCGGTTCGTGTGGCTGTTCGACGCCAAGGCCAACTTGGGTGACGACTTTAGCCCCGTGCTTCGCGGCCAGGCTTCTGCGCAACGACGTGGATGAGATGCCGCTCCTTTAACGTTCCGCAACGCACTCTGTGTATAAAAACTGCGTGCTTGGGACCTGAAGATCTTGCCACAAAATGTTTGCGTCAAACGGTATCATCCTTCGGGAAGTGTCCTGAGGCGGCTCCTCGTACCTCCCAAATGAAACCTGCACACTGTGCAAACCAAAAACAAGAACCACAACGTTACAGCACCTGAGGTAGCCAAATTCTTCGTTGAAAACATAGTCCTGCGTCCCAGCACTCCGCAGGTCCTCATCACCGACAGTGGTATGGCATTTACTGCTGAGCTAATTCAAGCGATTTTGGCATACAGCCAGACAAGTCACCACTGTAACAGCTTACCACCTGTTGTGTCGGTGGGCGGCGCCCGAACGACGGCAAGGGGCTTGACGACTGGACGCGTAACCCGGCGCGCGCCGGCAATCAATCCACCGATGCGAGCGAGTCAAACAAACTCCATGGAAGCCCCACAATGGCTTGACTGCACGAGCAGCCGTATAATAAAACCACACCACGAAGCGACGCGTACACACATAATTGGCTACTGACAATCACGTGTGCCGGTCTGCAACGACATCTATATATAAAGCACATAACCCCACGACACACAGTGCGAATCCTTTTTAAAGATGACGCCATAACACTACATCATCCCCCCCCCTCCTTCGATGGAAAAAGTCATCACAGTCCCGTGAGTGTCCACACATCCAACTAAATTCACACCAACGGTGAGATGAATGACCTGCCTGCACACATCCATGAGTGGCCCCACAAAACACAAGATCATTTCCCGATCATGCAAGACAACACACACTGCAATACCACAGTCAATCTCCATGTGTCCGCACTTAAGTAACAAGGTCTTAAAACCATTCTGGGCGCTTTGTCTCACGGCGCGGACGCGAAGAGGCCACAGAAGAGCTCGGTGGATTGCGACAATTTTTGGTCGGCTTCGCAAATCCCGTCACCCCTTCATTTTCTCTCTCCCCGGGATTGATATTGCCACGGGAGTGAGAGAATGATTCAAATAAATATATTTACGAAATATACAGGGATAGTCGGAGGCAGCTGCGGCCAAGATGGAGATACAACAGCAACAACAACACGAGCGCAATCGCATTCATCGTCTTCGTCGTCTACCTGATGCTCTCTCATTGCCGATGTCGTGTAACATATAACACCCCGCCGCAGCGCCGTCTTGGTGCCTGAAGGAGAGTAGCAACATGTGGAGATGTATGGTTTTAGATGGGACACGTGGACGACGTCAGTGGCGGGTGCAGACGACGATGACTGACTGTCCAACAGAGTGATCTCAGTATGACCTCAGTAAGCCGGCGTAAAATCTTGTAAAGCCCCGAGTAGCGAGATAGGAGCTTTGAAGAGAGGCCAACGTGGCAGCATGGTGTCCAGAGGAAGACCAATGAACCTGGAGTGTAGGAAACTACTCTGTGATAACTGAATGCCGGAACAGCGCAACCTAAACGTAGTTACTTCGTAACTACGGAAGCAAAAAAAACAAGGACAGAAACAAGGACAGAAAACAAGGACATTCAAGAAAGATTTAATATCAGAGTGGTGTACATACATAGGCAAAAACTGAGAAAATTCAGCATGCGTAGAAGGGTGCAGGAACAACCACTCCGATACAATGTCAGCGCTCTTTGTTGAAAGTCAGCGCTCTTTTCTGTCCTTGTTTTTTTCGCTTAAGTAGTTACGAAGTAACTACTTCTAGGTTGCACTGTTTCTGCATTCAGGTATGTCCTATCAACTTGCTGAAGTTTCCACGCTTCATACTCTGTGATGGCTATCATAGCAGGTCTTTTGAGAGAGCTGCAAGTCAAGATGTACCAGTGCGATTTGGCGGGTCACTTCAGCCCGAGCAGCGGCATCCCGGGCGCCCTCTGTAACCGTCTGTGTAGTCGATGGGAGAAGAGTCTCGAAGGGTAACGCTGGATGGCGGCCGAACAATAAATAGAAGGGGGCGAAGCCAGCGGTGTCGTGGCGTGATGAATTGTACGTGAATGTCACTTAAGGCCGAGTACTATCCCAATCAAGGTGATCTTTGGAAACGTACATGGAGAGCATTGTTGCTAAGGTTCGATTCAGGCGCTCGGTAAGACCATTTGTTTGCGGGTGGTAGGCCGCAGTGAGCTTGTAATGCGTCGAACACGACCGCAGAATGTCATCTACTAGTTTTGAAAGAAATTAGCGACCACGATCAGTCAGCAGCTGTCGAGGAGCGCCATGCTGAAGAATTACGTCATGAAGCAAGACGTCCGTGACGTCAGTGGCACAGCTTGTCGGTAGCGCTCGTGTGATAGCGTATCTTGTGGCGTAGTCAGTGGCCACGGATATCCACTTGTTTCCAGTGAGAGAAGTAAGAATTGAACCAACGATGTCAAGACTGACATTGTAGAAGGGGACGCTGGGTATGTCTAATAATTAGAGTGGACCAGCTGGTGGCAAGGTGGAATGTTTGGAGCGCTGGCAGGACTCACAAGCAGCAGCGTATCGGCGCACAGAACGGTAAAGGCCTGGCCAGAAGAACCTATGCCGCATGCGATCGTACGGGCGCGTGACCCCAAGATGTCCAGTGGTTAGAAGGTCGTGAAGCTGTTCAAAAACAGAAGAACGGAGTGTCGCAGAGACTACGAGTAGTAGCTCTGGTCCCTCGGCGCTGGTGTTGCGTTGATGAAGAATGCCATCGCGCAGAACGAAGTGTAGCGACGGGTCTACATAAGGAAAACGTGATAGACGATGATAGACCGCAAGTGGGCATCGCTGAGCTGTTCCTTGCGTACGTTGGTGAAAGCACACATGGCGAAGACACAAGGGTCAGAATCATGTGCTGAAAGGTCGGGTGGGTCCACGGGGTGATGAATAGACAGTCGGCATCCTGGTGCATCAGGCAAGATTTGTATGCCACGTCAAAGCTGTATTCTTTGAATTTTGAGGCCCAACGGCCAAGTCGTCCAGTTGGATGTTTAAGGAACGACAGCCAGCACAAGGCATGGTGATCCGTAATTACCGAAAGGGTGCGGCCCAACAAGTATGATTGAAATTTTTAGACTGCCCAGACTAGTGTAAGACACTCACGCTCTGTGATGAAAAACTTGCTCTCGGAAGAGGAAAGGAGGCGACTGGCTTAAGCGATGACGCGATCTTGTCCTCATTGCCGCTGGGCGAGATTAGCACAGATTTCACGCTCGCTGAAATCGGTACGAACTTCAGTATGGGCAGACGGGTCGAAATGGGTCAAGATGGGTTTAGAAGTAAATAATGTTTTAAGGGTGCTGAAGGCAGTCGCTAGATCAACACCCCAATAAAAAGGCATGCCCTTCTTCAGTAGTTACGCAAGCAGTCGGGCAATGTCAGCGAATTTTTTTACAAAACGCCGAAAGTAAAAACAGAGGCCTATTAAACTACGTACAACTTTTGCGGAACGTGGTACGGGAAAATATTTGACAACTCTATTTTGCAGGATCAGGTTGCATACCTCGAACGCTGACAAGGTGACCAAGCAAAGTGATTTTGCGACGGCCAAAGCGACATTTGGAAGAGTTGAGCTGAAGTCCTGATGCCCGGAAAATTTCAAGAACAGCCGATAAGCGGCTCAGATGGCTTTCAAATGCAAGTGACAATACGATGACGTCATCGAGATAGCACAGGCGTGTGGACCATTTCTATCTACGTTGGAGAGAGTCCATCATCCTTTCAAATGTAGCTGGAGCATTACACAATCCGAATGGCATAACCTTGACCTGGAAAATTCCATCAGGTGTAATGAATGTGGTTTTCTCACGGTCTTGATGATCGACAGAAATCTGCCAGTATCCTGATCGTAAGTCGATAGATGAAGAGCAGGCAGACCCATGTAGGCCGTCGAGAGCATCGTCAATCCGCGGCAGTGGATACACGTCCTTACGTGCTACTTTGTTTAAATAACGGTAGTCTACGCAGAAGCACCAGCTGCCATCCTTCTTCTTGACTAGCACGACCGGCGATGTTCATGGACTGCAGGAAGGTTCGATGACGTCTTTCGTGAGCATTTCTTCAACTTCGTACTGGATAACTTGTCGCTCAGCTTCAGACACGCATTTAGGACGTCGTCGGATGGGGCTGGTGTCTCCAGTGTTATGAAGGATTTTTATGAAAGATTTGGTGTCGCCTATGAGTTATGAAGGATTTCTGACCCAAAGGGCGGTCATCAAAATCAAAGATGTCACGGTAGGATTTCAGCAGGTGTCCGATATCAGCTGTCTGTGCTGGAAGAAGGTAAGGGGCGATCATCTTATCGATGATGGCATACGCTGCGCTCTTGGATGAGGAGAATGGGGCAGACGACGAAGAAGATTCGGCAACAAACGCCGAAATGGCAGCATCTATAGAAGAAACCTTTGCCAAAGTCATACTATCTGGGATAACTTGAGTGCACTAGCTGAAGTTTAGGATCGGAAAAGATGCTGTAATTCCCGTAACTCTCAAAAGTGTGTCAGGCATGGCAACATTTTTGGCCAGCATAGCATCAGCAATAGGAGTCAACATGTAGGCACCATCAGGAACAAGCGGGACAGATGTCAGGTTCGCGTAGGTAACGGCTTGAGGTGCTAGGCGAACGTGATCTACAGAACACAGACGTGGTTGAGCTGGTGTAGGGTCGTCATGGTAACACGGTAAATCAAGTTGAACATGCTGGTTCCACAATCGATAAGGGCAGAGTGGGTGGATAAAAAGTCTATGCCGAGGATAAGTTCATGGGAACATTTCTCGAACACAGCAAACAGCACTGTCGTGGAGTGATCGGCAACACTTATACGCGTGGAGCACACTCCAAGCACGGGAAATGTGCCACCATTGGCAACCTAGATGAGCGGTACTGTGGGTGGCTTTAAAACTTTTCTAAGGCGGCAACGAAGTTCTGAATTCATCACTGATATGTGAGCCCCTGTGTCCACAAGTACAACACCAGGTGTGTTGTCTACTTCAAAGTCAAAAAGGTTGCGTCGAGTCGGCAGCATGGTCGAAGGATTTGGCGGGCAAGTAAGTGGTCGATGCAACATCACCTCTGGAGATCCATCATCAAGTTTTCTCGCGGCAGGTGGTCAGTTGGCAACGCTGGTCGGCGAAATTGGGGGAGCGAGACGACGGGTGATGGGAGAGCGGTGAACGGGGCTGGTGAGCATGCAGAGATGGAGAACGACGACGATATGGCGGCATAGAAGGAACGTGTTCACTGGTGGCCTGAGGTGATTCCTGGTAAGGTTCAAAGCGTCCATTAAACCTCTCTGGGCGATGGGTGTACCCATAGGATGCCTGATACTATACCAACGAGTATTACAATGGCGGGCCACATGTCCGATACGGCGGCAGGTAAACAAATCGGACGATCGTCTGCAGTCTGGATTGCGAGGGCGCACCGGAAGGTTTTCGCTTTGCGCATACGAAACAGGGGGTCGACGATGGTCGATCGGCTGAGCGGGAGCTGTAATGCACTCGGATGCCAGTCCAGCATGGGAAAGCTCTTGTCACACAATGGCATCTACCAGTGGCACCATCTGAGGGCTAGAGTCACAGGAATGGGAGCACGTGGACGCACGATACAGAGCTTCAAGTTGAGGTCTGATGATCTTGGTCACATGCTCTGCAGTTAATGGCGTCCGTAGTGCAAACCCGTCTTCGCACGACTATGTTGCTGCTGTGTTTGGTAGTCAAGTGAAATGGTGGGCGATACGACGGCATTTTGCTGCCTCAAAACGCTGACACTTCTTGATGATGGCGTCGACCATGTTGCAGGTTTTGCATATGAGAAGGTTGAACGCATCATCTGCAATTCCTTTCAATATATGTGCTACTTTCTCGGTTTCTTCCATGCCATTGTGCTCTTTTCGGCAAAGGGCGAGCACGTCCGGTATAAGTCACGTAAGACTCAGCTGATGTTTGCGCACGAGATGCCAACTCCTTCTTTGCCGCTGCCTTTCTACCCGCAGACTTGCCGAAAAGGGCGCGCATCTTTTCCTTGCACGCATCTGAGCTTTTGATTTCTTCTTCGCGGTTCTCGAACCACACTTTTGCTGTTCGTTTGAAGTAGAACAGGATGTTAGCCAACATAGGAGTTTGCTCCCAGTGGTAATTGTTACTTGTACATTCGTACAACGGCAACCAATTTTCGATGTCGACATCATCAGTGCCACAGAACGTGCCAGGATCTTTTAGCTGTGGAAGGACAACAGTTGTTGTTGTAGTCGCCTCGGCGGGAGCGGTTCCCTGGTTTGAAATGACGGAAAAATCCAAACGTTCGCCACTGCGGAGCTCCGTTATATTGTGTTGTACCCCGCACCTCCATCAAATGTCACGGAAGAGAGAATTATTGAAATAAATATATTTACAAAATATACAAACACAGTCAGAGGCAGCTGTGGCAAAGATGGAGGTACAACAGCAACAACAACACGAGCGTAATCGCATTCATTGTCTTCGTCGTCTACTTGATGCTCTCTCGTTGCCGATGTTGTGTAACGCTATGACTTTGAACAGTTGTCGAGGGTTGCCCAACAGGGTTTTCTTGACATCCCAACGTTGCCTGAGAAACCACTGATTCAGACTTTTCCTTAACCGAGAGCTCTGACAATCGAGGGTCTCTCTGAAAATTCGGGGGGGGGGGGGAGCCAACTAGAGCAGGTGAACTAGGGGGCTCACTATCACAACTGTCTATGTTAGAATAAGAGTAAAGTAATTCTTCAGGTGGCGTAGGAAGAGCCGCCTTCTCCAACGAACCCTCAGGAATTACTGTCAGTTTGGAAGCGTTCTACTTCTTTCCATCCCTTAGCACAAAAGTGAGCAGCGCAACCTGAGCCTGCACCCTATGAGGCTTGCTATACTTTTAATTTTCTTTCCTATGCAACTTTATTGTAACCAAGTCTCCCACCTTTATGCGGTGTTCCTGCGCAACTTTCCTTTTATCAAAGTATTATTTCCTCTTTCGCTGTTTTGCCGAGACTTTATTACGGACCTGAGGAAAATAGGCTTGTAACCATAATACCAGAGGACGGATCCCAAAGTTGCAAATGTCTATTTTAGAGCGAGATCGACGGCCATGCAGCATCGGCGAAAGATCTGGCACCGCATGTGGAGTGACTCAGTATAAACTCAAAAATTCTGTTGTGCTTTTTGCTGGATCTCTCCCTTCCAGTATATCTACCTATAAATTTTCCTTTAGAACCCTAATCAGGCGTTTTATTTGACCGTTGGACTGGGGATAATTATTTGACGAGAACACATGACAAATGCCTTTTTTGCTTGTTATAGTTCTCAAACTGCTGTAACACAAGGTGTGGACCATTGTCGGTAACTAATACCTCTGGTAGCCCTTCGCGACTAAACGACCAGTCCAACAGCTTAATGACGTCCTATGTTGATATTGTATTCGTTCCTAGAACCTCAGACCACTTAGAATAGTAATCCACTAACGTTACGAGATACCTTGGAAAAGACACATCTAATGGGCCGACAATATCCATACCCAGTTTTTTTCCAAGGCCCGTCTGGCCATTCGACTGGTTGCAACGGCGCCACACGAGGCTTTTCAGACTTATCTGCCACCTGACAGATGTGACAATGATTTACATATTCCTCTACAGAACGATCCATTTCCGGCCGCCAGTATCTCTCACGGAGGAGTTGTTTAGTGTGTACTATTCCTTGATGATTTTTATGTGCTAACTGCATGAAAGTAGGTATAAGGAGATTCGGAATGACTACACGGTCACCACGCATAAGTAACCCGTCTACAAAGGACAGATCAATTTTAACATGAAAATATGCCATTAAAGCCATTATTTGAATTCTTTGATGACCAATCCTTGTATACATGCTCACACACTTTCTGTATAGTCTCATCTGTACTCGTTGCAAGCTGCATAGATTCTTCATCGACTACTGATGTCACTAATGATACTATTTCCTCCTCATGACTGAGTTCTAGACTGTTCTACAATGGCAGTTTAGACAAGGCATCGGCCACCACATTTTCCGAGCCCTTATAATACTCTACATCAAAATCGTGGTATACCAGTCTACCTCACCATCTTGAAATTCTTAACGGTTGACGACCAGCATCTCCTGCTGCTAACAAAGCAACTAAAACTTGATGGTCAGTTCTAAGAGTGAAACGCCTACCCCAAAGGTAAATGTGCCACTTTTCACATGTGAGCAGGCACGCAAGCGCTTCGCGTTCGCCCACAGAGTATTTCCTTTCAGTTTCTGACAGGGTTCTCGACGCGCATGCTATAGTTTCAAGCTTAGGACCATGCCGCTGCTGTAACACTGCCCCGATACCAACGTCAGATGCATCGGTTGTAACTACCACAGGTAGATTTGAATTAAACACTTTAATCACAGACGAGCAAGTAAGGCGCGTTTTCAACTGCATGAAACTGCGTTAAACACTCTCCGACCAACAAAAAATTTGCCCTGTCTGAGCATGAGACGAAGTGTTTCTTCTAGATCTGCATAGAGATCTATGGACTTGGTATAATAGCCTGTCAGCCCAAAAAATGACCGCAATGACTTAATGTCTGTAGGAGTTGGAGCATTCACGATAGCATTCACTTTACTGTCTAGAGGTGAAAGGCCCTCGGCTGAAATCTTGTGTCCCGAGAAACTGAGCTCCTTTACAGAAAAAGACATTTATCGTTTAACGCCATGCCACTGTTTCCTATACAAGTCAAAACGGCAATGAGGCTCACGTAATGCTGAGGCTGAGTCTTCCCCCACGCAAGACAAACATCAAGATAGCAAACTACACTTTTGGAATTCTTTAAGACATGTGACATCATTTCCGTAAAAACTGCTGGCGCGGAACCCAGACCAAAGCACACACGCTTAAACCTGTGCAAACCATCATGTGTTACGAACGTCGTTAAATCTCTACTGCCCTCTTCCAACAACAACTGATAATACGCAGACGCTAAGTCTAATTTAGAAAAATAAGTAGCTCTATAACGCATTTGTATTAACGCTTCAACATGCGGTAAAGGATACCCATCGATGAAAATTGCCTTATTGAGTTCTCGGAGATCCAAACACAGCCGTATGTTCCTATTCTTCTTGCGAATGACGACGAGCGGCGAAACCCACTCCGAGGCGTCAACACGTTCGATGACATCACAGTCCTCGAATCGTCGTAGCTCGGTAGGCACCTGGTCCCGAAGAGTTAGAGGCAACCGTCGCCACTTGGATGCAACCAGAGTAACATCTGGCCGCCGTGTAATTCGAATAATGAAGCCTTGCACGAGACCGAACTCGTTGATGAAGAGATGCTCGAAGCCAGGAGGCACTTTGGAGGGACACTGCACTTCACATGATGCTAGACGAGACGTTAAGGTCGCGCCGTCAATCTGGATGCCCAGTCGCTGGATGGCATCAAGCCCGAAGAGCCTTGTGCTTTTGTCGATGACGTATAAAACAATGATGCAGGACCGCTGTAACACCGTCACTGGAGCTTTCAGAGAGCCATTGACTCCGATGCTCTCTTTCGAGAAATTCTGCAGGTGTACGACAGCCTTCGGCAGGACATGTTTGCTGAAGTGGCGCTGGAAGTAGTCACAGTCATCAAAGATGCAGACGCTCCGGTATCCACTAGCAGTTGCAGATTGACACCACCGACCACCGCGTGGACGAGTCCCTTCTGGATGCAATGCCAACTGTAAGCACGTACATGGAAGAATGATACGAAGATACCACTGCCGAACTTGCGCTTGTCTATGAACCTGGCGTTCCGGTTTGACGCCGACGACTTCCCCGGCAGACACGTTCTGGACCTGATTGATTGATGTGTGGGGTTTAACGTCCCAAAACCACCATATGATGATGAGAGACGCCGTAGTGGAGGGCTCAGGAAATTTAGACCACCTGGGGTTCTTTAACGTGCACCCAAATCTGAGCACACGGGCCTACAACATTTCCCCCTCCATCGAAAATGCAGCCGCCGCAGCCGGGATTCGAACCCGCGCCCTGCGGGCGTTCTGGACCTGGTTCATCTCGCGACACATCTTCTCGAAATGTCCCAGAGTGTTACACCCGACAACGCCAATTCTTTGCTGGATGATTTCGGAAAGACGAACAATATCTGCTTCCGTGGTGGCCACACACTTGATGTGGTAAGTCACCTCATGACTTTTCGTTCAGAACTGCCGTCCGGGAGTTCGACGAGGACTGTGGGGGAAAGTAATCATTTGTTTTTTCCGGAACTTCTGTGACGTCACGTTCTCCCAGACACGTTCTAGTAACGTCACGTCTTCCCCAGTGGCTTCAGCCAATATTGCCATTTTTTTATTTTTGCGCCGCCATCTTGCGTGCCATGTCCGATCACTTGAACACTATCAGGTTGACCCAAAACAAACGCTAGATTAGCCACGTACAACGCTATCAAGGTCAGCCCGATTTCTTCAGCCTTCTCAAATGACAACTCTTCCCCGTGCGCAAGCAATTTCTCTCTAACCCGTGGGTCGGAGGTACCGTGAATGATTTGGTGGCGGACGCGTTCCGCGTACGTTACGCCAAATTTACATCTCACGGCCTTTTCTTTTTGAACCATCACATATTCCAAGAAATTTTGCCCGGACAGTTGCGCCGACTTGTGAATTCATGACGTTCTACCAATGGGTTGAGAGACGCGGCAAAAGGCCGATCTAGTTGTTCCACGAGCAGGTTGAATTTTAATCCGGCCGTAAACGATTAATCGTTTTCAGATGCCGACGTGGGTGCGTCGTCACTTGGCTTAATCGACGCCGCATTTTTTTAGTGTTTTGGGCTTCATCTTGTTCCGCTGCCGCAAAACATCTTCTCTGTCCCTCCCTTCCTAGTAGGCTAACCGGTGCCGACGTGTGTCGCGCGTCGAGCGTCGCGCCAGCCGCGGCTGCCGGCCGCTTTGAGATGGGCCTGAAACATTTTTTTTCAATTAGGCCATGGAATCGCGGGTAGCCCAGGCAGTTCAAGGTATGCAGGAAGGTGTGAAAAAGAGCCATGCTGATAGGGGAGGCAAGGAAGTCGCAGAACGGAACGAGGGCAAAGGCCTAAATTAAAAGGTCAGCACACAAAGAGTGCATGAAGCTTGGCACTCCTCGCGGACGCTAGAGCCAGGCCAAGCAGAACTCAAAACGGGCTGTACAAAAACTCGATCACGGTTCTTGAAGGTTGCGTAGAACAAATCCAATCTTCGTCGCCATGTTGTTGTGTCGGCGGGTGGCGTTTGAATGACGGCAAGGGGCGCGACGACTGGACGCAGAAGCCGGCGCGCGCCGGTAATCAATCCACCGACATGAGCGAGTCAAACGAACTCCATGGAAGCCCATTAACGACTCGACTGCACTAGCAGCCATTTATTGAAACGACACCTTGAAGCGACGCGTACACACATAATAGACTACTGACAACCACGTGTGCCAGTCTGCAACGACATATATATATAAAGCACACAACCACACGACTCCCAGTGCGCATCCTTCTCAAGGATGACGCCGCAACGCCACACCACCCACAGACCAATGGTCTCACCGAGCGCCTAAACAAGACCATTGCTGGCATGCTACCAATGTACGTCGACGTCGAACACAGGACGCGGGATGTCATCCTTCCATACGCAACCTTCGCATACAACACTACCGTACAAGGAACGACATGGATGATGCCGTAGAAGTTCGTCTGCAAGAGGGAACCCGACAACGGCACTCGGCACCATGCTGCCAAACGTCGCTGATGAAGAAAATGTCGACGTCACCACTTACCTTCAGCGCGCGGAAGAAGCTCGTCAACTCGCCCTCCTGCGCCTCAAGAATCAGCAGGCAGCCGACAGCCGCCGTTACAATCTTTGACGAAGCTTCGTGGAGTACCAGCCTGATGACCATGTCTGGGTAAGGACGCCGATACGCCGACGTGGACTCAGTGAAAAACTTCTACGACGGTACTTCGGACCCTACAGAGTAGTTCGACAACTTGGCCCACTCGACTACGAGATTGTTCCTGACGGCAATATAAACTCTCCACGGCTCCCTGCTCGACATAAGTCGTCCATGTCGTACGCCTCAAGCCGTTTCATGCCCAAACCTGAGTATTGTATTTAGTTGGTGTAACTGGTCTTTATTGCTCTTACCTACTGTTTATTGTCTTCATTAATGTACCTTCGCCTTTTGCAAAGCATTGGGACGATACCTTTTTTCATAGGAGGGCTGTGTCACGTTCCTATCCTCAAGTTTTGTTATCGCACCGTTACACCACTTTTCAGCGAAAACCGCGCCTACGATGTTCGAAAAGCCTCAAAGCTGTAGTAGATCGTTTTGTTGAGATTACGCCCATCTCGTGAACATTACAGATTACTCTGGAACTTACGTCACCAATAACGGAATTGCTAGAACATTCGATGGCAAGTGTAAAAATACCGACGCGCTTCGCCACTGCTCAGCTCGCCGGTATCAGTGCCAGCGTTTTGCTGTAATCTGACTTTCGTTTTACATGGCCACAAGTTAGGCCCAAATACAAGGAAAGTAAGTGGTGAAAGTATGTACAAAGTTTAAATCTGGACGGAGGCGTGCCGTTCAATTGAGTTGCACGCGATTGGTTCATCTAAGCCGTGACGAATGCCATGACGTTCTATGTAACTTGGGTCAAGGTAACACGTGACCATTTTTCTCCGGTTTTCGGACGAAGGCGAAGGAACGGTCCGAAAAAGCATCCGAAATGAAAAGGGTGGATTTGAATGGCTGCGAGGTGGCATGGATCGGATTGAAATGTAAGGGCTTTGCGACTTTTCGGCATCCGGGCACTTTAATGACATGGCGTTTCCTTTCACTGCCACGGTTTTTCGTCTCGACTCAGCGGCAGCTGCAGCCGAGCAAAGACGACGACGCGAGGTAAAATGTGCATTTGAAGAGTTCAATGAAAAAGAGTTCTGGCAATGTTTTCGTCGGTTGAAATGAACAGTGCATAGCTTGTGCGACGCACTTGACCCTATCATCGGGTGCCAGCGAGTCAGGAGCCTTTCCACAGAGAGGAAGGTCTTGTGCGCGCTGCGTGTTTTCGCCCCCGATAGCTTTCTTAGGAGCATCGGTCGCGAGGAGCACATCGGCACGTCTCGGGTGGCGGTGAGCAACATCGTCCACGATGTGACGGAGGCCAACATCACCGTGGTTGCTAGGAAAAAGGTGGTGGACTTCCCACTGACAACAGCTGCCAAGGATGAGGCGAAGGCGGATTTTGTGCGACGCTGTTGCATTCAAGGCGTGTTGGCGTGTGTTGTCGGCTCGTTTATGGCCATTCGCAAGCCAGAGGGATACATTCTTGCCAACACGGTGAGCTTTATTTCCAGAAATGACTATTATGCCCTCAAGGTCATGATCGTAAGTACTGATAGCATCCTTTCTTACTCGCCCATCCGAGCAATTCTTCAGTTTTGACGCCCAAGCTGAAAAAAGTAACAATTAAACGAATAAAAGAGAACGTTAGGAGAACTGGGTGCGAGCTAGTTGGTGGCTCGCATGGCCTCGGTTATCATAAGTGGCATGTGTTCGTGTGTGTGAGCCAGTTGCTGTTTTTGCATTCTCGTTCTGGCGTGCATGCGCAATGCAGTTGAGCATTTTGGGGATAATAAGTAATATGGGCCGCAGTCGTAGCAAAAACATATACATGATAGGGAAGTATCTCAAACACGAAAGTGCTTACAGCCTCAATTGCATAGACTAGCTTTGGTATTTACGAGTGTTCTTTCCCAATAGCATGGCGTAGGTTTTCACTTATCCTTCATTCAGTGGAAGTCGTAGCCATGTGTACAGAGAAAGGGTCATTGTCCCCCCTCCTCAGTTGCTACACTTTGTGTTCCCCTCTAAGTGAAGCTGCTTGTACCAATGACTGTACTAGTATGCATTTTTTTTGGCATATGTGCAGTGAAGAGGGATTTATTTAGAGTATAAATGCAGTGCTATCTTGCATCGCCCATCCCTGGTGTGCAACGTGGGGCTGCGCATCCTTGTCGTGGACCCACGATTTCAAGGTTTGTGCCACGACTCCTGGGTGTGGTAACACAACCCACTGTGTGCATGCCAAGCTGCAAAGCTGCAGCCTGGCGAATACCTGTTTGGTAAGTATTAATGTGTACTAACTCGGGCAGAGCCCTCAGCCGTTATTTTTCTATTGCAGGAGACGCAGGGTATCCCCTCGAGTCATGGATCCCAATTCCAGTGCCTGACAGTCACCCCGGCAACACTTCCGAAGGCTGATACAACAAGCAGCAGGCATTCATGTGCAATGTTGTGGAAAGATATATCGTAGTGTTGAAGAGCAAGTTACGCTGTTTGCAGCACTTTTAAACGATGCTCTATGAGCCCCGATCAAGCAGCGCGAATCATGTATGCTTGCGTTGCTCTCCACAACATTACATTGAACACGGGCGACCGGACTTTGGATGAGTATGTTGGGGACATGGCACTAGCTGATGATGAGGATGGGCAGTCAGGGAGAGCCATATGCTCGAAACGCGCCACGTGATGGTCATAGGAAAGCAGCAGCGCAGTGCTGTCGTGGGCTTTTTTTTTGAAGTAGACAGGAGCAGTAAGTTTTTAGATCACACACATAATTCAATTATACTAATATAAATGCACCTAGACATGACAGGGCTGTGTTTTTCACATTTGAATACACAAAGAACTTACTCGTGCTTCAACATGAAGCATAGTGGGAATGTGAAAACACTGAATTATGTTTAAATGTCATATGAAATAGGCAACGGAAACACGTTTTTTCATATTAGTGATCACAGTCATAATACTAATAACAGAACAGATCAGAGAAAGCACATATGAGCGGCTCTCTGTGCTGAATATTTCGTAAAAAATTGTGAGAACAATGCAGCAACATCACACAATTCGCTTTCACCAGAACGCATAAAACTTTATGTTCCGTTAGCGACATGTTGCAAGAACGCATGATACATAAATCCGTCTCTTCTCATACGTCATTGACTACAGGCAATACAATTGCACATCCCAGGCTTGTCGTGCACAATGTCGTGCTGGCTTCTTATTTGTTGTCCTCAACATTGTGTAAATTTTAAAATGACATTTTATTTTATTTCAATTCTTGACAGTAGTTACACTGCAATGCTAAAAAATACGTAAATCAAAGCAGCAAATAACATGTGAGTTGTTTTGATGACATACAGCATTAATAATTGGCTTACCAATCTCGCAGTTTCCAAAGCATACCACGTTCGAAATTTATTCTCGCAACGAGTCATTAACAATGAAAACTAAAAACTAGATGAAATCAATCGCTCGCATGTTCCTGTGATGGTGACCATTTTCATTTCTGAAACTGCGACACGACCACCTACTAGTTTAGTGTTCTCAAAAAAGACTCAGATTGTAGTTGTTGTACCTTAGCCTATTTGTGCTGACATGAAAATATCAGAGTACAAGCAATTTCGGGCAGGTAAACATGCTCCATAAATAATGCATTGAGCTGCGAAACAGTGTGAAGCAAAAAGATATCGCAGTCTAACATTATGCAGTAATGTTTCACTTCATTTTATCACCTTAAAGACCCCTCAAGGGGGTATTACATAAAGGTTGGGTTGTACAGACATGTAACTAATGCCACAATTTATTTACGAGACAGTTACATACATACACTTTGAACAAAATGTGATGAACACGTAATGGAAACGATGTCACAGAGAAAGTCATTTCATTCTGCTGCTTCGCGGCAGAAAAAGATGCAGAAAAGCTAGTGGTGCTAGAAAGGGGTCGGGAGACTTGAAGTGAATGGCCCTTACGGGGAAAAATGCGCGTGCCGCGAGCGATGTAAGGAGGTTGGCTGAAGTAACGGTGATAAAGCTTTTGTTAAAGTGATAGTGTAGCAATTCTTCGGCGAGACGAAAGAGTGGTAAGCCCAGATTGATTTTTAAGAGATGACACACTGATATCATAATAATAGGAAGAATGAATGAAAACGCACAGCACGGTTGTGCACTGCTTCGATGGCGTTTATTAGGTAAACTTGGTGAGGGCTCCTAATGGGTGATGCGTACTAAAGTTTAGGTCGTATTAGATATTGGTAAGCCTAAAGTCTTACGTGATACGGTGAGTGACACAGATGGCGTTTTAGAAATCCTAATCACCGGTTAGCCGATGAAATGATATCAGTAATATGCGTGCGCGAGGAAAGATGAACGGTTAGTGTTACGCTAAGGTGTTTATAAGAGGTACTTGTTTCAACAGGTATGTTAGCGATTTCATATGAAAGTTGGATCGGGTTTTCGCGGCGGTGAAAGGAAGCTAATTTACATTTTTTAGGTTTAAGGGTCATTAGCCAGCGGGGACACCTGTCTAACACAATATTGAGGTCATTCTGTGGGGAAATTTGGTCAGAAGTGTTACTATTTTTTTGTAGATAACACCGCTGCGTGAAAAGTGGAGTGAGCTAGAAAACAGTGAGGCAATGCAATTATCACAAAGCTAAAAAAATTTACAAAATTAACAACTACACGCTCGTGGTACCCGTGTGGATGACTACACACCTTCAAGATGTGGAGAAAAAAAACGCTGCCACTAGAGCAGCTTGAACACAAATTGATATTCGCATATATTGACCATAAAAACAAATGAAAGGCATCCGAAAAAACTGCAGTTCTCCTTGTACACA
This sequence comes from Rhipicephalus microplus, assembly GCF_043290135.1. Taxonomy (NCBI): domain Eukaryota; kingdom Metazoa; phylum Arthropoda; class Arachnida; order Ixodida; family Ixodidae; genus Rhipicephalus; species Rhipicephalus microplus. The sequence continues at coordinate 274,231,961 of NC_134702.1, read as the reverse complement.
GTAAATGCTAACCTGAATTTAGTAATATGTAATAAATGCAAACAAAGAACGTATAAAATAGAACATGAACACCAACACGTAAGCATATCACAACCAATACACCAATGATGAACGATGAAAATTAAAACACTCAAAACATGATGAAAAATAAACTATAGGTCTCTCTCCCGCAGCGTATAAAATTGAACATGAACAGCAACGCCGAAGCATAATGAAACCGACAAATCATAGCATGGCGTCCGCACGTAACTTTTGCCGAAAGCGCTGAGGGCTGCGATGTACGCCAACAAAACGACGTTGTGAGACATTAATGAATAATGACAAGGAAAAACAAGGAAAACATGACGAAAAATTAAAATTAACTACGTATCCCTTTCCCGCAGATGGCTTTCATCTATAGCCCTTGCCAAGGACTGGACCGCTTGCAGGACGCCGCTGCCGCCCTCTCCTGTGCCGCGGAAGTGATGCGGGTGGCGCATGTTTCGATCCCCCGCAGCGCCTGCGATGAATCATCGAGGTGAAAATGTTTGCGTGAGCTGCTGATAAACTCTCGACCATCTGGTAGCTGGAAGCTGCTGCTGCCATGAATTCCAAGGTGCACAACAATTTCCCCTCAGTTGAAGATCCGTGGGCCTGATGGCTTCCGTTGAAAGTACAAAGCTTCGTGTACAACCTATGCTCTCTTTGTGTGAATCAACAAACAAATGCTGGAACTACTATTCATTCATCTCCTCAAATGCATCTCTTAGCATCAAACAGCCCTTTTCAGGGCTAGCCAACATTTTCCTCGGCAGTTTGTTATTGCAGATATCAGATACCGTCCCCTCAATACAATGCATGGTTCTTGTTAACAACCCAACTTGGTTTCAGTCATCATAACAGAGCATGAAGAATGTTTACGCCCTGTATGTCAAATTCTAACGAAGGATCTGCTCACCTCTAGCAACTCGTCGTTCTGCTCAGGGCTCTGGTCGAACTGCGATGACATTCGCAACAGGTTGTCGGCGCACTGGGGCCTCGGTCGGCGGTGAAGCCGCAGAGGAGGCTGAGATGCTGAAAACATGTAGCATTTAGTGCAGTTTCAGCGCATGTTGTGGTACGTGCCGTGGCTTTTTGGGCTACTTGAATAATATACGAGAGGATATTTTCTCTAGACATTTTGAGGATTAATAATTTACCCGTTGCAGCGGGTAGCTTTTCAGCGTCACTTGGGGTTTCTGTGGAGTAGTTTAAAAGTTGACGAGCTGCACTTACGTCCCGTCATCAATGAAGCACTAAGTTCTTAGATGCTCACGTGTCACTGTGTCACTGTTACCTGCAGCCGCTTCAGTGGTCTGCACCTTCACCGCAGCACTGGGAACACCCGCCTGCTGGAAAGTATCCTAAGCGTGACCCTTCAGAAAGTGGCTATTCATTACTCTGGCTGCTTTACAACCTTGCTTACTAAACATTTACGGACGTGTTCGGCAGCTATTGAGTGGCCAGCGATACCACGTATTACCATTTTTGTGCATTCACTTGCCCGCAGGCATTGCATGTCAGTCATGATTAATAAATATCCCTTTTACCGCAAAGGCTGCTACCTAACAATTTCCATGATTAACCTACCTGCTTTTGAATTTTTTCTCCTGCGATACTTTCCTGTTCAACAAGGTTCCGCTAAAGACACCACAAACAGAGAAGGGCAAACTCTTACTTGACACCGCTAAGGAACCCGTGATCTTGCGGCATCAGAGTGCTTACGTCTTCATAGTAGAGGCCAGAGACGCGAATGAAGCGTGTCGTGCCTGTCAGCTGTAGTATTCGGCCGCAGAAACTCGGCAGCCGAACCCCTCCAGTGCCCCTGGAAATGTGCGCCAATGTCTAAGAACAAATCACCCGAGCCATTCGATGGTCACTCTCGTTTGTGTATCCTTGATGGCGGCGGCGTCGCGGCGAGCCTCGCGCACTTGCCTGAGCCAGCAGGCTTGCCACTACTCCGGGTTTTTTTCGGGCAGGCCCTTCATTGTACAGCGTGGCGCTGAGCTCCTGCCACAGCCGCCCCCAGTCGGTGATGGTGACGCCATGCTGCAGATTGATGGCTTTTGCCGCGAGCTGGGGATTCTCTTCCATAAAGGCGCGCACCAGCGCGCGCTGTGCGGATGAGCCGCTGCTGTTGGCTACCGCTTGCATTGCACACCGCCATAATTGCGCTCGACTGAGCCGACGACTTTAAAAGTTTCGCCAGTTGAATTGGAATAGTAGTGGAGACATAAGAAGAGTAACTGCTTGAAACGGGGTTCTACTTTGCGCCACCACTAAACGTCCCGCTAAATTTAGTCAAGTTTCAAAACAATAATAGAAAAAATACGTTGGGATTGTGTCATATTTCTTATTTAACGTTTGAAAAACAGTGCCAACACAATTTAACAGTGAGTATACTTAGTTGAACATTTCTCAACGTGTTAGAAACACTTTTCACTTTGTTCTGCGGTCCCCAAGCCGACGTCCAAATGATGACGCAGGCCTCTAATTCTCTCATTTGCTGTTTTCTTCCCTAGGCGTCGCAACCGCTGAAGACCGCCCACTTTTTGACGTCACGGATGGAACGCCTTCGTTCGGATTTGGGATTTGTATAGACCCATTCCATGTTTGCAAACACAGGTAGGATGATGTCGACATTATGGGTGAAATTATAGCGACGTCCGCACGTAACTTTCACCATTAGCGCTGAGGGCTGCACTGTGCACCAACAAACCGACGTTGTGAGATGCCATAAGCGTTGTGAAAGCCATAAGCGCAAAGGGCTGCGATGTGCGCCAACAAAACGACGTTGTGAGATGCCATGAGCGCTGAGGGCTGCGCTGTGCGCCAACAAAGCTACGTTGTGAGATGCCATAAGCGTTGTGAAAGCCATAAGCGCTAAGGGCTGCGATGTGCGCCAACAAAACGACGTTGTGAGATGCCATAAGCGTTGTGAAAGCCATAAGCGCTAAGGGCTGTGATGTGCGCCACCAAAACAACGTTTTGAGATGCCATAAGCGTTGTTAAAGCCATAAGCGCTGAGGCTGCGCCAAAAAAACAAAACTAAGCTGTGAGACGTGACTGACATCCAACCGTGACGCTGCTTGTCAGCATACCATTTTTTTAGTCGTTGCTTGACTGAGAACACCACATGCATCATTGAAAATGCAGCAGTAACTGCGGTAGGCACAGCGTCTTTTGCCTACCAAGACAGCGCCACCGCATTTTCGTGACGTAAGTCCGGTGAAATTTGTCTATATAATTGCACCAGAGATTACAGAAAACTGTAAGGTTCGCCAGGGATGCATTTGAGTTATGGTTTTGTTGACTAGGGTTGTTTATCTGGCGTACTAGCTCACACCGCGGCATCGCAAGGCGGATCGGACGCTGGATTATAACGTTCGTAGACTATTTCTCGGCCAACAATGCTGAGTGTCCCAAATGTGTTTGTAGGCACATAGATAAAACTTCCATGCTTGGGCATAAGGGGCTCTAGCGCACTGAAGGAATAACAGAATACCAGCTGAATATTTTATACTTAGTAATAAAAACAGCGTTGGATGTCAAGTAGTTTTAGACCAAAAAATCAACTTGCTGTAAGAGTACCTAACGATTACCCGATAGTTACACAATCGAGATGTATATTTGCTATTTAAAAAGTGTATTAGAGACGTTGCACCAACCACAGTAGTAAGGGGCTAGAAATCGTGAGTATAAATACTGGTTGCTATATGAATAATCGTCCGTAGCGCGAGAGGTGTACATTCTTTCGTCGGCACTCACGCGCGTCGGACGCAAGGATCGTGTGATCCGTAGGAGTGGCGTTTTCGGCACATACTAGCCGCGGTAACAGTATGAACGAAGACCAAGACGCAGGATACGAGAATATTTTGCCACCACTGCCCAAGAGACGCGTAGCGCAAAACACTGTGTTTTTACATGGTGATGTGCGTGGCAGACCGTATCCAGTCGATTTCCGAGATGCGCTTGGACCTACAGGACTGCTGCCGGAGGTGTTGGCACGGGGGGCCTACCAGATAAGAAAAGTCGGGGCTGTCACCATGAACAACGCGGGCGCTACGAGACGCTTGCTCGACGTGAAGGAGCTGAAAGTCAAGGGTCGACGCTGCATCAACGTAGACCCCCAGGATCAGCAGGGTGCGACTGCGTCTTTGTTGGTTGCTGTATGGCGTCAACAATGAAGACGTGCTAACGGCGTTGGCGGCTTTTGGTAAGGTCATACATGTCATGCGGGAACATTGGCGTTGTAGCATACTCATCTTCTTCTGGCACGACACACTTGGTACATAAGCTAGTATTGGGTATTCTGCTGAGGAGAAAAGAAAAAAGTAGTTAGAACAATGGCGGAGATACATTAATAAACCGCTCTGTGTTTTCGGAATCGCGTTTTAGAGTGCTATATTTATTGGTGACCCGGACTACGAACGCGACCTCCCATGGAGCAGCGTGAGCATCTCAACAGCCTCAGCCCTGGTACAGCTGCCACTGCACCCGGCCATGTACTCTCTTCGGGTGTTGTTGGGGGTACTGCTACCATGGCGCTACCACAGCTATGACTTGCCGATCACTCCTTATGGTTCATTCAAGTCGAGAACAAGTTCCGCATGCATCGCATCACGTCAGAAGTTCGCAAGCATGAGTTCCTCGTTGAAGCGTTGCCGCCACAGGCAATGGCCGAAATACGCGACATCCTCGTGGGCCCGCCTGGTGGCACTCCATATACGACAGTCAAACAGGCTCTTCTTCACCGACTCCTTCCACCTAAGCATCGGGACATTCAGCAACTTCTGTGCAACGAAGAGCTCGGGTACCGCCGTCCCACACAGTTTCTACGTCACCTGCAGCACCTGCTTGGAGACCAGCCGGACGGCTCGGAAACATCCATACTACGTGAGTTGTTTCTACAGCGTCTTCCACCTACCATGCCAATGGCTCTTGTCCCAGCTCAGAATAAGCCGCTGTCAGAGCTGGCAGAAATGGCCGATGACATGATGGACGTTGCTCCGGCAGTCATAAACACTGCCCACACCTCTCCGGTTTCCGAAGCAGATTCCCTTCGAGAAACGGTAAAAGATTTCGCAGCTGAAGTTGCGCCAACTTGCGTTTGCAATCGCTGAGCATTTGCAACCTAAATGACCAGCCTCGTCCACATAGACCAACTCTCATGTCGGCTGCTCCGCAACGGCCCCTCCACCAGTCCGAGCACTGCTTTTCACCGCAGAACACAAGCTATTATCACCGGCGTTTTCGTTCCGCGGCTCGCAGATGTGTGCCACCTTGCTCATGGCGCATGGGAAACACTCCGGCCGATCGTCAATAACAGCGACGGGCGATCAAGGCCAAGCATCAAGCCGCCTCTTCCACATAACTGACAGAACCACAGGTCTGCGCTTGCTGGTGGACACTGGAGCAGAAGTCAGCATAATTCCAGCGTCCAAAACTGACCGGCGTCTTCGCGAGAAGTCAAATCCTTTACAAGCGATCAATTCTTCGGTCATCGCAACTTACGGACAGAAACTTACGGACAGAGGTCTCTGACCCTTGATCTTGGTCTTAAGAGGAAACTGCAGTGGTTATTTTGGATAGCAGACGTACGCTGCGCAATATTAGGCCCCGATTTCTTAAGGCATTTTCATCTATTCGTGGATATGAAACGCTGTCGCCTGCTGGATAGCTATAACGGCTTATCGGTCAATGGTTTTCTGTCACGCGCTACGGCCCAAAACCCCCTTTCGTGAAACCGCCCACGTCACCATATACAGCTCTGCTCAACGAGTTTCCAGAGATTACAACGCAGCCTTCTTGAATAAGACCCCCAAGCACAGTTTGGCCCACTGCATCATTACCATAGGCCCACCAGTTCACTGCCGCCCTCGCCGACTTGGCCCTGATAAATTTTGAATTGCTCGCAACTAGTTTGAGGATATGTTACAGTTGCAAATCATTCGTTCGTCATCAAGCTCGTGGTCGTCAGCGCTACACATGGTTCCCAAGAAGAACAATGATTGGCGGCCCTGTGGTGATTATCGAGCTCTCAATGCAGTCACCGTTCCAGATCAATACCCGTAACCCAACATTCAGGACTGTACTGCCTTTTTAACCGGCACAACTGTATACTCGAAGATTGATCTTGTGAAAGCTTATCACCAGATCGCCGTTGAGCCTTCTGATATTCCTAAAACTGCAACAACTACCCCATTTAGGCTTTATCAGTATTTACGAATGCCCTTTGGTTTGAGAAACGCAGCTCAGACATTTCAGCGTTATATAGACGAAGTCACAAGAGGCTTGCCGTTTTGCTTCGCCTATATCGACGATCTTCTCGTTGCCAGCAAGGACGCTGAAACGCACAAGGCACATCTACGTCAGCTTTTCACTCCATTGCGTGATTACGACCTTGTCATCAATGTAGAAAAGTGTCAGTTTGGAGTCTCGGAGATAGCATTCCTCGGACATCAGTTCACTAAAGATGGCATCACTCCTCTACCTGACGAGGTTCAAGCTATCCTCGAGTACCCGCCTCCCATGTCCATACGCAATCTACGACGTTTTCTCGGACTCGTCAACTTTTATCGCCACTTTATCCCTACATGCTCTACACTGCTGCAGCCTCTGAAAGCACTACTCTCGACTTCGCAAGCCGAGTCAGCCGCACTTCCCTGGGACACAGTCGCGGATCAAGCTTTTACCGACGTTAAGACCAAGCTCGCCCAGGCCACCCTCCTGCACCACCCTTCACCAACTGCTCCCACTAGCCTCATGGTGGACGCTTCTTCAGAAGCAGTTGGGGCCGCTCTTCATTGATGGATCAATGGTGCATGGGCTCCTATTTGCTTCTTTTCCCGCAAATTACGCGACAGTGAGCGCCGATATGGTACTTTCGGACGGGAGCTCCTCGCGGCGTACCTTGCGGTGAAGCATTTCAAGTACTTCCTTAAAAAAGGCGACAATTTGCCATTCTTACCGACCACAAGCCCCTTGTTTCAGCTTAACGTTCCTGCAAAGCAACGCACACTCCTAGAGAACTTCGACACCTTGCTTTCATTACCGAATTCACGACAGACATACGTTATGTAAAAGGCAGCTTTAACAGTGCAGTGGACGCTCTCAGTCGTAGTACCATCAATGCCGCAACAGGCACAACCAACTTTTCAATGTCCTCGCTCGCGGAGGCACAGGCATTAGACGATGAGCTTCCGAGACTCCGATCCTCTACTTCCCTCCGACCGGGACAAGTCAACTTTCCCGACGACGACGTTACGCTCTGCTGCAATGTTTCGCACAAGTACACTCGTATCCATGTTCCTTCACAGCTTCGTCGTGCTGTTTTTGACACCCTACACTCCATCTGCCATCATGGCGTAAGAGCTAAGCAACATCTGGTCACTGAACGCTATGTCTGGCCGCGCATACGCGCTGTTATGCCTGCGAGTTCGCAGCGAACATCCATGCCTCTGAAAAGGGCAATCTGTATGAAGACCAGCACGCGAGCCCGCCTGACGCGAACAACTCAACGGCGTCATCAGGTGGCGACGCCTTTCTGTCGGGCAACGGACAGCGAGCTCCTCAACCCACGAGCGCGTCGAAGCAATCGGCACCTTCCTGTCTGGCGAGTCTGACGCAATGCCTGGCGACGTCACTCGTCCTTGGGTGCAGCCACGTGCAGCGCAGCGGCTCCGCATTCGATGAGAATGATGCGGCCCAGCGGTGACCCCACTGGAGGATTCTGATCTGACAACCAGCGGCGCTTCTGGTTGGACATTTGGTTACTCAAAGAATCCACCCGGTGCATATAAAAGAATCCCTGCGGCGCGTCACGAGCAGTAGACCTATGTGCTAGAGAGGAGAGCTCGGCTCTTTGGGTCTCAAAGCTGTCAGCCCCAGTGCCGAATATGTAACGCCTCTGTATATATGCTGTACATAAACCTTGTTTAACTCACCGTCGTCTCGTTAGCTCGTCTATCAGCTCTGCGCAGAAGCAGTCGGGAGCTGAGAAACCTACGCTACCACATGGCTGGTGACCTTCCCGGCGGAGTTCGAAGCAGTGGCGCCTTCGGGACCGTGTTGGCGTCGCCGTATTTCGAAACAGTGGTTGCAGCGGTGACATTCGTGGCGCCCTTCGTAACGTCGTCGGAGGCGCGCTTCGCAACAGCACTAACATTCGTGACTGGGTTCGCACTTGCAGAGCATGTCAGCGTATCAAGGTGCAACGGCACACCAAGCCTCCATGGGCGAAATTCCCTCTCCCTGATGTACGTTTCGACACCATTGATTTGGACATTGTCGGGACATTACCTTCATGTCGGCGAAATACGTATTTGCTTATGTGTATTGACAGGTACACTAGGTGGCCTGAAGCAGCTCCAATGCCTGACATCCCGGAAGAAACAGTTGCTGGTACCTTTCTTGCTACCTGGATTAGCCGTTTCGGTGTACCATCAATGGTGACTGCTGATCGAGGTAGACAGTTTGAGTCCGTGCTTTTCACCTCTGTCACAACTCTACTGGGTTGTGCGCGTATTCGCACAACTGTAGATCATCCAGCATCAAATGGCTTAGTGGAGAGACTCCACCGTGATCTAAAAGCAGCACTCGCCTCGCAGCCTCACGCCAAAGATTGGGTATCACACCTTCCCATCGTGCTTCTAGGCCTGCGTTCAACACTTCGGCCAGAACTTCCCTGCTCTTTAGGCGACATGGTTTATGGCTGAACACTCCGTTTGTCTGGTGACATCTTCAGCCCCATTACTACGCAGAGTATTTTAGATCTATCTTCTTTCGTCCAGCGCCTGCGGATCTTCATGCAAACTTGCGCCCATCACCAACTTCAGCTCACACTAAGAACGAAGTTTTTCTGCCGGCTAACCAACAGACAACTTCACACGTTTTTGTTCGTGTCGATGCGTCTCGCCATGCTCTTCAGCCTCGCTATGACGGTCTTTCCCAGTCATCAAGCGTTCCAAACATCATTTTCAATCCTGCGTATTGGGCATGAAGACACAGTCAGCATTGGAAGGATCAAGCCGGCACCCTTTCTGACAAGCTCCGTCTGATCATTTTTTTCCCTTGAAGTGCCCACTGCCACTTGTCTGCAGGGGGGCCTATCTGTGGCAATATTTTCTTCTTTTGGCACGGCACACTCGAGACATAAGCCAGTAGTGGGTATTCTGCTGAGGAGAAAGGAATAGGTAGGTTGAAAAATGGTGGAGTTGCGTTAGTAAACCGCGCTGCGTTTTCGGAACCGCGTTTCAGAGTGCTATAGCGTGTTCAAGGAGCCAGTTACAAGGGGTCAACTACACGGTCTGTGCTTCTTAAGCTCAAGAGTGTCGTGAAGGTTGAAGATCTCCCGCATCAAATCAGGGTGGCTAGTGAACTGACGCTTGTGGTTGCACCTGGTCGACCAATGCAGTGTCTGCGCTGCCAAGGTAACGGCCATGTTAGAAGAGAGAGACACAGCAGACTTGGTGATGGACGCGACCGAGGCTGAGGACGTGGCGAACTGTGCAGGTGACGTGGTGGAGCCAGATGCTTCGACAGGTACAGCCACACCGACTGGTGGTGATGGACCAACAGTACAAGCAGACATAGCATCTGGGGAGCTTACTGAAGAGCCAGCCGGCAAAACCGAGGAAGGCTTCACAAGCACCTCATCGAAGGAATCTGATCCGGTGGAATCAGCCGAACTTCCAGTGTCATGCGAGAGTATCAGTGATGGGGCGCTGAGCAAAAGACTCCGCGAACAGTTTGCAGGTCCGCGTGAAGGTGTGTAGTGGAAAGCATGAAGAGAGCCACCTGCGAAGGCGACTTCGTTCAGACGCAGCAGCACAAGGCTGCGTCCCAACCCGATATTGGACAAACACTGGCCACTTTGTCCTCCAGTGGCACGGGTCCACCTGGAGGCTTCGATTATGTCTAGCTGTATGCTAGACGCTGAAGGTAAGCATCATGCCGCGGGCTAACTTCTTCACTGTATAGACATGGCTTTTGCACCAAAACTTAGAGTGGCAACGTTAAATGTTCGAGGTCTTGCCGCCAAGCGGAAACAGAGCCAAGTCTACAGGCTGCTCATTGATCATGACCTGGATGTACTAGCTGTACAAAAACGAAAGTAGACGGTGAGAAAGAGACCCGGGCATGGTGCTCAGGTTTACGGTGCGTTACTACGCAATTGTAAGTCAAGCAACAGGCACGTCTGCAGGCTGTGTTTCGTTCACTAGGAAGTTACCGGGTCTGGTAGTGCAAGATACCTTCTCTTGCCCGTTAGGTAGATTGGTTTCCTGTGATTTTGTATCCAAAGAATGTCAGTGGCGTGAAGTGTGTATTTATGCACCGACCACTTGCGAGGAGCAATCGCTTTTTTTTGAAGCCTAAGCAGCACTTCACTTTGGAAAGGAAATCTGTATTACTTGGTGATTTTAACTGCGTACTCAACGCGCGAGATCGATCAAACGGACGCACCATTTACGATAAAAGTAGTAGGACGCTGGTAGACATAGTTATCGAACTTGAGTTAGAAAACGTGAGTAGCTGTATGGAGGGAACGCCGGATGTGCGTTTCACACATTTTCAGGGGAACACCCAAGCACGCCTTGATCGCATTTACGTGTTGCTTGAAATAATAGCACACTGCAAGACATATGCTGTCTGGCCAATACACTTCAGTGATCATTGTTTAGGTAAATGTGATATGGGAGAGAAAACAAAAGGTGGAACTTCTTCATGGGAGCCGTGTAAGATGAATTCCACTTTGATCACTGACAAATATTTTTTAGATTATGTAATGACTGCATTAATGAAATAAAAATGGATAGTGAAGCTAAACTTGCAGAACAATGGGTAGGGTCCAAGCAGCGAATAAAAACAAAAGGTATTCATCGTTATTGCGCATTTAGTTACCAAAGTAAAAATAAAGAAAAAGAACTCCAAAAGAATTCGGAAAGGTTAATTGAATTGGAGTGCAAACAACTGGGAGAGTATCAAATTGACATACGCAATATTAAGCAGAAATTTGCACTGCATGACGAGGAACGCTACCGCGGTGCACTCGTCCGTTATACGGCTGAGGATATAACGGCTGGAGAGACGCCATCCGAAACAGCGTTAGGGGTGGAAAAAACGAACGCTCGACGGAATCATATTGAAAACAAAATGGAGAAGGATGGTCACGAAGTAACCAATACCGACAAAATTTTATCCCTTTTTTCTAGTCTTTTTGAAAACACTTTTGCGTGTAGACAGATAAACCTAGAAAGATTTGAAGAAGAGTATTTAGGATGCATGCCACAAGTGAGGGAGGAAGTGAAAAACGCTTTGAACTTATCTATATCTGCACCTGAAGTTGAACGGGCGATTGATAAGTTAAATCCCGGGAAATTTCCAGAACCAGATGGTATTTGTGCCAAGTGGTACAAATGTTTTAAAAGTGAATTGTCTCGAATACTTGCAGGCGTTTATAACGAGGCATATGATGAAAAGAAATTATCACCATCGTTTGGTGAATCACGTACCGTTCTGATTCCGAAAACAGGCGAGGTTGAAAAGATCAGGCACGCCACAGCGTACAGGCCAATCGCACTGACAAACATAGACTACAAAATATTAATGAAAATTTTGGCGGCTTGACTTTAGTCAGTGATAAAAGATATCGTCGGTTTACACCAAACGTGTGGAATGAAAGGTCGGTCCATAGTAACAAATGTTCATAAAATGCGATCCGTGCTCGAATGCGTTGACATCAGTCAAGCTTATGTGGCCATACTCCAGCTGGATCTGGAGAAAGCGTTTGATTGCGTTGCCCACGCTCTTTTGTTTGCAGTATAAGAGCGCATAATGTAGGTAAGATGATTACTGACGGTGTAGCCATTACATAGTGAAATGGTGGTACAAGACTAATTATCAACAAGACATTGCCCCCCCCCCCATTAGAATTGAGCGCTCAGTGCGTCAAGGTTGCCCTGAAAGTCCACTGTTGTTTTGCATCTATATTGAAACTTTATGTCGGTCGATGACATCATTAATGGGTTTAGAGTACAATTTTCAGAGGTCAAACTACTCGCATACGCTGATGATGTTGCGATTTGTAGCACTTCCTATGAAGGTATTGAAGAATCAATCAGTTGCGATTTGTAGCACTTCCTATGAAGGTATTGAAGAATCAATCAGTTTCTAAATCCTTCCCTGAAGTTACAGGAAGCCACATAAGCTGGGTGAATGTCTCGGCTTTTGGCGTGGATAGTAGCCTTCAACACCAAAATGTTTTGCAGCCATTAAATGGACAAGAGTGCCAGTTAAATATCTCAGAGTACCACTCGAGTTATACAAAAGTACTGATGAATATTAGACACAGCAAACGAAAGAAATTAAAAAGAAAGCGAATAGGTGGAATGTAACTTATTGGTCCATGTTTGCTAGGGCTACAGCGTGCAACTGTTTTTTTTTTGTGTCTAAGCTGTGGTATGTGATGCAAGTGCTGTACTGTTCTCGGGTCAATGTGCAAAAATTACATCGGGTGCTTGCAATATTTGTGGGGGGGTCTAACTGAGAAAGGTCCAGTCGCACGAATTTGTTGAGACGGGTGAAGCGTGGAGGCCTTGGGCTAGGACATCTGTTAATCAAGCAGTTAGTAAGAACGTTTTAGGAGCGAAGCTCCTTAAGGCGTGGGCTGTGCGTCCCCTGTATGTAGTAGCCACCTCTCGTTCAGTTCTAAGTATTACGCTAGCCACCGCCTGATCTAAAGGGTACAGCCATATCCATCCGTCCATCCGTCCGTCCGTCCATCCATCGATCCATCCATCCATCCATCCGTCCGTTTGTCCGTCCGTCCGTCCGTCCATCCATCCAACCGTCCATCCATCCATCCGTCCGTCCATCCATCCCTCCATCCATCCGTCCGTCCGTCCGTCCATCCATCCATCCATCCATCCATCCATCCATCCATCCATCCATCCGTCCGTCCGTCCGTCTGTCCGTCCGTCCGTCCATCCATCCGTCCGTCCATTCGTCCGTCCGTCCGTCCATCCATCCGTCCGTCCATTCGTCCGTCCGTCCATCCATCCATCCATCCGCCCGTCCATCCGTCCATCCGTCCGTCCGTCCGTCCGTCCAAAAGATGCAAGATGTTATAAACTAGACGACGGTACGTGTAGTTGATTATGAAAGATGCGAGGTGTTATAAAATAGGAATGATGCCACATATGGCGCGTGTTATCGTTCGATATAGTGCGGCGACGTACGCTAGGGGGAGCGTTGCAATAAATCGAGTGGGCAAAATGTACGGACGATTCATGGTTTACCAGGTTTACCTCCGGAGCTTCGCCCACTCGTCATCATTCACTTCGTGGATATGGCGGCATTTTTTTTTCTTTTTTCGCGAGACAAAAAATTCTTTCCTACTAACAGTGTGTCAAAGAAGACTAAGTAGACTGTTGCCTGAGTGTTGTGAGCACTCATGTTACCACAGGGGATGTGCAAGGTTACTTGTAGGAAGCTGTGGCCAGCGTGCGGTTTTTGTGTGTTCGTTTTTCAACTTACTCCCTGTGGTCTGTTGGGAAGAAAAAACTGTACAAATGCTCCCCATTCCACTGTACAGAGCGCTATATACAGCACGCAAGAGTCACAACGTACTAAACGAATAGAAAAAAAAAATTGCGGCAGCTCCAAGTGGAAAAACGTCCTTTTTTAAATGACACACCGGAACACTTCCTGTAAGAACCTTCCAAAAGAAGAGTGGGTTTTACATGCCTTGGGGATCTCACTGTCTAATCTATAAGAAACCAGAAACAATTGACCATGTTTTCCTACACTGTGAGAAAGAAGTTTATTTTTGGGACGTATTACAAAAGACAATCAAAAAAGAGTTCCCATTAGACCCTCATGGGATCAGGTATTTGGCAATGGAGAATGAGAATGGATTACCTTTCGATTTTATCATGATGACTGCCTTGTACAGTATATGGCGCTCTAGAATGGCTCAATATCATTGTGACCCAGACGGGAGACCAGCAAGAGAATATTTCAAAGAAAGCATGTCAAGATTACTCGAGGTATTAAGAACAGACGAATGTGTACCTTTATGGGTAGAAAGGGTAGAAGCCCTACTGACCATGAAGGAATTCTAGGACGTGATGTGTTATAGTAATGCTTGATGGCCTTAGTTATCTTTAGGTTTTCTGTATTGTTCCTTGTGAATTGTAATATAATTATCCTAGCAACCCGTTTGTGAAGTTTAACCAGACATAAAAAAAGCGCGATAGGTGTATGTTCAGCATTGCTGTTTGCTGAGTTGCGTAGGATCCTAATGTGTATGACGATGTCCGTCCTGTATTTATTTATTTATTTATTTATTTATTAGTGCAACCTAAATTGACTAAGTGTGCAATAATGGGGGGGGGGGCGGAAAAAATCAGTATTACAGTCGAACAAACCGCACGTTTGCGCAGTAGAAAGTGGCATTCATTTCCACAGCAGCCCCTGCGCAATCACAAAAACCACACATCTTGTAGTGAGGACAGAAATCATCAGATGGAAGATCCACAACACACACAGCCAAACTATTCTAGTCGCGAATGGTAAATGGAAAGAAAGAATTTGCAGAGGCACCAGTACGACAGCTGACCTCGCGAAGTTTTTTTGAGTGATCATTTCTATGTGACACGTAGTATCACAAAGAAATAATCAATCAATGGGTGTGACGTGAGATGTCATCACTCAAAAGAGGTGACGCAAGCCTAAAGCATTCTTTTCACTGTTTCTAGAAAATGCTCGAAATATTCATTTTCTAGACGTTAGCATTAGTTTTTGTGCAGCAGTAGTGATCGTACTCTTGGAGGGAGTTGACGCACTCTGTAAAATCTGCGAGAGAGTAGTGCACCTCTCTCAGAGAGTCGTGACTGTAGCCTAGAAAGGCAGCTTGTTCGCTTTCGTTCAGCCAGAGTACCGGCAACCTGTAGATTGAGTGTGCCTACTCTGTACATCAAAGGAGTCCTTAAAAAGAGTTAAATATGAGACAAGCCCGCAAAAGATAGTTGTCAGCACTCTCTTGGGGCTGTGAGTGTGTGGCCTTCTTTCACATCACACGCACGCCATGAATAATATGTTTGGGCATGCCATTTACTTTCGTCGTCCATTCACGACACGTAATACCAAATTTTGTATATGTCAAGCTAGCTAAACAGTCGCGAGTGCCTCATGAGCATTGTATGTTGTCATGTTCTTATATGAAAGGCATGTAGCAGTTATCATGTTTCCACCATGCAGTCATATAGCGTCGTCATCAGTCGACATCACGCAACGCCAAATTTGGTATATGTGGAGAAAGCGAAACGACCACGAACGCACTATGAGCGTAGCATGTAGTCATGTGTGATGAGTGCACTTCGCGCTTCATATGAGTGCATTCGAAAAGTACGCGACACTGAAAATTAGAAGACAAGCAGAGCATGTGCAAACAAAAACCTGGCGAAGACGACGATGAACAACATCGGCACTAGGGCACTCCAAATATTCCGAAGAACTCCATCACGATGACGCCCAACACGAAGCGAGGCTAATTTCTGTTGTTTGTTTTGAATAGAACATTACAACCGCGACATGGATTGCAGCCTGTTAGGCAGCTTTGCCTAGAAGCTTGGCCTAACCATAGGAGGACTCATGGTGTTAATGCAAGAGGATGCGCGGGGGAGAGAATGGATGCGAGAGGAGGAGGCGCTTGATAAGAAATGGGTGGGAAAGCGGGAAGCTCGCGCGAGAGACCGGTGTGCCGCGGAACGCGAAGGCCAATTGGAGCAGGCAGCGGCCGCAAAGCGCGAAGCGCGTGCACGTCACGAGCAGGAGAAGCGCGATGCACGTGCTCGACAACATGGGGTGGTGCTGGCTCGCGAGAAGGCGGCGTTCAAGAAAAATGTTGCCCCTTCGCTTGCGTTATGCGGAAGCTGAGGCGCGTCTTGATGAAATCTTGGCGGTCGTGAATGAGTATTCCACGCCACTGCAAAGAGGTCCTCGAACCGCAAATCCTGTATAGCATTCTGAAACACGGTTCTGAAAACACAGTGCGGTTTATTAATGCACCTCCGCCATTGTTTGCACCACTTCCTTTTTTCTCCTGAGCACACTACCCACTACTAGCTTATGTCCCAAGTGTGTCGTGCCAGAAACAGAAGAAAAGTATGCCACAGGTAGGCGCCCCCTGCAGACAAGGGGCCGTGGGCACTTGAAGAAAAAAAATGGTCAGACGGAGCTTGTCAGAATGGGTGCCGGCTTGATCTTTTCAATGCTGACTGTGTCTTCATGCCCATAACGCAGGATTGTAAAATGATGTTCAGAACGCTTGATGACTGGGAAAGGACCGTCATAGCGAGGCTGAAGAGCACGGCGAGACGCATCGACACGAACAAAAACGTGTGAAGATGTCTGTAGGTGAACCGGCACTAAAATGTCGTTCTTAGTGTGAGCTACACCTGCAAGTTGAGAGCAACAAAACAATCTCAATACGTCATCCAGGCTATCAGCTGAGACGGCAAAAGGGCCACTATAATTTAAGGACTAACTGACCAATGCAGCATGCATAGTTATTGGCATTATTGGCGTCGAAAGCCTAGGGAGACTTTCGCGGCACTCACTGAGGCAGAGAGCCACTTGAAAAGTGAATAAATGGAAAATTCCTTGTTGGATATTATATGCTGTGTAACTTCTGAGAGGCTGAGGACCGATACTGAAGTACAACTACCTCAGAAGAGCTTTATAGAACGAGATGAAATTAGATTGCATGGGTGTTCCCTTTGAGAAGCGAGGGATTAGGAACGTTCCCCGTGGCGTCTTGGGATGCGGAATGTACTCCATCTGAGTTGTCACATGAGATAAGCACTTGTAGGCAAGTGCAAGTTGTCAGCTTGCTTGTAGGGCACACTCCATCGCTTCCGACACGCTGCACGTGGAGGCGACGCTGCATCTTGTATGCTACTGAAGCAGCTGGGCCTGCGTGCGGCTCCATGCTGATCTACAGAGAGGCGTCTCGTCATATCTGCTTAATGGTGTCTCGGTGGCTCACCTGTGCGTACCAGATGCATGTCACCAGTCTTTTGTGAGATGGCATATCTTAAGCGCACTACTTGATGACCGTTTGCTCTTTTTGGAATTAGACATTTTAAAATTAAACGGTATAGTTTTTACATAAGTAAATCGGTTGTGAATTTGCGTTGGAGGTTTAATGTGCTGTTAGGTTTTTAGCGTCTCAAGGTAGTATTTGACTGTATAGTGAAGGATAAAATAAAGTTATTTTTAAGGAACTTCATTGTGTCTTTATTGTTACCAGGTTCCCCAAATAGTAGCTTTAATTGGTACATAATTGTGCACTACACTAAATTACCCCATGGCTAAGATTGTACTGGTATGCTTCATGTTCTGACTGATGGTAGCCGAAGCGTTTCAGTACAGGCATCTTGGTGTGCTGCTTTCAGATTATGAATAAGTTTAGCGCATTGAGTGGTTCTTTTTTCGCAGAGAACCTTTTCTAAAACGGAGCCTGTGTGCCGAGTGCAGTGCGCGCCTTATATGAGTACTTTCGAAAAGTGAGCGGCACCGGAAATCAGAAAACAAGCAGTACACGTGCAAACAGTAACCCGGTAAAGACGACGAAAAACAACGACACTGGGGCACTACATCAACAACACTTAAAGAAAGTGGACCAATCAGAAGTGACCACAGAGATTTCAAGAGGCCAATGACTTGTGGGTACTGAAACCCAGTAGGCTCGAATGGGAGGTCAATATGTCGACCCGAGGAGTGCCACAGCTGTCAGGAAGGAACTCTTGGTTTGTTCGGCCAGAAGCAGGGTGGAGGCCGTTCACCGGCATCATGGTCTTGGTTTGACACAAGTGCTTGGCAGAGGTCACGAGTCCAAGTGGCCTGCTAAGCTTGACCTCAAGCTGCGACGACCCTGGGAGCGAATTAAAAGCTACTGCAGCCATCAGGACCACTGTTGAGTGTTAGCCCGAGTGCTTGGCTATGGCCCCTGGTCCAGGCATCCGAGATGAAGACCGCCTGACTTCGTCGGCCCTGTCTTCAGAACCTATGCGCTTCATCGGTGCATGCACCTGAGCATTGCCCATCCCCTTGCCAAGTTCTCCCGATGAAGGCATTCCCGTGCTCGTGTCTGCTCTCCACGGATGTCCCTGACACCTCAGTAGGAAAGCCCTCACCGGTGAGACTGTTTCGGTTAAGTTTGAGACTAGATTCGTTTTAAATTCGAAGCCTTTCTTATCGAACTTCTGCGACCTTGAATCTATCTATATATCTATATATCTATCTATCTATCTATCTATCTATCTATCTATTTATCTATCCATCTATCTATCTCTCTATCTATCTATCTATATAGCCGCCTATGACTTTTCAGTCTCCTGGCGTTTTGATAACGGTATCAATACCAAACTTGGTATGAGATAACATGCCTGTATGAAGAACATATTTCACTAGTCATAACATAAAGAGCATGACACTAACGTCATGAATGGCTTGATTTATTTTAATGGTTCTGCAGCTGTTGAAGTGGTTTCGTTCACACGGCACGTTGCAAAACTGGTATGTATGAGATGAATCCATGGCGAACACAAGCGACAGACCCTAACTAAAGATCATGACATGCGTGTCATATAACAACATGGCTACATGCCACGCTCATGATGCGCTTGCGGCTGTTTCGGTAGCGTCACATATACCAAATTCGGTATTACGCTACGTAAATGAATGACGAAGGTATGCGACTGGTGCAAACATGATAATCGTGAGATGCATGTCGTGTAACATGACTGCATTACACGCTCATGATGCACTGGCGACCGTTTCGCTAGCGTCACTTATAAGAACTTTGATGTTACGGGATTTGAATGGATGACGAAGGTATGATACTGGTGCAAACATGATGAACATGAGATGCGTGTCATGTAACAACATGATACATGCTACGCTCATGATGCACTCGCGGCCGTTTCACTAGCTTTACGTGTACCAAACTCGGTATTACGCGACGCGAGCGGACGACATAGGTAAATGACACATCCAAACATGATAATCACGACATGCGTATCATGTAACAACTTGACTACATGCCACACTGATGATGCATTCACGACCGTTTCGCTAGCTTCACATATGCCGAATTTGGTATAACATGACCCCAATGAATGACGAAGGTATGTAATAGCTGCAAACACGATAGTCATGAGATGCATGTCATGTGAAAACATGACTAAATGCCATTCAAGGCGCCAATACAATTCGACGTGGCGCGGTGCGCATGCTCGCTGTTGTTCATTTCGTCGCGTCACGCAGGCATTTCCACGCCAGGCACTGGTCCTGCCAGATATTCGCAGACGCGCGCCGCGCTGCGTTGTTTTGACGCATGCGCGTTTCAGCGCGTCTGGCGTCCCTCCGTCACGAAAAGAGGGAGACGCAGTGTTGTCTGGGTAACGCATCGGCATGGAGTAGTGTTACTCCATGAGATCGGCGAGAAATGCACGATGTCACATTTCGTGCCAGGCGCGACCAGCGTCCGTCGGAGCAGCACGGACGCGGGTCGCGCCTGGCGTCAGACTATAAAGTGCTCCCGTTTTACTAACGTAGCGTCGCTGTGCACAGCGTGCACGCGCATCAACGATACATTGGAGTATATTGGGCCCTTCATGATGCGCTAGCGGCCGTTTATCTAGCTCCACAAGCACGAAATTCGGTGTTTCGTGACGTGAATGGAGGACGAAAAATATGACTAGGGGGAACGTGATAATCCTGACAAGCGTGTTATGTAAGAACATTACAACCTACCATGCTCATAGCGCGCTGGCGGCCGTTTCGCTAGCTCCAGATATACTAAGTTTGGTATCACCTGACGTGAATGGATGACGAAGGTAAACGACACATCCGAACATGATAATCACGAAACGGAAGTCATGCACGGCATTATTTGCTTCCACCTTGTAACGTTGTGTTGATTGACATTGACAAAGTGACATATTAAGATCTCATTCATGCTTCGCCTATCATCGACACCCACTGTACGTGGCATATGCCAATTTTTTGCAGCTACTTTGATTGTAGGTTGTAAGCTGTTTTATTTCCATTAGTTCATAATGTGCATTTTATGTTCGTCGGTTGTTTTCATAAAGTGAGGAAAAAACGGGGAACAGCCTCATCGTCTATGTTATGGAAGTTGTGGTCAATGGCACGACGAAGTCCATCTAATTTAAATATTCCGCAAAACCCCATCACAATTTCACTTCGTCATGGTGTCCAACGCAATTTCGCTGAACACTAACTGGTTCCTTCGCGTTATCTGCCGCACGACTCATGGATATGCTCTCGTTCTACGCACTATTGATACTCCCGAATGGACGAAAGGTTTTGTAAACGTTACTAAGAGTACAGTAATTGCCAGGAAAACACTGCGTAACTAATAACGCGGCGCAGAGCACGGATACTGTTTGCCACGGCTCAGCACGACACCTGGGGAGGCACACATGCCACCGCCAGCCACGGCCGCTCACTACTAGGCCAGCTCCACTGCGCAACCTGTAATAATAGTAACGCCACCACTTTGCCCAGTGAATATGGCCCGATGATGTCATTTCCCCCACACTTCTCACGTAGCGCACTGGCTGGGCATGCCCTCTCCTATCTTTCCTTCCTCCATGTGGTCACTTATTGCAGGCTGCTCGCCCCTCGCGTGCAATGCAGATAGTAAACGACGCTATTTGAGGGGCTTTATGGCTTCTATGGCTTCTTCGATATGGCTTCTGAGGGGCTGTATGGGCTGTATGGCCGCAAAGATGGGCGTGTGCTTATGTTTCCGTCAGACCTCATTTGGGCGCCCCGGCTCAAAGAACGCACCGAATGAGTGATTGAGAAAGAAAATTGTAGTAAAAATAACGTTAAATGCGATGCGACGATGTAACGTGTTCATAAGCAAGGGGCATGCAGTGGAAAAAAATCGCCGCAAGCACGCAATACTCACCACAATAGCCCACCGTTTCCGTCCAGACGGACTCAGCAGTGATGCTCTAGATGGCAGCGACACTGCTATTCGTGTAAACTCGGCGGTGTTAAGAATTTGCAGCATGATGCACTAGCTTTTGTAAAGGTATCGCAAGCGCCATATTGTTTGTCCACTTTCGGCATCGCGTACTTCACGAACAGATCCAACGGGCGTACCTTTTCAGCCTACCCGAGGCACGGCCGCTTGATGAACACACATCGCAGCAGAGCCCGAGCTGCCCAAGGGTCTGGCATATCCAGTGCACCCGCGTGCTTTCGAATTCGTAGTTTCCTGGTGGACACTCTAGAGGCTCTGTTGTGGTTGCTGGGAGAGGAGGTAGAGCCGAAGGGGTGTGATTGGCGGTATTTTAGTTTTTAACGACGATAGCCTTTCTGGAGACTTTCGACGTAAAAATATCTGTCTGTCTGTCTGTACATTTGTCTGTTTGTCAACTTTTAACAGCACCAGGTACTTGAAACGGCCAGGTTAATCCGCAGCGCCAACAAATGTCGCTCGAGGTTTAGCATTCATACTTGTGCAATGGTCAGTTAAAAAGCAATTATTGCTAATGTGTGGGGCTCCACAACAACACGTATATATACTGCATGTGTGTCTTTCACTAGAAAAGACATACATAAGTAATTTTAAGGAACGTAGCGCTTATCACGCTTCACTGATCATGCAACATTTGCACGAGAAGGCGAGTGTTTCAAACGCTTTGCTAAGACGAGACGCTGGTGGCACCTACCTGTCGCCTTGCGCTAACACCTTATCACATCTGAGACGGGCTCGCACACCCGTCTCGGAGCCACGCGCTTCGCTCCAAGAAAACTGCTAGATGGCACTCATGTCTCACGTGTGACGTGACTTGATGCGCTCTTTCGCCTCGGCTGCACGCTCTAAGCACTTTAACGGAGCGCCTCCCGAATACCAATCACCGATTTTCTCGCGCAGAACATCACATAAATGTTTTGTTCACTCTCTTCACCCGCAAGACTATTGTCTTTCGACGACATTTGCAGTTAACATGCAGATACGGTGCTAATTTTTTCGGGTACTTTAATGGCCAATGCTCAGCAGCTCCGCCTGATTTTCGTGCCGATGTTCAGCATGGCCTACCTCCTGGTCTGTTCAGCTGGTCAACCTTATGCTGCCGGTGAAGATGTTGTGCTGCCGTCTCTGGAAATGCCATGAAACTACGGCAGCCTCGCCACCCGCCAGGCCGCTCCGGTATTCCCGGATTCTGTAGTCTTCAAAAGATGTTACTCCGATGCGTCAAGTGTAATCGAGCCACCTCATCAACTTTCTGCGCCTTAACCACCACCTCGTGGCACCCAGCTGATCTTGACGTCTACGAACAGCGTAAAAAAGTCTTGCATCGACCGCGCACGCACCAGTGGGTTTGGCAGAGACGCTATAATGGCCAACGCTTACCCGCTTTGTCTGTTTCTTGTGCAAATGTTCAACATGGCGTATCCCCTGGTCAGTTTTGCTGGTAAACCTAGTGCTGGCGGTTAAGATGTGGCGCTTCCGTCTCTGGAAATGCCATGCCGCTACGACAGCCTCGCCACAGTCCAGGCCGTTCGACAATTCACGGATTCTGTAGCCTTCAAGAGATGTTACGCCAAACTGTCAACCGCAATAGAGCTACCTCATCAACTTTTTTGTGCACCATCCACCAGCTCGTCGCACCAAGCTGATCTTCACGTCGCCGAACAGCGCTGAATGCCTTGCATAGACCGCGCACGCACCAGTGGGCTTGGCGGCAAAGCTTCGTTGACCAACGCTCACCAGCTCCACCTGTTTCTTGTGCAGGTAAACAATAGCTATTTCTTGTATGCATCGGTATTCGTTATAGGGTACTCGTTATATAAAAATAAAAACAACGTTCTTTGTCAATTATTTGCACCAGACGACAAAATGTAAGAAGTGTACATATACATATGATACCCAGTTGCTTTATAGCGACAGTTTAATAGAATATTAGCTAGAAACATTTACGCTGAATGTTACAGCTACATGTACACAGATGAATATAATTTTGAGCGTCTTCATACATAGAAATTGGATGCCGCAGTGTGGTCACATGAAACTGGTGTACACTGGTCTTGCTCAGTTCGCATGCACGGAGGTTTCTGCAAAAACATGGAATTGTGCGACACCTACCTAAAGCGAGCTATCGAATTGTGACTTGCAGACGTGTTTCTGCTGATATAGAATGGTGCATCACTGTGTCCTTCATTCGTATGTTTCTAAGCGTGACAACAGTTGCAGAAACTGCTCTCTGCTTACATGAAGCAGCCTCCGGTATTTTTCGTGGTCAGTTATCAAAAGCTCTTTGTACAAAATAGTCTGGACGCCCAATTCTTTCCTTCTCACTCAGTCCGTCTGCCAGCAACTCCGTTTTTTCCGAAAGAGATAACACTCCTCGTCAATTTCACACAACGCGACAGCCATTGCAGCCAAGCGTCCCATCCTGTCGACGTCCTTGCTGTCGAATACTCTAAAACGGTCTGCTGGCAGAGGGTGCAGTTGAGCGCAGAGTCTGCGGTCGAAAGTAATCCGGCTGTTTTCTCTAGATACCATCCGTCCTGTGAATGCGCCTGCTGGTGGATGATCCGCGAATTAGCTGTCCGCGTGCATGACAAATCCGGATTTCGTCCATCGTCTGAATGCACCATGATCGCCCACAAACAAGCATGTCCGTCGATGGCTGTAAGGACATACCATTGAACCAGCACATTCTTTTTGATAGCATTTGTATGATTAGGCTCGACAAGTTGAGTGCAGGGTCCTGAACGGACGTGAGAAGACCATACGGGAACAAATACTGCTGTCGGACCACGAATCGTAACATCTTCAGACAAGGAAAGTGCATCGATAAGCAAACTTAGAAAATCGTCAACTATGGCAGCGGGCAACGTACATTGTACGAGAATCTCTCCAGTTCCACAGACCAGTGTAGCGCCTCATCATGAAGGAGGTCTATCCCAAAAATGACGTCATGAGTTGCGCGAGCCAGAGCAGTAAATTCAACTCGAAAATTTTGTCCAACAATCATGAGTACAACTGAGCAAATATCAACAGGGCATAACACTCCGCCTTCAACTCCACGAAAAGTTTCTTCACAATTCCACGGAAACATAACTTTGTGAACAAAGAAACGATGCTTTAAACAAAGACTCATAACCCAAATAGCAGCACCAGTGTCTACAATAGCAAGAGTATCACAGCAAAAAGAGGAATTGGCGAAACTGACCGTCCCGCGACCGCACCTTTATCGGTCGCATCAGCTAGTTTTCCAGCTGATGCAGGGAAGGCGATAGACAATGCGGAGGCGGTGACCGGCGGGAACGTGTCGGAGGTGGCGTCAGGCTTCGCTTGCAGGTGGAGTACTCGCTGCGAAACTCGTTAGGCCATTGCTGTCAGGGACGGTGGTCGGCCGGGTGAAAGATCCAGGTTTCATGAATACGAGGCGGGTATGTCGAAAAACGTGGCGGCACAGGCGTTTCGTGCATACGAGCCGGGTACGCCTAAAAACGTGGTGGAGCAGGCGGCTGGCTGGGACAGAAGCGAAAATTATGCCCTGGGAGACCGCATGTGTAGCAAACGGAGACTTGTCGGCATACATTAGCAGGGGCAGATGTGCCAGAAGTACGAGGAGACGGGTGGTGCGCCACAGGGACAATTAGTGATGACGCATAGTAGTCTTCTAGTATAGGCCTGGTTGACGATGGTCGGAGGTCCGCAGCACAGGCACGTCTAGATAATGACATCCGGTGGTGGCCGTGGCACGTTGGGGAAAACGGAAGCCACGGGGTGAAACGTACAGTTTCTGTGCGCGGTCGGTTTTCGACGTATCACTCTCCCACCCAATAAGAAAATGGTTTGGGGCACGCGGCGAACGAGCATTGGTGGTGAGCATCACCTGCTTGAATGCGTACGAGCTTTTCTCGAACTACCCGACGTACGAAGAAGGGAATGTCTTCGCAGACAGCGACGTCCATACTTGAAACAGTGGGAACATTGTTCAAGCATCCAAACTTGGGTGAAATTCTCCGCGTCTTCAACGCCTCGAATGCGCGACATTCCTGCCTGAAGATAGAAGGAGTGTTCATGTTTTCATTTGTTGTCACAAAACTGTACACGCCCTCGGCGATGCCCTTTAACAAATGACCGACTTCGTCTTCGACAGACATATTTGCATTCATAATCCCGCAAATCTTGAATACCTCTTCAGGGTAGGTTGTACACGTTTCTCCGGGCAACGGATTCCTACGTGACAGCGTTTGCTCAGCTTTCTTTTTCATAGAGCTCGTGTCCCCAAGGCAGGCCCTCAGTTCCTCAACAAATATATCTCAAGTGGTGAGGACATGTTCATGGTTTTCAAACCAAGGCAAAGCGGTCCCGGCAAGGAAGAGTACTACGTTCACGAGCTTCGCCAGTGCACCCCATTCGTAGTAGCGGCTAACTCTGTCGTGGTGTTTTAGCCTAGTATCCATGTCTTCGTCATTTTTACCTGAGAATATCCGTGGTTCAGGTGCCCAGTAGTCTTGTTGTCGAGGTCGACGGCCACTTTGTGCCATGTTGGTGGCACTGGTGGATGCAGCAGTGAAGTACGTCAACAGCATTGCTGGGTCTTCGTTCATGCTAATGTTGTCTGGAGTTCTGCTTCTGAGATAAGCGTCTGCTTTTTCGAAGAACTTCTGCTGCGAGGTCCAGGATGGAAAATTACCCAGCATCGCTCCACCAAAGCTGTTACGGATGTGGTGGGTTCGTATACACTGAAAATGCCAGCGCTCAACCATCGCTGCCGAACGACCATCACTCGAGAGTGTCCGACCTCTTCTTCTTTCTCGCTCTTTCAGTTCGCATTACAATATAAATAGCATACATTAGCACGCACTACTGCTTTCAAGATAATTGCTCAACCACATACCGCTTTCGGAAACCTATTGAACGTCCGTTGTGAAAGAACGTGTTTTTAGGGCTCCATGTTTCTACGGTTCCTCTTCACAGTGAGTGGGCTCGCCTCGGTGGCGCTTTGTGTACGTTCACGGCACGCTCTCACGTGTCGGATCACTGAATTTCGTGGAGGATTACGATAACCAGAATGATGAAACCAAGGGCAAAACCAAAGCCCCTTCTCACCCATCTTGGCCAGCGGCCGCCACCTTGGCAGCCGCCACCATGAACACAAGCCCAGCGAAAGCCTCGACTGCTCAACAACTGCGGGAGAAGCAGGCCGTCTCTGCAATTGGCAGCTGGCTTCAACAGCATGCAGAAGGGGCCAACTTGACTGCTCCCGACCATGTCGCGCCTGTCTTCTCCACGACGGCCAGCAGCGACAACACCTCAGGTGTTCTTGCCCTCAACACAACAGAGGACAAGGACACCACCGTGGTCTCGCGAGAGAAAGCACGCAAGCAGAATGAGGAGCTTACCGCGGCGCCCAACACGTCCTGCCTTGCGCGGGACATCGCTGCGACTTCACAAGCCCTTGCAAAACCTCTCCAGACCGACCACAGTTCAAAAGGCAGCGTGGAAACCTTACCAAAAGCTCCCACAGCAGGTGTCACTGCTCTCGCCCCGAGAAAGAGGAGCTCGCAGAGGAAGCAGTACTGCACCTCCGAGACGCACCCAGCAGATGACTTTGCAGCATCGGTGCCTCAGAGCCCTTCCTTTTCCGTGCCGCGCCTGTGCCCAAGTTCTTCCCATGCCGAAGGAGTCTTCATCACCGTCGTCTCAAAGGCGGCACAGCAGAGGGCAAGAGCAAGGCAGGCCTCTACAATCGTGACGGATCCAGCAGTAGTGGGCACAGCTCTCTACAGTCCATCTTCTCCCGGTGGCTCTTTGGGGATCTCCTCGCCTCACGCTCGCGGTGGTGCTTTCTGAATAGCCCGGGGTGATTCTGTAATTTTGGGCAGGAATCTCGGCAGCAAGCGTGGTAAGTTGGCTCGGCGACGGGATTAATGCTGCAGCAATTGTCATACGTGTACCCACCGGAACAGATCTCGGCGGAGCCGATCACTACGATAATTTTCCCAAGGCGAAAATTCGTTTTAATGGTAAACAGTCAGACACAGTTCCATGATCCAATGGGCCACGTTCAAGCATGTTAGATTGTGACTCTTCATACGTGTGCAAAGTTATACTGAAGCCAGAAAACATTTCTACTTAACCATCGCAAGTTTTGCGAACATCAAAACACACACACACACACACACACACACACACACACTCTCTCTCTTTCCCTCTATACGTAGTCAGTGCCCGGACAACAGCACGCTCAGGAAACAGACGACTCAAGCAGTGCCAGGAAGACAAATCTCCTTTATTCAGTTTGCGACGCGTTTTCAAGCGCTACGCGGCCAATCAGACCTTGGCAGGAAAGAAAAAAAACAAGATAGCACATCAAGCAGGGCAATCTTATCGGAAAGTCCTAACATAGAAAGGAGGGTGGTGGTGGTAAAGGTTAGAAGATGAGAAAAGGCACCTAATTTCTGCAACCCGAAATGGAGCCGAAGTGAGCGCTGCGTATGTTGCAACTCGGCCAAACCTACCCGTAATGGAAGGCGTTCACGAAGATAACGCTTCGTGAACGGCCGAAGGCGGTATCAAGAAGACAAAATGTGGGCAGGTTTCTCCAAGCAGAGCACTGACACGTTTGCATGGTCACATTTTACATTGTCGCATGGTCATACTGGCTTCACATGCGCGAAGACACCAAGGTGCGTGGAGGTGCAGCCACTGAGGTAGACAGTGCTGGAAGACACGGAGACGGCATTGTGCTTTCGCCCACGAAATCGGGCTGAATATGCCAGG
Organism: Rhipicephalus microplus; assembly: GCF_043290135.1. Classification (NCBI taxonomy): domain Eukaryota; kingdom Metazoa; phylum Arthropoda; class Arachnida; order Ixodida; family Ixodidae; genus Rhipicephalus; species Rhipicephalus microplus. The sequence continues at coordinate 274,204,090 of NC_134702.1, read as the reverse complement.
AGGAGGCAAAGTTCCGAACGGGCACCACTTGCGGAATGCTGAATTACTGCTTGGCACGGTAATCTGTAGTAGACGCTTGGAGCAGGGTTGATCTTGCTAGCTGGCACGACAGCAAATGAAATGGCTCAGTGAACGAGCGGCAGAAACGCAGTAACTACGTCAGAAGCAATATGGCGCCCAAATTTAGGAAAGCCTGACAGTTGAATTTAGTGGGAGCAGATAACGTGAAAGCCGAACACGAAACGAACAACAAAAAATACTTGCATACTTGCGCCAAGGTGCATGGGCACAAGCGACTTAAATAATGACCATCAGCTAGCAGGTACAGCTAAGGCAATCAGCATTGGCATGGTTTTCGCCCTTCATGTGCTGTACTGAGAAACCAAATTGCTCAAGTGCTAAGCTCCAACCCACCAAGCCGCCGTTTTGGTTCTACAATTGATTTAACTACACTAAAGGGGAGTGATCAGTTTCTAAAACAAATGAAGAACCTTTCAGATAACACGTAAGCTTTTCGAGAGCCCGCACCCAGCAAGCGCATTCTTTTTCTGGTATACTGTAGGCCTTCTCGCGTGAACTTATGTTGCAACTCGCGTAGACAACAGGATGCTCCTCGCACTTTCTGTTTACCTGGCTGAGAACAACGCCCAGTTCACTGTCGTTGGTTTCGCCTTGAACTAAGATGGGCAGAGAGTATTCTGGTGCCGCGAGGATGGGTTCTCTGACGAGAAGCTTTTTAATCTCAGCAAAGGCATTTTTACGCGGCTTTTTTCAGTGCACAATGTCTGGCTCTGTCTTGTGCAAAGCATCTGTGAGAGGACTAGTGATATTTGCGAAATTTCGAATGTAGCTTCTGTAGTAGTCAGCTAAACCCAAAAAAGAACGTAAGTTAGTTTTTGTTTTTGGCAAAGAATAGTTATTGATTGCCTGAACCTTTAGTTAGGAGGGGCGTCGCTCCCCTTGGTCAACAACATGCCTCGAATAGTGGACTTCAGAGCTTGCAAGGCGATATTTACCGAGTTTGAGTTTCAAGCCTGCCTCGTGTATTCGAAAAATACATAGTGTAGATGTTCCAAATGCTGTTGCCAAGTGCTTGAAAAAAACAGCTATATCGTCAAAGTATGGAACAGCGAATGGCTCTGCTCTTTTGACTTCATGAATTTGCTTTGAAAAGACGAAGGGTGCATTTTTGAGGCCAAAAGTGAGCAAAAGAGGGCGATATGTGCCTCTTCGGGTTATACACGTGCGAGCTCAGTGGCGTTTTTTGCGAGTGGCACTTGCCAGAAGCTGCGTACTAAATCTAACGTAGAAACGTACCATGCCACGGACACTTTTTTTTATCAAGGCCTCAACTTTTGGAATGGGAAACATCAGCGTTTTTGTTAGCGCATTCAATTTTCTATAGTCGATGCACGGTCGTGCTTCCTTGCCAGGACTTTCTCCGATAAACATGGGCGACACGTACTTCTTTTTCCCTGGTACAATTAGACCCAGTGTTAACATGTTTTGAACGCATTCGTTCAGTAGGTTCTCGTGTCGGGGTGAAAATCTGTGCATTCTTGTTCATAAAGGTTGGTTGGATGTCAACTCAATGTCGTGCTGCACAAGATTCGTCTTCCCGAGATAGGGACTAAACAAGTCGCTGAATTTGCGTAGAAGCAGTTCCAACTTCCTGCATTGCTTGTTTAGATTAGCTTGTTTAGTGACAGATCCAAGCATCTTTTCTGTTGATGGAAAAGAGCAGGGCATTGGTACTTGGGGAACCGGAACGTTTATCTCTTCTGGTTCGTTCAGCACAATTCTCAACGTCTCTGTGCGCTCGATAAACGGCTTCATCAGATTACATTGATATATTGTCACATCGTTGCGCTTACCGGGAGTCGTCACCAAGTAATTGGTGTCTGAGAGCTTTTGTTGAATTGTGACCGGCCCATTCTATGCTACTTCCAGTTGATTGATTGATTGATTTGTTGGGTTTAACGTCCCAAAACCACGCTATGATTATGAGAGACACCGTAGTGGAGGGCTCCAGAAAACTTGACCACCTGGGGTTATTTAACGTGCACCCAAATCTGAGCACATGGGCCTACATTTCCGCCTTCATCGGAAATGCAGCCGCCGCAGCCGGAATTCGATCGCGCGACCTGCGGGTCAGCAGCCGAGTACCTTAGCCACTAGACCACTGCGGTGGGGTGCTACTTCCAGTTTGTTTGCCTTAAAAGACCTTAGAACAAGCACTTTGTCGCATTCCTGAAATGTTCGTGTGCGTGCGGATTTGTCATACACCTTTGAGTCTTTCTGCGCTTCCGCCATGCTTATCTGCGCCAGGTCTTGCGATTCACGTAGGCGCTTCAACAGTGCCAGCACGTACTCGACAACCAACTTGTCTACATGCTTATCTTCCCACTTTTCTTTCAACAACGTGAGCGGGGAGTGAAGCGTGCGACCATAAACAACTTCCGCCGGTGTGAAACCAGTTGCTTCGTGAGTGACGGAGCGCAGAGCAAAAAGCATCGCGGGGACAGCTTCGTCCTAGTCAGCACCCTTCTCAAAACAGAGTGCGCGTTGAGTGCGCTTCATTACAGAGTGATGTTTTTCAACCGAATTACTTTGTGGATGGTAGACGAAGCTGTGATGAAGTGTTATGCCGCATTTTTTCGAGAACGTCTTGGTGAACGCACTCGTGAACACAGAACCTTTGTCGCATTACATTTCACTGGGAAAACCGACTCTTGCAAAAACGCCAAGTAGCGGCTTACATCAGCTGGAGAGCTGAATTCTGGTAACACCGCTGTTTCCGAAAACTTCGTGGTAGGGCAAATGAGTGTGAGCAAGTATTTTTTGCCCGTCGCTGTTACTGGTAAAGGGCCTACGATGTCGACTACTAATCTGAGAAAACGTTCACCAATGAAAAGTACATGGAACAAAGGTGCTTTGATTTTTTCGTTGGGCCGTCCCGTTCTTTGGCAAACGTTTTTTTCATTTCATTTTCATTTCATTTATTTTACACTCAATCGCACATAGCTTTACAGAGGGGAGCGGGGTACAGAAAAAAAAACCATAACCAAGAGCAAACATAGTAACATCAAAATAATAAAAATTACAAAACATGAAAATTCGATGTTAGGCAGTACAATGAATGTACGTGTAAGTATCATCAGAATGGGGCAAACAGAGTACAAAAATATATATGTACAATATACACTTCACGTGTCATCACGTAAGTAATTCTGTACTGTAGATGAGAACAAGTCGTGACATGAAATGGAAACCATGTCTGAGGGAAGGTGGTTCCAGTCGTTGGATGTGCGTGGGGCAAAGGAATGATGAAAAGTGTTAGTACGGCAGCTAATGACGTGTACCTTATGTTGATGATCTAAACGAGCTGAGCAATAGGCAGGAGTGGTAATGAACTGAGCTTTCAAAAGTGGATGATTGATTATCTTGTGAAAAAGTAAGAGACGAGATGCTTTGCGACGTGATTCAAGTGACTGTAGTGAAAGGCTCTGTTTCATTGACGTAATACTGCTAGTGCGATGGTAGTTAGATAGAATGAAGCGTGCTGCGTTATTCTGTACCATTTCAAGCGAGTGAGTCAAGTTCAGTTGAAAAGGATCCCAAATGGAGCATGCATATTCAAGTTTTGGACGAACTAGTGTTTTATACATGGTTAGTTTCACGGCTTGAGGGGCACGGCTAAAGTTGCGTCGTAGGTACCCTAGCATACAGTTGCTATTGTTAATAACATAGGTAATATGATGTTTCCAGTTCAAGTCAGATGTTATATGAATCCCCAAGTATTTATACGAAGTTACAGACTCTAGATCAACGTCATTTAAGATGTAGTTAACAGGGGGTCCGGTAGTTCGTGAGATACGTAAAAATTTACATTTGTTAGTGTTGAGGTCCATGTGCCAAGTTCTACACCAGCTGGCAATATTATTAATGTCACTTTGCAAAGAACTAGCGTCAGAGTTAGATGAGATTTCTTGGTAAACAACGCAGTCATCGGCGAAAAGGTGAATCGAAGAAGTTACAACATCGGGTAAATCGTTAATATATATAAGGAATAGTAAAGGGCCCAACACAGAACCCTGGGGCACACCGGAAGTAAAGGGAGAAGAGGGTGAGCTGTAGTTGTTCGCAACAACGAATTGTGAGCGATTAATTAAGAAAAACTCGCTCCAAGCAAGAATGCCGGCTTCAATATTAAGGGTCCTAAGCTTATATAGTAGTAGGTGACGATTAATCTTGTCAAAAGCCTTCGAAAAGTCTAAAAAAATGCAGTCGACCAGTGAACTCCGAGCTAGATTGATATGTAACGAATGGGTAATACAAAGCAACTGTGTTTCACATGAGAATGACTTCCTAAATCCATGCTGTGACGTGCTAAAGAACGATTTTGATTCTAGAAAGTTGACCAAGTAAGAGAAAATTATGTGCTTCAAAAGTTTGCATGGTATAGAAGTAAGTGAAATAGGTCGGTAATTAGTAACAGAATGCTTGTTTCCTCATTTGTGTAGCGGAACCACCTTTGCCTCTTTCCAAACACGTGGCACCACACCTTCATTCAAAGACTGTTGGAATATTTTACACAGGAACATAGATGAGGCATGCTTAGTTTCTTTAAGGATTCTTGCGTTTATGTTGTCAACACCACAAGCAGAGGATATTCTGAGCGATTCAATTAGTTTTACAATTCCATGGGCCTCAGTCACTATAACAGACGTTGATGGATAGTTGCGCGCTGGTAAAGAGACGGTAGCAGAAGTGGACGACCCTGAAAAGTTCCGGACAAACTTTTCGTTCAGGCGTGCTGCACACATCTCGGAAGATACGGGAAGGCCGTCCGAGTCAACAAGTACGATTTCACTGTCGTTGGTATTTGTAATAGTTTTCCAAAACTTTCTAGGGTTGCTTACAAGCATTGATGGCAGAGTGTTAGATAGAAAGTTAGCCTTAGCATCCGAAACTGCTGACGAGTAAACTCACGCAGCACTCTCGTAGGAGCGCCAGCGTTTCTCCGTACTCTGGAGTTTCGCAGCACGAAACAAGCGTTTCTTTTTGTTAGAAAGTCGCTTTAGGTATGTATTGTACCAGGGTGAGCAAGAGCTCACAGGTATAGACTTTAAGGGAACAAAGGTACGAGTAAGTTCGTAGATTTTGTTAACAAACAGATCCAAGTTTTCCTGCACGGTTCTATTATCAAAGTCATGTAAATAAGTGTCGTAAAATAGAGAGAGTTCGTTGTTGATTGCCTCAAAGTTTGCAGCATTGTAGTTATAGTTAACCTTGCGTTTCTTAGTAGCAGTTGGCATGCGGTTGCGTATGTAAAAATGTAGCAGACAGTGATCGCTGAGACTAGGAAGTGAGTTTAGTGCATGAATGTTGTCGGGCATTGTTGTAAGAATCAAGGCAAGAATGTGCGATGAAGAATTGGTGACGCGAGTTGGGTTATTCACAATCTACGTAAAATTAAACAGGTTGCAAGTATCGAGAAAACATTGGCCATTTGAAGAAAATGGTACGACTTCTGGTAACGATGACGCCCACATTATGGTAGGATAGTTGAAGTCACCGAGAATAGTTATCGAAGAAGATGGGTACCGCATTGTAATTTCATTAATGTTATCGTGAAACTCCTGAACAAAGCTGATGTCTGTATCTGGAGGGCGGTAACAGACGTCAAGAACAAGCGTTTTATTATTCACAACCAACCCGCACCATATCACTTCCAATGTAGACGTCACGTTTATAAGAAAGGACTTGAAACGCTTCGAGATGGCAAGCAAAGTGCCACCACCTTGTCTTCCATCTCTATCGCGGCGGTAAATGTTCAACGATTTGGAAGTAGTAAAAATTTCGTTATCGCAAACATGAGCATTCAACCAAGTCTCGGTCACTGCAATCACGTCGGCTTCACAAGAATCGATAAAAGCGTCAAAAGCGTCCCGCTTTCCCATTATACTAAGGATGTTCGTGTAAAGCACCGAAATAGGACGTGATACGATACTGCCACTTCCCCTTGCTGATTGTTATGAGGAGGCATTAGATGTCCGCGCACGGGACAAAAGTGCGGCATCAGGCAATAAACGTGCGCGAAGGTCATGGCTGTGATCAGAAGTTGAGTGCGCCCCATTTTCGATGCGGGATTCACTGCCATTACGGCGAGAATGCGCAGTAGTCTCGCGAACAATGCCCGCGGAAGCATCATAACAATAGTTTCTGTGGTTAACAACGAGCTTGTCGTAACAAAGCTGAAAAGCGGGTCGGCCAGGCAATGATTTTGCATAATTGTGCAGCATCTTGCGCGCTGTTCTTGTAGCCTGACAGTAGTCCTCCGATACAGAGACTTTATGACTTCTCAACTTCGATCCACGTGCCAGCACAAGTTCTTTTGCTTTAAGGCTTGCAAATTTTACTATCACCGGTCGAGTTTTCTCGCGTATATATGGACCACCTAAACGATGCGCCTTTTCTACTGCATTCGGGTCGAACTCGGCGCCTAGGCTACTAAAGAGCAAGTTGGTAAGTGCCTCTTCAGTAGCTTGCCAGGTCTAATTTTTATCGGGCATACCGAAAAACACTAAGTTGCACCTTCGGGCTCTGTCCTCGAGGTCGTTTAGACGGGAAACCAATGCGTCATTTGTTTGAGTGATGCTGCCGATAGCTTCATTCGCGACCTGCAATTCCTTCTCAATGTCTGCAACCGAGTTAGTCCGCAGTTCAACCATCGAAAGCCGCCTTTCAATCTCGCATAATTTGCTCGCCACAAGTTGCTGGTTGGCTTTCACCTCGTCGATCGCCTTTGCCAAATTGGACTGCTCAACGGCAGATGAATCACAGCGGGCGCTTATCTTAGAAAGCATTGCCATAACTTCTTTATGACGCGCATCAGAAGAAGCTGTGTTGTTCTTGACATCATCTAGTGGCCCAGGCGTCTTTTTTGGAGGCCCTGGGTTTGCTTCAACGTCACCGCAACACAAGAGTAGCGAGCAAAGGGCGTTAGTACACTCTCGCGACAAGACGTATAACACCTGTGGGCGTGGAAGCAGCAGTAAACAACGGTTACTTGTCTTCTTAGCATATAATGGATCGATTTCACCAACCTGTATAACGTGAAAGCGAAGCTCGTAAGCCATTTCCACAGTTGTGCTGCCTCCACGCCCACTAAACCACTGACGTTCGCTGTTGCCGCTTTTGTTGCTTGATAAGAACGATGTCTCTGACGATGACGATTTCCCGAATGGCCTGGAAAGCTCAGGTGTGTCAGCGCAGGCACTCGGATCCGTAGAAAAACCGCAGTCTTCTGGAAACTGCAGCTGTTTGGCAGGGGTGTCAACCGGCCTTCTGTAGTAAACCACGAGCGGTAGCCAGACCAAGACGACCTGTATAACGTGAAAGCGAAGCTCGTAAGCCCTTGCCACAGTTGTGCTGCCTCCACGCCCACTATACCACTGACGTTCGCTGTTGCCGCTTTTGTTGCTTGATAAGAACGATGTCTCTGACGATGACGATTTCCCGAATGGCCTGGAAAGCTCAGGTGTGTCAGCGCAGGCACTCGGATCCGTAGAAAAACCGCAGTCTTCTGGAAACTGCAGCTGTTTGGCAGGGGTGTCAACCGGCCTTCTGGAGTGAACCACGAGCGGCAGCCAGACCAAGACGACCTGTATAACGTGAAAGCGAAGCTCGTAAGCCCTTGCCACAGTTGTGCTGCCTCCACGCCCACTAAACCACTGACGTTCGCTGTTGCCGCTTTTGTTGCTTGATAAGAACGATGTCTCTGACGATGACGATTTCTCGAATGGCCTGGAAAGCTCAGGTGTGTCAGCGCAGGCACTCGGATCCGTAGAAAAACCACAGTCTTCTGGAAACTGCAGCTGTTTGGCAGGAGTGTCAACCGGCCTTCTGGAGTGAACCACGAGCGGCAGCCAGACCAAGACGACCTGTATAACGTGAAAGCGAAGCTCGTAAGCTCTTGCCACAGTTGTGCTGCCTCCACGCCCACTAAACCACTGACGTTCGCTGTTGCCGCTTTTGTTGCTTGATAAGAACGATGTCTCTGACGATGACGATTTCCCGAATGGCCTGGAAAGCTCAGGTGTGTCAGCGCAGGCACTCGGATCCGTAGAAACACCGCAGTCTTCTGGAAACTGCAGCTGTTTGGCAGGGGTGTCAACCGGCCTTCTGGAGTGAACCACGAGCGGCAGCCAGACCAAGACGACCTGTATAACGTGAAAGCGAAGCTCGTAAGCCATTGCCACAGTTGTGATGCCTCCACGCCCACTCTGAGCGAACGTTGCAGGATCGTACCCAGTGCTCAGATTCTTTGAAGCACATCGGCGAGTAGCAGTCATTCAGTAATTCGCTTTTGGTCTTGTTGATGCCGAAATGGCCAGCCCAGCTATCACTGTGAACGAAACCCAAATGCGCAACTCGATACTTTTCGGGAAGTACAAGTTGTCCAAAGCATCAACATTTCTTGTTTTTAAATGTCCTGTACAAAATAGCTCATTGAACAGCGAATGACCCTTCAGCTTTTTGCTTCTGTTTTGATTTTTTTCCGCACGTTTGCAGTCACTCGTCAATTCCTCGCTCCGATTTGAGAGTGCTTTTTTCGGCCTTCACACGAATTTCAAAATTTTCACTGACTGGGCTTATCGCGTTGCTTCGGGGTGCGCTACCGTTGAAAGTACTGTTATCGACGGATGGCGTGATAGGCACAGTTTTGTTTGCTGCGACAACTTGTGATGGTTTACATTGGTCTGGAATATTAGCGCCACTAGTAGCAATGGTAGATTGCGCTCTTCAGTGGGAACTCGTGATGACCATTGCAGCGTTTGCATGAAATTCTACTACTGCATTTTGCATGTCCCTTATTGCTCTCTTAAAAAAAATGTAAGTGTAACGGCGGTAGTGGGCATGGAGCTCGAGGATAGAAAAAGAAGAAGACTTGCTGTGATCGCAGGCTTGCGTTCAGTTAGCCCTTGCGCTAAATAAAGCTCTCCTTCGCCGAGTTCGCCTGCTTGTTCAACAACCCGTTTCAAGTGGTGGAGGTGCCGGGTACATCTGGTCCTCACCCTGGAACTTCGCAGCCGCACACTCCAACGACCTCCTACAATGACTGATCCGGGGCCATCTCATGCTGCTACTCCAGATCTCGCACCTGTGCCTGTCTTCTGCGCTGGCGCTCTCCGGCAGCGCGACCCCCCCATATTCGGTGGCACAGAGGACCAAGATGTGGACAACTGGATTGCCGAGTATGAACTGGTGAGCGCCGTCAATAAGTGGAACGCAGCCGATAAGCTCACAAATGTGAGTTTTTACCTGACCGATGTGGCAAAACTATGGTACAGAAATTGTCAAAGTGATTTCAGTACCTGGTTGGAATTGGCAAAAACCCTCGCGGAAGTCTTTGGCCGTCCTGCTGTCCGCCGCCTTCGTGCTGAACAGCGCTTGCGGGGCAGAGTACAGAGAGCAGATGAAACTTTCACGAGCTACATCGAAGATGTGCTATTTCTCTGCAAGCTCGTCGATTCGACTCTGGACGAGGCAGGCAAGATCAAGAACATCATGAAAAGAATCGACAACGACGCATTCCAAATGCTGGCTGCGAAGAGTCCCCAGACGGTCGCCGAGGTGATTCAGCTCTGCCAAAGCTATGATGAGCTGCGTAGGCAGCGCGCTTCCACACGTTGCGCTGCTCAAGACACCGTGGACATCTCATCCCTCGACTATCGCCATGGCACCGCCGACCACTCTGCGTGGATGCCAGTCATAAAGCAATTCATGCGCGAGGAGGTCGCCCGGCAGCTATCTATAATCACAAGAACTACCGAGCCGATGGCACCCTTGTCGCCTTCGCTTCGCCAGGTCATTCGATCGCAAGTTGCCGAAGCATTGCCGCCAGCTCAGGCTCCCCCAACTGTTACCGCACCACTAACGTATGCAGCCGCAGTTGCTCAACCACGTGCGCCAGCGTCTCCGGCCATCTACGAAGCTACTCGCCACGTTTATTCGTCGGCCCCACCTTCCCGCTCGCTGACTGTCCCGTCTCCGGCTGTATATGAAACAGGTCAGAACGTTTATATGACGCCGCCGCCTGCACGACCATTTACGGTACCTTATTCAGCGAACAGTGCCCCTATCGTCAGCCAATGGCGCACTCCAGATAATCGGCCGATATGTTTTTCATGTGGCATCCCAGGCCACGTAGCTCGTCACTGCCGTCGTCGCAGCTTCTCTTCTCACGACATTGCAGGGGCCTCACATTACATGCCCACCATGCCCACTCAGCCGCGATATCCCGTTCCTGCTAATCCACCTCTAGACGTACGTCCCGGTCGCCGACCATCCGGCGCAAGCCGTTCACCTTCTCCTCGTCGTCGATCTATTTTTCCGATGTTACGTCGCAACAGCCCACCGCGAGGAGAAAACTGACGGGCGCAGTTCCGGAGGCAAATACTGCATTGGCAGCGAAAATTTCAAGACCTAACTGCTGTCCCCCGAACGAAATCGAACTCTATATTGATGGCATTAAGGTGCACGGACTTGTTGACACTGGAGCTGCCGTATCTGTAATTAGCGAGAAACTGTGCCGAAGCTTGAAGAAAGTGACCACACAACTTACCGACCTATCTTTGCAGACAGCTACGTCCCATCATATTCAGCCTTCAGCTTTGTGCACCGCACGAGTCGTCATTCAAGGTGCGATGTACGGCGTCACATTTGTAGTTTTATTCCGTTCTTCGCATGACGTATCCTTGGGTGGGACTTTCTTTCGTCAAATTCTGCTTTGGTCGACTGTGCTCGTTCTGAACTCGCGTTGTCTGTGCCGTGCTATGACCACGACGATGGTGCTTCGTGTAGAGTGTTTGCTGCTTCTGACGTTGACATTGCGCCTTTCTCAGCTGTTGTTGTCTCGGTGTCGTGTGCCTCCCCTCCGAAATCGCCTGTGTTGTTTATGCCATCGGTCCCATCTGCGTGCCGTCGAAATATCATGCTTGCGTTTGCCGTCATCATTTTTCGCAATGGTCACGCTGCCATTTATGTGTGCAATCCATCGCACAGCCCGTCATCCCTACTACGTGGAGAATGCCTGGGAAGCTACGAACTTTACGAGTGCATTCTTCCGGCTACTATACCCGATTCTGCGGTTTCGCTCCCAATTGGTGCTGTCACTCCTACCAACGCGCCTAATGATGCTCTGGACGTATTCTCGGATGCCATCGACTCTGAACTCGCACCAACTCAGCGCGAAGAGACTATAAATCTTCTTCTCCGCTTTCGTTCTTCATTCGATCGTGACCAGTCAGGCTTAAGCCGAACCTCTGCGGTCGTTCACCGTATTGACACCGGTCAACAAGCCCCGCTAAGGCAGCGTCCGTACCGTGTGTCATCTGCTGAACGCCGTGTCATTGACGAACAAGTGGACGACATGTTGAAACGTGGCATCATCGAGCCCTCCAACAGTCCCTGCGCTTCCCCGGTTGTTCTCGTCAGGAAAAAAGACGGATCCATCCGGTTCTGCGTTGACTACCACCGACTCAACAAGATAACGCGCAAAGACGTATACCCTCTGCCGCGCATCGATGATGCTTTGGACTGCCTGCAAGGAGCAGAGTTCTTTTCTTCGTTAGATTTACGCTCTGGCTACTGGCAGGTGCCCATGGCAGAGGGTGACCGCCCGAAGACAGCCTTTGTAACACCGGATGGACTATATGAATTCACCGTTATGCCCTTTGGCCTCTGCAATGCGCCTGCCACTTTCGGAAGGATGATGGATACCGTCTTGCGAGGTCTGAAATGGAAAACGTGCCCCTGTTATTTGGATGACATTGTGGTAATTTCAAGCGACTTTGCGACCCACCTCAGCCGCCTCGAGCAAGTTCTTACGTGCCTTTCCACGGCGAGACTTCAACTTAACTTGAAGAAATGCCACTGCGGCGCTCGCAAGCTTGTAATTCTTGGCCATGTGGTTTCTAAGGACGGCATTCTCCCGGACCCTACGAAACTTAATGCAGTCGCGGCGTTCCAAAGCCAACCACCATCAAAGAGCTTCGAAGCTTCATCGGCCTATGTTCTTACTTCCGGCGCTACGTCCGCAATTTCGCCTCCATTATCGCCCCCTTGACCAATCTTCTTGCCGGAAGTTCTGATTTGTCAGCGTGGTCGCAGGCGTGTGATGATGCATTTCAGGAACTCCAACGGCTCCTCACCACGCCTCCCATACTCCGACATTTCGATCCGTCTGCTCCAACGAATCTTCATACGGACGCTAGTGGTGTCGGGCTAGGGGCCATACTGGCCCAACGCAAGGAGGGCTTTGACGAGTACGTCGTTGCCTATGCCAGCCGCACCCTCACTAAAGCCGAGAAGAGTTATAGTGTAACTGAAAAGGAGTGCCTTGCCATTATTTGGGCAATCGGAAAATTTCGGCCTTATTTATATGGACGTCAGTTTGATATTGTAACACACCACCATGCGCTTCGCTGGTTATCTTCACTAAAAGACCCTAATGGTCGGCTCGCTCGTTGGGCATTGCGGTAACAGGAGTTCGATATCCGTGTTATCTACCGTTCTGGCCGGAAGCATTCCGACGCCGACGCCCTGTCACGTTCACTATTGGCTTCAGAGCCTGTCGGCTCGCCTATCTCCACTAGTGCTGCCTTGGCCATCAGCATCTCGGACATGCCTTCCGAGCAACGCAAAGATGCTTCGATTTCATCTCTTTTGGACTTTCTTTCAAACCGGACGCCCGCTCCAGTTTCCAGGACGCTTCGCCGTCAAGCAGGACACTTCGCTATTCGGGATAACCTGCTTTACCGCCGAAACTACAGCTCAATCGGCCGTAAGTGGTTGCTCGTCATCCCCCGACATCTGCGCTCTGACATCTGTGCCACGTTCCACGATGATCCGCAGTGTGGCCACGCTGGTGTGTTAAAAACATACACCCGCTTGCAGCTGCGGTACTACTGGCGCGGTATGTACCGTTTCGTTCGCCGTTACGTAAGGTCTTGCCTTACGTGCCAGCGACGCAAAATGCCCACTCAACATGCCACAGGTTCTTTGCAGCCGTTGCCATGTCCAGCACGAGCTTTCGATCGTGTCGGAATCGACCTTTACGGTCCGCTTCCCTATACTTCGAGTAGCAACCGCTGGGTCATTGTCGCTATTGACCACCTAACGCGGTACGCTGAAACAGCTGCGTTACCTTCTGCTACCACAAAAGACGTTGCAAAACCTGGTTTTAGGCATGGAGCACATCGGGAGCACCTCGGGAGTTATACTGCAAAACCTGGTTTTAAGGCATGGAGCACCTCGGGAGTTACTAAGCGACCATGCCGCGTTTTTCTCTCCGATGCCATCAAAGCGCTGTTGAGCGAGTGTCGCATCATACACCGCACTACCACAGCCTATCACCCGCAAACTAATGGGATGACAGAGCGTTTTAATCGTACACTTGGGGATATGCTGTCCAAGTACGCTTCATCCGACCAGTCAAATTGGGATAGCATACTCCCTTTTGTGACATATGCTTACAACACTGCAACGCAAAGCACCACTGGATTTTCGCCTTTCTTCCTTCTTTATGGACGCGAGCCATCATTCACAATGGATACCATTCTTCCTTATCAACCGGACCCTTCAGAGATGACTACCGTTTCTCGAGCAGCAGCACACGCTGAAGAATGTCGGAAGCTTGCTCGTGCGTTCACGTCACATGACCAGACGCGGCAAAAACATCGCCACGACGCGTCAACCACGCATATGAGCTTTGCTCCGAACTCACTGGTGTGGCTATGGATTCCTTCTACTACTCCAGGACTCTCCCACAAGCTTTCGTCCAGGTACCATGGCCCTTATCGAGTTGTGCGCCAAACATCCCCTGTCAACTACCTTGTCGAGCCGCTGGATGCATCTCCGGACAAGCGCCGTCGGGGAAAAGAAATCGTACACATCTCTGGGCTCAAGCCATACCATGACCCTTCTGTCTACACCAGTCCTTAGGTCGCCAGGATGGCTCCCTCATCGGCCGGGGGTGATTGTAACGACGGTAGTTGGCATGGAGCTCGAGGATAGAAAAAGAAGAAGACTTGCTGTGATCGCCGACTTGCGTTCAGTTAGCCCTTGCGCTAAATAAAGCTCTCCTTCGCCGAGTTCGCCTGCTTGTTCAACAACCCGTTTCATAAGGAATTTTTCGAGGTAGCTTATTGGAAACCACAGCGTCAGTTTCAAATTTGCCGAAGGCACCCGTCATTTCGAATCTGGATACCGGCAAGCACTTTATGTCTGGCTCCAGTGCCTGGCGCACTTATACACATGAACTTGTGAAGTGCTCCGGCTTAACAAATGAAGGGTGGAGAATACCAACTGTTGCTCCTGTATCACGCAGAACTTTGCAACTGATGCCGTTAACGTTCATGTCATATGTATAAGGTTAGAGTAAATCATTCTTTTCGATTAGCAAATTTACAGACACTGTTAGCTGTTGACGACCGGCTGCGATTTGGCCTGTTTGTTGGAATTTATGGCACACCAAAGGTTTTTCTTCGAATTTCAAACTTTTTGGTTCTCTCGTGTTAATTGCATGCCATTGGACGTGAACAGCATTTGGTTTTCTTTGGTTTGTTTCTCGCGTTCCTTTTTAAACTTCTTGAATGCTCCCGCTCACTTCTATCGCTGTTCGCTTGAGCTTTCCATTCTACGGGAACGGTGCTCGTCTGCCAAACTAGCTGCCGTTCGCAAGGTGTCGACGTTTGGCTTGTCCTGAATCCACAGGCGCTATTGGTCCGGAATGGAGGCATAAAACTGCTCAAGCGCAAATAGTTCAACAAGACGTTGTTTGTCCTCCTATGCGTTGGTGCTATTAAGCCATTACTCTAACAAGCTCATGGACGTGTACGCGAATTCGGAGGATGACTCCCCTTGGACACGCCTTTGTTACGAAACTTCACCCTGTAGGCTACTGTTGACAAGGTGTACCTTCGCCTCAACCGAAGCTTAACTTTATCGTAATCATGATAATCTTCGTCTGGCATTCTCGCAATTACATTGGCTGCCTCAAGTGAAAACAAAATCAACAGTGGTTGCGACGAAATCTCTTTTGCGAGCGGTGCTCTTTTACACGTCCTCTCGAAGTTGGCGAGATATGAAGTGATGCTAATCCCGGCCTTAAAAGGCTGAACGTATCAACGCCTGTCGAAACTGTCATTGTGTTCAAGGTTATGCAATTGCATCTCTTCTAACTTCAGTTCTACTTTTCGTTCTGTAAGTATTTCGGAGACTGCTTCGCAACACTCCTCGACTTCGCCAGCATCGGCTCCGCAGTTGGACGTCGCTTCTATTTTGAGGCTTCTGCATCGACTTGTAGACAAGGATACTGAGCTCTTCAGCTAGCAACACTAGGTTGGGTTTCGTTAACGACGTGAGGACTATGCTCGCTGTTAACAAGTGCCACTATGATAAGCACTACTATTTATCAATGTCAACAACTGCAAAGAACCTCGACTACCAAGTGAATGCTGCAATGCTCTCAATGAAGCCAAGTAAGCCGAGCTCTTACCAAACCACACACCAAGGCCGCCTCCGATGTACACTTTATACCACCGCCACCACTGCCACCAGCTTTGACGTACTCGGCGGCCGGACGATAGCAGGCTCAAGAAACAGACGACCCAAGCAGTTCCAGGGAGACAAACCCCCTTTATTCAGTTCGCGACGCGTTTTTAGGTGCTACGCGGTCAATTCAGACGTTGGCAGGAAAGGAAAGAAAACAAGATAGCACATCAAGCGGGGCCATCTGATCGGAAAGCCCCAACATAGAAAGAGGGCGAGCACTGCGTATGTTACGTGCTTCTATGAGCGTGTTTTCAGGAGCCCTCCACTACGGCGTCTCTTACGATAATATGGTCGTTTTCGGACACTAAATGCCACATATCAATATCAATCAAACTTACACGCGCAGGCGCATGCACGAACGCGTGACAGAATATTCAGTTTATCTACCAAACTTCGCTTGTATGCGAGTGTAATATATATTGATACATATTTTTACTATGCCTAAACAACTAAAAGCACTCCAAGTTGCTGTTTACTGACGAAGGTGCAACACAGGCAAACGTGCAGGCCAATCACAGCCTTAGGAAGATTAGGAAGACACACTAACATACTCATAATGTAGCTTAAGCTGAAGAATAAAAACGTTGGTGGTCATAAACGTAAAACAGTGTAATGAGAAAGGCAAGGTGGGCAGCTGTAGTAAGCACACGTTTTATTGTTCAGCAGTGTGGCAAACAGCGCAAGAATAAGGAGCGTGGAGCTGAAAAACATACGATGAATTAAAAATATATATACTGACGCCCTTCATATGTTCGTCTTTTTAGATTGATTATCAAGACTGGAAGGGCACACCGAGCAACTTTTTCAACTAGCGACAGCGCACAACAATAAAATCACAGAATGAAGAACATTGTGGACGTGGACATGTTTTCATGTAAATTTAAAAACAATATACAAAATAACCATGATTTTTGGAACAAATAAAATAAGCTCTGTGCAAGCAATGTGTCAAGCTGCAAAGAGACACATGACGCAGCGGAATACTGTTGATCGTCATTTTCAATTGACAGGAAGATTATCCTATGCATGACATGTCATATTATATGCCAGATGTGTTTCAAAACTTGCGACAATAGTTACATGTAAACTTGCGTAGTTGAGTTGCCATTCACGCCTTTCGTATTCGCGATCTACGACTGCAAGTGAAAGGTGCCACCGGAGAGCAAAGGACTCGTTGTGAAAGTGATTTTCACCAATTTATCTCAGTCAGTTCAACTTACAGCTGGACCAAAAAGAACGAATGATGATTTTACCAAAACCGTCTTTTTTATTACCCCACACGGTGATCAAGTGGTTATTTTGACCCGAAGGTTTTGGAATCGAATCCTTGTTTCATATTTGATGTAGATGAAAATTCTCGAGGCCCATGTACTTTGATTTTCGCGCCCGCTAAAGACCCGAACTGGTAAAACTTTCGGAGTGCCCCACTACGACGTCTCTTATAATCGCCTTGTCGTCCACAAAAGATGAAGATATGATGAATGTCGGTTTCTTTTTCTGTTCAATTCCTTTTGTAATTGCGCTGGTGACTCTATCTTTTCACCAAGTGCTTCGCCTTTGAGTGCTTCTAGAGAATTCATCGCGTATAGAACAGGAGCCTTATGGTAGCAAAACAGCAATTTTGGCTAGTTGGTAGTGATTAATTATGGAAGATAGAAGTGGGGCGCGGTACGTGACACGGACTGAAGGAGAACACAACATCAAAAGAACACTTGTGGTAGTCACACTTGTTGTGGCTTCCGAAATTTTCCAGCGCGTTCTTGTAACGTGTGCACGAAGATAGGACCAAGCTTGCACCAAGTACTTGGTGAGTCCCCTTGCCATATTTTTATTTTCTGAAAAGTACACATGTCTTGCTCCCTCCTGACCGTTCAAATACACAAGGTTTTCGCAAAGGTCTATCCTGTGAAACTGAGCTAGCTAACTTCCTTCATGATTGACACTTAAACTTAGGCTGTAACCAGCAAACTGGTGCCATCTTTTTAGATTTCGCTAAAGCGTTCGATAAAGTGTCTCATCAGCTCCTTCTTTTTAAACTTTCTAGCTTAAACATTAACCCTAACGTTCTTAATTGGATTGCAGCATTTCAGAGGAATCGCTCCCAATCAGTTTTTGTTAATGAGTGTGTTTCTAACCCTCTTCCAGTTACGACAGGTGTTCCCCAAGGTTCGGTGTTAGGTCCTCCACTGTTCCTAATATACATTAACGACTTACCTTTGCACGTTTCATGTCACATTCGCATGTTCGCCGATGATTGCGTCATTTATCGTACTATTACTAATCCATCTGAGCAGCAAGCACTTCAACATGATCTTAACTCTATTCAAGCATGGTGTGACCATTGGCTCATCACACTTAACTGAACTAAATGCAAATCATTATCTTTCTCACGTCGTCAAAACCCTTTAACTTTTCCTTACACACTCGGTAATGTCGACTTGGACGGAGTCGAATCTTATAAGCATCTAGGTGTAACATTGTCATATGATCTAACGTGGGGTGCGCATGTCACTAACACAATAGCGGGTGCTAACAAATCACTTGGATTTCTGAAACGTCATTTACGCCACGCTCCCAAACACCTGAAACTTCTAGCCTACAAATCTATTATCAGGCCAAAGCTTGAGTATGCGGCTGCCATTTGGAGCCCGCCTCAGGCTTACTTAACAAATTCACTTGAGGCACTGCAGAACCGCGCGGCACGATTTATTCATTCATCATATTCATATAATGTCAGTGTGTCATCATTGAAAGAAGAATCATCTCTATTAACTCTTTCACTTCGTCGTCGCATTGCCACCCTATCTCTGTTCCATAAGTTCTATTGCAGCTCACGTGACCGACCGGACTTTATCACCACTCCAGCCCGCATATCTCATCGCACCGGTCATGCCCTAAAAGTCACCCGTCCACGCAGCCACACCAAGACATTTTCTGCTTCCTTCTTTCCACGGGCATCATCTGAATGGAACGACCTTTCCCACAATACTGCCGCCATTACCTGCCCGAGTTTCTTTTTACAAAATGTAACACATTGTCTGTCTCGCAATTAACATACATGGTTAGCATTTTTTTTTTGTATAATTTCTCTACATCCACCCCTTATGTAACACCCCCTAGTGGGGTCTTTAAGGTAATAAAATGAAAATGAAAATTAAATGATCCAGGAAAAGATTTCTTGCCAGTGAGGTTGGAACTTCAGTCACCGTTTACTCACTGAGGAAACGCTGTAGTTAGCACCTGTTTTTTTAGACGTCTGTAGCAAACGTCCTCTTGTCTCGTCGTGCTGCATCTCCTGGCGTCTTGACCCATTAAACAGGTGAAGACCAACGTTGAGTTCAGTTCAGTTTATTTATTTTTACTTTCGTACAAAACATACCTGCTTACATAAACATACAAAAGGAGGTCCCAGAGCACTTGGCTGAAGGGGGACCTCCTGTCAGGAAACGTGATAAAAAAGCTGAAGTAAAATGCAGCAACGTGGATTAAGTGATACAAATA
This sequence comes from Rhipicephalus microplus, assembly GCF_043290135.1. Classification (NCBI taxonomy): domain Eukaryota; kingdom Metazoa; phylum Arthropoda; class Arachnida; order Ixodida; family Ixodidae; genus Rhipicephalus; species Rhipicephalus microplus. The sequence goes on along the minus strand of NC_134702.1, from coordinate 274,184,968 downwards.
AAAGGAATACAGACTAAAAAAACAAATTTTAACAATCATAAGTACAACGAAACACTGCAAAGAACATATAAAAAATAAAATAAAAACCCAAATATTATGGACGAAACGAACAGAGGAACGAAAAAAGCAAGAAAAACATGAGTGGCTGTGGCACCATTAAGAGTGCATGAATATGAACAGGTGTAGATAATAATGCACATCGTAGAATTCTATGGGTATCCAACAGAAAAGTGAATAATGTGTTTTTAAAAATAGCTAATGATGAAGACTCCTTAACGTTAAGGGGAAGACTGTTCCAGGTTGATAAGGACGTGAAATAACCAAAGCGTTTTCCATAATTAGTATGGACTAATGGCAATAATAAATTGTTGTTAGCTGCAAATCTTGTTTGGTTGGTGTTTACTAGAACAGCGTCTGGAAATATGTTTACTGTAGGAGGGTTCTTCATTATTTTAAATAACACTATGGATAAATTGTATTTAACAAGGTTGTCTAATAATAGGATTTTGTTATTATGAAGAATGTCGGACACGAGCAGCTGAATGAGCTGAACGTTAATATACGGATAGCCTGATTTTGTAAATGTTGCAGCGGTGCTATGTGAGTTGCATAAGTGGTACCCCATGAGGTGATGCAGTAGTTCAGATGACTGTGAATGATACAATAAAACAGTGTTAGTAGTGTAGGTTTGCTGAAATAATACCTGGCTTTTAATGAAATTCTATTACCAGGAGCAATTTTGCGCTTCGAATGGGCGATGTGTTTTGTCAATTTTAAGTTAGAATCTAAAGTAACACCGAGAAATGAAAATTCATTAGCTGCACTAATGACTTGAGACTCAAGAATGATAGTGGGAAGAATTTCTGGTGTTCTGTGACTGGTATGAAAAAACATGAATGAAGTCTTGGTGGTATTTATTTTCAGCGAATTAAGGCGGCACCATGCTAAAATATTGTTCAAATCAGTATTCAACTTCGATGTAAGAAGTTGAATCAGTATTCAACTTCGATGTAAGAAGTTGTTGGGGGGAATCGTGGTTTCCGTGATTTATCACGCTCCCATCGGCTTTCAGAAGTTCTTTCAGCACACGAGTAGTATTCAAGCATTGCAGAACTACAGCTGGGAAACGTTTATTTTGCTGCTGTAGCATTTTCGCCAGTTGTCAAGTGTGCACTTGAAGCAGCGTCTCCTTTCGAGAAATAATCATCAAACGTTACCTCACATAGTTTGTGTGCAGCCATCGAGTCTCATAAAATGGCACTAATTGACACAGAAAAATAACTACCCACCAATCCGTGTAGGCAGCGTATTTCAATGGGGTGACTTTATATTGCTAGGATGTAATGCGCTCAGCAATGTTTGGGCAGTGACACTGAATGCAACAAACGGGAACCTTAGCGATGTTACATGACGGCTTGTTACGTTCCGCGTTGAACGCTAGCGCTCAATTGTCCCTTGAAAAAAAGGTTTGTGGGTATACATTTTCTGCGCTTCCTTTCGAGTGCCGGTAAAGTCACAATCATCCAGTATCTTACTCTGCGCATGAAAAGTTTCGCGTTTGTGATTGTGCCCCTACGGAACGCTGGCACTTTCTGTTGCGTTGTGGTCACAGACCTCTAACATAAATGGACGCGAAGGAGTTGGTGTCAGCAGAGAAATTCTAGTGACTTGAATCAGAATGCTCATAACAGAGAACCGACAGGCATGTATGGTGCACAGTACAGCGTAAGCAAATTCGTGTGACATGCGCTCGAAGTTCTCGTCGGAGTTCACGCGTCAGATAAATTTATTATGGTGAATCATGCTCTAAACATGACCGGAGTTCATTCTTTCATCACTAGTGAACAAATCACTTGAGATTTTCTGTGGTACTAGGCTGCTCCTTTTAGTGCCGGTGTAACCTCTGTACACATGAATGCACCTACTGGTTATAACAGTGTATACATGGCATATATCTAAGCTGCACGGGGAAATATTCTGTATAGAGCTGTGAATCTTTCGATGTAAAGATAAATGACGGCGGCGAGCTTGCAAACAACGGAAGACATTTTGCCACAACGCTATCGTTTCTGGTGGGAGAGCGACGAAAGCTACGAACAAAATAAATAAGTGTTTTCTAGCACATAAACCCAGCGAACAAGCTGCTTTATGTGAGTATCTATAGGGTCGATCGGTTTGCCTAAACTTCGTGAACATGTTCCAGGCAGTTAAATTGACAGTGCCGCCAGAGCTGACCCATGCAGGACCATTTAAGTGAGTGCTCGCGTAGCGCGACACTAGCTAGACATTTAAATGAACGCGGAAGTGCAGGTAGTGCATGCAGAGTTCCGCTCGTGCCATGGCAGCGCCGCGTTTCTCACTTGTTCGTTGTGTGCTTGCGTGTGAAAGCATTGGTGTGCAAGATGAAAATCTTGTCCAAAAAGCCATAGTTTTGTAACAACACGTGCACCAAAGTTTTATAGAACTGATAAGAGTTGGACGATGCATCGTCGCATGGTGGAATTGATAGGTTCCAACGCAACAGAATTTCGACGTACCGCGAAGAATTCGTGAGCCAGTACCTCGATTTTTTCCTAACGTGACAACTGGCCGACGATTGGTCAGTGCTGATACAAGCATGCTTGGTAGTGTTGTGCTACTTGAATGGACAGCCCTTTGGCCGTACAGTTCGACACTGCCACGTCGACGGTACACAGTTGCAATGAGCATACCTTGGATTTTCTCAACAGCGCGAGTGCGAAACTCATTCTTTGGAGCGACACAGGAACGGGAATACAGTATTGCCGGTTTCTTTTAGCAAGAAGTGGCTGCATGGGGCCTAAAAACGCCATATGATGCAAAGGAGGCCGTCATGTGGATATGAAAAAGCCGACGGTGTCACGAAATTTCCTTATACGTGGTTGACGTATTCATTTAGCGTCGGCGTCAACCTTATAAAAACGCCGCTTACGGATACACATAATTCGTCTGCTACCACGGCTCCAACAGCACCACTGCTTGCACTCGAGCTGGACTACCTCAAAATTCACTGCAGGGGTTTGTCTGAACTGGCCATGCACGATTCTCTCACCTATTTCAACGAATGGCTCAGTTCAGAAGTCGCCAGCTTACAGTACAAAAGCGAACAGCCGAGGGCACCATGTGAACCAGTTCAGGCAGTGCGGATAAATCAAACGGGCCTATAGTCTCGTCCCGGGTGCATTTTCGATAGAGACCAACTAAACATTTCTCAATGATGATAATCTTGCACCTGCAGATTGCACGGTAAAATCTCTACGATTTGAGTACTTCATTTCTATCAAAAATCACAGTACGACTCCGATGTCAACGAAGGTGCTAGAAAGTCTGCCCGCAAAATGATGCGTGGGTAATCGTGTTGCCAACGTGCAGCATAAGTTACAAAAATTACTTGTGGCGTATCGCAAGCATTCTAGAATGCACGCAGCTAAGATAAGGAATGTTGATGAAAAGCCATCACTGCGTCAGGACTGCTGGACATATTGTTACGTGATTTCGGCTGGCTGAAACAGGGCATAGTGGGACATGCCCCAAAAATGTGCCTCAGACTGAGTGAAGAAGTGGACGTTGTCAGTGAGCTGCGTTGTGGCTGCAGACTCACTACTGTTATTTTCCACGTAACATTTTGGTGGAGGTGCTGGGTGCTGTTCTGACAACGGAGCTACGCAGTGGACGCCTCCTTGAGTCTGCTACCACGGCTCCGGTTGAGGATATGGCTTCGCCACCTACCTCAGCAACGACAGCACCCCGGTACGTCGCCCTAACGCAACCCCATGATTCCGGTACCTTTACTGCAGCTGAGAGGACAACGCGAATGTGGACAAGTGGCTTAGTATGTACGAGCGCGTCAGCAAGCAATATGACTGGGACCCAACCGTTATGCATGCGAATATCATTTTCTATCTTGACAAGACCACTCGCATCTGGTTTGAGACCCATGAGCACAAAATCACAAGCTGGGAAATGTTTAAACAGCAGCTCCGCGACCTCTTTGGCAACCCGTTTGGTCAACAGCTTGATGCCCGAAAGCAATCGGCCGTACGTACACAGACGTCCACTCAGCCCTACTTGACTTATATTCAAGACGTCTTAGCGTTGTGTTAAAGGACCGATCCCAAAATGACTGAGGCCGACAAGATTTCAAACGTTTTAAAAGGAATCGCCGACGATGCGTTCAGCCTGCTTGTATTTACCAACGTAACGACTATCGACGCCGTGATCGAAGAGTGCCGCTGTCTCGAGCAGGCGAAGAGTCGACGCATTTTGCAGCAGTTCTAGCACCTACCCAACATCGCGGCAACATCGTCTTGCGAAGCCACCCCTTGTCATCCGTTTACAACCGAAGACGTGACGCGCATCGTCCGACGTGAACTCGAGGCCGCTTACCCGGCTGCCAACAAACCGACGTTGCTCGACGCCTCAACGCCAGCTGTCGCCTTGATGCAGGCTGTGGTCCGCCAGGAATTCGCTAACCTTTGTATCCTGTCCACTGCACCCACCCTGGATAATACTGGTTCCTCGATAGCTTCTGTGGACATGAGACATCATCATACGTCAGCTATTTGAACCAGGAACCCGTCTTAATTGCGAGTGCTCAGATTTGGGCGCACGTTAAAGAACCCCAGGTGGTCAAAATTTCCGGCGCCCTCCACTACGGCGTCTCTCATAATCATATGGTGGTTTTGGGACGTTAAACCCCACATATCAATCAATCGTCTTAATTGCGAACAGCTGATGATAAGTCAATCTGCTTCCGCTATGGTCGCGCAGGACACATCGCTCGTTACTGCCATAGCCAGTGGCCATCTATGTCTTCTGGCTCGTACCCCGCTTACAGTAACTTATTCTGTACACCAAACCACCGTTATCCGACCCGCACTGAGTCTACAACATTTACTGCCCCTGAGGACTACGGCCACCCTGTCCCGTCGTCACCACCGCCTCAAAGCCGCCCTTCTCGTTCCAATACGCGTCGCCGCTCTCCCTCGCCATCGTTTAACCACCGCATGTCCCCGGAAAACTAGGCTGCGCAGCTTCTGGAGGTGAAGCTGCCCTGTCGACCTTACCCAAAAATCCTTTGTTGCCCTTACGTTTTAACCGGAATACCCTTAAAGTATATGTTGAAGGCACACCTGTTGAAGCTTTGATAGATACGGGCGCCCACGCCTGTATTATGAGTTCGCGTTTTCGTCGTCGCATGAAGAAGGTCCTCACGCCCCCCTTGACCAGTGTCGTCCAAGTTGCAGATAGTGCAACAGTCCCTGTCATCGGTATGTGCACAGCTCAACTTACCGTAGCCGGTTATCAAGTGGTCGTCCTTTTTACCGTGCTTGCAACATATCCCCATGACCTCATACGAGGCCTCGATTTTCTTGCCGCCAATTCTGCTCTGATTTATTGCTCCGCTGGTGTGCTCCACCTTGAATTGCCACAAATCAATGACGCCCCGCATCAACCTACATGCCGATTACAATGCAGCGACTTTGTTCACCTGCCCTCCAAAACTGTGACATATGTCGATTTTCTGTGCTCACCAGCTGTGCCCAACGGTGACTATTACGCTACGCTTCTCACTGACGTACTCCTTGCGCACAATGTTGCAGTGCCCTATACAGTGCTCAGCATCACAGATAACAAAACTTGACCACCACTTGTAAATTTCGGCTACATGAATGATGTGCTTCCACAAGGCATTTCCGTGGCCCACCTGTGTCCGTTGCTTGATTCACAAATTGAAGTGCTTGCCTTAGACACCCTTGTTTCACCGCAGCACACACCACTCGCAACACATTCGGGCAGCCGTCAAATTGTAGACATGATCACCACTGATCTTACGCCTTCGCAAGTTGACCCCATGGACCGAGAGAAGGCGGCTTTTGTAACACCCGATGGCCTCTACCAATTCATAGTCATGCCTTTCGGCTTATTGATTACCCCCGCCACCTTTGAACGAACCACTGATCTTACGCCTTCGCAAGTTGACCCCATGGACCGAGAGAAGACGGCTTTTGTAACACCCGATGGTCTCTACCAATTCAAAGTCATGCCTTTCGGCTTATGTATTGCCCCCGCCACCTTTCAACGAATGATGGACTCTTTGCTGCATGAATTCAAGTGGTTTACGCGTCTTTGTTATCTGGATAACGTGATTGTGGTTGCTCTCACTTTTGAAGCGCACCTTCAGAGACTGTCGAAAATTCTTGATGTATTCCGTCTCGCCAGCCTTCAGCTGAATTCATCCAAGTGCCGATTTGGTCACCGTCGCATTACAATACTTAAACATAAGGCTGACGCTTACGGCGTACAGCCTGACCCAAAAAAAGTTCGAGCTGTGAAGGATTGATTGATTGATATGTGGGGTTTAACGTCCCAAAACCACCATATGATCATGAGAGACGCCGTAGTGGAGGGCTCCGGAAATTTCGACCACCTGGGGTTCTTTAACGTGCGCCCAAATCTGAGCACACGGGCCTACAACTTTTCCGCCTCCATCGGAAATGCAGCCGCCGCAGTCGAGATTCGAACCCGCGACCTGCGGGTCAGTAGCCGAGTACCTTAGCCACTAGACCACCGCGGCAGGGCGAGCTGTGAAGGACTTCCCTGTTCCAAACGCCACCAAATATGGCCGCAGCTTTGTGGGGCTCTGCTCCTACTCTCAGCGGTTCATCAAGAACTTCTCAGAAATCACTCCGAACAGATTTACTCAAACCAGATTAGACGTTTACCTGGGGTCCCTCACAAGCAGCAGAATTCTCCGACCTGACCACTTTGCTCGCTTATTCTCCTGTTCTGGCTCCGTTCGAGCCTACGGCACCGACCGAAGTCCGCACCAATGCCAGCAGTTACGGAATAGGCGCAGTGTTGGCTCAGCGACAACGTGGGCAGAATCGCGTGATAGCATAGGCCAGCAGGCTGCTGTCTCCCTCGGAGCGTAGTTACTCCATCACAGAGCGCGAATGTCTAGCGCTGGTGTGGGCAGTCGCGAAATTTCGCCCTTACTTATACGGCCGACCATTCATAGTTCTCACCGACCACCACGCTCTTTGGTGGCTCGCCTTCCTCAAAGATCTCACAGGTCGTCTCGCCCACTGGGCACTCCGCCTCCAGGAGTATTCTTACACCGTAGTGTATAAATCAAGAAAACTGCACAAAGATGTGGATTGTCTGTCACGCTACCCTGTGGCCGACTGCGATCCTACGAGCACTGATTCTGAGGGTTGCATCCTTTCCATCCCCCAGCTGCTTCATCTGAGGGACTAGCAGCGTCGCGATCCGGATATGAGCAACCTAATATAACAGCTCGAATCTTCACCGCAAGACGCTTCTGTTCGCATGATTACCTTAAAGGACCACACGTTACTTAGGCGAAAGTTATCGCCCAATGGTCACGACCTACTTCTGGTCATACCGAAGCACCTGCGCTCCACAATCCTACGCGAGCTCCATGACGCGCCAACCGCGGGACACCTTGTTGTCTCTCACACATATGACCGTGTGCGCCGCCGTTTCTACTGGCCTAGCCTTTCATGCTCTGTACGTCGTTATGTCAACGCTTGTGAAATTTTTCAGCGTCGCAAAAAGCCGTCGGGACTCCCCGGATATCTTCAGCCCATCGACATCCCATCGGAGCCATTTTTCCGTGTTGGTTTGGACCTTCTCGGTCCCTTCCCAACATCCGCCTCCGGAAACAAGTTGGTCGTGGTGGCTACGGATTACGCGACCCGTTATGCAAATACGCGAGCCATGCCAACAAGCTGCGCTACAGACGTCGCTGATTTTCTACTACGCGATCCTATTTTAGTGCACGGAGCCCCTCGTCAACTGCTGACAGACCCAGGCCGTGCGTTCTTTTCGAAAGTGGTTGACGGTATCCTGCATTCCTACTCTACCCAACGTAAGCTCGCGACATCGTACCATCCCCTGACAAACGGGCTTACAGAACGTTTAAACCGCACCCTGACAGACATGCTATCGAAAAACGTCTCGGCCGACCATCGTGATTGGGACCTTGCACTACCCTACGTGACGTTTGCATACAATTCCTCCCGGCATGACACTGCTGGGTACTCGCCATTTTACCTTCTGTTTGGAAGCGAACCATAATTGCCGTTGAATACCTTCCTGCCAGCCGCTGCGCAGTCTACTTCTGAATATGCACGCGACGTTATTACCCGAGATGTCCATGCTCGTCAGCTTGCCCGCAGCAGAATATTGGCGTTCTAAGACTCGCAGAAGCGTCGTTACGACAAGCGGCGTCGTGACGAACACTTTCCAACAGGTTCTCTCGTTTTTCTTTGGTCCCCTACGCGACATGCAGGCTTTTTAGAGAAACTTCTCTCCCGTTTCACGGGCCCATACCACGGGCTTAGACGAGTGACCGACACTACATATGAAATTGTCCCTGATAATTCATCAACCTCTTCTGCTCTACTGTCAAGCGACATCGTCGACGTATCAAGGCTCAAGCGTTTCCACACTGCTCCTGCTGTGGCCCCGTAAACTTTCCGGGTCGGCGCTTTTGCTGCCCGGGGTCGTGTTACGTGATTTCGGCTGACTAAAACAGGGAATAGTGGGACACACCCACAAAAGGTGCCTCAGACTGAGTGAAAAAGTGGACGTTGTCCGTGAACTGCGTTGTGGCTGCCGACTGACTACTGTTATTTTCCACGTAACAATGTAGAACTTAAAAGAAAAAAAGACATTCCCATAGGCATACAATCACAAACTTCGACAGTAAAAAATTATTTGCTAGCCGAAGTAAGCGAAATCGAAATGTACCTATGAATGTACGAAAACATGCTGCACATACGTTTTATTTCTGTTTCTAAGCAGAGCCATCCTTTACTAGTGAAACACACTTCGCCACGATGAGTACTACGCCATCTATGCTTAACGTAGAATAATGATTAAGGATGTCTTCTCTGCTCAGGCGGGGCATTGCAATGATGCATTTTCGAAGAATAGTCTATTCAATGGTGCGACAAGAGCCCGTTGCTCCAAACGGTCTTATACCTGTCGTTTACTCCCACCAAGGTGGTCTATGGGCTAGGTACTTTGCTGCTGACCTGTAGGTCACGGGATCGAGTTCGGCAGCAGCAGCTGAATTTTCGAAGGTGGCGAAAGTTCTCTAGGCCAGTGTGCTCATATTTGGGTGGATGTTGAAGAACCTTAGCTGGTCGAAATTTCCTGAGCCCTCTAGTATGACGTCTCTCACAATTATATGGTGGTTTTCGTACGGTAAACCTCACATATCAATCAATCAATCAATCAATCATTCAATCAATTACCTGTAGTTTGCTGTATTTTGCTACGATTACCTTACTTTTACTTACGCTTTTCACAAGCATACGCAAGGGTAGAGGGGGGGAATTTCAAGACTACCGTCGATAGTCATGTTCCTGAAGAAAGCCGATGCCCATGGCCAGTCGGGTTGGTCTGAACCCCTCCCAGAAAATTTTCTGGCTATGCCCCTGAGTCAAAAAATGGTTATATCATATCGATTTTCTTCCGGTAGTTGCTCAATCCCACTTGAAAGGTAAAAGCAAAAAAACGTCGTTGATCTCTTCTTTTATAAATCAGATTGATTGATTGATATGTGGGGTTTACTGTCCCAAAACCACCATATGATTATTAGAGACGCCGTAGTGGTGGGCTTCGGAAATTTCGACCACCTGGGGTTCTTTAACGTGCACCCAAATCTGAGCACACGGGCCTACAACATATCCGCCTCTAATCGGAAATGCAGCCACCGCAGCCGGGATTCGATCCCGCACCCTGCGGGTCAGCAGCCGAGTACTTTAGCCACTCTTTTAGGGATCAGTATAACAATAAAAAGTGAAATCTGTCTTCGCAAAGGCAGTTGCGCGTTTATTGTGTCTTGTTTCGCCACAAGGACGACGGAATAAATGCTACAACAACAGAGTGTATGCAATGCGAGGACTGACAAGCAGTTCTGAACTAATGGTGTGCATGTCAAGCATAAAGCACGCATGAAATCAGCATGCACAAGGACAGCGCGGAAAAAACACTGCCAGAGCTCGACACTGAAAGCACACTGCTCAAACAAAAAGAAAGACACACGAAACAAACACACTCGTCTACGGAAGCACGAGCTGTCGAAATTCGCATTTCGTCGTGCTCAGCAGCACGCTCCTTTTGCAAACATGGTCGCGGCCATGAGCAAGGTTACCTTCGTGTTCTCTAACCACTCTAACTTCAAAGCGACCTTGCGTTGGAGCCACAAGAAGTACAAAGGAGCCGAATCCTTGTATAAGCGCGCGTGTGTGGGAGTGACCACGCATGACCACGCAATGCGGAGGCGTGCGCGCATGGCAACAAGCAGGGCGATGACCTTTAGAGAGTGCGCGACAAACGCGCTACTTGCGTCATTTCACTACTGATGACAAAAAAATGCTGAATTTGCTGAGCACTGATGACTGCCAATGGTGCATGGTGTATAGATTAGCTCGCGGCTGGCATACCTGATGACGTACGCTCTGTGGTCAAGTGGTTTGCGCAATGCGCTGTGTAGCGAGAGGGCGATGATTCAACGCCCCTTGACGAAGTTTCTCCTTCTAATTTTTTTTCTTTGTAATTTGTAAGAATACATCTTACATCGCGATATCCATGACACAAATGCGTCAGCGAAGCCGTGGCGCACCCCTGCATCAAACACGTGTTAAAATGGAGCTATAGTATGTCCAGAGCAGTTGCTACGCCTCGTGAAGCGCTTTCTTATTGCTTTTGTGATGAAGGCGTCGCCGTATGCACAATATATATATTGCGCCTTTGCTGCTCAGTGTCGTTGTGGTGGGTTCACTTGCTCACCCCGGTGCCAGGGTATGGCTTGTCGCCACCGGCACGCCACCTCCATCGGCACAATTACTGGGACCCGAAGGTCCCGCCAGCAGTTTTGCTGGGGTTGGCAACATGTAGCTGAATTCGGCTACAGAAACATATTTGGCGTCAACTTGAAAGAGTTGGCTTTCGGCTATATTTGGGCTACTGCAAATTTTTTACTTGTCTCCGCTTATGCTATTACTGTCACCCTCATGATCAATGCTCCAGAGGTGACTCTCATTGAAACAAATCTCTATAGGCTCTACAATAGTCAGAGCGCGAGAACAGAACGACGAAAAAGAGACAAGAAGGACACGAACGCAATAACGCCGTTGTTCTGTTCTCACGCTATACCTATGGTTATGTCATACCAAATAGCCTAAACTGTCACACTTTTTGTGAAAGCTCACTTGCAATTGGCATTCAAGGAATCGAAAGCGTGAAGATTCACGAGAATTCCACACGCTTTGCCGCCTAAGGGAGCCGAAAAGCAAGCGACGAGCACTGTTGGTCTTTGACCAATTTTTGTGCCGCAGTTACCGCAGAACGCCTTTCCAACTCTGAAGAAGCTCTACCTTGGGTGTACTAGCATGTTAACCATGTGACTTCAGGCCGCCATTTCAGACTTGTAGCCGAAAAGTTTAGTTTAAATGTGGACACGTATAGAACGCACTTTCATGCATCGAAACCTTCCGAAATTATACCCAACCCAAGTGCTTCATCTTGTTTTATTGCGAATGCAATTATATGGACAATCTCAGCTGGGTTTTTCCACCGGCGTCGGCGCCACCATCAGTCAATGTATATGTATACGTATCTATATATATACTAAAAGCAAGAAAAAACACAAAAAGACTCCGGCACCCGGAATCGAACTTGGGTTTTCTGGATCATGAATGCGAGGCGTCAACCACTGCGCCGCCGAGGAGCACGTCCTTCAATGTTCGAACGGCAAGCTATTTTTATCTGCCACTTACTGCTGCTGATGAGAATCTCGGGTTGACTCGTATTTCCACCATTACCAGCATTACCATGCTTTGTACTTCTTGGCACAATGAGCGCACGTCGCCACATCGCGCGGCGGTGCCCGCTGTCATCTGTCACGCCTTACTTTGCTCCGCTTGGCGAAGGGGTACGACGCGTCCTCGTGCCCCTGTATCTCGCGGTGGCGAGGAGGGGAAAATTGTATATCTTGGCTGGCTTCAGGCTTTACCTGGAACAATTCTGTTGCAGTTGAGGGCGCACAAAGGTCACTGTAATCATTGCAGTCTCCGTATGCGTAAAGTGCATGCTTCTCAGACACTGCGAAAAAACAACCGAGACACTTATTTGCGTGCAGCTGTATCTGAGTACGTTTCGTGCGTCATTTGTGCGTGAGAAACGCGGGGCACGTTTTGGTCTGCTTTCCTGTCGGTGCGTGATCTTCCAATCCGTTGCTATGGCGATCATTGCTTCGCCTTTGTGGCAAGGCTGCGGCTTTTATTTTAATTAGGTTGCAGACGCAACGCGTGTGATTATGTATGCCATTCGCAGCGAGTCATGCATACTAATCTTTGCAGTGATTGACAGTTGACAAATATGGAACTTTGTTAAGGTTCTCTGAGGCACGCTACTGCTGAAAGCTGTAGAGCAGTGGCCTGCTTTCACGTGGGGACATTGCATACAATTAGCTCCATAACAACGCAAATATAGCGCGAAAAGACACGGACAAAAAAAAGGGTACACCACAAGCACTTGTGGCGCACTCTTTCTTGCCCGTGTATTTTCGCGTTATACATTTACGTTGTTATGAATAAGTACCAACTCACTCGCCCCTCTGTTTTGCATCGCCTAATTTCTAGTATCGCGAGCTCTTTTTCTTTTTTTCTAATCTGGGACTCACTAATCTGCTACATTGGCACCAGCTGTAGCCTTGTTTGCGTGCAAGCCTCGATTGTAGAATTGGCATCTTCGAAGACGACTATGCCCGTATTTGGGTTTCTACCCCCTTCGGGTGTGTTCGGGTTTCTACCCCCTTCACCCGGCCATGTGACCAGGGTGTGCAAGATGGTTCGTGCTGAGTGTAAAAGCCAGGAGCGCAACTTCAGAGACTGCTTGAAGGTGGCCTGAATGTCTCCGAGAACCAGCTGCCTAAACCGAGGTTCGCTTTGACAGTGGACTGCACTGTAAAAAATGAGGACCCTCCTTTACCGAGAATGCTGAAGGTATAGCGGTGCCGAGCAATTCCGTGAGCAACAATAAAACTATCTCCTTAAGACGTAGCCTCTTCATGGAAGTCATGCTGTGACATTGTACTTTTTTTTTGTTGTTTTTGCCCCTCCTGCTTGGGCCTAAGTATAGGCCTGCAGAACCTGTAAATAAATAAATAAATAAAAATGCTTCAGCACAGTTACCACAAAACCCGTCACTCTATTAATACCACAGATAATATTCTGTGACCAAAATACGACAATTTCCTTCGTACATTTCATTCTTGCGTATTCTATACGTTACTGCAACTAATACAAAAATGTTTGTATTGTTCCACACAACAGTCCGCTGTATTGTTCTGCGCAACAGTCTGCTGGATTGTTCCGCACACCAGTATGCCGCACCACAGCGTGTCATGCAGCCTGCTTGCAAAATATCGCAATGGAGGATTTCATTTATGTTCTGCGTGCCTGTGAATGTGAGTTATTTATGTTGTTTGACGGAGAGTTTGTTGGCAGGACACGCTGTTATATTAGTTTCTGGGCACACCTTTATCTGCAAGTGAACACAAGGTTCATAGAATGATTACAGCCTACTATATATTTTCCACAGGTAGCATGATTTTGTAGAATGAATGCAGTCATTCATTGCTAGCTCCCTAAAGTACCTGTCTGTTATGTACACAACACCAAATGGAACAGGAGTCCAGTTGAGCTGAACTCTATACAAATAACACAAGAATGGAGTGTGCAGCAAACAAAGGCACAAAGAGCGCATGACATGTTTATAGAGCTAATCGTGGCACTGAAATGACGAAGATGGGACTGGCCGATCATACACAAGCCTGTCCCATCTTTGGGACTTGAAGTGCCACGCCGAGTTTTATGAAAATGTTACACCAACAAGGCCAAAAATTTACCCATGCTAAGTTCATATTACATCCTCCCTTTCCTGATTTTGCTGATTTCTATTTGTTGAGCCAATCTGTACATGCAAAGATGTTTCAAACTACGTGTGAAATAATGGGTGTAAACAGTGTACTTGGACTTGCAATTAATAAAGTTGCATAGAGGTGTTCCCACCTAAGCAGATGGCAGTAGCAGCGTATGTTGGCAATAAGTCAGTGAAGGTTCGGCGAGTTCTTCAGCAATATACATCCTCGTGAACATGTTCTTTGAAGTTAACGGTTAACAACAAATAAACCAATTTTCCAAGTCCCCCCCCCCCCCCCCCGATTTGTCTCCAAGCCACTTTCAAGCACTGTTTATATAAATGCTATAGCCTTATTGTCCAGCAGTTAAAGTGAGTCTTGGAACAAGCTTCCCTAATCGCAACAGCAACATCCCCTTTTTGCAGTATTTAAACCTCTGAACTATTTTTGCCCATTTTGCCTATAGGAGTGGCATTGTAATACCCCAGTGTACTTTGTAAAAGACCTTCCTCCGATTATTCGCAGGTGTGCGGTCTGTGAACGTATATCTCAAGGTATATAATAAAGCACTGAAGGTTTGAGTGAGGTAATTGGTAAAGTATCAAGCGAAAATTGCGACGCAACTTTCATGGGCAATTACAATGAAAAATGGTCCCCGAAACCTAAAGAACGTAAACAGGATGTTGCTTAAGTTTTGTATGCAACATGTTCTGAGCTTGTTGAACGCTGCTGAGTGACAAGACGTAGCTGCATCCTGCACAATTTGACTATGCCACCTCGTGTACAAAGGTGAGAAAACAGAAAACTTCTGGAGCCGTGGTCAATTCGTTAACATATTTCAGCTTCTTACAACCCCGGCCTTCTATCTCTAATTGTTTACAAGAAATTATGTAACCAGTGGACTGGTTGAACTTTGCACACTTATTGCCAGAACTGAGAACGCTACGTGCATAGTTGGCAAAGCTTTCGTGTCGTTTTGTTGTTATTTGTTGTGCAAGGTCTGAGTAAAGAATTTACACTTAAGCCACAAATCCAGAGTGTATGTGGAGTAGTTCGTGTGTATGCACTATGCTGCGTTTCTTGAAGATGTGTGAGACATACCTGCTGCAGCATGCCAAATACCAATGAAATGCACTACTACACGCTTCTGTGAACACAACTTTGGTAGATGTACTCAGAAACATTATTGTTAAAAGTGCTGAACGCCCGCTTACGAAACTGTGTGCATAGCCCACGAACAGCTCCACTTGGCTTCTTTCTGTATGTCTAAAAAGGAAGTACAAAAAAACAACTATTGTAGCAGCAGCAACGTTCAGAGTTTAAACCACTATGGTGTCTACTACATACATCACCTCGGTTCACACCACTATTTCATGAATCACAAAAGCAGACGGTAATTCTGGACAAGAACAGATCACATGCAGAACAAGCAGCAGGATGCTACGAAGACCTATTGCTATAGTAGACAAGAACTCAACGTTCAAGACACTGTATTCTAACTGCAAAACAATTCATAGACTAGCATAACCAATTCCGTTTAAATAGTGTCATGGTGTGGCAGTTACGAATTCTGCAACTTCCAACACAATGGAGGGTTATATGGGGTCAACAAAAGAATTTTGCTTTATAATATGGAATCTTACATAAGACAAAGCATACTGTATACCATTAAAAAAGCCTACGTGCGACAGGCAACATATTGTTACACAAGGTAAAGTAACCTAATGGGGGGTTTTTAATGGGCCTTGAGTCCGCGATCGCAGTATAATGATGATGATCTTCACCGCCATGGCTCGTACCCACTCAGAGGAATCGCAGTGGAGGCAATGTCGTCTTCCTTCTCTATCCGCGCTTCCCTTGTTTTTCCTGGTAGTGATACCCCGTATCACTCCTTTCGTCTCAGGCGAAGCCCTCTGGGCGAGTCATTCTTGCATCCTTCGAGTAAACGGCTTCAGGCGGGCAACATGCGTCACCTCTGTCTTGCATGAACGTCGGCCACTAGTGGTGACACGTGCTATTTCATAGTTGACCTCGCTGAGACGACGGAGTATCACAAAAAGACCGGCATAGTGTGCCAGTAGCTTTTCGCTCAAGCCACGTCTGCGTATTGGCGTCCACTCCCTCAATAGTTCACCGGGGGCATAGGTTACATGCCTGTGTTGACTGTCGTAGCGAGTTTTGAAGAACTCTTGCGCTGCCAGTGTACGTAAGCAGGCAAGTCGACGTGTCTCTTCCGCACGACACAAAGTTTCAGCAATTCTTAAATCGTCATGGACGACAAAAGGAAAATAGAGTCTAGCGTATGTCGAGGTGAGCGAGCGTAGAGCAGATGGAAAGAGCTGTAGCCTGTCGTTTCGTGTTTCGACGTGTTGAAGGCATACGTGACGAATGGTAATACTTCATCCCAGTTTTTGAGGTTGGAGGTGACGTACATTGACAACATGTTGATCAACGGTCGGTATGTGCGCTCAGTGAGGCCGTTAGTTTGTGGATCATACGCAGATGAGTGTCGGAACTTGGAGGCACACAAACGAAGTAATGATTCGACACTATTGCCACAGAGACTGTTTACAATATCGGACATTATGAAAAATCAGCGTCCACAGTCTTGTGCGCACTCTTGCCTTGGGCCGCACGACTCATGCCTCTTGTTCACAGGCACGAGGCAGTGTGGGTTGGAGATGCGAAGAAGAAGAAGGTGCGGGGGCAGAGGAACAGTTTTTGTTTTGGGAACGCTCTAGCGGACTCTTCCATTTTTTCGCACATAATTTTCAGGGCACAAGTTCGCCCATAATAAACCAGTTTTCGACTTTTCCTCTCTTGCACCTGTTACATTCTGGTGGAGGTGTTGGGTATGATTGGAAGCCCCCTTGGCGCAAGAGAGCGAAGCCCCGATCCTCAACGATTGTAACATCGCCAATTGACTCCGGTACACCAGTGTTCAAGCCGCCACCTCCGAGGAGAGCCGCCTGAATTCGCACCCCTTCCCAGTGCTCTAGCAAACAAGCAGCATCCACAGACAACGGAACGATGGCTTACCAGGTGACACCATCGGAACTTATTCTGTCCCCCCCGTGCTTGCTTGAGCCCTTCCACGGTGACACGTTCAGGGATGTGGAGGATTGGTTAGAACACTTCGAGCGGGTTGCGAAATCCAACGGCTGGGATGAAGCAAGGAAACTGCGTCGCGTGTACTTCGCATTGCAGGATGCAGCGAGGACGTGGTATGAAAACCACGAAGCGTTCATACCGACATGGGAAGAATTCCGACGACAAATAGTAGCTACATATGCCAGCACCGATCGTCGGGAGAAGGCGGAGAACGCTCTACAGTCCAGAAACCAGCGCACGAACGAAAGTGTTGGCATGTATATCGAGGACATGTCCCGCCTTTTCAAGCGCGCTGACCCGAACATGAACGAAGAGAAAAAGCTGCGTCGCTTGATGCGAGGTGTCAAACAGGAGTTATTTGCCGGTTTGGTACGCAACCGACCTCGTACAGTTGCTGAATTCCGCAACGAAGCCACCTTCATTGAGCGGGCATTGCAGCAGCGCTCCTGTCACTACAATCATGACACGAGTAGTGTTCCTGCGGATGTCCTCTCAGCAAAGCTGGGAAGCAGCAGCGAAGCATTGAGGGAAATAGTGCAATCCATTGTGAAGGAAGAGCTCCAGCAGCTGCTGCCCCGACAAGTCGCAACGCCAGTTTCGTCTCTGACTAGCATGATCAGAAATGAAGTTCGCCACGCCATTCTTCAAGCCGAACCCGAGGCGCAACCTGTTCGACTTGAATAGCAATTGCAGGAACGCCCCGTACCTACTTACGCCGATGTCGTACGCAAGCCTGCCGTGCATACTGCTTCGTTTGCAGCTTTCAGTGGCTACCGACCGGCTTCGCGTGGCTCAAACTATCCAGCTAACTCGAGGCCCCGAAAAAGCGACGTGTTGCGCACACCCGACAGGACGCCTCTTTGTTTTCACTGCGGCGAAGCTGGACATCTGTACAGAATGTGCCCATATCGACGAGTTGGTCTCCGTAGGTTTTCTCCAAACGCCCCATGCCCCCGACATGGCGAAAGACCCATTGAAATTGAAGATTACTTGTCTGGCCATCTGTTTCCAACTGCCGGTTTCCAGCATCAGCCTAGATCACCAGCGCCTGCGCGCTATCGATCGCCAAATCCTCGACGATTTAGTTCACCTTCTCCACCTTCAACCTCAACACAACGTCGTTCAAGCAGTCCCCATCCGAAAAACTGAAGCCAGCGACCTATGGAGGCAAGGCCGCTGATGTCCAACCAACTGAAGATCCTCCGTCAAGGTCCCAGTACAGCAACGACGAGCGGAACACTACAACTAGGTTAGGTAAAGACAAAATTTCTTCTGACTTACGCGTTACCGTAGACTGGTGTGAATTTACCGTTTTAGTTGACACAGGTGCTGATTATTCGGTTGTCAGTTACGCTGCCGCAAAGGATGTAAAGAAAGTCCTGACGCCTTGGAGTGGACCCCAGATACGCACGGCTGGGGTCATCTCATCACACCTGTGGGAAGATGTACCGCACGAATCGGAATTCAAGGCGCTACTTACGTTGCTGACTTTGTCATACTTCCGAAAGGCTCTAGAGATTTGATACTCGGAATGGATTTTCTGCTAGCGAACGGAGATGTAATCGACCTGCAGGATTCAAGTGTCTCTTTTTCGACCAAACTGGCCATAGACACGAATGAGCCCGAATACACTGCATTACGTGTTATAGATTGTGATGTTACCGTGCCGCCACTATGCAGCGTAATAGTCGGTGTAAGAAATGACGCATTCCTTGATTCTGAAGTTATAGCGGATGCAAACATCGAACTACTGCTCAAGAAAGGCATTTGTGTAGCTCGAGGCATTATTCAAGTACGTGGTGGATGTGCCGATGTATTGCTCACGAATTTCGGAAACGAAATTCAGCACATTGCAAAGGACACTGCTATCGCCTTCCTGCACGGTTTTCAAACAGTGACGGACCTATGTGGTCTGGTGTCAGGGCCACCTACATCAGAACCTGCGCCCGATGTCGTGGCAAGAGTTGCGATCAGCCAAAATCTATCCCCAGCCGAGAAGAAAATCATTCAACACCTCTTAAGAGACTTTACCGGATGTTTTTCTACCTCGTCAAAAGTACGGCGGACCCAGGTTGTTAAACACCGAATAATAACAGATGAAACTACAAGGCCGGTACACCAAAATCCGTAGAGAGTATCAACGAAGGAACCTGAGATCATAAAGAGCCAAGTGAAAGAGATGCTAGAGGATGATGTCATACAGCCATCCAATAGTCCGTGGGCGTCACCTGTAGTCCTTGTGAGAAAAAAGGACAACACGCTGAGATTCTGCGTTGATTACAGAAAGCTGGACAGCGTGACCAAGCGGGATGTCTACCCTTTGCCGCGTATTGATGATACGTTGGATCGGCTACGGCCCGCAAGGTATTTCTCTTCATCTGATTTAAAAAGCGGTTATTGGCAAATTGAAGTGGACGAAAGGGACCATGAAAAGACTGCTTTCGTAACCCCGGATGGTCTATATGAGTTTGAAGCACTCCCATTCCACCTGTGTTGTGCGCCTGCAACATTCCAGCGCATGATGGACAGCGTCCTTTCCGGACTCAAATGGCAGTCGTGCTTAGTCTACCTGGACGACGTTGTGGTGTTTTCAGCAACGTTTGAACAGCATGTAGAGCGACTACGTTCGGTACTTCAGGCTATCCAGTCAGCCGGCTTGACGGTTAAACCGGAAAAATGCCAGTTTGGATTCGAGAAGCTTCGTTTCCTCGGTCATGTAATATGCGCTCATGGTGTTGGCCCGGACCCGGAGAAAACTGTGGCCGTGGGGCTGTTTCCCAAGCCAAAATACAAGAAGGAGGTACGCCGATTTTTGGGTTTATGTGCTTATTATAGGCGGTTTGTGAAAAATTTCGCGAAAATTGCCGAACCCTTAACAAGACTCAAAAGCGAGGACGTGCCATTTATTTGGTGCACCGAACAAGACAGTGCCTTCAACGAACTAAAGAACCGTTTGCAAGCTCCACCTATCCTGGCCCACTTTGACGAAATCGCAGATACGGAAGTTCATACAGATGCCAGCAATCTTGGCCTAGTTGCGGTCCTGGTGCAATGGCAGAATAGAGAAGAGAAAGTAATAGCATATGCTAGCCGCACCCTCTCAAAACCTGAAAGAAACTACTCTGCAACAGAAAAAGAATGCTTGGCAGTCATATGGGCGATCAGCAAGTTCAGGCCATACCTCTACGGCAGGCCTTTCTGTGCCGTCAGCGACCACCACTCACTTTGTTGGCTGGCGAGCTTAAAAGACCAATCGGGACGGCTTGTGAGATGGAGTCTCAGGCTCCAAGAGTATGACATTACGGTCGTATATAGGTCTGGCAGAAAGCATGTAGATGCTGACTGCTTATCACGTTCCCCGGTCCACTCGACTTTTTCAGAAGAAGAGGACTTCCCACTCCTTTGTGTGATAAAAACCTCAGAAATCGCCGAACATCAACGGGCTGACATGGAACTGCTCCCATTAATAAAGTATCTCGAAGGTCACGACGAACAAGTTCCTCGCGTATTTAAGAGAGGGTTATCCTCAATCTGCCTGCGAGATAATGCACTTTACAAGAGGAATTTTGAACACAACAAGGAGAAGTTCTTACTTGTTGTACCATCAGCCCTGAGGCATGAAGTATTAGAAGCCTGCCATGATGAACCGTCTGCGGGTCACTTGGGCGCGAGTCGAACTTTCGCCAAAATTCATCAGAAACACTACTGGCCCAAGTTGCTAGCGTCCGTGAAGCATTACTTCAAGACATGTCGCGAGTCTCAAAGGCGAAAAACACCACCCCTCAAGACGGCCGGCCTTCTCAAGCCTATAGAGCCACCTGCGACTCCATTTCAACAGGTTGGAATGGACCTCCTCGGACCGTTCCAATGTCGGCATCAGGAAAAAGGTGAATAATAGTTGCGACTGACTATTTGACACGATACGCTGAAACCGGCTGCCTTGAGCGAGGAACGGCAACGGAAGCGCGAAGTTTTTCGTTCAGAATATTGTTCTTCGCCATGGAGCCCCACTCGTTGTGATTACTGATCCAGAAGCAGCGTTCACGGCTGATTTGATGCAGTCCTTAATGACAATGACTAACACCAGCCATAGGAGAACCACTGCATACCATCCCCAAACCAACGGGTTGACAGAACGCCTGAACCGCACCATCGCTGACATGCCGTCGATGTACGTTGACATTGAGCATAAATTGTGGGACGAAATCTTGCCATACGCAACTTTCGCCTACAATACGGCAGTGCAGGAGACCATCCGCGTCACACCATTTCAGCTGGTCTATGGTCGCACTGTCGCTACGACACTAGATGCCATGTTGCCAGTAGACAACGAGCATTACGAGCCATCTGAACTTGATGGCTTTCTGCAAAGGGCTGAAGAAGTTGAAGAAGCGGTGTACGTGCACGCCAGTTGGCACGACATCGAATACATCAACAGCAAAACAAGGACGCAAGGCACTACAACCTGCACCGCAGAAAAGTTCAGTACAACCCAGGCGAGCGAGTGTGCATAAGGACACCACTTCGAAGCCGCGGCCTATCAGAAAAGCTTCTTTGTCGATACTTTGGCCCCTATAAGGTTCTCCGACGAATTAGTGACCTAAACTACGAAGCCATCGCCGATGGACACATCTGTTCAAAGCGGCAAAACAGCGCAGAAGTCGCACACGCCGTTCGTATGAAGCCCTATTATGAGAGGGAATGAAAGCGCTCCCTTTTTCGGTTTGCCTCCCTCCATCGCTTATCGGAACGATGCGTGTTTCGAAGGGGGACTAATGCCACAGAGACTGTTTACAATATCGGACATTATGAAAAATCAGCGTCCACAGTCTTGTGCGCACTCTTGCTTGGGGCCGCACGACTCATGCCTCTTGTTCACAGGCACGAGGCAGTGTGGGTTGGAGCTGCGAAGAAGAAGTTGCGGGGGCAGAGGAACAGTTTTTGTTTTGGGAACGCTCTAGCGGACTCTTCCATCTTTTCGCACATAATTTTCAAGGCGGAAGTTCGCCCATAATAAACTAGTTTTCGACTTTTCCTCTCTTGCACCCGTTACAATATCAGCGGTAAATTGTCGTCCACGGTCACTTATTATCACGCGAGGAGGTCCGTGTCGGAGGATGACTGAATGCAACAGGAACTCCGAAACCTGGACTGCCGTGGCGGAGCATAAGGCAGCCGTCTCGCAGTACCGCGTCAGGTAGTCGGCGCATACAGTTATCCACCGGTTACCTTTTGAGGAGCGTGGAAATGTTTCCATCAGATCAATGCCGACCTTTTCAAAAGGGGAACCGGGAGGCTTTACAGGTTGCAGGTGACCAACTGGACCCGAGGAGGGCCGCTTGTGGCTCCGGCACTGCGTACAGCTGGCCACGTAGTTCTGAATCGTTTTGCTCATTTTTGGCCAATAGAACCGCTCTTTCGTGCGACTAAGTGTTCGTGTGGTACCTAGATGGCCAGAGGTGGGGTCATCATGCGTGAGACGCAGAACAGACGTTTGGAGGGACGCAGAAACAACCAGCAGAAAGCGGGCGCCCGCCGTGGACAAGTTTCTCTGGTAAAGAAGACCATTTCGGACGCAGAATCGGCCTTCACTTAATGAATTTCTCGCTCCAGGGAAGAGAGCTTTTAAGCTTGGGTCATTACGCTGCTCAGCGGCGAAGGTCACGGCATCGGGAAAGCCAGACGATAGAGAAGCGATAAGGTGGTCAAAGTTATCGGCCTCACAATCTGTCGATGGTAGCGGCATTCTGGAGAGGCAATCCGCATCAGTGTGTAGACGGCCCGTCTTGTACGAGATGGTGAAGACATGTTCTTGCAAACAAATGGCCCATCGTGCGAGGCGGTCGGATGGGTCAGGAAGATTGACCAGCCAACACAGGGAATGGTGATCTGTGACGATAGTGAACGGGTGACCATAGATGTATGAGCGAAACCGTTGCACGGCAAAGACTACCGCTAGACATTCCTGTTTGGTCACTGTGTAGTTGCTTTCAGGCTTGCATAAAAAACAACTTGCGTACGCCACAACGTGTTCCTTCTTGCCAGAACGCTGAACGAGAACGGCGCCGATACCGATGCCACTTGCGTCTGTGTGAAGTTCCGTGGGCAACGAAGGATTGAAGTGCCGAAGTATTGGCTGCGAAGTTAACAAACACTTCAGCTAGTGAAAAGCGGCATCACACTCGGAGGTCCACTGAAGCAGGCTGTTCTTGCGTAGAAGGCTCGTCAGGAGGTGAACGACATCCGCAAACTTGGGTAGGAACCGGCGGAAATACGAGCAGAGCCCAATGAAGCTACGCAGTTGTTTCACAGGTTTAGGACGCTCGAACGATTTAACGGCCGCTGTCTTTTGTGGGTCAGGTCTAATGCCATCTTTGTCGACGAGATGTCCTAACACCAATGTCTGTCGCTCGCCAAAGTGGCACTTTTTTCAATTCAATACAAGGCCAGCTTTTTCAATGCAGCTCAGCACTAGGTCTAGGCAGTGTTGTGCTCCTCAAACGTACGTCCAAAAATTACGACATCATCAAGGTAACACATGCATATCTGCCACTTTAGGCCACGCAATATAGAGTCCATAAATCTTTCGAATGTCGCAGGAGCATTACATAATCTGAATGGCATAACGTTGAACTCGTAAAGTCCGTCGGTTGTAACAAATGCCGTCTCTTTTTTTTTTGTCAGCTGCGTGCATCGGAATTTGCCAGTAACCTGATCTCAGGTCGACAGATGAAAAGTAGGACGCGGAATGCAGGCAGTCTAGAGCGTCATCGATGCGTGGCAGTGGATAGACGTCTTTCTTGGTAGCAGAATTCAGTCGGCGGTAGTCAACGCAAAATCTCCACGTACCATCCTTCTTCCTCACTAGAATGACGGGAGCAGCCC
Source organism: Rhipicephalus microplus (assembly GCF_043290135.1). Lineage (NCBI taxonomy): Eukaryota > Metazoa > Arthropoda > Arachnida > Ixodida > Ixodidae > Rhipicephalus > Rhipicephalus microplus. The sequence goes on along the minus strand of NC_134702.1, from coordinate 274,160,994 downwards.
ACGGACTTGCCGATTCCTGTATTATTCCCTTTTCCAGCATTTCTTGAACTTGCTCGTTGATGATCTTGCGCTCCGGTGGTGCCACTCGGTAAGGTTTCTGCCTAATGGGATGCGCCGACTCGGTGTGGAACTGATGACGTATCCGGGAGGCTGGGATTAAGGGCCTTTGGCTATGTTTAGAAAAATCAAACACTTTCGAGTGGTTAGATAGAACGTCGAGCAGAGTATGACGTTCGCTTTGGTCAAGTGACTTGCGGACCATTTGTAGCGATGGGGCATTTTCTGAACCTTCTAAGCCTAGACGTTCATTTTGACTTGTAGCTTCAACAAGCGCAACCAGCGTCGTACATGATTCGGGTCTAAATACTGCAAGTTTCATGCCACCTGGCAAAGGTTTGCCGTGGAGCCGGCAAATTGCAGGCTCCATGGAACTGTTCGTTGTCCACACACCTGCCCGTCCATCAACGACTGACGCTATACAATGGGATTTGTGGGGTTTAACGTCCCAAAACCACTATTTGATTATGAGAGACGCCGTAGTGGAGGACTCCGGAAATTTTGACCACCTGGGGTTCTTTAACGTGCACCCAAATCTGAGTACACGGGCCTACAACATGCTATACAATGGGGAATGAGAATGTTCTTTTTCAGGCATGCCCAGGGAATCGGTTCGAGCGTGGCGTCAAACGTGCCACAGTTGTTGCTGGAACATGTCACGGGAACACACATGGCAGAAAATGCAGGAACGACTGTGTCGACAGAGACGAAAAAGATGCATTCCTCCGGACAGGAATTTTCCAAGAGCGCCGTTGGGAAAGTATTGTGTATAGAAAGATGCCCACTTCTGCAGTCTACAGTTGCCCCACACACAAACAAGAAGTCAATACCCAAGATAACGTCTTGTGTAGACAGCGGAATAACCGCAAACTCTGCGCAAAACACCTTGCCACCCAGCGAGACGTCCACAGTACAATATCCACCAGACACAACACGTCACCACTTCCACCAAGAAATGTCACCCAACGGTTCAGGCAAAACATCACTTTTGGCCCTACCAGGTTTTTAAAATTTACAATCATCACCGAGACTGTCGCGCCTGTATCTACCAGTGCTATAGTAGCCACTCCATCGACAACTACATAAACTTTGTTCTTCAACATAAACACTGACGGGGGTATATCTGTAGATAGCACCTGTGATCTCGCGGCCTCACCCCCACTGGCCGCACCGACTAGTTTTCCGGCGGCGGTGTACGTGCCCGTCGCCGTGGCGACGGTGGCCGTGGAGCACGGGAGCTGGTGGTGGCGTCAAACTTCGATCAGAGGCCGGCGAGGGGTAGCGTGACCCGGTAGGTGCGCGTGGTTTCCGTGACGTGGAGAGTGGATGGTCGAAAGGTTGGTGAGACATGTGCCAAGACTGTCGCTGATATGGGCGATGGTCACAAAAACGTGCAATGTGACCCGGGACGCCACAGTTGTAGCATACCCGAATTGGTCGAGGGGCACGTGGCTGCTCAGAGTAACGACTCCTCTCGGAAGGCCTGGGATAGTGGTGCCGCCCTTCGGGGACACTGTAGACAGGCGATGTTGGGTAAACAGGCGGGTGAAAACTTCGTTCGTAGTTGGGAGGTGGTTGACGGGGAAATTCAGCCTGCCGTGTGCCTTGGTATACATAAGCGTCTGCTGGGTTGATCGATGGTTGCCATGGTGGAAGAGAAACAGGAGTCCGCACACGTTCCGGTTCGCTTACGCACACATCCTGAAAATCGCTGGGGCGATGATAGGTCTGCTGACATCGAAGCAGCTCTTCTCTGACAATCTGCCGTATGGTCAAAGCAAGGTCGTTAGGCGGCACTGTTTCAACACTAGCCACAGTGGGGACGTTGGACAAGCGGCTGAATTTCGGAGAAATTCATCGCATCTTGAGGGATTCAAAGGTACGTTAGTGCTTCATCACGTCGGACACCGAGTTCAAGCAGTCTTTCCCAATTAAGAAATTTTACACGTCTTCGGCTATACCCTTGAGAACGTGTCCAACATTGTCTTCTTCAGACATCCTTCCATTCACGATCTTGCACAGCTTCAATGTTTCTTCAATGTATGTCGTACATGTTTCTGCTGGAAGCTGTGCCCTCTGAAACATTGTCTGCTCTGCGCGTTTCTTCGTTGCGTCCGAGTCACCGAAGCACTTCTGCACTTCTTCAACAAAACGTTCCCAAGTCGTGAACATGTCCTCGTGGTTCTCTTACCACATGAGAGCGGTGCCAGTTAACCAGAATACGACATGGTTGAGCTGTTCGTTCGAGTCCCAGCCATTGCTTCTGCTCACCCGCTTGTAGTTCTTGAGCCACACGTCGACGTCTTCTCCTGAGGTCCCGCCGAAGTATGGTGGCACTCTGTAGTACGACACGGAACCCATCGGAGTTGGCCTCGAAGCGTTGGATGGCTGCTCTTGGGCCATTACGATCGGTGAAGGTGGAAGTCCAGCGAGGTGGCGGCTGCGACGAAGTCCTGGTAGTGAAGCTCCCGTCTTTGGGTGCGTCCTACCCAGCACCTCCACCAAATTGTTACACAAGGTAAGGTAACTAAGGGGGGTTTTTTAATGGGCCTTGAGTCAGCGATCGCAGTATAATGATGATGATTACCACCGCCATGGCTCGTACCCACTCAGGGGAATTGCAGTGGAGGCAACGTCGTCTTCCTTCTCTATCCGCGCTTCCCTTGTTTTTCCTGGTAGTGATACCCCGTATCATTATTGTAATGGCACCTTTGGAGCGAAAAAGAGGAGCTATGAGATAAGAGGTTCAGTACTTCGTTGTCGTTTCCGGAGTCTAAACCCACCCAACACTCTGTCACTGCGCGTGACAGAGTGCTGGATGGGTACACGTCGCCTTAATCCTGACATCATGGTGGAGGTATAAGCCTGATGAAGACAATGAACGATGCATCAACACAAATGGTGAGCATTAAAATAAGAAGCAAGGCTTGCATATATAGTTTTTCAAAATCCAATAAACACTACATGACAGTTTTGGATATCATTACGGCAGGAGCTAACATGAAGATGGGCTCTTGAATGAGTGTTTTCGCTAAATCAGGTGTGTTGTTTGAGCCAAATGTTTAAATAAGACAATTTGTCTAAGTTGTGGCAGCAACCTTGATGCATTTTGCTGCCTCGGTAAAGAAAAGTTCTGTTGTCGAGTAAACACCTCTAACATTCGTTCAATGAATTTTTCATTAGGTATACATCGCAAGACATTTATTACAAATCCTCTACTTTAACTAATGCTTCTATTCTACTGATACTGGGTGCAAAACTTAAGCTGCAGAGGACAAGGCATTTAGCAGGGGTCTGGCTGCTCAACAGTTTTATAAGATTATGTTCATGATGCCACAAATGAGCAATTCGACAAGAGGACATCGATTTACCAGAAATGCAAACCGTATCAAGGTTACTGCCACGACTTGGACAAACAATTTTCGTTCAAACATTCTAAACAACCTAATTTTGAAAAATCTCGATTGGCTCTAAAAAACTTTCTTTGATGGTCTGACCCTCATTCAAGCCCCCCCCCCCTTATCATCATCTTAACTTCTGCCATAATAAGACAACTGTCATGTAGTGTTTGATAAAATTTTAAGATATGGAAAGTTAGCCTTCCTTCTCAATTTAATGTTCACCCTTTACGTTTACGCTTTAATGACTGTCTCATCAGCCAGAGAACCCAGGGTAAAAATGCGTGAAGACCTCTTCAATTTTTAGAGTCAGAAGTATTGTTAACTCTTGGTAAATGCCCTTAAAACAAACAGTGCAATTTTATTCTACAAGAAAAAATCACTCTTGTAAAAGACGTACAAAAAACACTGCATTTTGCCATTTTTGATTTGATTGATATGTGGGGTTTAACGTCCCAAAACCACCATATGATTATGCGACACGCCGTAGTGGAGTGCTAAAAATTTCGACCACCTAGAATATTTCCGCCTCCATCGGAAATGCAGCCACTGCAGCAGGGACTTTTTGCCTGTACCATTTTGCCATGTTTCCTCAAGACCAACATTAGCAAGAAATGAAACAAAAGTTATTTCAATATCATAGTGATGAAATTGTGCTGACAAAGAAACAAAGACTGTGGTAAAAGCATGAAGAACAATCATGTGTCAGCTATTTTTCTCCCATAACTCAATTTTCGAGCACATGGTTTCAAAGGCCTCTATTGTATCAGAAAGTTTTTCCTCAGACACAGTGCGGGAACTACTTCTCATACTGAGGCATCAAAAAACCAGTTTCGGAAAATATTTCTATTGTTCAAGAAACCACTTCAGAGATTAACATGACAAGACCATGAGCTCGCAAGTACTTACAGGTTAATGTTCAGTCACAGTTCCCGAGGCAGCCCAATGGCTTCCATGTGTCCATCCGAACTGTCTTCCGTCCACCTTTGGGCCAGTTTTTGTAGAATGTCTGCTGAGAAAACAAAAAAAATTAGAAACGATTCACTTTTTCTAGCTTATGCTCCTTGAAACACAACTTGACTTCCTCGGCCTCATGAGGTAGCAGTCTCGAAAGCATGATAACAGCTTCTGCTTTATGTATGTATACCTCATACCCCATTAGCAGGCTCTATATTAATGCCCAGTCATTGTTAAGCAAGAAGTCTAACACAATAAAACAGAACAACATTTTACACTAGACATAAATTTAGTTTCCTAATACTCACTCCATAACCTATTTTCCTTACGCATTATATGCCCACTTGTTTAAAAGGCGTTGCTTGCAAACATGGTCGCAGATGAGTCAGGACACTTCTAATGCCAACTAACATTGAGAAGGCAGACTAACGAAACATATAAGACAGTTAAGCAGAGGCTCATCAATAAACGTATCTTTATATTACGACGTAAATACGTGCCGAAATTTGAATCATGCAGTTTCGTACAACCACAGAAATGATGAAATGCATCTAATAATTGACGCTTGGCTTAGTGACATGTGGTAGTGCATGTGTGAGCCAACCATTGAATTACTCGACGAAGAAATCAAATGCTGAGCAGTTATCTCTCACGTAGACCAACAGGCATGCCGTCTGGATCGATATCTCCATTTGCATTGTTTCGTTTGTAGCTTAATATCAACTTTTCCAGTTGGCATTTGCAGTGTCTTGGCTACTTTTTCTAGTCCACGTTTGCATGCCCTGCCTTTTTAACATGAATACCAACCTACTAAGCAGCTCACCTCTCCTATTTGAAATAGATATACAATCTAGAATTACCACTTTGTTCATTTGATGTAACAATAATAATGGGGTTCTGAATGTGAATGACATTTCAAAAGCACTAAGTCCTCTAGCATTTTTGCCTTCTTTAAAAGTGCAACTGCTGCCCTGAAGATTAAATTCACTCAGTGCGGGAGTTGTTCACGTGGTAGCATAGCTGTGAGCAACGTAAGGTAAATTTTAGGACGATGAAAAGAGCTCTAAGTAAAAGCAACACACGCAACTAGCAACAAGCCGCATATTATCCAGCCTACAATATATGTCAGGTAACCTAGAATGCTGTGGCGCAGGCCACGCACCTCGCCAACTGTGCAGCTTTTCTTTCTGAACCAAAGCTTAGTAGAGTCAATATTGGTTTCTAAAGTTTGCTCAGAAAACAGCAGTTAAGTTGCCAAAAAGTAAAAACCAAAAGACCGAGAGAAGCTCCACAACTAATAAAATGATATCTTCTTAATGATAATGATGCAAGTACACCCAAAACACCGTTTTAGATGTGCTGGTTGAATAGGTATTAGGTAAACAAAGCAGCAAATCAATGAACTGCCAGCTGTGTAGCTGCAAAAGCGGAGAAAGGAGGTGGCTGTAGTGCAATGAAAAATCCATGAAAGTAGTATCAACAAGAAAAGCTTGGCAGAAGTTGAGTCCAGAACCAATTCGAGTTTCCACGACGTCGATACTTAACGCTTGTAATTAGACTGGTGACTGCATAGATCGAAATGCGAAGTGCAGTATGGAATATTTCTTTTAAAATAACATTCTTAGACAAAGTGATAATTCAGCTTCATCGAACATTTCGTGTCCCGCAAACTTTTGCTCTTGATGGTACGTATCGAACATACAGAATGTTTCGTATAATGAACACATAAATATTGACAGAATCTGTAGACTATTTCACCGATGAGCATTTCAAAATGTATATCAACAAAGCCATGCAGTGCTTAAACTGACTATTCATATTTGAAATGTAAAGAGCTACTAAACAACCCTACAGTCTGAAATTTCTGATAACTGCAAAATTGTAAAATGTGAGCACATTGCCGCAAATATTGTGTTCACATGGTGAAATGGTGGAGTCACAGCCAATAAAACACACATTGTAGCTGTTTTTAGTTTCTCACTCGGCTTTTCCATCGTTCTCATCGTGAAGAGGGGTGCACATACATTACCATCATGACTACAGTCACGTGGCAACAAAGCATGACGTCAATGATTGTGCAATCAACATGCAGCCATCAACTAAGCAAGGCCTCGATGTGCCGCTGTGCTATATCGGCATGGTGAGCAAGTACTGTGCGAGGCATAGGTGAGATAAACAAATATGGTGCCCGCCTCACAACGACATAATCTATACGGCGTAGTTTTAAGGACAAAGCAATATTTCTCATTGCAGAGAGATCCAACCGACAGTCAGTGCAAAATCACATCCCTTCGCCAGCGAAGATTATACACTGGTCAGGCATGAAGGGGTCACGATAACTGTTTTTCGAAATGAAGTTTCTGTGATACACAATGCTATTGCTGCAGCACTCTGTATGAATTAGCAAGATGGTCTGGAAGGTGATAAAAAAGAAAGACAGAGCCAAAGCCTCCTAATGGCACTTTGAGAGATTGTAAAACACACTGTGCAGGGAATTACTTTTGCAGACATATCTCTACAAGGTATAAAACTGAAAATTAACATGCCTACACTATGCAACATAGGAATGTCTCACACCTTTGCAAGAACTTTACTATGGTGGCTGCACTGCATGTGTAGGCCAGAAGCAGCCGGCCCGTGGCTCTCAGGCATCTGATCTGATCGTTGAAAAGAACCTTCGGCTCACATTCTTGTAGCACTGCTTTTGGGAGGTGCTTTCTGCGATAAAAAAGTAGCACAAGACAAATATGCGCATTAAACACTCTATAACAAAATAAGATATGTATAATGTCACTTATTTGTATATGTATGTTACTGATGTGTGAATATGTGTAATATGGCACTGATGCAGACTGTATCAGGAGGTCAAGACCTCGTCAGGCTATTTAGCCTTTAGTCTTTGCCTCCCGCAGGGAAGTTTTTGTTTTTTTTTCCTGCAAATAAACTTTGAAACTTTAAACTTTGAAACTTCCTGCAAATAAAATCCACATTGGTGCCTTTAAAAAATGCAGCTATATACTGAGCTAGAGCAATACTCGATTCTGTTATAATGGAGCACCTTATTGTTTTCCCTGGCCTGGTTTATTGTTTTCATTCATGAGACAATCCAGCAGAAGGTAAGCTTTAGTTGGTGAGGAAGCAGTTGAAAGCATAAATTTATTATAAAATATATAAATTCAATAATTTTGCATGATATATGAAATCATATTTCTTGTAATATCCCACCACCAAGAAATGAGTTAGCAAGCTGTGACGTTAAGTTGTCACAAAATAATGGAGTTTCTGGAAAATGCAATATACAGCTAGGTAATACTGCAATTGAAATGTACTGATGGGACTGTCTCTGTAGCTGCAAGTTCCTGCTGAATCTACTAAAGTGCATTTAGCAAACCTGTGTAATGATACTGACACAGAAAACCCAGTTCTCAATTAGCTGCCCTCATCACAGCTTCATGTTGCTTCACATAAGGGTTCCTGGTATGCAAATTGCAGATGCATGAACTTTGTGGCTAAGTCATACCACAGTGAACGGGATCGATATCTGCTTGAACTACGTGAGCAGATGAAAAATGCTCCATTGTGCAATTAGCTGTAACAGTGCAGTATTGCTAGCTACCAGTCGCTTCACCGTACACCCACAACAAATTTTGGCACCAGCAAGCTTTCGCACTGTATACAAGCGTCTGAACAGAGTATTCAATGCTACCAGGTGCATTCTCTATTTCTATATCTAGATGAATAGAGCATGCACACAGTAGCCAATAATCGCGCCTAATAGAAGAGTCCATTTTAGGTATTCTATCATTTCATAGACAAGAATCAGGCACATCTCTCAAGCGTGTTGTTTAGGATCATAAGTGAAAGTGTGCTTGCAAACATACGCAAAACAATTAGCACTTGGCTATGAAAAATGGTAAAAACTTGGTTTATGTTTGGCAGAAAGAAATCACATACAGTAAATGCAGTCCAAGACACTGGAATGATAAGGCTGTAAATTTCAAAGTGGGTCACTATTCCTCACACTATGCATGCTTTTACAAGAAAGATCACAATGCTTACTGCAAGAAACAATAGTTTTACAGTTTTTGCGAAATTTCACTTGCCAGTACCTCATTCTACAGAAAGGGAGCACTTTGCGAAACCAAGTCACGTTTCCAGACGAAATGCACTCCCCATGGTGACAAATGGGTTGAGTAATTGTCTACAGCATGATTTATTAGAACTAAAAAACTATGATAATTTATTTATTTATTTATTCAATACTGCAGACTCGAGGTCCAAGCAGGGTGGTAATACACATAAAATGAAGTAATTGCGAAAGAAAACAATAAAGGGCAAAGAAGGTTAAATGAAATGTTGTTGATCATCGTAAGTTGCTCACGCAAAGAGAGGCAGCTTCGTAGCCAAGACAGGATTACTGAATCAATACGGGGTGCAGCCAATTTAGAGATTAAACTACAATGATGGACCGTATCGAATGCCTTGGCGAAATCAATGAAAAGGCAATTGGTTCGTTCTTTAGCGTTCATAATAAAGTGAAGGTCAGTCGTGTATTTGAATAACTGGGTGTCACATGAGTAGCCTTTTTTAAAGCCATGCTGATTAGAGAATAAGAAGTTGTTTGATTCAAGGTGATCGTGAATACGAGAAGCCACGATATGTTCAAGTAGTTTGCAGAATATTCACGTAAGTGAAATGGGTCAATAATTACGGGGCGAGTGGCTTTCACCGAAATTAAATACGGGAATCACCCTACCAATCTTCCAAACCTTGGGCAGCTCACCTGATGATAGCGACTGGTTAAATAGGGGAAAGAGGAAGCGGCTAGAAATATCTGTGGTGTTCTTCAATAATTTAGAGTTAATGTTATCAATGCCTGATAAAGTAGAAACCTTAAGATTCGCGATTAGTTATGCTATACGGCATGCATTCCAAGCTATCTCTATAGAGGGGTTAGTATCAAGGGGAACTGATGACACTGTCTTTTTTACTGCTATTAAGATGCCTCCTTCTCTTCTATCGACACGGTAACGTCGATATATGTTATAGTTGTCTATCTGGGAACAGTTCCTCGTTGGTTACGTCAGGATAGAGCCAAGTCTCCGTGAGTAATGTCATGTCGGCATCACTATCATCTAAGTAAGAACACATCTCATCCCTCTTGGGAAGTAGACTTCGAAGGTTAGTAAAAGACGGAGGTAAACATGGCGACTTAAACTGACTCCGCTTACGCGTGCTCGTGTTAGCCTCTAGCTATCTCGTAGACAGCACAACTACGTTGCTAGTGTGATCAAAAACGGAGGCGTTAGTGTCAATGGCAAGTTTATCAACGGATAGCTTAAAACGTTTGTTTTGAGCCTTTGCGTATTCCAGAAGCTTTCGGCGAGTTTGTCGCGTTTTCATGGAAAAATCTTCGCGCATGTAAAAATCAGTTCCCTTAAGCTTACGCGAATTTGACAAAATTAGCTCTTTGTCCTTGAAAAATGTGCACATTACAATAATTGGCCTTCGTCTGTGTTAAATCTGCCCAGCCTGTGCACGCGCTCTAATTGCGGAATAGTTATGAAAGTACCTAGGTGGTCTGAACAAAACTTCACTATCTTATCTTCTGAGACTTCCAAAAAATAGAAGGTTAGACCAACGTAACCTATTTTCTGCATCATCGCAACTATTTGTGATTTTTGACAGTTGGTTCGTCACTTCGCGCAAAGCGTCAACCGAGCCAGAAGGGGTGGTCACAGACCGCGTAGCGGTGATTTCTCCTTGGTACTTAAACTTTTTATTTCGCTGTCTGCTGCTTTCATTTTGTCCGACATGGCACGAAGGGCGTCAGAATCTGCACCAGCCATGTCAGCAATAGGAACAGCGTTGGCTTCTTCAAGGGTTTCTACTTTGCGATTTAGCTGTTTATTTTCAATCTCGGCGTTAGCATTTTTTGAGAGCAATGCTTTGTAACTTTCCTTCAGATCACGTATTTAAGTAAGGGCTAGGGCAAATACGTCACCCTCCGTCTTATTCATAGGACAGGGATTTAATTCCACATTACCACATAAAAGTTCACGCATGGCACCACATACGTACATGCAAGATAATCGCTTCAAAACACTGATAAGCTCTGGTGGGCACAACAACGCAAGGAAGCAATGGTTGCTACTTCTTATGCAAGAAACATTATTCAAGTAACCAACCGTAAACAGCAAAGGCCATAAGCATTGCATCCTTCTAGCGTTGTCGAGCCAAATCCAGCAAGTCGCAGACTGACGCTCATATAGGCTTTGTTCCAATTTAGAGACAACATGTAGACAGTCTAAGAAGACTGCTTAGAAGACCGCACCAAGCCCATGCCATCCGAGAGTTGGAACACTATTAGACAGCTTTTACGCGACGATGCGCCACCTCACGTCGAGAAGAAAAAAGCTAAACGAAACAAACGTAACAGTCATAACTTCTGGCTTATTTGTGTTAAAATCATAAACAAATAAACTTTACTCACTTGAGCATCTGGGAAAGCTTCTGCTTGTGTGCAGACGGTCATTCTGGCGAGATTTGATCTATATATTTATCTCTGAGCGATTCGCTGAGCCGCCATCTTGTTTAGGTAGCAAAGTAGCCTGCATCGTATTTGTCTACGATGCGGTCTTCTCTGAGCTGTCTAAATTGCCGGCTAGGTGAGAATTGAAATGGGACTTAAAATGGCCGTCGTCCATTTAGCTGTCTATTTAGCCATCTATGGTGAGTATTGGAACACAGCCATAGAGTACTGCGCAGTCAAGCCATCGTGACGGAAGAGCCATGTTGCTAGGCGAGAAGGTCTTTTCGATCCATGGTTGGAAAACCGAGCAAGACCGGTCGCCATTCCAGAGGCCGGGAATGGGGTGACAGCCAAGCCGAGCCAGTAACTCCGCTGAGTGCAGCACAGCTGAGGTCGGTAAGCCAGGAAGCGTTTTCCTTTCGCGAGCAGGGGAAATCATTCACTTCGCGAGGAATGGGCGTCGAACAGGGGGAAGCTGACCTGGAGCAAGGCGCAACAACCGAAGCAGGCCAGGAGCCCAGCAGCCCACAGCATGTTGCCCAGGTAACAGTGACTTGAAACAGCAAAGGCCGTAAGAATGGCATCCTTCTAGTAGTGTCGAGCCCTGAGGGATGTCATAATTGTCATGATTTACATTTCATGGTCCTGCAGCTCTTGCTGTGGTTTCGTTCACATGACACGTTGCGAAACTGGCAGGTATGACATGATCGCATAGTGAACAAAAGCGACAGACTCTAACATGAAAATCATGACATGCGTGTCATGTAACAACGTGACTACATGCCACACTAATGACGCGCTCGCGGCCATTCCGCTAGCTTTACATATGCCTAATTCGGTATTACGTGACATAAATAGATGACAAAGGTATGCGGCTAGTGCAAAAACGATAATTTGATATGCGTATCATGTGAGAACATGACATCATGCCGCAGTCAAGGCGCCAATACATTTCGACGTGACGCGGTGTGCGTGCTCACTGGAGTTCATTTCGTCGGGCAACGCCTCCTAGAAAGACTATGCCTGGAGCGTTGCTCTCTTTTCGATTCGGCGCATCCTGCAAGCACGCAATCTCGGAGGCCATGCCTCCTGCCTTGTGTTGCGAACAGCCGCCGTGGGAGACCACTCACCTCGGTACCAATCAGTCACGTGACATAACCGTACTGTTCTATCACATGACATGACAGCTGCTTGGAGGTAACTCTGAGAGCATTGCTGTGCTCGCAGGGGCGGCCGTCAGAGACGCTCTCCTTCGTACCGAAGGAGGAGGGTAATTTCAGAGGGTTGGGCAGTGCGTTTGCGGCTGACACGTTCCAGTCATAATTTTTTTAGGAGGCGTTGCGTCGGGTTACGCCGGCGTTTCCACGCCAGGCACCGGTCTTCTCATATATAAGGTCCCTAGATGAAACAAGTTTCCAAGGTAGCGACACCCTACCTTTTCCTCCTCGCTTATTGGCCTGAAGCGCCCCCTAGAAGGTTTAAAACTTTCATCCAAAAGCAAATGTTTGGGTTCTGTTGCTACGGTGAGTAGATGTAAATGAAACAAAATGGAACAAAATAAGACGTAGAATAAACAGTTACCTTTATGAACATAAACGGCACAACACAAGAGCAAGCGGGATGTGCGTTACTCAACCGGCAACGTTGGGCAGTTCTATACTTTACACCACTAGCCATAGCGTCTCGCGTAGTACATTTTAGTTCCACGGCCGCGGTATTTCGTCGAGTTCTAACTAGTCGACTTCTCCGATTGTGTTTTGTTCGTTCTGTGACACAGTGAACGTGCTTCTTGCTGGATCCTGTAAGTGGCCAGAGGGCGTGACGTTGTGACGATTGATTACAACCGGCTTGTGCACACGCAAGAAAAAAAACTACGACCAGACTGGTACGAACACTCGTCCAGCAGCACTGCGATGACGTTTTTTTTTAAATGTGCCCATTTGGACAATCGTGATGTCAAGTGATTCTGATGCGGTGCTGGGAACTTCCTGAAAAGTGAGAGTTCTACTGGTGAGGTGTCTCGAAGCAGCGCGTTTCGGCTCAAGCGGAAACTGGTCAAGAAAGAAATGTTTCTGAAGGTGCGTTGATTACAACCTACAGCTGATCTGTATACGTGCATACCCACATGTATTTGTACCAACTGGCATGCACTAGACACGCATTAGACGCGTGCCTACCTTTTCAATAAAAACCGACAAGTGAACTCGCTTCGCAGATCCGCGTCGACATACGTTGACGGAGTTGCACGAAAGCATTCGCGTGAAATGGTTCATAGTTGCACTTCATGGTGCGCTTCATCTCGGAAAGCACCAGGTAAGTTGAAGAGGGCGAAACGATTTTCTGTTGTTTACGGCAACGCAGCATTGCTGAAAAACGCAGATGTTGCATTGAACGAGCATGGCGAAACAATCTTGGTCGACTTAGCGCACACCGAAACGCTCCTCCTCTTCAGTTTATGTTCTGGCTACGATATTGTCTTTGGTCACGGCGACAATCCGGCTGGAGCCATATGCGCATGCGTACTCGTTTTGAACCTTTTGCATAATATTAAATAACACCACCAGCCAATTGCAAGATCACGTGCAAGTAATGCACCAATTACAGACGCGGATGGCAGAGAAAAAGAGGAGTAATCGAGAGAGTGAGGAGGACGGCTCGAGAACAATGAGTGACGCTACCTTGTTTCATCTAGAGACCTTACCCATATACTCGCAGGCGCCCCACGACGTTATTTTGAAGCATGCACGTTTCAGTGAGTCCGGCGTCCCTCCATCACGAAAAGATGGAGACGCAGTGTTGCCTGGTTAACTCATCGGTGCGAAATGCAGCACGTTGCATTTTGTGCCGGTTGCCATCGGGCTGCGCCGACGGACACTGGTCGCACCTGTCACCTTGCATCAGAATATATGAAGCGGTATGAGCCTTTGGACAGAAGATGAAGAAGCGCGAGGGCCGGGGGCAGGAGAGAAGAGGAGGATGAAGTGAAAAATAAAGCAGATTAAGATGGACGCCAGTTCCATACTGAAGCTTTAATGCTGTTCCGTTATTTTAAGTAGGAACACTACAATATAGAGTGCTCGCGTTTTGCTGACGTAGCGTCGCTGTGCCCAGCGTGCGCGCACGTGAACGCCACATTGGAGTATATAGGGCCCTTCATGATGCGCTCGCGACTGTTTTGCAAGCTCGACATTTACCAAATTTGGTAGTACCTGACGTGAATAAATGAGAAATGTACATGACTGGTGCAAACATAATAATCCTGACACACGTGTCACGTAAGGACCTAAAAATATACCACGCTGATAGCGTGCTCGTGGTCGTTTCGCTAGTTCCACATATACAAAATATGGTATTACGTGACGTGAATAGACAATTAAAGTAAATGACACATCCAAACATGATACTCATGACACGGAAGCCATGTACGGCGTCATTTACCTCCACCTCGTAACGTACTGCCGAGTTTAAAGTGACATATGAACCTTTCTGAGTTGTGCTTCGCATATAATCGATTGCCACTGTACGAGGCAACTGACAATTTCGTTTTATTTCAATTTGGCGGCGGCAAATGGAATTTGACGCATGAACGAATTTATGTCATCGCCATGAATATATATATATATATATATATATATATATATAGTGAACGATAACCAGATGTAGCTTCACATTACAACTGTTTATTTAGCCAATGTCTTGACGGGAGCCCCATCTTTTTCTAGGCATAGTACTATTTACAGATTTTCTCTGTTTTCATGTACCTTGTTGGAGAAACGCTAGGCGCCGCCGACAAAGACCGTCTCGTGAACGCATGTGCTCCGTGAATTTTCCGGATTTATTGTGAAAATTTTTGTTTGCGACGAACTTCAATCATTGCTATGGCTTTCTGAAGGTGTTCTGAAGGCGAAAGTCACACCAACTGCAGCTGTAAGTGACTAACACTTGTTGCTTTAGAAGCCCGAACGCACATTCCTAACATGCCAGCTCGACGAAGCCATTGACGCCACGTAGGCGCCTGCTCGAACGCTACCGTGCACGATCCGCGCGTGCTCGATGACTCCCGCGAAGGAACCTTCCGACTTTATTGCGCGTCTCGGAGCCTCGCGCATGATAGGCACGTGGCGCCAAGGCCTTAATAATATGAATTTTCAAGACTCCACAGCTAACAGCCTTTCAACGCCAACTGCACCCAGCGATCAGATCCATGGTACCAACTGCGAAAACCAAGCAGATGGAGCCTTGCATACTGTCGCGACGTCAAGAGAGAGGTCGTACTCGAAGACGCTGAGAAAACAGCAGCGGGTCGGTCTTTTTGTTAACCACGCGAGAGCGAGTTCCTCATCTTTCTCGTCGTTGCGTTCTGCATAAAAGCGTGCAGATGCGCGTATGCGCTGTCGCCTTCGTCTTTTTCGCGGGACGCACGTGACATTTGCCTCCCTACAAAAATGGCATCGTCCCGATGCGCAGCCAAGGCACTGTACTTATAAAAACGCACATATGCACCGGCACGCACAGGATGAACGAGAGTTAGCTGAACAAGTAGGGTTTCAACCGGATGACATGCACGATTTCGGGTGAGAAGTTTCGGCGACTGGAACTGCAATCGCCGTCGGGAAGAACTTCGTAGTTGATGTCGTTCAATCGTCGGGTGACTCGATATGGGCCAAAGTATCGTCGTAATAGCTTTTCTGAAAGTCCGCGTCGACGTATTGGGATCCAGACCCATACCTTGTCGCCTGGTTTGTAGGTTACCAATTTATGTCGTAGGTCATACCGTTTCGCATCTTTGTGTTGCTGGTGACAAATACGCACGCGGGCTAGCTGTCGGGCTTCTTTGGTGCGCTGACCAAATTCTTCGGCGTCAGCGTGAGTGTCGTCACACTCGTGCGGCAGCATAGCGTCCAACGTTGTAGTGACTTCGCGCCCGTGTATTAAACTAAACGGTGTCATTCCGGTAGTTTCCTGCCGGGCAGTATTATAGGCGAAAGTCCCATAAGGCAAGATTTCGTCCCAGTTGTTGTGTTCTGTGTCGACATACATGCAGAGCATGTCTGCGAGGGTCTTATTAAGCCGCTCTGTTAGTCCGTTCGTTTGTGGGTGGTACGCCGTTGTTCTCCGGTGAGCTGTAGCACTGAGCCTGAGAACCGACTCCAAAAGTTCTGCCACGAACGCAGTTCCTCTATCCGTGATGAGAACTGTTGGAGCACCGTGCCGAAGGACGACGTTTTCTATGAAGAAATGAGCCGCTTCTGCTGCTGTGGCCCTCGGCATGGCTTTAGTTTCTGCGTAGCGAGACAAGTAATCAGTGGCGACAATGATCCATCTGTTCCCTGTGGTAGAAGTTGGGAATGGGCCCAGGAAATCTATTCCGATTTGGGCGAATGGCTTTGCTGGTACTTGAACGGAATGTAATAAGCCTGCCGGGTGGTGCTTTGCGTCTTTGACAGTCGGCACATGTTTGGACGTGATGTTTCACAGCAGCAGGTAGGTTAGGCCAGTAGTAACTGTTTTGCAGACGGGACAATGTTCGAGTGTAACCGAGATGACCAGAGGTGACTTCATCATGGCAGGCTTCCAGAATTTCTTTTCGCAGTGATGCAGGGACGACAAGCAAGTATGGGCTGCCGGTGGGAGAAAAGGTTTTCTTGTATAGGACGTCGTTCCTTAAACAAAAAGATGGCACCCCTCTCGCAAAAATTCGTGGCACGTCTTCCCGTCGTCCTTCTAAGAAATCGATAAGCGAAAGCAGGTCAGGGTCACTGCGCTGCTCTTGTGAGATAGTGGCCGCGTTGATGACTCCCAAGAATGCGGCGTCCATAGACTCGTCATTAATAGCGGCAGGCTCGACGGGTGGCCGCGAGAGACAGTCTGCGTCGGTGTGCTTCTTCCCTGATTTATAAATAATGGTCATATCAAACTCCTGAAGCCGAAGGCTCCAGTGTGCTAAACGGCCGGATGGGTCTTTCAAGTTAGTGAGCCAGCAAAGCGAGTGGTGATCACTGACGACCTTGAATGAGCAGCCGTACAGATACGGTCGAAATTTGAAAACCGCCCAAACCACGGCGAGGCACTCTTTCTCGGTAGTCGAGTAGTTCTCTTCCGTGCGAGAGAGAGCTCTGCTGGCATAGGCTATCACTTTCTCGGAGTTATCTTGCCATTGTATCAGTACGGCGCCCAGGCCTACATTGCTTGCGTCGGTGTGAAGTGCTGTTGGCGCTTCCTGGTCAAAGTGCGCAAGAACCGGAGGTGTTTGGAGGCCTTGGCGTAATTCGTTGAACGCTGTTTGTTCCTTTTCGCTCCAAAGAAAGGGGACATCCTCTCGTGTGAGCCGCGCCTCTGGTTGGCGATAAAAGAAGCGTCTCACTGTTCTTTTGGCCTAAGAAGCGTCTCACTGCTCTTTTGTCATGCGGTGCGGGAAACTTTGCGACAGCGTCGATTTTGCCCGGGTCAGGTCGAACACCTTCGTGGCTGACCACGTGGCCTAAGAAGCAAAGTTCGTTAAAACCGAAATGGCACTTCTCTGGCTTTAAAGTCCGGCCAGCTGAACGTATAGCTTGTAGAACTGCGAATAATCGACTTAAGTGTGCTTCGGATGTAGCTGTGAAGATGACAACGTCGTCTAGATAAACCAAGCATGTCTGCCACTTAAGTCCTGATAGCACAGTGTCCATTAAACGTTGAAAAGTGGCTGGCGCTGAGCATAACCCGAATGGAAGCACTTTAAATTCATAAAGACCGTCGAGCGTCACGAAAGCAGTTTTCTCACGGTCTCTCTCGTCGACCTCTATTTGCCTATAGCCACTTCGCAGGTCCATCGATGAGAAAAAGCGTGCATGCCGCAGCCGATCAAGAGAGTCATCTATACGTGGCACTGGGTAGACGTCTTTCTTCGTTACTTGGTTTAACTTGCGGTAATCTATACAGAAACGCAAGCTGCCGTCTTTTTTTTAACCAATACCACGGGGGATGCCCAGGGGCTCTTGGAAGGCTGTATTACGTCATCTTGAAGCATCTTCTGAACTTGCTGTTGGATCTCCTCACGTTCTTTCGGAGCCACACGGTATGGGTTTTGACGGATCGGTCTCGTATTTTCTTCAATGATGATTCGGTGCCGAATCAGTGGTGTTTGCTTGCCTTTCGACGTGCACGAAAAACAATTTTTGAACTGGTGTATCAGCTCTAGTAGGCGCTGTTTTTCCGAGGCTGACAGGGTTGAGCAAATGTTGACAGACAAAGGTGTCGAGGCTGGGATGGTCGCCTCGTCCGGTTGCAACGCGAAGCAATCTCTAGCTTGGTCCACGTCGTCGTAGTAGGCAATCGCGGTGCCCTTCTGGATGTGACGACGCTCGTTGCTGAAGTTGGTGATGAGGACTTCTGCCCGCCCATCAATTAGCGCTAGAATGCCTCTCGCTATTGAAACACCTTGCGTAAGCAATAGCGTGTCTATTCGCTCCGCTATCACCTCATTACGGCATGGCCGTTCACACAACACCGACACAAGGCAGCAAGATCTCGGCAGGAGCATCACATCATCGGCTACACGTAAACGTTGCAGTTGTTCTTCAGTGGTGGCGTCGACGTAAGGATGGGCGGAAAAGGTGACGATACGTTCTGGGATGTTGATGACGGCACCGTACTCTCGCAGAAAATTTATACCCAAAATCAACTCTTTACAACAGTCCGGTAAAATGACAAAATTAGCGACAAAGTTCGAATCATCGATTACGAGCCGAGCGGTGCATTTACCGGTTGGCGTCATTAGCTGCCCACCAGCACTCCTTATGCTCGGCCCACTCCACGGCGTCTTAACCTTCTTAAGGCGGTCGGTGAGCTCTTGTCGCATAATAGAGAAGTCAGCACCAGTGTCAACCAGTGCTGTTACGTGGTGTCCGTCTATAATAACGCTGAGGTCGGCCCGTACAAATTCATTGGCATTAGTACTCGTGGTTGTCGTCGTCTTCGTCATCACCGTCATCACAGCGTCTTTGTGTAGAGGCAAGGGGGTCTTTTTGGCGTTTCGGCAATTGGCAACCTTGCCCCCGGAGGTCGCGGCAGTTAGTTTCCCTGGCACGGGCTTGGGGAGCGGTTTCTGATGGCGTCCGCGTATATTTGGCGATTCGGGGAATTCTGACCTCGTGCAGGTGAGGGAGACCGCCAGCGACGACTTGGTGAAGACGCTTGGTTGGTCGGTAGGTGATCAGCACCATGGTCACGAGGGTCTTCAGAATAAAAGAAAGCGGGCCGAGAAAAGTTTCCAAACCGGGTTTCTCGATGACGGCAGTAGCGCGAGATGTGGCCTGGTTCGCCGCAGTGGAAACAGAGGGGTCGACGGTCGGCCGTGCGCCACAAGTCGGTCCGACGTACTGGTGGTCGCCGCACAGGTTTACGCTGCCACCACGGCAATGTAACGGGCCGTGGCTGAAAGGGTGCTTCTTCTGGGGCAGGCGGATGACGGCGGACGGCATCGGCATAGGTCAGTGGACGTGGTTCGGGTGGTGGCGCCGGTGATGGAAAGGCTTGCCGTAGTTCCTGGTGCACGATTTCTGCAACAGAAGCAACTGGGGGATTGATAGACGGAAGGCCGAGGGCCCGCAGCTCTTCCCGCAGGATTTGTCGAATCATTTGCCGTAAAGAGTTTTCGGAAACGGCAGCGTTTTGAGCGGCGGCACCAACAGGCGTTTGGCCCGGCAGGCGGTCAGAGTGGCGGCATCGTTGCCAGAGCGCCCGCTCAATGACAGTCGCCTCTTTGATGAATTCATCCACTGTTGTTGGCGGATTTCGTACAAGGCCGGCGAAAAGCGGTTCCTTAACTCCCCGCATCAGATGACGAACTTTCCTTGCCTCGGGCATGTCAGGGTCAGCGCGGCGAAATAGACGGGCCATATCCTCAGCGAACATGGCCACGCTTTCGTTCGGCTTTTGCATGCGGGCTTCAATCATCTGTTGTGCGAGATCCCGTCGGTCCGCACTCAGGAACGTCTCGAGAAGCTTTTGGCGGAAATTGTCCCAGGTTTGGAAAGTAGGCTCCCTGTTCTCGTACCATGTGCGAGCGCTATTTTCCATTGCGAAGTAGGCGCGGCCAAGTTTTTCTTGCACGCTCCAACGATTCACCACAGCGGTCCGCTCGAACTGGTCGAGCCAGTCCTCGACATCTTCATACGCTTCTCCACGGAAGACTTCGGGAACACGAGGAGTCTCTAAAGTTACCTGGTAAGGGTGAGTCGTCTGGGCCGGAGGAAGATTCGCAGACGTTGATGGGGCCGCCATGTTGGTAACAGGAGATGCCGTCAAGAGTTCTGGACTTAGGCCTAATAGGCGCCGGCTGAATCGGTGTACTGGAGTCGCAACAAGATGTTGAGGCTCCGGACTGGGTGTACGGTCCCGAACAACGCTTTCTTGCTCCAGGTTGCAGGCCCCAGCACCTCCACCAGTGTCGCGACGTCAAGAGAGAGGTCGTACTCGAAGACGCTGAGAAAACAGCAGCGGGTCGGTCTTTTTGTTAACCACGCGAGAGCGAGTTCCTCATCTTTCTCGTTGTTGCGTTCTGCATAAAAGCGTGCAGATGCGCGTATGCGCTGTCGCCTTCGTCTTTTTCGCGGGACGCACGTGACAATACGGTGCACACTCTGCAGCAGAAAAAAGCTCTTCCAAAAAGTGGAAGGCCAAATCAGTGCATTTTTGACGACCTCAAACCACCAACAAATACGAACTACTCAAACGACCGGGAAATATAAATACAGGTCGGCCTATAGACGGCTACCTTCATTGGTGAAAGGCGACTTCGAGTTAACGGTGCGACCACATCAAGGGCTACCAGTCAACAATCTGACCACTTCATTACGGGCAGACGCCGTGATAGCCTCTTGCAGTGGACAAATATCAGGGGAACGATTTTTGTTGAAAATCAAGCGAAAAATACTGATTGTTGGCCGAGTTAGTACTTGCTTACTGACATGCTTTGGCCGCAAAATAACACACACGGAAAGTAAAAAAAAATAACCTTTACTTTGTGTGTGTTATATTGCGGCCAAACCATGTCAGTAATCAAGTGAAGTTCTAACATATTCAACGTTTCGACGCTGCACCAGACAGTGCCACACTGTAAACAAAAATATACCCAGCTGGGAGGAATCGGGGAAAGTGCGCCCGCTCTGCTCAGATGGCCTCACTAAAACCGGATTGTACCGGAGATAATACAATCGTTTTTCATTCCGTTCCTCCGGTGATCGCCGGACGAAGGAAACCGGAGGAAAACAGGGCCAATCCCCCGACTGCGGTCCCGCGGTTCCTCCGGAAATTCTCGTCCGCATCGTTTTTGCCTTGGTCGATGCTCTCATATTGCTCCGGGTCATCGCTCACAGGCGTTCATTGGCTGTTCGAGGAGTGACGTTGGCGGCCTCGCCGCCGGGAGGGCGTTCCCCACAAACCATCACGGCGCTGGCGTCTCAGAGGTGATAAGGTGTAGAACGCAAGGCGACGGGCAGGTGCCACCACCGTGTCGTCTTAGCAAAGCGTTGGAATCACTCGCCTTTTCGTGCAAGCGTTGCATGATCAGCGCAGCGTGGTCAACGCTACGGTCTTTAGATTACCTATGTATGCCTTTTGTAGTAAAAGACGCACATTCAGATTATATACGTGTTGTTATGGTGCCTCAGATATGCGCAATAATTGCTTTTTGTTCGACAATCGCACAAGTATGAACGCTGAATTTTAAGCAACATTGGTGGGCGCTGCAGATGGGGTCGGCTGTTTGGGGTTTCGGCTGGTGCCATGTAGACAATCCGGTACCGATAAGGGTGGACAAACAGACAAATGTACTGACAGACAGACCAAATTTTTGCGTCGAAGGTCCCCAAGGAAGACTATCGTCTTTAAAAAGAAAGAACAGTAGCTTGGCAGGCCAACTCGTGCAGCGCTAGGCGTTTCTGGGAAAAGGGGAGGGGTAATTTTAACCCATATGACAGCCAGGCTCAACATTCTAAGGCGAAGGGGACCCTGTAGTGAAAGAAGAAGAGAAATCAGAAGGCAGCCTTTCGAAAAACTAGCCGCGTTTTGAGTGTTTATGAGGGGAGAGATTACTATTCTCGCTGCTGCATTTTTTGTCTTTTCAGTCGTGCTGCAGTGGCTGTAGCTGCATTTTTTTGCGGAAGACGGAAGTGCAAACCGTGCTGAGACATAGTTTTGTCCTGGGCAATACAAGGACACTGGCCTGTGAACAGAAAAGGGAAAAAGAAAATTTCTTCAAGCCTTGGAGGCTCGTCGTTATGCTTGCACCTGCATAACCTTCTGTGGCATCCGAACGTGTGCGCAAACCTTTCAGTTTAGTAAACTGGTCAGCCTTCCCTTCTGTTTTTAAAAACGCAGTTGGCTTAGGTGGCGTAATGCCTGTGCCTTTTATGGCGTATTTGTTTTGTTACGTTGTAGCGAACGTTTTTATTTTGTGCTTGAGGCTGTTTGTCTTGAAGAAAAACATGCCCATAAATTAACAACTTTGAAAAATGTTCACAGCAACAAATATCAAAACAGAGCAGTCAGTATAAATAAAAATAAACAATGCCAACTTATCCCGCAATGTATTTCACAATGGAAGTGAAACTAGTATTTTCTTAAAGACAGGCAGCAACCATGCAAACTGTAAGGGCCCATTTTGCTATAATTATTACGATGAGCGCGCGCTAAAATGCGACTGTAATAATTACAAATATTATTTGTTAGAATTTGGAAATTGTCGAGAGGGGCGTTTCTGGTGCCGTCTACAAGAGTATCGAAATAAGATTATTTTAGTCGGAAAATGTTTTAGTCGAAAAAGCACAAGTAGAGCTATCGATTTAGATGTATAGGAAACTTTGGCCAGTTTTGAACTTTTTTCGCGTCAGGGAAGTGTGTTTTAATCATGTCGCGGCTGTCTCACACCGGATTACACCAGATGTGATTCTTGATATTGAATGCTCATCCTGTGTGTGTGTGTGTGTGTGTGTGTGTGTGCGTGCGTGCGTGCGTGCGTGCGTGTGTGTGTGTGTGTGTGTGTGTGTGTGTGTGTGTGTGTGTGTGTGTGTGTGTGTGTGTGTGTGTGTGTGTGTGTGTGTGTGTGTGTGTGTGTGGCCCGTTTCCGAAGTTGCTTCTTCTTATAGACTCACAGACTGTATGGTCCGTGGCTTAAGTGTTCTGAGTTTCTCTACCTCTCGCAACACCTCTGAAAAAAAGAGGGCCGATTTTGATACACTCATTCAGCATGCCATGAGTAATTCTACAACCCAGGATCAACTACTGCTTCTCGGGGATTTCAAGGCCCTCACACTACGTGGGGCTACCGAACAGATACCCCGGAAGGCTGGCAACTTGAGCGATTTGTTGATGCGCATGGCCTTCAACTTCTCGTACTCCTGCAACACCTGACGATAGTGGCAAACAGCGTCAGTTCAGACACAATTTTTGATCTTGCATTCATAAGCGATGTTGACCAGGTGTTCCAAAGCAACCTATAGGAGAATCTCGGCAGAGACCATTCCAGTGTTGCAAGTCAATAACCTTTCCCGAAATTCGCCAATTCCATGGTCATGTATAAGCAGATTGGGTTGGTTATTGTAGATTTCCACTGCCTGAAATTTCACTGGATAGCGCTGAAGATCGGGAAACACACACGCGAGAAGCTTACAAAGCAACCTCTAAGTGGGTTGAGCTCACAGTGAAAATCCCTGCAATCAATAGCCATCTGCTACATACATGTGTTGCCAAAAGTGTGTTCACCAAGCGATGGAAACAACAGCGACTTAATAGAAAATTGCGTCATACAATTGCTGAGTTATCTGAGCAGGCAAACTCTTACGCGCAGCAGTCGGAGACGTTGAGGTGGGCGAATTTCGGTGATTCACTCTGAAAAAACTTACACACCTCACAGACATGGGCAATACTGCGCAGAATAATGGGACCTGGCAAAAGCAAAACGGCAACAAACCGATCTCTTAAGAAGCTCGCCAAAAAACTTCGAGGAACAGATGACTCCCTCGTGGGTAAGCTCCGAGACAAGTAGGGAGGCGTGGTTGCCACACTCCCGTGCATTTTGGCATATCAAGGCCAGGAAAACACAGTGCTCAACACGCCGATCACCAAGGTAGAACTATTCAAGGCAGCGCAAGCAGCAAAGCGCAGTGCTGCCCTTGGACCTGGCCACTTAAAAAACGTGGTGATTCGAAACATATGCGACGAAGACCTGAAACATTATAAGGTATTTTGTTGAACAGGAATGTGAAATGGGCGTGTAGCCACAACATTGGTAGGAAGCTTTACTTGTTTATTCCGAAACCAGGCAAAACGCATAAACTACAATATCTAAGAACAATATCACTTGGCAAATAGTTTGAAAAAGAGAATCGCACACGTAACGTCTTACTTTCAAGATCGGAACCTTTTTCCAACTAGCATGTTAATTTAGCCAAAATTTACGAACGCAGGACATTTTCCTTCTAAGTCGGGAAAAGGTCCTCTTCAATACCTTTGTTGGTGCAGAACATCTTGTCATAGCTCATCATTTGCCCCATCACGGTGATTTTGTGGCTAAGGTACTTGGCTGCTGACCCGCAGGTCGCAGGATCGAATCCCGGCTGCGGCGGCTGCATTTCCGATGGAGGCGGAAATGTTGTAGGCTCGTGTGCTCAGATTTGGGTGCACGTTAAAGAACCTCGGGTAGTCTAAATTTCCGGAGCCCTCCAGTATGGCATCTCTCATATGCATATGGTAGTGTCGGGGCGTTAAACTCCACATATCAATCAACAGCTCTTGATTTCAATAGTGCATTTGACACTATGTCTCATGAGCTCCACTTATCCAAGCTAAATGACATCGGTTGTGGGCCAAAGATCTATGACTACTTGCGCTCTTTCCTAGCCTCTCGCACTGATACAAATAGGCCTAGGCAATACTCGATCAGATCCGTATCCTATGCCTTAAAGACACACCACAAGGGGCGATACTATCCCTCTTCTCTTCAAGGTCGGCATGAGACGCTTAGCAAAAAGCCTAGACGGCGTTTCAGGGCTAGGGTATACGTTATATGCCATTATATAATTCTATGGGACAACAGTGGCTCTTTTAGACAAAAAGAGCAAGTCCTACAACCGCTGTTGTTGACTTCACTTGCCACAGGGGAATGAGCAGTGCTCCCGATAATTGTGAATTTATTAGAATTCAAGGCAGAGGCCACCGTATTCACGAGCAGGTCAACCTCCTTCTAAGGGAACACAGGAGAGCGGAGTTGCCGAAAATGCGAGTCCTCGGACTATGGCAACAAAGCGACAATCGAGTGGACCACACAGTCAAAACTCTCAGAAGAATGGTGAAGGAGACCTTCAGTATGATTTATAGAGTCACCTATCACCAAAAGGTTTGAACGAACCTGAGACACTCCGGCTGCTTCAAGCTTTTGTCCTCACACGGCTAACATAAAGCCTTCCTTTTCAGGAGATCAACAAAACAGATCCAAAGGCTCTATATGCGTTGATACGAACATCTTACAAGGTGGCTCTCGGCCTACCACTTGAAACATCCACTGAGCGTCTAGAATTCCTTGGTATACACAACCAGTATGAGCAGTTACGTGCAGCGGTGCTCATTTCTCAACGTAAAAGGCCTACCTTAAGCCTGAGAGAAAGCTGCTTTGCTGTTAGGTAACCCAGCTTTTCCTCAGTATGCGGGAGAAGAACGAGAGTCTATGGGTAAAGAGCTACGTAAAAAGATTCTTGTAGCTCCTAATCACAAAAACATAAGCCCACGATATCACAAAGATTGTATGGGAGTGCACGGGCTCGCAAGTCATAGCGCAAATTCGCGAAAAATCCGGACATGGTGTACATACATCTCGCCTAAGTGGCACCAACAGGTACGCGCTCGCGGTCGTAGGAGCGCCTCTGGGTCAAGGCCTTATGACTTGCGCAGTGGCACGAGGAGCTTCCGCGAATACCGTGGCGGTTTAACTATCGCACTTGCTAATAAAACTACGGATATCCTGGCACGATTGTCTCTTATTCTCACCAATTTCATGGTCATATGCAGTATCTCTAGGAAAGCCTACCACACCATTCGTCAATGGGGACAGGACCTAACACAGGATAATGCTATCACCTGGCGCCCAGGTCATGCAGTACTCGATGGAAATGAGAGAGCGGACGGCACAGCTCGTGCCTTTACCAACCGAGTCACCGACCTCTCTGAACACAGCCCCTTCTTATCACCCGATATCCTTGAGAACCAACAGCTCGAGCAACCAAAGTACAGTGTACTACACCCAGCTCTAATCGGGTGGAAGTCTTTTGAGTGGCACCGTATACAAGCACACTCATATCCAAATCTTTCGTTGAAGCATTCCATTCACCCCGCGAGGTACTGCGATAGCCCGTGGTGTGGAGGCAGGGCCACTCTCGCCCACATAACGTGGAATTGTCAGAAAAGCCCTACGAAAGTTAACTCTCCGCAAATAGCCGGCCAAATTTCCGGGGGAGCAGCGGAAGACAGCTCGCCAGCAAAGGTCTGGTAGTGGGACTAGCGTTCCTCTAGGCACAGCGGGCCGCTCAAGCCAGTGGAGCCCTGATATAGAGTACCCACACACCATTCACCGTAATTTTTTTTCTTCAAATAAATGGTTTTATATACATAGATATATCTTGTTGAGACAGAAGCAAAGGGGAGGAAAAGGAAGAATAAGAAAAAGAAAGAAAAGGAAAAGAAGTAGAAAATTAGAAAGAAAAAAGTTAAAAAATTGCAGATTGGCAGCCGATTCACGTCCCGTAATACCATATATTGTATATGTGGAACTAGCGAAACGACCACGAGCACGCTATGAGCGTGGTATGTTGCTAGGTTCCTACGTAACACGTGTGTGAGGATTATTATGTTTACACCAGTCATATACTTCTGTCATTCATTCACATCATGTAACACCAAATTTGGTGAATGTCGAGTTACCAAAACGGCCGCGAGCGCATCATGAAGGGCCTTATATACTCCAAAGTAGTGTTCATGCGCGCGCACGCTGGGCACAGCGACGCTACATCAGCAAAACGCGAGCACTCTATGTTCTGACGCAAGGCGCGACAGGCCGACCAACGTCCGTCGGCGTGGCCCGACGGCAACCGGCGCGAAATGCGACATGCTGCATTTCGCACCGATGCGTTACCCAGGCAACACTGCTTCTCCCTCTTTTTTGTGACGGAGGGGCGCCGGACGCGCTAAAACGTACGTGCTTCAAAGCACGCAGCGCGGTGCAAGCCTGCGAGTATATGATAAGACCGGTGCCTGGCGTGGCAACGCTGGCGTGACCCGACGAAATGAATACCGGTGAGCACGCGGACCGTGTCACGTCGAATCGTATTGGTGCCTTGACTATGGCATGAAGTCATGTTCTCACATGACACGCATCTCATGATCATTATGTTTGCACCAGTCACATACCTTCGTCATCTATTGATGTCGCGTAATACCGAATTCGGCATCTGTAAAGCTAGTGAAAAGGGCGCGAGTGCCTCATGAGTGTTGCATGTAGTCATGTTGTTACATGATGCGCATGTCGTGATATTTTTGTTTGAATGTGTCGTTCACCTATGTCGTCCATCCACGTCACGTGATACCGAGTTTTGTACATGTGAAGCTATCGTAACAGCCGCGAGAGCATTATGAGCATAACATATCACGTTGTTACATGACACGCATCTCATGTTTATCATGTTTGCAACAGTATCATACCTTCGTCATCCATTCCCGTCCCGTAATACAAAATTTGGTATAAGTGAAGCTAGCGAAACGCCCGCGAACGCATCAAGAGCTTGGCATGTAGTCATGTTGTTACTTGACACGCATGTCATAATTTTCATGTTAGGGTGTGTCGCTTATTTTCGCCATGCGATCATGTAATACCATACCACTTTCGCAGCATGTCATGTGCACGAAACCACCGCAAGGGCTGAAGGACAATGAAATGTAAATCTTGACATTCATGACATTCATGTCACGATTTTCATATTATGACAAGTGAAATATGTTTTTCATAGAGGCATGTTATGCCATGCCATGCATGTTTAGTATCGATACCATGATCAAAACGGCCACGACAGCTAAATGTCGTAGGCGGCTAGATTTATATTTATATAGATAGATAGATAGATAGATAGATATATAGATAAATAGATAGATAGATAGATTAGATAGATAGATAGATAGATAGATAGATAGATAGATAGATAGATAGATAGATAGATAGATAGATAGATAGATAGATAGATAGATAGATACGCGCAACTTCACCGAAGTTCGCTAAGAAATGCTTCACATTTAATAAAAAATCACAGCATATGCACGAAGTGAATGATGATGACTGGGGCGAAGTTTCGAAGAGTTTTATCGTTAAACAGTGAATCATCCACTGGCCGCGCATGTCCGTTCGTCCCCCTGTCTGCCTGTGTGTCTGTCTCTCTGTCTGTCTGTCAGTCCATCCGTCCGTCCGTCCTTTCATGTAGTGAACACGGCAAGTACCGCAATCTCGCACCTTTTCATCATATATTCGTGATATAAAAGTAACGACATTCACTGGACATTTCCAGAAATAAATCGAGAAATGGCTACTACAGACAGAAGACGCACGACCGACGCCTTAAGGAGCTTCGCTTTTAAAACACGACGGGATTACGGAGAGACGGCATTTCAAGAGAATAACGTGAACATGAGCATTGTAATTGTAAAGGAATCGTGCCATCATTCACAACTCACCCACGGCACTCACTCTTCCCCCAATCGGACACTGTGACGACCCGCATTTAGTGTTGTACCTTTTGGTGCAATCCGCTGGCGGCTTGCACCTTTGAAGTTTACAGCAAATTGTCTAGTAGGGGGTAGTGGAAGCTTAAGCGCTTCGAAAGCATGACGGCACATCAAGATATGAAAAAGCCGATAGTGTGGCACTGCCATCAATATTCATTCTAATCATTAGCTCCACTCAGTGAAGAAAACAGAAAGGTGTGTTAAAAAGAAACGAAAAACAAACTGAAGGACTGTACGAAATTCGGGCCCGCTTACATATACATGCCGGCTGTCCTGCAAGCGTCAAACCAATTTTATATTGGCAGATGCATACGCTCGCAGCTGTGTGAGGTGGTAATATTTTTGTCAAACGGGAGGTCAAGGGCAAAGGACTGATTAGAGAGACGCGTTTGCGTCTTTTAGTGATCATAACGCTTACAGGGTGCTTGGTTGTTGATTCATTTCGTTTTAATCGCGTTGAATTTGTAGATAAAGTAATATTTCCATTCTTCTCGTTCTCTGGTTGTCGAAAATTTTTTTCCAATGGTGTAACCCTGATGTCGTGAAAGCTGTCATCTTCTAATGTGCTGCGTTTATAAGGTGGAAGGCCTGGCAGGGAACGTGCATGTGCCCGATGGTTGTTGAATGTAATTCTAAATGGCGTGCCTGTCTCGTCCACGTATTGCACATTACATGCCCCGCATTCCAGAAGGTATATGACGTTGCCCATGTCACAGTCTAGTGCCCTACTTATCATGTGCCTAAAATTCGAGTGGGTGCTTTGTGCCACTGTCCTTGTCTGCATGTGTTTGCATACTTTGTATCTGCTTTTCGCAAGGGCGACGTCTTAATGTCTATCATTGAACTTATTGAATGATCATTTATACATATGGGCTACCTGTATATCACACACGAAGGAGAAGTGAAAATATTTTACAGTCGCATGCTCTGTTACAATATCTTAAAGTGTTTTCTTAGGACGTTGTTTTTGCTCGATGGGTTGCTCTTTAAAGTTCAAGGGGCTCAGCAACACATTGTGAGCATGATCAGTGAATGCTGCCGATCGGTAGTATAGCCTCCCGAGAGCAAGCGAACCAATTATTATGGCGCATAATGATGCCTAGATTTCGCAATAAGTTACCAAAGTCACTAATTAATTGCTTTTTCTTATTTCCAGAAATGACGGAAGACGCTCAAAAGTTACGCGCAGAAGGCAATTTATCAGTCATTGGCAGTTTTGAACATGGCACGCTCGATCTTTTCAGAGATCGCCGTGGGAGGCTGCGAATTGTCCACGCGTACTCACCGGATGACACAGAAATCAACGCGTATTCGAAGAAAAATAAAGTACTCAAGGTCACAAGGCCCGCACAACGTATTTACTTTGCCCCTGCCGCCACTTGCTGCTAAGCCTCAAGTGCTCTCTCCGGGACGAGAGAAAAGAATGCGATTGCAGCGTGCAACAATTCTTTGTTACTCCGCTCTTACTGTATGCATTCCTAAATGTTTTGCGGCGTTCAATTCGTGAGGGAATAAGCTCTTTTAGTGAATTACTTTCATAGTTATTCAAAAAGTTGTATGAGGGCCCCTTTGATAGAAAATGTTAGGTTGCGGTGCAGGTGGGCATCTTTTTGCAGGTTTAGAAGAGTCTGGCAGTCCAGATTTTCTACTTTTTTATGACGTCGATGATAACTGGCGGGTATTTTTGATGAGGGAGAGCTTCGCGCATAAGTTCGCTGCTGTTTTTGTGGAAGTTCTCGGGGCGAGAGCTAATTCGTCCAAACCTGTGCGCTTGGGAATAAGGATTGATGTTCCTGCAGAGTCGCGGGTGGCAGCTTTTGTTCAGATATTGTTGCCTGTCCATAGTATTTCTGTATACACAAGTTAGTTGTCCAATTTTCTTTCATCCTGAAATATCAAACATTTATTGTATAAACAATACCGAGACGACATAATTATGATTTGGACACATTCGGAAAACGAGCTCCTCAAATTCACACAGGCATTTAACAAGCGCACTCTGACATTCATTTTACACACTCCTATTTTAACATTGAAACAAGCTTCCTTGATGCAATTATTCCGAGTAGACGATGGTGTGTTGGTCTCTATATACAGAAAAGCTGCAGATAGGTAACAATACCTGTAGTTCAAAAACTGCCGCCTCCGACACTGGAAGGCACGCATTCTCTGTTCCCAAGCACACATATTCATACGAATCTGCTCCCACACCGAGTACTTTACCCCAAAACATCACACATGTGCGCGAAGTACTCCTTCACTAAGAATACCCACGAGCTATCCTCAATGAAGCTATCAAAAAAGCGTAAAATCTGAACCGCCAGACTCTTCTAAACCAGCAGAAAGATGCCGACCAGCACCGCAACAGTTTGCCATTAACTTTCACGAGCAACGCACCAAACATAATCAAGGTCCTAAGTAAATCCGGAGTCCTCCACTACGGCGTCTCTCATAATCATATAGTGGTTTTGGGACGTTAAACCCCACATATCAATCAATCAAGGTCCTAAGTAAATACTTTCCCATATTGAAACAGAGCGTGCGACTACCCCAAATTTTCACTTCTTCTCCTTGTGTCGTATATGATCAGCCGAAAAGTATACCATATCGTTTGGTAAATTACAAAACAAACATAAAACCTCGAACAGGGTGTCACCGTTATGGAAAAAGCAGATGGAAAGTATGCAAACACACGCAGACATCGACAGTTGCGGAAAGCACCCACTTGGGCATTGAGCACAGCACAAGTGGTCAACTGGACTGTGACTAAGCCAATGTCATATGCCTTTTATATTGGGGGTATGTGGCATGCAAAACGTTGGCCAGACAGACGCACTGTTTACAATTAGGTTCCGCAACCATCGGGCACTTGTACGTTCCATGCCGGGCCTTCCACTTTATAAACACAGCACATTAAAGATCACAGATTTGATGACATCAACGTTACACTATTGGAAAACATTTTTCGATAAAGGAGAGAACGCAAACTACGGGAATATTACTTTATCTGCAAATTTCATATGGTAAAAAACGGAATAAGTGAACACCCAGGCAACCTGTCAGCATTACAATCACTTAACGACTCAAAAACCTGCCCCCAGGCTCCCATTGCGACAATAATAATACCCTGCTATAGTGCCGGTTCTCTTCCGATAATAATATCCCTTTATAGAGCTGTAAGCGTATGCATCTGTCAATATAGAATTGGTTAACCGCGTCAAGCACGGCCGGCACGCACAGATGAGTGGTCTCAGACATTTTTCAGTGCTATGTGGCACGCTTTATTCAAGATATCATACATCTCTCTGCACTTGGGCATACACTGGGACGTGCAGTCTCATTGTTACACTTTTGACTTTAATAAAAGAGTACAAACAACTTTCCGTTCATCAGTTGTCGAGGTGTGACACTGTCATGCACTAAATAAAAGAGTACTAGTGCATGCGTGACAGCTTTCTGAAACACTGGCCTATGTATGTTGATGCTCATGTTCTACCAAACAAGTTGAACGGATGAATTTAGGAAAGCATGACCAAAAACAAACAAACCGAAGGCCGCTAGACAGAAAAGGATCAAAATTGAAAATCTATTGGTCGATCTTTGATTAGTGGTCGCATAATCTGATGATGATCATCAAGTACAGAAGTTGGAAGTCAGGTGCAGAAGTCAGAAGGAGAGCCCCGCCACGGTAGTATAGTGGCTAAGGCACTAGGCTGCTGACTAGCAGGTCACGAGTTCGAATCCCGGATGCGGCGGCTGCATTTTCGATGAAGGCGGAAGTGTTGTAGGCCCGTGTGCTCAGATTTGGGCGCACGTTGAAGAACCCTAGGTGGTCAAAATTTCCGGAGCCCTCCACTACGGCTTCTCTAATAATCGTAGGGTGGTTTTTGGAAGTTAAACCCCACATATTATTCAATCAATCAAAGTCAGCAGGAGAGCGTATGTCACCGACATTTGCTCACTCTTTTGAATATCAAGTACAGTTCTCATACTACAGCATGAATTAGTAAAAGTGAGCTACGACCAAGACAACCAGTGTACTGCAGTGAAGATAATGTACCAGCTATAAAAAACCCTATTTTCTAAAGAGCAACTGCTAGTAGTAAGCATAAATATTTTGAGGTTCGTTCCGCACCATTTCTTGAACCCAACTGCAAGCCGTCATTCGCGAAAGAGGTGTGCGGAGAAATTATTTATTTGGAGGGAGACCGATCTGTCCGTCGCTAATTTGTGCACGTCATACTTGACCTTGGCGTGCATTTCGCATTCACTTGAACAGCGATGTGATGCTAAATAATGGTAAAAGTAGCCACTCTCCATAAATAGAATCAGTTAAAGACTGAAAATGAGTAAAACGCACTCTGTATAGCAAAATAATGCGCATAAATCCTAATTGCAGAAATAAGTAATCGTTGAAATGCTAAAAAAGTGCTGCTGCCCCAGCGTGCAGCTCGCGGCAGTTCATGCGTACGAAATGCAAATATTAGAGCAGACATGCTAAAATACCCATGCAACGTTTACGTGTGAAAGAGCATTGTCTTCAAACAGCTGAGATTAGGCTGCTGTCACTGACACGTGTATACCTCCCGACACAAATCAGCCAAATTTCTCACAGCGCACGCACGTGCGAGAAACATACGCAGGTTTCGACAGCCGAACACAGCCTCGTCCGCGAATTTCGGTGAGCGTAACACCCGCAGTCCACGGGGAAGCGCTGAAACGATGCACAAACACAAGTTAATCGTTCTTGCGGAACGGCCGTCATGAACCAAAGTCAGAGCCGAAAGCGCTCACCGTGGTTGTCTCGAATTCATGAAGCTTAAACACTATTCGCTGATCAAACGCATGCACATGGCACAAAAACGATTCAAGGTTCCAAAGACGGTTTGCAAAAACCCACTTGGTAGATATATACCCCGCAAAAAAACTCGCTGCCATGCGGTGGCGCTGTGGTGCCACCGCATGGCCGCGTAAGACATCTGCTTCACGCGCATGCGATACCGAGTTCGATTCCAGGGCTGTGCTTTGCATGTTAATTGAGCACGTATAGGTGGTTGTGACACTTATGGTTTTCTAATTACCTGTAGTCATGATATCCGCCACATTATCGGAGAGAAACCGCCTAGAAGCGGCTATAAAGTGATTTGATTTCCTACCTGCGGGCATGTAGTCTAGCCAGAATTTGACTTAGTGTAAGTACTCTGGGACACACTGTACAGTGTTTCCAGTGTCATTCAGCACACTGAAACGCACTGGGGAATACTGAAAAAGCTGTCTTTTTTTCAATAGAGATGCCTGTAACACCCCGGCTCACACTACCTCCACAGGAAGTAGTCGTATCCAGTCAAAACAGGATCCACCCTGAGCAGTCCGAGCCTTACGTCTAGACGCCACAGTCAGCAGATGCCTGCGTCCGCGCTTGCGATTTCCCGAGAGACGTCTCTCGTGAATAACCGATTGCGTTCAGATTGTGACGGAAGTGACAGCCGTGGCTACGACCTTCCGCAACAGACAATTCTGTCCTACTGAAGTACCTGCAGGAATTCCCCCAACACCATCACCCGAGGATCGATACCTGGAACGACCACCTCACCCCACCGCGGTGGTATAGTGGCCAAGATAATCGGCTGTTGATCCGCAGGTTGCGGGATGAAATCCCGGCTGCGGCGGCTGCATTTTCGAAGGAGGCGAAAATGCCGTAAACCCGTGTGCTCTGATTTAGGTGCACATTAATAAACCCTAGATGATCGAAATTTCCGGAGCCCTTCACTAAGGCGTCTATCATAATCATATGATGGCTCAGGACGTTAAACCCCGATTATCAATCAATTATTGGAACGACCGCCTCGAAACAGCCAGTGTCGTCCACTGGAGTGTGTGGCAGATTCCCGCACCCAGTCGCAGCGCGGCCGACGCCGACCACCATGAGGCAGCCAATGTCGGCCGCCTGATTCTTCAGCAGCTCAGCAAGAGCTGCCCCGGCGTAAAAAGGCAAAACACGATGGCACACTCAATGCCACCCTCTAAATACAATTCCAGCTACCGGTCATACTGCATCGCCATCATGGTCGAGTGTAAGAATGAAAGCGTCACTAGGGTGTGGGTGCCCGTCATACACTACACTGCGCGGTAAAGAAACACGAGGTCAGATAAAGAACAGCCGGCCTGCAGCAAAGGCGTTGTGTCATTGCCTCGTTTCATTACAAAATTGCAGCGCTTGAAATTGACAGACAACGAAGACGATGTACGCGACAAAAGTCTCGTAAAAAGGGACACTGACCGAAGAAGACGACGTGCTTTTCTTTGTCTGTGCTCTTGGCGGCTGCGTAAAAACACGCCGTCGGTTCTCGGACGCAACGTCTCGGTCTGCTTACGTTGAACCACAACACTGGTGAAGGTACTGGACTGCAAGCATGCCGATGCACTCCACCCCATCTGGGAGCCGTTAATCAACTCTCGACACTCAGCCACCTGTTTACAACACCTGTACACCACTTCAGTCGGTGGTTGCTAGGCCTCTCTCCTGAGCTCACATCATTGGACGAACATTCTACCAGGCATTTCGTACCTCAGCCAATGGCCTCCGCCAGCCAGCCACAGGTGGTCGAAGGGGTACAAGGCAGCCCAGTTTCCAATTCAGTCCTGGTAACGCTTATTCAGCCACTTGTACCTGATCGCTTCAGTGGTGTCCCACATAAAGATGTTGAAGATTGGCTTGAGCATTGTGAAGACTTTGCCGACATAAACCAGTGGAATGCTCAGCAGAAGCTTTTCGCACGTACTTCAATCTCGATGACAGCGCTCGCACGTGGCTTGAGAATCTAAAAGGCCGTATATCTACATGTGAGGAATTTAGTCAGCAGCTTATTGACACCTTTGCTAGCGAGGGCGGACTCAATAGTTGCTCGAGTTAAGACTTCAGAAACTTAACGAAACTGTGGCAATGTTTGCCGAAGACGTGACGAGCCTGTGTCGTTGGGCTGATCCCAAAATGTCCAAGAAAAAGAATTTGCGCTACCCTAAGCGTGGCATGAAGGAACAACTGCTCGCCGGACTTCTGCGCGATTCCCCAACTACCGTGGCCAAATTTATAAGAGAATCCACTGGCAATGATTGTGCTCTGCTTCAAACATCAAGGAAATATGATCGCTTGTCCACTACAACCCCAATTCACACCGCTTCAGTCACTCTGGGCAATCAGGGCTCCCTCGTTACCTGATTAAAGATATTGTTCGAAAGGAACTTCAGAAGCTTTGAACTGAGCCAGCGGTTACATCAGTGACCGCCCTTGCCACAATCGTTGGTGACAAAATTAGGCACGCTTTCACAGCAGCTTATCTAGGTCGCGAGCAGCGTCAAATTGGTTATGCCGACGCCGTCCGCCGTCCACCAACCGTTCCGCCTATCACGCCATACTACCGGCAACCTACAGCCACACCTTCGTCGCAACCTTTGCAGTAGGCTTTCAGACACCAGCCCATGTCTCCGATGTCTTCATGCCACCGGCCATCACTTGCAGCACCTTATCCACCACCACAAGAGGACATGGGACGCCCACAATTTCAGCGAACGGGCACTTGGCGCACTGTCAATCGGCGCCCCCTCTGCTTCAACTGTGGTGGTGCCGGCCATATCGCTCGCTATTGTTGCTACCGCGACAAATTGCTTCGCCCATCTCGGCCAGGGTATGATGGTTGCCGTATCAACGCCAACTGCATTGTTTTGCTTGACGACCCTGGTTTTCGAGGACCTCCAACGACATGGTCTCCCTATGACGAATCGCTTCCCAATCACCAACCCAACACCACCCACCGGTCACGCTCTCCATTCCCTGCACAGACATCATCACCGAATCAACGTACTTTTGCTGACCTTAGGGGAAGAAGGTCGCCCAGCCCTTACCAGGAAAATCAAAGGCGGTGACCTCCCGGGGTAATGTCGCAGGCCGACCACATGATGATGAAAAATGGCAGCATATCCACGAAGTGAATGAGGGAGAGTGGGGCGAAGCATCTGTCCGTCCATTCGTTCTTGCTTCCGTCATTGCGTCCATCTGTGTGACCGTACGTGCGTCCATCTGCCCGGTTGTGCGTGCGTCTGTTTATGCGTTCGCACGTCCAACCGTCCATCCGTCCCTGCGTTCGGCCATGCATCCACCCCTGCGTCTGTCCATGCGTCCATCCGTCCGTGTAGCCATCCTTGCGTCTGTCCCTGCATCTCCCTGTGTGTCTGTTTGTCCATCTAGTCAACAGTCCAAGTTGACTAGACAACCACCTTGCAGTACAACCACCTTGCAGTACAACCACCTTGCATCTTTCCATTGTATTTTTCGCATATAGAAGCACTGCCATCCAGCGGACATTCCAAGGACTAAACGGAAGGTGGCACACGCACACTTTCTTACGGCTTGCGATTCGTGTCAACTTCCTACCTTTGATCACCTTGAGTTCATGGTATATACTAGTTCACTGTGTACATGACACTGCGGCCCAACGCTCGCTAAACCTTTCTAAAACCAAGGATGTTACGCCCAGCGTGTATAACGTAGCAACCCTTTTTTGCCAGATAGTGCTCCATGTACATGCCAATGGCTGCTAATGGAGAATGAGAGACAGGAGAACTCGGCTTTTAGCTAACGGGCACGCAGTAAATTTTTTATTGTTCGACAACGCACAGGAAAAATCTCCCACCGGCACCACCTTGCGGGTGAAAACTTAAGACTGGATACGCACTACGGCGAGGGACGAATGGGTGCCGCTTTAAGAAGCTTCGCTTCTGAAAAGTCCCCAGTACTGCCGCTACAGAACGACGCGACACCAACAAATTGTAACAGCGACAAAATGGTGATGGCCGACCTCAAAGTACTTATTGATGGAGAGCCATGACAGCCTTAGTCAATACGGGTGCTGATCTTTCCATATTAAATCACGAGCCAACCAATCATTTTAATAATGTAAAAAACGCCGTGGACAGGACCTCGTATAAAAACAGTGTGTGGTCAATTGCTGCTCCCTACTGAAAGATTCACAGCAAGAATCAGCATAGGAGATCCCTCTTTCGTCGCGACTTTCATCGTTCTCCCAGAGTGCTGCCAAGATTTAAGAATATAAATGGACTATCTCAGCGAGCATGGCACAGTAATCAACACCCCATACAACGTGGTTTAGTTTTACGAGACAACTCGTCTGATTTATTCTTCATCACTAGAGCATAAATCCTTTCGTCTCAAAGACCACGATAAAGTTGTGCCACCTTAATCATGTACCCTTGTAGCATGTGTCGTACCGCTCGACGGTGAAGCAGTTGCTGACCAACTAACATCGCTGCTTTTCGCTCACAGTATTTCATCATCATCATCATCATCATCATCATCATCAGCCTGACTGCGTCCACTGCAGGACAAAGGCCTCTCCCATGTTCCGCCAGTTAACCCGGTCCTGTGCTTGCTGCTGCCAATTTACACCCGCAAACTTCTTTATCTCATCTGCCCACCTAACCTTCTGTCTCCCCCTAACCCGCTTCCCTTCTCTGGGAACCCAGTTAGTTACCCTTAATGACCAGTGGTTATCCTGTCTACGCGCTACATGCCCGGCCCATGTCCATTTCCTCTTCTTTATTTCAACTATGATATCCTTAACCCCCATTTGTCCCCTAATCCACTCTGCTCTCTTCTTGTCTCTTAAGGTTACACCTACCATTTTTCTTTTCATTGCTCGCTGCGTCGTCTTCAAGTTAAGCTGAGCCCTCTTTGTAAGTCTCCAGGTTTCTGCTCCGTAGCTAAGTACCGGCAAGATACAGCTGATATATTCCTTCCTCTTAAGGGATAGTGACAATCCACCAGTCATAATTTGAGAGTGCTTGCCGAATGTGCTCCACCCCATTCTTATTCTTCTAGTTACTTCAATCTCGTGGTTCGGCTCTGCGGTTATTACCAGCCCTAAGTAGACATAGCCTTTTACAACTTAAAGTGCACCATTACCAATCTCGAAGCGCTGCTCCTTTCCGAGGTTGTTGTACATTACTTTCGTTTTCTGCAGAATAATTTAAAGACCCACCTTTCTGCTCTCCTTGTCTAACTCCGTAATCATGAGTTGCAATCACTCCCTTGAAATACTCAGCAATGAAATGTCATCGGCGAAGCGCAGGTTACTAAGGTGTTCTCTATTAACTCTTATCCCTAACTGTTCCAAATATAGCCTTCTGAAAACCTCCTATAAGCACGCGGTAAATAGCATTGGGGAGATTGTGTCCCCCTGCCTTACACCCTTCTTGATTGGTATTTTGTTGCTTTCTTTAGGAAGCACTATAGTAGCAGTTGATCCCCTGTAGATTTCTTCCAGAATGTTTATATATACTTCATCTACGCCCTGATTCCGCAGTGTCTGCATGGCGGCTGATGACGGCTGATGTCTGCATGACGGCTGCCACAGGATTGCAGTAGCACGTAAAATAGTCAATATCACCGATGGTCGAACAAAAAATTGTTGTTGACCTACTTCGCCTCCAAGTGACGGCATGCACAACTTTAACATGTTTTGACGAGATAGGAGATGTTTGTCTCTGCTTTTCAGCACTCGAAGCAACGCCTATACAAGACCCACTTGACCAAGCACCTAACCTGACATCAGCGCTACTTTATCTCAGCAACTGCGGGAACCCCTCTTCGCGCTGCTAGCCAAGTTCCACGGCTGTTTGAGTCGACCTTGAAAGTTGGCCGGACATTCGTGACCAAGCAGCGAATCATTACAGAAGACACAGCTAGACCAATTCATCAAAATCCTAGCCGTGTCACTTCAAAAGAACAAGAAGCGATAGAACAGCAGGTAACAAAAAAAGTTTTAGACGACGTAACTCAACCGTCGAAAAATCTTTAAGCGTCACCTGTTGTTCTAGTCAAGAAGCAAGACGGCAGCCTGTGTTTCTGTGTGGACAGCCTAAGGCTAAATCAGGTGACAAAAGAAAAGACGTGTAGCCGCTTCCCCGCATAGATGATTTGATCGAAAGGCTTCGAAACGCATGTTACTTCCCTTTTACAGTCTTAAAAGTGGATATTGGAGAATTTATTTCTACCCCAGGCATTGTGAAAAAAATCACTTTTGTGACGCCGGACGGACTGCACGAATTTAAGTTCCTATCACTTGGCTTGTACCCCACGCCTGCTACTTTCCAGTGTCTCATGGATACCGTGCTCTTTGGGATTAAATGGAGAACCTGCCTAGTATTACTTGACGACGTCATTGTGTTTTCTGCAACGTTTGACGAACACTTTGAACGATTGCAGGTGGTCTTGAAGGCCTGAAGCTGAAGCCGGAGAAGTGTCAATTCTACTTTGAGGAACCTCAGCTTCTTGGTTAAGTCTTCAGTTACGCAGAAGTTTGTCTAGATCCCGTGAAAGTTGCTGTCATCCCACAGATTCCGACACCATCAGATAAAAATGCAGTCAGACGTTTTTTGGATCTTTGCGCGTATTATGGGCGGTTTATACTGATTTCGCGCGCATTGTGTCGTCTTTGATTCGTCTCGCGAGGATGACGTGATGACGTCGAAGTTGTTTGGGGCAACAAACAGGAAGCTGCTTTCAATGACTTGCGGCAACGTCTGCACACGACCCCCTGCTTGCCCATTTTGATGAGACAGCCCCTACGGTGCTCCATACTGACGCCAGCAGTGTAGGCCTCGGAGCTGTGCTTGTGCAGCGATAAGACTATGAGGAAAGAGTGATCGCTTACGCAAGCATAACTCTGTCACGCACAGAAGCAAATCACTCAACAACTGAAAAAGAATGCCTCGTCGTGGTGTGGGCAGTTACGAAATTTCGCCCAAACCTGTACGGCCACCCATCAATGTTCTCAGTGACCCCCATTCATTGTGTAGCTTAACAAGTCTTAAATATTCTACCGGTTAGACTACAGGAGTTTGATATGACGATGGTGCACGAGTCGGGAAAACTACACACGGACATCGACTGCCTGTCTCGATCACCGGTAGAGTCAGCTGCTTCCCTTGATGAAGAGAGCATTTCTCGGAGTCCTGGACACGTCAACTATCGAAGATCACCAGCATGACAATTCTGAGAGACTTAGCTTGAATAAGTAATTAGAAGAGTGGAGCCAGAACGCGCCCAAGGCGTTTGGCAGAGGACTATTGTCGTTCCGTCTGTGAAAAAATGTCCTTAACAAAATGAACTTCTCGTTAGGCGGGTCCACTTACATGCTTGTCATCCCTACCGCTATTTGTTCTGAGGTATTGCAAGCGTGCCACAATGACATCACATCTGCATATTTAGGCTACACATGCACACTGGGCAGAGTTCGCGAGGGGTATTACTGGCCTTGACTCACCGCTGCCGTGAAACATCATGTTCTGACCTGCCTCGATTTCCAGTGGGGCAAGTGACCTCCGACGAAACGAGCCGGTATGTTACACCGTCGAGATCTCGCCAACGTCATTTGACCAGATTGAAATGGATCTATCGGGCCTACTTTCCACGTCTAGTGCTGGTAACCAATGGCTTTAAGTGGCGACCGACTACCTTACTCGCTACGCCGAGACGAAAGCCATCCAGAGAGGCACAGCAGAGAAGGTGGCTCGATGGTTTATTGAGAACATTGTGCCCAGACACAGTACGCTGTCGATCTTTTTAAAAGGTCACGGAACCACATTCAGAGACACGCTTTTAGATAACGTGTTGATGCTCAGTGGTTTTATTGATCGTAAGTCCACAGCCTACCATCCACAAACAAATGGGTTGACCGAGCGGCTCAAAAAAACTGTTGAAGACATGCTTTCAATGTACATGGACATCAAGCACAAAAATTGGGACGAGATCCTATCTTACATGACGTTTGCATATAATACTGCTAAACAAAAAACCACACGGAAGGCCCCATTCAGCCTTTGTTCACAGACGAGGTAAGGACGAGAAGTGAGGGCGATGTTGGACGCGATGCTGCCACACAAATGTGATGACAACGAAACGACTGCCGACGCATTTACTCAACGCGCAGAGGAAGCCAGACAGCTCGCACGTCTGCGAATATATACTAACAGCAAGAGTATGGCGCAGGCCACTATAACCCACTCTATACACCTATAGCGTACGAAACCGGGGGCAGGGTATGGTTTCGGCCACTTATACGAAAACGGGGACTATCCGAAAAAACGCTCAGAAGATACTTCGATCCTTATCGACTGCTTCGACGACTAAGTAACGTTGCCTACGAGGTCGTCGCGGATAGCCCAAACTGTACAAGGTGTTGCCAGCACCGACCTGTACTTGTGCACGTAGTGCGCATTAAACCGTACGTCAGCGAGTTACTCTACGAAGCACCATCGCTTGCAAAAAGTGACTTTATGCGCGAATGACTGGCTCAGCTATAGAATCGGGATGATGCTCTTTTAAGGGGCGGCAAATGCCGTGCTCGAAATAGACAGACAATGATGACGATGTGCTCGCCTACAGTCTCGTAAAAAGGGGTACTGACCGAAGAAGACGGCGTGCTTTTGTTTATGTCTTTCCTCTTGGCTGCTGCATAAAAACACGCCATTGGTTCTCGGACTCAACGTCTCGGTAGTACACTTAACGATAGTTATAGTGCGAGAACAAAACGACGAAACAGAGGACACGAAGGACACGAGCGCTCATGTCCTTCGTGTCTTTCTTGTTTCTGTGTCGTCTTGTTCTCGCGCTATAACTATTGTCATGCCATACCAACTAGCCAAAGCTGCCACACTTCTAAGGTACACTTAAGTTGAACTGCGACAATATATATATGGAAAGTACGAGACCGTTTGCCGACAGTCTCGTAATGTGCATGGCGCCCTAACTTCACCTATAACAAGGTTTCTCGTTAATGTCAGTTGTTGAAAGATGGCGTGATGCCAGGTTTGCGCGCATATTACGACATAACAGAACTCTAAAAGCACTGCTTCTGACTTTTCTTACAAGAATAAAGGTAGTTTTACGTGTGACACAACTGCATCTGTTTGCTCAAATGTTCCGTCTGAAAATTACGCTACATTGAGCAAACCTAAGTGGCCTTCGGATACTGAATTACCAATCACAAGTGCCATGCTACCAGTATTCTTAACCTTTCGATATAAAAACACGTGCCTATTCTGAATAATCATACGATAATATCCGAGATGATTCTTTAAAATGGTCTTGGTTTCCACCAGAAAATAAATTTTTGAAAATCCTATTTAATTCAGATATTCAAAGCTAGGTCTTATAGTATGAATGAAAGGGCTGACAAGCTTTCTTACCTATCCATTAAGTTGCTCCTGACCTTCTCCGCTTTTTTTTTCACTGCGACTTTTTCACGCAGATTGATTAGGTCTCTATTTTATTTCATTTTTGTTGTCGAATCATGACAAGATGTTGCGCCACGCGCTGATGTGCGGATGTTGATCGATAATCCGCTTACAATTGAACCTATCACTTGTTGTTTTTGTGCCAATGACATATAAATTCAGTCCTCATGTTCTACTCCATTTCCTTGTTTAAGTGCGCATGCGCGAGTTCTCATTTTTTT
The DNA here is from genome assembly GCF_043290135.1 of Rhipicephalus microplus. Lineage (NCBI taxonomy): Eukaryota > Metazoa > Arthropoda > Arachnida > Ixodida > Ixodidae > Rhipicephalus > Rhipicephalus microplus. The sequence goes on along the minus strand of NC_134702.1, from coordinate 274,117,711 downwards.
GTCCTATCACGCGTGTTTTTTGATTGATAAGTGGGGCTTAACGTCCGAAACCCCCCATATGATTATGAAAGACGCCGTGGTGGAGGGCTCCTGAAATTTCTACCAACTGGGGTTCTTTAACGTGCACCCAAATCTGAGTTCACGGGCCTACAGCATTTTCGCCTTCATTGGAAATGCAGCCGCCGCAGCCGGATTTGCATTTTCAGCCGGCTGCGGCCGGGATGCAAATGCATCCCGGCCGCAGCCGGGATTTCATCCCGTGACCTGCGGGTCAGCAGCCGAGTAGCTTAGCCACTAGACTACTGCGGCGGGGCTCACGCATGTTGTTTCTCCCCGCGCTTCTAACAACCAGTAACGGGGTCGTATTCGTATTATATTACGGTGCTGTTGCATGTGTAAGGCCGGTCCCGTGAGTCGATCTTTTAGAGAACAATTATTTCTGTGTGCTTGATATATTCTTCGGAACTATTATATATATATATATATATATATATATATATATATATATATATATATATATATATATATATATATATATATATATATATATTACGGTTGAATTAAATGATAGGTGGATTTATTTACAGGGTGAGGATGAAGTTCAGCAGTCGCGGTAAAAAAGGAGTCCTCAGGCCGCACCATACAACGTCGTCTTCCTCTTCTACCTACCCGGCACATACTACAGCCCGGCTCATACCGTAGCACTCCCCCTTTCACAGACGAAGCCCGCTGGGCGAGTTTATGTCACTGGAGGGACGAAACTTCTTGAGGCGAGCCACGTGCACCAACTGCGTTCGATTTTACTGATGAGAAGGTGTCATCAAGCGCGCGACAACGTACGTCAAGTCAGTCAAGCGATATACAATGACGTAGGGGCCTGTGTACTGCGGTAAAAACTTGTGACATAAACCAGGTTTTCGTTGGGGGGTCCACAACCACACGAATTCAACTTTGCGGAATAAAATGGCATCTTGGAGTTGATTGTATCGTTGCTTGGAGCGATCTTGTGATGCCAGTGTTCGCAAGTGAGCAATCTGGCGGGCTTTTTCAGCCCGGCACAATGTCTTGGCCACGGACTCATCAGTATGAAGCTTAAAAGGGAGGATTGGGTCAAGGGAGCTGCATGGTGATCGAGTGTAGAGCAGGTAAAAGGGCGTGAAGTCCGTGGTCTCGTGATTCGCTGTAATGTATGCATCAGTAGTAAATGGTAAGATCTCATCCCAGTTTTTGTGATTGGACGCGACGTACATTGCGAGCATGTTAGTAAGAGTTCGCTTGGTAAGTTCTACAAGACCATTCGTCTGGAGATGGTATGGTGTCGAATGTCTGAACTGTGAAGTGCAGAGGTGAAGCAATTCTTCCACAACGTCCGCGATGAATTGGCGACCACGGTCACTAATGATTACTTGAGGTGAACCATGGCGAAGAAAAACGGAGCGTAACAAAAAGGCAGCGACGCCATCAGCTGTAGAAGATGGTATCGCAGCGGTTTCGGCGTATCTGGTAAGGTGGTCGACGCACGCTATTATCCAGCGGTTGTTGTTCGAAGATCGCGGAAACGGGCCCAATAGGAGGAAGAAACTTTATTCAGAGAGAAAAAAAATTGAAATGCAGGCAGTTTGGTCGGGCCCTCAGTCCAGGGCTCCGCTGGCACGAGCGGCTCGCTGGACCTGGCCAAGCAAAGCTATTTGGCTCTGCTTGTCCTCGTCCGCAAGCCATGCCTCCCACTGCCTGTGAAACATGTGTGGTTGCTTCGTGATGTGTGGGCTGTCGATGTGTGTGGGCCTCTGGGTGCACTCCCATGTTATGTGGCTGAGTGTTGGTACTTGTGAACACCACGGACAGGTGTCTTTATATCTTGCGGGATATATTCTACTTAGGTGGTACAAATTGGGAAAGCTATTGGTTTGTATGCGTCTCCAATCCCTGCTTTGCTGGCTATCCAAGTCCTTATGTGGAAGCCCATATTCCTTTCGTTGCTTCCTTTGTTGGAGGAGGATGTCACGCGAATTGGAAAGAGGTTCAACGTCGTGGCCTGCCGTCGCTCGGTTGGTGATGCCTCGAGCTATACGGTCTGCCACGACGTTGCCATCCAAACCTTCGTGAGCAGGACACTATATAATGCGATGGTCTCCTGTTATGGGTTTATTTAAAAATTTATACGCTATTTTAGGTAGCATTTCTCGGAGAAACATTCGGCATGCCGCCTGTGAATCGGAGAGCACAACCACTGATTCTCCCCTGATTTCTGCGTTGGATATGGCTATGGCTATTGCTGCCGCCTCTGCCACTCGTGTGAAACAAGTTTTAACCGACGCCATTGTGGTGTGATTTTGTGCTACAATTGCCACTACATGTGACCCTCTGCTCGCTTTGCTTACGTCTGTAAAGACGGCTCCTGAGCTATTCTGAAATACTTTGCGTAAGGAGTCTGCTCTCGCTTTCCTCCTTCCTGCGTGATACGTCGGATGCATATTTCTGGGAATAGGCACTACAGTTAAATGTGTGCGTTTTTCCGCATCTATTAGCACCGTTTCCTCGTCACAATATAACGGTCGCAATGTATATCCCATCTTTTCCAGAATTCTTCTCCCATTATAGCTTGAATTGAGCCTTTCCTTTTGAGATAAAAGCACCGCATTCGCATACTCCTCAAAGGTATTGTATATGCCCAATTTCTCTACCCTCTCGGTTTTGGCATTTTCCGGAATCCCCAATGCTGCTTTGAATGCTTTCCTTATTATTGTGTTTATTTGCTTTGTCTCCTGGTTTGTCATTGTCTGGTACGGTAGCGCGTACGTAACTCGGCTGATCACAAATGCATGAACGAGTGCAATGGTTTCTTTCTCCTCTAGTCCCATTTCGCTTTTTGCTATCCGCCTGATCATCCGGGCTACAATCGCCGTGGTTCCCCGTAGCCTTTGTAGTGTGTGTGACGTTCCCGAATTTTCTTGTATCCACATGCCAAGCACGCGTATTACATCTGCCTCCCTGATTTGTTTCCCATCCAGCAGTACTGCTACCGGTATTAAGTCCTCTTTCTTTGCGTATCTTGCCCTAATTCTAACCATTTCAGTTTTTTCCGGCGAGCATTGCATTCCTGCAGCTGTCACAAAAGCTTGTATTTTATCTACTGCCTCCTGGAGGGCGTTTTCTTTGTCCGCATAAGAGCCACCCTTTGTCCATAAGGTGACATCGTCTGCGTAAAGAGCTGCTCCTAGACCTTTTATATTTTCCAGCTCACATGCGAGCTTTCTCAGGCCGATATTAAATAGTATCGGGGATAGCATGGCTCCCTGGGGGGTGCCTCTATTTGGGTAGTCGAAGGTTTCAGATGTAACCGAGCCTAAAGAAGTGGTAGCTTTCCTGCTTGTCAGAAATGACCGGACATACTTATATATTCGTTGGCCGCAGTTAATTGATTCGAGGCCTTCCATTATCACCTTGTGTGATATTGTATCGAATGCTTTCTTGATATCTAGTGCTAGTACGAATTCGTCGCTTGAACCTCTGTTTGGGTTCATGACGTCATTTTGCAACAGCAGGATCTTCTTGTCGTGGCGGCAATAATAGTTATTCCGAGAATGTAGTGGTCGCTTCTCAAGTTTTCTCCGAGGTGCGCCCATGAGACGTTTCCTTCAGAATTTGTAAACGTTAAGTCCGGTGACGTGTCTTTTGTTAAGCTATTCCCGACCCGTGTCGGTAGGTCTGGTTGTGTAAGTTGGCAGAGATCATACCGTTCAACAAGGTCTACAAGGAGTTAGCCCTTAGGGCTGTCCTGCTTATATCCCCAATTTCTGTGTGGCGCATTAAAATCCCCCATGATAACTAACCTGTCTTTCTCTTTCAATAAACCCATCGCATGTAATATAATAGAAAGTTGGGCGAGTTGGTGTGTATTCATATTCAAAGAAAAGCGGCGCACAAAAAAGACGGAGACAAAGAAGAGAACCACACACAGCGCTGCACTCACAACTGAAAGTTTAATCCGAGCAACAAGAATTTAAAAAGCTAGACAAGAAAGACAAGCCAGATGTAAAGAAATGTGCCGTAAACCATAGATATAAGTATGTGCCTTGTGCTGTGGGGGTGGTGTACCGCATTCTTTTATCTTGTGGCCTTCATTATGTGGGACAGACGGGCCGCTGTATCAATAAAAGGTTGCGGGAGCACTATCTCGCTTTGCATAACGGCACGCCTTCCCATTTAGCTTCGCATTGTGCCACGTGTGGGTGCACACCTCTTCTGTCAAACACTGTTATTATTTTTAAGCACCACGATCAATTCACCCGTGAGGTGTCTGAAGCCTATCATATTAACAAGTCACGTGATGCTTGCGTAAGCCAGACCTCGGTTTCATTGCACAAAAAAGAGTTCACTTTTATTGATGAGCGTATCACTTAATCTCGTTGTACCTCACTTGTCATGCGCGGCTATTACTTTTTAAATTCTTGTTGCTCGGATTAAACTTTCAGTTGTGAGTGCAGCGCTGTGTGTGGTTCTCTTCTTTGTCTCCGTCTTTTTTGTGCGCCGCTTTTCTTTGAACCATCGCATGTACTATAATGTTCACAAAGTCGGCTCGTCTCTCCTTAGGTGGGCTATATATATTGACCCCCACTGTTTTCGGTCCTCCACGTTTTTTGGGCCACACTGTTATTATCTGGTGTTGCACTACCTCATTGCTCACGTAGCTGACACTCAATGCGATACTTTTTTTGGTAAATGTCGCCACTCGAGGGTACTTTGGGTTAACATGTCCTATGTACCCTCTCAGATTTATCTGAAGTTTGCCTACTTCCTGAAGGCAGATTATATCAGGAGGGTTTGGAGATGCTCCAATAAATTGTTTGAAATTTTCAAGATTTATTCTCAATGAGCAGCAGTTCCACTGCCATATTTGCGTTTGCTCGGTCTTTTTATTGTTACGGTGTCTAGCCATGATTGGTATTCTCGGAATCTGTTATTCCACTTTCTTTAGGTTGTCTGGTGGGGGCACCCGGGCTCTGACAAGATCTCTTGCGAGGATTCTGCGCCTGACTCAAGTCGCTTATGGTGCGTTCCATCTGGCCTAGTTTGGCAAAAACAAGTTGAATTTGTTGAACTAGGAACGCTATCGGCGGTGTTTGTGGTGGTTGCGGTTCCACGGGCTGCGCAACGGGCTGCGAGACAACAGGTGTGCTCGCCGGGCTTTGTGTGTTGCTCGACTGGTTTAGTAGTGACTCCAGGCGCGCCATTCGAGACTTAACCTCCTGTAGTTCTGTTCTAAGTTGTCTGTTTTCAGCTACTACCCGCTTGTATTCTGGGTGTTCTGTGATCGTTGGTGTAACGGATTTATGTTTGGTAGTGGGAGATACGGCTTGCGCATAGCTTACCGCGTCCGCCTGTGGGTTGCTATGTGCAGGACACGCCCCCGGTGGCTTGCTTCTCGGAAGGGCTTGCGCGTTCGGATTGTCCTGGGAGATTGCTCTCGGCGTCGAAGTCGACTTTGGATGCCGCTGTCCTGGTTGCCCTGTCTCCACGGCACGGTTTTTCGACGGCGTGCGGGTTCTGGAACGGCTCTTTCGGGTCCCGCCTCGTCCGTACTCCCATTCTGATTCCTTTTCCTCCGACTGAAACCAGCGAGGGGCTGGCTTGTGTGGTTTTTTGGGTGGTTTCGCTGCTTGCTTGCGAATAGGCTTGAGGCGTTTCAGACAACTGCGGTCTCCAGTGATATGGTTTCCCGTGCAAATTGCGCATGTCGGAGTGCAATTATGGTCGATGCCCACTTGCTCGAAAGGCGTAGTAGGCGGTTCTACAGGATGAAGATGGCCGTGCGGTGCACTGGTACGTCGTTTGTAGCGCTGGCAATTCTCGCAGCTCGAGACGTATTGTTTTGTAAAATCTCGCATTCGGGGCCAGTAAAAACGCTGGTGCACTCGATGCAGGGTGCGAATGAACCCAGGGTGTCCTGACGTTGGATCATCGTGCATAGTACGGAGAAGTCGCATCGAAGACTTTGAGGTACAACCAGTATATAACGTGCGCCGGTTGCTGAGTAATTCGTTTTGCACAACAGTTCATCACGAATGCGAAAGCGACCACTGCCTTTGAGATTCCGAGTGTCAACGAACAATGGGTCTAAGAATAAATCATTCATTTGTTCTCGTTTGAAGATATTGGATTCAGACAACGTGTGAGAAACCGCAGCAAAACAGATGTCAAGGCTTTCTGCACTGTCCTCCATCGGGGTCATAGGTAGGCGACAAAGGCAATCAGCGTCCGAATGACGTCGTCCACTTCTGTACGAAATGCTGAAGTCAAATTCTTGAAGGCGTAAAGCCCATCGAGCAAGGCGGCCAGAAGGGTCTCGGAGGGTAACAAGCCAACATGATGAATGATGGTCTGTCACAATCGTGAATGGACGACCGTAGAGGCAACATCGAAACTTCTGAATGGCGAATACAGCCGCTAAACATTCTTGCTCTGTCACCGTATAATTCATTTTAGCATTGCTTAGAGATCGACTCGTATACGCAACAACATGGTCTGCATTATCAAGGTGCTGAACAAGCACACCTCCCATGCCAATTCCACTTGCGTCACTGTGCACTTCTGTAGGAGCAGAAGTATCGAAATGATGAAGAATAGGCTCAGATGTTATTAGAAATTTCAGTTCAGAAAAGGCGGCATCACAATCAGGTGTCCATTTGAATGGCCTGTCTTTTCGCAACAAGCTCCTCAGTGGGTGTACTGCGTTCGCGAATCGGGGCACAAAGCGGGGAAAGTAGGAACATAGGCCCAAGAAGCTGCGAAGTTCTGTCAGTGTCTGGGGTAGTTTGAATGTGCCGACTGCTTCGGTTTTGCGGGGATCTGGCCTGACACCATCTTTGTCAACTAGGTGACCGAGGACTAAAGCTTGTCGTTCACCAAACCGGCACTTCTTAGAGTTCAAAATCAAGCCAGCCTTTCCGACACAGTCTAAAACAAGGCTTAAACGGCCGTTGTGCTCTTCGAAGGTACGCCCAAAAATGACGACGTTAGCCAGGTAGCATAAGCACACCCCCCTTTTAATACCACGAAGGACAGACTCCATAAACCTTTAAAAAGTGGCGGGGGCGTTGCAAAGACCAAACGGCATCACATTTAATTGGTACAGTCCATCAGGCGTCATGAATGTGGTCTTCTCCTTGTCTGGAGAGGCATAGGTATCTGCCAATATCCTGACTGTAGGTCTATTGAAGAAAAGTACGAGGCCGAGTGTAAGCAGTCAATAACATCGTCAATTCTAGGCAGCGGATATACATCTTTTTTGGTCATGGCGTTGAGTATTCTGTAATTAACGTAGAACCACCAGACACCATCTTTCTTCTTAACCAGGATGACCGGGGCTGCCCACGGGCTCCACGACTCTTCAATAACACCCTTCTTCAGCATTTCCTGAACCTGATCGGCAATAACTTTTCGTTCTGATGACGACTCTCGGTAAGGTTTTTGTCGGATCGGATGGGCAGTGCTGGTGTCAATCCTATGGTGAGCGCGAGAACATGGTAAAGGTAGTGGCCTCTCCTCTTGGCAAAAGTCAAGCACAGAAGCATGTCGCGTCAACAGATGGCGTAATGTTTGCTGCTCGTGTGACCGCAAAGTGGCGCTAATCATGCCTAAAATCTGCGACTCGTAAAAGCAACTGCGCTTCGCAGAGACTGTATCTTTCTCGCTTTCATCGTTGTTAACGGCCGCTACAGAACCTTCAGTGGAATCATCGAAGACGCCAAGCTTCATTCCTCGAGGGAGCACAACCGGCATTGGTGAACAGTTCAGTGCCCACAGAAAGGTTGCTTCTTCATCAATGTAGTGACGTGCCCGGGAAGCGCGGACGCCACCAGCCAAGCCAAAAGTGGGCGTGAAGCCCGCGAAGAATGACCCGACAACGCGTAGTTCACAAACAGCAAAAAAGCCCCGTTTAATGCCCACTGATGCCTTTTATACAGAGCGGGGGCGCCACTTCCCAGTTACTAGAAGCAACAGGTGGCGTCCTCTACATCCCTCCTTCCGGACCTCTCAAACACAAGTGTTCCAAAAGAGCACCACCAAGAAACAGTCCTTGCAGCAGTCTCACAAATTCAGTCTCCGAAGTGGCACCACGCACCGGCCGTATCGTGTGTAACGGTGACCTGGCGATCCTGCAGCAGGTGCAGGAGCTGGAGTGTCTGATGCGTTACCGGTTGCTGCCCACTGTAGTCCGGGAGACGGCGCCGATGTCGGGGCCGCAGGGTTGGGAATTCCCGTCTCATCTGAGGGGGCCGACTGAGGATTGCTGCAGGAGACAAGGTGTCTGCGATTTCTTACTAGTATGCGACAGGGCGTCTGGACGATGTACGAGCGGGGTCTCTGAGCCGCGCTTAGGACCGTCGCCCTTGCCCGCGTGTCACGCACCCAGACTTCCTCCCCGTCGTCGAGAGCACGAAGGTCATGCGCTGCGTGTCGGTTATTGTAGTCTCTCTGTTGTCTTCGTCTTTGGGTGGCATCTCTGTCATTGTATTTTTTCACCTGGGGCCAATCTGGAACAAGGCTTTGAGCAGTGGCTGGCACACGAGTTCGCAGAGAGCGTCCCATGAGCAGTTGGGCCGGGCTGTAGCCAGACACACCGGGAGTGTTACGGTATGCTAGCAGAGCCAGAAACGGGTCTGTGGCCTTCAGAAACAACTCCTTGATCGTGCGAACGATGCGCTCTGCTTCGCCGTTCGACTGCGAGTAGCGTGGACTGCTCGTGGCATGCGTTAAACCGTATGTCTTCCCAGAGTCCTTAAAAGCTTTGCAGGAAAACTGTGGCCCATTGTCGCTGACAACTGTCACCGGGATGCCAAGTCGGGCAAACGTGCTCTTGATCGCAGGAATAACGGCTCCCGCAGAAGTGGACCGGAGTGTCAGGACCTCAGGGTACCGAGAACGGTAGTCGACAACCACCAGGAACTCTTGATTAGCAAAATTAAACAAGTCAATGGCCACCCTTTCCCACAGAGCTGATGGCGTCTCGGTCGCAATCATGGGCTCACAGCGTTGAACGCGTATAGAAGCACATGCTGGGCAGTTCTCTACGGCTGCTTTAACCTGGCTGTTGAGACCGGGCCACCACACAGAGCCTCGGGCAACCGCCAAGCACCGATTGACGTCTTGGTGACCATCGTGCAGCAGGTTCACGATGTCTCTGCGTAGTGCTGCGGGCACAACCGGACATCCGCCCATGAACAGCATGTTCTCGCATACAGTGAAGTCTCCCCGGTGGTCCCAGTAACGCGTCATGTTGAGCGGCAGACGGTCTCGTCGAGGCCACCCTTTCATGCAGTATGTTTTCAGCATAGAGCGCTCGCCGTCTGAAGCTTGGTGAGACCTGAAGTCTTCAAGACGTACGGCCAGGGTTGAAGGAAGGGCTGCCACGACCAGAGACACAAAAATTTCTGTGCTGTCCTCTTCGGACGTGGAAGAGCCTTCGGGATCCCTAGAGAGGGTGTCTGCCGTGGCCAGGTACTTTCCTGAAACATACTTGACTGTGAACTGATATCGCATGAGGCTTATGCGAAATCTTTGTATGCGAGGGGCATGAGGTCCAGATCGGCGGAACCAAGCAACCTGACGAGCGGCTGATTGTCGGTTTCGACAATAAAGCTGAGTCCACGCAGGAATTCCTCAAACCTCTCGATAGCCCAAGAGACACCAAGCGCTTTTTTCTCAATCTGACTGTACCTCAGCGGTAGTCAGTGCTCTTGACGCGAACGCGACAGCCCGTCGCTCTCCCGTCTGTTGCTCCTGCAAGAGAACCGCGCCTAGCCCGAACGAACTGGCATCTGCCGACACAAGGATGGGTAGCTCTGGATTGTAGCTGGCCATACAAGCATTAGATGCCACCACTCCCTTCAATGTCTCGAAAGAGGTTGCTTGCGCATGGTCCCAGGTTTGTAACGTGCGTTTAGTAAAGACGCTTCGGTGAAAGTTTCGTCGTCTCTTGCATATATATATATATATATATATATATATATATATATAAATATATATATATATATATATATATATATATATTTATATATATATATATATATATATATATTTATATATATATATATATATATATATATAGGCAGGCATGGTGGTTGAGTGACCGTAGCGTTGCATATAGTCCAGTAGATCCTCCGTGAGAGGTCACAACGTGGTTTATTTCGACGTTTCGGCCTAGAGTCTGGCCTTCATCAGGATTAAAGGATTAAAAGTACAGTTTGTTGGTGCTCAGCTTTATATAATTTCGAATTACAGAGAAAGGAAAGAGGAAAAAGACAGAAAAAAAAGAAAAAAAAGAAAATAACGTGGACTCTCCTCGGGCGCCTGCCCCCTTCCACTCTTCCTTCCACTTCCCCCTTCATCTTTCTCCTCTTCACCTTTCTGATGTCAGTGGTCTGTGTATGCTTCCTTTCACTAACGCATTCTTCCCGAGTAGACGGCGCCTCCTGGCACTGGCGGTTTGGTGTGGGGCAAAAAAAAGAGCTTTTTTAGGAAGTTCTAAGCCTTTATTTAACTACTCGGAGCCCCGTCAACATTTCGTCGTAGAAAGAGGGGTGCCGCGTATTGCGGCAAAGGCTAGTAAGCGGGCATTTTAGGAAGTTTTAAGCCTCTAACTACTCTGTACCCCATCAACATTTCGTGGTAGAAAGAGGGGTGCCGCGTATTGCGGCAGAGGCTGGTAAGCGGGCACAATGCGAATTCCTTGCCCGCTTCTGGATTACGCGTGCAGTGGGGGCCTCCCGGCTGTGCACAGGGTTGCTGTTGGGCATGTCATGCATGGCACAATGGATTGGGTAGTAAACTAAAACAGAAAACAGAGGACAGCGGCACTTAAGAAGAGTAGCTACACTTGGAATTGTTTTGAGTTGTCCAGTGCCCTTCACAGCTGCAGTGCCTTGAACTCAGTTACTATTTTCATTATATATATAAATATATATATATATATAAATATAAATATATATATATATATATATATATATATATATATATATATATATATATATATATATATATATATATATATATATATATATATATATATATATATATATATATATATATTGGCGTACCCATGTCTTAGATAAGCAGAAGTAACCGACTTGATTCTCAGACACGCGAGCAGGTGGGAGGAAGAAACAAATTAGGTAGGCAGATGAGATTTAGAAGTTTGCGGGTAGCGTAAATCGGCAGCACCATGCACTGAACCGACTTGACCGGCGGAACATGTTGGAGGTCTTTGTCCTGCAGTGGGCGTAGTCAGTTTCATCATAAATATTGCCCTGTTCCTTCTTCAAGTTTTCTCATCACCCCTTCACACTGTACGCGATTCTCTGCGCAAACTACGCCTGCAGTGTTCGAGAAGCCTCAGAGCTAGCGTAGATCATTTTGTTGGATTACACCCACGTCGTGGGCATTTCATTTTATTCTGGAATCTACGTCGCCGCTAGCGATAACGCTAGAATGTTCGATGGCGTGCGTATAAATGCCGACACGCTTCACCACTTGTCAGTCGAACGACGGCCGACGCTGCATTCGCCGCTGTCAGTGCAAGTATGCTACTGTAACCCTTCTTAAGTTTATTGGACCCAGGTTTCCCCAAGTTGCACTTTAATCTGACCATCCAGTCTCATGCCGTCACCCACGTCACGACCCTGTGACAACTGGTGAAGCTGCTTCCCGATCCATGTACCGCACGCCCCCTTCCAGCCGTGAACCAAGTCCACGTAGTAGAGAAGACAACGACACCGGCCATGAGCAGCGAATCAGCCGCAGTCAACAAGGTCTACCACCGGAGTACGGGCGTTTACCCAACAAGACTCGCACGTCCACCACGATGACCCCTGCTGCAACAATGACTGCCGCTACGCCACTGTCTGCGACTAACGTGATGCATTCACCCAGAGAGCCACCGAGCTTCCATGGAGCACCTAATCAAGGCACGGAAACCTGGCTTGAGACATACGACCGAGTCGCCTACTTGAACAGCTGGGACACCAAAAAAAAAAACTACGCCGCATATACTTCTACCTAGAAGACGCCGCAAAGACGTGGTTGGCGAAGCGGGAGTCCACGCTGCTAAGCTGGATGTCTTTCAGACGACGTTCCTCCGCACGTTTACGAGCGTCGTCCGCAAGGAACGTGCTGCGAAAATCTTGGACACGCGTGCGCAACTCCCCAACGAGAATGTCAGAATCTTCGTCAAGGAGATGACCCAGTTGTTTCACCACGCTGACTCCGCCATGACCGAGGACAAAAAGGTCCGATTTTTTACGTGAGGAGTTAAAGAAAAGTTGTCTGCGGGGCCTGCGGGGCTTGTGGGCAACCCGCTGAGGACAGTCGAAGAATTCCTCACTGAGGCCACTACAACTCGACAAGGCACTTGAAATGCGCACAAGACAGTATGACCACCGCCCTTCAGCAGTACACTACTCCAAGGCTCATGCCATCAGCGATGACAACCTGCACGAGACAATCCGAGTGAATGTGTGAAAATAGCTGCGCAAGCTATTACATTCGGTTCAGTCTCCAGTTAATTCAATTGCCGACATAATACGAGATGAAACTCGGCAATGCCTTGGAATGTCCGAAGCTCCGAATCCTCAGCCGGAAGCGATGAGCTCCGCTGCTGCAGTCCGACGCTACCCTCCCCCTTCACGCCCCAATGTAAAGTTCATTCCCAGCTTTTGTAAAAAGAAAGATTAGAAATAAATTTGTGAGAGAACACGTTTCTGCAAAAGCATGCCAGCTTTTCAGCCAATAAAAATGAATGAGTACGGGTTTTTAATTAATAAGCAAAGCGCAATATTTTCCAGAAAAAGCCAATTGATAAACAAATAAATTGTGGGTTGACTCTAATGTTTTTGGTACCACAAGAGCTCACCGAGAACAGGAAAACTCGCAATTTTTATTGTGATAATAATGATCTAGAGGCAACTCGGCCGTGCCCAGGTTTAAAAGCAATGTGAGAAAAAAAGAGAAACAAAAAAAGAAGAAAAAGAAAAAAGAGAGTAAAAGAAAACTGATACAATGATAACGTAGCACTGGTGTACGACCGCACGGCCAGGGCGTTCTACGTAATTTGTGCGTGTTGCGCAAGTATGAAAAAATTGAAGCAAGCGGAAGAGAGATCGACATTTCCACAGTTCGTGGCCGGAGTTCTTCAGATTTGGCATTGGGTAAGAAAAAAAACAAGAAATCTTGTTCGCAGTCCACGATGTCCGTTACTACTCCCCGGGAAGTAGTTACGTCCGCACGACCGTACGTCGTTCTTCACCAAAGGGCTGAACGTCCGTGTCGTCACCGAGCTTTCACCGGTTGACCAACTCGTTACGTCCTGGTTAACTTCATTCCGGAGGGACGTCACTCACACTCTTGTTTTGCTTGTTGCCTATAGTGTGCCAAGCGCGTGCCACTATAAATACATTGCCCACGCCCCCGAGGTTCGAGACCTCTCCCTACAGGGTCGACAGATTTGACGCGGCGTGTGCAATCCGAGGCTCGCGCCACCTAACGTTTGTTGTTGTGCATTTTACTGTGCATGTATGTATTCTTGTACAGAATTCAGCGTCCACCAAGACAAGACCAAAGCCCAGACCCATCGTCACCGCCGCAGCTCGGGGATACCTTCGCTTCTGTGGCGTACTAAGCATATTAACAGCTCCAGATTGCGCGCTAGCCTAAGGATACGTGGGAGACTCGAGTTGCCCGCCGTCACTTGGGGACTCAGTTGTGCAGCGATGTATCTGGTGTCCGGGCATTCCGTTAGGTAGTGTTCAAAACTCTTGCACATACTTCCACAGAAACACCTGGGTTCTCTCAACAGGTTGAATCGGTGGAAGCACGGGTGAAACCACCCGTTGCCTGTGAGCAGCGTTACTAGTGCCTTGTTCGGGGGAAAGTACGAGGGCAATTGCCGCAGGTCCGGCACCCACTTGTATAGCACTCTGTCGCTGTTTTCAAGCGACCACTGAAGGGCCCAGCGTTTGTTGAGCTCTGCCCGGAATATCGCCCACACGCTTCGTCACGACCAGTTTCTCGTTCTTGGCAGGCCACGCTGTGCTGCGCGGGAGGTGATAAAGTCTGCTACCTCGTTTCCAAAGGCCCCACTGTGTCCCGGGACGTGATAGAGTCGGATATTTGAGGCCGATTCGATGTTGGCGATCGCGTTATGCGTCTCCACTGTGCGTGGATCGGCGTTCATTCGGGAAGAAATCGCCTGGAGTAGTGAGAGGCAGTCCGTATACACGTACATGTCTTGGGCAGTGGAGTGAGCTCTCAACCATGTCAGGGCCTCTGCAAGAACCACGGCCTCCACACAGAACGTGCTCGTGGCTCTTTATACGGAAAATCTTCCCACTGCTTCCACACGGTTCACCCAGCCGAAACTGACGTATGTCGCCCCCGCTAGTCCCTCTGCGTACCAGTCGTCCATGTACATGTGGATTCCTCGACGCCCAGCAATCCAAGTGGCTTCTCGAGCCGATCTTCGATGGTGTGAAAATAAGGCGCACTCAGTTTTATGTATCGCAGGCCGATCTACCAGATATATTATCTGTTCCGGGGGTCTCCTAGCGCTTGGCCCGACTCAGGGCCAGTTTCCTAGCACTTATGCGGAAAACTAAGGGCAGCAACCGCTGGAGTGCAATGGCTGTACGATGAACTGTCGAGAATCCTCCGCTGACGACGATGACGCCACGAAGAAACCTCAACAACCCGCCGAAACATGAACAATAACCCTGACACGAAAACTTCCGGGTCAGAAGACGACTTGATGACGCAACTCAAAGCAGCGGTAACCGTCGTAACCGGCGTCCGACGGCGCGATCTAACTGCAACGCGAGGAGATGAACTAGCGACATCAACATTCTCATCAACGGCCACAGCGTCACAGCTCTCGCCGACACCGGAGCCGACTATGCCGTCATTAGGGGGACAATCGCCACAAATATTCGCCACGAAATCAGTTCTGAGTCACCGCACGGTACCTTGTAAACAAGCCTGGTTTAATCATTCTTGAGGCTTGATGAACATGTTTCCCAAAGTGCAATGAGGCTTGAAAAAGGTTTAAATGCCCAGCGGACGAAGCACTTTTTGAACAGAGTCTGACAAATCCTGAAGGTGAAGTTTATGCAAAACAATAGATGTTTTGTTCTGTCGTGGCACACTCCTTGCTCCCTTTCCCATGTGTTGCTAGGTGTCGCTTGAGAAACATTCTTGAATAATGGCTTCGTTCCAATGCACCAACCCCATTTGTAGTCTCATATGACTACAAATGCTGATAAGAACAAACAGTGATGTACGCAACACCACATGCATCAGTCAAAAAGGCAGGAAGTGACCAAGAAGGCTTCAGGAGCACAAAGGGAACATTCCAAAAGCCGCGCATGCCACGCATTCTAAGACAGAACTTATCGAACACTGCTGTACAATGGGGCATGCCTTTGACTTCAGTAATCAGACGACATTGCCTTCGCGAGAAAAGGGGGGAAGAGAAAGCTTCTAGAGTTGTGATTCATTTATTGCGATAAGTTGGCGTGCACTAACTGCGGCCGCATACTTCGTGTGTAGAGACATACAAGACATGCAGTAAACTGTGTGATCTCTGCTCATTTGGTGCCAGGGCATACTGAGGATGCCAGCCGCATTGTTGCCGAAACAGCTATGTAGTTTTTGTTATATTTTGCTGTGTCAAATCTGAGTCCATATTTTTAATCATGAACTCACCTGTCTTTTGAAACATTTTTGCATCTGCTCGTTAGTTATAGCTCTGCTTAATACTCTGGTGTAACAAAAAACATGCTGATAATTTTATTTTGATGTTTTGGATGAAATTTTTATTTTGTTTTTATACATATGCACGTTCCAGAAAAAGAAAACAAGAAGCAGAATTTCATCTTTGCCACCGATGCAGCTGATGAGAACTGACAGATAGGAATACACGACTGCGAGGGCCATCTGTTTGGTAATCACCATATTATATGGTGCTTACCATATAATAATATACCATTCTATACCATAGACGTTTACCATATAATATTATACCATATTATACCATAAAACAATATATGGTCCAATTTTAAACTAAAAATTGTTTGTGCATCATTTATATTAACTCTACTGACACTGCCACCATAAAAATAACTAAGAATACCTAATATGTTTGAGCTGAAAAACTGAAATAAGACCATAAATTGCCTTGAAATGTTGATTCCTTTGCCAATAATATTGAGTAAGGAGCGAATGATTGAGCTCAAAATAGAACGTCACAAATATCATATCTACACTATTTAAGTTTTCTCACTGCTGTGTTTTTTCACTGCTGGATTAATACACAAATTTGTCAGTCCTGGGACAGCTTTCATAGGATTGATCGTTTAACACACAATGAAAAATGCATATACTATAATACTTTGAATCTAGCTCGATAGTTCTTCCCAATTTTTTGTACTAAACTTTAGGGTTGGCTTAGATTCAAGGATATTGAAAAACGCGCCATTTTTTCATTGAAAAAAAAAGTGGTGCACAACTAGCGCCACCTAGACCGTATTGCAGTGGTTAGAAGCCTAGCCAACACCTGGCTTAAGTACACACATTGGGCCACTATTTTAATCTTTTTGGCGAGATTGGAGGCGAACCGTTTGCCATGTCGAGTGGTCTGGAAGTGGTCTGTATGTGGCTTAGCTCAGTGGCACCAATTGGACGGTATCATTGTAGTACCGCTTTTAAATGGAAAGTTGTCCTAGATGCGTAGTCGTCGTTCAACAATCAAGCCGGGTGAGACTGTGGAGTCAATAAAAAAATGGGAGACCCTTAAGCTTCCCCATTAAGAGTTGAATGCGATAGCAAAATGTGTCTCCCAGTGCACCTTTACCTGCTAAGTGCATACTTATCAATATGTTTTGGTACTACACACACATGCACACAGTAGATCGCACCAGGGTACGCGCGCGCGAATGGTACATACAGGTTTTTGATCTAAAGCAAGAGTCGCGTGGCCTCCATGATACACGCCGCGTGCTCGCCATCTCGGATGCCATAAAATGTCTCGCAATGCCTAACAGATCGCAGCACATTATCTAGCGTTTCTTGTTTGCTTTAGCAATGCCTCTGGAAACACACGAGATGTTTCCCCTAGATGGACATAGTTGCCCATTTTTAGAGCTGTTTGAAAGTTCCTGTGCGTTTTTAGCGGCGATGGCTGCAATACCCCGGCCTTTTCCGACGTAGTTTGAGGCTTCCCGAATGCGCCAACGAATCGCTGAATAGGCTCGTTTTTGTCGTGACACCTGTCGAACAAAACGCGTTAAAAGGGCCCGGAAACACTTTTTCACGTAACCATGAAATGAACTCACTAAAAGAGCTCATTGCCTCACGAACTCAACGCTGCAAAAACTTTAGAGTTCGTCCAGTGCGAGTGGAGTTACAAAGGTTTGTCACATGCTGCAAATCCACTATCTCTTCCCCCGTCCCGACGAATGAGCTGGAAGCTAAGCAGGGAGGAGTGGCAAGGGCAAAGGAACTACTGCGCCTCATGACCTTGAACACTTTCTTTTTTTCGAATGATCGGCTCTTTCATTGTGATCGTGTGTGCAGGCATGGACAAGTAGCGGCCTCCCGCAACAATCTCTGCAACTTGCTTTTCCGTTCACAAACGCATAGACAAGTTTTCGCTCACAGCCATTGGGGCCGACGCTGAAAGCGGGAATTCTGCGACACGACCTCTCTAACGCTATTGTGTTAAAATGTGCGTCACTAAAACTTTGACTGTGCGCTCTTATAAGAAGTGGGGCATATTCAATGTGCTTGATGGCACTGATGATTGCGCACTGTTTGAAGACAGCGACAAGGAAAGCAGAGACGGCGAGTCCGCATGAGAAGTTTATCTAAAGTATACACTGTGTGCTTACTGACAATCCCACTAATAAATGAACCAAGAACTCCGTGTTCTTGTTCTTCCTGTTGCCGTGACAAGACCCGGTATTCCACAGCGTTCCCGAGTTTGTCGTGTGAGTTGAAGCGTTTCTTTTTATGATGTTTTTTTATGGGCATGAAAATCGTAGGTGCTCAATCATAGCCCATCTAACACCTGATACTGCCAGAAATCGGCCTATGCAACGCTACTCCTTAATCTTCAGACTTTGCGATATGAGCACAATCCTGCCCTCTCACGCACTGCCGCATTAATTGGACCGCGCTCTTTATAAGAGCCTTTGATATTTCCTGCGCATGCGAGCACCCCGACATGATCCGATCTCAGGCAGAGACTCCAACTTCATCCTTCATCTTAGGTGTCTTGCTACGTTCCCCCATAGAAGTACAGGCATCTATATGAATGGTAATGTTTTTAGCCTTCACACCTTTTCATTTGAATACCTCTTGTAGCAGATACATCCTCTCAGCTGATTTTCGGAATTTTTTAGAGAAGTGTTCGCATTCAATTAACTGTTTTGCTTGATAGGCTACTAGTATGGGTCTACTCACTTCCTATTTATAATGCAGGCCCTCGTTGCCAACCAATTGCCTCACACCATGGCTTGTTCCACGGTCGTCAGAGCCATCACACAGCAATTTCTGTTGGCTGATATCGTCATCAGTGTACGTCTCTTGGACGTACCTTGACCTGGGAAGCTTGTTCACGTAAGTTGAACCACACTGGTAAAGTCTTGAGTAAAGACTGGCAACTTCATTATGCTGCTCAGTTTGCAAATGTGCACTCCACTGGGAATGTGAACTGTTGTGCGGTATGGCTGTTAGTTGCTTCCTGATGGCGATGCAGGTTGTTGTCCAATTGTCTTTTTACTCTACAAGATTGCATTTACTGTGCCTGCTGCTGTTACTGCGGCCACTTGTATGATTGTATGTATATACTTTGTTGACATATAAAGTCTTATATTTTTGTGAGAAAGACGCCACCCGCTCATTAAACTCGTTCTCAATGCCTTCGAAAAATGAACTTCCTCCCTAACGACTTCCGCGAACCAGTGAGCGTACTTTCGCCAGTGTTCGAAAGATGCGCATAATCACTTGCTACACAGATACACTCCTTTTTTCGATTTTTTGCTTTTTTTTCTTAAAACTTTTTTTCAGTCCAAAATTACTTTGTGTTTGAAAAACCCTAAGCCTTTTAATTGGGATTCTGCCGCCCAGTTCTTGGCCGATCGCCCTTTGTGGGTGTGTGCCAGAGTAACAAGGATCATCATCATCATCTTCAAGTATCAACTTGGAAGCTGCATTCGCTGCAGTTTTCAAAAGATGAAATGCTACAAACAGTGTCACACATAATAGCAGAAATGCTTAAATGAAAAATACTAGACGGTTATGCAGAAGGCTTAACGATCTAAAGATAGGTTAAGTTCACTTCTAGATACAAATTATTAATATCTAGACTAAACAAACAAAAGTAATTTTGTGAAGACAAATTCATTATTTACGGTCCAGTGTACGAAAGGACAGGAACTTTGTGATGAACCGAAAATAAAATAGTTGCATGCCTTGTCTAGTTGTTTTGTGATCAATATTTCTTGCGTGGTTGTAGCTAGTAGGAGACAATGCTGCGCGAAATACACTGAGCAGTTGCTCCACTGATCGCGTTTCGTTTTTTCTGACTGGGTGTCGGCTACTTTGAATTTCAAAGTCCTAATTTTGATGTATTCAAGGGGTCACATTCCCCAGGTAACGCAGAACGTTGAGTCAACGTGGTGTGAATGTGACGAATGTGAGGAAACGTTAGACGGTAAATTAAAACATTGCACCGACGTGTATAATATTACGTTGCCATAACACAGTGTTTTTAATGTTGCAGCAACATTCAAATAATGATGTTGTCCTAACGTGTTGTTTTTAACGAGGCAACAACATTCAAATTGTCACGTTGCCCTATCGTGATGGTATTAATGTGGTAAAAACAATCAAATAATCACATTGCATCAACGTTATACAGAGACATCAAATCCATGTCTAACAGCGAACGTAGGGACAACATGGACAACATAACCACTGAAACATCAAATAACACACATGGCAATTTTTTTCAAATTTGTGTACTCTTTGAATAATGGCTGACAGTGGGTAGTTAGTGTGGTTAAGAAATAGAAGCTTTAACAATAAAGACAACAATTCAGCCGATGTTTTCAGGCACTAATCCTTCTCTGAATCTGATTTCTTAATACAGCTGCACTCTATGTTTTATTTATTTATTTGTTTAAAATACAGGAATGCCGTAGTGCAGCAGACAAAAAAAGACCACCATGAGTCATCTGGCTAGGCCTCTATGGCTCCGCAGCATACGTTCTTCACACAGATTGACTGCATTGGCAAAAAAAAACACAAGAACACAATCACATGGAGAAAACCATTGCGTCGCCTTCTTAAATCTTAAGTCAGATACACTAAACACAGTGAATTCATATGTGATAAAGATATGTGCAAGACCAAGCCTTTTAGGACCCCGAATTTCCAGGCTACAAAAAGCCTGCTGTAGGCAGGCTTCGTCTTAACATGTATGCAAGTAGAGTTGATGAATAAATTACCTGTCTATTTTAATTATTACTGTGTGGTTGGAAAATTAGCATGGGAACCATTACATTGTGTAGTGAGCAAGCAGTAGTTAAATAAAACTATGCCTCCATTATGATGCATCACTACAATCATGTTTTAAAGAGTGCTTTCAGAGAAAAAACACAAAAAACAGATCTACTAAAACAGGACCTAAATGCTTGCCTGATGCAAGGCAACAACCACCACAACCCTAAGACTGGCAAGAAATATGGAAGTGAAACCAATAGAAACCATGGAGCTAGAAAAACACCTGTTTCACAGAGCCCTTACTTTTGGGCAACATAAAAAGCAATGGAATGATTACAGAAAAAATGTTAACAGGAAAATCAGTAACAGGTTATAGTGATAAAGTAAAATCACAGTCGAAAGAAAGAGAGATATATGGTATGAAGAAATGCAGGCAGGTTCACCGGAAAGCAAGTATCTGGTTTGCTACGCTGCACTTGGGAAGGTAGACAGAAAGGTAAGAAAAAGAAATGAGACAGAAAAAGAGAGTGACTGGAAGCGAAAACACACATACACACTAGAATGTCACAAACATTCAACTAGGTGGGTTGATCGCAGAAATTTTCGGAAGATGGTGAAGTCGTAATAAATGTATAGACATGCTGAGCTTTCGGACAAAAAGGGTGCCCATTCTGATTCGAAACTGCCTTGACAACTAATTGCAGTACTCAAGTATCTGGTAATGTATGTGACTGACGAAAATGCATAGAGCAGCTATTTCACGTGCTCTGCTCTTACAGGTTTGTTGGAAACTCGCATCGTCAAGAAAGCATTTCGTGTCTTCTTAATGACTGCGTGTTAGTAAACATCGGCCAAAAATTAAGCAATCGTAAAAATGTGTGTTATTCTGTCACTGCCAAAGCTATCATTCATGGCACACACAGCGAACACCAGACCTGCAGAACACACTGTCTGCAAGCAAATATAAACAACGAATTTTACCGCGATGAAATGCAAAACTAATACAAGACGGACGATCACTCACAACACAGTAGACACCAACATAGAGAAAGCACGCCTGCAGAAAACACTCTGTTGTTGGTAAGAAAACCTAAAGCACAAATCGCAGTATTGTTAAAGGGCACAGTAATCTGGAAGCAATATCACCCCCAGCAAACCTGGGAGAGGCCAACAAGGAGATGCCAAGCCTGCACAACACACTATGCAGCGCAAAAATAACACTAGACCACTGCAGTTCTCTTGCCATTTGTCCAAGGCCTGGCTACAGCTTCGCTTTGTTATGTCGGCTTGAACAAATACAACTACCGAGTGTGATTCACTTCCTTGAGTAGGTCGAGCAAGAAGACCCACAACTGAGGCAAAGCTGCTAGAGATAACATTTTTTCTTCACATGACTTCATGCAACTTTCCATTTAGTAGATGGAGAAGTAGCACCAGGTTTATGCAGCTGTCTGAGCGACTGATGCCTTTGGTCAACTGCAGTGTTTTTCTAATTGGTCACAACACAAACAGCTGAAGCATATGTCACAGGTGTGACGATAGTTATAGCGCGAGAACAAAACGACGACACAGAGACAAGAAAGTCTCTGTGTCGTCGTTTTGTTCTCGCGCTAGAACTATCGTCATGCCATACCAACTAGCCCAAGCTGCCACACTTCTAAGTCACAGGTGTGCTCCTTTCTTCTTAACATGCTACCGTGCACTTCCATGCTGTAAGTTCCGCAACACCACCTTTTTCATATGAAATTCTAGGCGTGAATGGTTACAGTCTTAATGGAGTCTTCTTTCTTCAGTAAACCCAGCTGCGATGCTTTCTCTCTGTAGTAGTTTCTTACTGACTCCAGTTTTTTCTACTAAATCTGCTAGTGCAGAGTAGGTTTCTTAAACAGCATGTTTTATGTTGACATGGTAGGTATGATAACCTGTCAGAAGTTAGGCGAGCTTCCTTTTCTGTTCCAGCGTGATGTACCTTCATAAGTAGCACAAAGTTTATGAAGCTGTCAGGACGACTAATACATTAGGTAAACTGCAGTGTTTTTCTAGTTGGTCACATCACAACGAAGGCTTAACTGCATTTATCAAACTGTCAACTATTATATGAGACTGAGGCTGATTGGAGCTGGAAGTCGTGTGCGAGCTGCCACTGCTTCGTTAACTTAGCGAGCTCTGTACATGACAATTGTGGACTATTGTCGCTAAATCACACAAATGGTGATTAATACCTGGGGAGGTCTGTTGTCTGATCGTCTGGTCGCGCTGCTGTTCAATGTTATATTCATGCACTTTGCGGATTGAGGCAGTGGGAGAAGAGCCGAGGCGTTATTTAGCTTGCCGCTTTAAGCAGCGAAGGGTGCAGTGGGCATACCCTTTGTTGCGTGTCAACGTAGAGTTTGCATGAAGTGTTCATTTCTGGTGGTGGAGTCACCTCAGTTAGAGGACTGTAATCTGAACTTATATAGATAAGGACAACAGGTTCGCTGGCTACGAAAAGTCCGAGTATCACAGTCCCTTCGATAGATGCAGTTTCTTGACTTGCAGCGGTGAAATAAAGCTGAAATGGCTGAGTGAACAGCATCCAGTTTGCCCACAAATCGCCGATCATGCACTTACGCGGTCAGATGTCTCTGCTGTGGACGTTATTTTGTGCAGGAAGATCCGCATCAAGTGAGCTCACTGATCATACTTAGCTGTTGCGTGGAGGTACTCTTTTCACTAGATGTTGTCGTTATTGATCACACTTGAAAGACTCCTCACGCTTTACTAATCCACTGTAAATTTATGCCTTTGACCGAGAATGCAGAGCGACAACACACAAAATAAGATGCTCCATGCTACTGTGTTACAATGATAATGACGAAAATAGTGAGTCAAAATCAAAATTGCACAAGTTCCGACTGCAACTTGATTTTTAAAGTGGTTTTCTAACAGTTAAAAAATGCAGGTAAGGAAGCTTAAAAAAAGTGAGACAAAAGTTGTTTGCAAACGACCGAATTATTGTACGCACTAAAGTATCCACAGGACGACGCTACGACTTGTACAGCGACACTAAGGTTTCAGTTACGCACTTACCACTTGCTTTTTTTTCACCCTCATGATGCGTTTTTACGATGGTTTCCATGTTGCGCTCATATAATGTCACCAAAACAAAAATGCAATTATGTATAAAAATAATATTATGATTTTCGCACAGAATATCTAAATATACCTACTTATAAAAAAAGCAATAGCCTTTAAGAATGGCACTGACTTTATTTGTCTCGGAGGCTATACATTGTCAACATCGGGCCGCGCCTTGCATCATGGGCTATTATAGTCACGTAATAGTTTCGCGCTCAAAATAATGGAGGTTTCCGCCGCGCTCCATCAGTAGTTAACAATGTGTAATTTTAATTTGTATAGAATCTGCGTGGCTGCATTTATCGGCTTTGTGTTCTGCGGTGCCCCCTCTTGTCCGTGTACAACTAAGCAAGGCGTTCGGCGGCGCTGACAGCTTCCACGTGACCACTTCTCACACTGCATCATCGGGTAAGTAGTGGGGTTTGCAGTCTTTTGTTTTGTAGCCCTGTTTGCCATCGCATGTTTCATCGCACTAATTGTGACGTAAGTCACGTTTACTGCCCTTGTCTCACGGGCACTTTTGATCGTGATTTGGCTACCAAATCGCGGTTTGACTCTCGTTTAAGGCTAGCTCGATCCAGGTTATTATGCACCGCTTAGCAACGATCATTGTTGATCGCGATCAAGAAATGAGACCCATCGTCGTTCTGTTCTCGCGCTAGAACTATCGTCATGTCGTACCAACTAGCCCAAACTGCCACACTTCCAAATCAACCCTTTTGACGCGCAAAGGTGTTCGTGTGACACCGATGCAATCTACTGTATGCAAAAAAATCATAAATGTGTCCTTTTTGCGTACAATCACTTTCAATATCTCGATTTATGCAGTGTATACGATGTATGCTAATAATAAAGGAAAAAATTATTTCAGCTATTCTACTATCAGAATCAGTGTTAGGTTGCTCTGAGTGCTTATGTCTACAAAAAATCGCCCTTGGAATGAGTGGCAGCCCCTTGTTCGTTTAAACAACGGCTTCACCTTGTTTTCCCCGCCCACCAGTTTCGCCGTAACCTCTTCCGTCGCGTCTGTTATCATGGCCTTCTGCGTTTGGCTCAAGTCAGCGTTATTATATTTGTACACGTTTCTTCGTTTTATAGCATTAATATAGTTTTACTCCAAGTAGTCTGTGAGGAGAACAACTATGGAAGTTGAATTCTATTATGGCAGTTGAAACAACCGCGGCTTGTAACGCGTATTCCTATCGACGTGGTGAAGTGCACGTGGCACAACTATTCATTTGTTTTAAGGGGGGAGGTGGGGATCGAAAGTGAAATTCTTTAGTTTTTGTCGTAGAGCAATGAAATTTGGCATGCTTACTGGAAACTGCGCTAAATGATAAATGACAAAGTTTCATTCAGCTATCTCCAGTAGTTCTGGCATTATAAATTTTTTTATCCATCAGTGTACTACCAAACTTGCCCAAAGCCTGGTGTGACAAAAAAACATGGTAGAAGCCTATAGTTGCTCTTATATTTTAGCAATTGGGATGGTTGATGTCGTGACATTCTGCAAATATTTTTATGACTCTGTTTTTATTTTACAGAGAACATTGTATACATGCTTGTAAATGTGGTCGTTATCATAATGTGAAATTAGCTTAGGAGTAAAAATACTGAGGTAGTAATTAACAAATATGAAAACGTCACGACATAGAAAATTCACTGAGGAACACAATGCAAAAAACCACATGAAAATCCGTCAAGCCATAGTCATGCAAGCATCGTGGCAAGCTGGACAGTCGGGTCAAAACACGTTTCTGAGAAAACTGGCGTTAAAGTTGAACAGTCAGTAAAGGTCCATCAAAATGCCCCGGGACTGTAATACTTTGTGTCTTTGCTTGCGAGGGTCTTCTTACGTCCTTTCTCTTTCATTTTTTCTGCACTGCGTGCTTTTCGTTTTCTTTGCTGGTCTTTTTCTTCAGCTCTTTGAAGGGCGAGGCTAGCAGGTTTCATGCCCACGGACTTGCACATTTCAGTGTAGGCTCGCAAATTCCCAAAATTGTACCGTGCAACTGCTTCATGTACTGTTGTCTCCACTGCGAACAATGAAGCGTGTTGGTCCTTTGAAGTCAGTGACCAAATAACTGAATGCAAGCTTTCCGCCGCATTCTGAGTTTTGTTGCCTTTGCATCGCTCCAACAGTTGCGGGTCAGAGAGACGTTGGTATACAGGCAGCAGAGCCTCCGCTACACGTTTCGACAGGTTATACCTGTGAGGTGGTGCTGGCTCCATTTTGGCCTGTGCTGAACGATGTTTGCACCAGCTATCAGGGCCAGGTGGGCAGAGCTCATGGTGAGGCTCGTCGTCGGTGGACGTGACGTGATAAAAAGTGGCCATCACGGCCCTTTGCATGTCAGGGACACTTGTGTGTTTTCGCAAGGCTAAGCCGTAGTAGCTGGTCAGTTTTTTAATCAACTCCTGCGTCAGTCCACCTCTCCCACCCAATGGCTCCCCTTTCTTAGCTCTTGTCACCAGTGTGCGGAGAGCGGTGCCCATTCTCTTCTGCACATGGTTCACGCAGTCTTCTTTGGTCAGTGGTATGAAGCCGTACACCTCATCTTTGCACAGAGCAAGGTAGGTTCGGCTGTCACCATCACATATAATGTTGGTGTAGCGGAGGCCATACCTGCTGACAGAGCGCCTGAAAAGTGTCAGAGCAGCCTCCACTTCCATCTGTCCGGAGCCAACATCAGTATTCTTCTGACATTGATGTTTCTCAGCCCAAGTGACGAAGTTGGGGTCGCTCTCTGCTGGTTGTTGACAACACCCAAGACAGAAGTTGGAAAGGACTGTGCAATCCAGCACAAGCCCCGTGTAAAACTCAATAATACATCCTACCCCAATGAGTGAGCTGTGGCCTCTTGTAAGCCACGTGCCGTCATACACAACTGTGATGTTGTTTGGGCTTGATGGCTGCATCTTACTGTACACGTCTTTTACCGCAAGCACAGCATCTGCAAAGATGTTTTGTGCAGCTTCCTCTGCTCCTGGTTTGAATGTTTTTTTTAGGTGTTCCTGATAGGTTTTTTGATGAATGCCCCGATGAGAGACATTCATTGTAGCCCAGAAGTCATTCAGGGCAGTGGGCCCTTTTCCAATGGACTTGATTGCTTGCATGGCTCTTAGATTGACTTCAAAAGCCCTTCCTTCGGATTTTCTACTGGATGACCAAGGTGAATGAATAGGGCCACAGGAAGCACACAAAAGTACCAGTTTTACTGCCAGGCCCAATTTTGTCCCATGCTGCACTGACAAAGTCTTCTTACAACATTTTGGGCAGAGTGCAGGTCCTATTAGGGAATTCATGGCAGAAACCTGAATTAGGGTGAACTCATCCTCTTTTGTTGCCGATGTTTGCTCCGTTTGCTGCGCGAACCCGAACTTCCGCTCCGTTGCCGACACCTCGCGAAGTGCATCGCGGACACTGCTGGCTTGCTTCTCGGCGCCTTCCGAGGACACGAAACGAGGTTCCAGGTGTATTTGAACGGTGCGCTTCCGCTGAGGCAAACGATCGCCGACATCCTGGACAGCTGGCACCACGTCGTCGTCCGCCGCCGCGAAAACGAAACTTTTCTCGCGTTCACACCGCACCGTGATGCCGCGGCTAGTTGATGGCCCCGGGTCTTCAGTGTCACTGCCAGGCGTCGATTCACCGTCACTTTGAACAGCCGGCACCGCATCGTCACCCGCCGCAGCGAAAACGAAACTTCTTTCGCGTTCGGGCCGCACCGCAACGTCGCGGCTAGTTGACGGCCCCGCGTCATAGGCCTCACTGCCGAGCATCGGCAGCGAGCAGGTGTCGGCTTCCGACGACACGTAGCTTGGTGGCGACGCGGTACTCGGTTCGTCTGATTCAATCGCTGCTGACTGCTTCGTTTTCCCAACAGGAGGCTTGCGTTTACGCTTCCCGTAAGCGTACTTCGTCCGGTACTTCGTCCTGCGCTTCCGGTCCACGCGACGATCCATTGGGCGCTAAGCCTCGCGCTAGAGAAGAGTTGGCGTATCGGCGTATCGGCAGGGGATTCGCAAACTATAGTGCGCCAGCGTGTGCGTAGCAGACGTGCGTGCGCGGAGCAGACGACCAGCGCAAGCAAGCGCGTCCCAGCAGCCACTCACAGAGCGCGCTCAGTACCACGTGACAGGAGCGACCAATGGGTGCGCGTCTAAGGCGTCGCGGATGCCTTCGCATTTTTTCTGTTTGTGCGTTTATCTTAGCTCGTAGAGTCGTGGTTTCACCGAGAGAAGTACGGCGGTGAAGCAAGCTTTCCAGTGACACCAAGCTTTCCGCGAGCGGCGGCGAAGGCGCGGAAGTATCGCGCTCGGAAATGGGCCATTTTCGCGCAGATTTCAGCCAGCTTTTTGCGATCCGCGGTCAGAAAAACATTTTTTAAGCTTACTTTGAGATCGTTTTCGGCGGAAATATTTTTAGATATGATAGAAATGGTGATGCAGAATCCAAATCTGCCCTTATTCAAAATTCGTTTTTTTGCGAGAATTTCGCGATTTGATCCCCGCGTCCCCCCTTAACCACTTGCAAATATTTTAAAAGTGAATAATTGAATATAACTTCGTTGAAAATGGTGTAACGAATCTCTACACTTGAATTCTAACCACTGAAATGTTGACCTAATACTGAATGGCTTAATGTTAAAAAATTGACAGAGTGAAATAACCCCCCGATACTACTTGAAGACTATTTGAAAGTACTACGCTGGCTTAAAAGACATCTACAATGCCACTTATGGATTCGGAAATGTCTTCTAACTGTTGTTTGTATGCTATAAAGGTTTCATAAAGTCTATCCTTAATTCAGCGTCCCATCTGACCCATGTAGCTCTTGCCGCATGTCAGCGAATGCGTACATCATGCCTTTACCACAGGTTATATATTTCTTCCTGTGATGAATATGGCAGTGTTTCCTTCCTTTCATCTGATCGACGAATCTGCGTAGGTCAGAAAGGTTCGAGGGCCATAAACAATACTTCAACGGCAGCACTTTCCCCCTATTTTCCAGTACAGTTTGTGAAAAACACTCTGCATGCTAAGTGTGACAGCAGTCTTCGTTTCTTGCAGCCTTTCAGTTGGTCTGTAGCTCCTTTCTACGCCTATATAGGGTACTTCGCGTGCCTAAGCAAATCCTTGGCTACGGGCAACTCGTCTTGAGCTTAAACTGCAATATGAAGTCTAGACACTTAGAAATTGCTTCAACCACCTTGTGATAAGGTGATCCACACAAAGCTTTCTGCAAGCTCATGTGCGTGGCCGCCCTTTTGCCTCATTTGTGTGCCACCATGAGAAAGGCAGCAGTGGCTTTCACGGACGAGACTTATACCGCCAACTTGTGCACACTTTTGTAAAAATCTGGGCTAAGCGCAGGGATTCGATTGTGAAACATTCGGGAATCTCATGTGTTGCCACAATATGCTGGAGCTCGTGCTGCAAAACCTTCATACTAGACTTGACAACCTACTTGCAGTCCACAGATTCTACCAAATTAAACCGTAAAAAAAAATGGCAGCATATCCACGGAGTGGATGGGGAGTGGGGCGAAGCATTCGTCCATCCATTCGTTCTTGCTTCCGTCCGTCCATGCGTACGTCTGTGTGACCGTCGATGCGTTCATCCACCCGTCCGTGCGTGCGTCTGTTCGTGCGTCCGTCCCTGCGTTCGTCCATGCATCCGCGCCTGCGTCCGTTCATGCGTCCATCCATGCATCTGTCTGTGTGCCTGTTCGTCCATCTATTCAGCACTCCAAGTACCACCATCTCGCATCTTTTCATCATATATTCTCCATATAGAAGCCCCGCAATCCAGGGGACATTTCAAGGACTAAACGGGAGGTGGCACATGCACACTTTCTTACGGCTTGCGCTTCGGGTTTACTTCCCACCTTTAACCACCTCGAGTTCTTGGTATATACTAGTTCACTGTATTCATGGCTATGCGGCCCAACGCTCACTAAACCTTTCTAAAACCAAGGAGGTTACACCCAGCGAGTATAACGTAGCAACCCTTTCTTGTCGGATCGTGCTCAATGTACATGCCAATCGCTGCTAATGGGGATCGCAGCGTGCGCGTTACCTAAAGGCCGAATGCTCCTGTCTCTCATTCCCCCTTAGCAGCCATTAACATGTGCATTGAGCACTATCTTTTATTGTTCAACAACGCACAGAAGAAATCTCTCACCGGAACCACCTTGAAGGTCAAAAATTTCCCACCGGCACCACCTTGCAGGTCAAAGCGTAAGACTGGTTACATACTACGACGGGACGCGGCACGAACGCGTGTCGCTATAAGGAGCTTCGCCCCTAAAACTTATCCACATAGCCAGGGATTGTACAGCACTGAAACCTAGCTATCTGTTATTATTGTTACTTCAAATACTGGTCAAGTGCTGGTCTCTAAGAATTGATGCAGTGCTCGATTCAATAATGATACCCTGCCGTTACAAATACACCTATATAACCTAGCCAGGAAAGGTAGGTCAAGTAACAGCGTGAGAAACACTTCCAAACACCTGTCAGTGACATTCAATACTTTCCAGGAGAGGATACTGCTCAAAGAAATTCGAGAGCATCCTTGACGCAGAGCAGTAGATCATTTTCGCTGGCAGGCTGATTATATTTAATTATTCTTTGCATTGATTTTGATTGACTTGTACATGTTTTGTGCTGAAAGAAAAAATATTAATAAAAGGTTGATGACTTCTAGTGCTGTAAGATCCTCCTGCTTTGTGGGTGATTTTTTGGTGTTTCACTAGGCAGAATCAATAGGCTGAGAGTATTATGTCGTGCCCACTTTAAAGCTTTTTTAGATTGTGCCCCAACTTCTTGAAATAGCGTAGCGGCTTCTTGAATGAGGCACGATTAAATTCTTGAATTTAAGGTAGTTTCTCAGAGAATAACACATATTGGTGGTATGAACCTTGTGCTTGGAAGTCATTGCTGCTTTTGTGTCGCGGTATTCAAAAGTGGCTGACAGGCGGAACATGCACTTACCTTTGCAGAATGCTCTATAGCAATAGACTCATCTCAAACAAGGTGGATAATGCATTCTCCGAGTAAACATCCTATTTTAGGATTGCAGGTTTCACTCAAGATGTGTTCTTGTTGGTAGCTGCAAGTTTGCTTACGTATGTTATGAATCCTAGGCGTGAAGAGGAGTGTCTGGCCACATCAAAGGTCCAAGAAAGAAATAAGGCAACTGTGTACATTGCATGTATAGTGTCTCTCGCAGGCTCTAGGAGGTAAGGTGAAAGTGTTGAAGCACAGGCACTGTAATTTCTTGTCTGTGCAGATCCACCTCTTGAATGAACTAAAAAGGCCGCAGCTCTGATCAAAGGCAGAAGTCTGTACCTTCTTTTAAACACATGGTGAACACAATCCCTTTAACAAAGAAAAATGAGCCCTGAACTTTCCTTTTTTTCACTCCTGGCAAGGGTCTTCTTCCTGTAGGCTTAATGCCTTTGATTGTTGTGGGAGAGCTTATTGTCAGCTACTAACACGTAGAAAGATCACGTGCTACGAATTGTGCCCACTAACATTCCCAGGTTTACGTGCTCGGAAACACACGATAATCTCGACAAGAGGACAACACCACTTTAGCGAATTGAAAAGATCATCGAATGCATTATCCGAAGGTTGTAGGTTCAGTTTTTGCTGGTGGAAAGTTCAGTGTTTGTCCACCTTAGTTTCTGAACATTTTAATGGTAATTGCTGTACTATAGTAAAAAAGCTACTAATAACGTCCCCTATACTTTTCATTGGCTGATTGTTTGTTCTCATTGAAGGACTGTATATACATCTGCACTGCTTTGTAATACATTTCAGTTAGAAGATGGTTTGTATCTTTTGTCCCTCCAACTGCACTTGCTTGGAGCAGCCTTTGCAGGTGAGTTAACTTGTGGCAGAGATTTGCGGGGCACGGTTGTTGTCTACAAAATATGAACAGGTGATATAGGCTGGAAAACATTTAAAAGCAAATTTACAGTGCTTGTCATACCTTTACTTGCAGAACACCCCTTTGGTTTCTGTCTAAACAACCCACTGGCTTTTACGTCATAAGTTTGTGTTGGCTTCCACAACCCTTGCAAGTGCTCTCCTAGCAGACTTATTCAAATGAAAAGGGGGAAGGCTTGCATGGGAGCAAAAAGGCTGATGTCCTTGCTTTGGCTGCACATTTTTATGGTTATTGCGTATTTACATATCTGAGGCAATTATTGCTGCACCCAGAAAGCCTTCAATGAGGAAAGTTATCCGTGTGGTGACCACGTCAATGTGGTTTTGTGTTCACGTAGCCAGCGATGTTCGCATGAAAACCTCGTTTTGACTCACCTCACTTGTTTAGCGCCCCCTGAATGCCAAATAGGGACTGCTCACTGTAAAACCTTTTTCAAGGTAACTATTTGGTACATCCACGATGAGTTTTCCATTAACAACTTATTGCAACAAAAAAACGCTCTGCAAATATTTTGTGTGAGTGCTCAGGTTGTGTCTATGAAAGATAACTGAGCCCTTAAATGCTCCTTTATTTCTGTGACATGCAGGAGGGTCAGTGGCTCAGACAGGAACCTTACATAATAATACACTCTGTGAGCACCATTACAGTCTATAAACAGCATTTTAAAGGTTTCTCGGAATGCTTGCATGGGTTGATGGGCTAGGCCTATTTTTGAAGACAGTGCGTTTCTTGCCCTTAGTCCAGATCAAAGGGCCAGGGAGATAGTAGAGGTGGAGGAGATTGCAACAACTGACGCATGTGTAAGCATGCTATTGTTGCACCTTGAGAGAAAGAGCATTCTCTTTTGGTTGGATTTAGGAATACGAGCAGTCAGGCTGCATCTTTTTCGTTTAACTTATCTTATTATTTTTATTCTGGTGCATGGTTTGATGCTTTTATTTCTTGTATATTTTCTGTATACAGCTTACCCTTTCCGTAACTAGATGGACAGGTGAACAGAAAAACTTTGGTGTTGCAAGGGTTTCGTTATTGAAAAATAACGCAGTACGTACTGAAATACGAAAAGATGCATACCATCGAGAAACAAAATTGAGGACAGAACAGAAAAGGCGTCACTAGCAACTAATTTTATTCTTGGAAAATCAGCGAAATATAAAAGCATAGCAATCATGCGCGCGCACAATGCCTCACAGGCTAGTGAAAAAATATGCTATAACATTGACAACAAGAGGATGATGACAAGCAAGCCACTCAACAAAAAACGATTTTAAGAAACCAATATTCCCCACCACGCAGAACAATAGATGTAACACTAAGATGCGTATCTCCCTTCTTTTTAATGTAGAATGCTTCCATATTTCACGTGTCAAGTTATCATTACTCTTCCCGAGGACGGATACATTGAAAAACCTAGCCTTACATTTGCAGAAACCACAATGGGCTGACAAATTTACTGAAAGTTTATTTTTCACAGAACCTTCTTGCTCCCTAATTCTGTTCTTTATGCACTGGCACATTTGCCTGCACATTGTGGTTCCTGCACTTGTGAGGCTAGGTTTTTCAGCATATCCTTCCTTGGAAAGAGCAATGGCATCTTAGTACGCAAAATCATGGAAGCATACTACATCAAAAAGAAGAGAGATGCGCATGTTATTATTACACATTTGCTCGGCGTGGGGGGAATTTCATTCTTCAGAATGTTTTTTGTATAGTGAATTTTTCGTTATAATTCTTTTGTTATCGATCTTATCGCGTGTTTTTTTACTAGCATGGGAGGCAATGTGCGTGCGCAATGTTGCTACGCCTATATATTTCGCTGATTTTTCAAGAATAATTTAGTTACGAGTGACGCCTTTTCTGTTCTGTCCTCAATTTTCTTTCCCGATGGTATGCATTTTTTTAGAAATAAGTAAGCATGTACCAACTAGCCCAACAAAATGATTTATTAAGGTTGTGGTCCCACTCTGGCAGCACCCGTTCTGCATTACATTCACAGTTGGCTGGCGTTCTATCCACAGCCTATTGATGTTAATTGTATTGCATTAGAAAGCTTACATCATCCACTTTCTAATTACAGCTAGTATTGTCGCCAACTCTTATGCGGTTTTGCATAGCACTCAGAACAGTGATAGCAGAGACCAGTGCTTTTGCTGTACTAGCCTCTGTTGTGCTGGAAGTGTGGCAAAACTGTTCAGCGTAAACAAATGAAATTTCCCGAGCTTCTTCACAAAGCAACATACAAGGTTTCTATGAAGAAATGTATCCAGTAAAGCTATAAAACGTCATGCAGGCTACGATCAAAATGAGCTGAACACTGTAGGCTTACGGGTGAATAACTTTTTTTGTGTAGAACAACAATATTGAATAGGTTTCCAGGCTACAATGTACTTAATGTCTATGCGAAGTTGTTCCGCGTTCTGAGGAATAGCTCATGAATAATAACTGCTCGAATTCACAAATTTATGGATCCACTTGTTCAGGCATTACCGACGAGGTTGAAGAACTGTACAAAATGAAAATATGAAATTTTCCTTATTGAAGCAGGGAGCCTTTCACTGCAGATAAAATTGTTATCAGTTCATAGAAAAGTGTAGGACAGAATGAAATTAGCTCATTTTTCTGCTTACCAGGTTTTTGCAAATTTATTTTTTTCTTTTATTGCTAATTCACAATTATCGAGCATCAGAAAAACTATGTCATGTTTTGTAATTGCCAGTGCTCACTAACTTTTCGTAGCAGTGCTCGACACAAAAGGTTTTCAGCAATTAATAAATATTGCAAACATTTTTTGGTGATGGCGTCATCTGTGAAAAGAACCATGAAGTTGTCTGGTGTCAGTTCTGACGTTCGTCAAAAGTGATGCCGCTAAACATGACTATGCCGCCGAAACACGTATCGGATATTTCTCCAGATTTCAGGCTTCAGTGTCTAGCCCAGCGGGTAAATTTAGTCGCTACGTCTCCAATACACAATGTAACCCCAAGAGGCTGCTGAAAAAAATAAAGAAAGAGACGGAGCGACAGAAAGAAAAAAGGAAACTAAGCGTGCCACATTCCTGACAAAGTGACTTGGAAATTGTGCCGAGGATTCCAGGACCTGCTTGGCTGCTCACATTTGTCACCAGAGCACTACAAAAGCGTTTCTGAAGTACACAGAGGACTTGACCTTGCCTTCTATTTTTGAGACGCATAGGCATAGGACCTGGTGGTCTTCACTTTGCGGGGAGGTGAGGAAGGTATGGCAGCGTGTGTTCCACGTGACACTGGTTTAAGGGTAGTATTACATTAGACCTTTTTCTAGAGACTAGTCTGCACGTGTGAAGGGGTGGCGACATGACGCGCGTCGCGTTTTATTTTTCTTGGGAGAGGAGGGGAGGTCGCTAAGCCAAGCAGCTTCTATAAACGTTGCACAGAGTGACGACAGTTGCTAACTGAGAGGTAGCTTGAATCGTCTGCAAATCATTCCTGAAAAATACCAAGCCCCCGAAATATTTAGGGGCGAAGCTCCTTATAGCGACACGCGTTCGTGCCGCGTCCCGTCGTAGTATGTAACCAGTCTTACGCTTTGACCTGCAAGGTGGTGGCGGTGGGAAATTTTTGACCTCCGAGGTGGTTCCGGTGAGAGATTTCTTCTGTGCGTTGTTGAACAATAAAAGATAGTGCTCAATGCACATGTTAATGGCTGCTAAGGGGGAATGAGAGACAGGAGCATTCGGCCTTTCGGTAACGCGCACGCTGCGATCCCCATTAGCAGCTATTGGCATGTACATTGAGCACGATCCGACAAGAAAGGGTTGCTACGTTATACTCGCTGGGTGTAACCTCCTTGGTTTTAGAAAGGTTTAGCGAGCGTTGGGCCGCATAGCCATGAATACAGTGAACTAGTATATACCAAGAACTCGAGGTGGTTAAAGGTGCGAAGTAAACCCGAAGCGCAAGCCGTAAGAAAGTGTGCATGTGCCACCTCCCGTTTAGTCCTTGAAATGTCCCCTGGATTGCGGTGCTTCTATATGGAGAATATATGATGAAAAGATGCGAGATCGTGGTACTTGGAGTGCTGAATAGATGGACGAACGGACACACAGACAGATGCATGGATGGATGTTGAACGGGCGCAGGCGCGGATGCATGGACGAACGCAGGGACGGACGCACGAACAGACGCACCCACGGACGGGAGGATGGACGCATGGACGGTCACACAGACGTACGCATAGACGGACGGAAGCAAGAACGAATGGACGGATGAATGCTTCGCCCCACTCC
This sequence comes from Rhipicephalus microplus, assembly GCF_043290135.1. Lineage (NCBI taxonomy): Eukaryota > Metazoa > Arthropoda > Arachnida > Ixodida > Ixodidae > Rhipicephalus > Rhipicephalus microplus. The sequence continues at coordinate 274,081,818 of NC_134702.1, read as the reverse complement.
CCATCATTCACTCCATGGATATGCTGCCATTTTTTTCACCTGTGTGTGGCAGATAATTTCAGAGGCTACGGACTCCCAGTTTCGATTTTGGTGACCCTCATAGAGGCGCTTTTCAGACTTTAAAAGGGCCCACTGACAAGTTTGTGGGTAGTTTTTGGGCCAGTTGGTGGAAAACAAACTTGCATGTGCGCAGTAACTATATTGTAACGCACTCTTCAAAGAACTTTTTTAATAGGCTAACCTAGGCAGGGCGAACTTGTGCCCGAGAATAATAACACAGCTAGATTGTCTCGAGGATTCACTTCTGCCTCTTCTTCTACGTTCTTCTTTTTTTCCAACATGGTTCGCGCGCAGCTGGGTCCCGCAGGCTCGTGCGTCGCAAACCATCTAGTGGGCACACGTATCGGCTAGCGCGCGTAATTTGAAGTCGCATCGTGTCATTGCCCCCCTTTCGAGAGTGCATTGTCCAGATGCTTGTGTCGAGCTGGTTGCATGGCATTTATTCACAAACCCTCGTCGGGGATGTCGTTAACGTCAAAGCCCGTTGTATCTTCGGCGTTTCCTTGCCTGTCGTGATATGGTTTCATCCTGACGACATGCACTGTTTGCGTGCGATGCCACCGTCGGGATAAAATATCCTGTCCCTCTGGCATAACTTCGTGGTTGAGCGAGCCGACGCGGCGGAGCACTCTGTACGGACCGAAATAGCAGCGAAGCAGTTTTTCTGACAGGCCACGTATTCGTACAGGAATCCACACCTATACTCTGTCTCCTGGTGCGTACTAGACGTCTCTTCGCAGATTGTATCGTTGCGTGTCGGTTTTCTGCTGTTGGAGAATGCGATATCGTGCCAGATGTCTGGCTTCTTCTGCTCTTTGTATGTAGTCGTGAACGTCATAGTAATTCTCGGGCGTCTCATCATTAGGTAACATTGCATCTTAAAGGTGTCATTATCATCCGGCCAAAAACAAGTTGGAATGGCGTCATCCGTGTTGTCTCTTGCATCGCAGTGTTATAGGCGAATGTTGCATAGGGTAATATTTTATCCCAAGTACGGTGTTCTATATGAATGTACATTGACAACATATCAGCCAGCGTTCTGTTGAGTCGTTCCGTGAGACCATTTGCTTGAGGATGATATGCCGTCGTTTTCCTATGACTGGTGTGCGTCAATTTCATAATACATTTAATCAGGTCGGCCGTAAATGCAGTCCCTCGGTCCGTGATCAACGCTTTTGGAGCTCCGTGCCGCAGTACGATGTTGAAGACGCAAAATTTAGCTACTTCAACGGCTGATCCTTTAACAAGACTCGCTGTCTCGGCATATCTAGTTAAATAGTCGGTCGTGACTATTATCCACTGTTTTCCCGATGACGACGTGGGAAATTGGCCCAGTAAGTCCGTTCCCACTTGTGTGATTGGGACTTCTGGTGGTTCTATCGGTTGAAGGAGACCTGCTGGTTTTAGCGGTGGCGTTTTACGTCTTTGGCAGTCCCGGCAGGTTCTGATATAGTGTCGTACAGAGCTAAGCAACTTCGGCCAGTAGTATTTAGTGCGGATGCGTGTTAACGTTCTGCTTACTCCTAAGTGTCCAGCTGATGGATCGTCGTGGCAAGTCTCCAAAATTTCTGGTCAGAGAGGTGAAAAGACATCAAGCAGGAATGTCGTTGTATTGTTGTCAAAGTTCCTTTTATACAGGGTGTTGTTTCGTAGAACGAACGCTGACAAGCCGCGGACAAAAGGTCGTGGAACATCGACAGACTGTTCTTGTAGGTACTTGATCAAGAGGAGTATCTCAGGGTCAGATCGCTGCTGATGTGCCATCTCTGATGGTGTCACAGCTCCCAAGAAAATAAAATCTTCGCCATTCTCGGTGGAAGCAAAAGCAGCAGGTTGAATCGGAGCACGTTACAAGCAGTCCGCATCACTGTGCTTGCGACCTGGCTTGTACTGAAGCGTCATATCATACTCCTGTAATCGCAAGCTCCATCTTGCAAGCCGTCCACATGGGTCCTTGAGATTAGCCAGCCAGCATAGTGAATGACGGTCACTTATAGCTCGAAAAGGCCTACCATATAATTATGGTCGAAACTTCCTGATAGCCCATACCACGGCAAGGCATTCTTTCTCAGTCGCTGAGTAGTTCACCTCAGCTTTCGAAAGAGTGCGACTGGCATACGCAATGACTCGCTCTTGTCCGTTTTGCCATCGAATGAGCACGGCCCCAAGACCTAAATTGCTTCCATCCATGTGGATATCGGTTTCCGCTTCGCCGTCAAAATGCGCCAGAACAGGATGGCCTTGAAGGCACTTTCGTAATTCACTGAAGGCATCCTTTTGTTCGGCAAGCCATACGAAAGGCTTTTCCACTTTTGTCAGCCACGTCAGTGGTTCAGCAATTCGTGAAAAAATTTTAACGAACCGTCGATAATAGGCGCCGAGACCTAAAAATCACCTAACAGCCATTTTGCCTATTGGCTTTGGAAATCTTGCTACGGCCTCAGTTTTCACAGGGTCTGGGCGGACGCCTTCTGCATTGATGACATGGCCGAGAAAAAGGAGCTCACGGAAGCCGAAATGACATTTCTGCGGTTTTATCGTCAAGTCCACTGGTTTGATCACAGTGATCACGGCCCGGAGCCTTTCCAAATGTTGCTCGAAGGTAGCCGAGAGAACTTCAACATCGTCGAGATAAACCAGGCATAACTGCCATTTAAGACCACAAAGCACTGTGTCCATCATCCGTTGGAATGTGGCGGGTGCTGAACAAAGGCCAAAAGGGAGTACCTTGAACTCGTATAAACCGTCCGGTGTCACAAACGCTGTCTTTTCGCGATCTCTTTCGTCAACTTTTATCTGCCAATACCCACTTTTAAGATACAATGAGGAAAAATACCTAGAATTTTGCAGCCTATCCAGAGTGTCATCAATTCTTGGCAGAGGATAAACATCCCGTTTGGTGAAGGCATTCAGCTTCTGATAATCAACGCAGAAACGTAAGGTTTGGTGTTTTTTTCTTCACAAGAACAACAGGTGACGCCCATGGACTTGATGAAGGCTGGATTACATCGTCTTTGAGCATTTCGTTACCATGATTGCCAATAGCTTCTACTTCTCTTGGTGACACTCGGTAGGGATGCTGGTGTATTGGCCTCACTGACTCACCGACAATGATGCGATGTTTGGCGATAGGAGTGCGTCGAACCTTAGATGACAACGAGAAACACTGGGCGAATTGCCTTGAAAGACCCTCTATTTGCTCTTTTTCGCTTGGTAGTAGGCCGGGCTCGATGTCGATGGCTGCAAGGACAGACTCCACGTCTTCGACATCAGACTCATTGGTTTCGAAAGTGCACAGCTCCGTAACCTGAACGAAATCATTCAGACTGGCGATGACGGTTCCTTTTGCAACGTGCTGCAGCTGATATCCAAAGTTTGTGAATAGAACATTTGCACGTCCGTCACGTAACCTAACAAGGCCTCGTGCCATGCAGATCCCTTTTTGAAGTAGTAAGGTAGTGTTGTTGTCAGCAAATCTTTCGAATTCACTGAATGCTTTGTTGGTTACTGCGACAGATATGCTAGATCTTGGTGGCACCATGACGGCAACATCTGCAATACAAAGGTTATATACGTTTTCTTCCGTTTGAAAGGTAGCAATTGCGTGCCTAGTCGAGAATGAGACGGAAGATTCTTGCAAGGTAAATTACAGCGCCATTATCTCGTAAGACATCCATGCTGATAATGAAGTCTCTTGAGCATTCAGGCAGCACAATAAAACTGGCGACGTACGTGAAACCCTGTATTCCGATTCTTGCTGTGCATATTCCAGTAGTGTCGATGAGGTGCCCTCCTGCTGGGCGAACTAGTGGTCCCTTCCAAGGAGTCAGCACTTTCTTCAGTATTTACGAAAGTCCGCTACTCATCACTGAATAATCTGCGCCGGTATCTACCAGTCCGATGATTTCGTAGCCTCAACGAACACACGTAAATCGGAAGCAACATCACTATCAAAGCACCAGTTTCTGAATCGGTCGTCGTTCAGAGTCAGCAATGGAGGTTTTTCTGCATTAGCGTCGACAGCGGCCTTGCCTCCAGAGGTCGCTGACTCTAGTTTTTCCGACGCGGGCTTGGGGAACGAGACCTTGGGGAGCTTGCTAAAGGTCGGGGGCTAGACGATCTATACCTCCCCGTTGTCGTTGTACGAGGTTGGTGTCATTGGAAGCCACTTGAGGTTTGACGACCTGACAGGTATTCTTCAATTTCGAAGGGACGTTCACCTTTTCGTGGTCGAGGTGCATTAACAGGAAAACCACGTAGTCCTGCCTGGCGGTAGTGGCACGTTCGGTAGAGATCACCAGGCTCCCCACAGTGGTAACACAGCGGTATCCTGTCGGGAGTGCTCCAGACATCGCTCTTCCTTAGTCTCCTCTCTGGCGTTGGCTGCAGGGTGCTCGGTGGCATCGGGTACTGCATAGGTGTAGCCGCCGTGACATCTGCACGTCCTGGAGGTCCTCGTAGTAGCACATCAGCATACGTCATTCTCGTCTTCTGTTGTATTGATGGCCCTGGCTGTGCGTTGCTCGAAGGTTCGTGTACCACCTGCCTGACCTCCTCACGGATCACATCGGCCAGAGACGAAAGCATTGGAGCGTTCTGGTCAAGACGCTGCTTCTGCAGCTTTTCTCGCACAACAGACCGCACCAGCTCGCCTAGTGCTTCCATGCCGTAACCGAAGACTGGTGGCAACATTTCCAAGGAAGTGACGATCGCATCCCGGTTGTATAACCTTGCTCGCTGTTGTAACGTCCTTTCTATTGTAGTCGCCTCGGAACGAAACTCGGCGGTGCGCGGCGGGCTTCGAATTAGTCCGGCAAAGAGTTCTTGCTTCACGCCTCGCATAAGATGGCGCAGCTTCCTGTCTTCGCTCATATTTGAATCCGCTTGGCGGAATAGGCGAGACATGTCTTCCAGATACATGGCGACAGTTTCGTTATTTAGCTAATTTCTTGTCTCGAGCGCAGCTTCAGCTCTCTCTTTGCGGTCTGTGTTCGGGAAAGCAGCGAGCAGCTCCCGTCGAAAATCATTCCACGACCGGAAGGTAGCTTCATGTTTTTCATACCACGTTCGTGCGCTATCTTTCAGTGCGAAGTAAACATTTCCAAGTTTGCGCTTTTCCCCATATCCGTTAGCCTTTGCGATGCGTTCAAAGTGTTCAAGCCAGTCCTCTGCGTCCTCGTAGCTTTCGCCGTGGAAAAGCTTTCGTAGCATTGGCTGGTTTACTAAAATGTTGGCTGGAGTGACCTGAGCTGTCATGTCGGTTGCGTACCCGTTCACAGCCGTTGATGTTCCAAGGAAAGCCGATAAAGGTGAAAATTCAGGGCCCTCACCACGTAGGCGTCGGCTGCAGCCCTGATAAACAGGTGTCAGCTCATTGGGTCGATATCGCTGTGCTTCTGGACAGTGTTCCGTCACTGGAGAGGGGCTTGACATCACACCCATCACCTCCACCAGATTTGTAACACACTCTTCAATGAACTCTTTTAATAGGCTAACCTAGGCAGGGCGAACTTGCGCCCGAGAATAATAACACAGCCAGATTGTCTCGAGGATTCTCTTCTGCCTCTTCTTCTACGTTCTTCTTTTTTTCCAACACGGTTCACGCGCAGCTGGGTCCCGCAGGCTTGTGTGTCGCAAACTTCTAGAGGGCACAAGTATCAGCTAGCGCGCGTAATTTGAAGTCACATTGTGCCAATATTATAAACTGAGTTAATGAGCCATATTTCTCTGACAGCAGCAAAAAGTGCGGATGGCTGCGTGAGCTCAATATCGTTCCCAGCCACGCGCAGCAAAAACAAACGTCAAGTGTCCTGACGCCTTTTAAAGTTTGGAAGCATTAATTTCAGTATGCTAACGTCTTGATAGAAAATGTGTTTGCTAGCGTAATACTTACTCTGAAATCACGGTAACACGTGTATTGCGAATGATCATTGTGTCCTCGAAGATCATTGATATGATGCCATTTGCTACTTGTAGTGGGCAGTGACTGGTCTAGCAGAGAGTTAGCAGGAATATAGCTTGAACTGCACGAAATAGACAAGATGGTCACCATTTACCTCTAGCAAAGCTAAGCTTTTGCAAATAGTCTGTTCGCTAATGTAGGCCATCTTATATCTTACTTTCTAGGCACCGGCCTTCACTGACCATAGAGGGACATAACGCATTTACTCTCAGCCTCGGCCACCATTGACACCTAGAAAATGAGACACTCGTAGACAACGTAGACGCACTCAAGCGTATTTATCCAATAAACTTCGAGTGCTCACTGGGTGCAGCCACAAATATGTGAGCCACCTATTCTCCTGCACTTCCCCAAGGACAAATGCAATACCCGGACTGGTTTTGCAGCTTCCACTCACTAAGCCAAGGGTTCCAATCAGCTAGCGTGCTGTCCAGACACTCACACGTAAAAGCACAAAGGAAATGGCGGGGGAGGCAATTTAAAGTTTGAAACAAAAAAATCGGATCCTTAAAAAGACTGCGCATGAGTTTCCGCGATAACCATATCACATGCTAGTGCTATGAGTACCCACATAGCTAAGCACTAATGAAGCAATCGTTTCGTGTGATCAGTTCGTATACCACACTAAACTGCTGCTTTTCTAAAACTGGAATGAAAATATCTGCAGCACCATGTGCACAAACTGATCAGATTCTGACAGGTCTACCATCGCATTCGTGAAAGCCCAGTAAGTGCACAGGTGGGGTGCGAACTTTCTGTCCCAGATTCCATATGCGTTTGTCTTAGAGGATTTGAACGCCGAAGCAGCCATCCTTTTCGGCTTCTCGGTCGATTGTGTTTCCTCTTCAAAAGATTTCTGCACCTCATTCGGTTTGTCAGTTTCATGGGGATCTGCCCAATTTAGACCAAACGGCGATGTCACTTGATGACGTCATGATTTCAAAAATTTTGTTGATCTATGATGTAAATCAATAATTTTATTTAGCACTTGTGTAGACAGCGACAGGCACTTTCACGCTACGGCCTATAAATATTCCCGACCATGCGTACTGTGCTGTTTATTTTGTAGGCAAGCGCGAATAATAATTTTTCACACTAATTTTAATACTGTCTAAGGCATATAAAATAAATACCCATTTTTATTGATTGATATGTGGGGTTTAACGTCCCAAAACCACTATATGAATATGAAAGACGCCGTAGTGGAGGGCTCCGGAAATTTAGACCACCTGGGGTTCTTTAACGTGCACCCAAATCTGAGCACATAAAATACCCACTTTTGAAATTAGAAGTCTGCGTGAATATGATGTCATTAGATTCGTTGTTCAAAGTTCAGCCGTGCGATTTGCATCTGTTTTACAAATAATTGCGGTGCGAGTGGAACTCGTTTATTAGCTGAAAGGTTGGACTCACATGTTTCACTAAATCTGAGCACTGCATTCGTGTATGTAAGTGTGAGACCACGCTATAAGTATGAATGTTGCGCTGCTTGACCTCATCTTTTCGTCTGTCGGCTCACCAGGCTTGCGCAACATCATGACCGATGTCCCCCTGATCCCCATTCATATTCTTGAAGGTTTCAAGTAGCTATGTGAGAAAGAAAAAGAAAGTGGCAACCGATACCTCGGTTTAGCGATGCATAAGGCTAGTAATGTTTTGACTGGCCAATTCCTTCCGCCAATCATGCCCATGAAATCATCATTTTTTCACTCACTGCAAGGCATGAAAAAGGGGCTTTCTGTAATGATAGCCAGAAAGTAGTAAGAGATTGTTTTCCAGGTAGCTTCTGTTTGTAGCGACATAAGTATCAAGCGGACCATGACAACCACCCGCAGTATATGTGCAGAGAGTCCACTGTTATAGAGAACGCCGGAGCACGTGTCATCTGCTCTGGTGTTTTTTACAAACTGCCACATTTAGTGGTCACGTGATTAAGTAGTGGAGGGGACATTTAACATCTCCTGAAACGGGTTCGCGAACCTCGCCAGCTATCGCTTGTGTCTCTCAACTCACTACATTCCCCCTGTAGAGTTCCTAGAACGAATGTGAATAACACCGGCAGTGAATCCTGCTACCAGCTGGAGAGTAAAGCCCCGAAAAGCCATCTTAGCACTTCTGTTGAAGGAAGGGTGTATGATGTAAACCAGAAGTGAAGAAAGGGAAGTAGCAGGATAGGACGTCAGACAGCATGCCACAGGGACGTCTGACATCATGGCCATCAATGTGCTGCCTCAAAAAGACTGATGTGCAGCTGTTGCCTGCTAGAAAAGTTTCAAAAATGCAGGCAGATCTCGAGAAACACTGAAAGTAAACGATTTATTGGAACAGAAGCTGCTCTAAAGTGAAATTTTGTGGCTTTCGTCTTTTTTTTCTGTTTTTGTTCAGTGTTCTTTATGCTCCGACAGAGGCATTATAGAGTGATGCATATTAGAGTAATTTGAGTGTCAGAAAGATGGTATGTTATGAACGAAATGTCGTAAAATGCAGGTATTCACTTGCTTTGCACAAGACAAAATGTTGCTAACATAAGTTATACCTTTGTAATGAAGGCTAGGCATTTTACGTGAGTTAGCCATGTTTTGTTGTGAATTTGCAGCTTAACATACTTTTCAATAGAATGCTTCTGTGAAGCCACTGATACAGTGTCTTCAAGACGAGGAAGTACAATTTTTAATCTTATACGACAAAGTGTAGAGCAAAAAACTAACCTTGTCTTATTCTAGAGAAATTGGCAAATTTCACTTAAGGCAGATGCATGAAACTGGAGCAAGTTTGTTTTGATGCTCTAAATTTAGTAGGAGAAATCTGATAGAGTGAGCAGCTCTCGTTGAGCTAACTAATCACCAAAAACTTTGTAGTCAACTCTTGCACTTCTTGAATTAGCACAGGTGGTGTAGTCAAATAAAAGAGACGCATAGATAACTATTTTCAAGAAAACAGTTCACTGGCAATAGCCTACTTTTGGGATGGTAGATTATTGGTAGTCAACGCATATGGCATGAATGCTCAGTAGCAATGTTTATTTTGCCTCAGAAGGGAATTATGTACGCAAAGATAGAAAGCAAGTCTATAATTATTTGTCTTTTGTTTGAATAAACAATTTTTTTCTCTGGAAATATTTGAACATAAGCCAAATTAATATAGAATTAAAGTTCTGCTCCTTAAAGATTATAATATGTACTCCGATTTCACACAACAAATTATAACAAATCTACTCAGAGATTACGCCTCCTATGTGAGTGGCATCCTCAGTGTGCACCGGCACCAATTGTGTGGAGGTGACCGAATTCGCCGAGTGTCTCGTTTATGTCTACTCATCCCGATGGAGGCCGTGATTGTCGTTGCACGCAAACTGGTCACGATAGTCTAACCACGACTCGAAAAGCTTTCTCTTCCTTCTCTTTTGGTTCTGAGGCAGCGTCATTGAATTACGAAAGTCGACGGCATGCCCCGTTTTCAAGCAGTGTTTGATGAGTTTTGTCTGAGAGTGTGTGGTTTTTGTGACGTCCCCTTTGTGTTCATTAAAACTCGTTGACCACTTGCTGCCGGTTTCGCCAATATGAGTGGTGTCGCTGCCACCACACAGGAACTTGTAAACAAACCTGTTTTGGTCATTCGCAGGGGTGCTGTTTTTGGGCTTAGAGAGCACGTTTACCAAGGTACAATGAGGCTTGAAAATTGTTTAATTCGCAGTGGACGAAGTGCCATTCGAACAGTCTGAAAAACATTCAACGTAGAGTACTGAAACAATGGGTTTCAAGTTTTCTGGCGGCACACTCCACGTTCCCATTTGCATGTGTTTCTGTTTGTCATTGATAAACGTTCTCAGATAATGGCTTCGTTACAATTCACCAACCACGTTTTCTATCTATATGAATGCAAGTGCCGATCAGTGATGTAGGTGACATCACATGCATGAGCGAAATATGCAGGAAGCGACCAACAGGGCTGAAAGAACACAAGGGAGACATTGCAAAAGCCACCCAAGCCACTCATTATGACAACAAAACTCGTCCAGCACTGCTCAACGACGGGACATGCCTTCAACTTCAGTAATGAGACAACGCTAGTTTGGAAACAAAAAAGGGGCAAGAGAAATCATCTCGAGTCGTGATTCATTGGTGTGACAAGTTGGCGCGTGGCGACAACCGCGGCCGCATACTAAGCAACATACGAGGCAAGCAGCAAACTGCGGAACCTCCACTCATTTGGTGTCAGGGCATACTTAGGATGTCAGCTGCATATTTGGCAAAACGTTCAGGTAGTATTCCTATATTTTGCTGTGTTAAGTATGAGTCTATATTTTTCAACATAAACTGGCCTGTCTTTTGGAACGTTTTTTGCGTCTGCTCCAGTTATAACTCTGCTTCATACTCTGGTGTACCAAAAAACATGCTGATAATTTTATTTTGATGTTTTGAATGATTTTTTATTTTGTTTTAGGTACATATGCACGTGCCGGAAAAAGAAAATGACCTGCAAAATTTCATCTTACTTTGTAACCAATGCTGCTGATGAGGAGTGACAGAAAGGGATACTACGCTGTGAGTGCCATCTGTTTGACAAGCACGTTATTATATAGCAACTTAGGCTACTAACAATTTTCCCTGTGCATAATTTATAATAATTACCTCAACGAACATTGCCCCTCTAAAATAACTAGGTAGACTCAATGTGTTTGTGCTGAAGAACTGAAATAAGACCGTAAATAAGCTGGAAATGTTGATTCTTTGCCATCAATAATGAGTAAGGAGCCAGTCATTCAGCTCAATAAAGCTTCACAAGTTTGATCTCTGCAGTAATAAAGTTTCATCACTGCTGTTTTTTTCACTGCTGGATTGTTACAAAGCATTCTGTCAGTTCTGGCACAACTTTCATAAGATGTTGCAGACAGATTTGGTCAGCCGATTCTCTGCATTTTTAAAGAAGTGTTCCCATTTAATTATTTTGTTCGCTTTATAAGCTACTAGTATGGATCTACTAGTATGGATCTACTAGTATGGAGCTACTAGTATGGATGAAAATTAGCACTACAAAAACAGTTCTTTTACGTATAACCAGGAAACGAAACCCCATAACTTTCCGGTACAAAATTAAAACACCTTAATCGAGGAGGTTAGTAAGTTTAAATACCTAGGTATCGTATGGAACTCCAGATTAGATTGGAACGACCACGTTCAGCAAGTAACTTCTTCAGCGCTAAAAAAACTTGGTCTTTTACGGCATAAACTTCAAGGTACACCTAGTAACGTTAAGCTTTTAGCGTATAATTCCATAATTAGGCCTAAACTGGAGTATGCAGCGGTTGTTTGGGACCCGTACACGAACAAAAACAGTAACGAATTGGAGAAGGTTCAGAGGAGGGCTGTTCGTTTTATTTATAATAAATATAAAAGAAGTGATTCTCCGTCAGGTATCATGACACTCAATAAAATCCAACCACTACACATTAGACGCCAAATTGCCCGCTTAGCTTTTATGGAATCCCTAAATAAGTGTAAGACTGCATTATCACCCACTCCATTCATTAGTCCGGCCACCACAACGAAAACACGACACACACATAGCCACAGTTTATCCCCATTCTTTGCCCGAACAAATACCTTTAAGTTTTCATATTTTCCACGCACGGTAGATGACTGGAATAAATTGCCAGAAAGAATTTTTAGTGGAAATTTTATGACAGCCCTACACGATCATTTTAGAAACTTTTAATTACTGACGATCGGGTTTTTAGCAATGTTTCTTGAAGTTGTGCGTGATTTTCTAGTTTTATTTGGATTGGAAACCCTGCTATGTTTGTGCGAAAAGTCGGTTTCACCGTGGCTTGTTTATTTTGTAGTTCTAAGCGAATTCTGCGTTTTGTTGCTTCATTGTTTTTTTTTGCATTGCATTGTATGTGCGTGAATATTCTTTTTTTCTGCCCGTCCTGCTTGGACCATTAAATTGGTCTGCAGTATTGTATAAATAAATAAAAATAAATAATCCCTTCCTCTTTATAAAGCAGGCCCTCATTGCCAGCCGTTTGCCTCGCATCATGACTTACTCCACGGTCGTCACAGCCATCACCCTGCAATTTTTGTTCTTTGACATCGTCGACAGTGTACTCCTCTTGGACCTACCCTTAACTGGCGAGCTTGTTCACTCAAGTCGAACTACACTGGCAGTCTCGAGCAAAAGACTGGCAACTTTAACGTGCTGCTCAGTTTGCATATGTGAACTCAACTGGGCGTGTAAACTGTTGTGGCGGTATGGCTGTTAGTTGCTTCGCTAATGGTGATGCAGGTTGGTGTCCATTTGTCATTTTACTCTAAAAGATTGCATTTCTTGTGCCTGCTGCCGTTCCTGTGCCCACAAGTATGATTGTATGTGTATCCGCAGTTGACATTTATGGTGTTATATTTTTGTGAGAAATAGGGTAGTTGGTCATAATACTCGTTCTCAATACCTTCAAAAAATTAACTTCCTCCCAAACAACTTCCGCAGACAAGTGAGAGTACTTTGCCACTCTTCCAAAGATGCACATAACCACTCGCTACAAAGTATCAACTTCGAAGCTGCATTCACTGCAAATTCGAAAAGTTGAAATGCTAAAATTAGTGGCACACACAATGCATCAATTGCATAAATGAAAAATACTATACAGTTATGCAGAGCAGTGCTTAACAATCTAAAGATTACTTGAGCTCACCTATAGTTACAAATAATAAAATCTGGACTGAACGGGCAATTGTGTCCAGGCAGTTTAATCATTCAATGAACAAAACGACAACAACTTGGTGATAAACTGAACAGAAAATAGTTGCATGCCTTGTGTGTTCGTTTTGTGATCAATATTTCTAACTTGGTTGTGGCTGGAAGGTCACTGTTTCGTACGAGTTACACTGAGCAGTTGCTCCACTGATCGTGTTTGGATTTTTCTGACCGGGTGTCAGCTACCTTAACATTCAAAGACATATTTCTTATGTAATCAATCGGCCACATTTAATGAGCCATTTTTCACTGAATGCGTGTCAGACAGTAATCATGAAGTTCAGTTGCTTTCATACTGATAAGCTTCTTTTGATGTGCAACATCTTTTGCTACACAGATATCTGCAGGTTTTTTCTGTATTGGTAAAACAAGTTTTTGTTTTGAACCTTTTAAGCTCCGTCAAAACAAGCTGTACCTAAGTGGGATGTGCCAGTTTTTCAATGCTGCTATATTGTCTCTGTTCATGAAATCTTGACATCGACAGTCAACAGCAGTGGCAATCATCATTGTATACAATGCATGCACCACTGTTGGAAAATTACCGACAAGGCAATGGCTGCCTATGGCATTCTTGTCCTCCTATGTATTTAACACATAGCAGTTTTGCCAGAGTCTTCTTCCTTGCCTATTCACTTTCCAGCTCATAATGTATATCCTACAGACAAAAGCTTTTTTCGTCAAGCTTTCGCTAAAATTGAATAAACAAGTTGTGTTTGCATTTTGCACCTGTATTTGTTTTTTACGACACAGCCGTTGATATAGTAAAATATAAACTTGCAACGTGCCTTCTTCATATTTATTACTGAATGCGTAAAATGTGTTTTGTAACACTCTCATTCATGCCTTTCTCTGCGACAACGACAAATAAATTAGAAGTAAATAATCTTCATAAATAAATGTCTTCTTTTCTGTCATATGGCATTCAGGCAATTCAGCTTGTTCTTTCCTGGCTAAGCTGTGTGAGTGCATGTCCTTATAGTTGCGGCAGTTCTGCACATAAAAATACTGCACCCTCAACACATGCTCACCTATTGTAGCAATTGCTTACACAGAGCAAAGTCACATTTTTGCATCGCTCTAAAAATGAAGTATGTACATCACATTTGTTGGAAGCTTTGGAATTTGAAAAGTGTGTTTTTGGTCTTAAGGACATGCGCAAGTGTGTTTTGGCAATTTTACAGCTTGGCTGTTCCAAAACCACTTGTTTATGCATGTAGGAATGTGTTGATAAAGTGCTGTTAGGAAACAGTTTTTGTGCATGGACAAAAATAACGCAATTTTTCACACCATACCAGAGCTTTTTCCTAGCCAGAACCTTCGGGGTGGCTCCCGTAACAGGTTAACAAGCCTTTTATTAGTAATAACACGCACAGTAGGATATTTTTTTCTGCGCACGTCACATGAAAGGCAACACGTCACACAGCAATGTTGTCATCACGTTGTTGGTATGCTGCCATCATGTTGTTGGTATGTTGACATCTCATTGCTGGCATGTTGACGGTACGTGGCTGCTATGTTGTGAAAATAATGCCGTGATGTTGAAAATGTGGTCCTGGACGTTGCCATATTGTCCTGAATGTTACAAGCAACATTATCTTGTGATCAAAAATGAGGACGTTGAGCGCGTTTAGGCAACGTTGCTGACTGATATCTGGGCACTTTCATTCAACGGTGGGATAACATTCTGCGTTACTTGGGTTAATTAGCCGCTTTTAAATGAATGCAAGTCAGCCGGTAGTTATACAGTTCAGTTGCTTTAAAACAGGAAAAGAGCTTCTTTTGATGTGCAACGTGCTTTGTTACACAGATATCCGTGGGTTTTTTCTGTTTTGATAAAAAAAATCTTGTGATAAACCTTTTAAGCTCGGTCAAAACGAGCTGTACGCGACTGGGATGTGCCAGTTTTTCGACGTTACTATATTGTCTCTGTTCATGAAATCGTGACATAGACAGTCAATAGCAGTGGCAACCACCATTGTATAAAACGCATGCATCACTGTTATAAAATTATAGACAAGACAATGGCTGTGTCCTCCTTTGTATTTGACACAAAGTTTCACTGGCCTCTTCTTTCTTGCCTATGCACCCTCCCACTGATATTCTAAATACTATAGATAAAAATGTTTTGTCAAATTTTCGCTAAGATTGTGTAAACAAGATGTGTTTCAATGTTGCACCTGTATCTGTTTTTTACGACACATGAGTTGACATAGTACGAAAGAGTCTTGCAACGTGTCTTGTTCATATATATTACTGAATGCCTAAAATGCATTTTTCAACACTCCCGTTCATGTCTTGCTTTGTGACAATGGCAAATAAATGAAAAGTAAGTGATCTTGGTAAAAAAATATCTTATTTTTCTTACACATGGCATTTGTAGCACTTCGGCATGTTCTTTCCTGCCTAAGTTGTGGGACTACATGTCGTTATGTTGGCTGCAATTATGCACATAAAAATATTGCATCCTCAACACATGTTCACTTATTGTAGTCATTGCTTACTCAGAGCAAAACCACTATTTCATTTCTCTAACCAAAATTCAGTATGTATATCACATGCGTTGGAAACTTTGGGTAGCCTGTTCTGGGTCCAGCAGACATGCACAAGTGCGTTCTGACATTTTCATAGGTTGGCTGTTCTAACACCACTTGCTTATGCATGTACAAATGCGTTGATATAGAGATGTTAGGAAGCAGTTTTTTGTGCATGGACAATATTTATCCAATTTTTCACACCTTACCAAAGCTCTTTCTGGCCAAAACTGTTGCGCAGTGTCCTAATAAGTCAAGATGCAGAAGATCAGCCATTTGGGCTAGTTGGTTAAATTCCAACTTAATAACGGTTGCAGCGCAAGCACAAAAGCGCTTGAAGAAAGGCAAACAGAAGGCGAGAAATAGATGGCAAAGAGGACAACTCATGTTGTCCTCCTTGCCTCCCATTCTTCGCCTACTGTTTGCCTTTCTTCCAGCTCTTTCGTGCTTGCACTGCAGCCCTTGTTACAATGGAAGTCAAGATGCCTTTCATTATTAACGCACACACAGCAGCAAATATTTTCTGAACACGTTGGATGAAAGTCAACACGTCACACAGTAATGTTGACACCACTTTGCTGGTATGTTGCGAAAGATGGGCAATGGTGTTGAAAATGTGATCCTGGACGTTTCCATATCGTCTTGAGCGTTACAAGCAACATCCTCATGTCATCAAAAAGGAGGACATTAGGTGTTTTTATGCAACGTTGGTGACTGACATCTGCGCGTTGTATTTCAACGGTGGGATAACATTCTGCGTTACTTGTTCATAAGGCCAATTTGGTGTACATTTGTTTTTACACCCTCCCAACCGTAAGGCAACTTGATGTACATTTACTTTTACACCCCAAAAAAGTTTAAACCCTAAAGTGCACCTCGAAATCTGCCCACTGTGTATGTGTAGTCCTGCTCGTCACACCCATTTCGTGGGGTGTAGGCGTGCGAGTAATACACACTATATTACATCTATACGGGTGTAATTTCGTTCACAGTGTACTTTCTATTTACATGAAAAACTCAATCCTAGGGGGCACATGAGCGAAACTAGGAGACGTGTCATTAAACTAATGGTTGACGGAAGGGTAAAACAGCTTGCACGGAATCACTGAACCTTTTCACAACTGCTTCCACAGCATTTTTCCCGATTCGGAATTGAGTAACTTGTTTTATTCGACTGGTCGTGAGGCACACCAAGTCGACTTCGTTTGATACAATGGTATTGTGTCGATGCTTTTGAATTTAAAAACAGCGGAATTGCGTCGCCCATATGATAACACAAATACGTTTCTGAAGAGATGTGTGGGAGATATTAAGATAGATCTTTTTATACCGTTCCGAGCTTCCTTGCTATTGACTAAAGAACCCACTGACAGGAGGACGGCGTGAGTGGTGCCTCTTTTTAAAAAGCGCAATTGTTTATCGGTAGAACACTTTTGGTTATTATCATTATACCTTCCTCGTGCTGCAACGTGTTTGGCCATACTATTGACAACCATGAAAATTAATTTTTAGTAACAAACAGTCTACCAGCACAGATTCAGAAAAGGCTATAGTTTCACTGCGACACATCTGTTAACTGTAAATCATACGAGTTGATTGTTGCACAAGTTGGTGCTTCGACATCAAAACCATCGTGAGAGCTCAACTAACGACGACACACAAGAAACAGACGAGTACCGGCACACAGGATTGCGCCTGTCCTATTCTGTTTCTTCTTGTTGGTCACGTTTAGTGGCACCCTTACGATGGTTTTGACGTAATTCATAGATTTAGATTTGAAAAAAAAGGCATAGATATGTTCAAGTGGGCACTCTTTTTTAGGGATTCAGTAGCGTATTCGACCAAATCGTTCATTATAAACTTATACAAAAGCTTAAACATCACAATTTTCAAGAATAAAATTTTTTGGACAGCAGCCTATCTTTTCGATCAGTACCAATTTTTCGCTATTGAAGGGATTCACTTGAGCTTTCTCCCAGTAACATCCGGTGTACCCCAGGACAGCGTCCTGAGTTCACTGTTGTTTTTACATTATATAATCGACCTTGACACCGTTGTTACATATGGTACTCCGATAAGCTTGCTCGTAAACAATTGTGCTTTATTCTGCAAGTATTACAGTGCATGACAGAACATACCTTGAAATAGGTCTTCAGAACATACAAGAAGTCTGACAGGTCACAAATGGTTTCAAACAAGCAGAACACAGCACGTCTTCACATAACACGCAAGAAAAGCCAACTTAAATATGGCTACACACTGGACGCTTCACCAGTAAAGGAAACACACATATTAGCAATATTTGTTCATCTACTTTCTGTAGGCGCTGCTTCCTGAAATACAAACTTAGAAACTTGCTTGCGAACACTAAATCACTTTTTTTATGACATTCATTCTACGCAAGTTAGATAGATAGATAGATAGATAGATAGATAGATAGATAGATTGATAGATAGATAGATAGATAGATAGATAGATAGAAAGACAGACAGACAGACAGACAGACACACAGACAGACACACAGACAGATAGATAGATAGATAGATAGATAGATAGATAGATAGATAGATAGATAGATAGATAGATAGATAGATAGATAGATAGATAGATAGATAGATAGATAGATAGATAGATAGATAGATAGATAGACATGTGGGGTTTACCATCCCGAAACCACCATATGATTATGATAGATGCCGTAGTGGAAGGCTCCGGAAATTTCGATTTCCTGGGGTTCTTTAACGTGCACCCAAATCTGCGCACACGGGCCTACAACATTTCCGCCACCATCGGAAATACAGCCACCACATCTGGGATTCGATCCCGCGATTTGCTGGTCAGCAGCGGAGTGCCTTAGTCACTAGACCCCACGGCTGGGCCAACCCAAGTTAGAGATGCTTGTATTACACAGGACCCACTAAACACAACATTTAAATAATGTACAGAATCCGATGCAAAGTTGTTCGATATATTTACTCTTAATTTAGGCGCCAGGTATAAATTACATATTTACATGACATTCATCCGACTCAAGTTAGATGGCGCTTGTAATAAATGGGACCCACTAAACACATTATTATAATGATAGAGAGAATCCAAAGAAAAGCTGTTTGATTTATTTACTCTACGTCTAAGCACTAACTATAAAAACATATTTACATGACCTTCATGTGACCTTAGTTATAGTACGCTTGTAATACATGGGACCCACTAAAAACAACATTCAAATAATGCACAGAATGCAGAGTAAAGCTGATCGATTTATTTGAGCTAAGGTGAAGCGGCAGCTAAAAATTGATATATTTACATGTCATTCACCCGACCCAAGTTTGAGTACATTTGTAATACATGAAACTCACTAAAGAAAACATTCAAGTATGTGGAAATCGAGAGCGCCCTCCTACCTGGTGCCTCGTTCCCCAGTTGCCCCGCGCGCGCCGACCTCCGAGCCCGAGCGCGCATAAGCACTGGAATTCGCTAAGATGGCTGCCAGGGTGCTTCTTGGTCTCGGTGAGTCAAGCTTCGAATCCGTCCCGCGCTGGCATGTCCGGGCACGTTGCGCTGCCTGGGCCTACGTCACAACGCAGCGCCATTTTCCTTTGGGCCACGCGTGCCATCCTCCTCTTCTACGAGCTATGTTGCGCCCGACGATTCGCTCGTCGCAGCAGATGCTCTCAGGCCTTCACGAGGGGTTGACGCGCTGCTAATGGCCTAAGGGCCTAAACACGGTATGACCGCACGCCCGGTTACGCTCCGTTTTTCAGGACCGTTCCGGTTTTCAGTCGGTCTGGAGACGGAGGCTGTTGATGGTGGGGCCACACGAGCGGAACGCATGAGCACGCTGATTGGCCGACGCGATGTTCGTGAAGTGCTGGCAACCATTCGGCAAAACAGAGGTGTTTGATGGCGACTATCATCAGCAGACGACACAAAACGTACACTTTTGCCCTGGCGGGTTTAAATTAAACGAAGTACGTGCACTGCTACGTTCTGTTCTGCAGCGGCGTGAGTTGCAAGGGTGCGGTCGTGGACGCTAAAAACTCTACAGTGGGGCCTTAACCTGCGTAATTGTTGACATTCGGTTAAGCTGCCGTATCTAGCATGTGATCAGCCCATCTGCACTAGGTGCGTTCTGCGTGACATCGCCGTGCTTGAACGTGCCCGCGCTTCAGCTTGTTAGAACACGACGTTCCCGCACACGTTCCAAACCAGAATATTCAATTCAAGTATGCACGCTGACGACGATCAGCCATCAATCGCGAGGCTATAGCCATGTAGGTCGAGACAGACATACACAAATCTCAATCCCCCCCCCCCGGAACGCTACTACTATAGAGCAGTGCCGCCGGCCGCTCTAATGAAGTGCGCAGCACCAGCAAGATGTGACAGGGCCACAAACCAGGGCTCGGCAACCTACTGCGGCTGGGCCTCATGCGTGCGCCCCCACACGACGTCCGAACTCCCCTCCCCCCCTTACCTTGTGCCATTTTATCTGAAGGCTAAACAAAGCAGTTTTGTGCTGAAGTAGATTTTCGCTTGTAAGCGAATGTGAAGGGAGATAATTCTATGTGGAATATTACAACTCATACACAGACCAGTGGGCAGGCACACATTTCATATACTCAACATAACGAAAAGTACAGAGCGTGAGGCAGCATAAAGATATATATTTCTACAATGCACACAGACATGTTTCAATGCTCCCTTTACATAGAAAGATTCACCCCAGAGGCTCGGGCTTGTCCCATCAGTGTTGTGCCACAGACATGTTCCTCGTTCGGAAGCACGTCTCACGAGATCGAGCACTGTTCCGACGAACTGTCTCCCC
This sequence comes from Rhipicephalus microplus, assembly GCF_043290135.1. Classification (NCBI taxonomy): domain Eukaryota; kingdom Metazoa; phylum Arthropoda; class Arachnida; order Ixodida; family Ixodidae; genus Rhipicephalus; species Rhipicephalus microplus. The sequence continues at coordinate 274,061,684 of NC_134702.1, read as the reverse complement.
CCTCCCAGCGCCGCCTTCCGTGCAGTTCCGGGGATAACGTCGCTTCCTCCGCCGAACCACTTTGCAGTTCCGGGTATGGCTACGTCTCCTCAGCCGAGCCACTGGGTCGTTCCGGGGAACTGGTCTCGCAGAAGAATCTCAAAAACGCTATTTAAGGCCGTGCCGGCCCCATGTTTAGGGGGTTTTGCCCCAGCCGACGTTGTCGTGCTGGCCGGCTCTGTACAAACGACAACCTGCTACAGTAAACGCTCCTTTTTGTTGCTGTTTTCAAAATGATTGCCTCCCTGCTTGGCCTTCGGGCAAAGGCTTCGGTGAAGTCCGCTCGACTGCTCACCGCTATTCGCCACCGCTACCATCGCGACAGAGCAAAATTCATAACAGTGGTTGGCAGCTTCGGGATACGATATCCTACGTTTGGCACGCCGGATAAGACCCCTGGAAGCTCGAGCCCGACCGACCTGATATCAGCGTTTGGGTACGCTGGTATACGCTACCCTGTACTCATCGTTCGGCAAGCTGGGACAAGCAACCCCGGATCTCAACATTGGCAAGTTGGACCGGATCCCTGAAGGCCTGATACTGATCGGCGGCAGCCACGAGTTAGACCATCGTCGGCTACTTTGGTTGGGTGAGTGCTCAACGTTTACTGTTCATTTTGCCAGACCTCTCTAGCACAGGCAGATGTTAGGAAAGCGTTTTGTGTTTTGTTGGTTATAATTTATTATTCACCTACTTTAAACCACGAGATTAGTTTTAGAGTACGGTGAATATCAGTAGTAGAGCATCACGAGGAACGAGATCGCGATGGAGCAGTACCTGGTACAGGACCTCCTTGAAATTTGTGGAGCCATGGGGATTTCCGCCGGGTCAGCTAAAGCAAAGAAAGCGATTCTCGAGGTGATGCGGACAGAGAATGTGACGGCCGAGGAAGCTGACGAATTTTGGGAGCTTATTTGTGAGCAAAGGCAGAAGGCAGAAAAAGCTCAAAGGCACGAACAATGGAAGGCCGAGGAGAGCAGAAAAAGGAGAGAGCAGGCTATCAGAATGAAAGAGCTTGATCATAAAATTGAAGCGATTAAGTGGCAGCGAGCACAATACCGACTCAAACTCTTCAGAATAGAGGAGAACATCGTGTCTTTTCTTGTTAGTTTTGAAAAGGTCTGCGACGATATTGGTGTTGGGCGAGAGTTATGGTCAGAAAAGCTTGCCCCGTCGCTTCCGTGCAAAGTCGCAAGCGTTTTGGAGCGCTTATCCGCCGAGGAAGCGCATGACTTTGATAGGGTTAAATACGCTTTGTTCCGCAACTTTGCTGCTCTGAATGCTGCCGACTGCGAAAGTCGAACATACAAGTACAGCACTGAGGCGTGCAGCAAAGTGCTAGAAATTGAGGCCCGTTGCTATGCGCAAGCCGCTGAAGTGCGTCAGAGAAAGCGGGGCGCTGAGGAAAGTCGAAAGGTATCTGACGTTGAGGCCGGTCACCAGGTGCAAAACGCCGAAGTGCGTCGAATAGAGCCAGACGCTGAGGTGTATCGCAAGGAGTTAGGGGCCGAGGCCCATCGCGTAGCTAAGGACGCCGAGGTGCACCATAAAGCGCAAGAGACGAAGCCGCTTCGCAGCGCACGTGATCAAGATGTATAACGTCAAAGTGAGCATGAGGCCGACTACGAAGGCCTGGGAACAAGAGTTATCTTGGAAAGGGAGAGACCCTTACAAACTGAAGAGAAACCTTCGGGTGAGATAGTTAACTTAAAAGGCATCGGGACTCCCGTTCTGTCACAGGCAGGTACAGCTAGCAACGTGCCCGAGGAAAACCTAGCTAACCAGTCTAGAGTTTCAGCAGTACTCTTTAGAGGCAGCACACTTGTGAGTAAGTATGTCGAGACTGCCAGTATTGCGAGAAGTTCGCGCAGAAAGAGCCGTCGGCGTATGCGTAACGCGGTAAAGACGACTGATGACAAGCGCGCTAAAGCCGCTGTTAAGCGCCGTGGCGTTATCAGTCAAAACGCCAGGCTTAGGGCTAGGCGTTGGATCGCTAAAGGGTCCCCAGCGAAATGTATGAAGGTCAGACTGTCACTGAGTCCAAGATTAGGCGGGAAGCGCGCTGAGAAAAACCTACTTTCGGGAAAATTCAGACAACGAGATCTTTGCCTGGCCTCATCAATGCTGATGCCGCGTAGATGCAAGCAAGTGGGGAAACGTCGCAAGCGCTTGAGCTGTAACACAAGCGGTTGTTCCCCACCGGGGCGAAATGGTCGCTGGTCGAACGGGTGGCGTAAACGATGCAGTGCAGACGCCCCCTTGTTCAAGTTAAGCGGCTGCACGTCAACAGTTACTGCTACTGAGTTCGGCAAACAGCTTTGTTCGTTGTGCCTTTGTCAAGACCGGATCCCTCGAAAGCTATGGAGTGCGCAACTCCCCAGAGTTCGTCTGAGAGGGGCCCCGTCTTGCCATTACTATGAATGAACATTGTAATCAGCTTTTAAAATTGTTACGAGTTTGTCGCAAGCCGTTCAGTAACAAATGTGTTTGAATTTTTGTATGTTTATCTTTCCTTCCGATTGGAGAAGCAGGCATTGATATGTTTGTTTGATTAATTTTGTTTTCATAATATTTCACAAGTAACAGTTAGTATGTTTTATTTTAACAGATAAGGCTAAGTAAAAGCCTCTGTTTAAGATACCTTCTGTGTTTAATATTGCGTGTTATTTTGCACGTCAGTGTAGGTTAACTTTTAACTTTGTTCTGTCTAATGCGCGCAAGTTTGATTTTCCTTGTTATTTGCTTAATTTTTCAAGCGCGTTTTATCTTGTGTGATGATCATTGGCTGCGCCTATGGAAATGAGAGCTTGTGGAAGGACGAACATTGTCAAGTTTGACAATCTTATGCTCGCAAGCGACGCCAATGTGCCTGATTCAGAATTGCTTGGTATTCTAAATTGTAGTTTCGGGGCCAAATTGAGTTAATCTCTGGAGGCGGAAATGTTGTAGGCCCGTGTGCTCAGATTTGGGTGCACGTTAAAGAACCCCAGGTGGTCGAAATTTCCGCAGCCCTTCACTACGGCGTCTCTCATAATCAAATGGTGGTTTTGGGATGTTAAACCCCACATATCAATCAATTGAGTTAATCTCAGCAGCTTCGATCGTCCACAATCTGCCTAAATCACAATTGAGAATCGCTCAAAAAAAATTCTGTTTGGTTCAACAGTGTCATGCACTGACACTTGGCTAAACGTGTGGCCACATTATGTATTGCTCCTCAGGAACATTGCTCGTGATGCTATTTTTTTAGCTCAGCTAAATCTCGAGGAAATATTTTCGTTTCTGCTGGTCTGGCGATTTGATTAGCATTTGGAGGGTGCTTGCTTTGGCCAGAGTGGTTTGGCTTTGTGTTCGACTCCGTCGTTCCAGTGAACCTCTGCAGGCCTATGGAAGTCTCAACGGGTGGAGAGAGTGGAACGGCTACCGACAGCCAACCAGCATCCCTCCTTCCGAGCCGCGCTGACGGCTCGAAACTCCGGATGCATTGTCCGGTGGCGGGGGTGCTGTTGTGGCACAGACATGTCCCTCGTTCGGGAGCACGTCTCACGAGATCGAGCGCTGTTCCGACGAACTGTCTCCCCCCTCCCAGCGCCGCCTTACGTGCAGTTCTGGGGATAACGTCGCTTCCTTCGCCGAACCACTTTGCAGTTCCGGGTATGGCTACGTCTCCTCAGGCGAGACACTGGGTCGTTCCGGGGAACTGGTCTCGCAGAAGAATCCCAAAAACGCTATTTAGGGCCGTGCCGGCCCCATGTTTAGGGGATTTTGCCCCAGCCGACGTTGTCGTGCTGGCCGGCTCTGTACAAACGACAACCTGCTACAGTAAACGCTCCTTCTTTTTGCTGTTTTCAAAACGATTGCCTCCCTGCTTCGCCTTCGGGCAAGGCTTCGGCGAAGTCCGCTCGACTGCTCACCACTCTTCGCCACCACTACCATCGCGACAGAGCAAATTTCATAACAATACATGCTCTGCGACCCACTTAGAGTTCACCTCGGATTGCTGAGCAGACACAGACAGCACCCACTGTCAGTAATACCCGCCACTCACCCAGATTGCAGTTTCTCAAGAGTAATATCGCGGCATGAAAATATTACACCATCAATGTTTTCCGCCATATACCCCTGCAATGCCTCCATGGGTCCTGCCTAAACAACCTGTTTGTTTTACGATACCTGGAATTACAAAAAAGTCGCTCATTTCTTCTGCTGGCCTCAGGCAACTGACCCTATATCACATTTATACAACGTACAGTGATTTTTTGCACGTGAACACCGACGGATTCACCACGCTAAACACCTCCACCGCAGCCTTTGTCATCCCAGACATGAATATCGCTCGACAATTCAAAGTGGACCATAAAACCACATCAACTGCCGCAAAGCTTGTCGCTATCCGGGAGGCAATAAGATTTATTTCCGGAAAGGGACCTCGCGCCTGGACAATTTTCTGTGATGCCAAACCCGCTTTGCAAACCACTAATTGCATCATTGTATTTGCGCATGTACCGCGGCTTTCCACCCCTGAGCAAAGTATGAGTAGGGGGGCCTTTGTCAGGCAGTTGCATCTACATCTAGCCTCTTCATCCGAGACCATGACTGTCTCAATAAACTTCTTATTTATCTTATTTATCTATCTATCATGAGGCGAGGTCCGTAATACAGCTTGGCAATAGAAATCACAGAACTTATTCAGGTTGCTTCAACAAATGGCCATCTCATCACTTTCCAGTGGATTCTCGCTCATTGCGGCGTGATGGGAAACGAAGAGGCAGACGTTGAAGCTAAAAATGCCTTAAGCAGTGCCGCTGAAGTACGCATTGCGTTTTCACGAGCTGACAAGAACGCCCTGCTTCGCTGCGTGATGCGCAGCTACATACTTCAGCACTGGACCAAACCGGAACGGCGACACCAGCGACTTCACAAATGAGACCCGGAAATGAGGTTCCGCATGCCCCCTAAATTGTAACGGCCACTCACAAGTATGATCCACCGCATTCGTCGTGGTGTGGCGTACACGACACGTTACGCGAATATAATCGGTCGCAGTGACACCGGTCCTAATTGTGAACACTGTGGTGTGCCAGAAACACTTCAGCACATATTTTGTGTCTGCCCAGCATACGCACGTGAACGAAAAACACTAATTTCTTCTACTGAACTATATCGCAGTAGGTCATTAAGTGATGAGACCGTGTTGGGCCCTTGGCCACACACCAACAGTGCAACTGCGGTCCCAAGAGCAGCTATAACCTTATTGGAAACAACTGGACTCTATGCACGGCTATAAAATGTGTCTCAGCTAGAAAGAACACTACATACTCACCTCTCTATCTCACCATCGTCATCCATTAATCTTTCTTTTCCCCTTTCCCTTCCCGAAGTGTAGAGTATCAGGCTAGAGCCAGCTATTACTCAGGCCGACCTCTCTGCCTTTCAGTAAATAAAGTTATCTCTCTCTCTCTTCACCCCAAATGACACAAGAAAAGACACTACTCATATGCCAGTGTACAGTGAATATGGAAATATAGATGAACAACGTAACACCTACAATCTCATGTGTTTCCCATTTATTTTTCAAGCAGTTGTAGCCTGAATGGTAATGAAAAGCAGTTAGAGTCATCCATGACCCAATCAAGAGCCATACTAGCATTAATTCTTTGACACAAAGGTGAGAGTGTGATGAAAAAAGCGCGCTCTACTAATCATGTTTATATCCAACCCACATGCACATAGCTCTTCGCAATGTGCCCATTGTAACAGATGTCGATCGTTCCGATACTAAATGTGAGCTGAAAACACCAAGGGAGATGACGAATTGCCCATTTCATTAATTTTTACACAAGCGAACTGTGTAATCAATAAAAGAAGGGAATTCAAAGGACTTGTTTTTCTGTTTACCTCAACCTTAATGAAAACCAGAAGATAAGTAAGCCGATAAAGATATGAGGATAGTTAACTGTACTGTTTTAAGTGTATCGTAGCCATTGAGATATAGATGTGCATAAAAACAAAGTGGACGAAAGGCAAGTTCCACCGACAAGCACAAAACCTACAACCTTCAAATGATGCACTTCATGCTCTACCGTAACTCAAGTTGTATAGCATTGTACGCATTATCCAAAGGTGGCAGGTTAAGTTCCTGTTGGGGGCAAGTTGCCTTTCCATCCACTTTGCTTTACACACATACATATCACAATTATAGATTTAAAACGGTAAATTTAGGACCCCTGTACCTTTCCTTAGCTTCACAATTTTCTGGTTTTTATTATGATGCATAAGTGAAACTGGAAATTTTGCAAGAAGAATGCAGCAGTACACGAATGATTTCGTGAAGGGCAATGCAAGCTAGAATGCCACAACGAACCATCACTTAAACACTAACTGTTCCTGAATAACATAATCTGATGGTGATCTCGTCTAAATAAATTATCAATTCCAACTAATAATAATGCGTATGAACGATCACAAATTGAAGTCAACGCATTCAATAAATACTTCTTCAATTAGATGATTTTTAGAACTATACATGTTATTTCTATTGTTTTTATTTGGTGTTATTTTTAAACCAAGCATATAACTTCGATGTCATTATGTCTTCCCTTGTTGTTTTTATGCATACGATTGCAACACTAAATGTGTTTATTCTATTTTTTGTCCAAGTGTACATATTGATGATTGGTATTTTGCTTGTGTACTTGCCTCATAACTACTTCCCCTTTACTAGTATAGTTATTTCCTTTCGCTGGTACATATCCCTGTACTGCTCCTGCATTGGTTGATGCGAGCCTTTACCCCATCTTCTGTTTTTAATTACTGCACTTGATTCAGTGAAAACTTAACAGCAACTCACTTACTAGGTGTCGATAAACAAAGTTTGCAACTCCATATGACACACTGATCAAAAAATTGTGAAATAATATGGGGATTGACTTTGTCACCAATGTATATATAGTTTTACTTCACATCCAATTATGAATATTCAGTCAAAATAATCTCTGCGGCTCGAGACTACATGCAAGAGAATGAAAAACATCAATGAAATAAAGACTGCTCGGTTACTATGGAAGAAGTTAGGGCAAAGGAAGAGTTGGGTAGGTTCTCACACTCTCCACAGCTTGTTTATGCTTGAACTTTTTGGATGGCCCTAAAATATTTACACGGCTTCACATCAGCCACCTGTGGCTAAAGTTGGCTGTTCACCACATAAACACTGCCCGAAAAAATTCCTGGGTTTCGCCATGGATCGAGCACCTTTTGCAGCGTGCTGTTGGCTGTTGCAGCTAAACTATTGCCAATTGGTTTCGAATTTCAGATTGCAAAGCCACGTCTCCCATGGCCATATGCTGGTTCTCTTGTTATATGATCGCAAGAGAACTCTTGTCAGACAGTGCGTGCACTAGTAGTTGGAGTTATTGTCTCGATAACTGTATCAGTTAAGAAAATGTTTGCATCCTAATGGCTGCTGCGCAGGGCAACTGTTCAGGCTTGTTGCTATTTTGTGTAAAGATAGGAGTTCATGTGACATGGGATGAGGTTCACATAGATTCTTGCTCCTAGATCAGGTGGCTTGTGTGTGGTTCCATTTTATCATACCTAAGGCATTGAAGAGTAACGTAGTCACATTAAATGGGGGCCCCTGGGGTGTTTCATTGAGTCTCATTTCATTTTTGAATTCATTTTTGAGATCAGTTTCCATTGGCTATACTTCACTTACATTTTCCCCCTCCCCCCTTAGGTGCGCTCAATTCTGCTTTGTCAGCCAAACTAGCAACACTTTCTGCGAGTACTTCACTGAATTTGTAGAAATGCAATGTAGTGGATGTTATAAAGCCACATTACTGAGGCAGTAGTATTTATTAACTTGTTCTTTAATTCGTTGCCTGCATTTCGCCTAAGGGTATTGCAGAAAGAGGGTTCCAGCAACACTAACATATGGACTGCACGAAGTGTAGCAGTGCCTACAATCTCAGCCTTAATAATTCAAACACATTGCTTGTGTCGCATAATAAATGATGTGAACGTAAATTTGAGCATTTTGAAGAAACAAAACAAAGAAACATGTATCATCGAAATGGTAACAAACACAAAACACGCACAGATACATTGTTGCTTACGGTAGTGGATTCTCACAAAATACATAAATATTCTGCCATGGCATTAACTCCAGATAGTTCAGGGTAAACAAAATATGAATTACATGTAGCTTGCACAACTTCATTCAACACTTTTTCCATTGTTTCGCAGCATCAAAGCACAACAAATTTGGCTAAACCTTGGTCAGCTGGGTTTTTTTGCTTAACGATGCGAGCATGAACAAAACCTATAGCTTTTTTCTTTAGTAAACAGTTGTAGTAGAAAAAGACAAGTCCCGGAGCATGAAGTTATCGACCTGTTTTAAGTGCATTGCATTTCAAAACGAGTCTCACAGAAAAAAAAAATACGTGGCTATGCGTCATATTGGCACTTCAGGCTGCTGGAGCTGTTGTTTAAAGTAGAATTTGTTTTTTCAGAGCATAGCTTGGTATACTAACAGGTCAGTATGCTCAGTTACACTCATTTGAAAGGCATGAGTCAGTATGAGTGCGTGAATAGTGAGTAAGTAGACACGAGTATGAATGTGAGTGAGTACTCTCAAGTGGGAGTGGGCATGAAACAAATTTAATCAATTTTATTTTCATCCTGTCATACAGAAAGTACCGTGATGAAAAGCTGTCTTCAGAACAATGAATGTTGAGAAATGTGATCACAAGTGAAATTAGTAGCAGTTAACAGGGCACTACGTGAGCGCAGGAACACCGACATGACCTTACCGACGAGCTTCTGCAGTGATACTTTAGGTCCATAATTTACTCCAACAATTTGGTGCAATAAGCTATAAAATTCAGCCTCGTGGCATGATGCAATTGTAGTGGCACTACACATGGCTTGAAGTCTTCGATGTATTGCAGGTTAAACCTTACCGTGTGTGCTGACGGACTATAGGGCGTCACTTATCACCTGCTTTCTTAATTCATATGAATGCATTCACAGTTTCACATTGCTTGCAGCCCTTGGGCAATATTTTTTTTCGGAGAGGTAGTAACACATGTATTTATTCTTTGCTTTTACTGTTATTGTGTTCTGCTAAAACCTTACTGTTGCACTTTTTCCTTCGTAGCAAGCCACACCTTCATGTAATGCAACATTCTTGAATTGTGTCCATCATTTCAACACTCATCCTAACAATGACGAACTGAGCTCATAAACACAGTTATATCTCTTCTACGGAAAGCAAGTAGGCCTAATTCACACTAAAAGAAGTGCTTAGGACACCGCATTTAAGATACTCTAAATAAGTTATCCCAGTTTTTTTGTGATTTGAACAAACAGTGCACTAAAAAATTTCAAAGTATGCTCGAAGCACGCATTTTGGTAGAGTTAGGACTCGATTCTGGCAACTGAAAATTCAAAATAGCTGGAGCTCTGTTTATAAAAAGAAAACGCAATTTTGGCAGAGCTTTGTGCAATGACCAATTTCACTTCTGTTAAGAGTGTGGCTTCAACTACATAGAATAGCGTTTTTTTTCTATATTTCATGATTAGCATTGGTTTTTAAATTTTACTAACAGTGGATGCTCGTAGATGTAAACACCCCCCCCCCTCCCCCAGGCTTTATAAACTGGCTCGCTTGTCCCTGCGCATTATTATTTTAAATTTCAGCTCAACATGTTCTGTACTGAAGGCTTGAGTCGTTGTGGCACTTTCTGTGCTGCAGCGAAATCAATCTTCTGCATATTCACAAACACATTTTGCTTGTTGTATAAACACATGTGGAATCAAATATGGAAATAGAAAAAAAATCAGTATTTTTGTATTCCTTCTGGCAAAACGTGTGGATGAAAAGGGGCGATATTGATTACAAGCATGCTAATAGCACAGTACATAACCAGTCAACTAAGTAGTCCTGGATTGTGCAGTGACTAAATAATGAAAACCTAGAATAATTCTTTGCTGTATCACACTCTTTGACAACTGTACTCAACATTGTAACATGGGTGTCTGGGTAGTTTAGCAGGCCAAGTGTTGAGCTGCTAAGCACGAGGAAAGTTTTGATTCTTGTGATGCTGCCTGCATTGCGATGGGTGCAGAGAGCAAGAGCATCAGTGTACTATTGTGAGCAGTGTGAGAGAACACAAGTGGATGAACAAAGAAATGGCTGTTGTTGCACTATGCTTTATTATAACAATAAATTCACACGCAGCTAGTGATACAGTCAGCACTAGCAAGGTAGCAGTGGCAACGCTTACTAGAACATTGCGTGCGCTAGATGAACAGAAAAACTAAGATGGCGCGTGGCACAAGGATCTTGGCGCTTTTTCACTGGAATGAATGGCAGCGTTAAGATGCACTGCTCGATCTCTCCAGGCGTATTCGTGCCAAAAACCCGTTCACCTACAAACGAAGTCTTCATATTTTACACCCTTTTCAGTGTTTCCGTCAGCTGTTGCAGTGAACCACGTAACAGTGTGTTTGAGGCTATTTGCCACGCATTCCGCGTTTCCTGCCATAGTGCTCACTATAGTACTTATTTTGGGTTAATGTTTAGGGTAATGTTTAGAAGCACAAAGAGAATAATCCACAATATCCCTTTACAGTGCATTATAAACGTACTATGGCTTGTGCGCATGATGTCCCAGATGATACGTTAGTTTACGGGGCTCACATTTGTCCAACAAAGGCTTCATATATGTTTTACGAGTTCGGCTGCTGAACTATTTGCAAACAGTACCTAATCAAAGTACAAAACTTTCATTAAATGAGTTTTTGGATTGGGCTGTTTCTGACTGTGATAACCTGAACTCACCTGATTCAGTTGAAAATAAGAATAGTAGTCTAGCTATACGAATGACCTAATTGAATTCTTACACACACATAGCTTTCTACCAAAACACAAACATACGGAAAACACTAAAATCAACTTCACAGTCCTCACCAAATAATTCTTCACTAGTCATCTGCTCTCACAAGTGCCTGTACTATAAACCCACACAATTACTTACCTGCAAGAACTGAGAACTTTATGTGCGAAAGTTTTTGTCAGAACACAAAACCATACCCATGCATATTGTCCAGTTGCATAACGTCCACGTATAAAAAACTAAGGCACCCAAGATTCAAATTAAAACACTCCTACAAGTAGTGTGTAGACCTGTCAGCATATGCAAATTAAGCCACTTTCTGGTATCACCTCACCAAAAGATGCACTTGAAGCCCACAGGTAACTAACTTTTCAAACAAATAGTACGTGAGAGATGCAGATAAATCAAACTTTTATGGTTTGATCAAGAAGAGCACATGACTTATTACCTGCATGGATTAATTAGAAATACAAACACATCGCATGATGCACAACACATAAAACAGCATCTAAAGCGGCTGCAACCCACTGCAGGTACACGTCAAAGGACACTATCGGTCCCTCAAAAGCTATGCCGTCGCCATAGAGGAAAAAAACAGCAAATTGTTCAGAAACAATAAAACATGCATGACAGCGATGTCACAGGTCCCGTTAATTTGAGAGGCGATCGCCGGGCTGATTCCAAGGACCGGAATATCGGCCCCCCGAACGGCATCACGAAAGCGTGGACAATTTAGAAGTGGTCCTATTTGGCGCGCCAGCGGACGCCGGCCCAAAGAACAAGTCAGAGCCGAGAGTTGATAAACAAAATAAAATTATATTCTCAATTATGGCAGATCAAATTGATACAAAAATATGCACACTCGACAATAGTTGAATACGATATGTCACCAATAAAACAACGTACTACACAGTACAATCAGCCACACTCGAAACAATGGACACAAACAACAATACGCACTACAATGCAGACGCATGCATCGAACAACCAAGACACTTAAAGACTAAAGAGTTCGAAAACTTATTCAGTCAAAAGTCCTTGGAACAAAAGTTTGAATGATACTCTTCCGAGAATAACTCACTCAAAGTCCAGCGCTGTTGTCGTTCCGCTGCCCCTGAAGTTTCTCTTCCAGGAAACCTCACGTCTTCAATTGGCTGCTCTCCAAGCACTAAACTTCGCCGGCAACACGTCGGCTTCCCACGCGTTGCGATTGCAGGACGCGTCTTCGCTCTCTGGCGGTAGTCTCACACTCTTCAGCTTGTAGCACGAGTCTTCACCCCTCAGGTGCAAATCCTCATCATTACCTCCTTTGTCACTGAGGACAAAAGACTTCGCCCACAGATGCGGCGGAAACACCCTGCGCACACTGGTGCTAACTTCCTTCTTCTCCTCTGTCACTGAGGACAAATGGCTTCGCCGACAGACGCAGCGCAAACACCCTACGCACACCAGCGCAACATTCCTTCTTCTCCTCTGTCACTGAGGACAAAAGGCTTCGCCGACAGACGCGGCGGAAACACCCTACGCACACAGGTGCTAACGTCTTTCTTCTTCTGATCCCCCATCTCAGCGGCTTGGTTAAATACCCTTCGCGCTAGATTCCAGAAAAATCGCATCGTTTCCGTCGGCGCGATGTGCAGTGAAGGCTGGGGAAAGCGCGAGAGGTTTCGAGGGCAGTCCGCGACACCTGATGTAACTCTGCATCACCACGCCCCTTTCCCTCCAGAATCTTCCAGGGCTTGCTCGGCCGCGGATGTGAGAAGGTTAGTCGGCGAACTACGCTTCCGAGGGGAGAGAGACGGCGTGCCCGGGGAGCCATTGGTTGTTTGTTTTCTTCTTTATCGTTTACTTTGAGGCGCCTCTCTGCGCTTGGCTTGGTATCGTTACTGTCGCTAGAATTCGGTGGCACACGCTTTTTTTGGAGCAATCGTTTGGGAAAAGCAATAAAGAGGCAATGAAAATAGTGCATTTCACTGTGTACTCTGGACAACGAACGCAGTAATTGAATACGTTCCACGTTTGTATTCAATGACCATTAGTCCTATGCAGATTTCACCTGCATGGGATTTAGTATGAGGCACCAATTAGCAGCGTGTTGGGTGCAGCGCAATTAATGCCGCTGATGTAGAGCGCATAGCCAGTTCCCGACCCGTCAACTAGCAAAGCCGATTGGTTCCGCGTAGGCGAACGCGGAAGACCCCGAGCCCGGGAAAGAAAGGAGATTTTTTCGTTGGCACAGTCCACGAGCGGAGCCGTCAAGGTCGCCCCTGTTCGAGATTAGAAGGGGGAAGCTTCGAAAAGCGTCTGGCAAGAGGTAGGTCAGGCGCCACAGTCTGAGTATAAGCCATTGTTGGCATGCACGCGTGCCATTGAGAATGACGCGGGGACGCAACCACTTGGCTGACCCAGACATAGTGGTGGCAGGGAGACGAGCATAATCTCCCCCTCTGTTGTTAGGATGTCGGGGCGCCTCACTGTCGCATGCACACCTGGTAAGTGCATGGAGCCCACCGGTGTACCCACCGCTCTTAAGGAGGCTTCTACGAAGCAACAATTAATGAGAGAACTGACGGGGCTCAAGCGTGAGAACAGCTGCTGACGGAAGTCAGCCGACGGAGGTAGCATGGCCTGGCATGGGAGAGAGTGTGACATGCGCAGAACCTATTCATTTGCGTGTTTTATTTGGCAACATGGTTTTAACCAATGTAGTACCTGTTATTATGAAGGTGTTTCTGCGATTGGTATTGATGATGTGAGTCCCAACATGTGATTGGTGTTTGTGAAGACTCTTTGTTCAACCGAGGGTTGGAAAGAGGATATTTTAATTTGAAATAAGAGCGGAGGTTCGGGCTTGGATTCGGGCAGGGGCCTGAGGCTGCAATAAAGCGTCTCTTCACCGGACTGCGGCTCTTCTTTCGCGTTGCCACCATGCACTCGAGTCATCGAGGGGGACCCATTCCGAACCTCAAACATTTTCCCTTCTTAGCTAGTGTTGATGCCAGTCGAGGAGGAGGAAATTAACTGGCGCAGCCGACAGGATGTGGAGAGTCCGCTGCGAGGAAGGTGCTGATGTCCGGGAAGCTAGCTGCTGGTGCGCTGCGAGAAGCAGCATTGACAGTCGGTGCGAGCCTGCTGGTCAACATTGGAGCCTGGAGTTCGGCTGCGCGTCAGTGAACGAAAGCAGAGCCAAAGGTCGTTGATCGACGGACTTACCAAACAGGCACTGCAGGGTGCTGCTTCAGGAGCAGAGCAGCAGGGACAGTCGATGTGACAGACTGAGTCAGTGACAGGGGTGATTGGGCGAAGACCTGCTGCATTGGAAGTAGTCATCGCACATAGTGTTGGTGACGAGACGGACGCAGTTCCAACTGTCAAGTGCATCGGGCGACGCATCACTGCAAGGGGAGGCCTGCTTTGTGCTCTCTCGGGGCCTCCATTTTTTTTTAACTGAGGGCACTTGCATTCAGGCACACTCTGGGAGATGGCGGATTCAGAGCGAGGTGTAATGGAAGGTGACAGTGTGAATGAATCGGATCGCGCCCACGAGTCGCTGCTTTAGATCGAAGTGTTAAACCTCAAGCTTGAGCTAGAGAAAGTGAAGTCATCGCGTGCCTTTTCAGAGGAGTCGGAAAACCGGAACCTGCATGCTAGTACCACACGGTACGCGAAAGAGCTGAAAGCAGTCCTTGCGCACGTGCCCAGTAGTAAGCCGATGATTCCGGCTTGGCTCAAGAACGTGGAGGCTCTTTTTGCGGCATTGGGCATTCCTGAGGAAATTCAAGGCACAATTCTGTTGCCATTCTTAACCGATAAGATGCGTACGTTCGTTGCCAATCAGGAAGAAGCTGGGGCTATGCCGAACTCGGATTTAAAATACCGAGTGGTAAAGGAGCTGCGTATGACTCCGAGCGAGTACCGTCGCATGTTTGTGGATATCAAAAGAGAAGCAGGTGAGTCTTGGAGCCAAGTGACGGCGTGCCTGGATACTATGTTCACCTACTACTTGAGGTGTTAGGTTAACATAGAGAGGTGGAGTCGGTAGAAGATCTTCGGGAGTTGCTATTCGCTGATAGGCTAAAGCAGTTAATGCCAAATGAGCTCCGCTCACTGGTGCTTCAGCAGGAAGTGAAGGGCTGGTTGAAGGCCAAGGATATTGCGGAGTTGGCCGGCAATTTTGAACAAAACCTCGGCTGCAAACAAGGCAGTTACCGCGGTACAGAATCAGGAAGTTTAAAATATGGGCTGCAATCGAAACCCTTTGCTAGAGAAAATTTCAGTCCCAAATCAGGATCATGTTTTCGCTGCGGAAAACAGGGTCACTTTCAGAGAGATTTCGAATTTTCCCGTGAGACTGCTGCTAATACAGCCAATGTTTGAAGCGTGGCATCCCAAAAGAAGCGATTATGGGAAAGCCGTACCGCACCATTGCGACACTCTGCGATTATAAAAAACTCGCTGATGAGGAATCCGCACATTGAGATTTTTGTGGGAGGCAAGACCTGTTTCGCACGCGTTGACTCGGGTGCGGATATAACGGTGATACGGGAGAATGAAGTATCCGCTGAGATTTTGCGTGAGAGCAGTGGCACAACAGAGCTAACCGACGCTTTTGGGCAAGGTGTGACCGCACGTCTTGTGTGGGTACCTCTCGGAATCGCGGTCTCACCAGGAAGTGTTGCTGAGCCGGTTAAATTGCGATGTGCGGTGACCGATCAGTTGGCTTCGAGTGTATTCGTTTTGCTTTACACCGAAAGATTACAAATGTCTCTGTCACCACCGGCAAAAGCGACTGAATTGTCTCAAAGAGCTTGATGCGAGGGTGAACTGTGTAAAGCGGGAGAATAAACAGGAGCAGCATGCACCGATGCGGGAGCCGGAACATGTGTCTCAAAGTTCTAGCCCTAAGGCTACCTCCGTGCAGTGTGCAGTGAAAAGACCGGACGGCCGGGCAATGGAACCGCACATGACTAAGTCCGCGTCACTTTTAGAGCAGGCACAATGAAAACGTTGCAATTCTGCTGCGGAATGTAATGTGGACAGTGAGCGGCTCGGTCCATTTCGTGGAAATTATCGCGACAGGGAAGAGGAACGCGATGAGTCACTTGCCGATGCGCGGTGTCAGGTGAAAGAGGGATTGCATGTGAAAGAAAATGATGGACGGTTACTGTATCACAGGGAGAAATTACACAGGAAACAGCCCCGCCAGTCTGTGGTGTCAGAGTCGAGCCGAGACGAAGTATCAGCGACCGACAACTCCTGCGGTGGTAACTGCCCAGAAAAGAAAACGAGAAAGCACGTTAAAAAGTGGCTAGCATTGAGTTTCGGTGGTAGAACAAGGGGGTTCTATGTCAGGCGTAATTCCTGTTCAAAAGAAAAGGTTGTCAGGACGGGACCATCACGTGTACGACTCAAGAGTGAAGTGGAGCGGTAAGTTCTTGGAAGGATATAACTACCGAATTTTTTTGAAGATATTTTTGTTCTGCGTTGTCTCTTTTGAATTTTGAAACAGTTTTTTGTGTAATCGTCGTAGACAGAAGTTATTGTAGTAACTACTTTTGCGTTTTCGTTTTTGAGTGTTTAAGTATGGCATGTTACCGATGAGTGGTGACATTGTGAAAGGCTTTCAGTGGAAAGTCAGGTAATTGTCGGTAACGGCGGTTCGAGAGTCCCGAACACGCTGTCATGAAACGTAGAGGCACGGGTAGCGTTTGATTGAGCTGGAGCACTTGGCGTTGTTTTCTAAGTTGACAGAAACCAACCCCAGCAAAGCTTTTTGTTTCGCCACGGACACATCGAACGGGCAATTAGAGGTTGCCTCTCTCAAACGATAGGTTAACGGGAACGATCAGTCGCATTCTTCAGTAAGAGATTGAACCAGTCGCGATGGGAGACGTCAGCAGCTGAATAAGAGGCGAATGTGGAAAAATGAATTGTTCGTATTGAAGGCGCGCGGAACGAGGCTGCTTGTGCTCTTTCGCGTCTCGGATGATCACTGGGTTGCGTGATTTTAACTCTTTGTACTGAGGTGGCGTTTTGCCTTTCTCATATGGTTGAGTTTTTTTTTTTGTGGTTGCTGTTGTATTGCAACTTGAGTAGTCTCTGTGAATTGAATGAGTGTACACGAGTTTGCATCACACGTGAAAGTGTTATGCGTGATGTTTAAGTCGGTCGAACAGACTAACACTTTCATCGTGATGTGAAAATGTATTGTTTGTTGTACATTTCTAGTTGAGTTGCTTCTTACAATACGAGCTTGCCTACCAGTGGTAGAACTGCTTTTAGGTGTATTAGATGTGTTGTGTAGCAATAGTTTTGTAGAATAAATAAGGTAGCACTTGTGAGGTGAGTTCGTCATAATTTTTTTTCTTGGTGCGATCCGTTGAGACTTATGTATACCTATACCGTTAGGTCCGTCGCTCTCTTTGAGTGTGTCATGCGGAGCCTGGAGGGTGCATGGAGTGGGTCTCCCGTGTTGGGACAATGATAGTGTAGTGTTTTGATTTTAAAAGACAATATGCCACCGGACTATGCACGGTGCGTGTGCCCTGTGACAAGCTCATGCGAACTGGCTGGCGCTGTGGACTTAACATTATGAATGCGTTATTCAGTGTTGTGCATTACGAAAGTCTTTTCTTTTTCTTTCGGAGGACCATTTGAGAGCATTATGTATATGTGTTGCTGCGTCCATTTCGCAGAAGGACGCGACAGTTCTCCTGTTGAAATGGAATTGATAATCGGTTCATGCATGTGCGTGCGCCCAGAGTAAGTTTATTTTGAGCGATTATTTGTTTGTTTTTGTATCTCATTACTGGACATCGCGTATCCAGTAACACTCTTGAGGGGGAGGAGCTAGTATGAGGCACTGATTACCAGCGTGTTGGGTGCAGCGCAATTAATGCGGCTGATATAGATTGCGTAGCCAGTTCCCGATCCGTCAACTAGCGAAGCCGATCGTTTCCGCGAAGGCGAACGCGAAAGACCCCGAGCACGTGAAAGAAAGGAGACTTCTTCGTTCGCACAGTCTACTAGCGAAGCCATCAAGGTCGCCCCCATTTGGGATTAGAAGGGGGAAGCTTGCTCAGAAAAGCGTCTGGCAAGAGGTAGGTCAGGCGCCACCGTATGAGTTTAAGCCATTGTTGACAGGCACGCGTGCCATTGAGAATGACTTGGGGACGCGACCACTTGGCTGACCCAGACATAGTGGCGGCAGGGAGACGAGCGCTGTTGTTAGGATGTCGGGGCGCCTCGCTGTCGCATGCACACCTGGTAAGCGCACGGAGCCCAACGGTGTACCCACCGCTCTTAAGGAGGCTTCTATAAAGCAACAATTAATGAGAGAACTGACGGGGCTCGAGCATAAGAACGGCTGCCGACGGAGGCAGCACGGCCTGGCATGGGAGAGAGTGTCACACGCGCAGAACCTACCCCTTTACGTGTTTCATTTGGTAACGTTGTTTTAACCAATGTAGTGCTTGTTATTAAGGTGTTTCTGCGATTGGTTGTGATGATGCGAGTCCCAACATGTGATTGATGTTTGTGAAGACTTTTTGTTCAACCGAGGGTTGAAAAGAGGATGTTTGAATTCGAAATAAGAGCGGAGGTTCGGGCTTGGACTCGGGCAGGAGCCTGAGGCTGCAATAAAGCGTCTCTTCACCGGACTGCGGCTCTTCTTTCGCGCTGCCACCGTGCACTCGAGTTATCGAGGGGACCCATTCCAAACCTCAAACATCTTCCCTCCTTAGTTAGTGTTGAGGCTAGTCGAGGAGGAGGAAATGAACTATGGGATTACTTGAGTTAATGGCATGAAACACACACTCGACAGCACCTGACACTCACGTACAAAGCGCACTTTGTGCCTTTTCATGGGTGCTATTACATCCAAAACCTAGCACTGCTTTGCTGTTTTTTGATGAATAATTGCTCAAATGCTGATTAACTCTCATATTAAAATCACAAAAACATCCATATTAGCTTCTTTTATACAGATGGCGATTAAGCCTCTGCTCACGCTCAGTCACTTCATGTGTGCATCATGTTTCAAGTGGAACACATCTGAAGACGTCTATTGTCAGTGCCCTTTTCTCAGCCTTTCAGTGACAGTGCCAAATAGCTCATGGGAATATTTTACTGGCTTGAGTAGATTTAGGACACGGTATGCAGCACCAGGTGCAAACAAAATTGGTTATCAAAACGTACTGGAAGAAGCCTCCAAGAAAACTGTTTAGTTAATATGGGTCAATTTTATTTGCAAAAAATAAAAGGTTCATGGCAAAAAGATACGCCAGTAACAATAAAATGAGCAAAAGCCAATCTGCAAGGTACTGGAAAGCTACCATTTCGGCAACTTGGTTGGTTTTTGTAACTATCATCATAACTTCCATGAAAGTTTGACATAAGTTGTTGTGACAGTTGTATGTTAACAGATTTTATATTGAACACACAATTTTAGTTAGTTATACAGTAGTTTTCCTTATATCACCGCATCACATTCATATTTTCACTTCGCCCAGCAAGAAATATTACGTTCAGGAATTAATCAACTCATCCGGTTTGAGTGATTAACTGGTAATAGCTCTCCACATTTCTGTGCTATTTTACTACTTCAATTAGGCTTTGTATAATCGATAACACTGTTAATGACAAGTGTTTAATTTGTTACTTAGAGTTATGCAGTAGTATTGGTTTTTGTCTTCACTTGCTTTTGACTGTTTCCATGTAATTTTTCAATAGTGAGTATTACCATTATGTTGTGTATTGATCGTATTTTTATTGTTCATTAAGCTTATTCTTTTTCGCCCCGCCACGTTGGTCTACTGGATAAGGTACTCGGCTGCTGACCCACAGGTCGCGGGATCAAATCCCGGCTGTGGCGGCTGCATTTCCGATGGAGGTGGAAATATTGTGGGCCCGTGTACTCAGATTTGGGTGCACGTTAAAGAACCCGAGGAGGTCAAAATTTTTGGAGCCCTCCACTATGGCGTCTCTCGTAATCATATGATGGTTTTGGGACGTTAAACCCCACAAATCAATCAATTAATCAAGCTTATTCTTTATTACTCACAAGTCCGTATACTATTGCTGTATTTTTTATAATTACCCCATCCATGTAGCCATAGGAGTCCCCCCTCTCAGTATCTCTGAAAATTTCGGACCTCCTGCTGTAATAACGCTAACCACGTAACTCAACTGAACCATTTAATAAACTTGACTTGACTTGAAGTATGCATATAGCCTTCAATTATATTATGAAAATTTGAAGGAAACCGCAGCATTTTTTTCACTTGACTATCGATAAGGTTTCTCTGTGGTTAACAAACATCAAGAATACTTTCGCATCACGACTACCCTTATTTGAAATTTTTTGAGTGTATAATTTTCACACGTTAGACATAGACGCTACCTGAAGCTGTCATTTACGACTCTAACATTCTTGCACGTATCTATTGCAGCACTGCATGAAAGCAAAGCGTGCAAGTGCGGAAAAAAATTTTTACAAAAAATACGCGATCTATACAGCAAATTCAAGTTTGATGGGATTCCTATATCGAGATGCCAGATACACCATAAAGCTCCACTGACGCCACCTATTCACGGAACATTTCAGAGCACACAGACACCCCAAATAACTTTTGCGTCTAGCACCGCTGCAGAATATTGCAGGTACACACCCCGACCATGCAAGCGTACATTCTCGGTCTGGCGGAGTTCCCTATACGGCCTGCAAGCCCGTGAGTGTCGCACTGTGCTGCATACTGGGTTTATAAACCCGTTATCCTTGTTTTCCTGCCTTGTGCGTAGTTTCTGTGCCGTGTCGGAGAAAACTACGAACCCGGCCGCAGCGTCGTCGCACGCAGCGGCAGTGGAGGACGTCGCATCCCTACACGGTTGCGCTTAGTAGGTAAGCCTTGTGCAGACCTATCTCCACATAACTGGCGCCCAACTTGCCTTCGGCATGGCTTCAGAGCAAACCCCTCAGAGGCGCTCGTTTCTGTTCGATCCTATGGCGACGGACTTGATCTCGTTCGAGGCGGACGGCTGCAACAGCACGGGGCACAGCCCTCTCGGCGACTCCCTGCTTTCGTTCACCGGGAGAGATCCCTTTTCGGGGCTCCTACAGTGATGCGAGTCGCTTGAACGAGGACCACAGTCCTAGCCAAGCCGGTAACGGGCTGTATCAGCTGTCCGAGACTCACGCGCTTACGGGCCCGTCCCCGGCGCAGTCTCCGCTCGCTGGCCTTTCCCCTTCAGCAGCATGGTTGACAGCTCAAATCGCCGTACCCAGTCCTTCCTACCGGGCGCACTCAGGTGTTGGCGGGAACGCGCTTACTGACCCGTCGTGGTCGCGAGCGCAAAGGGTTGGCGATGTCGTTCGCGAGCCTGCTCACGTAACTGACAACGTCGCTGCGTTCACCGACGCTCGCTGGCCTGAGACTCGCGTAGGTGACGCTTTCAACGGACGTTGGCCACAGTGCTCCCCTGTCGACTTGTTTGCCAGTCACGTGAGGCCTCAAGCACCAGTCGGAGCGCAAAACCTACCCTCCTCCATGCCGTGTACTGGCCCTTTTCGGTCGGACGCGCATGTTGGGGAACAGGCGCGGGCGTCTGTTACGGCTGCGCCCGCTTCAGAGCAATCACCGCTGCACGCAACTGCGGCGCAGCTCCTAAACGTTCTGCTGGAAGCGGTGTGCTTGCAGCCTTGTGCTTTAAAGGGAGACCCCGAGTCCCCTCAGCCAAGCGTTCGTGGTAGCTTAAGGGTACCTCTGTGTGAGTACAGCGGTTATTCGGACCGCATCAGTGCCACAGAATACCTCGAGGCGCTGCACCACTATCAGCAGGCTACGTGGCTGAGTGACAGCGTTATGCTAGGCAATGTTTTGCCCGTGTCGCTGACAGCCCAAACGGCGAGGTAGTACCGGATCGTCGGCCACCAAGCTCGCTCGATGGAGGAGTTTAGGGCGCTCTTTCGTAGCAAATTCCTTCCTCCTGAAAACGAGCGCCGTGTGCGCCGTGAGTTAGAGCTTCGCACACAGCATCCCGACGAATCTCTTCTCGAGTACGTTCGGGCTTTGCAGGAGCTCTACCTCCTTGCCGATCCTACAGCATCAGACGCCGAAAAGGTGGAGTGAGCCATACGTCAGGCTCATCCAACCTTCGCCGCTTATCTTCAGAGCACCCGTTATTGTGACCTAAACGAGCTGGCATCCGATAAGAAGCGTATTCAGGGCGACATTCTGGCGGCGCGAGTCTATCGCCCACCGCCACCGCCGTCTGCGTCTCTTGAGCCTCGTTGCCCGTGGGCTGGTCGTGACTCGTCACACTGGGGTTCCCCGAACCATGAGGCGGCCTCTGCCGCGAGAGACCGAGACGCGCTCGACGTGTCCCACCGCGCTCTGGACCCGTACTCGTATGGCCGGGCGGCCACCGTTGCCCGGAAGCATGAACATAAATAAAAACCCAGTGCTCCCGTGCACGAGGGGATATTCGATCGCGGAGCCCCCACTGCGGCTATCGAACGGACAACTCGTATCTCTAAAGGATCGCCGAAATCCTTCCTGTTGAAGGAAAAGGCGTTGACTGGTTTCGTTGCCGTGAGCGAGGTCACACCGCGCGTGAGTGCAACGCGCCCCAACCAATACAAGGGCCTCTTCGCCCGCCGGGAAACGGGGTGAGCAGTCAGTGAGCTCCCCCTTGCCGGCGTCTGCAGCAGTAAGAGAGCACGGGAGTGTAACACAACCTCTGGCACCGATGGCGTGTCACGCTGGACATGACATTCCAGCCACGCTGGCGCCGTTCATCGCCCTTACGATCGCTGGACGAGAGTTTGCGGCGATGCTGGATAGCGGGGCTTCTATCTCGCTGTTCGGCGAAGAGGTTAGGGCTCATTTGCGCGACCGCTCTGTCCGCATTAGAGCTTGCGACACTGCCTTCCACCTTGCCAGCGGTAACGCCACCTCGTGCGGCGCTGCGCCGTTGGTTGTGCGTTGGGAGAATCGCACACCCCAACAGCGCTTTGTGCATCTCCCTGGTCTTTCCGTGCCTGTGGTCAAGGTCGCGACTTTCTCGCGCGCATAGGTACCGAGATTGACGTCGCAAGCGGAGGCTACAGGGACGGCCCTTCCGGCGCCCTACAGCCTTTCGCTGCACCTCCCGTGGTCTCGGCTGCCAGTAAGTCGCCGGACGCCACAAGGAAGAAGGAGGAAAGGAGACCAAGCGTTGCCCCCATGGCCCGCGGCCCGCGTCTCCCCCTCCGATGCCAAGACTGGTCCTTCAGCCGGCGCGGTGGAAAACGGTCAGTGCGTACAGCTTTCCCTCGATCATAATGCTGCGGCTGTGAACGAGGACTCGGCTATGCCGGTGACCCCCCCCCCCCCGCTAAGCAGCAATTCGAATAGCACACTGCCGCCTTTGCCAGACAGCTTGTCTAAACGCGAGAAAGCACGCCTGTCATCGCTGTTGACACGTTTCAGTGACACGTTCTTGGAACGCCCGGGTTGCACCTCTCTGGTGAGGCACCGGATTGACATAGGCCACACACAACCATGGAAATGCAATCCTCGCCCTCTCAGTGCGGCAAAGAGGAAAGAAATTGACCAGGCACTGGATGAGTTGATTGAGACCAGAGTTGTCCAACGCTCAAACAGTCCCTCGGGTTCACCGGTGGTAATGGTCCCCAAATGGGATGGCTCTCACCGGCTCTGCGTGGACTACCACCAGCTGAACGAGGTTACGAGGAAGGATGCTTATCCTATGCCTAACGTTGACTCGATCGTGGCTGCTCTAGGCGGTGCTTGCTACTTCAGTACCTTGGGTGCTAGCCGCGGTTACCCACAGGTTCAGATGGAGCAGGATGACGCGGAGAAAACTGCGTTCACCTCTCACAGAGGTTTCTACGTGTTCACCCGCATGCCGTTTGGCTGTTCTGGAGCTGCAGATACGTTCTAGTGATTGATAGACCACGTTCTATGGGACGCTAAATGGCAACGCGCCATAACGTACCTCGACGACATCGTTATCTTCTCTCGAATGTTCGAGGAACACCTTCACCACTCGGAGGATGTCCCCGGGAGGTTGCGTGCCGCCAGGTTGACTTTGAACCCGAAGAAAGCTCAACTAGCTGAGACTCGCACCTCACTATTCGGCTTTACCATTCAGAGTGGTCGTGTTCTGCCGTGCGAGGAGACGGTACGTACCATTGTGGAGTACTCGACGCCGGCAAACATTCAGGGCCTGAGGCGCTTTTTGGGCAAGGTGAACTACTATCCACAGTTCATTCCAAACTGTGTGGCCCTCCAGGCGCCCTTGACTCCCCTCTTGAAAAAGTCGGCATGATGGAGCGGGGGGCCGGAACAAGAGCGAGCCTTCAAGGCGCTTTCCGAAGCTCTAGTGGCCACAGCCGAGTTAAAGCTGTCTGACCTGAACAGGAAGTTTGTTGTCCAAGCGGACGCGAGCAACCTGGATTTCGGCGTGGTACTGCTTCAGGAGCACGACGGCGTTCACCGGCCAGTAGCCTTTGCGAGCCGGTCGCAAAACGCCACCGAGCGTAACTATAGCGTCACAGAAACGGAATGTCTCGCTATAGTTTTTGCTCTCCGGAAGTTCGACTGCTATGTCGACAACGTGCCATTCGTGGTGGAAACAAACCTTGTGGCACTCACCTGGCTTAAGCACTTCCGCGAGCCCTCGGACCGCCTCGCGCCTGAGTGTTGACCATGCAGCGGTACAACTTTGTTGTACGCTACCGGAAAGAGAGTTCGAACGTGTGGCTGACGCCTTGTCACGTGCCCCCGTTTCGGCGTCCGGCAATTGTGTCCGCCACTGCCTAAAGCAGTCGCATCAAATAGACCCCGGGCCCTCTGGCTCTAAACGATCGAAAGGCGCGAACCACCATGGCGAAGTGACTTTCGAGTCGACAGCCTCGGGTGAGGACGCATACCTGGTAGACCTTGTCAAGTCCACTGGTACCGTCTTTAGCAGAGAGGAGCCGCTTAAGGCACAGCAGGACGATCCATTTTGTGAACACATCGTTGACGAGCTCAAAGAGCTGAGCTTCCAAGTGGAGCGTGGCGGTCAAGCCGCCGGGCGTGAACGGACAGCTGCTATTGCTGTCAGTGCCGAGTGCCGTACGCAGGCTGGTATTGCTGCGGACATGTCGGACTCGTACCTGCTTGATGCCGACGGCGTTCTCCTGCACTACGTCCCATCTGAAGAAGCTTCCCAGAAGTCTTTCAAGGTGTTGATATCCCACAGTCTAAGGAAAGCCACCCTAGGTTATTTCCATGACTCGCGGTTGGCCGGACACGCGAGTGGCCTTAAGACTTTTCAAAAGTTGTGCCGCTCCACAATCCGGCCTGGCATGAAGCACGACGCCCTTGACTAAGCCCGCTTATGCCACGTGTGCCAATGCGTGAAGCCTCACGGGGGCAAACCTACCGGGCTCATGCAGCCGATCGACAACCAACAACCTTAGCAGGTCACGTCCTGTGACATTATGGGACCTTTCCCAAGAAGCCAGAGGGGCCACGTATTTCTCCTGGCTTTCACAGATTACTTCACGATGTGGGTCGAACTGTTTCCTCTTCGGAAGTTAAAGGCACGCGCAATTTGGGACAAGTTGACCGAGGTCTTTACCCGCTTTGGCTTTCCGGCGGAGTTGATCACGGACAATGCGTCCTAATTCACGGCCAAGGTGTTTGTGTATGCATGTGCTGCCTTTGGCTTTAAGCACCATAAAACAACCACTTATCACCCACAGGCGAACCCGACCGAGCGGATCAACCAGGATCTCAAGCCCTTGCTGACAGCCTTTGTGCAGCAACACAGGGATTGGCATGTCTGTCCTAACGAGATCGGCTTCTCCTTGCGGTCTACGGTCAATCGCTCGACAGGGTACACGCCCGCTTTCCTCAACTTTGGGAGAGAGCTGCCTAACACCATGGGCCGCGTCCTATGGGGCGGTGGCGGGGCAAGCGCCGCAAAGGTCAGCCCGTCTGGCTATGTGGCGGAACTGCGCTCACGGATGGACGCAGCCCTCGACCTGGCGCGTTTCAACCTGGCAAAAGCGCGAACTGGTCAGAAGGCTCAATACGACTGGTCGCATCGGGATGTCCGTTACGAAGTCGGCGATCTTGTCCTCAGGTGCAATCACGTCTTGAGTGACGCCGCCAAAGACATCTCGGCCTCCCTTTCGGCCAAGTGGTTGGGCCCATACCGAGTGCACACCAAAGTGTCGCCCCTGGTATACAAGCTGGCTGACTCCCAAGGCAGACCAGTCGACGGTCCAGTTAACGTTTCCGACCTTAAACCTTTCGTTGCCCACAGCAACGACTTCGAGGAGGGGGAGGTGGTCACCGAACCACAGGGATACCGGGATAAGGCTGGTTCAAAACCACGCCACCGGTACAACCTGCGAAAACGCACTTAGGCTGATTTTTGCACGGAATGTAGCGGGACGTTATCCCCTCCATGTAAAGAAGCGGAGATTATAGCTGCTCTGCGAGAGCCCATTCAGCAGCAATAGTAACGGCTACCTCTCGAGCTTTCTCCCTGGGAATATCTTTACACGTGCTGCGCGCGGAATATCCACCCGGTTCCCTGCGCTCCTGGCTGCCCGAGAGATAAAACCCCTTTCCCCGGGGGCTCACTCTCTCACTGGGCATCTTCCACGTAGTCGGCGGGAGAAGGGAAGATTGCGCCCTATTGGCTCACGCAACCTTCAATCCGACGGAATAGGCTCTCTTTATTGGGCCACCCTGTCGTGCCTCCGGGGCCGCACCTTCAGTTGCGTTTCGGATTTTCACCCACACATTTATTATGTCCTCGATGACCCGTTCTTCGAAGAAAAAGCTCGGGAGGCCAGCCGCATGCTCGGTCGTTCCGCAGGCACCAGCCGCGTCCATGCCGCCTCCGTCGAATGGTCCCCCGGCCCTGGCTAACAAGACACCGCCTCGTCGTGGTCGCTACGTGGACGTTCCAACAAGGCACTGAGGCCTGGTTGCCTTCATGTCGACTCGTCGCTGGTCAAAACAACGTAAAGTCTGGGTGGCGTTAGACCCCGAGTCCGTCCCGCGTCCTTTCTGCGGACGCACCATTTCGGACCTGCTCGAAGCTTCCGGAGGATCCTCGATGCGGCCTTTTCCTGAGGCCTCCTACTGCGACGCTTGTGGTGTTCTGCTGGTGCACGAGGCTACCCACCTCCGTTCGCTGGTTCACCGAGCGAAGTCTGGCCGTGCCCCTGCGGTTCTGTCCACTCCGGCGGTGCCGACTGGGCTAGGCCTTCAACCTGCCCTGTCGACCGACTCCGTTCAGGCAGTCGTAGCGGCGCTCGTCACGGACTCTTCATTCAAGTTGGCCATCGCTGCTGTGGTGTCCGCCGCCCTCCCGTGGCCCCAGGTTTTTGCTGAGACGTCACCGTACGAAGACGCCGGGACCCCAACCAATCTCGTGAACGGCACTGAGCTGGACCTCAGTTGTTTCGAATAAAGGTATCAGTGGAAGCTTTTATTACGGATCTTTCGGGCGGCCTTGGTCTTAATAGGGGAGGGGGATGTGGGAATCGTGAGTGCCCCCCTACCAGGCGCCTCATTACCCAGCTGCCACGCGCGCGCCGACCGCGTAGCCCAGGCGCGTATAATCACCATCATTCGCCAAGATGGCTGCCAGGCGCCTCTTAGTCTGGGGCAAGTCAAGCTTCGGCTCCGTCCCGCGCTGACATGTCCAGGCACGCTACGCTGCGCGGGCCTACGTCACAACGCAGCGCCATTTCTCTTTCGGCGCGCGTGACATCCTCCTCTCCTACGATCTATGTTGCGCCCCACGATTTACTCGTCGCGGCAGATGCTCTCAGGTTTCCACGAGAGGTTGACGCGCTGTTCAGCAGGCGGCTTCTCGTTCGTGCGTTCAACTTCGGCCCTTGTGCGGGAGTCGTCGCACCCTAAGCAAGCGTACTTGCTCGGTCTTGCGGAGTTCCCTATACGGCCTGCAAGCCCGTGAGTGTCGCACTGTGCTGCATCTTGGGTTAATTAATAAACCCGTTCTTTTTGTTTTCCTACCTCGTGCGTGGTCTCTGCGCCGTGTCAGAGAAAATGACGAATCCGGCCGCAGCATCGTCGCACGCAGCGGCAGTGGAGGACGTCGCATCCCTATACGGTTGCGCTTAGTAGGTAAGCCTAGTGCGAACCTATCTCCACAAGTGATGTACAGAATCCAGACTAAAGCTGATCGATTTATTTACTCCAAGTTTAAGTACCAGGTGCAAACTACATATATACACGACATTCATTTTACCCAAGTTAGAGTACACTTGTATAACATGGTACCAAATATACACAATATTCAAATGCTGTATAGAATCCAGAGTAAAGCTGTTCCATTTATTTACTCTAAGTTTAAGCGCCATCTAAGTTTAGGCTCACTGTAATTCCCACGCAGCTCATGATAACAAATTACATTCTGCTGGTCAAAACACGCCTCCTAAACTTTCTACAAGCATTAATAATCAACATTTATCCATAGACCCCGCGTTATATGTGCCCCCTCCCTGTCCACGTGTAGTACACGTCATGATCACACACATACATTAACCCTTCATTTCGCAAGGACCGATACTTTTAAATATTCTTTATTCTCAGGAACAGTGTCAGAGTGGAACTCCATGAATGAACCTCCCTAATTTTGCTCGCACCTATGTCCTAATATTTGTATCATACTCTTAATATGTTTATATTACCATATTGCGAGCGCAGTCAACGGCTCTTCTTTATTTATTGGACGCGTCATCATCATTTGTATAATTTCCTCATCTGTAGATATCGCCATCAGTGTGTGCCAGCTCGAGCTCACCTCGAATAAAGCTCTTCCTCATAAGTGGAGGATGGTGCTTCTCGATCCCTAAGTCCTCTCACACGTTTCCACCAGAGCTCCGCTCGGGTCATCATCTACTACCACCTGCCATGGCAGTGCAAGATAATTTTGGTACTTCGAACGCCACAAGCACAGTGCAGCTTTCACCGTCGACCCTGGTAATCCACAGCCACCAACGTGATCCACCAGTATTCTCGGGTCTCAAAGGGGATGACGTTGAAGAATGGCTACACACCTACGACCTCGTCAGCGAGTTGATCAGGTGGGATACTCTACACAATTTGCGTACGGTCCCTTTCTACCTAACCGATGTTGCCAAAACCTGGTTTTCGAACCACCCCTAAGATCTTCCCGACTGGGACACATTCGCACGGCTGCTCCGTCAGATTTTCGGTTCCCCCAGGGTTCGCGCCGAAGAAGCAACAAAGAAGCTGCTGAACGCATTCAGCTGGCGGGTGAATCATACACCTCGTACATTGAGGACGTTCTTGCCTTGTGCAAGCGTGTAAATTCAGCTATGCCTCAAAGCGAACAAATACGCCATATTATCAAAAGCATAAATACCATCGCATTCAACTCCCTTGCGTCGCAAAACCCTACCACGACTCAATATCTCGTCACCATTTGCCAGAGACTAGAACTTCAGTTTCTTCGTCTTTGCCATGATGCCTCGGACATTCGTCTTCCTGCGGCCCTCGACGTCCGTGCCCCGGTCCGCGACATCGTTCGTGAGGATCTTCATGGGCGCTGCTCTTCCTGCGCCCCACCGTCTGATTTAGCTTCAGCTCCACGTGTTCTGCTCAGTGACCGTGGCAAGGTCTTTCTTTCCTCTATTGTTGCTGAGGTTCTACGTGCCGCCAACACCATCCACAAAACAACTTCTACTTATTATCCTTAAAACAAATGGCTTCACGGAACGCTTTCATCGTACCCTGTCGGACATGATTGCCGTGTACGTTAACCCTGACCACACGAACTGGGACGCCATTTTGCCATTCGTAACGTTGGCCTACAATACAGCTGCGCAACACACCACCGGCTTTTCTCCCTGTTTTCTGGTCCATGGCCGCTCTCCAAATGTAACTCTGGCTGTCTCCTTCCTTTCGGCCCCTACTACCTCAGCAAGCCCTTTATCCACACAATTTTTGTCTCGCCTCGAACACTGCCATCATCTGGCCAGAATCAACACCGGCATCTCTCAGGAAGCTCGCAAGTCTCGCTACGACTCAACACACCGTGCTGTCACCTTTTCCCCAGGAGACGAAGTTCTTCTGTGAACTTCATCGTGTGAACTTCTGT
This sequence comes from Rhipicephalus microplus, assembly GCF_043290135.1. Taxonomy (NCBI): domain Eukaryota; kingdom Metazoa; phylum Arthropoda; class Arachnida; order Ixodida; family Ixodidae; genus Rhipicephalus; species Rhipicephalus microplus. The sequence continues at coordinate 274,031,589 of NC_134702.1, read as the reverse complement.
GCGTGTGCCCGGCTTATGTGAAAAATTCCTCAGTTGTTTTATAGGGCCTTTTACGGTGATTGAACAAACGTCCCCCGTTAATTACCGTATCTCACCACTTAACGCTCCCTCCGACCATCGTTGTCGTGAGACAGAAATTGTGCACGTTTCTCGGCTGAAACTGTACAGCCGACGCAATTCCTAATATTGTCTCTCGCACGACCAGGAGGCCGCTTCCAGCATGACGGGGAATTAGTGTGGGCGCAGTCACCGACTCTTCTTTATCAATTGGACGAGTCATCAGCATTTGTATAATTTCCTCATCTGTATATCACCACCAGTGTGTGCCAGCTCTAGCTCGCCTCGAATAAATCTCTTCCTCATATTAATTCTATCTTCGTAATATGATGCAAATATTGTTTACATATTACACTCCTGCATTATGTCTGAAGTTTTGTAGATTCCTTGGTATAACCGTGTTGATATTTTGTAGTGAACTTCTTCTTTAGTATGCGAAATCAGTGCCCTTCCTACAAGGACCAAATCGTAGTCAGCATTATGGTAAAAAATAATTGTGTAAGTATACGTTACTGTGAGAGGTATGTACAGTAATTCTAGCGTATGTCAAGTATGATATCAATTTCGGCGGCGTCCACACGCCTCGCTGTCGTTAGGGCATATATACTCGCAAGTGAGTGACTACTCTTAAAAATGGGCCACTTTTGTAACATCGGTGGTCAGTAACCGCTCAAGGCGTGCCCCTGACTCTCAGAAAACGGGCTTGGTAGTTGGAATAGACTGGGGCTTCAATGTGACAGGAAACTTTGAAGCAATTTCAAATAAAAGCAGTTTTTTCACGTTTGTGTGTAGCCCGTGTCTTTTGCAAAGTGGGGCCTTTGCCTTCTTTTACTTGAAAAGATGTTTTCTTCGCGAAAGTATTTTGAATGAAACACTCGTGTCCAATGCGAGTTTACAGTAACAGTGTGTTCAACAGTTAAATTATTTAGTATATGTGGGCGTGTGTGTTAGTATCAGTCTCCCCCATCGCTTTTACAGTGTCTTCACTCCAGGTGATAGTCACCTCGGTGAAGCAAAACTGTCGCTGCGGTCTGACGACCCTGATCATAGGGAAATCAACAGCGTCGTTCACTTTGTCAACGAGGAATACACAGCTGGTCATATATTTCCTTCAGTTGAAAGAGACGACGTAGAAAAAGAGGTGAGTGGCACAAACTTTCTTCAAACGAAACCAGTGCAATCATCATAACAGATTCTATTTAGGAGTGCGGAGATCTGACAGCATCAGAAAAATCGCGAGCCCTAGTTGCGTTCCGCACATTAGCACGGCCACAGTTAAACTCCTGAAGTTACTGTGTGTCTCAGGCCACTGCTGGTTACAATAAATGAACTGGCACATTCTATGACTCAAACATCACTTGATGGACCAATAATTTCAGTACATCCAAAGTGGGACTACCAAGCAGGAATTAGATTTAGAAAATGGGCTATTTTCCCAGATATGTTGGAAAGTATGACCAAATGAACAGGTTATCAGCACTTCAAATTTCCATGCAAACCTCAGTGGAGTCAGTATAAAAAATTTGAACTTACCATTTCCAGTTTCCGGTGCCATCACCCTCCATTTAATTTTTTTTCCAGACATAGCTGCTCTGATGCTTTCTCCCCTTCGTGCGTTCTGTGAAGAATCGAAACATTCCTTTGTATCATGTCGTGACTATGCAATACTCACGAAAAGACTACTAGCTATTCCCTTTGCGAAGCTAGGCTTAAGTTTAACCAAAGAAACTGCTATAAATTGTGTTGCCTCCGTTTTGAATCATTGCCACAGAGATGAACTAGATGCGGTGTGTAATTTCATTCGAGCCACTAAACGAAAGTCAACATATTACCTACGTGAAATACTAGAAAAAAAGAAGTCAGGAAGTAAATTCTAAATTGTGAGTAAATATGAGACATACATCCCAAAATATTCTGGTTTAGTGAACTTAGCTGCCTTGTCGGCTCCAAAAATGGGGTTGTCGGTAATATGATAGTGATTATTTTCTTTCTCTTTTGTTCTTTATTTCTCACTCTCTCTATATATTTTTATGTCTTCCTCCTCGTGCCTCATTTTTTAGTAAGCAATAGTGCAGAGACTGTCCATAGTTACAGATACTATGTAGTCCGTAGTCCATAAATACTATATGTTTTCTTGGCCCATTCCCCAGAGTGCGTACGTGCCATGAATGGCAGGTTACAAACAAACAGCTCGAAGGAGCCCATGAAAATTGCGTTTGTAGTATACAAGAAGCTCACAGCACTTGCGCTGCGAGTTTGCACCACGTGAGATGTTACAAAAGCTCATTTGAAAATTGTCTTTTGCACGATACGAGCAAAACAGTTAATTCCTTACGGTAGTTGTTTGAATTTGTTGTCGTGAGCATTCATTATGTCTGTGTAAATCACTCATTGCTTAGGTTTCGCACATCCCCCTTTGATTCCATTTTTTATCACGATATGACCTACTTCTTTCAAGGTTCCTATCTTTCATGGATGCTCACGCTGAACAGGAATGACAACTCAGCAAGTCTTATTATTCAGCGTCCACAATTTTTATTGATAGTATTGAGAAATAAAGATTGCAACACGATGCCAATATCTGAAGTTCATTTTGCACGACAAGACACTGTGCTTATCACTGTCATTTATTTCGGTTGGCTATGTTCATACGAGCATGCAAATAAGAAATACGTATACCGTTCCATTGAAATGCCCACACAATCTTTTGAAGCTTTCTCGTTTACTCTGTTAGACATGGTGTGTTGTGTGTACTCGTTTTATTAAAGTATTTCCAAAATCGAACTATTATTTTTGCCAGTTGCTGGGCACAACGGTAAGTATTATTGGAGTTGCCTAAACAGATTCACTATTTGCAGCAGTAGTCGAGCAGATGTAGAGCATGGTCGCCTAAATAAGCTCTAGAGTTGCTTGACGCTTCATGGGTGCCACACCACCCATGAAAGAGTGTCATCGACAAGAATAGCTTGACTCCTTTAGAAGTGTAATCATGCGCAAAAGAATCATTTTACTTTTATTAAATGGGTCAGGGTACTCTCCTAGAACATGCCAATTTAACCACCAAGAGGGTCACCCTATCTCTGTAAAAGGAGGCGTAAGAGTGGAAAGTCACGTGCAGCAACTCTTAGCTTATATTTTATTAGTAGTTGAAAGTTGCAGTACTTTTAATGTTGAATGAACCAGCTTTTTTTTGTAAATTGCCTGATATTCTGCGATGATGCTTCAGTTGCCAATTTATTGAGTTACTCTCCAATAAAAAAAAATGACCAGTACGCGAGACTTCTTTCATGACTCTCCTTGTTATTGCCCTCAGACCACAGTAAATAATTATTATTTATTATTTATTTATTATTATATATAAATAACCATTTCATTAAATAAAATTTATTTATTTATTTATTTATTTTTAGGTGCTGTAGCACTATATAAGGCTATTGCAGGAGTGGGGATTATTTACAAAAACAAAATACACTAATTACAAGATTGAACAATCATAGGAAAAAGTAGCAACAATGATGACTTATAACAGTGCGTTTACCAAATCTGACAACGACAGTTCACGAATGCTACCGGGTAATTCGCTCCACCTTTCAATAACTCTAGGAAAATACCCGTTCTTTGAACTTTTCTTGTGCGTAAAGAAAAGCTTTAAGTTGACGCCGTGGTAACGTCAAGTTCAAATAGTATTAGCATATGAGATGTAATCATCAGAAGATAGTCTATGATGAGTGAAGAAATAAATGCAATAGCTTCAAAGAATCACCATTCCATCTGGTGAATAGGAGAGGGAGTTGCAAGGAATTCATTGCTGATGAAGGTGAAAACTTACAATCGTAGCAATAGCAAATGAAGCGAACCACCTTCCTTTGTACAGATTCAACTTTGTTGACATCTCATGTTTTATACGGGATCCCGACACATGAAGCATACTCCACTATAGGGCGTATAAGGGATTTATGCAGCAGTAACTTAGGACATTTCGGAGATTTAGGTGACGCACGACGCAGGTTGGTTTTTCAGCGCTTTAGATGTGATGTAATCAATACGCGGCGACCATTATAAATTGTGCTATAAGATAACCCCAACGTATTTGTACTCTTGTACCCGGGGAATAATTCTGTTCTCGGAATCGTACACATGCGGCAACGGGGGGTGCCTGTTAGTGGATGATGCCACTACTGTTTTCTTAAAGTTATGGCGCATCTGCCGATGCCTACACCATGTACAAAAGCTGGTGAAAGAACCTTGAGGTATGGTATGATCCCTAGGAGGTTAACTTGTTTCATATAAGACGCAGTCGTCATCATAAAGACGGAGTTGTGGCTTCTTATTGATGGCCCCAATTGTTTATTGGAGGATTGTTTAAGATAGCGCCAGTTTTCCTTAGCAGCCTATTGTGTTTAATGGTGTCGAAAGCCTTGGAAAAGTCTATGAATAACGCATCAATCTGATTACCAATGTCAAGGCTGTTGGAAATGTCGTGTGCGAATTCGACAAGTTGTGTAATTGTGCTGAAACTACAACAATAACCATGTTGAATGTCTGAAAACAGGTTATTCAACTCAAGGTATTCCGTTATATGATTGTGAATGATATGCTCAAGCAGTTTACTGGATTTCGAAGTAAGTGATATTGCTCTGCACTCGCACAGGAATCGTTTGTTGCTAGATTTGCGCAAGGGCAAGACTTTGCCTAGTTTCCAGGACTTGCGGACAGTGCTTGAAAGTATGTATTTCAGAAAAGTGATTGACAAATAACAAACAAACCAGAAAGAGCATCGCACCAGAAAACTGTTTGGAATGCCGTCGGGACCAGTGGACTTTTTTTGTGTCTAACTTGAGTGTCTTGTTCAGGATGCCGTCGTCGTTAATCAATACATCGTCAGTAGCGAGCTCAGGATTGGTGCTTCTGATTACCGGCAGAAAACAGTTATCATGCGTGAAAACAGACTGAAAGTAGACATTGAAAGTGTTAGCTATTTCAAGTGGGTCTAAAAATATTAAAATCTAGTATAAACGATACGGTATCACTTTTAGTTGTTGTTATATAAGTCCTAAATTTGCGTGAGTTGAATTGAAGTAATCATGGAAGTTCAACTAAAAATTAACCATCTATTGCTTTTCGCAGTTCGATACGTAGTTGCTGCAAGGCACTAATAAAGCGAACAATACTGTCAGAATCTTGCTTTTTTTGGCGGCGCAGACGACGAACACAATGTGATGCATGCAGTAGAGTGCACTTTATCCAAGGGACGTTGGGGTTTCTTTCTTTAGTCTTGCAGAAACAAAGTTCATAATGCATAGTTTACCTATGCACATGAATTCTTCACAAAGTTATCAACATTTTTGCGAGCACGAATGTCCAAAAAAGAATCAAATTTGCATGCAAAGTGTCTGTTATTGACTCGTCATCAGCACAAGAAAAATAAAAAAAACGAGTAATATTGGGCTGCGTTTTACTCAATGAAAAGGGAATTGAAACAAACACAGCTTTGTAGTCGCAAATACCATCAATTGCATCGCACTGAAAACCAGTTTCAACTACATGATAACTTAAAAAGAACAGATCAAGGACAGATGTGTTTCGGGTAGGTGTATGTACGATTTGAGTTAGACCAAGGTATAATGAAAGAGATACAGGTTGCCTACAATTGGCCAGATCATGACCGGTGCAACTCGCCAATCAGTACCGGGAGCATTGAAATCTCCCATGATCACAATCTCCCAGGGGCCGAAGTCTTGTTCGTGCATAAACAAGCTAAGTTTTCCTAAAAATTCTATTGGAGAACCAGGAGCTCTATAACACACACTAACAATCAAAGATGGTCCTTTAAACATAGTTTACAGCAAGTAACTTCGACATTGGCGTTGCAGGGAGCACAGAAAATTTTATGTTTGAAGGAAGAAGAAGAGCGACACCACCACCTTTACCACAAGATCGGTCATTTCGTATTGCTATCCGGATGGTGTAAATTCGGAAACGTAAGCGTTGCTGTGTAGCCAGGTCGCCGTTGTCGCTATTACATGGGGCGAATATGCGAATACCAGAGCGAGTAAAGGTACAAACATGTTCAAAATGATTCTTGCAGTCGAACACAAAAGCTTATACTGCTAATAATGGCGGCAGTCAACGAGAAGTTGTTTAAGCCGTAAAAGGTTTTTTTATTAACACTGTTGGTAACGCGCTTTAGCAACTCCGTATCAGTATCCCACTCGTAGCGTACGCATAGCGTACAGATGAGATCTAAACGCAATATTGGAATGCACTCACATACTCACAAGCAAAAAATGTTACCTATAAAGTGAAGAGCTTTCGCACATCATTGTGTGCATTGTACTGCACACAGGGTCCTAAAGTGCAGGAAATGAATAAAACTCGCATTTACCAAAATGTCACATTTGCTCATGAAAAAGCATTCTTTGTTGTGAAACTGTTTGTAGCAGTTTCGCGCAGATTTCATTCATGAGGGAGCTGCACCGGAGCTTCGTTGAAAACACCACGACGTTCGGCATATCAAAGAAGTTACAAGATATACAAGCTCTTCTGGGTTACTCGAACACTCCTACGCATGAGGAGGCACCTTGACCTTCAGCTATTCTCGGGTTCCGGGAGAGTCTCGAAACCTAATGCGGCATCACACCTGTTTTTTGACCCTGAATATGAGGTAAAGAGCAGCCTCAGCGTCAGGTTTTTAGAGACCCAAGCGGTCATCGCTGGTAATATTGTCTCCAAAACGCGTGTTTACGCCAGCAAGCTTAATATCTATAGCTTAAGAGTGACTTAGAAGTGTGGCAGCTTGGGCTAGTTGGTATGGCATGACGATAGTTATAGCGCGAGTTATGTCGTCGTTTTGTTCTCGCGCTATAACTATCGTCATCGTTAAGAGTGACCATTGCAAATATACGCACGCCAAAACACATATTGAGATAGAGTGTTCATTATAATGAATATTTGAACAAAAGGGCTTGTGACAACAAAAATATTCGCAATATTCGCAATTAAGGTTACATGACGTGGGAGAATATTTATTTATTTATTTATTTATTTATTTTATTTATCATATACTGCGAACCATTTAAAGTCCAAGCAGGAAAGGTACAGCAAGTTCAAAGGTAAAATAAAAGTACAACAAAGTTACAACAAAATTGATACTGGTATACGCGAAATGTAAGAAAAACATAGCAATCACCATTAAATTATACTCGTTTCCAGAGGGCTGAGAACACCCACTGCAACACAATTCATAAGCAAAGCACCACACTCTTAGGCCATAATCCATAAACCAGTCCATTGTTTTAGACTGTGTTATTTTGACTCTTCCACACTGTAATCATTTGGATATAATACAATTACTGTTAGAGCTTTGTTGTTAGAATTTGGTTAGAATTTGTTTGAATTTGATTGTTAGAAATTGTGAGAACTTGGTAGCATCAATGTAACGCGTATCCTAAACGATGTATAACTTACGGATGTTTTTATTGTGTGCTTTTATTGTGTGTTTTCCCGATGTCCTTTCTGCGAAAATCTCGACAAGGGATTGGCAGTATTTTTAAATAAATAAATAAATAAAAATTCCTAAGGAGACTGAAACAACAATTAAAACATATAACTGCGTAATTGTTGAGTAAATAAGGACTTCGTTGGACGTTGTCAGTGAAGCGTTAAGGCAAGAATTTCAGCATGTTTCAAAGCAAGAAACCGATGCTTCTGCAGCTGTGTGCTTCGCGTAGTGTAGACCGGACCATACCTCAAGATCTAGAGTGTGATTGCGATAGAAATGCTGGCTCTAATAGTGGCAAGAATATCCAAATTCTGCAAAGAATAATTCTGCACTGAAAGTGCGTAGGGCCTGAAGAGGATATGACTGTCTTCAGAAAGAAAAGAAGTGTAAACTTAATAGGTCGTTTTTTTTTCAGACATAATAATATTGAGCACTAACAGGCAATGATGTCAAGAGAACTTTACAGGGTTGTATGAGATGTATATATGTTGTAAATGTGAAGAAAGCAAAGTGGACGACTAAATGATTTCCCACGGGCAGGATCCGAACCGGTGGCCGTCGAGAGATGCGGCTGGCGCGTAACCAACGGTGGAAGTCATATATATCCTATAAAATAGATGGATGGACGGCCGCCACCCTATCTCAGTGGTAGAGCATCGGGCGCGTTATTAGAAGGTCAGTGGTTTGGATATTGCCGATCACATTTTGTCCTTTCGACCACTTTGCTTTCTTCAGAATTACATTACAGTTACATTTATTACCACCCCCTGTAATTCTCTTGACACCATTGTCTGTTTGTTTTCATCAATAATGTCTCTTTAAAGATGAACGTTAACTCTCTTGTAGGTCACATAGCTCTCCGAAGAGAGTTATATTGGCCGCCTGAGTAGACGTGCCTCTTCATACTCGGTGAGCCAGGACTCTCAAAAATGGGTAAAGGACAATTTTTTTTCTCTCAGTGTACACAGCAAAATGGCTCTTGAATAAGCAAAGTTGGGTGTTTTTTCTAATTCTCTAGGGACAAGCGTTGACACGAAGTTATTTTGCAAGAACCAGTAATGGGGGGCAAGTTTATACTTATCCTAATTTAATCTAGTGACAAGCGTTCACACGAAGTTCTTCTCCAAGAACCAGTAATGAGAGGCAAGTTTAATCTTATCCTTGAAATTTCTTATTCTCAAATCCCCCGACCTTTTTTTTTGTTTTTTTAACACTTTAGCCTGGTGCTCCGCCTAGATAGCCTCGCAGAAGCCTTGAACTTGCCTGCTACCGGACAAAAGAAAGTGACTTTATTGCAATCAAAGGTATATAACATGAACATTAAGTGTTTCACACACCCCGGCGAGTTGAAAAAGAGAAGCGTGAGCGGCGGTAGTTTGTGCTGGGCGATCTTATGTCTCCTGTCGCAACCGCGTGACGACGCAACACGGTACTCGCCACATGTGGATCACGTACGCAACCTCGACGGAGTCACGTACGCACCTTCTCGTGGGCGCATGATCGCTTGCCGTGAGAACATGGCGAGTGTACATTGCGCAGTCCCTACGTGACGAACGTCGAGTGAGCGACACACGACTTTCTCCGTCTACACTTGCGTGCTGGATAGTTCGAGAGATAAAGCAGTAGGTTAGGTGTTACTTATTACGCACGCGCGCACACACACACACAATGTAGAACTTGCAGAGAAACTGATCCTGCTCATTTATGTGATTATTTATTTATTTTTACATACTGCAGCCCAATTTTGACTATCGCAGGAGTGGGTTTTTTCAACCTAAGAATTAAAACAGCAAGGCATTGCCACACTATATTAAAAAAACAGTATAACACTCTTTATAAGCAAATCATGACTCAATACATTCATTCGTTCAAGAATTCATCTAAAGGCAATGTTCTGGTTGACCCAGGAAAACTATTCCATTTTTCTATAGTGTGCGGAAAGAAGGTGAATTTAAATATATTAGTACGTGGATGTATTGGTGTCAGATTGAGTCTGTGCCTGATTCTCGTGGGTTTCAGTTTATAGGAAGACAAATATTCGTTAGGTAATGTGTAGCGAGAGGTATTGACAGGAATATGTTGCAACTTTAGGCATTCAAGATCACGTCACTCCGACAGAGTTTGTAGCCATAAAGTAGCAAGCTGAGAGGAGGGTGAGAAGTTCCAGTCGTAACGTCGTAAAATGTAACAGATGTCTTTCTTTCGGACAGATACTAAAGTGTTGATGTCGGATACTTTATAAGGATTCCTTACGGGGCAGCCATATTCTAGGATGGGATGGATGAGTGCTTCATAAGTGAGCAATTTTGTTCCGCGTGGAGCATCTTTCATGCGCAATATGGATAACCCAGTTTCTTTGAACATTTATTGCAAGTGAATTCGATATGTTTAGATCAAGACATTTTGGCTCTTAAGATGAGGCCTATAGGTACTTATTGTCGAACACACGTGTCAGAGAGAAGCCATTGAACTAATAATCGAAATAAGAAACAAAGGTGCATTTGCAGAAAGAAAGAGTGATTGCTTTAACAAAATTTGTGTTCACTTGCCATGTGTGGTACCATCTACAACATTGTGCAAAAATAATCATTAGGTAAAATTTGTCCATCATTGGTATTATTAACACTATAAAGCACACAATCGTCACTGTAAAGGCGGATTTTGGCAGGAACATGTGTAGTCAAATTATTTATGTACTGTAAGAACATAGGCGGTCCCACGATTGAGCACTGGGGGACACCTGATGCCACATTCACAACGGACGAATTTGAGGAACTGATAGAAACATACTGAAAACGTTTGTTTAAAAGACTAGCAATCCAATCAACCAACGAGTAATTGTTGAGATTAGCATAAAATTTGTGCAGAAGTTTAGAATGGGTAACAGTGTCAAATGTCTTTGAAGAGAGAAAAAAATTGCATCAATCTGGTAGCCGGAGTCTAGAGTGTGCGAAATGTCATGCGAGAATTCCACAAGTTGAGTTATTTGCTATAGCCTTGACGAAAACCATGCTGAGCATTACTAAGGATGTTATTATATTCGGAAAACTCCACAATACGCCTAAAGATGATGTCTTCTGAACGTTTAGGCGATTGAGACGTTAATGAAATTAGGTGGTAGTTTAAAGATTACTGCTTACTGCTAGATTTATGAATATGAAGGAGTTTGGCTATTTTCCGTAACGAAGGACCATTTGAGATGCATAAGAACTTTGGAATAATTACGGTCAAATAGCGACTAGTCTATTCGTAATATTTAAGAATAAAAGTATTAGCAATGTGATTAAGACCAAGAGATTTCTTATTTCCTAAATTTAAAATTAAATTCATAACACCGTTGAGGGACATGGAATTATCACTGAGTTATCTGAGCCATGATAAAGACTAAGGAGATCTAAGTTGTCAGTTGTGAATACGGACTGAAGGATTCATTGTACCCGCACAAAATAGTTAAAGTGTCACTACAGGGGCCGTTATTTATAATACATCTATTCATGGCAGCTGAGGTGGGTGAAATAGAAACCCAGATTTTTTTAGGCTTGCTTTTCATTAAACTTGCTACATAACTTTGAAATAAAAGTGTTTAGAAGAGTTACTTTTGCTTCGAAGGTCTTCTTTGGCAAGGCTAAACCCCTGTATTCTAAGAGTATCGCCATTTCTTTTTAGACGCTTCAGTCTAGCAACAGGACGCGACAGGTGAAATATACAACGCGATATCCAGCGCAGCAGGAGGTTTTTCTTTCTAGTCTTTATCGGGACAAAACGCTCGATATCAGTTGCCACAATCTTTTAAAAAAAGTCACCAATGAATTCAGATTCTCACTTTTGTTGAGGCGTTCGAAATCACCAAATGAACCGCATAGATTATCAAGAACAGATGCGTTGTTGGCTCGTAAAAAAATTGGGGAATGTAGAAAAGACAAGATGGTTGCTACACGCAGGAATTGATGGATATGTGGGGTTAAACGTCCCAAAACCACCACATAATTATGAGACACACCGTAGTGGAGGGCTCCTGAAATTTCGACTACCTGGGGTTACGCACAGGAATCGAAATAGATACTATAACGGCATTGTGCTTTGAGCTTGCATCAGAAACTACGCTTTCATAACCATTGTCTAAGAGGCAGGTATCAACAAAAACTAAATATAAAACAGCATCTGCTCGTGTTTTAGTTTGAACAATCAGTTTTAGTCGAAAATATAGCGAATACTTAAAAAAACTTCGCTGGTGTCCACGTCATAGCCTGGGAGCTAAATAGATGACGATAAAACTCCTGGAGTGTTCAAATGACCTTGGCATATCAAGTTGGAAGTAGATAAGAAGCCCTCGTGCATAAAGGGTGTTGAAGTGAGCAGTAGATCTGAGCTCGAATATGGTGAGCTGTAAACGACACCAAAGGCTATGGAAATATTTCCAAAAAAGATCTTGCACCAGACAGATTCGGTATACTCAGTTTCTGCAGATTTCAAACATTTGTCTTCATAGATACGCACGTATTAAGGAGGGTGTGTGCCGCTGCCACAAGTATGTTATTCAGCACAATATTAGAGTGAAGAATATTGCAACCGAAAACAAAATCTTTCGTTTCACAAACTTATCTTGTGACCGACACAACGGCCCTTCTTTTTTTACTCTGGCCCCTTTCACAGCTGTGCGTAGTCGCTCATATAACCTAGGGCCTGGCAAAAATGTTATTACTGCGCAGAAGAAGAACGGCTATTTGACCTAGTTGGTTAAATCATATTGTAATAAAGGCTTGCGTGCTTGCGCTGCAACACTTATTACAATTTTATTACTGAGACTGGACTAAATCATGTAGCCCCCGCGGGCGTTTCTACTGCACTTGTGGTTATTGGATTGGTATATTTGGTAGTAAATTTTATTTATTCTAGCTTGAAGTAGAGCTCACACACCTGAAAACGCTTTAAGAAAGCGCTTTACGCAAGTGTCTACACGCATTTGAATTTACATGAAACATATTACGCCACGGTGCTTGCAAGACCGGTGCAAAATTATAATACCGCAATAAAGTGGAAATACGATGCACAAAACCAATGCACTAGGCAATGCAGTAGTATTTCTTGCATTTTACTCAACCAAGTAAACTCACGTCATACAAGAATTCCGCTGCGCTAATGGCCACTGACAAATGTTTACCAACCCTGAAAGAAAAACTTCTGTTCTTAAAACGTACTGCCATGCGCGCTTATTATTTTATTGCTTACGCTAAAAAGTCATAAGTACACACGTCCCCTTTATTTTAGAGCAAGAACGAAACATGGTTGAGATGGTGCCATTAGAACGACTTAAAAATATGCAGTATGGACACAGTACTTTCGGGTCACGAACAAAACGAATATTCGCATGAGATTAAAGAACAACACGCTCCCATTTCATTCTTCGGTTGTTTTGAGGAAAAGAGAATACTCGCAATTTTGTTTCCTTTGCCGCGACAATTCGATACGCAGGCATCGCATAACCTTTCAGATTTTCAGCCGTACAGGTTGCGAGTATACAGTGCACAAAGCGCGTCACATATCCACGTTACAGTTCAAGGACACAAAAAAGCAAGAACAACCACACCAGCACACGATGAAAAAATTTGTCAGGCTTGGCAATCTGTCTTTGGAGTGACGAGAGCAAGCGTAGACACGTCTGTGCAGCGAAACACACTTGTCCAAGTGGAGTGACGTTAGAGGCCACGGCAGAAGCAGTGTGCAGGCCTCAATTTATCTGGGTAGCATTGGTAAGGCCAAAAAACTTTTCCTTTTTTTGCTGTCAATTTTACTGTCCACTGCATGATGAATACGTTGATTAGAGTTCGGTGCACTGAAAACAAACCCAGGGAATGAGCGAAGTCTTTCTCATCAAAAGGAGTGCAGATAACTGCGTAAGCCAGCCATCGAACGTGCTAACTTATCGTACTGACGCGGACATGTCCACACCTTGTGTACCAAACCTCTTTACAAACTTGCACTCTGACCTGAAAACTTCTGGGTGCCACTTGCTGTAAAGATGTTTGAAAAAGCCGCCGTCTGTAACTTTCGCCACATAACCTCCCACGCGCGGTTTCAGTGTTCCGAGAGAGTTCGGGGAACTGCATAGATTTCGCGTTCTAGTTGAGCGCGTCTTGCCGAGAAGCGGTTGGACTGACTGCGAAATGACAGCGAAACGAATTCGTTACAACTTCACGCTCCGCTCAATAAACTTAGTAACTTTAGTAGCATAGTGGCAGTGTAGTACAAACAATTGAATGACCCGTTTACCATGATGAGAAAAAAGTGTTTCAAGGACAAATATACAAGCTTCGCCTCGATCAGTGAACGCTGCATAACATGTTAGGCCCGGAGCCAGGACCTTCAAAATGCCGTCGGTGTTTGCTGTCAGTAGTCGATTGTCTCTCCGAAAGTGTCCTACATTTTAGTCTGTGATGACATCTTTTCAATAGGAAAGCCACAAATTGCCTCGCACCCTAAAGTTGTATTTTTATCAGGCTAGCTTGTCAATTTTGTGTTTATTTATATTCGTTTTATTGATGGTATTTTCTCAATAGTTATTTTCTACTGCTCGGATAGCTTCTACACTAGCTAACGAGGGAAGGTGTTCAGATTAGGAATTGGTGCCCCTCAATGATTCGACTGCTCGGTGGCAGTGCGAAGCAAGAGCCGTAGTCCGGCGAAGAGGCGCTTTATTGCAGCACTCAGGTGTCTGGCCGGGTTCACATTCAAACACCTACTTTTAAACGCTCGGTTGAACAAAGGGTCTTCACACAAGCCAATCACACGTGTGGGCTCGCATCGCCACAACCAATCGCAAAAACGCTTTCATAGCAGGTACTGAATTGGAAACGAGCATGTTACCATATATAACACGCGAAGGAATAGGTTCTTCTCGTGTCACACTCTCTCTTATTCCAGACCGACCTCCGTCGGTAGCTGTTCTCACGTTCAAGCTCTGTCAGCTCCCTCACTAAACGTTGCTTCGTAGAAGCCTTCCTAAGAGCGGGGAGTACACCGTCAAGCCTTGTGCGCTGACTAGGTGACCATGCGACAGCGAGGCATGCCGCCATCCTAACAACACTCGGAAATTACGTATAGCGGGGGAGGATAGTCTCGTCTGCGTGCCGCAACCATGTCTCGGTCAGTCCGGTGGTGAGGTCCCTGCGGCTTTCTCAAAAGCACACGTGCATGCCAACAACGACTTACACTCAGAATGTCGCACTTGGCCTGCTTCTTGGAAGACGCACTTCCGGCTAGCTTGGGCTAGTTGGTATGGCATGACGATAGTTTTAGCGCGAGAACAAAACGACGACACAGAGACCTTCTTGTCTCTCTGTCGTCGTTTTGTTCTCACGCTATAACTATCGTCATTCCGGCTAACCTTTCCCATTTTTCATCCTATACTGGGGCGACTTTGATAGCTCTGCCCGTGAACCGTGTGAGCCAATCGGTCTTTTTTCTCCGGTACCACGATGGCTCATAAACGCTCATAAATCATAAACGCTCCGCTGAAAGTGCCCCATTGTCTGTTACGTTACTAAAAATCATGAAACACCGCATTATTTCTAGCCGCATGAGTAAAATAAGGTTAACATAGCGGAACAACTAGTCAGCTTCATTTCTTGTAATTAATTCGTTTGCGCGTTCCACAATACGGTCACAAAAGGGAGAAAAAAAAAGTGTCCATCTCCCGACTTCAATTCGTCGTGAGGCCCTTCAGGCAGGTATGACAAGTCAAAATACTTGGAAAATATACAATATATATACAAACAACCAGAGAGCGAGAAGTACTACAGAAAATGTTGACATAAAGGGCGAAAACTCGAGCCCACATGTTGCTTATGAAGAAATATAAAATGCACGCTTATAGGCACCGTTCTATATTTCAAATATATTCAAATACATGGAACATAGAAACACTGTACGGAACCAAATGTCCCCGCCACGGTGGGCTATATATATTGGCGAAGGTACTCGGCTGCTGACCCGCAGGTCACGGGATCAAATCCCGGCTGTGGCGGCTGCATTTGCGATGGAGGCGGAAATGTTGTAGGCCCGTGTACTCAGATATGGGTGGACGTTAAAGAGCCCCAGGTGGTGGAAGTTTCCGGAGCCCTTCACTTCGGCGTCTCTCATAATCATAAGGTGGTTTTGGGACGTTAGACCCCACAAATCAATCAATCAGTGGAACCAAATAAGTACTCTAAATGCCCTAAATACTATAAATATAATTACTACATTCGAGATACAATTACGTTTATTTATTTAAATTCATCATTTGTTTTCTAAATTGTGTAATCTTTGTAGTCTCCCAAGCGTATTCAGTAACTACGGTAATCTTGTTGCGCAGTAGAACCATATTGTTTCAATATTGGCTATATAATATTGCCAAAGCTACTGAGGGATAACGGTAGACCAGTTTGGTTTGAGAATAGCTGTCCACCATAGTTTTTCCGGCATACTGGCCATAGTAACGCAACAACACACGAATGATACATGAAAGATGTCTGCCTAAATATGCGTAAGAATATGCTTGAAAGTTATAAGCATCGTCCTTCGAAATTCTAAGTATCATCGTTTCAAAGAAACGCAAGAGAGCGATAATTGAATGCATTAGGCCAGCCCATCGGCATGAAATAAAAAAAACACGCATTTCTTGAGTACAAAAGAACCATCTGACCTTATTAATATTATTATTATCTGGAGTTTATTGCCCCAAATCACGATATGATTTCGAGAGACACTGCAGTGAAGAGCTCCGGAAATTTCGATCATCTGGTGTTCTGCAATGTGCACTGGCATGTCACAGTACACTGGCCTCTACCACTTTGCCTCCATCGAAATGCGACCGCCATGATTTCGATCGAACCTGCAACTTTCCGGTCAGCAGGCGAGTACCGTGGCGGACAAGCTGGCCTTATTGAGCTCAAACGTTTTGGGAAGAAACTAAACAAGGATCTAAAGATGGCGAAGACAGATATCTATGCCTAGATATTTTCTACAATGAACTGGAAAAAAAATGAGCTGGCTTCGCATTAGTATAGCGCTCAGCTTGAAGGAAGTGTGGACTTCGGCAGCCTTTGTTTCTCCTGAGAAGCACAAGACTGCTGGACGAGTTAAAAATTCATCTTAACTGAGTTGCGCGAAAAAATTGAAGTACGAAAGAAAAGCACCTGGACTCAGCGTTGCATCCAGGTGTCTTCCTTTTGTACTTCAATTCTTTCACGCAACTCAGTTAGGATAGTTTTTTTTTGCTGTTGCGTTTTTTTTTCTATTTTGCTTCTATACTCATATCTTTATATTCTTCATCCTATTTTTTTCTTATCTTTCGGCTTCGCTCTTGCTTCCTCTTTCTTTGTACTGTTATACGTGACAAGGTATGCGTTATAGGAAGTACACTAGTGAACTTTTTTTTGCTGCTGATGAAAGTGATCATTCTCAAGGCACTATAAAAAAAGAGGAACATTACTACTTCTTGCGCTACACATACAGCGTTACGTCACGAGACGACGACAACACACGACCGCATACTACAGGTCGGCCCTGAAAGGGCTGTGTGCCTAAATTGCCATCGCATTTAGCGAATACGGCCATTTACAATGATTGATATGTGATGTTCAAGATCCCAACACCATTATATGATTATGAGAGATGCGGTGGTGGAGGACTCCAAAAGTTTTTACCACCTAGGGTTTCATAACGTGCACCCAAATCTGAGCACACAGGCATACAGCATCTTTGCCTCCACCGAAAATACAGCCGCCTCAACCGGTATTCGATCCTGTAACCTGCGTGTAAGCAGCCAAATACTTTAGTCAATAGATGATTGCGGTGGGGCATGGCCATATGCAGGTAAAGAACATTCGTTTTAACTGTGAGACGGTGGCAAACAATTTTGACATTGACTTTCAAAATGCAGGATTGTCAAATAATGTGGTGGAAATGGTCGACACTTAACACACCGAATTTTATATTCACAGCTCACTCACCAATTCTCTGTTTTTGTCACCCATTACCGAATACGTTACCACCACCATAAGCTCACTAAAAAATAGTTCATCTGGTGAAGATATCATCGCTGCAACAGCTATCAAGTCAATTATTGGATCGGTTGTCGCTTCATCTACTCACATATTGAGAGGTACTCACATGTTCGCAAGAGCCATCTACTCCTTAATGAGAGCAAGTTTTTTTCATAAAAATGGCTCGCCTAACAATCACAAAAATGAACTTGGTTATTGTACCCTGATATGGACATTGCCGCTTTTCTCGGGGGTCGATGAACGCATGGTATACGTATTAGAGGGTATACGTTGTTTTTAGCAAACCAAAATGTCGATTATGAAGTACAATGTGGATTCGAACCAGGTAGTCAGACTGCTCAACTGCACACTATGAATAGTTGACCACAATCACGCAACATCGCAGAACTATTACTTTCAGATCACGCCTAAATCATCAGCAGCGTGACTACGCCAACTGTAGGGCAAAGGCCCTTCCAATGTTCCACCAATCGAGACCACGTATCATCCCGTAAAAGGTATACAAACGACATTTTCCCGTCTTAAACAACGTAGTTACACCATGGGGTGGGAGGGGCGGGGGTAATGAGGTTGGTTCAGACACCTCTTGTAGTCAGACTGGGTAGGACACCTTTTGCAAGTGTGTCCCCTTCCATCGTATATTAGAGTTACTTCACAGTTAGGTATAGTGCAATCAACTTTTTTAAAGTCTGATTATTTTTGAGCGTGTACATGTGTTGAATATTCCCCAGTTGTGTGAGACTACGGAAATTGCAAGAGCCACTCGACAGGTTCAAAGAAGGCTGAATAGAACAACGCACTTACTCGAGCTCAGATTCCATTTTCCATTTCAAGTTTTTTAAGGCGTGCTTTTCGGATAGGTAAATAATAATACAACCCATATGTTAAAAACAAAATGGTCACTATGATCTCATCTATGTGATTGTTCTGGATATACTACACTGTGTTGTGATCGGCCTCACTGGCATGGCGCCACTTAGATGTGGGACGGCTGCTGGACAGCGCTCCCAGACGTGCACCCAAAAGCAACCACGACAAGCTAACCGTACTTGGAATTTTGTGGGCCGACGTCTCCCCTCGTAGAATTCTTTGAACTTACCCGCCCGACTGCAGCTTATGAAGGGCTGTTTACAATCAAAGCAGCTTAAAAGGGGTGGTTATCTGTGTACGTCCTTGCTCGTCAGAGTGCCACGGACAATGGGCCAAGTGACTAAGGTTCATGTTCAAGTGCGTTCTCAAGTTTTCAGCGCTGCCACCATGCCACCGTTTCTACAAACCGCGGCTTGCGTGGCGCCATCGACTCCTGACTGCAGCGGATTACCAAACTGATTTCTACATAAAACCCAACATCTTCGCCCTGTGCTGTGTCGTGCACTTGGTGCAATGTTTGCGCAGTTTTTCTCCCTCACCATGGTACAAACTGGACGTGCCTCTCCCCTCTTTCCTTAAGTTGGGAAGGAGGCGGTGTTTCAGCCTCTCATTTCGAGGGTGGAATTGAAGAGGACAATTTGGCTGGACCTCCCTGGGTTTCATTGTTTCCCCTGCAAGGGATCCTGGGAAGACTTGGACGTTAAAAACCACGAGAGCAGAGACGCTCGAGGCATGCTACCAAATAACATTGTAGGATTACGCTACCTTGAACCTGTATATAAAGTAAATATACCCTCCTGTTAACCACACCAGCTCTCTCCTCGACAACTCACCGGGACTTTGGCTAGCTCCACTCTTATGGCCAGACCCACGACTACATACTGCATGTAGCAACTATACGGGTCATTTAAAATCACGTAACCTAAATTCAAGTAACACAAAATGGCTTTGAAAAGGGGAAAAGGAAGAAAAACGCGTAGTTACATTACTGCCTCTCTCAATGGAAGGCACCTCCACAGTTCTGGGCAGGAAAGGAGGGAATGGGAATTCAAAAGACGTAAAGGCGTATGAGAAGGGTGGTGAAAAGCATTCGATCGATCGCATCGCGCACGCGCGCGTAAGATACCAAACGCGGCAAACGGAATGTACCGAAAGACCGCTGAGAAGCCGGAGGCGAAGCGATGCGCCCGTGAAGAAAAAAAAAACGCCACTCCACCAGTAGAAAGAAGTTAGGGCACTCTCCGACCAAGAGAAAAGGAGAGAGAGTCTCTGGTCAGACGGCGAAACGCGTCCGCGGGGAGACGAAAAAAATGGCAGCATAACCACGCAGTGATTGATGGATAGTGGGGCGAAGCTTCCGTCAGTCCATTCGTTCTTGCTGCCGTCCATCCATGCGTGCATCTGTGTGGCCGCCCGTGCGTTCATCCACCCGTCCGTGCGTGCATCAGTTCGTGCGTCCGCACGTTCATCTGTGCGTCCGTCCCTGCTTTCATTCATGCATTCACTCCTGCGTCCGTCCATGCGCCCATCCGTCCGTGCAGCCATCCATGCGTCCGTCTATGCATCTGTCTGCGTGTCCGTTCGTCCACGTATTCCACACTCCAAGTACCACCATCTCACATCTTTTCATCATATATTCCTCATATATATGCACCGCCATCCAGCGGACATTCCAAATACTAAACGAGAGGTGGCACACGCGCACTTTCTTACGGCTTGCGCTTCTTGTCTACTACCCACTTTTAACCACCTCGAGTTCATGGTGTATACTAGTTCACTGTATTCATGATACTGCGGCCCAACACTCGCTAAACCTTACTAAAGCCTAAAAGGTTACGCCCAGCGGGCATAACGTAGCAACCCTTTCGTTTCTTCTGTGCGTTGTTGAACAATAAAAAAATCGCAGCGTGCGGGTTAACTAAAAGCCGAATTCTCTTGTCTCATTCTCCCTTAGCAGTGATTAGCATGTACATTGAGCACTATCTTTTATTGTTCAACAACGCACAAAAGAAATCTCTGACCGGCACCACCTTGGAGGTCAAAATGTTATACTTGTTACACACTAAGACGGCTATGGGGGACGAACTGGGGCCACTATAAAGAGCTTCGCCCCTAAAAAATTTGTCAGGCAGCTCGCAGCGTCGAACGTAAACGAATTACGTCGGACTTCGAGGCGGCGTGGCGCGCAGCACGATGTAAACAAACTCCGACACGCGTGTAATGGGTCTCTTTAGAGGTGCGTAATAAGATCTGCGTCGCCGAAAAAGTCTAGGAGCGCATGGAACGCCCGCCGGAGTGTCGCAACGTTGGCCGAGGGGAACAATAGATGTTGTGGGCTCACGTGTGGCAGTCCCAATTGCGCGTAGGCGTTGAAGAGACGGCGACGAATATCGGCGTATCCTGGGCACCGACACAAGATATGTTCGGCCATCTCGTCTACCGGGCACTGCACACAAGAAGGGCTGCCACTTCCACTCTGTCTGAAGAGTTGGTGCGTGGTTCGGCTGCATCCAGTTCGAAGGCGCAGCAAGAAACCACGAGCACGCCAACCAATTCCTGTTGACGGCAGGCGTGCGACAGGATTGCCGGCTGCTGTTTGGGGGTCCGGGTGAAGAGTCCTGACATGGCCGGCGATAATCTGCCGCGCCACATCGTAACTGTGCACGAAGTTCGTGGCGGGTGTGGACGAGTCGTGGGCGTGCTCTGCAAGCGTGTCGGCTGCCTCGTGTCCGCGCACTTCTACGTGTGAGGGCACGAACTGGAACGACACAGCACACCCACTTCGCACAATCACTGTAAACTTGCGCGTGAGGCACTGCGCGATCGAATGGCCATTTTCATTTTTCGCGAGGGTGAGGAGTACTGCCCGAGAATCGGTGAAGACCACGGCCGATGGCGGCAGCAGCTCGGCCTGCTGATTGTCCGCTAAGTTCAGTGCCGTGAGCTCAGCCGTCGTCGATGACGCCGGGAAGGGAAGACGGTACTTCCTCTCGTCTCGGAGCACCGAATAGATGCTGGACGCAGCAGCCGAGCCGTCCCTTTTGACCGAGCTGTCGGTGTATAGATGGAGGTGGCCGGAGTACCGCTCCTCGATAAGGGCACATGTTTCCTGTAGCAGGGCAGCCCGAGGTGTGTGCCCCTTGCTGCGTATGCCCAGAACTCTGGTTGATATGGCCAGCCGGGAATACCAGTGAGGTGGAATCGGCAGGAGTCCGGCGACTGGATCTCCGGAGATAAGGCCGGCGTACTCCAGCACACTCGACAATAGGTGAATACGATATGTCACCAATAAAGCAACGTACAACACAACACAGTCAGCGACACTCAAAACAACAGACACAAACAACAATACGCGCTACAATGCAATCACAAGCATCGAACAACAAACACACGTAAAGACTATAAAGTTCAAAAACGTATTCAATTCAAAGTCCTTGGAACAAAGTCGTAATGATACTCTTCCAAAAATCACACACACCAAGCCTTATCTCCGGAGATAAGGCCGGCGTACTCCAGCGCGTTGTGGCCCATGCCAGTGTTGGGCAGCGACAGGAGCCTATTAACCAGCGCCTTGCCGTTCGTGTCATGTGCATGTGCTCCACGTGGTGCAGAGCACAGGCTTTGGCTCTGAGCGAGAGGGGAAACTGGCTGGCTTTGGTGTAGGTCATGCCCACTGGAGAAGTTCGAGGCATTCCAAAGAGACCGCGTATGCCGCCGCGATGCTACGTCTCGAAAGTCTCTCATTGAGACGCTCGCAATATGACCAAAGAGAAGGCATAGAAGGCCCTGGCTCCGGCGACGGCGTTGTACCTCCTCAGGGCGATGTCAGGCAAACAGCCATTGCCCCGCGCAAGGAGAGAGGATGCCGCTCTTGCGACTTTGCGATTGCTCAGCCAGTGGCTGGTAACTGCTGGCTTTCAGCTCAGGCGGTCATTCAGCATGATTCCGAGGTATCGCACTGATCGTCGCCACGGCAGAACGCGTCCCCAGAACGTGAGGCGGCCCACCTCGTATCGCCCCCTTAGGGTACGGTGGACGAGAAGAGCTTCGGTCTTGGCAGTGGAGAGCTGAAGCCCAATGCTCCAAATGAAAGCATCCACTGCCTCGAGAGAGCGCTCGATGCTCTGTCGCGCATGTTTCCTGCACAAAGTGGGTCCACTCACGAAGAAGGCGACGCCGTCCGCATCGATTGCCACGCGCACCGTGTACTCCAAGTCACGAGGTAGACAGTCCACGATACGCGCGAGGGCGAGATTGAAGGGCATCGGGCCCAAAATACTTTTTTATCATATACTGCGAACCATTTAAGGTCCAAGCAGGAAAGGTACAGCAAGTTCAAAGTTAAAATAAAAGTACAACAAAGTTACAACAAAATTGATACTGGTATACACGAAATGTAAGAAAAATATAGCAATCACCATCAAATTATACTCGTGTCCAGAGGGCTGAGTAAACTCACTGCAACACAATCCATAAGCAAAGCACCACACTCTTAGGCACACAACAAGTTGTTAAATCAAACAAGTATTGTGAAAGCCAGGAAACACAAGGCGCATTTCATGGTGAAAAGGAAAGAAGAGTAGAGTTTCGGGGCAACAAATTCCACTCAGAGATTGATTTCGGGAAAAAAGAGTGTTTGTATA
The DNA here is from genome assembly GCF_043290135.1 of Rhipicephalus microplus. Classification (NCBI taxonomy): domain Eukaryota; kingdom Metazoa; phylum Arthropoda; class Arachnida; order Ixodida; family Ixodidae; genus Rhipicephalus; species Rhipicephalus microplus. Next base: position 274,008,472 of record NC_134702.1, on the reverse strand, counting down.
AATTAGTTCTTGCGAAAATTGGCTTGATGCTACAGCTGTGTTTGTGACGGGAAGGCCTGGAAGAATCCTTTACCATGTAGTTTTCTTGCTTTATTTCGAGTTTAGAAAAATATATTAAACGAAGTAAGTTAAGTCGAGCAGCTCGTCGTCTGTCCTCAAGAGGTTCAAGATTTGCCAACTGCAACATCGCAGAGGGGGAATCGCGGCGTCTATACCTACTGTGAATAAAACGGGCTACCAGGCGCTGAATTTTTTCTATCTTTTGTATGTTGTTTTTTGTGTGAGGGTCCCGTACTACGGAGGCGTACTCCAAGGAAGGCCTTACCTTTGTTTTGTAAGCTTCAAGCTTTAAGGAACTGGGGACATTAGCTAATCGGTGCTTTATAAACCCTAGTTGTTTACGTGCGGAAGAGCATGTATTTACTATATGGGTTTTCCAGTTGAGGCTTGAGGTAATTGTAACACCCAAATATTTATATTCTTCGACTTGTGTAGTCTGTGACCCTTTTATATCATATTTAAAGTGAAACTTGTTGATTTTCTTGGTGATACACAAGTGAGCAGTTTTTTCAAGATTAATTACCATGTTCCACTCGGAACACCAAGTTTCCAAGTTGCTGATGTTTCTGTTTAAAACTTGTTGATCTGCGTTTGAGTTTATGACTTTGAAAACAATGCAGTCGTCTGCGAACAGTTTAACTGATATGCTGGTATCTATTGCTTGAGCCAAATCATTAATATAAATGTTAAATAAAACAGGACCGAGTACGGACCCCTGCGGTACTCCGGAAAAAACGTCTAAGAAACGCGAGCGCGAACCCTCAATCTCCACGTATTGTTTACGGTTTAGTAGGTAAGATGTGACCCAATTTGTTATATCTGAAGGAACGCCAATTGACTTCAGTTTAATTATTAATTTTTTATGGGGAACTTTGTCGAACGCCTTCGAGAGGTCAAAAAATATCACGTCAACCTGGCTACCAGCATCTAGAGCCTTCGCAAATTTATTAATTGTAGTTAATAACTGTGTAGTAGTAGAGAGACCTCGTCGAAAACCGTGTTGGTGCTCAGTGAGAATATTTTGGGATTGAAGAAAGTTATTGAGGTACTTTGCGATAATAAGTTCCAGCAGTTTACAACAATGACAGGTGAGAGAGATGGGCTGATAGTTACAAAAATTGAGACGGTTACCCTTCTTATACACAGGAGCCACACGTGCAATACGCCAATCATCAGGTATCGCACAAGACGAAACGGATTTCTGCAAAATGACTACAAGGAACCTTGCTAACAGTGTAGCATAGCGTCTGAGAAATGCGGAAGGGATATCATCAGGGCCTGTCGATTTTTTCAGATCCAATTGCAAAAGCAATTCTGTGACACCTTCCAAAGAAAACTGAATGACACCACAATCACCATTTTCACAAACAGCCCAGTTTAAAGGATCTGACGTTGAAAACACACTTTGGAAATACTCGTTAAACACCTCCGCCACTTCTCTTGGATCAGTAAGTACCCGATCACCCTTGGCGATTTGATCAAGCCTCGTGCCACCCTTATTCGATAAAAATTGCCAAAATTTATAGAGGGACTTTCGGATACAAAACGATTGAGTGTCACATTAAATTTGTGATCCCTAGAAGCAGCTAATTTGGACTTTAATGTAGCCTGTAAAACAGAAATGTCTGCTTGAGCAGCATTGGAACGTTTCCGCAAGCGTTTTAACTGGCGCTTCACATTATTTATTTCTCTATTTATCCACCGATTCGTCCTGCCAACTTTTTTCACTTTATCTGGAATAAAATGCTGGATACAGAAATGACAGTGCGCTTTGAACTTTGTCCATAATGTATTGATGTCATCACTATCATCAAACAAAACAATGGCTTCCTCGAGATAATTAGTTATATTTACATCATCTGCAGATGTGTACTGCTTTATAGTAATAGGTTTGTATTGGGGTGGGTTGGATTGACGTGGGAGCAATGACGTAAAGTATATGATCTGAAATTCCCTCACAAATATTGGTGGTAATGTCAGTTATAGTTGAGGAGCACAAGACGATATCTAGAATCGAAGACGTACCGCTTGTCACCCGAGTGGGAAGTAAAACAGTTTGGGTCAGATACTGCTCTGCGGAACACCAGCAGTGGATGGGCGAGGCATGCTTAGGTCGCCAGCAATGTGGACGCGGAAGGTTCTGCCACCTAGCAACTCCTCGACGTACCCTAGAAGCCTGCCGCACACACCCATTGCACGTAGAGCGTGCAAAACAGCCGCATGAGGCAGGATACCGAAGGCACTCTTGATGTGGAGGAGAACCGAGTATCCGGCGTGACCCCGGAGCTTTGCATCCTCCAGGGCTGTGACAACGTCGAAAATGATTTCCGCGGCGGATCGGTGGCAGTGGAAGCCGCTCTGCCCGGCCGCAAGGAAGTTTAGGGACAGAGCTATCCATTCGAGAGCTTGAGAGCCTTGGCCTCCATTACCTTCCCAGCATCCGATGTAAGCGAGACCGGCCTGTAGGAGGTTGCTTCGGACGAGGGCCTGCCCTCCTTGCGAATCATAACGACAATCGCCTCCTTCCATGTTGCCGGAAACGCGCCAGAGCGCCAGACGCTGTTGTATCCCTCGAGCATGCCAGGAAGTTGGCTATCGTCGCGGTTTCGCAGCATCTGGTACGCGATGCCATCTCTGCCAGGCGCCTAACGGTTCCTCCGCGTTCCCAGGACGTGATGATGCTCGCTGAGAGTGAATTCCTCCATGCAGAGGGCCTCGACCTGCTGCACAATCTCCGACGTGAGAAAAAACCACTCCGGAGAAACAGTTTAGGCCGGTGATGCGGTGGCACTTGGGGTGCCTGCACTTTGTCAGGGCCGAGCACAGGATGTGGAAAGTGTCCACGTGTAGCTCCGTCAGCTGGGCGGTGGTTAGTTGCAGGGCGATAGTGATGAAGAAAACCGGAGACTGCGGGCCCCGTGGTCTTAACATCACCCCAAACACCCGCCAAGCGCCGGTTGTACCGCTGCTGATTGGAGCAGCGGAAAAGGCCGGACCAGCTTTCGGCACAGCGATGGTGGGCGCGGTACCCACACACCGCGTCGATGCGGTTGTAGAACGTCAAATCCTCCCCCCTCCTGGAGCGCTCAGCTAGGCGTTGAATCCGATGACGAGCAGCCCGCAGGTTCTGCTGTTTGATAGTGACAGGTCTCTGGAACCTCGCGACATCTAGTGTTTTGACTGAAACAAAGTAACATCATGTCTCTACGAACCTATAATATGATTTAGTGGCGAGACTAGCTGGGCTCCAGCGTCAGCTTTCACGGGGATGCTCCCAGGTGGTGCCACTGCTACTTTTCATGCAATCAAAGAGAAGCAATAAAAGACAGGGTAAGAGGTGACATGAGGGTTGCAGTAGGGACGTTCTCAGAACATAAGCTGGAAGCAGTCATGAGGTAAGCGAGTGCAAAACTCAAAACTACATCCGATGAACGAAACCTCGGAATAAATGCAGGCAGTTTAAACGATGTTTTAAATGAAGATACGGCCGGACTAGCGATGCCACTGGCGAAAGGAGTCGATGATATGTGCGCCATTTCTCCTCAGGTACAGGTCGATTATCGCCGGTCCCGTCAATTTGGGAGGCAATCATTGGGCTAATTCCAAGGGCCAAAGTATCGGCCCCCTGAACTGCACCACGGAAGTGTGGAAAATTTAGAAGTGGTCGTGTTTCGCAGCGCCAACGGACGCCGGCTGTGGCCCAAAGAACGAGCCTGAGCCGAGAGTTGATTAACAAAACAATATATATTCTCAAATATGGCAGATCAAACGATACACAAATATGCACAATCAACAATAGGTGGATACGATATATCACCATTAAAACAACGTACAACAAATTACAATCAGCGACACACGAAACATCGGATACAAACAACAATACGTGCTACAATGCAATCACATGCATCGAACAACCAAGACACCGAAAGACTAAAGAGTTCGAAAACTTATTCGGTCCAAAGTTCTTGGAACAAAGTGTGAATATTACTCTTCCAAGAATCACTCACTCAAAGTTCAGCGCTGTTCTCGATCCGCTGCTTCCGAAGTTTCTCTTCCAGGAAACTTCACATCTTCAATTGGCCACTCTCCAAGCACCAAACTTCTTTGCCGGTAATGCGTCCGCTTCGCATGCGCCGCTGCTGTGATGCGTCTTTCCTCACTGGCGTAAGACACACTCTTCTGCTTATAACCCAAGCTTTCACCCCTCAGGTGGAAACTCTCTGCATGACCTGCTTTGTCATTGAGGACAGAAGCCTTCAAGGTTGCGGAATGACCCTACACAGAATGGCACAAAACTTACTTGATCTCCTGCCTATACACACGGGCATAAACTCACTTCCTCTTGTAATACCCCTTCTCCGCTGCTCGCTTAAATGCCTTTCGTGTCAGATTTCAGAAAATTCTAATCGTTTTGTCAGCGCGATGCACAGCCAAGGCTGGGGAAAGAGCGAGACGTTTCGAGGGCCGTCCGTGACACGTGAAGCAAGTCTACATCACCACGCCCCTTTCCTTCCAGATTTTTCTAGGGATTGCTGGGCGGCCGATGTGAGTAGGTTGGCTGGCGAAACTATGCTTTCGATGGGGAGAGACAGCACACCCGGGGAGTCTATCAGTGTTTTTTTTTCTAGCGCCGACCTCGAGGCGCATCTGTGGCGCCCGGCACCGTCACTGTCGCAAACACTTGGCGGCGCGCCCACTTCTGAGTGCTTGTTTGTGACACTCCCCCCCCCCTCTGATTTAAGAATATTGTTATATAAAAATGACGCAAGGTGTGTCTATTTAAAATGTATATTCAAACTGATGTGTATGGCGTCGACTAATATGGAGGACAGCACGCACAAGCGACAGACCACTTCCTCGTTATCGTCTTCTGACCCCTGATATGTCAGCTACGTAGCATTACCCCCCCCCCTACGGTAAAAGCGCCGTATCGGTGCACATTAATTACGGTCTTCAGTAGGCAGGTGGTAAGGTTTTAGCCTGCTGACTTGCACAACATCACTGGGTGTGGTTGCAGGCAGACTTGTGGTCTCAGATGCAGGAATGATTTCATAGGTGACGTCGAATACCTGGCGGTTGATACGGTAAGGACCCATGTAGCGAGACAACAACTTCTCTGACAAGCCAGCTCGACAAACTGGGCACCACAGGAGAACAAGAGAACCGGGTGAGAAGTCAACGTCAGCATGCCGGCTGTCGTAGATGGCTTTCTGGGTGGCTTGCGAAGCTGAAAGTCTAGAGCGGGCGATCTGACGTGCGTGGTCGGCACGAGCAATAGCGTCGCGTGCGTACTCGGTTTACACGTTGTGTTGGTTGGAAGTAGGGTGTCGAGTGGTAACGTCGGATCACGGTCATAAAGCAAATAAAAGGGTGAATAACCAGTAGTGTCGTCACGCGAAGAATTGTACGCGAAGGTCACGGGAAGTAGCGCCAGGTCCCAGTCATGGCGATCGGAGGACACTAACATCGCGAGCATGTCCGTGAGGGTCCGATTTAGCCGTTCGGTAAGGTCATTTGTTTGGGGATGGTAGGAAGTGGTCAGCTTGTGGTGCGTCGAGGAAGAGCACAGAAGATCATCGAATAAAAAGGACAAAAATACGCGGCCGCGATCCGTGAGTAATTGGCGAGAAGCGCAATGGTGTAGGATGACGTCATGGAGCAAAAAGTCTGCAACGTCAGTAGCGGTGCTGGTGGGGAGCGGTCGCGTGATGGCATACCTAGTCGCGTAGTCATTAGCAACGGCGACCCACTTGTTACCCGATTTCGACTTGGGAAAAGGACCGAGAAGATCTATACCGACACGGAAGAAAGGTTCAGTTGGGATGGAGATCAGTTGAAGAAGTCCAGCCGGGGGCGCAGTAGGTCGTTTCCTGCGTTGGCATTTATCGCAGGAGGACATGTAACGGCAAACGGACCGGGCGGGACCACGGCAAAAGAAGCGGCGACGCACGCGGTCGTACGTCCGAGATACACTCAGATGACCAGAAGTTGGTTCATCGTGAAGCTCGTGCAGCACGGTTGAACGCAAATTTTTCGGCACGACAAGAAGGAGCTCAGGGCCATCTGGCTGGAGGCTACAACGGTACAGCGTGCCATTTAAGAGGACGTACATGCGAAGTGACGTGTCGTTCGAAGCAGATTCGAGATGGACAATAAGTTGTCTCAGAGGAGCATCACGACGTTGTTCATCACCAATCTGAAGAAACTGGGACATTGACATGACGCTGAGGCTAGACTCGATGTCTGGTTCGTCGGGCTTATCAACATGTAGCGAGATAAGCAATCGGCGTCCAGATGAAGACGTCCAGACCTATAAGCAACCGAGTAGAAATACTTCTGTAGGTGAAATGCCCAACGACCATGTCGTCCAGTGAAGTCCTTCAGAGAAGAAAGCCAACACAGCGCGTGATGATCTGTGATGACACGGAAAGGGCGGCCAAACAAGTTAGGACGGAATTTCAAAACCGCCCAAACAAGAGCGAGACATTTCCGTTCTGCTATAGAATAATTGCGTTCAGACTTAGAAAGCAGACGGCTTGCGTACGCGATTACATGGTCGTTGCCCCGCTGAATTTGCGCCAAAACTGCGCCAATTCTATGACCACTTGCGTCTGTTCGCACTTCTGTAGGAGCATCGGGGTCGAAATGTGCAAAGATAGGAGGCGTCGTTAGAGCGGTTATTTGCTTAGAGAAGGCGTCAGCTTGAGGAGGGCCCCAACAAAATGGGACGTCTTGTTTGAGAAGGTTGGTGAGTGGCCGTTCGAGTGCCGCGTAGTTTTTCACGAAGCGGCGAAAGTAGGAGCAGACGCCCACAAAACTGCGAACATCATGGACAGAGCGTGGGACTGGGAAGTTTGTTACAGTGCGTACTTTCGCCGGGTCTGGCCGTACGCCGGCAGCGTCAGTGAGGTGACCCAATACGGTCATCTGACGAAGACCGAAGTGGCACTAGGAGGAATTGAGCTGCAGGCCGGCCCGTCGAAATATGGATAGAATGGTCGAAAGGCGTTCAAGGTGGGTTGCGAAGGTAGGTGAGAAAATGATCACGTCATCCAGGTGACACAAACATATCGACCGTTTAAATCCTTTTAGGAGCATGTCCATCATTCTCTCGAAGGTCGCTGGAGCGTTGCAGAGACCGAATGGCATGACCTTGAATTGGTAAAACCGTCAGGGGTAACAAAGGCGCTCTTTTCTCGGTCCATGTCATCTACAGCAATTCGCCACTAGCAAGATCGGAGGTTGAGAGATGAAAAGAAGGTGGCGCCATAGAGGCAATCAAGGACATCGTCAATGCGCGGTAGAGGGTACACTTCTTTTTTTTTGGTAATTTTGTTGAGGTGGCAATAATCAACGCAGAAATGCCGTGAGCCGTCTTTCTTTTTTACTAATACCACGGGAGATGCCCAAGGGCTCGTTGATGGTTCGATTACGTTTTTCATAAGCATTTTGGCCACTTCTTTCTGAATCACTTCTCGCTCGAACGCTGATACGTGGGACGGCAGACGGTGAATGGGCGCAGAGTCACCAGTGTTGATTAGGTGAGTGACAATTTTAGTCTGGCCCAAGGGACGACCGTCGGTGTCGAAAATGGCACTGTGTGAGACCAAAACTTGGCCGAGAGCGTCGGCCTCGTGAGGCAACAGCTCCGATCCAATCATGTTTCGAAAAATACCATCGTCTAGGCTGGGTAACCGTGAGACTGCGCTTCGATCAAGAGCAGATACAGTGACAACACTGACATCGCCCTCTGTTATGGCAGTTAGCTGGGCTAGAGACATCTGGCAGGGCAACACTTGAGGGGTGAAACCGAAGTTTAGGAACGGAAGTAACACACAGTTATCCGCTATGGTCGCGATGGTATAGGTCCCAGTAACACTGCGCGTCAGCCGAACTTCAGTAATTGGCGTAACGATATAATCACCGTCAGGAACGGGAGGAGTCGATGAAAAGACACGTACGTGACGGCTCGAGGTGGCAGGTGAACGAAAGTGGTTGGGCTCAAGCGGCTGGTGGGCTTTGCAGAGTAGTCGGCGAAGATTGGAAGATCAAGGCTGAGTGTACCAGACGAACAATCAATTAAGGCCGAGTGTGCCGAAAGGAAACCAAGGCCAAGTATGAGGTCATGAGGGCAGCAGGCTATCACGACAAAAAGGACCACGGCGCGACGACCGGCTATGCTGACACGAGCAGTGCACATTCCGATTACTGGTACAGTACCGCCATCGGCAACACGTATTGCCTGCGTCGTAGACGGCGTCATAATCTTTTGTAAGCGGCAACGTGGAGAAGTGCTCATAATAGACAGGTGCACACCTGTGTCAATGAGGGCGGTCACAGGAACATGGTCGACTTGTACTTCAAGCAGGCTATGGTGCGTGGGAAGCGTCAGTAGAGAACTTTCGGCCGTCATTGGTATTTCAGTTTCACCTCTATAAGCTGCAATATCTAGTTTTTCTGCTGTGGTCGTCCAGAGAACCTCGGCGAGGAAAAGCGCCGAGGTGGCGGAGAGCGGGATTGGCGACGTAGCGGCGACGGGAAGCGAGAGCTGCGGCAACCGGACGAAGGGGCGTCAGGGTACCGGCGACCGGGCAAAGGGGCGTCAGTGGAAGGCTCGTAAGATGACGACAAATAGAAATTGAAGGGTGCGGCGACTGAACGTCGAGGGGTCGTCTTTTCGAAGCAGCGTTGGCATTCCCTTCGTAACATTAGTTGGCCGTTTTGTCATTACAGCACCCACAATAGGGAGTTGCTTACCTTTTGCGACTCTACCAGTCCGTCGGTGACGTCGTCATTATCGAAATTCGGTGCCGCCTGCACACAGGGTCCTTCGTGGGTTTTACTCGCTCCGATTCGACATGGGTCTGCCTTGTGCCCAGTCTGACCACATTTCAAACATTTTACAACAGCAGGGCTCGTAAAGTTAGTTCGACAGCTGTTAGCGCGATGACCCACTCGGTTACACAGAAAACATTGCGGAACATTTTCCGGTGCACGCTTCTTTTTTTCGGACGCCAGTTTCTTCAAATCTTTGGGACATGCCTTCTTAACCTTGGCAAGGTTTGTGCCACCTTGTGCTTCCAAGAATTGGTCAGCCAATTCAAGCATGATTTCAACGGACTTAGCTCTCCTCTTTTTCAAGTACTGCGACAGTCAGGGGTGGCAACTGGTAAGAAATTTCTCTCTAAGCTCTCTAAGCTCATCGTACTCCTGTGCTGTCCCTGAAAATTAGATCCATCTATCAAAATAATGGCTAAGTCTGGCGGCGTACTGCGTACGCCACCAGACTTAGCTACCATCAGCTGGTTTTCCTGTCCGAAATCTGTCCCAGAAAACCTCGACAGTAAATCTAAATTGCTTCAGTAAAACAGCCTTCACCCTTGTATAGTTGGCTCATCGGTTGACGTCAGCCTACTGTACACACTCAGCGTTTCACCACTCAAGCAAGTACTTAATGCAATTGCCCATTGATGTTCTGGCCAATTCTGGCTCCTTGCAGTCATCTCAAACTTTTGAAGGTACGCGTCAAGGTAGTCCTTCCTTTCATTACCGCTACGAGCAGCTTGCTTAGGTTCAAGTGCATGTCAGGATCTTCCCGTTCACTGCTTTCAACTCTAGCTTGGACGAGAGTTTCGCTTCACTTTTGCAAACGCAGCAGCTCGAATTTCATCTCGTGCTGCAGCTGTCGTTCCCTTTCAGCCATCTCTGCCTCTCTCTTCTTTTAGCTGGTGCTCCTTTGCCTACCTTTCTCCATTCGCCATCTCTGCTGCCAGCCCACAACTCACACTTCAATCGCTGCTCTCTTTCTTCTTTGAATACCGGCTGCGGCGGCTGCATTTCCGATGGAGGCGGAATCGTTGTAGGCCCGTGTGCTCAGATTTGGGTGCACGTTAAAGAACCCCAGGTGGTCAAAATTTTCGGAGCCCTCCACTACGGCATCTCTCATAATCATATGGTGGTTTTGGGATGGTAAACGCCACAAATCAATTAATGAATCTTTCTTCTTTGAACCTTTCGGCTGCCAACCTCTCTCTCTCTCTCTTTCTCTCAAGCTCAATTGCTTTTTCCGCTTTGGCTCTTTCAACCACCGACCTTTCTTTTTCCAGCTCAGCTGCCTTTTCTTCTTTGGCCCTCTCTTTTTCTTTTTTTTTCCTTCTCGCTGACCCACTTCCGCAGTTCGGTGCAAGAAAGACCCGTCTTCTAACCAACAGCTACAACTTCTCGAGATTCATGGTGGCTCGCAAATAAAACCTCGCCGCGTGCCCGAAATATCTTCCTAAAGCTGTGTATCAAAACACTCTCTCCACACGAGTTAACGAGAACACTGAGCAACACAGGAGAATTGTTCCGATAGCCCTACCTACAACTCGAGGCTCTTTCTTACTACTTTGTACACACTGTGCACCAAAATGGTCCTGTCGCGGATGCCAGAATAATTGTCACAGGTCCCGTGAATTAGGGAGGCGATCGCCGGGCTAACTTCAAAAGCCGAAGTATCGGCCCCCCGAACTCGACCACGAAAGCATGGAAAATATCGGAGTGGTCTTATTTGGCGCGCCAGCAGACGCTGGCTTTGGTCCAAAGAACGAGTCAGAGCCGAGTTGATAAACAGAAAAAGAATTCATTCTCAAATATGGCAGATCAAACGATACACAAATATGCACACTCGACAATAGGTGAATACAATATGTCACCAATAAAACAACGTACTACGCAATACAATCAGCTACACTCAAAACAACGGATACAAACAACAATACGTGCTACAGTGCAATCACATGCATCGAACAACCAAGACACCGAAAGACTAAAGAGTTCGAAAACTTATTCGGTCCAAAGTCCTTGGAAGAAATTGTGAATAATACTCTTCCGAGAGTCACTCACTCAAATTTCAGCTCTGTTGTTGATCCGCTGCCCCCGAAGTTGCTCTTCCAGGAAATTTCACGTCTTCAATTGGCCCCTCTCCAAGCACCAAACTTCTTTGCCGGTAACGCGTCAGCTTCGCACGCGCCGCTGCTGTGATGCGTCTTCCCTCGCTGGCGGTAGACACACTCTTCTGCTTGTAAAACAAGCTTTCACCCCTCAGGTGGAAGCTCTCTTCATCACCTGCTTTGTCATTGAGGACAGAAGCCTTCAGGGTTGCGGAATGACCCTCCACACAATTGCGAAAAACTTACTTGATCTCCTGCCTATACACACTGGCATAAACTGACTTCCTCTTCTAATATCCCCTCTCCACTGCTCGCTTAAATGCCTTTCCCGTCAGATTTCAAAAAATTCTAATCGTTTTGTCGGCGCGATGCACAGCCAAGGCTGGGGAAAGAGCGAGACGTTTCGAGGGCCGTCCGCGACACGTGAAGCAAGTCTACATCACCACGCCCCTTTCCTTCCAGATTTTTCTAGGGCTTGCTCGTTGGCCGATGTGAGGAGGTTGGCCAGTGAAACCACGCTTCCGAGGGGGCGAGACGGTGCGCCTGGGGAGTCTTTGGATTCTTGTTTTTTCTTCTCTAGCGCCGACCCAGAGCCACCCCTCTGGCGCCCGGCTCCGTCCATGTCGCCAGAACTCGGCGCGCGCTACCTTCTGAGCGCTCGTTTGTGACAACGATCCCGGAGGTACCCGTGCGTCACAGCAACCTGCAAAAAGCAGTTGCCAACGCTAACCAAGATATATGGCAGATGAGTCGAAAGAAAGGCTTTGAGGTGATGAAAATAAAGAAATAGGTGCATAGGTGGGGTGGTTTTTGACGAGACTGAATTCACTTCGATGGGAGGCTAGGTCATGTGCATGGTTGGAGAATCGCAGGACGTGCCGTAGCATTTTTTCGGGGAGGGGGGGGAGCACGTGGGCACTTCGGGGTGCATGATAGCCAGTAAAGAGAAAAAAAAAACAGGGAGACTTTTTGAGAGGTGGTATAAACAGATAGGATTCCAAAGTGGCACCAATATCTTAGACGCGTAGAGTCCGGGGCGGAAATCGACGTAGCCACAAGGGTCCAGCCAATACAGAGGTAGAGTATATTAACATTCAGGGTAGCAGTAATAGGCTGAAGCGGGAAGAGATAGAAGACTAGCTAAGGGAGGAGAGGCCGGTGGCATATTTTTTTGTAGAAACACATCTCAGGGACATGGAGCAACCTCCAAACAATCCGGACTATGCGTCGGAATATTGTAATGGAACAGAAGGCAGCAGAAAGGGGGGTGGTTTTGGAACATTCATTCATGAAAATGCAGAATGGCAAAGGGTCAAGCAGGAGTTCAAGGAACATTTATGGATAAAAGGGAAAGTGGCAGGGCAAATGGCGCTCCTGTGTTTTGTATACTTGTGGACAGGGACGAAAGCCAGAGAATGAAATCAACAAATGGTACAGTGCATAGGAAATGACATTGACGAACTAGGATAAGAGTGTGAAGTAATTATATTAGCAGTTGCGAATGCGCACACTGACAATACGTATTGATATACTGACCCAACAGGCAGAATACTAATGGATATGAGTGAAAGACATAATTTAATCATTTGCAACCACACCGAGAAATGCGAAGAATAGATAACATGGGAGGTGGGAAGGCTGCAGTCGACAATGAATTACGCAAGTATTTCACATAGGATGTATGATCGGCTAAGGGTGATGAACATAAAAGAATATGGGTCCAGAAGCTTAGGTAGTGATCACAAACTTATCAAGCTGAATTTTGGAAGAGAAGGAAAATTGGAAAGGACGCATTACGAGCAAGCACACGGTAATATTTATTAAGAAAGGCAAATAGAAATTGCAACTAAAGAGATTGAGAAAATAATCACCGAGGATACCAAAACAGAGTGGACGTACGCAAATCTAACTTGATTGTTTGTGTTGGAGCTTGCTAAGGTACGAGTCAAATCAACCGGAAAAGGGAGACACAATCCAAGAGCCAGTGGAACGAGGAAGTTAAGGGTGCCATAGTAAGACGTCAGGAAGCTTCCAGGGAAAACAGGTATGCTTAATAGAGGGGTGAACCAGAAAATATGTCGAAAAAATGGGATAATATTTTAAGCTGCAGAAGGAACGCGTTCGATTTGATCAGTAAAAAATTAAGAAGAAAGGAAGACCAATGGATGGCAAAAGTAAACAAAAAGGTGGCAGCTGCAAAGCTTTGAAACTTTCTCGATTTTATGAGTGATGAGCCAAGCATGAAACAGGGGTTTATAACTACAGGTAAAGGGGTCAGGCTAGAAGGGGGTGAGGCAATCGTATATATAAAAAGAATGATGACAAATATTGAACACCAAGGAAGCGCTGCATGCACCGTACCAGATGAGGATAGACCAATTAGCTCAGTGGCTCGACTGCGACAACGAGAGTGGCAAAGGGCAGAGAAAATAGTTCCTAATAGCACATTAACAGGCCCTGAAGGCATTCCAATTATGCTGATAAAGAAACTTGGACCAAAGTCTAAGCAAACATCGAGAGAGGCAGCGAGTGAAGCAATAATGAATGGTGAAGCTACCATTGGGTGGAAACTAAGCAGGATGAGCATGATATATAAAGAAAAGGGGGACAAAGCCAACATGAAATACTACGTCCTATAACAGTGACATCAGTAGTTTACAGGCCGGTGGTGCAGTGCAGATAGTAAAGGAAAGACTGCAGACATGGGTGGGGAATAAGGGGGTGCTGGGAGAACTACAAAATGCGTTCCGTAAACGAAAGAGGTTGGAAGACAATAGGGAGTTTTTGTACTGGGTGCGCATTCTCTTGGGGCGCTGCGGGCTTGGGTGTGCGCGGTGTTTCAAGCCCAACCCATACCCAACTGGATTGCCTTTTAGTTGGCGCCAAGGTGGCACGCACGCAAACGCAAGCCGCGCAAAGTTCACACGCGCTCGCAGAGCCATAGCGTCTTGTCGCGTGAGTATTTATGTCTTTTTATGATTTAAAATCTTAAAATAAACATATATAGTGACCAGGACACTTTTTTTATTGTGTACAGTAATCTGGTATAAGCAAAAAAAATGAAAAATACAAGGTTACTGTAACGACAGTGTCGACATCTTGTGACACTTTGTGCAACCGTAGTCATGAACATGTCAGCTTACGCGTATAATGTTTTTGAGGTGAAAACGAATAAAAAGGTTGCTCATTTGTAATATTGTCGCTGCGCAGTTTTTGCACCCGATGTACAATGCACAATGTTTCTGCAATAACACAGTTGTGGTTGTCTGTTTCACTATGGCCGCGCTAGAAGACACCACCTACTCAGCTGGTCGGGGGCTGACATATGCTTTTTAGTTTCTATGCTACAGGCCATTCTAGCTTTGGAAATCTGGCTGAAACCATGTAATCGCTATAAGTGCTCCCACTTTGGCTTATTTTAACTCGACGGCTAGGGTATCCGCAGTGCGGATACCGTGAGTTCTTGTGGAGGTGGGCCGGGCGGACGCATGGCCCCATCGCCCCAGCGATCTTGCGACGCATCTGTTTGGGGTTTCGCGCATGCGCAATACTGCCGCCCCAACGTCCTGCGTACGCGAGCCGCTTGGATACCCAGCACTAAAACTCCCTAATCTGTTTTCATTGAAGCAGTTTGTTGAAATAGCGGAAAAAGAACACATGCCCCTGTGGCTGGCATTTCAAGATATCGAGGGAGCTAACAATTGTGTTATTGGAAAAAAACTTTTGAGGAATGCTGGACACAATAGAGGTGGAAGATGAAATAACTTATCTTCTAAAGATTATCTATAAAACTAACAAGGTAATTATAAAATGGGAAGAACGGGTATCTGAACCTACGGAGATACAATGCGGGCTTCGACAGGTTTGTTGCTTGTCACCTTTGTTATTTATGCTGTATCGTTCGAGACTACAAGTCAAATTAGAGGGGAATCCACTCGGATCCGCCTATCTTTTTCAAAGCAGGGAAAACACATTGAACAGTCATTACCAGCATTGATGTAAGCAGATGATATAGTATTAATAGCCGACAACAAGGAAAATCTCAGGGATTGATAGACATCTGTGGTAATGAGGGAGATAGGGTGAATATGAAGATCGACAGGAAAAAATCGGCAATCATAATTTTAATGATAACAAAAGCAGTGGCATAAGATACAGGAAGTCACGCTAGAAATAGTGGATAAATAAAAATTTATGGGCGTATGGTTAAGTAACAGAGCTGTATCTATGGGTGCACGAAAGATACGTAATGAATAAGGGCACCTGGAATGCGGCTGTAAAGAAAAAGCGGGCACTGTGGCACTACAATCGGTAGGATGTTGTGAGAGGGATTTGGAAAGGTGTAATGGTTTTGGGTTTGTCGTTCAGCTGTGCGGTCATGCGCATGAAATCAGAAGTTCAAGCAAGATTGGAAATTAAACAACGTGGCATAGGTAGACTTGCTTTGGTAGCACACGGAAATACCCCAAATCAGGGGGTTCAGGGAAACATGAGGTAGACATCAATTCAGTGCAGGGAAGCTAGCAGCAAGATATAATTTGAGGAGCGATTGAGAAAATGTGTGAGGCGCCTTTGTCTATGAAAGTTTTCAGTTAATTGGACATGAGGACACCGCTCGGGGGCCACGGAGTGCAGACGTGCGTCACGTCGGGTGCGTTACTTTCCTATGTTTTTGGTGACTTGTCAAACTCATCGTAAAAACAATTCTCTCCATCGATCAGTGTAAGTTTCAAAGACTACTCTGTCACCAAGATTGCCAGGTGGGTCCACTTTTTGACCGCTTATCGGAGCTTTTTTCTCCACCACGCTGGCACACTAAGCGCAGCGTCTCTACTTACTGTGCCATAGCCCGGCCGCTGCGGTGGTATAGGCCGTGAGCCTGACGTGTCGCTGGACCTCTTCGTAGCTTCCGACCTCCGACGAAAACGCACCAGGCTTTTCCAAGAGATAAATGTCTGTCGTAGTGGTAGATATAGAAGAGAATCAGCAGAAAGATTTCGGTGAGGGAGCAGGATGATGCAGCGCCCGGAGAACAAAGCAGGCCGATGGGCTGTCAAAGTCTTTACCAAAGCAGCAGGCGGAGACGCAGCAAGTGACGGCAGCCGTGGCGACGGGTGCGTATTAGAAAAAAAACTGTGCTCGTCAATTGCAGCATCTCGCCAAGGCGAGTCGAGTGCCACAATTACCACCTGATGATTTCAAGATCATCGTACGTCCTAGGGATGGCTTCAACGGGGCCAACTATAGAATGGATCGCCTTTCTTGCTGCCTACGTAACGCGGCGGGTATTGGCAGAGAAGCAGCTAGAGAAGATAGCATCTGCCTCAATGTGATTCAAAGCGTCGTTGTACTCAGCACACCGTCAGCAGACAGAGCCACACGCTACGGAGCCATCAGCAAGCTTTGCATCGGTGATGAAGAGTGCGCTGCTAGTGCTAATCATGCCGCTCCGGAAAATACTTCAAAAGTCCTGATTAGGAACATTTCCAAGGATGAGAGCCCGGCGGACATTGTTAATAACTTAGTGACGCAACGCAGCCCAGGAGGGCTGCACGCTAAGTGCATGGGTACCACGGACAACATAGTCATATTTATTTGACGGCTTCCACGTACCCAGACACGTGTACTACGCACCATGCTTGGCAGATGCTCCCTGTACAGGAAGCACATCGACGTCTGCTATGAGTGTGGCAGGCTGGGAGATCGCTCTGACGTGTGCCCCAACCCTAGGGACAAGATATGCCGGGGTTCAGGAAGCAACAACCCGCCGTCTGACCATCGATGTGAGCCGCAGTATCAACTGTTTGGCAAAGGTCACCTCACTGGAGACCGCAGCTGCAAAGCGAGATACAAGACTCCGTACATAATCAAGTGTCGCGAACTAGACTGAAGACGACGAGAAGAAGAGAAAGCGGCCGAGGTGTACGGCAGCAGATACAAAAGCAGCATAGCCACAGGAGGCAACGCAAGTCACTACGGTTACAATTCATCGTTGGACACCAATTCGTGCAACAACAGCCCAACAGGACGATCGACTAGCCGAGACGCGAGAGGTGGCAGGGGGAAAGGCTGATTCCTTTCTCGCAGCTGCACACTTACGCCGAGAAGCACGTTGCAGACGCGTCGTGGTGCCGATCCAGGCACCGCAGCCTTTAACCAAGGCAAACAAAGTCAGCAGCACCAGATGCGGTGGCAGCCGCAAAAAGGGCACCTGACCACTGGGCAACAGGTGAGATGGGTGGATGTCGCCGCTTTTCCCGCTGGTGGCCTCGCTTCCGCGGATCACTCTATCGGTCCCGCCGTCGGTGGTGGTGGTGGGAGCGCGCTCGAGCAAGCAATAGAGAGAGCGCTAGAACAACGCCTAGGACCGTTACAATGGATACTTTCTGAGCCTAAACGCGAAAACGCTATCCTCAGAGCAGAAAATTCTATGGTAAAAGGCGAGGCTTCACAATTGCAGTCTTCGCACAAACAGCTGGGGACGCCGCTGCCACCTTCGCAACTTCGGTCCTCGACTTCCACGCGACCCGAGGCGGCGGAGATGGACACGAACGATGAGAGCTCTTCGGGGGACGAGACAGACGGCCGAGACGGCCGCCCGTGTTCCGCGAAAAGAACTGCACTAGATCCAGCGAGACCCGAACCCCCTCTCCCCCCTGGCAATCTTAACGTCATGAGCAACTACAAAAATACATCGATATTATAGAAAACAGCTTCGATGAGCGTTTTGCAAACTATGTGGCGCATATGAAAGGCATGTTGAACAGTGCGATAACGAAGCTGTCTGAGCGAATAGCTCAAATGTTCACCGTGCAAGTGGTGCGCATTGAAACCATAGAAGCCCGACTGCCGCTAGCTGGAAGCAGACCGCTAGAACGATAAACAAGCCGTACACAGACAGCAACTGAGTCAACAACAGCAAAACACGCTGACAGACGCAGAGACACAACTTCAGCCTAACCAAAGTCGCCTTGACGGCGATGGGTTAATTAAATGTGACTATCACCATGGCTAGACACGAACATTTTCGCACTAACACTAGCCAAAAGCCGTATAAGATCATGTAGTGGAACTGCCAGGGCTATATAGGAGAAAGCGCGGCAATCTCGAGCAATATATTCGCCGCCGCGCAATGAAACCTGATGCTATCAATTTACACGAGATAATTTCTCCGGCGAAACTTGCTGGTTACAAAGCCATAAACGCGGCAGCGGCTGACAGCTGAACGATAAAACAACAGATGACATCCTGCTCGGCACATGGCGTGTCGCTGGGGGTGACCGCGGCGACTCGCCATGTCTGTTCACGTTGTTGGTGTGCCAGCGGTCACCACCGTTGCGCTCGCCGCCTTCGGCGCCGGTCGTTGCCGTGCTTGTTAGAAGTATAGTCACAGTGCCGCAGCGTGAACTTGAGTGTGCAAATTTGCCACGCGTTTTTGTTGAAATAATTCCTAGGCGTGTGTTAGGACTGTTTATCCTTAACGTATACAGTAAAGCCACGTTGCAGCACCGATTTGGGGAGCTGCTCCGGATGGCTAGCACGGCCGCCAATGGAGAACGTTCGCTGGTCGCGGGTCATTTTAATGTGCTGCACGGGTCCTGCGGATACATACGTGAAACGACTGAATGCAGGAACAGCGTAACCTAGAAGTAGTTACTTCGTAACTACGGAAGCGAAAAAAACAAGGACAGAAAAGAGCGTTACTTTCAACAAAGATTTATTATCGGAGTGGTGTACATATTGAGGCGAAAAATGAGAAAAATAGGCATGCGCAGATGGGTGCAGGAACAACTACTGCGATACAATGTCAGCGAAACTCTTGTCTCTTGTTGAATGGGCTGAAAAAACAAATACACAAGTAACTTTAAAAAAGATCGAGATACGCAATCTCCTTTTCCAACAACGCAACCGATGGGCAACTTATACATTTACCGTCACACTTGTTTATTTGATAAGCTTCAGTTATCTCATGCGTGGCCTGCGAGTTGTGCTTGCTTAATACATCGCAACGCTCAAAACTGGCAAGCAGCCGCAGTCTTGGCAGTGGATTCCGAGGTGTCCTTGAACTACGTTGTGTACATTGTTATTGTGCTCTCTTAAACGATCATTAAGGCACCTTCCGGTTTGCCCTATGTATACCATTCCGCACGAAAGCAGAATGAGATATACGACACCAATAACACAAGATACAAAGCGCGTTCTGTGTTTCACAGTGCATCTTCGTTTAATAGCAGCTGGATTATTCACCAGCTTACAAAGCTTTGTAAGCTTTTCTGGGGCGGAAAAAATAACAGTGACACCAGCGCGTTTACTGATTTTTTTCAGCCAATGCGACACGTTATGCAGATACGGAACTGCAGCATATTTCATGTCAACAGACGCGCTTTGAGGCTGAGATCGCCCTCCTTGATTTTTAATTTGTTTAAACGTTTTTCCGCAACAGCAGAAATCAGGGCGCTCGAGTAACCAGCGCTTAAGAGGCGCTCTACCTGAGCTTTGAAACTGCATTGCATTGAGTGCGGGCATGACCTCTTGAGAGCGTTTACCAGGCAACCTTTAATGATACCCCTTTTCACCAATTTTGAATGAACAGAGTGTTCACGACGAATACTGTGTTCACGACGAGGCGGCCCACGTCACAGCTCGAGGCATCACTCGCCGAGCCGCGGCCCACTACGTGGCCACCGCCTCTGACTCTTGAAGCGGGACCACGCGTTTGCTGGATCAAAACACTTTGATAGGCACGAAGCAACAACATTTCAAATGGTCAAGGGGTGATTGTCTTAAAACGTTTCGTGACCTCACACAACACCATAGGTTCGAAAGGGGTTGGTTCCCGTCACTGCACGAGAAATTAAACAGGCGTGACGCCATGAGCTTCGCTTACTTCTTACCCATTCCTACACTCTAAGCCGAAAAGGACTAAAGTGGGGTACGTCATTGGTCTTTTAGGGGACTAAGTGCACTGCCACAGACGCCGAACAAATTTTGTACTAACTGGGGGAGCAACTGGAAGGGTTGAACTGTTACCCCCTAGTATTTACTCCACTTAGTTTGAATGTTGGTCTTAGTAAAATGCTCCAGTTGGACTAACACTTTAACCATCTGCACGAATGGCGAAAAATTTGCATTTGTGGAGTATAATATATGTTCATTGTAATTTTTCAGCACTAAATAACGATGTATATTGGTCATGCGGCATTTATAGATATATATATATACATATACGCACCATTACTGTTCAAAATAAAACAACGCAAACACCGACCGGCCACGGTACACTACAGAGACAGAACTATCAGATATATACAGCACAGCATTAGACCTCCTTTGTAGTGCCAGTGGAAGACTTTTGCTCGGCTTAAAGAACAATAAACATTGACACCGTAACGTGAAAATTTACATGGGCCAACTCGTAGCATCGAAGCGCACCAATCCTTTAATATGGATCCATATAATCTTTAATATCCCTCCAGAGATAATATAAATTATCACCTGCATTCGATCATGTCGGCCGAACCGGCGTTCGCAGTGCTGGTGTACGAGTCCGCAAACACAAACATAGCAGCGGCGCTTTTGCGGGAAAGCCGGCGAAGCAGCCAGTCGCCCCGCTGATGCCATACCGTGTCGTCTTGCCGATGGCGTCGCTAGGCTTACGACGAATACGGCTTAACGATCACCGGTGATCGCAACCTGCGGCTCGCGTAGAATATTCATCGTCGTTATTTTATAATCACAAATGAACAATAGGTAAGTATTTCATGATCGCGGTGTCTTACCGAATGATGTAGACATCTGTATACTTACAGCGACGAGACGTTCGCAAGCATTGTTGCTGGTTTGGTTGCGGGCGTCGTGCTGGTAAGTTACTCGCTGTGTACTGCCGGCCGCACGACTAGTCGTATCCGCGATTGCCTACACGCTGTTTGATAACCATTGTCGCATGGAGAAAAAGACGTAAGTTTTTTTGAGCTTCGATTAGGGAGACTATATTTTCTCTGAAAGAAATTGTATGCGACGTTTCCTTTGCGTGTGCCAGCATCGAACTCACACCGGCAGCCAGCTTGATACCGATGACGCACGAAGCCTACTTTTTCTATATGGCTTTGAAGTTGTGGTCACTGTGCGGGTACACAACCACTGATGAACAGCTTAATTTTATTAGCGTTGTCAGTGTTCTTAATATTTTAAATAATTCAGGACATTAAAGTGAGTTATCCGCAATGCCGGCATGGTGGAAACGCAAGGGCGCATGCTGTTTGCACTGACTGCGTGTTGTACTACTTGCCTGCAATAACATCTTCTATTCGTTTCCTAGTGCTTTGCTTTGACAGTGGCGTATAGCCTATATAACTTGCTTTCGTGATCGCCGACCACACCGAGCATTGCAGTGCAGCATCGACAAAGGTGATCGTGGCGCAGTTGCCCTCCTCGTTAGTCCATTCATTGCCGGGCGTTTGAACACGACACGCACTTTCATGCATTTAGTCCCTGTAGGACGAACCGTTCTTTCGTTGGTTTAACGACTGAAGTTAGTCCAACTTTGCCGAACTTTGGCTCAGAGTGTACCCTAGCCCTGTCGTTCTACGTCATCTCTATCCGAACTTATACTCCACCGATATGTGTAAAGCGTACGGCCACAGAGCAATGCAGAGCCACATGCTCTGGGAATGTGCCGGCGATGACAGTCATGAACACGCTATCATTCGCGATGCGCCTATAGCGGTCGTCAATACCAAATTACAGGGAGCCCCGAGCTCACTCGTTCTTGCTGCCATCCCGGATGCGGGAGCCGTGAGGGACCCTCGTCGGCGTCACCGCTGCTGGGAGGCCGCCCTCCGAAGCTCAGAGCTGAACGACCAACTCTGCGCCGTCCGGCAGGCCGAGGAGGTCACCCGAGTCCAGGGACTGCTAGCCGCCACCTCAAGCCACCAAGACCAAATAGCCTGCCCATTGTGTTCAATATAGTCTTTTTTCTCTCTCTGTACTTGTACATGAGGAATGTCGATAATAAATATAGGAAACAAACTCGAAAATTGTCAAGCAAGTATTTATACAGCAGCACAATACCAAACCTAAAGAAAACATTGGTTAAGAAGAAGGTAAAAGAAACAGAGAGGACATGTGCAAGAATGGAATGCTTACGAAATAATCACTGAAGACCTACCAAAGTTCCAAGCAGGAAATTGCAACAGAAGAGATCTACCATAATTCGCGCCGTAGTTCTTTGCTGCTCGAAGCCAGAAAGGGAGCATTGTGAACCAAGACGTACCGAGCCAAATACAAAGGCACAGACACGGTATGTAGTGCGTCTGGGGAGGAGGAGGAAAGGGCTGGACATTTGATAGTGTTCTGTAAAGGGCTCGCCCTAAAGACCAAGAAAATGGCACGTAATATTTCAGAGCGTTCGACTTTAGGGACAGTGAAGGCAAATTAGACTTTAAATGGGTAGAAATAAGCAGGAGGAGGCTAACTGATTGGTGGCTACAATCAAGGCGCGAGTGAAATTCAATCCATAAACACACAATGGTAATACTTAGCTTTCTGGCTAGGTGGCGTGAGCCACCGCCCAATCTAAAGGGCACAGCCGGATACATCCATCCATCCATTCATGTCAGTGACATCAGCAGTTTACAGGCTGGTGATGAAGACAGTAAAGGAAAGACTACAGACATGGGTGGAGAATGAGGGGGTGCTGTTAGAATTACTAAATGGGTTTTGTAAACGAAGGAAGTTGGAGGACAATCTGTTTTCATTGATGCAGTACATTGAAATAGCAGAAAAAACACGGGCCCTTGCACTCTAATGCAAAATTACACGAAAAAGGAGTAACGGAGCCCAGTAGGCGCTCGCGATGAATGGATGTACTGTTGAGGAGCAACCTACAGAGGGAAGCGTGCCGCGTGCAAACCACTTAGTCTCCAAACACGCTCCGAAGAGATGAACTGCCCAGGTAATACGGGGAGCAATAAAAGCGTTAACAAGGTCACTAGCCGTCCTCCTCCTCTCCTGGCTCAGTCTTTCCCCGTATTTTGCTGGCGATGATTCGCGTTGCGTCGCGCGGGGAGCGCTCGAACACGGCCGCCTGAATTCGACGATCTAGGAATTACAACGATGTGCTTGTGTGTACGCTTGGATGAGCGTGCGCTGCTGCTTTTACGTTTCGACGCACCAATGAAGTCTG
Source organism: Rhipicephalus microplus (assembly GCF_043290135.1). Lineage (NCBI taxonomy): Eukaryota > Metazoa > Arthropoda > Arachnida > Ixodida > Ixodidae > Rhipicephalus > Rhipicephalus microplus. Next base: position 273,985,297 of record NC_134702.1, on the reverse strand, counting down.
GGGCAGGTATCGTCACGTCACCACGCTGCGCTGCATATTTCTGCCTTTAAGATAATTCACGACCAACACACGACAGCAAACATTGGGAAGGCCAACATGGCGGCCGAGAAGACAGTAGGCCTCTCGGATACATTACTTCAGTCCAACTCAAAGCAGAAATCAGCGCTGGATTTGTTCGCAAGTACGTGATCATTATTTATTCTACTCTACTTGTCGCGTGTGCGATACGGATCGCGCTTGCCGGCAACGGGCTCAGTCATGTTGTTTATCGCACGCACGAAACGCTCCACGAAAATCAGCTTGGGCGTCTGCAGTTCGCCTGTGCTTTGCGACCGCCTTTGAAATTGGCCGCCATTGCCGTCAGCCTCCCGTGCGCTCGCTCATCGAGTGCTCACCTGTCTTCGCCGCCGGATGAGCTCAGAGATGACGATATTGGGCTGAAACCTCATCGCTGCGCTGAGAGTCATCTAAAACACGTCTTGGGTTCTCGTAACGAGCTCGGTTGTTGTATGTCGCGCGCTGTAACTGCATCAGCACAGCCTAGCGGGGCTTTCGCTAGCGTAGGAACTCAGATAAAAATGGTCACCATTACAGTTGGCTTCCCCGTCAGTCGGTCGCAAGCAGCTCGGCACCGTCCGTTGGCCGAATCAGGGGACTCACGTTTACGCACTGCACTCGCTCGAATTTGTGCAAAAGGGCCGCATTACCGTCGATTTCTGTGGCACTAGCTACAAACCAGCTCGGCGCTGTTCGTGGCAGTGGCCATGCGCACGCTCGCTCTCTTGTTCGAAGTGCGCTGGCGTGTGTGATGCCTGTCATCCATCTCTTTCGTCAGGTCAGCTTCAGAAGGACTGTGCGAGATGTGAAGGTAAAGCTAGTAGTGTGTCATACTTTACACGCATGTTTTTATATTAACTCTAACATACTTGTGATATGCGTGCATCTTCATCTTCTGTCACGTGTGTCTAACTATATTTACAATCTTGTTGTATGTATGGCCGTGGGATTACAACGGGCAGAAGGATGCGTGCGCTGGCGTATTCAATGTCTGTTATCTGTCGCTTCCATCGGAGGGGCTCCACAAGGAGTGAACAAGATGTGACAGTGAGACTTGGCTTGTATACTTCACCATGAATTTACTTAATTAATTAAAAAACTTCATGCGTATGTAGAAAAATAAAAGATTTCAATGTCTCACTTTTGTCTTTCGTGTTTGCCGTGACTGTGAAAGCAGTTACACATAGGCGGCTAACTACTTTTTTGCGTGTTCTTTTCTGCGCAATTTTTTGCCCAGTATTAGGCCTGGCGGAAAATAAATAAAAAACAATGCTTGAAATGTGCATAAAATGTTCACCTGATTGGAGTGTTTGGGTGGATCAACCGTTCGTCTGACGTGGTTCAACTGTAGGGACTAACAGTTGCCCGGGAAAGTGCAATTGTGGGGTTTCACAGTTGCCCTATAAGGTGCAAATGTGAGGACTAAATGTTAGTCCCTCGAGCTCTTTTGTGGGGACTAACTGTTAGACCCGGTGCTGTTAGTCCTTGAAGGAGTTAATGGTTGTGGGAGCCCCTTTAGTCCCCAAAAGGGCAAACCACACATTCTTTTAACACCCTTTCGCCTAAGACTGTGTGGCTGGTATTTCTCGATATCAAGGGAGCCTACGATAGTGTGATTCAAGAAGACTTGAGGGGAATACCGGACACACTAGATGTAGACAATGGAATAACTAATCTTCTAAAGTATATATATAAAAGTAACAAGGTAGTTATCAAACGACAAAAACAGGTATCGGAAGCTATAGAAATACAACGTGGGCTTCGATGGGGGTGTTCCTTGTCACCTTTCTTACTTATGCTAGAGCGACTAGAAGCCAAATTAGAGTGAAGATGACTCGGCTTTACCCTTATGCTACAGCGACTAGAAGCCAAATTAGAGTGAAGATGACTCGGCTTTAGCCTCTCTTTTGCCAAGCAAGGAAAAACACAATGAACAGTCATTATCAGCATTAATGTATGCAGATGATATAGTATTAGTAGCCGACAACAAGGAAGATCTGTACGGATTGATGGACGCCTCTGGCAACGAGGGATCTAGGTTAAATTTGAAGCTCAGCAGAAAAAAATCAGCAATCATGATTTTTAATGATAACAAAGGCAGTGAGCTTAAGATACAGGAAGTCACGCTAGAAGTAGTGGATAAATACAAATATTTTGGCGTGTGGATAACTAACAGGGCTGAGTACCTAAGAGAGCACGAAATATACGTGATAACTAAGGGTAACAGGAATGCAGCTGTAATGAAAAATAGGGCACTGTGAAACTACTATAGGTATGACGTTGTGAGAGGGATTCGGAAAGATGTTATGGTTCGGGGTTTGACGTTTGCCAACGGTCTTGTGCATGAAATCAGAGGTTCAAACAATATTGCTAATTAAACAACGTGGCTTGTGTAGACTTGATTTCGTAGCACACGGGAGTACCCAAAATCAGGGAGGACAGGGTGACATGGGATGAACATCGTTTGCGGGCAGGACAGCGAGCAGCAAGATATAATTTCAGAAACGATTGCGAAAAAAGAGAGAGAAGTGTTGGGCTAGGAATGTTTTCAGCTACTTGTACATGAAGAATGTTAATACTGAATGAAGGAAGCGAACTTGAAACTTGTCAAGCAAGTACTTAGACAACAGCAGAAAACCAAGCCAAAACGAAACATCGGTGAAGGAGATGGTGAAGGAAACAGAGATAGACATGTGGAATAATGGAATGCTTACGAAATCATCACTGAAGAGCTACCGAACTCTCAAGCAGAAAATTGCAAAAGAAAAGATCTACGATAATTCTCGGGGTAGCTCTCTGCTGTTCGAGGCAAAAGCGAGAGTATTGCAAACGAACTTGTACCGCGCCGAATACGAAGGCACAGGCACGATATAGAGTGCGTGTGGAGAGGAGGAGGAAATGGCTTGACATTTGATAATGTTCTGTAAGGCTCCACTCTATCGTCCAAGCTAATGGCGCCGAATTTTTCAAAGCATTAGGGTTTAGGGAAAGTGGAGGCAAAATAGACTGTAAATGGGTAGAAATAATTACCAGCAGGCTAAATGATTGGTGGCTACAATAAACGAGCGAGTGAAATCCAACACTCTAAGGCAAAATTACTCGAAAAACGAGTAACGGAGCCCAATAGGTGCACGCGATGAACAGATAGACCGTTGAGGAGCCACCACAGAGGGAAGCGCGCGGCTCAAAAGCACTTTGTCTCCACTAGGGGTGAACCACCCGGGCATTGCAGGCAGCGCGAAAAGCGTTGCCAAGTTGACCAACCATCCTTCTCCACAGAACACATGTCCTTCTCCTCCTCTGATGGCTCAGTCTTTCCCCGTATTTTGCCGGTGGTGGTTGCGCAGCGGCGCACTCGGAGTGCTTGACCACGGCCGCCTAGATCCGACGATCTAAGAACTACGACTTGGTGCTTGTGAGTACGCCTGGATAAGCGTGGGCTGCTTCTTTAGCGTTTCGCTGCACCCATGAACTCTGGAGCAAGCCTCGACAGGTCACCACGCCGTGCTGTATATCTCTGGCTTCAAGATAGTCACGACCAACACACGACAGCAACAGTTGGGAAGGCCAATATGGCGGCCGAGAAGAACAGGCCTATCTGATATATACTTCAGTCCGACTCAGGGCAGAAAACAGCGCTGGATTCTAAAGCAAGTAGGTTATCATTCTTTATTTTACTCTACTTGTCGCGTGTGCGATACGGATTGCGCTTGCCGGCAACGGGCTCGGTCGTGTTGTATATCGCACGCACGAATTGCATTGCGAAGGTCAGTTTCGGCGGCTGCAGTTCGCCTGTGCTTTGCGACCGCCTAGAACTTGGTCGCCTTTGCCGTCGGCCTCCCGTACGCTCGCTCATCGAGTGCTCGCCTGTCTTCGCCGCCGAGATGAGCTCCGTGCTGACGATATTGGGCCGAGACCTCATCACTGTGTTAGGAGTCGTCGAAAACACGTTGTGGGTTCTCGTGAAGAGCTTGGTTGTAGTATGTCGCGCGCTGTAAGTGCACCAGCACGGGCTGGCGGGGCTTTCGCTGGTGTCGCAACTCACTGAAAATTGGTCGCCATTACAGTTGGCTTCCCCGTCAGTCGGTCGCAAGCAGCCGGGCGCAGTCCATTGGCCGCGGCGGCGGACTCCCGTTTGCGCGCTGCACTTGCTCGAGTTTGTGAAAAAGGCCCACATTACCGTCGATTTCTTTGGCGCTAGCTCCAAACCAGCTCGGTGCTGTTCGTGGCGGTGGCCAAGCATACGCTCGCTCCCTGTTCGAAGTTCGCTGGCGGGAGACACTCCGCGTGCAGTGCCGTGTTTGGTCTCGCGTTCGCTTGCTCGAGCTGAACGACGTCACTCACTTAGGACTCGCCGACTTGTTAGCGGCACGGTGGTTCGCGGAGTTGTGACTGCGGCTGCCGCTCCTAAGCTGTTGCACTACGGGGATACAAATGAGTTTTTGACGATGTGTGACATCACGGAGAAATTATTAGCATGTCGTATGTCACGTATGTTTACATTTCCCCTTGCACGTATTTCTCATATGCATTCGTATTCATCTTTTGTCACGTGTGACTCACTAATTTAAACACTTATTGTGCAGCGGTGCACACGTACCGTGCTGAAGACTGTGCGCTGGCTTGTGCGATGCCTGTCATCCGTCTCTTTTGTGAGAGCAGCTTCAGAAGGACTGTGTGAGATGTGAAGGTAAAGTTATTTGTGTGTCACATTTTAAAGCTTGTTTTTATATTAACGTGCACGTACTTGTCATATGCGTGCATCTTCATCTTCTGTCACGGGTGTCTAACTATTTTACTATATTATTTCACGTGCAGCCGTGGGAACACAACAGGCGAAGGCTGCGTGCGCCGGCGTCTGCAATGCCTGTCATCTATCGCTGCCGTCGAAGGAGCTCCCCAAGGAGTGAACAAGACTTGACAACAAGACTGGACTTGTACACTTTACCATGAATTCACTTAAAAGAATAGGGAAACTTCATGTATATGTAGAAAAATAAAATATTTCGATGTCTCACTTTTGTCTTTCCTTGTTGCCGTCACTGTGAAAGCAGTTACACATAGGTGGCTAACTACTTTTTCGCGTGTTAATTTCTGCGGAATTTGTTGATCACTGCGCAAAAAACAGGCAAAAATGTATCCGGCCTGGCGGAAAATAAACAAAAAACAATGTTTGAAACGGGGACAAAAAGTTCATACGATTGGAGTATTTGAGTAGGTCAACTGTTCGTCCGGCAAAGTGCAACTGTGTGGACTAACGGTTGCCCGGTAAGGTGTAAATGTGGGGATTAACAGTTGCTCTATAAGGTGCAAATACAAGGAAGAAATGTTAGTATTTTGGGGTGAGCTGTGGGACTAACGGTTACTCACTAAGGTGTAAATGTGAGGACTAAATGTTAGTCTCTTTTGGGGATTAACTGTTAGACCTGGTGCCGTTAGTCCTTAAAGAGATTAATGGTTGTGGCAGCCCAATTAGTCCCCAAAAGGACGAACCACATACCCTTTTAACACTTTTTTGCCTTCGAGTGAATCCATGAACTTTTCCTTATAGTACTTAACTTTATGGCTAGTTGACGTGAGCCACCGCCCAATTTAAAGGGCACAGCCGGAAACACCCATTCATCCATTCATCTATCCATGCCAGCTTCGGCTGCGTAGTGGACAACGCAGCTCTGGAGGAGTCTGCGACGGCCCGATCGGGCCATGCAGACTTTTGCTGAGCTGCGGATTTGCTTTCTGGTTTATGCAAACGTAAAATTACGAGGTTAGTTACAGCGTGGACAACCTGGCAAAAACGTTGTACCGCAATAAGAACCAGTGATGGTTTTCTTCGGAGAATGCGCACTTCACTGCCATTTATCACGCGCACATCTTGGTTCGAAATGATGTTCACACACCGCTGATGCTTTGGTTAGAAGCTTGTCATCCCTCTGGAGGTTGCGCTCCCACTTTCGGCGGAGGTCGGCATCTGTGGAAGCTGCCAACAGCGATGCCTTCTGAGCGTCCTGGCTACCGATTAGGCAACCCGGAGCAAAGCAGTGAGAATCCGTTGTGCGCTTCGACATGCCAGGAGATACGTGTTTGTTGGTGAGGCATATGTCACAAAGTACAGACTCCACCCCACTACCGGAGAGGTAATGCGGCAGATAGCACCAGCACACGTGCAGTAGACTAGCTTGTTAGACGTAAAAAAACTCCCAAGCATTTCCCCGAGGGTGAACATGGTTAAGTGCGATTACACGGGGTGATGCTAAGACGGGTATTTATTAATTCGCACTATTATATTTATTAATCACACAATGGTGCTTTTATGGTGTAATGGTTCCTGGTAATCGCAATTTGATCACACGGGGGAGTTTACGTTAACTCACTGGCGAATGCCAGTGGATTTTAACTTTACTCCCCCTCACGACCCGCTCTCGACGGGAGACTGAGAGAGAAGGCGGGCGCGCGAGAGAAAGGGGTGCGCGCGCAGCTGCAGCGAGCAAGGAGAGCGGAGGAGCGAGCGAAGGGGGAGGGGGTATAAGGCGCGTTACTGACACCGATATCAGCGTGGCGTCCGTGGCTTATTCGGTAGAGCGTCGCGCTGCGCCCGCCAAGTCCTCTTTCTTTTAAAGATAGAGAGAAGACTGCGGACGCCACCGACGGCGGTGGATGGTTTGGGGTCGCTTATAAAGTGTATTCACAATTAAAAGGCACTATTGCGGCCTGCAAGAGATGCTATAGGCACCGCACACTGATCAGAGAGAGCTGCGTTGCTCACATTACCCCCTCTCAAAGTTTCTGACATTCGCCGTAAGGGGCACGCAGAAGGAAACGCGTATTTGCGTCTCCAATGTATCTCTGACACAATCCGCCGACAGATGCAGGGTGCCAGACGCGCGCGTCGTGTTCCATTTTCAACGATGCTGTCTCAAGGTTTACCTTCTTATCCGCTAGGCTATGTATCCTGGCGCTGCAGTGAGACTAGAAAACTCGACGGAACGATGCCTATTCGGCTTCGCTCTTTCACGCGGCCCGCGGCCCACAAATTAAGAGTGCAGTACGCGTACGCAAGAATGCTTGTTGAGAAGTGCATACATGGATTGGAGGAACAAAAAGCGCGTCTCGTGTGCGCTACACTTTAATCTTGTTCCACATAGGTTCTAGATGAAGCACTTATTAACCGAAACAGGCGAAGCTGTTATGTGGATCAGATAGGTCTGGTGAGGCTTATCTGGGACAGCAGCAATTTTTTCTGTGTTTTTTGTTTACTTAAGGGGAACCCGATATATACCATTGAGCCCAGCGCATTGTTCCAGTTACCATGAGGCGTGCTTTTATGGTTATTTCACTTACAGGCACAAAGCGACGCCGTATCTGCATCACATGTTTCAGATAGCATAAAGAAGCAGTTAATACAGCTTAGGCGCGTCGAGGAGGAAGTCCTTTCCATGAATCTCTTCTTTGATATCGAAATGTGCAACGGAAGATAGCACGCTATACGTGGGGCTAGCGTTCGCGAAATAACGACTGTAGAACCTCCACGGCTCTCGGCAGTAGAGATTCCTGCAAGCAGAAAAAAGCATGTCCAAGCACTCGCACCAACACCATAGCCAAGACTCTCTTCACTGGCGAGCGTTGCAGCGGTTATGGAGTTGACAAGTGCTGCGTAGGCTTACGGGCAGCGTGCGCCATTTTCTTCGCTTCTCAGCGTGCGTGCTTTCCCGAAGCTTTGTTCGTGTTTTTAGATGGTTCTGGAGGCTCTGGGACTATTGTTAACAAGTTTGCTTTTGAAGCCTCGGACTACTGATTCTGTGTAGCTTCCCAGAGGTGAGTGACGAGCATCTATACTGCTTATGAATTAACGGTACGGTGGAGGCAGTCTTTGCGCAAACTTTATCGATTGCTTTGAGTTCTGTCTTTGTTGTGGAGCTCGAATGTTTATGCGACCGCAATCAAACGAAGAGAGTTTGGGCGTGCATGAACTAGCAAGATGACTACGTAAGCGTCAGTCAGTAGCATAGTTAGTGTGTCTGGTAGAGCTGTTATGTAAACTCTACCAAAAAATCATAGATGGGATCAAACGCTAGCAACGAAAATGACACTGCACCAGTTTGACGTAATTACCTATAGGCTTTGATCACTGAGGTTTGTAGTTTAAAACACACTTTCATGGGAATATTAACGCTCACTTGCTGGTATGGCCCATGTGAGTGTGTTAGGACAATTTACGATGACCTTTCAAAAGCGTTGTTTGCACAACTGGCTCTCTTCGACAGCCTTTCCAGTTTACGACGACCTAGTTTGCAGTTTGCACCAGCTGAAGTCACCTTATGTTTTCGTATTTTAACGTCTGTGAAAACAGGATGGTCTTCAAAGTGATGTCACCCTATATTTCCGCTTTTAACGTCTATATCAACAGGGTGGTGTTCAAAGTGATGTTTGGTGCGTTGTGGCGTATCTTTGTTTTGCGGAGTACCGTGCTGTGTAATGAAATTCTTCAAAAAATATTCGCACTAATTTATCTCATCACTTTTATATTGCGCCGCTTTTGACACCACTAGATTTTATCTGTCAAGTACTGAGCATTTATATGCGAATATATGTTGCTTCTGTACTGTTAACGTAATAATGAACAAGCAGTGATGGTACTGACTAAGGTTCTCAATTTTTTTGCAGTGACTGGCTTCGAGATCGACGACCCGCTTGTGTTTGGACACCTTGATAATAGTCCACAGCGTTATCTTACCACAGAAAAAAAAAGGGTTTTTATCGTCAGTTTCTCCACGCACGTCGCAAAAGTCCTATTGATTTTTCTAAAGTAAGGAGAATGGCGTGGTTACCGTATAACTTTATAGCTTCACATCAACTTTTTAGCGCGTGTCTGCGCGTGCATGCATGTGTGTGCGTGTGTGTGTGCGCGCTCGTGTTTGTGTGGGTGGGTGGGGGTGAGGCTCGTGTTGGTTGTGCATGTGTGTGTGTGTGTGTGTGTGTTTGTGTGTGTGTGCGCATGTGTGGAGGGGGGGGTACGGAATGTTTTAATCTTGCATGTGTTTTTAAACCCATATAATGGGTTCTATTACGTTCCAGCTAATTGGAGCTGCAATTGTGCCAAAACTATCACAAAGGTAATTCAAATGTTTCAAACGCTCCCTTACAAGCTTGCATGAGTAAGCGCAATTTATAATGAAATAACATTATATGAAGTTAAAGCCATTCTTGCTTTGCTGTTTTAACACCTAATTGCTGAAACGTCCCCCCCCTCATTTTTGAAGATATAAAATGCTGTCCAGAATTACCAGATCTAGATGTCACCCATGCAAACAAGTCTTCCGGCGTCAAAAGACTGTGGCGAAGGCTCCTTAAACGGCGAAGTGAACCCCATAGGAACACAGTTCTCGACCTAAGCTCCGCCAACAGAACCAACTACTACTACAATAAGCTCCATAGGTCACGTAGCAACGTAAGCACTCATGTTTTGTGATACTCATTCCGTTGTTTTGCTAAATATGCCAAAGGATAGCATCCAGGTGGTATCACTAATACTACATCTGTACCATTAGTATCATCTTGACGAACACCTAACGTCAAGTGACAATTTCTCTTTTTTTTCACATGTTTTCTGAGTTAACAATTGACACTTCGGACGTGTGCTAGAATAATAACTGGTCAAACCTATTACTGCATGTGAATATCGGTTTTACTTGTTACTTATTCTGAGTGATCGGTTTATTCCTAATGTTTTGATGTTGTTGGTATGAAAATTTCATTCCGTATTTCTGTGCACTATGGCTTATTCTTTGTGTGTTGTTTTTAATGGCCTTGCATTATCTATATACACTGTAGTTTTTTTTGCGTAACCATGGGCGAGAAAGTGTTCTGTGAAATAATTTGTTAAAAATATTTTCTCCTCTGTTTTGCTGACAGCTGGAATGGCAGGCGGCTTTCTGAGAATTATTTTATTCCGGTGAGTAGCCTTTTACCTTCAGATTATGCACACACAAAGCAATAGCAACAGCTGTAGCAGTAGTATCTTCGCACTTGCATTGCAGGGTTGAGGTTCTGTATGATGTAGGATAATGTGGGTATGCGTATAAACTAAATTATAAGCACAAACAGGCAAATGCATATGCTGTAGCCTTACTACGGTCGTTTTCACAATTATGCAGGTTATTAATTGGTGCTTTTTGGCCCTGTCTGACAGCACAGGTGTTTCCAAATTCAATTAAATAATATAAATTACTATTTAAAGGTAAATGAATGCACGGCCATCCCAAGCAACACACAAAGAATAAGCCATAGTGCATAGCATTACGAAATGAAGTTTGTGTATCAACAACATCAATACATTAGGAATAAACTATATATGTGATGCTTCTTTCACCTCCCAGGTGACGCACTCACAGTGACCACTGGCTGGCTCGGTGCTGACAGCTTAGTGAAGCGTTTTGCCTATCGCTTCTCCAGGAAGCAACCACGGACGATGACACCAGCTCTATTTCGTTACTGCTGACAGCCCTTTGCAATTCGGCACGAAAACGTGCTATCCCCGACGTACAGGTTCGGAGGCTCGCGCTCGGCAGCGTACGGTTGCTCGGTGATGTAGAATGACGTGAAATCCATGAGCCCAACAAGGCACATGGATCCCGAGCTTATTACACCACCTGTATCCAGGGCCGCCGCACAGCAAAAGCAAATGATTTGCGAAAATATGCAGGACAACTTTCAAGCAAGTTTGTTTTTTATTGGAGTGGCCTGTTTCTTCGTTCACAGAATTCTTTCCTAGCTTGTTGAGCTTATGCTGTTCCAGTGAAAGTGCGCTAACTCGAAGTCAGTCATGAGGCGGGACGATGCCATACCAAACTTCGAACAAAAAAATGTGTGGTCCTCGCGCACCTTCACAATTCACTGGGAGTGTCACTCGTGGGGTATGGGGGAAAAGCCGCCGAAGCACTGCAGCTTGCTGTTACGTGATAATAAATTCTTAAACACAGGTTAAAAATCACGTAATAGAAAACTCCCCACGAAGCAAAACTGGATTTTGACATCCTCTTACTACGTGTCCCCAAGGTGGTGGTAAAAGTATGCCATGTACTACATTGTACTCCAACACGAGGTAGTAATTTTAAACGCTAGAGAGTTTTCAGAGGCCATGAGCCGCAAAAACCCCAAACTTGGAAAGTTTTTGTTCACAGTAAATTTATGTAAAGCTTTTTTTTGCCTGTATACTGTACACATAATTATGTTTATGTTACACATTATTACTTCATTTTATTTACATTTTCACTTAATTTTATTTTCTTCTTTATTACATCACTATATTACTTCCGTTTTCGTTTAGTATGTCGCCTTGATCACCTTTTATTTTGTTGTATTGGAATAGAGTATGTTCTAATACGTTTCCTTGTTCAACTTCTTAACGTCCAGTATCCTCTTTTTGTGTAATTGAATGTTTTGTATTTGTCTACCTATAGTGTACAAAGTCAAATATACCCTTCCTGTAATGATCCCTGATGATATCGACAGAATCAATTAATAAAAAATGTATTACCATCTTCTATACTTTTCTAGGCCTTGCAACTTGATCTTATTATAATTGTGACGTGCGAGCAGTTTTAAATTAGGAGGCTTGCGGTTTGCTTTCCTACTAAGTCTTCTTTGCTCTCAGCTCTTGGAATAATTTTACGGTCGGCAATATAAAATATTTAGTGGCTGGCGTATACTTTTTTCGTTACAAACCTGAGTGTGACCTTGAATCTTAGATGACCTTCAATCATCTCAGGGTATTGCTGAGGACCACACAGTCCACATGGCCTCAATAATGAACTATTATTTGTATAAAATTACCTGGTTTAAGAAATGCTAGTCGGTGAAGCGTTACAGTTGGAGCGCAGAGAAATCGGGTGGTGGCCATTTTCGTCGTTATTAGGAGTCCCTGCATTCAGAACTGGTGATGATTAAGAAAGTGCGTGATCAATCAAGGCATTTTTATTATTGATGCCAGGTTTGGGAAGGCACAATGAATATTTGTAGCCAGATCTCTGATAAACACTACCATAATTCAAAAAACTAGGGCTAATTGGTCGAGTAAACTTACGTTTAAATCAGCCATAATCGTTTTATTTGCGTGACTGAGAGATAGTGTCTGTCATACTTTGCCAAGAACTGCACAGAAATCAATGACCGTTGTGCTGCCAAAGATGAAGCTCTTATTGCCTAGATTCAGAAAAAAATCGTGGTTAGATCACATCCAAACACTTTCACTATCAGTTACAGTTAACTCAATTTCACGTCGTTGTAAATAGTGAATGTGCGAGTTAATATTGCCGCACGCTAGGAGATTGAAGAAACGTACAGAGAGACGCTAATGAAAAATCTCAGACACGAAAAACGACGCCTCCGACGATGATGATGATGCTCCTTGTTCCATTGGCACCTACCCACTGTGGGGGATCGTACGCCTCCTGCTGGCACGGCTGGCTCGTCTTCGTCGTTTTCGTTCACTGATACAGAACTTGCTCACTGTTTACTGGCACTGAACACCAGGTAGCATTACTCCACCTCCCAAGAGAGCACCGACGCGATATTCAAGTAAAAGTGTACACGGCAGTGGGTCGAAGTAGGAAACATAAACAATCTTTAAGCAAAATAGCACAAGAGATAAAAGGCGTTCTGCGCCCGGCAATCGGAAATAGACGGCATTCACTCACAGCCGGTGTGAGGGGGAGGCAAAGGAATAGCTAGCTTCCCGACTTAGAAAAGTTGGGGGGGCTGAGTGTCCCCCCCCCATACTTTAGACAGTGGTCCCACTTGGCTGCACGCACAAACAAGTAAGGCGAAGTTTTCCGTCACAACAAGAATCACTCAAAAATGTTCTTACGAGAGAATAAAAATGTTGCGATGCAATGTTACAACATGGTAAAATTTTGCAACATTTCCGCCGTGACAATTTTTCTTGTAGGCTTTTTGCGGGGCGGGTCACTTGTGCGATGCTTTCGCGCCTTGTGCGGTTGTATTGCAGAGTAGGCAAGCGCTGAACAGGGGCCCTGTAATATTACATCCCTTGTTTATGCTTTTATTCTGCTGTAATTTGTTGATGCAGTTACGTATAGGAACGAGTAAACTTCTAAAAAACCGGTAAAAGCAATTGCTGCTTCCGGGAAATAAGGTTCTTCAAAAACAATACATCTTCACCGCTGCTCTGTCGAAGCTGTTGCGAGCCGATGAGCGTGACGAATCATTTTTGATGTTCAGGTTTTTCGTAGTGAAAAGCCAAATATTTTTTTCGCTTTAGTCTCTGATAAACCTGATCAGCCTTGCTTAAGGTATCTTGGAGCCATAGTGGCAGCTTGCAAATTGGCCATGAATAAAGCAGTGGACTTGAGCTCAGTAAGAAGCTCAGCTTTTAAGCTTGCCCCACAACTACCCGGCGGACTAGAAAGAAGGTGAGAGACCGCTGTTTTAACACTATGAAGGCTTAGTTAAGAGTCAAGCTAGTCGTTTTTCACCCAACTTGAATGGTATTTTACAGCTCAAAATATATCTCGGACACCAAAGAGGCACACACGTACAACATGCTGCTTATTTCTCTCTATTGCCCTTTCTCTCAGAAAGTATGAGCTCACAGAGAAGTACGTGCGCATAAAGTACTAAGCACCGTTATGCAGCACGTAGAAATATTTTATTATACTCATTATTTACCTCGCCACCTGCTATAAATTCCCACTGCTTATGTGCTAGGCAGCTAGTCTACTTGAATTACATTTAGAAGGAGATGCTCTTCAGCTTCGTGACGGTATATAACAAGCAGGCAAATTTTTGACACACACAAAATTCGAAATGCCGAAGAACCAATGGCAAACAATATGCCGTATTCAAAATAGTTTATTTTCTGATTTTTTTGCGTTGTCGTTTATAAGTGGCTATTACGCGATGGATTATTTTTGCTTCAAGTGTTGCTTCGCGTAAAAAGTTGGTGCTGTGTGCACAACAAAGACTGTTTACACCAATGATATACAGCTAAAAACCATTTATATATGAAGCAACGAGGGTAGTTTAACCTAAATAATCGCCCACGTTTTGTTCCTGCAAAGGAAAAACTTGTTTGCCCCGTTTGTGTTGGCGGAATTACGCAGGTGCCAGGGGGCTCCATAGCAATGTTAATACAAATACAATGAGTGTAATCAATGTATTACACCCCTAACACTTTAGGTTATGCACTTTTAAATTAAAAAATTGAGAAGCCTATAATAACGTAATAACTATAGTTTAACAATAGCAATATTAATATTGATTGCACGCTCCAGAAACAGTGTTCAGAATCAGAGAGTGGGTTGAGCAAGAGTGCATTGAAGCTCGAGATGAGCATGCTAAGGAGCGCGAGACCGCGAAAGAAAACCCTGAGTGGCAGCTGAAGCTGCTGGAGCAGTAGCAGAAGGTGCAGGAGCATTAGCTGAAGATCCTTGAGCTGAAGCTTCGACTTCAGGAGAGCGCAAGCAGGGTACACCCAATGGTGGCTGATGAAGAAGGAGGATCCAGCATGAGCGCCAGAGGAATAACAGAGGTCTGCAGTCTTCATAAACCGATTCCGTCCTTCAATGAAGCTCGGGGTGACCTCGACGCGTACCTGCAGTGATTTGAAAGGGTCGAAACGTGTCAAGGATGGTCGCATGAAAAGTGGGCTCTTTCGCTTAGCCTATGTATGACACAAGAAACGCAAACAGTAATAGGCCAGTTAGATACAAGAGCTGCGCTGAATTGTGATCAACTGAAAGGCGCGCTTCTGCAGAGGTTCCACTATACCGCGAAAGGCTACCGCGAAAAAAATTCGTAAAGCGAAGCCCGAAGAAAACGAGACTGGTCTTCAGTATGCTGCAAGACTTTCCAGCTACTTAGACCGTTGACTTAAAATGGGAAAAACAGAGACAAGCTTTGATAGCTTGCGAGACCTGATGAGAAGTGAGCAATTCATGAAAAGTTGTTCACCACGGGACTCAAAATTTTTTTCAAAGAAAAATGTTGCAAAACCCTGACTTCGCTGTGCGAGACTGGCGTTAACTTTATGGAAGCACAGGCGCTATCAAACTTAGGAAGAGAACGGATTCCCAAGGATCCGGGATCATTGGTGTCTAAGCCGGAGTCCCCGAAGGAGACGGAGAAGCCTGCAAGTCGCTGTTTTCTGCATGACAAGGCAGGCCATCGCGCAGGCAACTGCTGGTTTCGCACGAAAGGGAATGCTTGAGGCCAACGTGAAGTATGCCATACAAGTGGTCACAACAGTGACAGCAAGCATATTGGCAAGAACCTCGTATGCTGTCGTGTATGCTGCCAGATAATTGGGAAGCTTCGACACCTGAGCAGTATAAGAATGGCTACGTTGTTCGGCAAGACGGCGAAGCGATACCCATCGTCAATGCCACATCGTATCAACCATCTAGGACCATTGGGCAAGCGGACATGCCTGTTGTAGAAGGACTGCTAGAGAAGCGAGCACGTACTTTGTGACACTGGCTGCGATACTGTAGTGGTGGGACAGTCAATAGTGGGGAAAGAAAAGCTCGCCGGAGCGTACCGACCAGTATTGTTCCTGGACCGCACGGTGCACTACCTACCAGAAGCTGTGGTCTACCTCGAAGCGCCTATTTTCAAGGGACAAGTTCGTGATCACTGCCTGCGTAACTCACATCATGATCTGGTCCTTGGAAACATCAGAGGAGCCCTATCACTGCACGCCTTGAGCATGATGGAAAAAAAGACGGGCTATTCCGGTTGATGCAAGCACATCGAGGAAATGACGACGAAGAATTAAAAGGGTCGTCGGGGAAGGCGACATCAGATCACTGTGAGTGAAGCCGCCTAACGACCACGTTCACCAAGGCCCGGGCCCAGTGACACCACTGGTATGGTACCAGACAGCGACACCCACACGGCATGCACAAGGCGATGACAACCCAGGGGGCATCCATGTGGACCTTCGAAGCTATCAACTTCACCAGTGCCAAATTTGCAACCGGATTCGATGCCCTACTGGGGTACACCTAAACCTCAAGATGAGATGTGATCGCCTACCGACCCAACGCCTAGGATACCGCTTCGTCGACGAGACAGACAGCATGCCTACTTCGAGCGACTCAGAAGCGACCGGTGCATTCGAAATTGCACGGGGCTTTTTACGCTCCACAGCGATGGCATGAGGATTCTCTGTGACCTGATGCAGCAGTTCTCATGGCCGCTTTTACCATAGATGCGAACACCGCCTTTGCAAGGTCATTATCGATGACACAAGAGCAAGACGTACCAGCGACGTCACAACACTTAGTGACGTAGACTAGGCAAAGCATGGTGCGGCGTCGTCGCTGTTACGAGACCTCTGTGTTTTAAATCTTGTGTTTTGTGTTTTGAGTGTCAGTACGTCTTTTATTCTTAGAGCAAGCAGTCTAAGTGCACCTGGTTGTGATGCCTACACGGTATGCAGGTGTGTGGCAGTACGTGTATGCCGACCGTGTTCAAACGTGCGGGGAGTGCGTTGACCTCCCGTGATAGTGTGCGGAGCTAGTGCCTCACAGTGTTTCGCGACAGATGCTTGCAATGCTGACATTTCTGCATGTGCCAGTGATTGGTATTGTTATTTCTGTGTTCAGTTGTGTCGCGTCTACGTTAAAGTTTTCCACGGCACAGCGTACTGAAAGTGGGGGGAAGTGTAGTAAAAAACCAAAACTGAAAGTAAAGCTGACAGCGAAAACCAACTGACGAAGACGAAGGTGTGAATGGTTTTAGACGAACGTGAGCGCGTGAGCTTCGGAACAGCGATGGGCAGAGGAAGAACGCGGCCAGCTAGCAAGAGTGCTATGCGTTGGGCCTCAGGGGACCAAACGGACGAGCTGGTGTCACCAACCCAACCGGAACGAGCGTGTGGCGTGTTCCTGAAGCGAGTGGCGGTTGCGGACCGGGCCTGACATACTGTTTAAGTGGTGGACGGGCGTGCGGCCCTGGGCGAGCGGCTGATCCTGTTCAGAATTGGTTCTGGAACAATCAGACACCGAGATCGTGGCCGCAGTGCCACGTCGGAGCCGGCCAACACAACCGCCAATTGAAGCTGCGACTTTGGTGTTGCGTCGGCCACAGCTTGTGGCCACCTGGTCCAGCATGCACGAGCAGCTGATGGTCTGCTAGTGAGCTCCCGTACACTTGGTAATCTTCCCATGGCAAGGTTGTGTCGTTGACGCCATCGTCTTCAGTGGGAGCGTGAGTGGCACCCGACGGAATTAGACTTCCGAGTAGTGAGGACGCATGGGTTACTCACGTGCACGTAGATCTAAGGACTGTAGGACTGAATTATAGAAGCCAGTGCGTTGTACAGATAGCGACAGTGATGTGATTGTTTTGTGTGTAAAGTCTATTAATGTTTTTTTTGTTCTTGTCTTGGGTTTCTGCGTCTGAGGGCCCAAGAACCACCCCAGCTGCACATCCACGTACATAGAGATCATGTCAGCAAGTGTTTCGTTTAGCCTTTTTGTGAAACTATTGCTCTGAGGATGATATGCAGCGATTTTTCGATGGGTTTTATAACTCAACCTGAAGGTATCATCCAAGGGCTTCGCCCGGAATGATGTCCCTCGATCAATGATGAGATACGACGAGGTGCCTTGCCGTAGCACTATTCCATGCAAAACAAAAACTGGCAACTTAAGATGCGGTACCTCGTGGCAAAGCCTTCGTCTCAGCTTAGCGTGTCAATTAATTGGTTGCGACAATAATATATTTCTTTCTAAAACAATACAAAAGAAACGGCCATAGGAGGTTCATTCGCACTTGATCAAACGGTGTACGGGTGGATCGATAGGATGTAGATGGCGTGAAGGCTTTAAGGGTGGTGTCTTGCGACGCTGGCATTCACGTCATTCCTTCACGTAGCGTTTGACGCAGGCAGACAGTTTTAGAGGCCAGTAGTTGTCACACTCAATCCAGAGTTCTGGATCCAGAGTTCTGGCCAGATGTGGGCTCGTCATGGCAAGCTAATGAGATGCCGTCGCGGAAGGCTTCAGGCACGACTTGAAGATCAGATCTGTCACCAGCACTGGTGCTCGTTTTGTATAAGACGCAATTTCGTCGTCAAAATAATGGCAACGTTTGCGACATTGGACGAGGAATCGGCGCAGTGCCACCTTCTAGGTGATCTATAATCAGTCTTAGATCGGCGTCATTTCGTTCATGAGACATCAAATCCGGCCCTCTGAGAGTGGCCACTAAGGCGCCGTCCTCTTCTACGCTTGTACTGGCGGATTGAAGAAGTGCTCGTGATAGCATTTCGGCATCTTCGTACTTTTTGACTGACTTGTACATGATGGTGACACCGAATTTCTGTAGGCGCAAACTCCATCGTGCTAATCATCCTGAAGGGTCTCGTAGACTGGTCAACCAGCACAAAGCATGATGATCAGTCACCATTTTAAATGGTCTTTCTTAGAGATATGGCCTAAACATTGTAATTGCCCAAATGACTGCGAGACACTATTTTTCTTATGTGGAATAGTTAGATTCTGCACGAGATAGCGTGCGGCTTGCGTAGGCTATTACCCGTTCAGTCATATCTTGTCTTTTTATTAAAATAGCTCCAAGACCGATATTGATGGCATCAGTGTGTACTTCTGTGTCAGCATCTTTATTGAAATGGCAGAGCACGGGAGGGGAAAAGAGCCGGTGCTGTAGTTTCAAAATGGGAGCCTGCTGCTTGTTAGCCTAGACAAATGGTGTGTCCTTACTCGTGAGGCGTAATAGTGGCTCCGCAGTGTTGAAGAAATTTCAATAAAACGTCGGTAATACGCGCACAGACACAGAAATAATCAGACTTTTATTGTCAGTTGTAGCAGCTAAGGATGGTGCTGCCTGGAATAGTTGGAGCCGTCATCCTCTCTGGGAAAAGTCCGAACTCGGGGTTCAGTGTGCAGATGCTTCGGCTAGCACGGTGAACAGGCGTAACCACCAGTATAAGGCTGGAGATTCTTATACTGGGAGGGGTTCGGTGCATAGGTTACCCCGCACCTGCACCAGTTGTCATGCGCTAGGAGCTCGATGAAACGTACGAGGAAATGCGACTGTCGAAATCTCCGACACCAAAAAGACGCCTCTGGCTGGCACGCGTTGCTCGTCTTCGTCTTCTTTGTTCACTGGCACAGAACTGGCTCACTGTTCACTGGTACAGAACACCAGGTGGCCATATCAACAGCGACACCTCCATGAATGTTGCCTCCCCTATTTCGCTTTGGATGAATCGAGATTACATTTTATAAGTACTGCATTGTGAGGGTTTCTCTGTCCTCTCGTAGTATAAAACTTTACATTACAAGACCTCGCTCTATGCCCCTTCAAACACGCAAGCACGCATATCTAAGTCCTGGCGGACTGTTCACTGGTACAGAACACCGGGTGGCAATATAAACAGCGGCATTCCATGAATGATGCCTCCCCTATGCGAGTATACAAATAAAGGTAGATTTTCCAGTGAAAAAAAGACTAAACACTAGAAAGAATTGAAAAACGCACGGCGCAATTCATCTTGTCGCGCTGATAAATCTATTCTTATTTGTATACTCGCACAGGGCAAGCAAATAATTGTTATTAATCAACTTGCCTAAGCAGATTTTAGCGAGTATTCTGGTTGTGATGAATTCAGGGAGACTAAAGAAATTTCGAAAGAGCACTTCCGGTTCTCTTGAAATGCATTGGGACACAAAGTGATTGCTTGTGACAGCTCTGAAGATTCCGTGTTGGTTTCATGCGTGCACATCTTCAGATATGTTCGATACCCTTCCCCTCTTTTTTATCTCTACAGCCGGTCTCTGCTTAAGGTTGCTGCATGGCCAAGGTGAGAATTTCTTTTATCGTGACATTGCGAAACTTATCAAGGAGTCGTTTTTCTAGCTTCCCTCTATGTAATGCGCAAATACCGAAAATAGACGGAAAGAAGAAAACCAGAACAGAACAGTTATTGAATGCAACCATTCCTTTCACATCGTAGCGACATCGAAGTGCAAGGCAGGCGAAGCAAAGCTTGGCAAGCGAAGCTCCACTGGCCTGCGTCAGCTCACAAAAGAACAATTGAAAAAATGTGTCATCTCCACATTTGGGTTGTAACAGAAAACTAGGAGGAGCCAAAGAACATAGCTATTTACCCCGCGTAATCGGAAACAATCGCAATTACAATACATAAGTAACGCATTGTCAGGGTCTTCTGTCCTTTCTTATATAAAGCTTTACATTACACGACCTTACTCTATGCGCCTTCAAACACGCAAGCACGCATATCTAAGTCCCGGCATGCACGATATAATGCCACAAGTATTTGCAGTCTGTGCGTTATTTCATATGAAAAGCTAGTACAAAAGCCCAACTCTAATATATGGCGCATCTTCATTCAACGCACGCTAAGCCTAACTACGCAGCACATCGAGGGAAAAAAATGCAGATTCTCACCTTGCTGTCGTTATCTGCTAGGAAAAATGACACTGGCACACAAAACATCACTCATTCTAGAAGTGAGTAAGCAAAAAGAAAAGAGAAAGAAAGAGAGAGTGTGAGAGATGCGACCGACACGCGTATGAGAGTACCCTGCTTCACTAAGCTTCACAGCTGGTCTGGCTATGACTTCGTATCACCCGTTTCGCTTAGTGGCGGAATGCTAGTCCATGCGTTTTCAGCTTATCGTGTACCAATATCTGTCTGCACGTACAAGAAACAAAAAGGAGAAGAAAAAAATGGCAGATCACACATACAGTGAAACTCGACAATATGCGAAGCACGAACGACGAAGGTTGATATGTTGAAGTTGACGTTGGTTTATTTGGCACACAAAGTACAAAAACTTCAGAAGTGATTTGGAAGGTGAAAAAAAAAAAGCTACGTGTATATAGCTTGAATGGCACCACCTCCCCTTCTTCACCTTTCATCTCAATTTAAAATAAGCACAACGTTATAAGGCGGACATTTATCAAGTCGTACATGACTTCCGTGTCAAGATTATCATGTTTGGACATTTCAATTACCTCCCTCGCAAATTTACGTCACGCCATACCAAATTTGGTATACGAGGAGCTAGCGAAACGGCCGCGAGCACACTATGAGCGTAGCACGTGTAGTCATGTTTTAGATAGCACGCATGTCATGATTATTTTGTGGGACGTGTCATTTAGCTTCGACGTCTGTTCACGTCGCGTGATACCAAATTTGGTATACGTGGAGCAAGCGAAACAGCCGCGAGCGCGCTATAAGCTTAGCATGTAGTCATGTTTTACATGACACGCTTTTAATGATTATCATGTTGGCACGTCTCATTTACCTTCGTAGTTCATTCACGTCCCGTTATACACGTTTTGGTATTCGTTGAGATAGCGAAATGACCACGAGCACACTATGAGCGCAGCATGGAGCCATGTTTTACATACCGTACATATCATAATTATCATGTTTGGACGTCTCATTTACCTTCGTCGTCTATTCACGTCACGTGACACCAAATTCGGTAGAAGTGGAGCTGGCGATATGGCCATGAGCATTTTATGAGCGTAGCATGTAGTCATGCTACACATGACACGTATGGCATGATTATCATGTTACGACGTCGCCCGTTCACGTCACATACAACCAAGTTGGGAATAAGTGAAGCTAGCGAAAAGGCCGCTAGCGCATCATGAGCGTGATATGTTGTCATGTTTTTACATGACACGCATGTAATGATTATCGTGTTTGCACCAGTCATATGCCTTCGTCTTCTGATGACACCTAACACCAAACTTGGTATATCTGAAGCTAGGAAAACGACCGCGAGCGCACTATGAGCGTAGCATGTAGTGATGTTTTACATGACACGCATATCAAGGCTATCATGTTTGAACGAGTCATTTACCTTCATCGTCCGTTCGCGTCACGTAATGCCGAATTCAGTATATGTTAAGCTAGCAAAACGGCCACGAGTGCATCATGAGCGTAGCATGTAGTCATGTTCTTCCATGACAAGGATCTCAGAATAATCATGTTTGCACCAGTCATATACCTTCATGATCTATTCACTTCCCGTAATACCAAATGTGGTATATGTGAAGCTATCGAAAATGACCAATATGGCAACATGATTTTGGGGGGTGGTCATGACTTACATGACATGCATGTTACGAGTTTCACGTTAGGGTCAGCCACTTAGGTTCGCTTTACAGTCATGTCATACCATACGATGGTTTTGCAATATGGCGTGTGAACAAAACCGCCGCAAGAGCAGCAAGACCGTGAAATGTAAATTATGAAGTTAATGACATACATGTTATCATTTTCATGTTGTGAGTAGCCACTTATGTTCGTCATACCATCATGTTATTTCATACGAACTTTGGTATTGGTGCCGTCAACGCAACTGCCAGGAGAGCTAAAGAAACTTGGGCGACTGAATAGATAGATAGATAGATAGATAGATAGATAGATAGATAGATAGATAGATTGATAGATAGATAGATAGATAGATAGATAGATAGATAGATAGATGGATGGATAGGTGGATAGATGGATAGATAGATAGATAGATCGATAGAAAGATAGATAGATAGATAGATAGATAGATAGATAGATAGATAGATAGATAGATAGATAGATAGATAGATAGATAGATAGATAGATAGATAGATAGATAGATAGATAGATAGAAGTGCTGGAAGTGCTTTTGGTTTGTTATGCAATGATTCGCATTTATCACTAATTACCCATTCTGCTACAGCGAAGGTATTATATGCGTTGGATGTGAACAATGGCTTTTAGATCAGTGCTTTCAAAGGGTGCTACAAAAAAGATTGCGCTATCAAGAGAAGAGTGAGGCGTATATTCATAAGATGAGCCACGAGGAACAATGAGGGCGATTGCGTGAGAGCGCCATTCTCATGACTGGGCTCGTACTGCCGGACAAGCAGCGATAGAAAATGGGAGAAGTATGCCAGAAGGGCTGTTATAGTGCACGTGCGTTATGAGCATCTGCAGCAGGACCGTCCGTAACAGACAATACTGCGTGGCGAGGGATTCAATGAACCCTTCGTGAGCCTCTAATGGGTGCCCGTTCGTCAAAAAGGCACGACATTCGTAGCTGCAAAGTATGTTTGTTTAAAGCACATATGCTTTTTGGCCAGCTTTCTCTTTATGGGGGGGGGGGGGGGGGTCAATAACGAATTCAACCATTTCATCGGGCTTCCTGTGTATGTATACGCCATTGGAAAACAACTTTGAAGTGCTAAAAAAAACAGACGAGAAGAGTGGACTCGCTTTATGTGTCCACTCTTCTCTTCCGTCCTTGTTTTGCGGCACTTTATTGTTACCTGATGTCTTAAAAACTAGCCCAAAATTCACTGCTTCTAATACACGCCATGTAAAAGAGAGACATAGAGGACAGAAAACTTCGTCAAGTAGAAAAAAACACTGACGATTACGATACTACCCGATGTGAATCCCTGTTTTTTGCCGATGCAAGGCCAACTGTGGTAGGCTTAGATATTGACTACGCCGCATTTTGTAGTTTTCTTGAACCAGAACCCCCCCCCCCCTTCTGTGCTATTTCTATTGTTCTTCCTGTGGATGAGCAAGATCTGTAAGATACTGCGTGCACTTCGTTGATGCTTCATATGGGTGGGGACGTATACGAAGCGAGGCTGAGCACCGAATTGTCGTCCCTTCTTTTTCTTTTCCAAATTTACTGTTCAATTCGAATTCGCCACTTCATTGTTGTATTTTCTTACGTTTGGCTCCATTCATAAGTTCTTCCCTATTCATCATTCTTCTTTCTTATAAATATGCAACAAATAAGTGGTTTGACACGCGTTAAATGAAGTCTACCCGATTATTGATAATAAAAACAGCCTTTTTAGTTTGTGTTTTCCTCCACCTTCTCGTGCTCCTGATATCCTCGGTCGCAGGGAATTTCACGAAACTAGTCGTGGTGTCTTAACATTATTCGGATGCTTCGAAGGCACAGAGTTTTTGCCCCGGGCCCTTCACTGTTCAACCGTTAGCGGTGCGCACTGAACAAGCGGGCTCTACACAGTCTCTTGCTCGCAGTAATGAGATCACTTCGCAAAACTACCAGTTCATTGCAGGTGCGCTGTCCTCCAAAACAAGTACCCTATCATCAATCAGTAGCTTGGTTGATGAGTGACTTGAGCTGTTATGCGCTGGCCCAAACAGTTGCAGGTAGGCTTACTTCCATCGTCTCCAAATTCTTCTGTTAGATGCTGAGGATGGCAAACCTCACTAATCAACTGCTGTCAAAGCTGGGAGATGCAAATGTGTTTATTTATTTTTAGTTATTTTCGACTGCCAGCTTGCTTTGCAAACCATTGGAAGGAGTGGGTTGTATAAAAAGATAAAGGAGACAAAGGCAGCGAACTGTGAATATACCATGAAGAAAAAGGGAAAACAGGTTAAGAGATCTGTCTTGGAACAATATTTACAGCATGTGAAACACTGGCAACAGTATAATATAGAAAACTCAAAAAGTTGCAGGTGAATATGCCGGCATGCAAGTACATAAATAAAAATGAACAAAACAAGCAAACCATAGCCTAAAAATCACAACTTAACCACGGAGTGAAAAATAATTGCTCCAGCGAAGCGTTCTTCAGTTCGTCCTTTCTTTCCTGCTTCCGTCCGCCCATGCGTCCGTCCGTACTTCCATCCGTGCTTCCATCCGTGTGTCCAATCTTTCGTGTTATCGTCAGTTTGTCCATCCATCCGTCCATCTTTCCTTGCGTTCGTCCTTTCATCCATCCTTCCGCCCATTCGTTTGTCTGTCTGTCTGTCTGTCCATCCGTGCGTCTGTTCGTGCGGCCGGCCCTCTGTCTGTCTCTTTATCGGTAAGTCCGTCAGTTCGTCTATTCATCTGTATGTTCGTCTGTCCGTTTATCTAGTGAACACTCTAAGTACTGCCATCTCACATCTTTTCATAATTCATTCATCATTTCCGCTGCCATCCGTAGAATTTCCGCTGCCATCCAGCGGAAATTCTACGGACCACTCTCTTTGGTATGTGCCACTGGTAGTTACTACGACAACGGGATTATCACGTGAAGCCTTGGGTAGCTTTGCCCCTAAAAGAAACAGAAATAAAAACACAGTAACTACAAAAATGAAAAACGTGAGAAGAATTCGCAAAAGAGCACTTGCTTTCTGAGCACTTAGATCAGCAATGAAGAAAATAGGTTTAAATTGGAACACCTTCAGTCATAGATTTGCAAGAACGTGGACAAACAAGGATATGGCTAGGCTCTGTAGTACATATTCAGGCAATGTATTTCTTTCGCAGATGGCACGAGGAAAAAAAGACAGTTTGGAGCAGTTGGTTCGGCAGGAATATTCAGTTACTTTGAGCGAATAAGACAAACGAGTAGGGCGCCGGCCACACGAAATAATGTACAAGTCTCTGTCTACTTTGACGGGTTTGTGGTGAATTAGGTATAAAATTTTAAGTCTCTCTCGTTGGCGTCGTAGTTCTAGAGGTTGAAGGTTGTCGTTTTGTAGTAAAACACTAAGGAATGTGTGACGACAGCGGGAATTGAAAATAAATCTGACTGACTTCAGTTGTATGTTCTCCATTTCAATTGTGGTTGACTGGGTGTAGGGACCCCAGACAGAAGCAGCATATTCTATCGATGGCCTAATGCATGTCTTGCCTGTCAACAATTTTATGTTACTCGTGCATTTAGACAAGGTTCTCCTCAGATACACAAGCTTTTTTGTGACTTTATTTGTAATGTAACCAGTGTGACTATTCCACCTAAGGTTCGACGTGATCACTAGTTCAGAGTGTTTATATTTCGGGCCATGCCATAAACTTAAAGAAATAAGATAGATGAATATTAAGAGCATAGTAACTAAATAACCGGAACAGTATGTGCTAGCTCTAGGGGCTCTGTAGTATAACAGGCTACGATTGTGGCGCGATATTGTGGCGCGATTTCGCTCATTGAGATTTATTGTACGCCTACTATCATGGTGAAGAGCTGGACCGATTTTAAGAAGAAACATTCCATCACAAAAGAGTGATCACTGTTCGCATACAGAAAAATACCGGGAAAACAAATTCTGAGCAAATCAACAAAACAGATTTCAAACAGACGCAGCGCTTGTATCCAATGTTTAAAAAAGCTGAAATCTTAAATATTTGTAGCCTGTTCGATCACCAACTTTATTCTGTGTGCCTTTGCTCGAGTAGCAACTCAGGGTGTTTGTTTTTTTTTCTTTTTTGTAGCATCAGTGTGATTACAGGGCGCTTAGGTGCAGCTGTGCTATTAATTTGTGAAGCAAGCTTTTAAAATTGAGAGACCAGGCTCTGCTCAATTTTGTTTACAAATATCTAGTGGGTTTCTGCTGTCATTACTGAAATGACACAGCGTCAACGAAAGAAAATCGGATGGTTTAAAAGCTCACATATATTGTTACGTGCTTGCAGCAAGAAATGCAAGGGTAGCTTGCGTGTGCCATGAAAGACTATGAAAAAAAAAACGGTGAAGAACTCGTTGGCACATTCTACTAAAATGAGACCGACGTGCCTGTGTTATCTCTACATCAGGGGCAAGACCTCTGTTTTGACGACGTCAGACTGATGGAGGTGCTGGAGCTTACAACTTGATGCAGGATGGCCTTGCTCTGACTCGTTCAACCAGCCCTGAGCGACCCCTTGTCACCACTCAGGTGACCGATTCAGTCGGTGCCTACTAGGCCTAAGCCCGGAATGCGCACCTGTTCCGCCTCTTATCAGCATGGCAGCTCCTACCACATCCAGAATTGTCCTTCCATGGCAGACTGCTCTTCCTACACAGGTGACTTTTGAACAACTTCGCGTTTCTGAAATTATACCTGGGAAAGAGTACGAGGATGTCAAGGACTGGCTCGAACAGTAGAAACGGTTGCGTCGCTGTATCCTAAAACTGGAGCGAACAAAAAAAAAACTTGGCCGTGCATAGTTCGTACTGAAAAATAGCGCTCGTACGTGGTAAGAGAACCGCGAGGCTACTTGCTAATCTTGGGAAGATTTCTGTCGAAACCCCGTCGACACATTTTTGAACATGCACGGATGGGATCATGTACAGCAACTCATCGAGGCCCGCGTGCGAAAACTCAACAAAACAGCCGCCATGTACGCAGAGGGTATAATCCATTTGTTTCGACGAGCTGACCCGGACATGCCCATGGTGAAGAAGGTGCGTTACCTAATGCGGGGCATCAAGGTATCGGTGTTCGCAGGTCACGTACGAAATCTACCGACAACAAAATAGACGAATTGATAAGAGAGACAACTATCATCGAGTGACTGCGACAACAATGTCCACCTTTTCACCACCTTCCGAACGGCAAGGCAGTAAGTGCTTCAGCTCAGAAGTCTGCCGTCTGCAAAAGTTTATAGCGACAAACATTCAGGGAAATACTTCTTGAGGAACTTCAAGCCGTCTGCATTCCTGCTGCCCAAATGCCTGTCGCATCTGTTGCCGAAATCGTCCGCCAGGAGTTGAAACAAGCCTGTACACCACCTACTCTAAGTCCTGAGGCACATCCAAGGAGCTATTCTGATGTGGTCCGTCGTCCTCCACCGTGATTTGAGGTAATGTCTTTTTAGCCACGACCCACCACCGTGCTTTGGTTGGAACGGGATTCTGTAGGACAACCACAAGTTTGCCTAACTGACTTATGGCGAACGGCCGACCGTCAACCTAATGGCTTGCGCTGCGGGCAACCAGGTCACATTGCACGCTATTGCCGTCATGGTGAATCAAGGTTCGGCAACTTTTCTCGTCCTGCTTCTTTCCGCTTTCAAAATCGTCGCGCCTACGGCGCTGATCAACTGTCGACAGACCAATCAACTTCAACACGTCACTGGCAATCTTCATCACTTCCGCGCCACACTTGCCGAACCATTAGGGCTACGCGGATGTCACCAGAGGATGTTCGCCGAGCCCGCGCCGGGAAATCTAACTGCTGCGACCGCCGGGAGCAAGTTTGCCAATCGCCAAGACACCGAATAGTCTCACCAACAGCACAGAAAGATACGACGGGAACAACGATGACGAATACGATGACGAATACGAATGCCGATGTAGTTGTACGTGCTCATCTAGGGGTTCTCATAAACTGACATCACGTCACAGCACTGGTTGACACTGGCGCTGACTTTTCCATCATGCGACAAGAGCTCGCCCACCGCCTTAGAAAATCAAGACACCGTGGACAGGGCCATACATGAGGAATGCTGGTGGTCAGCTGATGACTCCCACGGGCAAATGCACCGCTCGACTTCACGTCCGTGATAACAGCCGCTTTCGTACTGTTGCCGGATTGCTGAAAACAAAACAACTTTGGGAATCAATTTTCTTCATAATTATGGTGCCGTTATCGACATCTTTGGGCGTTTAGTGACGTTTTGCGCACATACGTCTATCGACAACAGCACTGACAAACCACACGGCCGTTTGCAAATAGCCGACATTATGACGCTTTCACCGCGATCTTGCCTTGGGTCGGTGTCCTTTGGGTAGCCTTGCCGTAAGAATTTGATAGGGGAGCACATATTTGCGCTTTTGTTTACGCAATGCATTTCCATCGCGAGAGGCGTCCTCACACAGACTGATGAACAGGCAGAAGTGCTCCTCACAAACTTCAACAACGAGCGCCGCCAAATTCCCAAGGACACCGCAATTGCCTCCTACGATGATGTGTACCAAGATGGGGATTGTTTTTCCTTGCAAACCAACAACGCGGCTGTTACCACCTCGAATACTTTGTCGGTGGACGTCTGCTCTACGCTGCCTACCTCTGATAGGAAGCGATTTCCTAAACTGAAACATGAATTCAAAGACTGTTTCCTGTGTTCCAGCAAAAACCATTGACCAAACATGGAATCATTACTGAAGACAACACGGGAACGATCAAAAAAATCCTCATTTTGTGGTTCCAAAATAACACGTAGAGATTCAGGAGCAAGTACAGAAGACGCTTGAGGTTCACGTTATACAACGTTCGAAAGTTTTTGGGCATCCCCCATGGTTTTGATCAAAAAAATTGCCCGCAGCTTCCCTCGGGGGAACACTGAGGAGGATGCGGACCATATAATTGGTTAACGGGGTGTTAAAGTGCGACTTACTTGGGTCGATGGCTAAATTGGTTAACGTGGTTGTGAAATGGGGTGTTAAATTGCGACTTACTTGGGTCGATGGCTAAATTGGTTAACGTGGTTCTAGGAGGGGGTGTTAAATGAGTGAACACGTACACACGTATGCGAAAGGGCGGCGCTGGTCGAAGGGACGTCGATCATTGTGTTTGTGGATTCGTTGGAATTCATTTCACCGCGACCTTGGACGTCGACGCGCCGTACAAACCAACCGACGAGCGGCAACTGAGCGAGCGAGCGCCGACCTTGAGTACATATACAGCACGACGGCGCATGCACTGTCAGCTGTTGAATGTTCTCGAAGCGCGACGCCACATGTGCGTCCACTGGAGAATCAGGAGAATTGTAGATGTCGAACGCGGTGTGTAGAGGAGGAAGGGTGCACAGATGGTGGAGGAGTGAAGCGCGCGCGGTGTGTAGAGGAGGAAGGGATGCACAGATGGTGGAAGAGTGGGCGACGGCGCGACGGCGCATGCGCG
Source organism: Rhipicephalus microplus (assembly GCF_043290135.1). Lineage (NCBI taxonomy): Eukaryota > Metazoa > Arthropoda > Arachnida > Ixodida > Ixodidae > Rhipicephalus > Rhipicephalus microplus. The sequence continues at coordinate 273,955,594 of NC_134702.1, read as the reverse complement.
CGCGTCAGCTGTCGAATGTTCGAGAAGCGGTGCGGATGGCGCGGACGGCGCACTACAAGGCGCGAGTATAAGATGCTCCGCATCTAAAAAAAGATGGCAGCTAGTGCTCCTGCAAATATTATCGCAAGGTGAACCAAGTCACAAAGAAAGACCTCTGTTCCCTGCCTCGCATAGACAATTCGCTCGATCGGCAGCGTCATGTGCAATTTCTCATCAAGAAATCTACGAAGCGGCAACTGGCCGATAGGTGTCAACGAGAGAGATCGCGAAAAAAACGGCTTTTGTGATGCCTGATGACTTTTACAAAATAAATGGGCTCCTTTTGGATTGTACTCCACGCCAGCCACTTTTCAGCCTCTCATGGACACCGTACTATCAGGCCTGAAGCAGAAACATACTTGGTGTATATGTACGACGTCATTGTATTCTCTGCAACAATCGAGGTACATCAAAACCATTTATTTAGTGTGCTCCAAGCCATACGTTTGTCCGGTATTACAATAAAACCGGCAGAGTGTCATTTTGGTTGCAACGAACTTAACTTCCTAGGCCACTTGGTGAGTCACGAGGTTGTTTGACCTGACCCGGTGAAAATAGACACCGTAGCGAAATTCGCTGCACCACGCGACGAAAAAACCGTGAGACGCTTCTTAGGGCTTTGCGCCTATTCGTAATGCACACGAACTATAGGTGGCGCGCGTGGTGATTCAAGATGGAGGACCGAGAGATGATCAACTTGTTCACTGCACGTAGCGTGTCGTAGCAGGCCGGCCTTTTGTAGTCTGTGTCAGAGTTTATACTGAACGGCTGTAAAATACCGCTGCCTTTTACAAAGCAGCTATCACTAGCGAATATTATGGCGCACCTCGGAGTTTCTGAAAAAAGGATTCAGTGTCTCATCAAGGGAGAAGAGGTTTTGAATGCCGGCCACCTTATTTTCTTGTGGCGTCAAAGCATGCAACATTGACGCCGTTGCCATTAAAGGACTCTGCCTGCAAACGTCCCATGTTCGAGGGAAGCCTCATAAGCTGGAGCTTGTTTTCGACGTGAACAGTCGCATCGAGGTACGTAATACGTGAGCTTTATGGGTCACAGTGGCTGCACATATGTCTCTACCGAACCGTCAGATACCCTATGTAAATATCGATTACTAGCATGTTCAATAAGTAATGCGTACGTGCTCGACATCGCGCCGTAACGAACAATAAGTGTGTACGCGCTTATCTTACCGCACAGTATCTATAAAAACGACGATATGGCTGTGAGCGTTTTCGGACTAGGTCAGAAAATGTACGTTGTTCTCGTTTGCAAATCGGATCATGATCGAAGGTAGTTAGTGCACAATATAAGATAGAGATTAGGTAGCTAGTGACGGCGCGAAGCTGCGGACCCTGTTACGTTCGTATGAAATGAGCCCGCGAGGTGAAGGACATGCGCTTCAGCGTGCCGCCCATGAAATTTGCTTATTCTTTTTTGCCTGCCTCAGCAACGAAAACAAAGCAAGATGCTTGGGGTGGAGTTGAAAGCACTATCATACAATTTACGTGGGTTAAAAAAAAAAGCGCCGCGAATAGCCAAAACTCAAGCATTAATGGGTGTACGTTACGGTGAAAACTTATTGTGATGCGCTCCTGGTATTCTGTTGAGTATGAAACAGGCTGTGCCTTGCCATTTTTCCCTGCATTGCAAGCTGCACTTCTGTACTTCAAAATTTTATTGTATTTTTTCCAAACTATCGAACACTCAAAATCCATGCACAGCGGCGATAAACTGTGTGTATGATGCAAGTGATCAAGCAGTGTTATTACATGAATTTTAGCCCAATATAACTAAGGCGCTCCTAAATAATAAAACATCACCCAAAGCAACCAAATTTTTTGATGTAAACAAAACCGTAGTACTAGGAATACCTAAAATAAGTTTTTGCAGATTTTATGCTTTTATAACTGACCCAATGAAAGCATTTTAGGTATATTTTGGGTGGTTACGGTGCATGTGAGGATATGGTGGACCACGTTTGACAGTTTCCATCCGCCATCTGGAAGCAGCTTTCCTTTCTGAGCCTAGGTGACTAACGCAGTAGTGCATTCTTTATTTGGAAGAAGTGCTACCATGCTCTCAAAGGTGGCTTATGTGCATAACCTACTTTCTTCTGCAGGGCCACTGCTCCTGCAGGGCTCGAAACTCTGAGCGTTGCAAACATATGATTGCAATGTTGCTACATGTGAACAGGCAAGGAGCAGTTTTCTCATTTTATTCAATTGTATAAAACACCAGCCAAGCATACACATGGCAAAACAACGCGATCTAAACTTCCATCAATGTTTTCAACAGTGATGAAACTTGTAGCTGGGCGCTTTGGTTCACAGTTGAAGGTAAAACTGGTATGTGCTTATAAACTCGGCAGGGACTTGGAAAGAATGAACATGAACAGGCACCAACTTTCCGCTTTTATTTATCATCGCCCTAGGATATATATTCATGATACAGACATTTGCAAGTGCACGTAGTCGCATGGTCATAATCAAACAGGTTACAAAAAGGCATGCAAAAACTTGCACTCACTATCAAATGATGATACTGATCTGTCGCTATCACAAGTAATGCCTTTTACAGCAACTGGCCTTCTCACACTCTCAGGCATAGCCTACACACTATTCGAGTTCATGGTGTCCAAAACTCAGAAACAAACAAACATTAGAGGTGGTTCTAATTTTTCTTCGCCACTTTCGGCTTGTGGCTTTTAATGCTGCAGCAGCCAGCATTCAAACGCACTGATGCTTCTGGTGCCTCTAGTATGATCCGATGGGGCTACTGTCTCCACAGTAAGTATTCGTAAACTCTGATGGTAGTACCAGAAGCTGCACTACCAAAAATATTTGTGCGGAAACCATTCGCAGCATTTTTTTTTTCAATTTGCTACTCATCAATCAGGTAGCTCAAGACTGACTGCGCACAAATATTTTGTATAAGTAGCTAAAGTTACAAATGAGTGAAAAAGTAATTTTATGGTTCACTATGGTCTCTTCATGCTGTTTGGTTTATGCCAGAATCACTGCTATAGACTCATTCATACAGAGCAAAATAAATTCTCAAAACCGGGAACATTGACGTGCAAAACAAAATGTTCAAGATAACTGTGTAACAGGCATGTCTCAGAAAGTGAGCCAACATCACATGTTACTAACCCGTGAACCTTTACGTGCGACTTTGCAAAACATGCTCGACACGTGCTTCCCAAGTAATCTATTGCGGAGCACTTCAATGTAGCAGAAGCTATCTTGAGTGTTATTTGTGGTTCCTTTCATTTTATTAATAGGACTGGCATTTAAAACTTGGACCTGCTGACGTCTACTGAAGTTACACAAGCATGAGGCAAGTTAAAGACAAAGTCACAATATGAGGCCTGTAAACTCAAAGAACTGTGCCATGTACAGTCCAAACCGCTGTCGATTCTGGGCACCGAGCAACAAGAGGAAATACGTCAGCGACTGATTGCGACCGCACACGAGAGTGCACTGGCACTGCATCAGCTTGGCAGAATGCACCATATTGAAAGCAATCAAGTCAAAATGATGCTAAAGATATGCACAAATGTTGTACGCACACCCAGTTACATGTGTTTTATAAAAGCAGTTGTTAAGAGTTCTGTAACAATTCCAACAGCAATGTGGATATTACCAGCATCAGAAGTGGTTAACTGATATGTATCCCTTATGCTTGCGAGGACAGTAGTCCTTGCTAGTGTCACCTAAACCAACTTTGGAGGATGGCGCCTAACTCCAAATGATGTTAACTCGACATGACGCCCGCATCATTAGAGTACATGGGTAATATTTAGGTTTACACAATTAGGTAGCAAGCATCTTAATTGACACTGCACTGGCATTATGGCTACACAGGGCCTTTTTCTAAATCTGCTTCGAGACCTGGTGTGGTACTATGGTAGAATGTGTGAATGCCCCAAAGAATCACCAATGTTTGCTCTAGCCATTCCTAGGTAGATAAAAACTGTCAATCACCTTTCTCGCATTACTTGTCTACCGCAGCCCATGATAACAGGTATGGGCCACATGTGTCTTGAAGAAAGGTTTAGACGATGTACGTGACATGATTGTCCCGTTATTCATATCATGATCAGCCACATATATTCTGAAAACCCTCTTATCCTACCGTATTATTTTGGTCTACCCCAAGTCAAGAAGGCGATCAGGAGGCATAGCATCCAGGCCTAGGTGGCGAGACAGATAGCCTGCAGTTCGCTAAGAAATACTTTCAATTTAAGACAGAACATCAGTTCTTCCTAAAATAAACCAAACATCAATACGAAGCTACCGAACTATATTGAGGTAATGACAAAATGTACAAGCTTTGCTAAACAAATCTGAAAAATATCAACAGCGGATAGATTGTTATCATTTAGTTTCACTGCAAGGTTATGCTAATGCACAAAATGACACAAACCCAAACACTCAACATGCAGTAAAGAAAAAATGCATGCTACTGAAGCCTTAGAATACATGGGAGATATGGGCCTACCCTCTGCCCTTAAGATATGTGTAATGTCACTAGTCATGTGGTCTATACACGGCCATGGTGTGAGCATTCGGAAGCATCAATGGGTTTGCGAATAATAATGTGGTAGCATTGAAGAGCTCGTTTCACAGACACTCCGGCGTCGGTATCGTTGGTTGTGAGTGAACAATCATCTTGTACATGATTGAAAAATCAAGACATATGCGAATAAAATAAGTAATTAATTTCTGGGTCCGAGTGAGGATTGAGCTCAGGCCATTTGCGTGGCTATTCTACCACACAGCTATGCATATGCTTAGGAGTACATCAAGAATAACTTCCTCAGCTAGGAAATGCAGTTGAAATAACTCTCTTCACAAACACATGTGTCCTGGGGGGGGGGGGGGTACAACTGTGCATCAACTTGGAAGAAAAAGAAGATGGCTTTCGTTTTCAAGTCTTCTTAGGTGATTGCCCAAGGGACCCTGTGTGTCGGTTTATTAACTCAATATTCTTTACTTAGCAAAATGGTGTGTTATTCGTCATGTTGTGGTGCTCAGCTTCTTTAGCTTCCTCATTGATCTCAGTTGCTGACTACCTGCATAATAAGTTCTACTACATTTCATTGCGAACACAAGTTCTTTAATATCACTCGAACCTTTTCTCAGAGAGAATAGGGGAGGAGAGATTTACAATTCCACCAATCACAATAAATATTTTATCAAGGGCACCGACGACTTCCCAAGGTACAGGTTGCTCCTGAAATTTAAAAACTTTCATCCTCTAGATTGCACGCTTGACGTCCACACGTGCCCTGGCTATTTTTAGAGTCTTTTCTAAGTCTTTCGCCATGAACTGCAGCCGTCCACGAAGAAACGGAGGCTGCACAACCCCCAGCCCAAGGTTTTCGCATAGCGAGCCCAAGTTGAAACCTTTGTAACCATGACATCATCTTCAAAACTGTCGAGTTTTCTAGAACTCCCGATTCCTCTACGCAAGTCCTGTCTGACGCTTGGCCTCCGAAACCACAGCTCACAAAAGTAATTAAGCCAGCAGGTGAGACGCCAGCAAGAAACTTTGGTGTGTGTTTCTTTGTAATGAGAGTATGTTAAAATTCTACAAGAAGCACAGTGCGATTTTTCTACTGCAACCTCTGTGCAGTCTGGCACAACACGTACCTCTTTATATTCTTCAAACCATTGAGGCAGATTGCTTGCAATTTCTTGTTTGTTTGGCCATGGAATTGCACGTTTCAGTACCGCTGTTAGGTTACACAGTGTGCTGTAGAAGTGGCGAGAGATGGTTGTGTGGCTCACAGAAAAAAGTGGTGCCATACACACAAAGGGTAAGCAAGTTTTCAATCGCACAAGAACGAGAATGACTCGTTCAAGAGCAGACATTTCAGCTACTGCGTCTTCAATCCTGCTCACTTCATTACTAATGGCTACAAGCAAAGTCATTGATGACACACCAGTAAAAGCAAGCACAGTATTACCTGATGTCAGCATATCTACAAGCCTGAACTGCTTCCCTTTATAGGAGTCTACATCAACCTGTATGCCTTTGTCTTGTGTGCACTTGATGTCTGGTACATCCTTCATGCACTGCAAAAGCTGAAGAAGGGCTTCTGCAACCTTCACTGTTGATACAGATGTAGCAAATGCACCACTAGCACATGCATGTGATGCAGTTTTCTGGCCCTGCTCTTGTACCTGCACGCAAGAAAGATTCAACATAAAGACAGATTCAAGCCAAAGCAAGAGTGCTTAGAATCTTCTAATTCTTGGAAGAAATGACGTCAAAATGATTTAACTTGTTTTGGCCTAATTGCTATAAAAAGCAATTACATAGCTCGTTCGGCTTTGTAATTGTTTTTAAATGCTTCTTGCATTACATGAATACACAGTTGCCGAACGACTTATGATGCGTGCCGTAGTGTGATACCATGATCTCATACTGTTAATATTTATTTATTTATTTATTCAATTTCAAATACTGCAGCCCAATACAGAGCTATTGCAGGAGTGGGGTACATTTATATGAACAAAATACACTGATTACAAGGTTGACATGAATAAATTAAAAATAAAAAATATTTATTAAAACAGTGCGTCTATAAATTCCAACAACGATAATTCATGAATACTACCGAGTAAGTCATTCCACATTTCAATGACTCTAGGAAAAAAACTTTTCTTGAAAATGTTCGTGTGTGTAAAGAAAGGCTTTAAGTTGAGGTTGTGGTAAAGTCTAGTTGAAAGAGTATCAGCATATGAGATGTAATTATCTGAAGATAGCCGTCAAGATAAGTGAAGAAATGAATGCAATAGCTTAAAAGAATCAATTAAAAGAATATCAATTAAAATGTTCAATCAAATCCAATCAAAATATCAATTTGTGCATACGGTTCAACCCTTTTATAAGAAACATACACCAGGGAGCAATTCTTGTCATGTACATGAGATGTCTCTTAAGAGCAGGGCAACACGTAAGCATTTTCTTATGAACCCCTATACAAATCTACGCACACAAGTGTCTCTTATGTCCAATTGTTTCTTACATTAGTGTCTCTTATAAATAGGTTCTACTGTTTGAGTGTTCTGGCCTTTCACACCCTGTTTATCTTGCCAGCTGCTTGACTCATTGTTTCTGTGATAAAGTGGCATGACGAGATTTTCAACTACGGAGCAAAATATGAGAAAATTTCAGGTACATGCTGCACAACCCTATATTGAAACAAGAGTATGAATGCTTGCAATAGGTGAAATGTGGCATATTTTTTTTTCCTGAAGCGTCTCTGAAAATCAGTAGAACTTTTCACTTTATATTCAATGATAGTGCATAAGTTGACTTGCATTCCTTGAGCCGTTTTGTTTTTTACCTTGTGCACACCTTGCATACTAGCTTGTGCTGCTCACTTCATTCTCCGCTGTCGTCCTGCCAGCTAATAATTGTGCAAATATCGATGGTTAGATCAGTGTACGACTTATGGTGATAAAAACGTTGCCAGAGGGTGTAACAATGCTTTCAGGGATACGTGCTATTGACATAAAGTTGTTCTCTCTGGTTAGTATAAATCCTTATTTTAGTTTCAAGCGTTCACGCTGGATGCATATAACTACAATAGCACTACATATTGTAGCGTATGATTGAGCCTTTACATCACAAAGGGCATCATCAGGGTTCTCTTCACAAGGTGACACACGCACAGGTTGAGCAGGCTCCCAAAATGTTCCTTGAGAAGCTGATCCTGCACAAAAGTAAAATGAAAGAATTCGTAAACATTCTGCATTACAAAAGAGTATACAGCCACAGTGACAGCTCAGAGTGTACTTACGACATGTTGAGCATGCAAGCCTGAGGCAGTTTATATTAAAGAGTGATTGAAAACTGCTTTATCTTGGCCATAGCACGAGATAGCTATACTCTAAATAGTTGTAGATTGGTTTACATTTTCTTGCCCCAGAAGAGTGCAAGCAACTCTACTGAGCAGCACATTTTTATTCTTGTTTACAGGGATGTAGTCTAGCCATGTGAGTAATGCTTTAAATTAGCACTGTCAAGTCCTGAATTTCAAGATATTATCTGGCATCAAAGGTTGGCAAACTCACAAGTGAACTCGCTCAAACTCAAAGTGGTGAGTCTGTGTATGAGTAAGTCGCGGTAAGTAATTTAGTCAATTTGAGTCTGATTGAGAAAATGTTTTGTAAGCCTGAGGACGAATGAGCCCTAAAGGCAAAATGTATTTGCCGAGCGTGAGTGAGCTCCACATGTTTTGCCGACATACGTCTGGCATTAATACATCTTGTGACCACCTGAAATCACTGCAAAGAATCTAATTTTTGAAGAGTATAGGAGTGTAACTGAAAGCTCTCGCTTACTATGGTGTCATTACTTCACTGCTTGAGCTGGAGCACGAGAAAATGCCGTTTGGACAATGCCACAAGCCACATTCTAAGCGTCTTTAGTTGTTTTTTTTTTTGCTGCAGAATTTTTACAACATGCACTCGAAACGGCACAGCAGTTATTTCAAGTCAAATAGTCAGAGCGATAAGTTTTGGCTGCCAATCAGTCTGGCTCGTTTACGGTTCGTCAACCATGCATTTCTGCAGCCAGCTGTTGCATTTTTTTTAAAAACTTAGGCACTTTCAAGTTTCTTTCAAATGTGATTGCAAGGCACAGACTCAACACAAAAGACAAACAGAGACACAAAGGCAGTGTGAACTCTACATAAGGACAAACAAAGACACAAAAACGCGCTCTGTGTGTGTCTTCTTTGTGCCTTTGTTTTTCGAAGTGGTGAGTGCACATTTCAACCAATCGCTAATATTGGTGTCATGCAGTTATGACACTTTTTATGAGTTTCGTTGTGTGCATTCTTAGCACTTCCATGACGCACAATTCAGTGGTAGCCTTAATGTCGGGTAGCATTGTTTTGCAGTGTCTGCAACATCATGGTAGTTGCAGAAGAAATTAGAATCCTAAGAAATCTAGGAGAGATGAAACCTTTGCCTATGGATAGTGTAGAGATCGCTGACAGCCAGTAGTGCTTAAATAGCTTGCAGCACTTCCAGAACAGAATTGAATTGGTTTGACATTACACAACTGACTATTTTCTTACAACTTACTATTTTACATTTTAGTTACATTTCTAGTAAATCGGGCGTCTATATCTCCTCTTCTACGAGCTGTTCTTGTCAGTTTAATCAGTGTGGTGGTTTGCTGCACATGCTCTCTGGCGTATTGCATCCGGCTAAACATACTTCCCGAATCAACGCATTGTTTGGTGGCCTCACTCCCTCTGTTGATAATGGTTTAAGAGTATCCAAGATTCTACGCTCGGAACGGCTTCGGCAGGCTCGCCTGTACCATCAAGCCCTGCAAATACAACTTCTCGGGAACGATCGCACAGCAGGTAAACAAAAGAAGTGTCGTCAACTCTTCAGCCTTGTGGACCCTGTCCTGTCCCTTTTTAGCTGTGTTCGCGCGCTGAAAAAACCTTTCGAATGCGACTATCTACAGGCTTACTATCTTTTCTAATCTAGTAGAACAAATGCCGACTAATAAATACTATACCACAGTGCGACCCGCTTATGGTCGATTCCACATCCTTCCAAGGTTTCTTTGTTGTATGACCTGTGTGGCGTGTCATAATAAATGTTAATAATAACAAACATACCATGCTCATGTCTAGCAGAAGCACGGGCATCTCGCGCTTCTGCTTCTTGAATCTTTGCCAGGTCTTTTTTTTCAAGTGTTCTCATGGGCAAGCTCCGCGAAGGCACAGCAGTCTTCTTCAGTTGTCTTCGATTAGGCGTCCACAATTTGGGATCTACATAAAATGAGGATTGAAATGAAATCCTGCAATTTCATGTGCCACAACAACGCATCTAGCTTAGTGCATTGCAGAAAATCACATTTCGAATACCTTACTGTTAAACGAGCATTAAATACATGCATGGTAGACAAGTATTTTACGTAATTCTGCATTCATAACGATGCATCGGCCGTTGGTGGAATCAAAGGTAAATGGTTTTGTTGGTTAAACCTGATTGCTAATGCACACTAATGAGACTTAAAAACCAGTCGCAAAGCTTTCGCGCTAAAACAAGGCCTGTGTCACAAGGAAATTTTTCACGCGATTAGGGCCGATTTGCATCGGGCTCGGTCCAGATCAATCGCCCCTACAATGCCACTTGCGATTAAGTGTGATTGGGATTGATATGATCGTGGTTTCGTTGACGTCTGCAACAAACATGATCCGGACAGGTTCTTGCTGTGTAACAGCGGTCAGTGTTGATTACGAAATCCGACCCGGATCGGCTCAGATCGCAATGACAGAGCCCGCTAGGAAAGGCGCTTCAAAGTGCAGCGGCGCATTACGGTCTGTTAAAGAGACCGACAGAATGCGGAAAATAACGCTCCCTTCATTTTATGCGGGCGACAGACGCCCATGCCCTAGCTTCCTAACTCTCCAAAGGCAACAATCAAGTGTTGCGCTATTTACGTCCATCGTCCCGCATCGACGACGCCACTCATTTCAACAATATTGTTAGAGCGTAATCTTCATGCTTTCGTGAAAAATGTCAACAATTAGCATTTGGCTTACCGTTGCTGCTCCAGAAGAAGTCTTCGGTGAAAAAATCTGTGCTGGAAACCTTCATTGGCAGCGTCACAGGCTTGCCTATACGGAGCTTCAGCACCCACTCCTTCTTGAGTTGCACGTCCAGCGGAAACGAATGAAGGCTTATCTCATCCTTCACCACTCTGTTCGTGCACTGAGGCACGCAACACATCCTGTTGCTTTTAGAATTTTTCGCCATCGCGTGCATGAAAATTGATAAGAAATGAGAACCCCGCCAGGGCTCCACTCTTCAACTGATCATCTCTGAGATTTTGCTCTCGCCGGCTGCTACGTGGTGCGACCGTCTGTGTGCATTGCCGGCAACCAGAACTACGGAGAAGAAAGAGCAAGCAAGTTTGGAAAAAACAGGTTCAGCCGGTTCATTTGTCGCAAGGCCCAGCTTCAGCGAAGTAGTGGTGGGGCTGGGGGGGGGGGGGGGGTCAAAGCAGCCGGCGTCACAAGTGCAAGAAACCCCCTGGTGCAGGACGCACCAGCTGAAAATTCACAGCATGTGATCATCGCCGGGGACTCGAATTTAAATTGATCCACAGAAGCCATCAAAGAGAGGATAAGAGGTCACAAGAGGGTTGCAGGAGGGGCGTTCCCAGGACGCAAGCTGGAAGCAGTCATGAGGCAAGCGAGCGCGAAACTTAAAACTACAGCTGATAGACGAAACCTCGCGATAATTTCAGGTGGTGTAAACGATGTCTTAAATGAAGATACAGCAGGACTAGCAACTACACTGACGAAAGGCGTCAATGACATGCGCGCCACTTCTCCTGCGGTACAGGTAGCGATATGCACAATACCGGAGGTACCGATGCGTGATAGCTACCTGAAAAGAGCCGTTGTCAACGCAAACCAAGAGATATGGCGGATGAGTCGAGAGAAAGGCTTTGAGGTAGTGTAAATAAACAGAGAGGTGCATAGGTGGGGTGGTTTTCAACGAGACCGAATTCACTTCGATGGGCTGCTAGGTCATGAGGTGGGTTGGCGACTTGCAGGACGCGCAGTAGCTTTTTTGGGGGGCAAGCGGGCCCTTCGGGGTGCAGGATAGCTAGTAACGAGGAAAAAACCACGAAGACTCTTTGACAGGTGATATATACAGATACGATTCCAAAGTAACACCAGTATCTAAGATAGGTAGAGTCCGGGGCAGAAGTAAACGTAGCCACGAGCGCCGAGCCAGTTCAGAGATGGGGTGTATTAACATGCATGGTGGTAGGAACAAGCTGAAGCGGGAAACGATAGAAGAACAGCTAAGGGAATAGAGGCCGATGGTTTATGGTTTTGTAGAAACACATCTCAGAAACATGGAACGACCTCCTAACAATGCGGACTACGCGTGGGAATATTGTAATGGAACAGAAGGCAGCAAAAAGGGGGGTGGTATTGGGGCATTCTTTCATAAAAGTACAGACTGGCAAAGGGTCAAGCAGAAGTGCAAGGAACATTTATGGCTAAAAGGGAAAGTGGCAGGGCAAACGACACTTTTTGGTTTCGTGTACTTGTGGATGGGAGCAAAGGCCAGAGAGGAAAACCAGGCAATAGTAGAGTGTATATCAAAGGACATTCAGGAGTTAGGAGGAGAGTGCGAGATACTTATACTAGGAGATATGAATGCACACATAGCAGATATAGATGGGTATACCGATCGGACAGGCAAAATGATCATGGATATGTGTGAAAGGCTGGATTTGATCATTTGCAACAGTACCGAGAAGTGTGAAGGGCAAATAACATGGGAGGTAGGAAGGCTGCGGTCGACGATAGATTACGCGCTGATGTCACATAGGATGCATGATAAGCTCAGGGGAATGCACATAGATGAAGATGGCTCAAGAAGTCTGTGTAGTGATCACAAACGTATCAAGCTAAGTTTTGGAAGAGCAGGGAAAGTGGGAAGGAGACAAGATGAGGAACTACAGGAAAATTTTTATTCAGAAAGAGAAATTGAATTAGCCACTAAACAAATTGAGAAAGTAATCACTGAGGATAATAAAACAGTTTGGACATACACGAATCTAATTATACTGTTTGAGCTGGAGCTTGCTAAGGCACGTGACAAGTCACCCCAGAAAAGAAGACACAAACCCAAAAGTCGGAGGGTTGTGGAAGTTAAGAGAGCCATAGCAGAACGCCAGGAAGCCTCTAGGGAACACACACAAGCTAAGCAGCGGGGTTAACCGACAGATGATGTTGAAAGAAAATGGGAAAGCTTTCTAAGCTGTAGAAGAGGTGCATCACTTCTGATCAATGAAAATATTAGAAGAAAGGTATCCCAGTGGCTGGCAGAAGTACATAAAAAGATAGAAAGGCAGCTGCAAAATTTTGGAACCATCTAAACTCCCAAAGAAATGAGACGAACCCAGAGCAGAGGTTTATAACTACAGCTCAAGGTGCTAGGCTAAAATGGGACGAAGCTATTGAATATATAAGAACAAGGGTGACCGAAAAAATTCAACACAGAAGTGCTTTATGCACCACAATAGACAAAGATGAATCAAGTGGCGCAATGGCTCCATTTTCACAACAACAGTGGGAAAGGGCTGAGAAAAGGGTTTCTAGTAGTACATCAACAGGCCCAGATGGCATTCCGATTATGCTGATAAAGACATTAGGTTCGAAGTCTAAGCAGGCTTTGAGAGAGGAAGTGAGCAAAATAATAATCGAAGGAGAAGTTCCCGATTGATGGAAACTTACCAGGATGAGCATGATCTATTCAGGAAAAAGGGGAAAAGCTGATATAAAGAACTACAATCCTATAACAGTGACATCAGTGGTCTACAGGCTGGCGATGCAGATTATAAAGGAAAGACTGCAGGCGTGGATAGAGGATGAGGGGGTGCTGGGGGAACTGCAGAATGGGTTTCGGAAACACAGGAGGTTGGAAGACAATCTGTTCTCACTGACGCAGTGCATCGAAATAGCAGAAAAAGAACACAGGCCCCTGTGGCTAGCAATTTTGGATATCAAGGGAGTGTACGTTAGCGTGGTTCAAGAGGAATTGTGGGGAATACTGGACACACTAGGCGTGAAACGTGTAGTCACTAATCTTTTAAAGGGTGTCTATAAAGGTAACAAGGTAGTTATAAAGTGGGAAAAACAGGTATCCAAGCCTGCAGAGGTAAAACGGGGGCTTAGACAGGGGTTTCCTCTGTCACCCTTGTTATTCATGATGTACCTACAAGGATTAGACGACAAATTAGAGGGAAGTGGACTGGGCTTCAACCTGTCTTTCGTCAAACAAGGAAAACTCATTGAACAGGTACTACCAGCATTGAAGTACGCAGATGTTATAGTGCTAATAGCCGACAACAAGGAAGATTTGCAGAGATTGGTGGACATCTGCGGTAATGAGGGAGATAGGTTAGATTTCAGATTCAGTAAGGAAAAATCGGCACTCGTGACTTTTAATGACAGTGAAGGTAGTGAGCTTATAATACAGGAGGTCACGCTAGAGATAACAGATAAATACAAATATCTGGGCGTATGGATAAAGAAAGGGGCCAACTGCCTAAGAGAACACGAAATACGCGTGTCGATGAAAGGAAACAGGAATGCAGCGGTAATGAAAAACAGGGCTTTGTGGAATTACAATAGGTAAGATGTTGTGAGAGGAATATGGAAAGGGGTTAAGGTTCCTGGTTTGACGTTCGGCAATGTGGCCTTGTTCGTGAGGTCAGAAGTTCAAGCAAGATTAGAAATTAAGCAACGTGGAATAGGTAGGCTTGCCTTAGGAGCTCACGGGAATACAACAAATCAGGGAGTACAAGGTGATATGGGATGGACATCATTTAGGGCAGGGAAGCTAGCAGCAAGATAAAATTTGAGAAGCGATTGAGAGAAATGGGGGAGGAGCGTTGGGCAAGGAAGGTATTCAGCTACTTGTACATGAAGAATGTCGATACAAAATGGCGGAAGCGAACCAGAAAATTGACTGGTAAATACTTGGAAAACAGCCGGTGGCCAAACCAAAAGAACTATCGGTTAAGAAGAAAGTGAAGGAAACGGAGACTGACATGTGGAGAATTGGCATGATTAGGAAGTCTGCCCTAGAGATCTGTCAAACTTTCAAGAAGGAAATAGCCAAGGAAAGGCTCTATGATAATACTCGGAGTAGTTCTCTACTATTTGAGGCCAGGACGGGAGTATTACAAACAAAGACATATCGACCAATTGGGCCAAACACGAAGGGGTAGACACGGTATGCAGTGCGTGTGGAGAGGAAGAAGAAACTGCTGAACACTTGATAATGTTCTGTAAAGGGCTTCACCTTGTAGTTCAGGTTGATGGCGCAGAGTTTTTCAAAGCACTGGGGTTTAGGGACAGTGAGGTCAAAATAGACTTTAAGCGGGTAGAATTAACTAGAGCGAGGCTATCTGATTGGTGGCTAAAGTCAAGGCACGAGTGAAAATTGAACCCTTCGCTGCAAAGTACGAATCCTCAACCTCACTATTTAAGAAAAAATATAAATCTAGTTTTTGGTTTATTAAGTATTACGGCTTCGTGGCGCTAGCCACTGCCTGATCTAAAGGGTACAGCCATATCCATCCATCCATTCATCCATCCATCCATCCATCCATTCATCCATTGCGAATAGGGAACCGAAGCTCAAGTTTTCGGAGCGTCGACAACGCCGCGTCTGCCTCTGGCGGCGAACTCCGGAAAGCTCGAGAATAGGCGCGGGAGGGAGTGCAGGCGAGTCAGTTTTTTAGTGTGTTTCGTCGAAATGGGAGCGCGTGCTACACGCTTGAAACGCGTTCTGTAGTCGGTTGGGGGAACTTCGGCACGTTGCCGTCAGTATGGAGCACTAAAACAGGACGCTCACTCTGCGAAGTTGCCTTTCCGCGACGGAAGAAGCGGCCCCACGGAAGCGTTGGCGAGATCCGAAGTTGTGTTGTATTGTGGGCGGCTACAACAATGCGGACAACATTAAAGGACGCTCTCCATGTGTAAAGCTGTACCAGTTCCCCAGCAAGTGACAGCCGGTGAACACAGCCTCGTTCGCTAAAAATAGAGCAAGCATGACACGAGAGCAGGCAAAAAAAAAAAAACAGGCGAGCACTTCAACTTGACTCACTGTAGTTAAATATGAGCTTGCTGCTTCACGGCGAATACAGTGGGTCATGCTCCCGTGGCACACAGGACAAGTCTGTAAAGCTTGTCGGAAGTTTTATTCTCATGTTCATGTAACTTTACTTTTTATCTATTTTTAGCACGCCGCGAGTGTTTGCGCATGACAGTACACGGCTGCTACTGCTGGATACCCCATCAAAACAACAATTATATGGTTTTCATAAACCTCACCGCAGTACATCAATAGGGTACGCGGCTTCATGTTGGCAGAATGAGACCTACCTCGAGGCATACGTCGTAACGGTATAGACAAATTCCACCTGACTTGCGTCACGAAAATACGGTGGCGCTGTCAGGTAGGCAAAAGACGCTCTGCCTACCACAGTTTCTGCTAGGTTTTCAATGGTGCATGAGGAGTTCTCAGTCAAGCAACGAAAAAAATGGCATGCCGACGAGCTGCGTCACGGTTGGGTGTGAGTCGTGTCTCACAACTTAGTTTTGTTTGTTGGCGCAGATCGCAGCCTTCAGCGCATATGGCTTTCACAACGCTTAAGGCGTCTCACAACGTCGTTTTGTAGGCGCACATCACAGTCCTCAGTGCTTATGGCGGAATTTACGTGCGAACGTCGCTATACTTTGCCCATAATGTCGACGCCAGCCTACCTGCGTTTACAAACATGCAATTGGCCTATTGTCATGAACGTCGGAAATGCATTTCGCAATGACTCGAGTGTCCTCGTCTTCTATCGTCTGCTCCAAATCATAAACTTGACTAACAAGCTTTACGCCATTTGCTAGATTCGCTTCTCTGGAGTGCTTGTCCAGTTCAGAGATCTCTATGAAGCCGCACTGCAGGTGGGACACTGTGAGGCGACTCAAAGCACCGCGCGGTTTCTGTACGGGCACGCAACCGAGCGGTAGCACGTTGGTGGGAAAGGAAAACGCGCAATATGTGTCCCTGGTTTGTACCTTTCTACCGAAAATGGCACTGCCTGTCCGTAGTCCTAGTGCCACCATGCGTCGCTTTGGCTTTGCAATGTTCCCAGTACTGGCGATATATCGGGGACATTTAGTTTACTGCAGTGCCAATGACACGCCCCGCCGCGGTGGTCTAGTGGCTAAGGTACTCGGCTGCTGACCCGCAGGGTGCGGGTTCAAATCCCGGCTGCGGTGGCTGCATTTCCGATGGAGGCGGAAGTGTTGTAGGCCCTTGTGCTCAGGTTTGGGTGCACGTTAAAGAACCCCAGGTAGTCTAAATTTCCGGAGCCCTCCACTACGGCGTCTCTCATAATCATATAGCGGTTTTGGAACGTTAAACTCCACATATCAATCAATCAATCAGTGCCAATGACACGACTCACACGTGAAGACTTCCTCCTCATTTGGAGTGAACAGGAGCAAATGACATTCAGGGAACTACGGCAACACCTGCAAACACCTCCCTCCCTTGCACACTTCGACCAGGAAGCCCCTGGATTTCACACTTATGCTAGCAATGTACACAACAAACGAAAATATCTTGATTGATTGATATGTGGGTTTAACGTCCCAAAACAACCATATGATTATGAGAGACGCCGTAGTGGAGGGCTCCGGAAATTTCGACCACCTAGGGTTCTTTAACGTGCACCCAAATCTGAGTACACGGGCCTAGAACATTTCCGCCTCCATCGGAAATGCAGCCGCCGCAGCCGGGATTTGAACCCGCGACGTGCGGTTAAGCGGCCGAGTACCTTAGCCACTAGACCACCGCGGCGGGGTCAAACGAAAATATCTTGAAATAACCTCAAAACCAGGCTACACCACTTGTACTCTAGCGAAATACCTTTTCCGGTTTTTTTCACCACCTACCAGTCGAAGCAAAAATTTACTCTCGCGCTAAATGAGTTTTTGAATGTAGGAAGGGTAGTAATTATTTACCCCACTGAGGTTCTGAGCGAAAATAGAGACAGTAAATTTTTACTGCCTTGACAAGGTTTTTCAGGGAATTTTTAGGATTTATTTAAGGTGGTAAAAAATAGAATTGACGGGTGCATTCGTCTAAAAAGTTGACAAATTCTTAATGACCAAATGGTGGCAGAACTGATGACACATATATTAACATACAGACAAACACACACGTGCAACAACAAATGCACAATAAAACACCAACAGACTCCACGCGTTACCCGACTGTACTTCGACAATCCGGTATATATAGGCATGCCTTTTTTACCTTCCGTGCAGTTCCCGTAGGAGAGCTGTTTTTTGCATCGAATAACAATAAAGGTTAAACGTGCAAGCATAAACTTTAGGTAGGCTGCAGCTCGCTTGGAGTCACACCAACATTTTATTTAAACCCACCCGATCTTACCTTTTTGAATATCCAATAATTAGATCGCACACCGGCGTGTTGCCCCACCCGTGTTAACACTGCTGATGCACAAATCCATAAAATATACCTATATACACAAAGACCATGGCAGCTCAATGGTAAAAATTGAGCGGTGGTGCACAAACACAGTAGCAGCACGTATTCATGACAAGAGTGGTGCACGCCTGTATACAAGCTTGTTACCGACGATGAACTAGGCCTTTTCGAGGAGCATGGCTATGCGATGAACGACAGCTGGCGATCACAGAATACATCCCTTATGCGAATTTCATCGTCATTTCAGGCTGCACGATTCGGGCAGCATTTTACTCCAGCAGACATCGTCTTCTGTGGAACAAAGTATATGCGATGCCTTTTTTACCTGCCCCGGCGACGCACTAACACTGGCCGCCTTCGCGTCGACGACGCAGCGAAGCCTTTCGCTTATCGCTTCGGTAACTGGTCACTCTTCAGGAAGCAACCATGAATGATGGGCACCAGCTTATTTTGTTACCGCTGGCAGCTCCTCGCGAATAAGCACGAAAGCGAGGTATCCACGACGCACAGGTTCGGAGGCTCGTGCTCGGAAGCGCACGGTCGCTCGATTTTGTAAGAAACACGTAAGATTCATCAACTCAACCGGACACGCAGATCTCGAGCTTCTTCCAACGTCTGCCTTCAGGGCCGCCGCCCAACAAAAGACAACGATTTGCGAAAATACGAAGGACAACTTTCCAGTAAGTTTTTTTTTCTTGGAGTGCCCCCCCCCACCTTTTTTTTTCTTTCACAGAATGCTTTCTTCGCTTGTTGTGCTCATGCTGCTCCCAGTTCCGATGAAAGTGCGTTGACTGCAGGTCAGTCATGAGGCGCGACGATGGCATACCAAGCTTTAAAAAAAAACATCTGTGGCTCTCGCGTACATTCACAATTCAGTGAGAGCGTCAATCAGGGGTTTGGGGCCAAAAGCCATGGAAGCAGCTGCACCTTGCAGCCACGTGATAATAAACTCTGAAATGCATGTTGAAAATCACGTGATAGGAAATTCCTCACGAGGTAAAACTAAATTTTGACATCCTTTTACTACGTACCTCAGAGCTGATGATAAAACTATGTCATGTACCATCTTTCACTCCAACACGAGGTAGTAATTTTAAACACGAAAAAGTTTTCAGATGTCACGAGGCGTGAAAACCCCAAACCCGGATGGTTTTTGCTTACAGTGCATGTCTGGGCGCCGTTATAGTTCAGTGGCACGATGGCTGTGAAAAAGCAATAGACTTCGACGACAGGAACTCTCGCACAGAGGAGAACTCCACGGCTACCTAGAAGCAGTGCATTGCCATGGTGTGGGCAGCCATAAAATTTTGTTCACATTTGTACGCACGCTCCTTCAAGGTGGTTAGCAATCATCACTCTTTGTACTGGCTCACCAAGCTTGAAGATTCATCCGAGCGTTTGGTGCAATGGAGCCTTAGGCTTCAAGAGTTCGACACGACCATCATATTTAAATCTGGGAAGAGCGACACCTACGCCGACTGTCTCTCATGGTCACCAGTCGTGCCTGTCGCTCCTGATGACATGAACGTCGATGGGGCATTCATGAGAGTTGTCAACACGGCCACTATTACACGAGAGCAGCGCAGTGACCCTGAGCTGTTACCACTCATTGTTTATTTAGAAGAGCGACGTTAAGACGTGCCGCGGTTATGTGCTAAAAGACTGTCATCTTTTTTTTTTGCGAAACGATGTTCCCTATGAGAAAAACTTCCAAGCTGACAGCACACACTTGCTCGTCATGTCTGCATCCCTTCGAAAAGAAGGTATGTAATTGTGCCATGATGAAGCCACTTCTGGTCATCTAGGCTTCACCCGAACATTGTGCCGCCTGCGATGCAAGTACTACTGGCCAAATCTACCTGCTGCTGTTAAACATATCATGGAAACTTTCACCGAATTCCAAAGACGCAAAGTGCCTCCCAGCAAGCAAGCCGCGGTCTCATACATCCAGTCGTAAGCCCCAGCCAAGCCATTCGCCCAGATCGGAATAAATTTCCTTGGCCCATTTCGAACTTCCGCCTAAGGGAACAAAGTGATTATTGTTGCGAACGATTACCTCTCTGCAGTTACGCGGAGAAAAAAAAAGCTATTCTGTGCGGCACATCAGCAGAAGCCCCTCAGTTTTTCTCAAAAACATTGTCCTTCGGCATGGCACTCCAACAGCAGCGATCACACACAGAGGACCTGCCTTCACCGCCGAACTTTTGGAGTCGGTTCTCAGATCCAGCGGTACAGCTCACCGAAGAACAACTGCATACCATTCGCAGACAAACGGACTGACGGAGCGCCCCAATAGGACCCTCGCAGACATGCTCTGCATGTATGTCGGCACGGAACATGAAAACTGGGATCAGATGTTGCCATACGTGATCTTTACTTTCAATACCACTCGACAACAAATCTTCTATATATGTCACATTCATGTATTCATGGTCGCGAAGTCACGGCAACGTTGGACGTCATGTTGCTGCATGAGTGTGAGGATATCCATACAGACGCCAAAGATTTTACTCAGCGCGCCGAAGAAGACAGACAGCTCGCACGCGTCCCCATCTGTCGTCAGCAGCAACAGGGTGCACAGTGGTACGAACTCCGACACGTGTTCCATAGCTACACACCAGATGACAAGGTATGGGTCTGGATTCCGATAAGTCGACGTGGACTGTCTGAAAAACTGCTACGATGGTATGCTTTTGCCCACAGATAGTCACCCATTGCCTAAACGACGTGAACTACGAGGTTTTCCCGACAGTGATTTTAGTTCGTAGCGCTGAAAGCATTTACTTGAAGTCGTGCACGTCGTACGTATGAAACCATATTTATCTAGTTAGCTCCCGGTATCCGTGTTGGTGCAACCGCTCCCTACGCCTGGTAGAGCACCTAAGTTGCGCATCGGGACGATGTCTGTTTCGGAGAGAGGCAAATGTCACGTGCTTGCGGCAAGAAGACGAAAGTATTTGTGCATGTGGCATAAAGGACTATGAAAAGAACGAAGAAGAGGGACTCGCTTGAGCGTTCTAATAAAAAAAGAGACTTGTTTGTGGTATTTCGACCTGTGTGATAACACCTTTGTTCTGACGACGTTGCAATATGTCATTGAATGTGAACAGCACATGTACCACATTACGCGTTCACCTGGGGAGAGGTTTATGACCGTTATGATTAAAAATGAGGCGTTCACATTACTTTTAGAGCATTTTTTTATGTTCTCGTTTAATATGAGTGCTAAATAACTTACAACATACTACATATCTAGCTAATCTTATGATGCATACAAACTGGCACTTTCAGTTTCGGTTTGACAGGTGATGCGTGTTTTAACATTGTTGCCTGTATCTTTTGAAAAATACTGCGTAGACAAAAACTTTCTGCAGCAAAATATTGGGCAATAATTTGCGCATTTAACATGACAAAAAAAGAGAAGAAGGACCTTTTCAAAAATATTTGTGTTTTTTTCACTTGGCCTCATACCTTAAGGGTAGATGTTGGATTTCCAGAGAAGGCAAACGCTTAAAAAGGAGACAGAAAGGTATGAGCGCTGGTAAGATTAAGAAGTCTGCGGGTATAACGTGGCACTTGCAAGCACAGGGCAGGGTTCATTTCAGGAAGATCTTTCTTTGCCTTGCATTGGACTTAGTGAGATGACAATGAAGATGACGACGACGATGATGATGATGATTATAATGATTCGTAACAAATGACTTGGCATACGCGGTAAAACACTACTGGGTACGAAAGTTATGAGATAGATATTGTAGTAACGTAACGTAACACTTTTTAGACTATGGGAACTCGGTACAACAGTCAATTCAAATGTTTAGAAAATTGAAATTGCTCCAGCCACAGTTCAAAAAGAGCCCGACGTTTCGGGACCGACTCGGTCCCTTCCTCAGGGGGTGACTGTCTTGGTCATGGAAGTGTCGTCGCGTCGTGTTCTCTCACCACGGCTCCGGCTTTCCCTTTCCACCACGTTTCGGAGACCGTGAACGTACACCGAAGGCATTGTTCCCAGCGAGCGGTTCACGTTGGCAGGCGTATGCTGAATGTGCCAAGACTCGAGCAAGAGCCTCTTTCCCAAATTCCGTTCTGTTTCAATAACAGAAGCGCCGTCTAAGTCAATTTTATGGTCGTGCTTCTCGCAGTGCTCCGCCAGAGCGCTACGTTGCACTTCCATCTTCCTGACGTCGTTCTTGTGTTGGCGCATTCTTTCCGGGAAACACTTGCTCTCGCCTATGTAGCAGGCTGGACACCCAGAACACGACACTTTGTAGACAACGCCCGGGTGTAGCTCCCTCGGAGGTCGGTCTTTCGGCCGCGGTAGCAAGCGATTGAGCGTCGAAACAGGTTTATGAATTACCGTGACCCCGGCTTTTCCTAGGACTCTCGAGAGCTGTTCACTTATGCCCGGCACATATGGAATGGCGACGCGGTTGTTTGGCGACTTCGTTTCTCTCGTGTGCGGTGGTGTGGCCAGGGCGGAAAGGGGGTCGGGCGGTGTGTCGCTTGCAGGTGTCTTTCCGCGGTGTGGTGGTTGTCGTCTCGACAAACGGCGTGACGCCCGGCGGATGAACGCTTCTGTGTAGCCATTCCTTCGTAGCTCGGCGACAATCCTCTTTTCTTCTTTCTTCCTCTCACCCTCCGACGTGCAGATTACTCGTGCACGTGAGAGGAGTGCCGAAACCACTGAAGCTTTGTGGGCAGTTGGATGACAGGACGAAAAATGCAAATACCTGCCGGTGTGAGTTGGCTTTCTATACACCGAAAAGGTCATGCGCTCGCCCTGCCGTCTGACTAAAACATCGAGAAACGGAAGCGCCCCGTCTCGCTCTCGTTCCACCGTGAACTGTATCGCTTGGTCGATGGAGTTTAGATGTTCGAGGAAGCTGTCTACTGCTGCCTTCTTTATTATGCAAAAACAGTCATCCACGTACCTCACAAATACTTTCGGCCTGTCAATAAAGGAGCCCAGTGCCGTCTCTTCTATGTGTTCCATTGTGAGGTTCGCAGCCGTAACTGAGATCGCCGCTCCCATCGCGGTCCCGCTGGCTTGTCTGTAGAAGCTCCCGTTGACGCTGAAATACGTCCCCTTGAGGCAGTATTCCAGTAGGCGACACAGTTCGTCGACGCCCAGGCAGGTTCTTTCATCCAAGAGCTCGTCTTGGTTCAACGCTGCTCGTGCGCTAGATACCGCTAGTGCTACGGGCACACTGGTGAACAGGGATACGACGTCGAACGAGACGAAGCACTCATCGCTGCTCACGGTCACATCTCTCATGCGCTCCACGAAGTGGCTGGCGTCGCGTATGTGGGTTGGTGTTTGCCCCACGAGCGGCGCGAGAGTCCGGTGGAGATACTTGGACAGCGCCCGGAGTGGAGATGTTGTAAAATCCACGATAGGACGGAGCGGAACTGTGGGCTTGTGGGTCTTGGGAAGCCCGTAAAATCCTGGTGCAGAGCCGTTCCGGCAGATGAGCTGGAGGTATATGTTTCTCGCCTTCGGGTGCGCCACATACGCGACGCCAGCCACTTCGTGGAGCGCATGAGAGATGTGACCGTGAGCAGCGATGAGTGCTTCGTCTCGTTCGACGTCGTATCCCTGTTCACCAGTGTGCCCGTAGCACTAGCGGTATCTAGCGCACGAGCAGCGTTGAACCAAGACGAGCTCTTGGATGAAAGAACCTGCCTGGGCGTCGACGAACTGTGTCGCCTACTGGAATACTGCCTCAAGGGGACGTATTTCAGCGTCAACGGGAGCTTCTACAGACAAGCCAGCGGGACCGCGATGGGAGCGGCGATCTCAGTTACGGCTGCGAACCTCACAATGGAACACATAGAAGAGACGGCACTGGGCTCCTTTATTGACAGGCCGAAAGTATTTGTGAGGTACGTGGATGACTGTTTTTGCATAATAAAGAAGGCAGCAGTAGACAGCTTCCTCGAACATCTAAACTCCATCGACCAAGCGATACAGTTCACGGTGGAACGAGAGCGAGACGGGGCGCTTCCGTTTCTCGATGTTTTAGTCAGACGGCAGGGCGAGCGCATGACCTTTTCGGTGTATAGAAAGCCAACTCACACCGGCAGGTATTTGCATTTTTCGTCCTGTCATCCAACTGCCCACAAAGCTTCAGTGGTTTCGGCACTCCTCTCACGTGCACGAGTAATCTGCACGTCGGAGGGTGAGAGGAAGAAAGAAGAAAAGAGGATTGTCGCCGAGCTACGAAGGAATGGCTACACAGAAGCGTTCATCCGCCGGGCGTCACGCCGTTTGTCGAGACGACAACCACCGCACCGCGGAAAGACACCTGCAAGCGACACACCGCCCGACCCCCTTTCCGCCCTGGCCACACCACCGCACACGAGAGAAACGAAGTCGCCAAACAACCGCGTCGCCATTCCATATGTGCCGGGCATAAGTGAACAGCTCTCGAGAGTCCTAGGAAAAGCCGGGGTCACGGTAATTCATAAACCTGTTTCGACGCTCAATCGCTTGCTACCGCGGCCGAAAGACCGACCTCCGAGGGAGCTACACCCGGGCGTTGTCTACAAAGTGTCGTGTTCTGGGTGTCCAGCCTGCTACATAGGCGAGAGCAAGTGTTTCCCGGAAAGAATGCGCCAACACAAGAACGACGTCAGGAAGATGGAAGTGCAACGTAGCGCTCTGGCGGAGCACTGCGAGAAGCACGACCATAAAATTGACTTAGACGGCGCTTCTGTTATTGAAACAGAACGGAATTTGGGAAAGAGGCTCTTGCTCGAGTCTTGGCACATTCAGCATACGCCTGCCAACGTGAACCGCTCGCTGGGAACAATGCCTTCGGTGTACGTTCACGGTCTCCGAAACGTGGTGGAAAGGGAAAGCCGGAGCCGTGGTGAGAGAACACGACGCGACGACACTTCCATGACCAAGACAGTCACCCCCTGAGGAAGGGACCGAGTCGGTCCCGAAACGTCGGGCTCTTTTTGAACTGTGGCTGGAGCAATTTCAATTTTCTAAACTTTTCTACCCAGCCAGACAGATTGCTGTCAAAATGTTTACGTTTAAGTCAATTCAAATGACACGACGGCCTCCTTAGGCCATTCAAAACGTCACGTGCTGTAAATTTCTTGCCACTGAATATTCCTCTTCTGCGACGTGTTTCACTTGCGCGAATGATTATTAAAATACATATTTACTGTAATTTTTCAGCTTTAATAGGTTTGTTTTATTATTGAACAGAAATACTAGGCATCATAACTAGTAGGGCCTTGAATATTTTTGTTCTGCTCTATTTTGACAATAATAAGAGCAGCAGGATAGCAGGCACGTGGGAAGTTTTGAAACATCAGGTATTTGCATACACAGTGGCGTTTCCTTGCTCGTGGCAATGAGGAATGACGGAGGCAGGATGAGTGTTTCCTGTGAGACAGTTGACCGTTGTCTGCTACATAGCCCGGATCACCTCTTGCCGACCATTTAATGAGTTGCGACAATAATTGCCCCATTTACTCCAAGAGGCCACACGCCTTGCAGGAAAGAGAAAATCAAGGTAGGCAAGCTGAAGGAAAACCAACTGAGGTTCACTTTCCAACCATCAGGAAAGCGCTCCACGTCTCATCCATTGTACGGCTCCACTCCTGAATAGTACGCGACGCTCTTAAGTGATTCCGTTCAGGCGCGCTAGCGCGCCGAGGCCAGAACGATTTTTTGTGTCCGCGGATTGGGGATGTAGGCGCATGGCATGCTCCGATCCGGTTGAGAGGTGACGCCCTTGGAGGGGACCTTCGCGCCGTTCCCGCTGGTCTCGTGCCGAAAGAGCATCCTTGACCATGAAGTCGCTGGAGGCTGTCGTCCTAGTTTCTTTACGAACTCAAAGCCAAAACCCGCTTCCTTCTTTTGTCATAACGGTTTGCGTAAAGCGTCATGTGGGAGAGAACGACACGGACACGGGGGTGAGAGTGCCCGGAATGAAAGCGATTGGGCGCCTCTCACGCTGCCCGGAATATCTGGGGGCGACATGAAAAGTGGCGTACATTCTCTGCGAGAGCATTACGCGAACGAACTGCGGGTGCTGCTCGTCAAACATCGCCTCCTCTGGGCTCGGTGAGACTGCGTAACTTCTCGTGCGGTGCTCACCAGCAGCAGCAGCAGCAGCCATGGTGTCAAAGTCGGACATTCTGGCCGTGACCATGGTGTTTGCCTACATGAACCCCAAACAATCACCAGAGCATCTGGACACACCTGTCAAGCGATTGAGGAAGGAGTACGACTACATCATCGGCAAGTATTGCCTAAATTATTCTGCACCAAGTACCAACCCACGCCTATCACAAATTGAGGAGTGAAATATTGCAAACACTTTACTTACTATCAAATTAGTTGGTGCTTAACGTAGGTTGGCTGCTTCAAGTGTGCATGCAATAGAATAGCAGTGGTCTGAAATTAGCATCGACTGCCAGGCCGCATTCTCAAAATTTAGTGAAGCCAAGGGCCGGAAATGTGAATAAGTTAAAGGGGGGGGGGATGATGGAATAAACAAAATTTAATTTATCGTTGCCATTTGAACGATCGTCTTTCCCATTTGCATATAATCGTCACTCTTAAACAGAATTCAACGTCAGCTTTTAGGAGCCATATCGATGCCAGTCTACACAGTGACTACAACCAGGATGCCGAAGGTGACCGCATAGGGCGCCTCAAAAAAAAGTAACTTTCTGTGTAGCTTACTCACCGAAAGAAGTGTATACATTCTTAGAACCAAGATAATTGATTTACTTCCTTTGCGAGACTTCTGGCTTGTCCCGCGGGGCATTCTTTGTTCCAGGGTGAAACTACTCTCTTTAGAGGGAGAGAGAGAGAAAGAGATCCGACACCCTCTCATGGAGTGCAGTACACTTCCGCCATAGAGGCAAGGCACTGAAGCTTGCATATTTAAACACTTTTGCTATAAAATTGTTCGAGCACGAAAAAGGCAATGCACACACGCACGCAACCAAAACATGTAGAGCGCTTGCACCTAAAACACGCAGAATAAAACATAACCTTCCCGCTCTCTTAAGGGAGAGGTAGCTGCAGGCGCGATGTTAGGAAGCGTTTCGTCACACTGATAAGGCCGAATGCTCACTTGAATCCACGCATACAGGCAGAAACTCCGTTCCAGTTATGGTCGCTGCTAGACAATTCGTGTTATGTGACTCCGTAGCAGGCTCCCCAAGAAAGCATCAAAATAACGTAAACGTAGCTTTCGCAAACATCAACATAATACAGCTTCCAGCGCTTACGCGGGAAGCCCTGTAAACCAGCCACACTAAAGGAGCTGAGAAAAGAAGAGAAGCTTTAGCACCGTGATAGCGTTTCACGGCTTCATTTCACTGACACTTAGCTCTCAAGGAAATTAGAAAAACGAAATCAATGCAAATACAAATCACGCACAATACTGCCATCGAATAACAGATCACCAGCATCTCAAATCCACAGGCTAACCACTACACCACCAAACACACCTCATGTCCTGATGTGTTTTCTCTAGCACATGTATATACAAAGCAGTTTGGATAAAGTGGCGAAGCTTCCAATTTGTGTTGTTGCATCATCAGTCTGTACAGCGCGTGCACAAATTTAGCAAATAGCTTGCGCGTCGTTATGAACTCGTTAGCAGCTGTTGTCGTTCATAGTCTGTTTTGCTGCAAACGAGAATATAAACGTGGGCCCTTTTGCGAGTTCACCATACGTCATTGATGTCTTGCTTGCCCGAAATCCACTATTACTAGCATGACAAGTGTTTTCTTGTGGCGAAACGTGCTGATTATATATATATTATACGATCGTGTGTTCTTGAGTGATTTTTGTTATTTTTGCCGCCAGCCGCAATTTTTGCCGCCAGCCGCAAGTGCCTGCAGTGGCACTAGTGCGTTCTCAGCTGTTCGTAGAGCGTGTGGTAAGTTATTTCATTGTTGCGTATGTCAATATCTGAGTTACTAAGGTACTTTAACGTGCTCATATGCCAGCATGTGTACTCTGAACGTACGTATTCTTGCGATGTGCACGTAGCGTCATCGAACCTTCCCAGCAGTTAGACGAATATTTCCACAAAAGGAACTTACGCGCGCTGTGGTGCGGCCACGGGGGAAGCATTTACAGCAGTCAGCTCCTTTCTCCGCCGCAATTATGTCACGCCGGGGAGTGGTGGCGAATAGATGGATGCATGCTATGAGCGTTTCTTTTATGACGGGAATGCTAGGCGCGTGTCACCAGGCTTATAAGAAGAAAAAAACTATGAAATCCTTCTTTTTATGTTGACCTAATGTCTTATCTACTTCGAATAAGTCGATCATAACATAACAAAGAAAAATATAAGTTTATGTTGCTTTTCTCGGCCTCTTCAGGTAGAATGACTTTAGTTTTCCACTATTTCAGTCCTTTATCACTATTTTTATGCCACCAATAATCCAGGTGGCCAACTTCGTGAAAGCGCCCGCTACAGAGCTACTTTCGAATTGCCACGCCACAGCTGCAGGCGCGAGAAGCGTCAGGTTCTTGTCGTCTGCTTGAACGCGTGTGCTCGCTGCTCAGTTTATCTGTGCATAGCTCAGATACACTCGCTAATTGATACAGCAAATGGTTACGACGCATTTTCGCCAAGTGATTCAAAGCGCCTCAAGCGCTAAACAGGTTTACTTTCACTCTGCCGCCTTCGCATGTGACGGTAGTACTATTTGTGAGAATATGGCACACAATATGCACTAACTATAAAAAAACATGCTGGGTGACATTTCATACTAAAGAAAAATATAAAATTGCAAACAAGAAGTCAAGAAATATTTTTTTCGACTTTCTGTGCTCTTCCAAAATTTCTTTCCACTTAAAACTTTGCAAAAACCATTCGTTCATGCCAAGCTACATCAAACAAACATCTGAAGCTGAGAACCACGCTTGTTTTTGCGAAGTTCAACGAGGACTTCTCTCTCCAGAGGAGTATCTTCTACCATCGCTCGTCTGACGCTTCTTTTATTGGTAACTTCAACAATATTTCATCCAGCTCTTGGCTTCATTTTCGGCCAAGGATCCTGCCTTAAAAAATCTGTTAAAAAATCCTCCGCCCAAACAAAGTAAAGTGTCGCTTCATGCACCCACAAGAACTTTGGGTGCTCAAGGATCGCTGCGCGCACGCGCTGGCGCCTGGCCGGAGTTTCCCCTCCTGGTTTTTTTTCCTCTGTCGGTGCGGCATACACTGCTTCTCCGACTCATAATCAGAATAAAAAACTTATTTCCACAAAATCTGGTATTTCAATTGAGTATACAGGAGGAGTCAGTCAATTACTGATAGTAAGTATTTATTTGCTTTTACACTCACAGACTAGCTATATACCCCTCCGCTACATAGTGTCGCTTTTCAATGTTGCGCCGCCGTTATATAATGAAGTAGAAGTCATGAAATATCCTTCACTAATTTGAGAGTGACATGCTTCCCTGAAGATTAAAAGGTAATACGTTTCGACACCATTGTTGTGAACGTCCGCGTGTACCTTCTAGTGAAAGTGCATACCTCAGGGAAACAGCTGTTCTTGTTAAAAGATGTCTTTATTTGCAGGATAATTTTGTCTCAGCAAGACAAGTGGGTACCACGAGCATTCCCACTGCCTTGTGTGCCTGTATTTAATGCCAACGCTATTTATACAAGTTATGCTACCATTCAAAACAATCAAGCCACTGATGCTCGATGATTGTTGATCTGTTCCGTTGGCTGCCTGTCGCTCATTTGCGCGATGTTTCGAATTGATAATCTGTTTACCCCACCTGACCAAACACAAGGATTATATACAGCATTAAGCGATTCTCTAGTCGGGGTCCGCGATACCCATGTGTGAACAAAAGACAAAACGTCACAGCTTTGCCGCAAAGGTAACGAAATCAATGTGATAGCCACAAATTGGAATGTCACGTGAAGAATGGGAAGCAGATCAATACGTCCCCTGTGTTGTTCAGGAGAATACGTGTCTCAGTTGTTACTTCGCTGTTTCTGAAAAGCGCGCCTTTTTCGCCAGCGAACACTGAGCAGCGAGCGCAGTGAACTTTGTGTGCCGCCAAGAACACCAGAATCCTACCGGAGAAAGCCCAATGCGTACGATTCTCCCCACCACGATGTGAGCACGTGCACGCGTGAGCGTCCACCCCTCCTCTTTCCACTGGGCAATGTTCGCGGGGTAAATAAGAGCACGTGCAGCCGCGTTGTGACGAAGAGAGAGAATAAAACATTTATTTGCGACCAATGAAGGAATGTAGGTGAGTGAGTTCTTTACTCCGGGATCCCATTGGCACGGGTCGCTGTCCTCGCTCGTCTCACGAGGGCCTCTTGGGTCTTCGGATACGAGCTGGACAGAGCTGCCTCCCACCCTACATGTTGTGCTGTGCTCTGGGTTGTAGAAGTGGATCCATACATACTTGGACAGTATGTATGAATTGGGGTAAGACAAGGTCTGCAGGTGACGCCACGCTACTTGAGATTCTTTACAGAGCTTTGGCCCCAGGTGCGGAAGTTTCGGCCTTTCGAGTCTTTGGTGTTCTAGAATATCTGTCCATATTAAGAGCGGGCGCATACGCGTAGCCGAGGGTGGGTGCCATACGCCGATGTCGGAGGTCCGGAAGAGTAAATCTTGGGCCGAGGCATGGGCAAGCTCATTGCCTCCGACTCTGCCGTGGCCTGGTATTCATATCAGCTATTTCCATTCGCCCTCTGAGCGTGAGGACGAGAGTTGTGTAAGACGTCGATGCGCAATGGGGCCAATGTAGCCTTTACGAAAATTTCGGTAGGCTGCTTTTCAATCTCTTAGAACGAAAGTGGACCTTGGGTTTCGTAGGGCGAGGGTGACTCCTGTTTCTCCCATACTAGTTGTGTCTGTGTCCTGGGCTGATATACAATCAGCCTGTTTTCCAGAATGAATGACGCTTGCTGCATATTTGCCGTTCACTGTTCCAGCTGCATCGACGAAGAAGGCGCCCTCGGTATCTGAGTAGTTGACGTGAACTTTTTGCCCATGCCGGACGTCGATGTTCGTGGAATTGAGGACGCATGTTGCGTGGAAGTGGTTTGATGATGAAGCCGTGCCTCCATTAATGTGGGATACGTCGTTTTCCCTTCTCTCAATGGGGGCTTCGATGCCAAATACTTTAGTGTTTTCCGTCCCGTTTTAGTGTTGGCGAGGCGCATGACTTGATTGGTGCGGTGTGCATTGAATAGTTCTGATACGCTATTTAGGAGCCCCGTTTGACGCAGACGTTCCATGAGTGTCCACTGGGGTAGGTTCAGAGCCTTCTTGAGAGTCACACGTATGACTTTGTCTATTTGTGCTCGTCTGCTTTCAAGATCCTCAGGTAAGAAACGCTATAGATTATGCGACTGATCACAAATGCCGGAATGAGTCGCATTATGTCGCGTTCTTTCATCCCTCGTCGTTGGTTAGCCACCCGACTAATCATGCGAGAGATTTGTAGGCAGGACGTTTCTAGTTGATGTAAAGCAAATGAGTCGTTGCCCCAATTTTAGTAGTGGGCCCCCAGAATTCGGATGATTTCAACCTCTTTATTTGCAATACAATGAGTAGCACGTTAATGGAAGTATTGTCAGATGCCTTATTTCTATATACTAAAATATCTGATTTGGTGTGGGAGCGCTCTAGACCACTCTTGCATCCTACCTTTACTACGATGGAGGCGGCCTGTTGGAACACTTCTTTTATCTGACCGAGGTTACCAGACCGGGTCCAGATTATGACTTCAACAGCATACATGACGTGGCGTACTTGCTAAATTTCATTTAAGACCTCAGGGAGGCGCATGAGGGCAATATTGAAAAGGAGCGGGGAAAGGACAGCCCCTTGGGGAGTACCGAAATTACCCATGGTGATGAGTTGAGATTTAAGGTCCCCTATGCGGATATTGACTTGTCTGTCTGTAAAAAAAGTCCCACACATATGCACATAACTTTGGACCACACCTGAGTTCCCGTAAATTTTCCAATATAGTGAAGTGTCGAACATTGTCAAAGGCATCCTTGAAATCAATTGCAAGAATGACCCTTTCCGCTTGAGCCGTACCGCTGAGTAGGTTGACAATCTCGTGTTTTAGTTGGAGGAGGATGTCCTGCGCTTACAAATGAAGACAAAAGCCGTACATAGTGTCAGGCAAAAGGTTTTGTTCTTCTAGATATTCGGTTAGCCTTATTTGTATGGCTTTCTTCATCACCTTACCAGTGCATGACGTGAGGGATATGAGACGGAGGTTATCAATATTGAGCGCTTTGCCGGCTTTCGGGATGAAAGTGAGCTCGGCCGATTTACACTTGTGGTAAAAAATGCTGCCCTGGAGAGAGTGCGTCATGCTTTGACGTAGAAAATCGGTGTGCGGGGCCGGTTTAGTATTTCAAGGTGCGCGGGAATCATCATGATGGTGATAGCGGTAAAACTATGAGCGCGCCTATGCGCGTGCTCGTGCGCGTACCACGTGAAAAGCTTCCGAGCCACGGGGACAGCTCGGCTAACCCCAGAAAGCAGAGAGCAAGGACAAGTACGGGCCACGTCCCGGCTGCTCGTTCTGACCCTCCGTGTCCGGGCCTCGTCTCGGCGTTGAAGTCCTCGGGTGCGTCCTGGACTGGGCATCGCCCCACCTCGCCTGGTCCCTGGGCCAGTCACCCAACCGGAGTCGAGGCCTCATTCACCGGTTGTGCAGCCGTCAGGAACGGCAGCCGGAACAGCAGCGGATCGCCTGATTCCTGGGCCAGTCACCCAGCCGGAATCCAGGGCAGTACTGAACCTAGAGGACGTCTCCTAGTTCCCCGGACCAGTCTTCCAGCCAAGAACCGTCTGTCCTTGCCCGCTTCACTGCTTCGAACGCTGTCACGTGCTTCCCGGTGTTGAAGTGTTGAAGAATATAGGAATGCCTTTAGCTTGGTACCTTTGTTGTTGTTATGCATCTAGTTCGAAGTCCAGTGTCGTGTCGCAGTTCAGTTCGGAATCGGTCAACCAGGTTTGTACTCTTCCTCCTTTTCTTCCACGTACTAGCGCAGACCCAGAGTTCTTTCTTCCTATGTGCTTCTGTGTACCGCGGTGGCTTCTGGTTGTTTATATAGATGGAGCAGTATTCAATCCAAACATTTGGGTCCGAGCGCCAAGCTACGCAGTCCAAAGCACGCCAAATCTTTCGGTTGTCTTGAAGTTGGTGTGCCTCCGCACGGTACGGAGTACCATGTTGTGGGCTCACAGTTTTCCTAGCCCTACTACTACTCTGGCAGTTCCGGCCCCTCTTGCTCGAATTATGACCATCTTCTGGCTCTATTTTAGGGTTTGTCATTGCCACTCGCTTTTCGTTGGGCTCCGAAGCAAGAGTCTCATATACGCATGACGTGCTCTTTCTTTGGCCCAGAGGTTTCATCTGACGACTGCAGAAACCATGCTGCTCCATACTTCTGTCACCTTCAACGCCATCACGTATCTGCTTAACACATTCACTTGCAGATCGTGTACACAGAGCTACATCATCATGTTCTCCGACATACACTTTTTCGAGTGTGTCTGACAGACTTGTGTCCACATTATGGATCACTATGTCATCCTTAAGATTATTGACTTGGTCCTCTTCATTAACCTCCTTAAGCGCTACCCTATTTGCAATCTCTCGGATTTCTAAGATAGCTGTGCTGATCTCATACAACAGCTTCTCTCCTTCCTGTCGCAAACGCACACGCTCATTGTCGTTTTTGCACATGTACCGCAGTTCGAAATCAATTCTCTTTTGTTCCTCATCAAGGTCTTCTCGCAATATTCGCTCTAAGTTGGCGCAAGACCACCCGACCTCCTCTCCAATACAAAGCAGTCTTTGCACGTTTACAGTCATCATGTGTGCGACCAATTCTCGCCTGAAAGATGTTGAGTGCCGATCCTGGCAAGGCCCATGTCCGTTACAATCGGATGCAATTTCTCTAAATCCATCGGTTCGTCCTGCCCGTCTGGCTCTATGCAAGAAGGTAAGGCCGATCTATCCTGGCAGGCTCGCCAAAATTTGTGGGCAACTGTGGGCGCAGTTCAGCGAGATGAGGACAGAGGACGTTCGAGGACAACGAGAGACTTTTATAAACACGAAGACGGACAAAGGGATACACACAACATAAACTCACACATATATGCACGCGTTCACGGTCCTACGCGAAAGGGATCGTTAATGTTCTTGTTCGTCCACTCACATTCTACTCTTGGGGCGTGAACGTTGTGCTTGACCTTGAGCTCTCTGGTAGTCAGGAGGCGGTGTGCCTTGTGCTTGCGGAGTTCGTACCGAGGTGGGGCCCGGTCTAGAAGATAACCGCCAGGGGCAACCCAGTACGGTGGTCAACGCCTGGGCTTGCCTGTACACCAGCGAGAACAGCGTATCGCCGACTGCCGCGAACAGACCTGGGACAGCGTCTCGCTCCGAGACCAGAACAGCAGCTGGCCGTGACGAACGTTGCTTCAGACCAACGTGGGGGTGAGGTGGGGCGATGCCCAGTCCAGGACGCACCCGAGGACTTCAACGCCGAGACGAGGCCCGGACACGGAGGGTCAGAACGAGCAGCCGGGGCGTCGCCCGAACTTGTCCTTGCTCTCTGCTCTCTGGGGTTAGCCGAGCTGTCCCCGTGGCTCGGAAGCTTTTCACGTGGTACGCGCACGAGCACGCGCATAGGCGTGCTCATAGTTTTACCGCTATCACCATCATGATGATTCGCGCGCACCTTGAAATACTAAACCGGCCTCGCACACCGATTTTCTACGTCAAAGCATGACGCACTCTCTCCAGGGCCGCATTTTTTTACCACAAACTCTAGGGGAAGCGTTCCGGCGCCCTATTACTGGTTCATTTTATCTACCAGCAACTGATTCATGTGATCGCTTAGGTTAGAGAGCAGCCCTGTTGATAGCTGATCGGGTCCCGTGGTGAAGCCTTTCCTCATGCTGTGTATTGCCGCTTCAATTTCGGTGACCCTAAACGTTTTGTAAAGTTCCGGATTATCGGGGCCATCATAAAAGGGTATAGATGCGTTGTCCCGCGCAGTGTTGACATACTTCGACTTCACCAAGTAATTTCGCATAGTGGCCAGCGAAGCCATGTATAACCCTCTGAAGGCTTCTTCTGGTCACGCCTCTGTTAGAGTCTGGGTTAATTCATTGACGCAGAAGGTGCCAGTCAGATTTTGTATAGAGAGACCCTGTGAGGGAGTCGCATTTCGAGAACCAATTTTCTTTAGCGAGTGCTATTGCGTATTTATCCGTCTTAGCAGTGAGGGCGGCAATATGTGTCTTCAGTCGGCGATTAGGCTTTTGTCGTTTCCAGCGTCTTGTGAGTTGGCACCTGGCATCCCATAAATGCAAGAAATGGCTATCTACCACTGGAGTCTCAAGTGTAGAAGGAACAGTTTTGGTAACCTTGTTGTTGTGTTCCAGTAAGTTGCCGGCCCATTCCGAATAAGATGTGGGAGTGTGACGAAAGGGAAAGTTTTCTGTTTTGCGGAAAGCTGCCGAATATATTAGCTTGACTGTCTTTTGATGTTTCTTGTGTCATACGATAAGGACGTGTGAATGATAAATGGGTCGCTCCCGAGGTTCTCTTGTGAGTGCCACCAGCATGGCTGAGGAAGGTTGATATCCATCGTTAGATCCGGGCATGTATCTCTCGAAAAACTGTTACCCGTGTAAGTCAGATCGTCTGGTTCGGTGAGGAGAGTGATACCCTCAAGAGCCATGAGCCCGCACAATTTTCGTCCTTTGGTGTCCTCTTGCGGATAACCCCAGGAGGCGTGTCGGGCGTTAAAGTCGCCTACTATAAGCAGCGGAGCGTTCAATGCTTGTTTCATGGTTTGCAGAAGGCTTCGATGAAAGTTTGCTTATGAGACTTGGGTCGACTGTATATGTTAAGCACGTACACAGGCTGCCGAGAGCGCTTGATAGGCGAAAGGCGTATGAAGACGCACTCAAGCGGCGTATCATGTGGGTCGAAATCTACCGTGACCGGAGTGCCGGTGTTGCGAACTAAAGTGCAGACCGATGTGTTGTGTTTGTTGTCATGTGTTGTGTACGACGCAAATCTGATATCGGGGGCTACAGTATCCTGTAGCACTATGATGTCGGGTTTCTGATCGAGCGTGCCTATGTATTGTTGCAGCGATGTCGCTTTATGGCGAAAGCTTCTGCAGTTCCACTGTATCATGTTTAGGCTTCGAGGGAGCTGTGCCATTATGGGATCGAAGATGTCTTTTCCAAATGCCCGGTTTCATGCCCTGTCGCGGAGATATCACAGCACCCCGTGAGTAGTTTAACAGGTGTTCTTCCGTGCCCCTGTTCCAGCTTTGAGACGCTGCGCTTGTATTTCCCGTTGAGGGCATCTAATTCAAGTAGCTTGGCCTGCACGGCTTCCTTGATTGAGGCCAAGCTTTGTTCCTTGATTTGTTGTATAGAGGCCGAATGTTGGTCTCGTATTTGTTGTAGCTCCTAGCTGATCTGTTGTTTTAGGAGTGGTGTGAGCACTTTGACAACTGTATTTATGATTTTTTCGATCTGGTCTTGGTGGGATTTTCCGCCTGCGTCAAGCGACGAAGCCTGAATATCTGTTTGCATGGGTGCCGTTGTAGATTGAAGGTGAGTTGTACTCGGTAGCTGTTGACTAGATGTTTGTGACTTCACTATTTGTTCTAACTGCTCTGTCTTGCTACCTTGCGTTGTTGTTTCATGAGCGTCTGTTGTTGTATGGCTATCATCTTTTGGTGTTGTGCGATCGATTGCGAGTCGTCATTGTTTTTAGATTGCGTGGGAGCAACAACCTCTGTCCAGCTTACCGGTGGTGCCACTGTATCGTTCATCTGAGGTGGACCAAGACTGCAGCACCGAGATTCCTGGGTGGTTCTTTGTTTTAGAGATCGTTGGGATCTCGAACTGGAGTGAAATTTGGACCGTGATTTGGACCGAGACTTGGACCGAGAGTTACGTCGGGATGGAGCACGATGAGCCCCTCTAGCTGGGCGGCCTCGGGAGGTGCTGCGTCGTTCTGAGCGTGAGCGGGCCTCGTTCTTGTTTGTGGATGTTTGCTCGCATGCGTTCCCACGTGTCGATGATACTGGTCGGGATGGTGTGTCCCCTAGGCTTCGGCAGCGCTGGGGACATTTCCTTGCTCCGGTGATGTGAGGGTCGTTACAGAGCAGACAGCAGGCTAAACACTCATGGTCGGAAAAGTCGACATCTTCCTTCCCACATGCTGGGCACTGGCTGGATAGTGTCGTCGAATTAGGGCAGACATTGGTCCGGTGACCGACCTTGTCAGAATTAGTGCACATTGGGATAATCTTGCGGTAGCGTTGCACAAGGTTAGCTTCTCCAAAAACAAGCACATTTCTTGAAATATCTGCGTGTTCCATAGTGTTCCAAGACGGCAACTCGTGCGAAATGCGACACGCTGCATTTCGCGCCTATGCGTTACCCAGACAACACTGCGTCTCCCTCTTTAGGTGACGGAGAGACGCCGGACGCGCTGAAACGCACATGCGTCAAAGCCACGCAGCGCGGCGCGCGCCTACGAGTATATGCCAGTACCGGTGCCTGGCTTGGCAACGCCGGCTGACCCGGCTAAATGAACGCCGGCGAGCGTGCGCACCACGTCAGGTCGAAATGTATTGGCGTCTTGACTGCGGCATGTAGTCATCTTTTCACTTTATTTATTTATTTTTTTATTGGTACTGCAATCCCCTGGAGGGATTTTAGCAGGTGGGTACAAAAGACGTAAACATCAGCATATAACATCAGGCAAACAGATAGAACAGCCTATCACATTTCACATAGTAGGCAGCCATATAATACAAAGCAAACAAATAACTATCGCTTGCGTTTTACAACGTAAACAAACGTAATAAAGTAGTACCGATGACACATCACTCTCTTTTAAAAAAAAACAGAACTAGCACACAAGTAAAATTATTTTCTCTGTTGTTCCAGACCAGCGGCAAAGGACGTTAAAGACTGCGTTGTGACTTGATGGTTATTTAAACTATTCCAATCCTGTACAGTTCTGGGGAAAAAAGAATATTTGAAGCAGTTATTGCGGGTACGAAAGGGATTTATTGTACGATCATGGCGTTGTCTTGTGGCGCAACCTGAAGAAAATGAAATGATTTTTCTAATATCTACCTTGTAATGCCCAATAAATATTTGATATAAATATTTTAATCGGGATATGCAGTTTCTTTCTGAAAGTGAAAGTAAGTTAGCTCTTACTAACAGTTCATTTAGCGAGGTTCATCCATAACTGTTATATATGAAGCGAACGGCTCTTCTTTGTACTTTTTCGACTTTATGAATGTTAGTTTGAGTAAATGAATCCCAGGTCACTGCAGCATAATCAAGTATACGGAGGACTATCGATTTGTAAGCAAGAACACGGACAGATGGAGGGGAGAGTTTCAAAGTCCTTCGTAAAAAGAACAGTTTCTGATTAGCCTTGGAAGTTACTATGTCAATGTGTTTTGTCCAGTTAAGATGATTTGTTATCCTTAACCAAAGATACTTCTAGGATGGAACCTCGGAAAGAATGGCATTGTTTGTAAAGTATTGAAAATTTAATTTGTTTTTCTTTAGAGAAATGGACATGTACGCTGTTTTTCAAAATTGATGAACATTTGCCAAGCCTCACACCAGTAAACAACCCTGTTAAACGACTCGTTTAAAAAAACTTGGTCCTTTGAGCATTCTATTTCAGAATAACTAACGCAATCATCTGCGTAGAGTCTTATATTTACAGGTATACCGTTCACTATGTCGTTAATATATAAAATAAATGGAAGGGGACCCAGAACGGATCCTTGGGGGACGCCAGAGTCAACGGAAACCCTGTGAGAGGAATGATTGTTAAAATCTGCAAACTGTTGTCTGTTTTTCAAGTAGGCCGATATCCATTTATTAAGTTGATCATTCCCGAGAATTTTTGCTAATTTGTATACTTATTTATTGTGCGAAACCTTGTCAAAAGCTTTTGAAAAATCCATAAAAATTGCATTTGTTTGTTTTCCATTATTAATTTAAGTAGCGAAGTCGTGTATTGTTGATACCAATTGTGTCGTTGTTGAAAATCCCTTTCTGAAACCATGCTGATGGTGGTTTAAGATACCATTTTCGTCCAGAAAACTTGAAATACTATCGTGTATAATGTGTTCCAAAAGTTTACAAACGATTGAAGTTAGCGAGATGGGGCGATAATTTTTGACACTCTGCTTTTTGCCCGATTTATGGATATGCTTGACACTAGCTGTTTTCCAGTCGTCTGGAACCTGGCCCTCACACAGCGTTTTTGTGAAAAAAACATGGAGGTATTTCGACATCCATTCAGCGTATCTCTTTAAGAACGCGTTAGGGATATTGTCCGGTCCAGAGGACTTTCTGATATTAAGGTTCACAAGCATGTTCAATATGCCCTGTTCACTAACAACAATATCGGGAATTCGCGGCGAAACAGTTTCAAAGATCGGCAATACAGAGTTGTCACGAGAAAAACCTATTTGAAGGGATCGTTGAAAGCATTTGCGATTCGAGCAGTATCGTGCGTAAAAATACCATCGACATTAAAAACGTCACACTCTTTCGAAGCGGGCGAAATGCTCCTCCAAAATTTCTCGGGACACGAGGTAAAGTAATGCGGCAAGGATTCCCCAAAATAACGCTGCTTATCCGTTTAAATTAGATTTTTCAGTTTTACTCAAAGCTTAGCTATTTGTTCTGAATATGGTACGTTCAGACTTCGTTTTTTCTTTAGACGCTTTATTTGCCTTCTTAACCTCAGTGTTATCCGAGAAATTCACGGATTTTTTCGCTTCGATTTTTTAATTACCAGAGGCACAAATGATTCAATGCATTCTTTGACAATGTCCTTAAACCGGTTCCATGAATTATGTATATCAGTTTCATTATTCGTAAAGTTATCAAAGTTGAATGAAAGGAAATTTATAATAGCAGTGTCATCTGCACGATCGAAATTAGGGAAGATAAACAGGGCAATGTCTTATCGAACATTGTGTCACTAAGAGTAAATGGCACTGCATGAAGATCGGAAATTCCCGGATATATCTCAGTCGTTGTTTTAGGTGTAATTGCCTGGTTAACGAAAAAAAGGTCTAGGGTGGACTGAGTGGTTCCTTGAATTCTTGTGTAGCCTTCAACTAGCTGAAGGAGGTAAAAAATGTAGCAAATATCAAGCATAGCTTCACCCGAAGGGTCGCACTGCTTCAGGGCAACTTTTTTCCAATCTACATTAGGTAAATTATAATCACCTGTCATTAAAATCCGGTCATCATGCTTAATTAGTTTCAAATAGTTTTTCAATTCATTCAGTACGTCAACAGGAGCGTTTGGGGGCCTATAAACACCTCCTAAATTGTAACGGACATCGTTGCGATAAGCCTTACAAAAAATACCTTTTACTCCTGGCACATCAGCCATTCTACATATTTTAAAGTTATCCTTGAAAAGTACACAAACGCCACCGCCTTTACTAGCCTGGTCATTTCTGTATGTGCTGTAGCCAGACGGAACAAATTCACTATCAAAAACCGTGTCGCTTAGCCACGTTTCCGTCAAGACAGCAATAGCAGGATCATGAGAAAGTATTAATGCCTCTAATTCAGTGGCCTTATTAAGAACGCTCCTACAATTTACATTTAGTATTTTTAGTGCGCCATAGTGCTTGTTTTTGTGTCAATTAGATTTTTTTCTTCAGCCGATTGCGGGACCCTTTTCCTTCGTCCCATGCAAACAAGACGTCATCCACCTTAAGCTTATCATTAACTAGCTTTGTCTTACAGCCACGCAGCCTTTCCTCTTCTGAACTTTTCCACAATTCCTTCCGTATTTCTCGAACTCGTTTGGAAAAGTCTTCAGACAGGGACAATGTGCTTCGCTTTAATTTAAATGCACTCGACAAAGCGTTAGTTCTTTCAGGAAATCAAAAAATGTTATGATCACAGGTCGTGGCCCGGCCTTTGTTTTTTGCCAAACCTGTGACATCTTTCAATGTCTGTTACCGTTATTTCCAACTTCTGCTGAAAAATATCTTCCTCTATTTTAGCTTTCAGGTCCTCATACTTCTCGTCAGGGGGCTCCTCTAACCTGTAAATGATTAAGTTATTTCTTCGGCTTCTATTCCCAAGGTCATCTACTTTGTCAATAAGTGTTGTTACCTGCTCTTCAAGCTTTGATGTTGACACCTTCATATTCTTAACGTCGGTAGACAAACTGCTAAGTTCATTCAATTTCTGTTCGAGGTTGTCTATGCGATCTCCTAAACCTGAAATTCTTTTTTCAATCTTTACTTGCGATTCCTGAACGCGTTCAACGACACAAGTAAGTCTTTTGTCCTTCCAACAGTCCCTTCAACATATCTTCGTTAGGAGGCCCTGGGTTTGATTCAATATCCCCCACATACCAAAAGATCCCTTGATAACAGAACAACACTGTTAAGAAAGTAATGAACACACAGTGGGCAGGACAGCAGCAATAAAAATCGGTCATCACTACGTACACAATAAGCAAAATGTTGATGACTAACCTGAAGCACAAAGCAAAAAGGATTGCTCAGCATGTTGCCCGTTGTGCTGCAGCCATGCCCACTGGCGAACGACGGAACCAGAGAGCTTTTATAGCCTTTGATTACGGCGCGAGATGTGACGTCACAGTCGTAGATAGCCACGCTGGCACGATGAAGCGACGTTCAGCCGAGTCACACATGACACGCATCTCATGATTATCACGTTTTCACCAGTCACATACCTTCGTCATTTATTGGCGTCCGTAAATACCGAGTTCGGTGCATGTGAAGCTAGTGAAACGGCCGCGAGGACATTAAGAGTTTAGCATGTAGTCATGTTGTTGCATGACACGCATCTCATGTTTATCATGTTTGCACCAGTATTATACCTTCGTCCTCTATTCAGGCCCCGTAATACCAAATTTAGTATAAATGAACCTAGCGAGACGGCTGCCAGTGCATCATGAGTGTGGCATGTAGTCATGTTGTTACATGACACGCATCTTATTATTATAATGTTCGCACCAGTTGTATACCTTTGTCATCCATTCGCGTACTGTAGTACCAAGCTCGGTATATGTCACGCTAGCGAAACAGCCGCGAGTGCATCATGAGCGTGGCAGTAAGTCATATTGCTACATGACACGCATGTCAGGATATTCATGTGAGGGTCTATCGCATATGTTCACCATGCAATCATTCCATGTCATACCAGTTTTGCAACATGCCACGTGAACGAAACCACTACAAGAGCTGGAGGACCATGAAACGTAAATCGTGACATTCATGACATACATTTTATGATTTTCATGCTATCACTAGTGAAATATGCTCTTTATACAGCCATGTGATGCAAACTAAGTTTGGTATCGATACCATTATCGAAAGAGCCGAGAGATCTAGAAGTCGTAGGCGGCTAGATAGATAGATAGATAAACAGATAGATAGATAGATAGATAGATAGATAGATAGATAGATAGATAGATAGATAGATAGATAGATAGATAGATAGATAGATAGATAGATAGATAGATAGATAGATAGATAGATAGATAGATACGCTTAAGGTCGCCGAAGTTCATTAAGAAATGCTTTGCATTCAAAACCTAGTAACAATGACACAATGGGGCTTGAACCCGGGTCCGCTGGGTTCCGCCCAATACTCTACCACTGAGCCACGCCATTGCTTGACACTAGTTGGCAGACGTGCTTTAGGCAGGCTTGATGCTGGGAAAGCAAGCGCATTAATACTACTTATAAATCGTTTTAAAGCAGTGAAAGAGCAAGCAGTCACAGAATGCGAATAGGGTAACTAGTGGGTCGTCCAATGCTCCAACCCTTTAAAAAGCTTTTTTTTTGTTCACTGAATAACTGTGGCGCATACCCACTTCAGGCATAATTCGTCATCGTCGTCAGGCATTGCATAACCATTTAGTACAGAATTTCTCGCAATAGATTAACTGATACCGCACTTCTCAGATCAATGACGAAATATGCATAGCGAATGCCATCCTACTCAAAACAGCTTCTCATACTCATTACTAAAACTTCAAATGCCAACAAAATAGAATGCAGCCTGAAAAGCAGCTCCTGTCTATTCTTTAGCACTTAGAATTTTCTCGCGTTTAATTTTCATGCACTCCAACCACCAGCGACGTATACGCCTAAAGTAACAATCACAAAGAAATAGCCGAGAAGTTCGCGATACAGGTGCGCGCAACTCGTCAGTTGAAAAAAAACGTCAAAGTAGGAATGCGATCACTCGAAATCAGCAAAACTCCGAAATGGCAGACACTTTGAAACCAACAAAGTCAAATTCGAGTAAGACAGAAAGAAGTTAGGAAAGAATAAACGCCAGAGAACGAGGGTGACTCATGGCACTAAGTTTACCTAAGCTTGCAAGATCGGATGTTCAAAACCGTGCCGAGTTTTTTTTTTGTTTTTTTTACAGAGAAAGCTATCAAGAGATCACAATTCAGGCCACGCGCAGTTGTCCGCCGCCGCCGCTGCCGTTGATGTCCGGGACCACATCGCTCAAAATTAGAGAAAAAAAGTATTGATGACACAGTATAGGCTTGAATCCTTGAAGGAGCTAGAGGTTGTTAAATGGGATATAATAGGGCTCAGGGAGGTTAGGAGGACAGATGAGGCCTATACGGTGCTACATAATGGGCACTTCCTTTGCTATCGGGGCTAGGCTGACAAAAGAGAACTGGGAGTGGGGTTCCTAATTCACAGAAACATAGCTGTCAACATAAGGGAATACTATAGCATAAATGAAAGGGTGGTAGGTATCATAAAAAAACTGAATAAAAGATACAAGATGAAGGTGGTACAGGCTTACGCGCCTACATCTAGCCATGATGACGCTTCAGTTGAAAGCTTCTATGAAGACGTAGAATCGGCAATGAGTAAGGTAAAAACACAGTATACAATACTGATGGGAGACTTTAATGCAAAGGTAGGGAAGAAGCAGGCTGTAGACAAGGCAGTAGGAGATTATGGCATCGGTACTAGGAACGCCAGAGGAGAGCTACTAGTAGAATTCACAGAACGCAATAATTTACGGATTTTGAATACTTTCTACCGAAAACGAGGAGACCGCAAGTGGACATGGAGGAGCTCTAATGGGGAAAATAAGAACTAAATAGACTGTTTAATGAGTGGACACCCAGGCATCGTGCAGGATGTGGAAGTGGTTGGCAAGGTACGATGCAGTGACCATAGAATGGTACGGTCTCGAATTCGCCTAGACTTCAGAAAGGAACGACAGAAACTGATACGCAAGAAGCGAATCAATGAGCTAGCACTGAGAGGGAAAGTACAGGAATTCAGAATCTCGCCTCAGAACATGTACTCGGCTCTCAGTGAGGAATCCAACCTTAGCATAGATACAATGAATGATAATCTGATGAGTATCATTACGGAGTGTGCAGTGGAAGTTGGAGGCTGGGAAGTTAGACATGACACTGGCAAGCTTTCCCAGGAAACGAAGAACCTTATTAAGAAGCGTCAAATCATGAAAGTGTCAAGTACAACAGACAAAATAGAACTGGCAGAGCTTTCAAAGTTGATTAATAGGCATAAGGTGTCCGATGTAAGAAGGTATAACATGGAGAGAATTGAACACGCTCAGAAAAACGGAGGAAGCGTCAAAGCAGTGAAGACAAAACTTGGGATAGGCAAAAAACGAATGTATGCACTAAGGGACAAAGAAGGCAAAATACCTACCAATATGGATAG
The DNA here is from genome assembly GCF_043290135.1 of Rhipicephalus microplus. Taxonomy (NCBI): domain Eukaryota; kingdom Metazoa; phylum Arthropoda; class Arachnida; order Ixodida; family Ixodidae; genus Rhipicephalus; species Rhipicephalus microplus. The sequence goes on along the minus strand of NC_134702.1, from coordinate 273,910,663 downwards.
GATAGTTAAAATAGCGGAGGAGTTTTACAGAGATCTGTACAGTAGCCGGGACAACCACGACTTTAATACTGTAATAAATAGCAGTAACCCAGATGACACCCCACCAGTAATGATAGAAGAAGTTAGAAAAGCTTTGGAGAGCATGCAAAGAGGCAAAGCTGCTCGTGAGGATAAGGTAACATCAGATCTGCTGGAAGATGGAGGACAGATTGTGTTAAAAACACTAGCCACCCTGTTGACGAGGTGTCTTCTGACGGGAAGAGTACTAGAGTTTTGGAAGAACGCTAACATCATCCTAATACATAAGGAAAGAGATGACAAGGACTTGAAGAATTACAGGCCGATTAGCTTGCTCTCTGTAGTATACAAGCTATGTACAAAGGTAATTGCTAACAGAGTAAAGAAAACATTAGATTTCAATCAACCAAAGGAACAAGCAGGATTTTGAACAGGCTACTCAACTATCGAACAAATTCATACTATCAATCAGGTAATAGAGAAATGCTCAGAATATAACCAACCACTATACATAGCCTTCATAGATTATGAGAAGGCGTTTGATTCAGTAGAAATATCAGCCGTCATGCAGACACTGCGGAATCAGGGCGTCGATGAAGTATATATAAACATCCTGGAAGAAATCTACATGGGATCAACTGCTATCATAGTGCTTCATAAAGAAAGCAACAGAATACCAATCAAGAAGGGGGTAAGGTAGGGGGACACAATCTCCCCAAAGCTATTTACCGCGTGCTTACAGGAGGTTTTCAGGTGCCTAGAATGGGAACAGTTAGGAATAAGAGTTAATGGAGAGTACCTTAGTAACCTGCGCTTCGCCGATGACATTTCATTGCTGAGTAACTCAAGGGACTGATTGCAACTCATGATTACGGAGTTAGACAAGGAGAGCAGAAAAATAAGTCTTAAAATAATCTGCAGAAAACGAAAGTAACGTGCAACAACCTCGGAAAAGAGCAGCGCTTCGAGATAGGTAATAGTGCACTTCAAGTTGTAAAAGACTATCTCTACTTAGGGCAGGTAATAACCGCGGAGCCGAACCACGAGATAGAAGTAACTAGAAGAATAAGAATGGGGTAGAGCACATTTGGCAAGCACTCTCAAAATATGACAGGTAGATTGCCACTATCCCTCAAGAGGAAGGTATATAACAGCTGTGTCTTGCCGGTACTTAGCTACGGAGCAGAAACCTGGAGACTTACAAAGAGGGTTCAGCTTAACTTGAGGACTACGCAGCGTAGCAATAGAAAGAAAAATGGTAGGTGTAACCTTAAGAGACAAGAAGAGAGCAGAGAGGATTAGGGAACAAACGGGGGTTAAGGATATCATAGCTTAAATCAAGAAGAAGAAATGGACATGGGCCGGGCATGTAGCGCGTAGACAGGATAACCGCTGGTTGTTAACAGTAACTAACTGGATTCCCAGAGAAGGCAAGTGGGTTAGGGGGAGACAGAAGGTTAGGTGGGCGGATGAGATTAAGAAGTTTGCGGGTATAAATTGGCAGCAACAATCACAGGACCGGGTTAACTGGCAGAACATGGGAGAGGCCTTTGTCCGGCAGTGGACGTAGTCAGGCTGATGATGATGATCATGAAGGCATGAACCCTGGTCCGCAGGGCGATAGCTCAGTATTCTACCACTGAGCTGCGCCGATATTTTTTCTTACATGGTATTACTTACAAATGCGGCTTGCATGTACACATATAGCGTACAACGAACACAGGGTCAAGTTGACAGATGTACAATGAATGTTGCAATGTAAATCTCGTACAACACAATTATAAAGGTGTATTAGAGTAGCGCACGTCATGAACTCAGTATACCTGTCCAGCTGAAATGCAGTTGGTCATGAAAGTACCTTAGCTGCACAGTCATTTGCACAAAGAGGGTTCGCAAAGACATCATTGGTTCGACATGCTTGTCCAACATGCGAGTTTTCCACAAACTATGCATGCCCATTGACAACAGCATGTCAACTGGCATTTCGTTGCCTTTGGGTGGTACAAGAAGACGGGTGCGATGAGTATTTATATACAGATGTTGTTTTTTAAAGCCAAGCTCTGCAGGACGTCCCAGAAAAGTAAGGCGTCCTTTCTACTAATATAGAAATGTTCGATTGTTTCTGGAACTTCACAGAGGCAGCAGTTTCTTGAGGATACAAATATGCCTTTGGTGTTTAACCAGGTTTTTACAGGTATTGTTTCTGTACGCACTTTGTAAAAAATGTCAGGTGGTTGGTGAAATAGGCATTTTCGTTACACGTATTAGCACATCATGACCAGTAAATTTAATATATAGTGAGCGGTGAAATGAAGCTGGAAAGAGCGCATCCAACACAGCATAATATAGGCCTTTTCTTGAGCTAGAGAACAATTATTGATTAGAGGATACGGCTGGCAGGAAACGCGTTGATTCGAATATTTCGCGCGTGAACCCTTGTAGATAAAGAGGTGGTGCAACATTAGTAGATATCACTAAATTTGCTAACACACCTGCGAAATTCACTTGCAAGAATGTTCAAAGCGGTAAGTGAGCACAGTCACGAAAATACGAAAAGCGCCACACCAGTTGTCTAATCAGGAAGTATACCAACCCAAGACCACCTGCGCAGATAGGTCTAAAATGATTATCTCGCCTCATCGGTTTATAGGTTGATGACCAAGTAAAGGTAGCAAATATATGGTTAAATTTCTGTATGTGAACCCTCCAGCAAGAAGTTATTTGCAGAAAGAACTTGGAATATTTTTGTGTCTCAAAAACAGGTTCCATGCTTCAGCTCTGCAAAAAGATAGAGAGGTTATAAGGAATAAACGTCTGTGCATAGAGCTTTAGGGTGGGTACACGTTCTTTTCAATAATTTAAACTTGATCAATATGCTTCAAATGGAACGCCTAGGTAATTTGGTGGAACACAAGACCATTCTATTACTTGGAAATGGGTTGGCTTTTATGTTCATGGGCCGAACCACAGTCCCAAACTTTTAGCAAAAATTATTCCTGCCCCTGAAATGTTTCCAAACTCTCGGATTGTTGATACCGCCATCTCATACTAAAAAGATCTTTGCAAAAGAATGCTAGGTCTTCCGCATACGCCAATACCTTTACCTCAGATAAGCACTGAAACCACGGACGTTACTGGATCAAGTTGCACTTAAGCACAGTGGTTCCAAAAAAAGAAAAAAAAAGCATTGGCTACAACGAACAGCCCTGTTTTACAGACGAGCTACAAAACACGGGTTTTGAAAGATAGCCACTAAAAATAAAATTAAACGGGTTGAACATTCATTGTAGCATAGTTTTCCACCTCTAAATATAGTGAAGCCAACGATGACATGTTCGAGAAGAGAAAACAGAAAAGAATGGCGAACCCGATCAAAGGCTCTCGCTAAGTCTACTTGCAGTATTGCCAGTTGTTCATATGAGTGTGAACAATGTTCCAATACTGTGCGAGAGTGGTGCATATTAGTTTGTATAGAGCGACCTTTTAGACCGCACATTTATTGGGCACAAACGAGTATTGACATTGCAAATTAAATGAAGCCTATTTGAAAGTACCTTTGCAAAAATTTTGTAATTCACGTTGCACAATGTAACAGGTCTCTAGCCATCAACGTGATGAAGATTTTTTCTATCCGAGCTTTTTGTAGTTAGAACATTCTGCTTTTAGTGAAAGAGCGAAGAAGCGTCTTGAGATTCATACTCAGCGTGAAAATGTCGAGCAGTACAGGGCACACTACAGATTAAAATGCTCTGTAAAAATCACAAGTTATTCCATCAATCATGGCGTTCTTGACAATGGTAACTGTTCAACGGCATGTACTATTTCTTGTAAAGTGCGTGGCTCACTAACAAATTCACATTCTTCGGCAGTTAGAGATGTCACAATGACAAAAACTGCGTCACAAGATCTTCATTGTCCTTTTCAGAAAAGGCACTGAACAATTCTGTGTAATAGGTTTCAAATTCTGACGTAATTTCGGTAGAATTATTGACCAATAGTTCCCCCGAGTAAATGCTTTGTGCAAATTGATTGTATTGTTGCGATAATCATCGATTAAGGCTTGATGTATGGGCTCTTTCGAATGCAAAATACGAGTACTGCGGGTTCGAACACGGGTACCTCTGTAACGTGAAGCGTCTTACCTCTGGAGTTTGTTTTTTTGCGTTAACAATTTCGGTTGTATTGCGAACAGGGTCCTCACGCTCAAATTCATATAGGTTTTGAAGATTTTGCTTTAGCATGCTTTGGTTTAATTTTCTGTAGAAGCCCCTAACAGATTCAATTTCTATAGCCCAAACTTCTTGTTTGAATAATTCCAAACATGCGAACAAAGGCATGTCAGCCGACGAACAGTTCCTCAGTGCTACGGGGACGTGTGCAGTTGACTTCTGGTCACTCACAATTGAGGAGTGGAGTTTCCGAAGTGTCCATTGTGGTCGCAACTTAGATCGAATGTTGCTACTTATCTGCCCCACAGCAATGCAGTGACTTAAAAGGAAATAGGCTCCGTTCTGCATGACACGTCACGGTAAATAAGTGGTGCAAAAACGTAAATGAGATCAAGGCGCGTATGTGTACTTCCTTGTGCATGCGTATACAAGGGCGGGTTGTTGTGTGATCCTATATCAGCTAGTCCCGCTTCCTCCAATAGTTGAGCTACTCCGGTGCTTGTAACTTCTTGTCAAACTTGCCTTAGGCAGGCTTGATGTCGGGAAAGCAATCGCGCTATTACAACTTTTAAAGCGTTTACAACAGCGAAATAACAGCCTGTCATCGCACAGTGCAATTAGGGTTAAGAGTGGGCCGTTCAATGCCCCAACCCATTACAAAAGTTTGTTCTTGTTTCCCTATTAACTGTGGCACATACCCACTTCTGCCATAATTTCTCATCGTCGTCAGCCACTGCACGGAAAATTGGCAAAAAATTCCTTGCATGTCGATAGTTATAGCGCGAGAACAGAACGATGACCAAGATACAAGAAGGATACAAGCGCTAACTTCCCAGTGAGTTTATTGCGCAGAGCGTAAACACATATAGAGGAGACAGTAAACCTTGTGACAAAAACCATGTGGCACAAAGAGCACTGCATGAGTAAGGGAAAAAAAGCAAAAATACAGAAAAAGCCAAAGAACAGTTTATAAGGAACCAAAACAGAAAAGTATAAGTAAATAATATAACTACTTGCGCGCACTGAAACCTTTGAGGAACATTAGTTCCTCCTCAGAGAGAGACATGGAGGGCGTGCTAATGCATGACACCTGTTTGCGTGCGATCTGCGTGGCCTCGACAATAACTCGGGTGCGCTCATCGTTGTGCTTGTACAGCGTTACAGTGTTTTTGAAAAGGGGCACACAGTTGCACGCTGTTCAGTGCTGAGCGAGAAAACCATTTTTCCTGTTTCTAACATTACTAGCGTGTTCTCTCATGGTGAGTTCCATTAGTTGAGCGGGAGCAAGCTTTCAAGCTCCAAAGCTGACAATCTGCGTTTCGCTGGTAGATTCGGAGCAAGTTCGCATTTTCCACAGGTAGATTCGGAGCAATCCACTCCGCGACGGAGCGTTCCGCGTGCTCCGTCTTGCAGAGACGGATCTCACCAGAACATTGACCTCTTAATGGAACATTGAGTCGGGCAGCTGGGCTGCCCTCAGCGTTTTTTGAGGTGGTCTAGTAACCCTGTGCTTTTGTTTACATTCCTAAAATTTAAAAGTGGTAGCTCTGCTGCTTTCCGCGAGACTGCGTAGTCGAAATGCGAGCTCTGAAGTGGCGACACAATTGTCATTGAAACGTCGAGAGCAGAAAAGAAACAGTTTCCAGTACCGGTTTAGTGACGTATGCGTAAAATACTTCCGGGGAGCCCTCACGCGGAGAATTCACTTGTTGCACTCGCAGATCTCCTTTGGCACACTGCGAGTGCTCGCTCCGAAATTTCGGTGGCCACTCCTGATCTACCAGTGGAATTCGCCATCAGTCGGTCGTTCATACAACTTCCGCTCGTTCCGACATAACAAGGACCACAGAAAAAGGAGTACTATTGACAACTTCCTGAGAGCATGCCACATACCAGTTTCTATGCTTTACTCTACGAAGTTACTTCGAAAAAGGAAAAAGGAAGAAATAAGCGCAGTTCCGTTACCACGCCTCTTAATGGAGCGCACTTCCATAGTCCTGCGCAGGGGAAGGGGGAATGGGAATTAAAGGGACATTAGAAAAGGACTAAAAGAAGGGTAGTGAAAAGCATTCGATCAGTCGCCACATGGACGCGCGCAAGAAACCCCACGCCGAACACGAAATCCACGGAAAGACCACCGCGAACTGGGGGGGAGGGGGTTGAAGTGATGTGCCCGTGAAGGGAAAGAAAAAAGGAAGAAAAAAAGCAAAACCACTGGACAAGTGGAAAGAAATTATAGTGCTTCCCAACTAACAAAGAAGGGGAGAGGGGTGTCTGCTCTGACGTTGCCGTGCTCCCGCGGGGGAGAGGGAAAAAAAGCCGTCAGGCAGCTCGGAGCGTGGAATGTAAACAAAGTCATGTGGGAGTGCAAGGGACGGGGACGAATATCCGCGTATCCAGGGAAATGAAACAAAGATACGTTCGACCGTCTCGTCTGCCTGACACTGCACACATGAAGGGCTGCCACTGACACTCTCTCTGAAGAGCCGGTCCGCGGTTCGGCTGTATCCAGTGCCAAGACGCAGCAAGAATGCATGAGCACGCCGATCAATTCCTGTGCACGGAAGGTATGAGACAGGATTGCCGGCTGCTGCGCGGGGTCCGGATGAAGAGCCAGCCCGGACGGGACGTGGGATAATCTGCCGCGCCACATCGAAACTGCGCACGATGATCGTGGTGGGTGTCGACGGGGTGTGGGCGTCCTTTGCAAGCGCATGGGCTGCCTCATCGCCACGCACTCCAATGTGTGAGGGCGCCCACTGGAAGGACACAGAACACCCACTTCTCACAACCACCGTAAACTTGCGCGTGAGGCGCTGCGCCATCACAGGTTCATTTTCTCCTTTCGCGAGCGTGAGAAGCGCCGCGCGAGAATCCGAGAAGACGAAGATTTATGGCGGCAGGAGCTCGGCGAGCTGATTGGCTGCCAAAATCAGTGCTGTGAGCTCAGTGGTCACTGATGACGCCAGGGGGAGAAGACGGCACTTTCTCACGCCTCGCAGTGCTGGAATGATGCTGACAGCAGCAGACGAGCCATCCTTGTTCACCGAGCCGTCAGTATATACATGGAGGTGGTCGGAGTACCGCTCCTCAATCAGGGCGCAGGTTTCTATAAGTAGGGCACTTCGAGGTGTGTGCCCCTTGTTGCGTATTCCAGGAATTCTGCTTAATATGGACAGCCGGGAGTCCCAGCGAAGAGGAATGAACAGGAGTCCAGAAACAGGAGAATCGGAGATGAGGGAGGCATAGTCCAGCGCGCTGCTGCCCTTGCCAGTGCGGGGCAGCGACAGGAGCCGATTAACCAGTGCTTTGCCCCATCGCGTCATGTGCACGCGTTCAATGTGGCGCATAGCACAGGCCTTGGCTCTGAGCGAGAGGGGAAATTGGTTGGTCTCGGCGTAGGTCATGCCCACTGGTGAAGGACGAGACATTCCAAAGAGGCGTCGCATGACGCCACGTTGCTCCGTCTCAAGAGTCTCCCATTAAGACGCTCGCAATGCGACCAGAGAGAACGCATAGAGGGCCCTTGATCCGGCGACGGCGTTATACATCCGCGGGGCGATGCCAGGCGAGCAGCCTTTGCCCCGTGCGAGGAGTGAGGAAACCGCCCCTGCAACTCTGTGAGAGCTCAGCCGGTGGTTGGCAACAGCTGGCTTCCAAGCTTAAGCAGTGATCTAGCGTGATTCCGAGTTAGCGTATTGAGCATCGCCTTGGCAAAACGCGTCCCCGGAACGTAAGGCGGCGAACCTCGTATCGCCCCTTGAAGGTGGGGTGGACAAAATACGCTTCAGTCTTGGCAGTGGAGAGATGAAGCCCAATGTTTGAGATGAAGGCATTCATGGCCTCGAGTTAGCGCTTGATGCTCTGTCTCACCTGCTTTCCACGTGAAGTGGGTGCACTCGTGAAGAGGGGGACGTCGTCCGCATATATTGTCACGAGCGCCAGGTACTTCAAGTCACGAGGTTGATAGTCCACGATGCGCACGAGGGCGGGATTAAAGAGCATGGTACTCGAATTACTGCCCTGCGAAACACCAGCAGTAGACGGGCGAGGCATGCTGAGGTCGCCAGCAATGCAGACGCGGAAGGTTCTGCCACCGAGTAACTCCTCGACGTACCCGAGAAGTCTGCCACAGACACCCATTGAACGTAGAGCGTCCAAAACAGCCGCATGAGGCAGGATACCGAAGGCACTCTTGATATCGAGGCGAACCAAGTACACGGCGTCACCATGGAGCTTTGCGTCCTCTCGGGTGGTGACAACCTCGGAGATGGAATCCACGGTGGATCGGTGGTTACAGAATCCGCTCTGCTCGATCGCCAGGAAATTGAGGGCCGCAGCTATTCATTCGAGTCGCTTGCGAGCCATGGCTTCCATCACCTTCCCAGCAGCTGATATAAGTGTGACCGGCCTTTACGACGTTGCTTCTGACGAGGGTTTGCCCTCCTTGCGAACTGGGATGACGATTGCCTCTTTCCACGTCACCGGAAACGTGCCAGAGCGCCAGATGCTGTTGTATCCTTCAAGCAGACCAGGAAGTTGGCTATTGTCAAGGTTTCGCAGCATCTCGTACGTGATTTCGTCACTGCCGGGCGCTGAACGGTTCCTTCGTGTCTCCAGGACGCGGCGAAGCTCGCCGTGGGTGAAGTCCTCTGTACACAGGGCCTCAACCGGCCGCGAAATCTCCGACAGGGAGAAAAACCGCTCCGGCGCAAACAGATCGGGCCGGTGATGCGCTGGCACAGGGGGGGGGGGGGCGGTACTGCATTGGGGACGAGCACAGGCGCCCGGAAGGTGTCCGCGAGTAGCTCCGTCACCTGCGCCGTGGTTAGGTTCAGGGCGATCGCGATGGAGAGGACCGGAGCCTTCGGGACCCGTGGTCACAACACGGCCCCAAATACCCGCCAGGCGTGCCAGTTGTAGCGCTGCATGCTGATTGAAGGTGTGGCAGAGGCTGGGCCAGCTTTCAGCGCAGCGATGGTGGGCGTGGCGCCTACACACCACGTCGACGCGGTTGTACGCCGTCCAATCGTCTGCCCTTTCGGAGCGCTCAGCTCGGCGTTGAATCCGACGATGAGCGGCCCGGAGGTGAAGTTGTTTTATATCCGGAGCCGACATGTGAGGAGGAATGCGGCACTTCAATGTAGCCTTGCGCGCGCACCTTGCAATGTGTGCTACCGCGTCTCCACCGACTGGCACTGAAGGAAACAGTTCGCGATACCGCGAGAAGTTCACCACCGAGTAGGCGTGTGTCTGATCAGTGCGAGTGCAAAGGGGCTCGAGGCAGATGGGGTAGTGATCCGACCCCTCCGTGCGGGGTTTCGGGACCACCATTAGCGGCAGTCTTCCGTGACAAAGGAGATCGCACTAGGAGCCGATCTGAGCCTCAGGAAGGTATGCCTGCCATCGTTCAGAATATGTAGATCGGCAGCGAGAGACGTATCCAACACTTTCCGGCCAGGATCGTTCACCCCCGAACTTCCGCACACAACTGTCGAGGAACCCAGGCGGCCCACCAGTCATACGATAAACTCGGGATCCCAGAGTCTAGGGAAGCGCTCGTAAACACTGACTATCACTATGTTTGTCGCACCAACACGCACTCGCATCACTTTCGGCACCACTTTCATCGCATTCGGCACCGATCCTTCCTATTATTCCACCTACAGTACACATTACGGTGGTGCGATTTCACACGCCTAAAATCCGGCAAAATTCATCAGACCCTTCACTGATGGTTTCTCCGGAGTACAACCGTTCACTTGTTAATTTCCTGGCAGAGTGAACTGTCTATTTCAAGGATGATGTGTGTTGGCATCACAAAATATTGTTGCCGCGTTTCATCTCTCATGTTTACTTTCATAGATTCGGGTTTTCAATTCCCCTATGTGCATTTACTATAATCAAGATGATACACAATTAGTCATTTTTATTATATTGTCGCCGTTTGCATTTATTCAGCAAAAACATGCTAGCACAACCTCTTCATGAACTGAGCTTGCATTGATCAGAACACGCTGTTCTTTCTTTTGGAGCCTCTACAATGGAGTACAGCCACAAGGACGTTTTCTTCGCTATTCAGGAATACATCACTGCGACTAAACAGTTTTCTTGCTAAGCTGAGGGCTCACTGCATATTTTTCAAATTCGCAATTGGAACGTCAACTAATGAATAAATAACTAGCGTTTCTACAAATAGAGCAGTGCAGAAAGTTTTGGGCAAATTCACTCTATAATCGGCCAATTTCTTCATTTGGTTATGAAGCGTGGAAACTTGGGCAAGTTGGTAGGACATAACTGAATTCAGGAACTGCGCAACCTACAAGTAGTTACTTCGTAACTACGGAAGCGAGAAAACAAGGACAGAAAAGAGCGCTGACTTTCAACAAAGATTTATTATCGGAGTGAAGTACATATATAGGCGAAAATTGACGTGAAAGATCTATAATATTCACTTCCACATAACGAACTGCTCCAGTGTTTAGAAGAATGCATTGATTCGTTTGGGTCGATAAACTTCCAGAATGCGTCAGGCATGCCAGTCCAAGGTTTTCTGTAATTGCTTTCATTTTATTTAAAGTCAACGGTTGCATCTTGGAATGAGCAACATTTTATTCAAAAAAAGCGGCATTTGTATAGGTTCCTGTTTGGCACCAGTCCTGAGTGACATCTTTCTCGCGCATAAGGATCGCCACATTCAAAAAGATCTCGACTTGTCTCTCGTTGTGAAGGTCTGTAGGTTTGTTGATGATTTCATTGTATTTATTGATTGTTTGGATACTGTTTTTGGAGTTGTTGTCCACAGTCTTCTAGATTTGTTTAAGAAGCACTTGTTTCCTCTTGAACTTACGCATGAGTTACCGTCTGGAAATTTGATTAGGTTCTTAGACCTAACACTCTGTCTTAGAAGTACTCATTTGTGCTGGCTGTTTTCACCGAGAAGTGGTAAACCCCTTTTACCTTTCTACTCAGCTCATTCAAAATTGGTGAAAAGGGGTATCAATAAAGGTTGCCTGGTAAATGCTCTCAAGAGGTCATGCCCGCACTCAATACAATGCAGTTTTAAAGCACAGGTAGAGCGCCTCTTAAGCGCCGGTTACTCGAGCGCCCTGATTTCTGCTGTTGGGGAAAAACTTTTGAAGCAAATTAAATATCAAGGAGGGCGATCTCAGCCTCAAAGCGCGTCTCTTCTCATGAAATATGTTGCAGTTCCGTATCTGCATAACGTGCTGCATCGGCTGAAAAAAATCGGTAAACGCCCTGGTGTTACTGTTATTTTTACCGCCCCAGAAAAGCTTACAAAGCTTTGTAAGCTGGTGAATAATCCAGCTGCTATTAAAGGAAGATGCACTGTGAAACACGGAACGCGCTTTGTACCTTGTGTCATTGGTGTCGTGTATCTCATTCCGCTTTCATTCGGAATGGTATACATAGGGCAAACCGGAAGGTGCCTTAATGACCGGTTAAGAGAGCACAATAACAATGTTCACAACGCAGTTCAAGGACACCTCGGAATCCACTGCAGAGACTGCGGCTGCGTGCCAGTTTTTGAGCGTTGCGAGGTATTAAGCAAGCACAACTCGCAGGCCACACGTGAGATAATTGAAGCTTATCAAATAAACAAGTTTGACGGAAAACGTGTAAGTTGCCCATCGGTTGCATTGTTGAAAAAGGAGATTGCGTATCTCGATCTTTTTTAAGTTACATATGCATTTGTTTTCTCAGCCCTTTCAACGGGAGACAAGAGTTTTGCTGACAGTGTATCGCAGTTTGTTCCTGCACCCTTCTACGCATGCCCATTTTTTCTCAATTTTCGCCTATATATGTACTTCACTCCGATATTAAATCTTTGTTGAAAGTCAGCGCTCTTTTCTGTCCTTGTTTTTTCGCTTCCGTAATTACGAAGTAACTACTTGTAGGTTGCGCTGTTCCTGAATTCAGTTCTTCATTTGGGTATGGGCTATGTGCAAAGGAAAACAACAAGAAGAACAACAAGAGCATTCACGGTGCGACGTCAGTAAAACAAAAGAAAAATGTCCGAGACATCCATTGATAAGAAAAAACACGAAGATTTCGAGGACCGATCGGTAGTTAACACGACAATCCGGTCATCTCCGATGGAAAGTCGACCAATGAATTTCGGAGACAGAGAAAGCAGGAGATTTTGAGCCAGAGAAGATCGTGGTAAGTTCGAAGAGGACGTGGCGAGCGGAAGGTCGTCACTGGACCGGGCGCTGAAGATGGGCCGTTGGGTGTTGTACGCAACTTTCGAAGGCTTCGACCTGCCGGGCCCTCCTGTCGTCCCGTTCCCGCTCGCGGAAATCGTGGCAATCGGGTCCTGAACACTTGCCCAGGACCTGCGGACTTTGGTGCCGACAGGGAGCTACCCCCGTCGGGCTACCCGCCCGAGCTCTACGTCCAGCTGCTCGGCCAGGTTGACAGTGGTTTCTCGACGCGTCGCCAGCAGCCAGCGTTCACTCATCATCCAGCCAGCCGCGTTGTAACGACAGAGCCATCACGTTCTGGTTCGGTTTCTCGACGCGTCGCCACCAGCCAGCGTTCCAATATAGCCACCAGCCAAACCATGTGCACTGCTAAAGCCGGAAAAACCACGTTCCCGTTTCTTACGCGTCGCCAAGCCGTCAACGAGTTAATGAGACCGAACTGATGTCTTCGCTAATCCGCAACTCAACCATCTCCGGATTGAATAGCTTGTTTTAGTTAAATTGACTTGGGCTTTGCTTGTAGCTCGGAATGTTTTACCGCGTGTAGTGAGCTTTTTATTAAGTGTTTCGGTTCTGTGGGGAAATTCCGTGTTTTAACTTTTCTATTAAACATTTGTGTGGCTTTTGTTGTTACAAACGGCTTCGTCCTTCTTTAGGACGCTCGGAGGTTCAAACCTAGAGAGCTCTTACGAACATTAAAAAGAACCTTCCATATTACACACACCAATTCATTGTACAGAATGGAGAAGTAATTGGCAAGATCCGATGCAGTGACCATAGAATGGTAAGAGCTCGTATTCACTTAGATTAAAAAAAAGCACAGACAAAAACTGATACGCAAGAAACGAAAAATGAACTATAGCGGTGAAAGCGAAAATAGAGGAATCCAAAGTTTCGCTTCAGAATAGATTCGAGGCACCAAACTATGTAACTGACGTTAGCGTTGACACAATGAACGATAATCTTACAAGTATCACCAAAAAGAGTACACCAGAAGTTGTAGGTACAATCACTAGGCAGGACACTGGCAAACTATCTGAGTTGACGAAAAAAACAACGCCAGGCCAGCGCGGAAGGTCCAGCAAAATCACAGCAAAAGCTAGAACTGCGGCCTTTCAGAGCCGTTTGTAAAAATCAATGGGTAACTGTGGCACGCACACTTACTCGGTACACACTTCGGCATTATTATTAGTTTCCGGGTAGTAGGCTAGCATTCCCTCTGCTATCCTTCGTCATTCTTTTGAGAAGCGTGGTATCTGCTGAACACTTGCAAGAAATTTTCTGTCAATTGCCCATGTAGTGGCTGACGACGATGAGGAATTATGCCTGAAGTGGATATGCCCCACAGTTATCATGTGATCAAAAAAATGGCAGCATATCCACGGGTTGAATGATGGAGAGTGGGGCGAAGCATCTGTCCGTCCATACGTTCTTGCTTCCGTTCGTCCATGCGTCCGCCTGTGTGACCGTCCGTGCCTTCATCCGCCCGTCCGTGCGTGCGTCTGTTCGTGCGTCCCTACGTCCGTCCTTGCGTTCGTCCATGCATCTGCCCCTGCGTCTGCACATGCGTCCATCCGTCAGTGAAGCCATCCATGCGTCCGTCTATGCATCTGTCTCTTTGTCCGTTCGCTCATCTAGTTACACTCCAAGTACCACCATCTCGCATCTGTTTCTCATAACTTCGTCCGTCTGTGTGACCGTCCATGCGTCCATCCGCCCGACCATGTGTGCATCTGTTCATGCGTACGCACGTTCACCCGTGCAGCCATCCGTGCGTCCATCCATGCTTCTGTCTCTGTGTCCGTTCGTCCATCTAGTCAACACTCCAAGTACCACCATCTCGCATTTTTTCATCATATATTCCGCATATGCAAGCCCCACCATCTTCTGGACATTCCAAGGATTAAACGAGAGGGGGCACTCGCACACTTTCTTACGGCTTGCGCGTCTTGTCTACTTGAGTTTGAGTTTGAGTTTATTCAACCGCGTGACCAGTACACGAAAATACACTGTATACGTGGTTTATTGCGAAGGGAAAAAGCTGCATTTCACAGCTTGACTGGCCCCTTCACCCAGAAAAAAATCTAAACTACAAATTTACAAAAAATTTGCTTCCCACCTCTAACCACCTCGAGTTCATGGTATATACTAGTTCACTGTATTTATGACACTGCAGTTCAACGCTCGCTAAACCTTTCTAAAACCAAGGAGGTTACGCTCAGCGAGTATAACCTAGCAACCCTATCTTGTGAGATAGTGCTCAATGTACATGCCAATGACTTGTAATGGGGAATGAGAGACAGGAGAACTCGGCTTTTAGCTAACGGGCACGCTGCGAATTTTTTATTGTTCGACAACGCACAAGAGAAATCTCCCACCGGCACCACCATACAGGTTAAGGCGTAAGACTTGTTACGCACTACGACTACGACAAAAATTGAACGGGTGCCGCTTTGAGGAGCATTGCCCCTAAAACTAGCTTTTGTAGTGGTTTGGAGCATTGGACGGCCCGCTCGTTACGCTATTCACATTGTGTCGTGCCTGGTGTTTATTTTTCTGTTATAAAACGCCTCATTACTCACATTAATAAGATTCCTCTCATAACATCAAGCTTGCCTAAGGCAAGTTTGCGAACAACTCCCAAGCTCCAGCATAGCTGAGTGGTGGAGTGCTGGGCTGACGCGCCGTGGAACGAAGTTGGAGCCCCACTGTATCCTTGGTGGTAGTTTTTTTGTTCTTTGTGCGATGGTTATTACTGGCACAGGTGGTAGTGGCGGCGGTGGCGGTGGCGGACAACTACGGTGCCGCGCCTGACCAGAGTCTTGATCTCATATGTCACTGTAAAATCTTTTTAAGAGTCGACATACCATAAAAGCCTCAAATGCAACTGATAAATTCAAAAAACTTTCGAAGTTATTTATAGATGTACCGTAGCCAACGTCAGAAATTATACGAAGGAGAGAATTGGGCAGGCTGTTAAAAGTGGCAGAAGCCTAAAGGCAAACTTGTTTGTAGGAAAAAAATCGAATGTATGCAATAAGAAACAAGAAAGACAATGTCATAACCAATATGAGTAGGAGAGCCGACGTGGCGGACAAGTTTTAAAGAGAGCTAGAAGCCAGAACAACCACGATAATATCGTGAGAAACATCCAAGGAATTCAACATCCTACCAGTAACGATATTGATTTGATTGATCGGTGGGGTTTAACGTCCCAAAACCACTATTTGATTATGAGAGACGCCGTAGTGGATAGCTCCGGAAATTTTGACAACCTGGGGTTCTTTAACGTGCACCTAAATCTGAGTACACGAGCTTACAACATTTCCCCCTCCATCGGAAATGCAACCGCCACAGCCGGGGTTTGATCCCGCGACCTGCGGGTCAGCAGCCGAGTACTATAGCTACTAGACCACCGTGGCGGGGCTACCGGTAACGATAGAATAAGTAAGCAAAGCCATTGAAAGAATGTAAAAAGGCAGCTCAATTAAGCTTGTTGTTTACATAATTGGTGATTTGTCAATTATAGGATTTTAGCGCAACCTTGACTCTCACAAACACTCACACAAGCACTCACATCCACCGAGTAACACACGAAACGCAGCTGCGTGTCGCGTGTGTTACTCGGGTGGATGTGTGAATGCTTGTGTGAGTGTTTGAGAGAGTAAACGTTGCGCTAAATATTTACAATTAGGCAAAGAGGCAGAGCCACTGGTGAAAACAAGGTAACAACAGACCTCCTAAAAGATGGCGGAGAAATTGTGGTGAAAAAACTGGCTACCTTATATAGAAAGTGTATCTTAATGAACCAGGACCTTGGAAGAACGCCAACATGATCTTAATTTATAAAAAGGCACACGCCAAAGCCTTGAAATCTACAGGCATATCAGCTTACTGTCCGTTCTGTACAGACTATTTACAAGAAGTATAGATAACAGAATTAAGGTGGCATTGAAGTTCAATCAGCCAAACGACGAAGCAAGACTTCGTGCAGGCTACTGATAGACCATATTGATACTGTCAATGAGGTAATAGATTAATGCGTGGAATACATACATTCGCTATATATAGCCTTCATAGATTACGAAAAGGCGTTTCACTCAATCGGGACATCAGGAGTAATGCAGGCACTACGAAATCAGGGCATCTACATAACTATACTGAATGAAATCTACAGTGGATACTAAGCCACCATAGTTCTCCACATAGAAATTGACAGAATCACAATAAGAAAGGGTATAAGACAGGGAAACATAAACTGTCTAATGCTATTCATCACCTGTTTACAGGAGGTTTTCAAGAGCCCAGATTAGGAAGAGTTAGGGATAGGAGTAAATGGAGAGTATCTTAGTAGCCTGCAATTCACTGATGACAGTGCCCTGATGAGTAACTAAGGGTAACAATTACAACTCATGATTACAAAACTGGACACAGAAAGCAGAAAAGTATGTCTGAAAATCAACATGCACAAAACAGAAGCAATGTGCAGCAGTCTCGGCAAAAAACAGCGCTTTGCAAAAGGTAGAAAGATGCCGGAAAATCTAAAAGAATATTAGGACAGGTAGTAACCATGGAGCCAAACCATGAGCATGAAATAACTATAAGAATAAGAATAGGGTGAATCACATTCGGCAAGCATTATAAAATCTTGAATATTAATCTGCCACAGACCCTCAAGAGGAAGGCAAGTAAGCTGCATCTTGCCAGTACATACCTATGGAGCAGAAATCTGGAGGCTTACAAAGAGGCTGCAGCTTAAATTGAGGACGACGCAGTGAGCGATGGAAACGAAAGTGATCGGTGCAACCTTAAGAGACAAGAAGAGAGCAAAGTTGGTCAGAGAACAAACCGGGGTTAAGGATATATTAGTTGAAATCAAGAAGAAATGAACATGAGTCAGGCACGTAGCACGTATGCAGGATAAGCACGTAGGCAAGCAAACGCACGAAGGGTAGACATAAGGATAGGTGGGCCGATGAGATTAAAAAGTTCGCACGTATAACATGGGAACGGAAAGCACAAGGCCGGATTGATTGGTGAATCATGAGAAAGACCTTTGCCCTGCAGTGGGCCTAGCCAGGCTGATGATGATCATGATTCATGTTACCGGCCAAAAGCAACTTTCGGAACTCTGTCATTCCGACCAGACAGGCTTCCCTCAAACTTTAAACTTCATTAGCCTTCCTGGGGCGTATGGCCGACCTGTTGTTCAGCAGATTCGCCGTCTTGTGTCTTTGTCAACACGAGTGGCAGCGTTCCAAGGGCATCGTATATTAAACTCAAAATGCAAGACTTTGGGCCTGCTTCCTCGTTCGCTGCGGTTTAGAACACCAGTATTGACGCACTCTGGTCTCCACGTAGCAGCCAAGGCTGAACACCAACTTCTTCAGGCACGCACTCAAGACTGCCAACAAAATGTCAGAATTCTAGAGAACCAAGCTTTTTTGCTCATTGTCGCCCTGAGTGCCACCTGCCAAACCATTTCGCAAGCACACAGCTACATGGCAATTTCCGAGCAAGTGTTCGCACACGTGAGAATCAACATGCACACGAAAACAAGATTCATGTACTTCAAGTTCACCAAAGCAGCATTGGTACCTTTTTGTCACCCTCCTAGACACGACAAATGTACACTTGTCATGTGTCGTTGTTTGAAATAAATATCCTATCTCACAACGGCTCAGCAGTGGCTTCGTTGTCTGAAATAAATATGCTATCTCACAACGGTCCAGCAGCGGCTTCGTACGGCCCGCCCAAAGTCCATAAGCAGGCGCTTTCACGCACTAAATATGAATTTTACGCGCTCGCCTCTGCACAAATTATCAGGACTTTTACATTATATCATTTCAGCCCTTGTAGGGCACCGTGGACCCTACATCCTGAACTCTTACGACTTAATAAACAAAGTCCTTGACGTCGTCCTCGATCAAGATAATATTTGGATGTATCTTAATGTGAGATCACTTCTTATCCATGTGCCAGCAGAACTGGCCGTGGATACGTACAAGATAGCTCCGGAATCGTATGTAAACCTAGTGGAAAGATTACCAGTCGACGTAACGGTCTTAGTTCAGCTTTCACAGCTCTTTTTGTAGAATACGTATCTTACTTTCAAAAACAAGTTGTATAAACACATCCACGGTATGCAGGGGGCTTTTATATCGGTGACGGATGCTAATTCGACTATGGAAGCGATTGAAAGTCAAGCCCTCTCCTCATTCAGCCCAGCTCCGAAGGTGTTTTTCCGCTATGTGGACGAGATTTTTCGCACCATTGACTAAGAAGTGGTTCAGGCGTGCATTTCACACCTGAACAGCATGAAAGCATAAATTCAGTTCACGGTGGAGAAATAAGTCGGAGGAAAGCTCCCATTTCTTGATATGCTCATTGAAAGGAGAGGGCCCACTTTATCGTTTGGTGTGTTCAGGAAGGTTACCCATGGAGGCCCTTACTTCCATTTTGATAGCATGCAGCCTGCTTCTCACGAAAGGGCGTTGGCTTCCACACTTGTGTGACGTGCGCCAAAAAGCTGCACAAGAAGACTACGCAGCTGACGTAAGCGTGGTGTGACGTAAATTGTCCGCCTGTAGCTATCCTAATTCCTTATTGAGCGCTGTCGCCCGACAAATTGCACGTACACATTTTCCCTCTGCTGTATCTGGTGGAACGCGTGCTGCAATACCCAATTCTCACTCCATAAGCAAAGCCCTCAGCCGTATTTCGCGTTCCTACAACGTCTATGTAGCACTTATTCCAGACCAGAAACTGCGACAA
Organism: Rhipicephalus microplus; assembly: GCF_043290135.1. NCBI lineage: Eukaryota > Metazoa > Arthropoda > Arachnida > Ixodida > Ixodidae > Rhipicephalus > Rhipicephalus microplus. The sequence goes on along the minus strand of NC_134702.1, from coordinate 273,891,477 downwards.
TCACTCGTGAATTTGAAGGACAGATTAGCTAAACTAATATTCCCCGGTGTAGTGGTTGCTGTTCCGTATCGCGGATTGTGTGATGTGTATATCGGTGAAAGTGGTGACTTTGAATGGCGTCTCAGGCAGCATATTTATGAGGGGAAGAAATGAAGTGTTGAATCCAGTGCCTCGGCTGAGCACGCGTCAGGTGGTCACACAATCGACGGGGGGAAAGCACGTGGTCTATTTAGAGAAACGATCTATCACAGCGTCTTAATATGGAGTCACTCGTAATACAAACCAACTCGCGCACTATAAATAGGAACGGCGTTAATATGTCGTCTGTATGTGTGCGCTGCGTACACGATATATTGAAACGTTCATAAGGCGAACTGCTTGACACATGTTTTTATTCGCTTGTGAACAAGGCTAGCATATTTTCTGTGTTTTTAAACTTTCACTTTGGTTCACGAGTGCCTCGAGGTTTTTCACCTTCAACTATGTATCATCCCGACCAGACTGGCTTCCGTGAAACTTTAAACTTCAACTCTAGGGGCTGTAACCTATACTCGATCTCAGAAGGTCCTCTCAGGCCTCACTCGCTGAAGTTCGCGCCGACCGGTTGTGCCCCCGCGATCCCCGACGACAGCGCAGCTCTGGCCGACTGGGCTCCCCCTATGCCATCTCCTGACGCCGACAAGAGCTCTCGCCGAGTGGTGCCCCGTTCTCGGACGTTGGCGACTCTGTCCATCTTTCCTATTTCCTCTTTACTTCCGTCGCTCGCTGTCCCTGCGCCAGGCTTTCTCCTTCCTCTCTCTATATACACCTTCGATTCCTATTCTTTTAATCCGTCCTCACCCCCATCCCATGTGAGCTACTGTTGAGGTGTCGCACTCAGATGCAGACAGTTACGGTGCTCACTGTTTTCCTATTTTCTCTTTAAAAAATCACATAAAAAATCACATCAGAAAAAAATCACATAATAAAAAAGGCTACAAGCCGCTTAGCGAATAGGAAGGCCAATTAACCTCTACACATGTAGTAATTCATGTCGTGCCGTCTGCTCGGCATCCACTAAGCGTTTGCTCACATGCGTAAGGAACAGGAGGGGCTTCGTAGCACCCGGAGGACGACTGAGAGCGAATGCGAAACCATGAAGTGCCACCAGGTGAAACTCTAAATAAAGGAACAAAAAAAAATCTGATCTCTATTTGATTCCTGTTTTGTTTGTCATTTACTCCTTAAGCGACGCTTTAAAGGTCACATGGGAAGTTTTGGAAACAAGAAGTTGTTGCGTGCCTGATGGAAGGCGTGGTACTGCAAGAAATTTTCTGTTGGTTCATTACAAGCTGCGAAAGCATATTGCGAGGAAGTCAGTTAATAACCTTTGCAGCTCGTCATGAATAGACTTCGCAAGCCCCATTTTTTCATTGTGGCTTACAGTGCTTATAGTGCGAAACACCAGGACATAAAATAGAGGAAAGGACACAAACAGAACAACTAACCCAGATTTGCATCTTGAGCAATTCCTTCCTTGCAATTTTCCATATCAGAGCAACATGCAACATGGAGCTGCAAGACCAAAAATAGCAGACGCAGCAACACGTCATGCTGGCCTGATGCAATCATTTTGTTTTGTTTAGGTGATATGGAAGGCATCTTTAAGCATCAGTTGTTCTAAGCAATTGCGAAATCCCTTTTTGGAAGATCACTGGAAACTAATTTGAGTGTCATTGTCATGCGTCATAGGCTATTATAATGTATAATAACCATATTATTTGCGAAATGAACTTGTTTCGAGTGCAGAGGTTGTCTGTATTTTTCGTTCCATTTGTGACTTGTCTCCGTGCGCTCCTTCACAAGTAAACATGAACCAGCTCTCTCAACTTTCAACGTCACCGAGCTGCTATTTAAGCAACAGAATGCACCGATTACACACGTCACCCAAATTATTGTCACAATATGATGTAAATACTTAACGTACGCAGGGCCAGGGTCATATGCAAAAATTTTTCTAGATGGAGAGACCCCTTGATTAAAAGTGAGAGCAGGGCAGGCAAACGGTAATTTCGCGCTATGTATGGATGACAAAAAAATTGTGAAGGGGGAGGAGCTTGAACTGCTAACCCCTGGCGCTGCGCCTGATCACTCCTTGTTGTACGTGATATTTCCCATGTTGGGGCGCGCGTTTATGAGTCTCACATTTAACGTCTGTATACGAGGCGCGTATCATTGCAAATCTTGGCAGACTAGACCGCGAGCACCCAGTCCATGAATTTTTCTTGCCAGCTGGAAATGCTCCAACCAGATAACATGTCCCTTCAGGTGTTCATAGACAGTGTAGCCTATCACTCTATGTGGAACTGGAGGCAGTACTTTTGTTTATTTACTTTAGGTACGCAAGTAGTTTTAATTGACTACAAAGAGTCAGGAAAAAAGAATTCGAAAGGAAAAAATTGTATTTTTTCCGCAGTCATATATATCATCACTTGTCTAAGCTGCTGCATCTGATGATAAAAATGATGATTGAATTTATCCGCTAGACTAGAATCGCTGATCCCAACA